>NC_049174.1:22126904-23469404 GCF_009769625.2 Cygnus olor
GTTAAAGCAATGCCATTCTCTAAATGTAGGCATCTTCAAATTAATTTAAAAGATTTTTTTTTCTGGTTTTGCTACCAGGATAAAATCTCTTGCTAACAACTAATTGTAGTTACTATGAGCCTAACACACATATTTTTCCTTCTTTTCTCAGGAACAAATGACTAGTTAATATCATTAACTAGTAAGGGAAAAAATAGCTACAGTGCTTCTGAGTACTAAAATGGTTGAATTTGGGAGCTGCAGACAGACCAACAACCACTATTTGTAAACCTTGAAATAAATACAGTTTCCTACTTTTAAGCACACTTAGATATATTGTTGTATGTCAAATGTTAACACTGAAACGACCTTGAAATGATCATTTAATCCATTTGGGTTATTTAAAGATCTTCTCTAAAACATATGTTCATTTAAGGTACAGTTTAGCTAAACTAGACAGCTTTTGGGACCTTCACTGGTTCCTAAAAGAGTTCAGCACACTGGAAAATGTAGGTTGTTATTAATCACTAATATTCTTCCCTTAATATGCACATGTAACACCATTTAATGGTAATGGGAGATATATTAGCTCCACAAGGAGAGAATAGCCCTCCAACTTATCAAACCCTATCTTCAAATATATTTCAATAAATATGTATGTGGGTTTTTCTGGGACAATGACTTGATACAAACTTAAACAGGGATGGTCAGAACCCTTTTTCTTTTAAATTAAATGCAAACAAGTAAACAAGTCTATTACTTATACTGTATTAGTCAGTATGAATCACATATTTGGCATACAGTATATATTCATGCATCCAATTGATAGTAATGCTTTCTGAATTCTAATTAGACACCCGCATGTACCAGAACATAAATCAAGTGTTTTTTGTTTTTTTTATTATTTGTATTGTCTCAGCACCTAAAAGCTCTCACAGCTCAGCCTGGAACCCCATCACACTGGTGTGTGTACAAACATGCAGACTCCCACCCCGACAAGTATCAAAAGAACTCGGCAACCACCAGAGAAGAGACAGTTCTTTCTCCTAATTTACGTACATGAAACAGAGAACAAGGTCAGAAAAAAAATAGAATAATGTAAGTGTCACGGACTGACACTGCATCAGATATGTAACTGTAAAATTTTACATGCTTCACAGTGAAGGAATTTACCAATCTTTAATTTAAAGTAATTGAGGGATGTGAGAGAAACAGTTGAGGGTGAAAATGGTGGTTAATATGCTTTTATGTTTCTTTACAGCTCCGAAGTGTTTGATGCCTCTGTGATGCAAAGCAGAAGACTCTGTCGTTACCAATAAGATCCTAAGATTGCTTAGCACTGTGGGCCTTCATTGACCAACTTGTTAAAAAAAATAAATATTTTGTAACAGTAAAAAATAAATAAATTAAAAGTAAAAAACATAAAAACAATATTTTAAATTACATGTAGATTCACCTATAGGACAGAATATTATTTCTATTATGTTCATATTGTTTTAAAAGCATAGTAGCCATTTATTTAAGAGTGTGGATATAAAGTAAGAAAATCAAGACCTCCCCCTGGAAGAAAGCAGTGCAATCCTGGTATGACACCACCTGAGTACCAGATGTAAGACTACTGTGGATGCAGTGGAGAATCGAGGCATGATAGTGTCAAATCTGCTGATCTGCTAATATACGTATACATTTATTTATATTTAATATCCCTCTGCCTTTCTCTTAGCAGGGTGCTTGTTCAGACAATTTAAATGTGATTTTCTCTGTCTGTCTCCTATATTTCATTTTAGAAATGCAGTGTGTTCTGGAATGCTTTGTCTGCTTAAGTTTTAAATGATTACCAGCACTTTCCCTGGGATTATCCAGCTGGATTCCCAGATCAGTTTCCTTCTCTCAGCTGGTCATAAAACTACCTATCAAGCTCATGAAAATGCTTATTTGCAGGCATGTTGCACAGATCTGATTTTTTTACATTTTTTTTTCATTCGTTTCTTTTTGTTTGTTTGTTTGTTTCAGGAAGTACATTTAAAGTTACAGATAGAATGCTAATGAAATTGATTTCTGCTGGGGTAAATATTAAGCTTTATGTAGATGTTGATTAGTATTGGAAATAAGAATGCTTGAATCAACAAATTGTAACATCTATTACAACATTAGGGTAAGGTAAATCTGAGACCTGAATATCCCAGACTTTAGGAATGTTTAGAACTTTGTTGATGGCCTATTGGAAATCGAGAGTTTGCTGGGACCAGATGATCTTAATCTTTTGAGAACAGTTAGATTTGAGTTGATGATTTTGTTTTCAGATATCTTCCTATATTAGTTGTTTCATATAGTTTTGTTCTGTTGTTAAAATTCTGGGAAAAAAAAAATACTATAATGAGCAGAAATGAGCAGAAAAACTGTCAAAACTACTCAAACAGATAAATCAAAGGTAACAATATTCTTTTCTGAACATGTTGGGCAGCCACTTATTGGCACATAGCATAGCATACCTGCTTACTGCACTTAGACCAACTGGTACAAACTCCTATTGCTGAGATTGTGCTGGTTTAGAAGGTTGTGCTCTTTAGAAGAGTGGCAGGTAGGATCACTGCTAAGGAAGCCCTGATGAGCTGCTTTGTTGGACGAAGAGAAGAAAACTATTTCTAAATATTTTATATTTGCTTCTACTTTGGCTCAGAATAAAAGGCTCTTAGAAATAGCGCTTATGAGCGCCCAGAACCTTAAAGCATGTCAATCTATTTTACCTTGTCTTTGAGTGAAAGGGCTTACGCCCACCCCAATTTTTCATTGACTAAATTCATTGTTCTGTTCCAATGTTGCTGTTCCTACTTTTCTCTCAGGCTATATTATTTTAAAATTATTTGTTATACAGTTGGTGTCTTCTATTTTTCAGAGACCAGCTGGATGACTTGTCAACAATTCACTGGGAAGCAAGAACGTAACAGTAACAGCTGTCTGTGGTGTGCTGTGATAAAATGTAAGGGCTGGATTCAAATTTGTAGTGAGTGGCCCCAGAAAGTTCAACCTCTTGCTTCAAGGCCATTATTATTATACAGTTAAAAAAGGCTCCACCCTTTCAGAACCGTAGAAAATTCAGAGCAACTTATTCTGATTGTATATTTGTGGAAAAGAAAATGCTACATTCACTCCAGGTATTCTATATAGGAAATTCTGTGGAGCAGAAGTGGGTTGGTTGGCTAGTTGGTTTTCATAATCAGGAAAGTGAAACAAAACCATGAAATTTACCACGTCAGTTGGAACTAGCTCAATATAGTTTAAATAATCTCAATATAGTTCCAAATAATCCAAGAGGATTTGTATCCGTCACTCCCTCAGTTTAAAAAATAACATTGAGTGACTTGGAATAAAGAGCAAGTGAGGAAATCAGGACCAGTTTGTAGATATTTTGCTAGTAGAAAAAGAAACTAAATTCAGCAGATAAATTATGCATTACAAATTACTCCCCCAGGATCTAATTCATAACATTATTATATTGTGAAATTCTGGGCTATATTTATGCCTCTGTTTGCCCAATCATCAGACAGACACAGAACAACACAACATGTGTAAGTACTTTTCCTAGGGCTTTTCCAGTACAAGTTCAATGGTTAGCAACTGCTGTTGCATGTTGTATTTCCAACCAACCTGCTGCAATCTTCTTTCTCTCAAGAAAGGAGACTTCTTTCATAATGTACCAGACAGAAAGACCTTTTTGGCTCAATTCTCAACTCAAGAGGGAAATTATTCCAGCTGCCCATACCTGAAGTTTGTGATCAAGTGCATAGGTCAGAGAATTCTCCAGCCAAGGCCTAATGCAGCTTGTTGTGCCTTTGAGATTTCTGGTTTACGAACACAGTCCCTGCAATGTGACTCTGTGGTCATAGAAAGAAATAGGCCCTTTATACCACATTTGAAAAATATCATCCTTTGTCTACCTCCTAAATTGTAACAGGAATATGTAGTGAAGTGCACAGCTTGTCCTTTTTTCTAGATCTATATCCTCTAGGGCATTGAACTGAAGTAACTTGTGTCTCAGATCAAAGTCATTTCACTTAGAAACTCAGGTTGAGCTTGAAGGCACAGTCTCTTAAGTGAAGGTCAATGGTTTATCCATTACAGCACCCAACCCCAAATTATTTTTGCAATTAGTAATATTTATATCTGTTTTTATAGTGTAAAAGAATAAAGAAAGGATAGTCAGCATTTTCAAGAAATACAAGTTAAAGGTGTCCTATCATTTAAAACGATATATCATGTTAGAAAGGAAACTTAAAAGCTGGCATATGCAATCTAAAATTAAATACAGATTTTGAATTTCAGGCTGTGAAGCTAAAAAGATCAAAGGAAACTCTTTACAGTTCTTTGGAATTTGGTATTATACTACCCAGGAGGTCATTTATTCCCATAATTTAGTCTGACTTATTTTGGCTTCAGTTCCATTAAAAGTATGTAGCCAAAAGAGGGCCTCCTTTTAGTTTAATTTTTAACTGCAACCTGTCAGTTAAAGAGAAAGAAAAAAAAAAAAAGTGTCTGGAAGAGGATGATCTACAGAAGTACTAATAGCTTTCAAATCTTTCGACTTTTTGAGCCTGATATGGTGAGAAACTTATCTGGAAAGATTGTATTTTAACCCTTTTGACTGTTCCTGGACATAATGTGTGTTTTTATTGAAAGGGAACTTATTCACTGCCCTTGATCATATATCTCCCTTGACTGTACTGGCTTGCCTTGTTGGACACAATAACAGGAGGACCCTAAGTTTAAGGTTCCAATAGGCACGCATCAAAAGCGAGTCTGTCATCAGTCAGGAAAATATCCAGAAGTTTACCTACTGTCTGGAGAAACCCACAAATGAGCAGGATACTTGCTGTGATGTGAAGGCAGTGGTGATGGGGCTGAACAGACTAAAAAAGTCTTCCATCACTGTATTTTGGAATCAAGAAATGCAAAAGTAGTTCCAAAAGGATGATAAAAATTTAAAATAACTTCTTTCCTTTCGGAAAAAAATCTGGTATACTCCTGAAGTCTTTTTTTTTTTTTTTTTTTTTTTTTTTTTTTTAATCTGTAGCAATTTGCACAAACAAGATCTAAACCAAACAAACCTACAGGCAGTTTGTCTTCTGAGACAGCATTAAGGTTACCTGATGGGAGCAGCTGAGGTGGGCAGGGAGTGTGTTTTCCTGAAATAGGAGGTTGTCTTCCGCACCAGCACCTCCCCTTTTCTCACTGGGGAATGAAAGGAAGCAGCCCATCAGCTGAACCTGCCATCTGCAAGAGGCTGGCTTTGGCCAGGCACAAGGCCAGAGGAAAAGAGACAGGAAATGGGGCAGAGAGACCCAGTCTGTGAGGGACTTTTCCCTTCTTGACATTCAGGCTTTCAACTGATCCTGGAGAGAGTCTCAGCACAACCACCCAAGAGCTATATGATCTCATTCCCTTGTTAAGATGCATTTGCAGAAGAACTTACGAAGACAATTCAGCCTTAGCAGTTGTATCAGAAGTTGCAAGACGTTATATGTATATATATATGTATAACATACACACAGATATATATAAACATATTTTATATAATATATAAGCATATTTGTTTCTGGTTTTGATCACATAATTACATAATTTAATTAAAAATTATAATTTAATAATTTATTCTCTAAATTGTTATGATTAATTTTTTTTTCCTTCCTTGTAATACAATAGGGTAGATAAAACTACAAAAACAAAAGTAGTCTTGGACCATAAAGAACATGATGGACTGGCCTTCTTTCTGGCACTTGGGGAAACTGGGACTCTTGCTGTTCCATAAGAAGAGACTAATGATGATCTAGTGTATACTAATAATTTCCCAGCAAGATACATGCTTGAAAATATCTTCCCTTATGATTAATGCTTCTGAAAACATAGCTGTTTCTATCTGACAAAACTGAATGGATTAGAAATGTTACTTTTTTTTTTTCCCAGTAAAAGGAGTAGTGGCAGCAGAGAGGTTAATTCTCCTCTTTTCATGCAGGTATCTTCTTAGAAGAGAAGTGTTTAAAGGAGTTTCTTTTTTGGCATAAAAGTGTTTTTCTAATCTTGTTGAAGTGCCTAAAATGTGTTTGAAGAGCCAGATAAAAGCATGGACTTATTTAATGAGTTATCAGTTATATGTTCCACTGTTTATTTTGCTCTGTCATTGAAACATATTTTTTTTAAATGTCTTTTTCTTCACAACAGTCAATAGGTAATAATGATGTAAGACATATAGGATGAATTTCAACATTAAGTAGAAAAGAATAGCTCTCTCCCAAACTTTTACAATTGCACAGACAAAGCCAAAAACAGTGTTCATTTTAAAAAATGAACAAGTCTTGAACAAGTCTTTATTTCTGATGGATACTTGGGACAACATCAGAATCTTTATATAATTTCTTAGCAACTTACCTACTAAACTGAGGATTTCAAAAAAAAAAAAAAAAAAAAAATTAGCCCATTTCTGCCAACTAGAGGACCCAAACTGATTATGCTGATTTACTAATCCTCAATGTTAGAAGGAAGAAAAATGTCACTACAATCAAGCAAATGTCTAGCTAAAAATATTAATGTTGTACCATGCTGCAAAAGTTCTCTGCTGGTATTAGACCCTTCAGTGGAAATTTAGGTGCAGACCTACGTTGTTTATTGAACTAAAGGCATACATGTGATAAAGACGTCTCTCTGTTCTTACAAAGGTATCGACTGCTTCTATCATCATAGGATTCCCCACTATGCTTTCCCACTGGGGAAGGAATAGATCCAAAGCAGAGAAAAAAAAGCTGCCTGAGCACATGCAGAACTTCCCTGAACAGCAGTGGCTTTTTGTGCTTCTACCATGCATTTGAAAAACCATTATGACTAAAAAAAATCCAAAAGTACAGCTAATATATGCAAAATGAGGCTTACCTGTGATCTCCAAGGACCTGGTTAGGACCTGGTGCTCCACTGAGCAGTACACATTCCCTGGAACCATGTGTCTGCAGTGTCCTGCCTAAATCTGGACATCTGAATGAGTTGACCTTCATGGAGCACACATTAGCCTCACGGGTAACAATAGCTGTGTGGAAATTTCACTGCAGAATGGAATTTGGTTGGCTTGGAAATAAATCAGAAAGCATAGAGTGTCCACAAAAGTTCTAATTGTATCTAATCCTCAGAGAAATAGCTAGGCATTACGTTATCTGCTATTCTCAGAAATTGAGATTCTCCATGTTAAATATTTCTTTCTTCACTATCGTTCTGTCCTCTTCATCTAAACCTGGCTGCCCTCTCTTCCCCCAGAAATTGCAAAAGTTGGAAGGCGCAGCAGTCCAGCTTCAGTATCCATTGAGATCAAACCTAAAGAAATGGACCCATCTCTATTCAAAATGAATTTCCTTTATACAAAAAACACAAAGGAAACTGAAGCTACATTTCTAAATACTGAAAAGCAAAGAATAAAAGGTGACTTTTCCCTTAAAGCGTTCTATGCCAACGTCATTTAGTGCTTTGGCAAATCCCAGGATATTCTAGGAGGACTAGTTTAGGGTAGCAAGCCATGCACATACCTTTTCATTAGCCCCTTATTTTCAAACAGAGGCCTACAGAAATTCCAGTGTTCCGAACTCTCACAGGGGGATGGAGCAAACAGAAAAGATCTTGTTAAAACTGTCCTTCTCCAAAGACTACTTTTTTTTTTTTTTTTTTCCTTTTTTAATGCTCTTCTATGGGAATAGAGAAACCAGGTTTAGCTGAATATGTCCACTGTGCCAACTTCCAGCAACTTCTTGTATTTGTCAATGGCACCAACCAGCTGTGGTCCTTTTTGTCTGTGAGTAGGGTGCATGAAAGGAGGCTGAAATACTAGGCAGAATGACTTATGTACATGGATAGATTTCATGAGATCAGGCTCTAGGTGCTATGGCTTCTGCTCCTCCTGTGTAAACCGATGATTAACTGTAATTAGTATTTAGTTACACAGAAGCACTGCTTACACAAGGTTAGTGCCTCACTCGTGTTCTGCTTTCTGTCACTCATCTTTTAACCTGGATTTAACATTAGGAGTACCTTGAATATTCTTCTGTCATCCCTAGCAACCCCCACTCTGCTTTGAACTACAGTTTTTCTGAGCATCTTTGATAGCTGATTTTTTTCCTCTCTTTCCCTTTTTCCTTCTTCATTAAAACACCCTTTAAAATCCTTTCATTTCTCCCTTAGAGACTGGCTTTTTTTTCTCTTCTTTTCAACCTTTTCTCACCTCCTGAAGTTAAAGGTCTCAAGGTGGATATTTTGTCTTTCTTCACAACTTTTGGATTTTTGTCTCTCTTCACAACTGTGCATCTCCTTCCTTGTTCTCCGAACTTCCACCACAAACTGCTCAAATAATAATATTTAGGTACTTATTGTATTGTATTTTTGAGCTGTGTGTGGATGATAGTGTATATAAATTACAAGCAAATAATAACTTGATATTGAAATTGCAATACAATGCAAGGAGTATGCCATAATTTGAGCAAATCAATAAGGGTTAATGAAACCTAGATCATTAGACTAACTTGAATCTTTTGATTAAAACTTTAGGATGTTATATGTATGTAGGGAGAAATTATTATGTTAAGTGCTTTGATTTGATATCACAGAACATTTTATTACAAAATCTGAATATTACAAGATCATATTAAATTGGTTAAACATGATATTTGTGTCAAAATGTAGTTGCAAGTGGTGGGTTATCCACTGAGTGTGCTTGTTTCTAGCACTGAGTATGCTCGTTTCTAGTGTGTTGTTAGTCTTACTGTATTTGGTATCTTAATTCATAGCGTGGAGGAAAACAATTAAAAGTTCTAGAAAAAAATAAAACTGTGAATAGAGCCTATACATAAAATATTAAGGAATAATGAAAACTTATTAGGCTTTTTTGAGCATAATCAAGTAAGGCACAATCAAAATGCATTTCAGTGAAGGTAAGATCATACACTGAGGTAAAACAAAGAATGTGCATGGACACTTCAAGAAGAGTGCACTTATCCCTGAAAACAATTACACTGAAAGAATTGGCATGAAGGTGAAGCATGGTTTGTCACTTATGTGTAAAGTTTGAGTGTGAACCTGAAGCCAAAAGGTGCCATCTTACCCCTGCTGAAGAATAATAGGTCTATAAGCAGGGATTTCTATTGCCTCTATGGTGAGCAATGACCTCTCCTGAAATAGTGTCTTATTCCAGAAAGTATATTTGTAGAGATGTAGAACAACAAGAAGGGTCTGAGAAGAGATAGGAGTATGATTAAAGGCCAAATAATCTGCTGTATATTGAGAAACTCAGAGAGCACTGTCTATCAATTCATCAAAGTAAAAATTAAGGGCTGATTTAAATGCAGTCTTTAAGTATGTATATGAAACAGAAACGTGATAATACATGCCTCTTCAGTTTGATTAATAAAAACACAACAATATTCAGTGAATCCAAAGCAGCATGTAAAATCTTGATCTGAAAAATAATCAAAAAAAGTTAAAAAGGTATACATTTTTGTCCTAGTGAGGACTGTTAATCATTGAATCAATTTAAGCAGAACTGTGGTAGTTTCTGCATGACTAAAAATTTAAACATTGGAGATGGATTTTTTTTTCCCTGAAAGAAAGTAAAGACTGAGCAAGACACAAATGAAGGAAATACTATGGCATACAGGAGGTCAGACAAGATGTTTAGATTCTGTTTTCACATTCTAAGAATCTAAGCAGGTACTTGTTCAAATAATGTATAATCTTGTCTTCTATGTGATTACCCATATACTTTAAGTTGAACAGGTGTTTAAGTGCCTTGCTGGATCAGGGCCAAGCAGAGCTAATCTGGTAGCATGCCATTTCAGTGCCCCTTCTGCAGCTGTGGCAGGACAGGACTTAGTGCTGGTTACACATTGCACCAAGTTATTTGCTTAGAGAACAATGTAGATTAAATGGTACAACCAGGGCTAATTTTTCAAGGAATGGAGTACTGGGATGAAATGTAGTACTAATACATGAATATTACATCTATGTGGCTCAGCTGATTCATGGAAGGTTTCTGGAGTCCTGTCTTGGGTGTACTGCTATAAAGGCATCATCTTTGCAGGTAGATGCTACGCTACAATAGGAGTTATCTTCAAACAATTTGTATACAGAGCATAAGGCTGTTCTAATCACTATCATAACTGATGCAGCTACAGTAGTATTAAATGGTTGTGTAGACAAGCTCTTCATAACATACATTAGTGATTGTGGCTTTCTTCCTTTTGTTAGCTTTCTCAATCCCTACTCTATGTAATAACTAGTTTAATGATCTGATTTATGTGCACAGATGTAGGATTATGTCTGGGCAAAGGATGCCTGATCATTTTACACAATTCATCTGTCTTTGATGTGTAGCAGATCAAAATAAAGTTCTAAAAGGAAGAGCTGGAAGGAAAGGATCTGCTAAAGGACTTATAATCTTATTGCACCAAGTTATTGACTTTTATCTGACAACTTTTGTGCTGCTTATGTTTCTCCCCTTACACTCATCATTGCTACTGTTTGGTAAATGCTTTCCTTTTTTCATATCTCTGCAGATTTCTCCATTTATCTACTATTGTTCTGCCAGTATGTTAATGGAGAAGAGTTGGCCTCCATATCCAGCAGCTTTAGTACTACAGCTTATTTGATTAGAGGTTCTCTAACTATAGTGTACATACAGTAGTACACAAGACACCTCAAAGTAGTATGTTAGTGCTGTGTGAGGTGCTAAATGTCATCTTCTCCTGTCATCATGGTTTCTACTGACAGCAGTAGTTAAGTGAAGTATGTTTGGAAGTTACATTTGGAACTGTTATATGTCTTTTCGGGAAGTGCTGGTTTCAGTCAAAATTAAGATGACAAATACTGTAAGGTATGGCTTGGCCAAAATGCTAATCTCATATGAAATGATTGTCATCCACATAATTTCAGTGGTACTGCTTGATACCTCAGGATAACTCCAGCAAACAGCATGAGGTTTGTTGAACTTCTATTAACTTCCTAGGTTGTGTTCTGTGCCTGCTGCTGCTGCTCCAGATGAAATAGTGTAGTTGGAGACACAAAGACCACAAAGTCTCCAAAGTGGGTGGGCAAATACTTGGTGAACATTTAGGCTATGTTTCTCAGAAGGCATCTCATGCAGAGCCTCTCAGCAAATTCAGGGTGGTGTTCTGGGTTGAAGGGAGGTTTGCTAGCATATACTGTTCTCTAACAGTGCTGCCCTTATACGACTCTTCAGAGGGCCAGAGAAGCCAGCATGCACAGGGCAGTCTTGTTCAGCATCCCCTTGGGCTGGAGGCTCAGGGCTGAAAGAGCAGCAATTGCTCTACCTCTTTAAAGTGCCCATCTCTCTCAAATGCTATGTCAAACAAACCTTGACAGTACACAGAGACTGTTTTTTTCAAAATGGGTATGCAGTCCTGTGCACCTCCCAGTCTTAAGAAGATAGCTATAAATTTTTTTTTTTTTTTTGTATTTAAAAGACCTCAAGCTTTTTCCTTGGTAGGTCTGTATGTACAGTGCAATTATGCATGCATTAAGCACTAAATGAAAACAAAAGGCATTTAATGTTAATTACAGTAGAAAGTCACCATATTGTGATCATACACAGCTCTACTAATGCTGCCCAGCTAGATATCCCACTTTCATGCAAACAACAGAACCAAATTGAATTACATAAAAAGAAGCTACATACTGACTCCCAGCAGTATGTTTTGACAAAACACTTTGTCTACTTAAATGATTTCAGATGCTGTAGTCAAAAGCCTTGACTGCAAATAATGGGTTCATAAAACCTATCTTTAAAATTTTACCTGACAGTAATGCTGTGCAAATATCTGCACTTCTAGTTCACCTTCTCCACTTGTTTACATCAGGATTTTAATAGAGTGGCTGTCACACAACAACAGCTAAAGGCCACTGTTTGATAAGTTGCTGTAAAAATAGACTGTTTAAAATGAGAATTTCCTTCTTAAATTCAGCCATCACAAAAAGGTGGTGGTTAGGAAAATATTGAAGAGAGACAATTTCTAGACTGCAATAAATTCCTTTTGAGTTCAGTGACATTCTAACAGGCAATGACTTTGTAAAAAACTACATTTCCCATCTGTCTTCAGTGTTGCTGAGAAGTGACAAAAATACAAGGAAAACAGATGAACAGAAGAAAAGTCGAGAGATAGACAGATGGGTAGACAGACAGACATTTCTATTTTTGTATTGGCTCACTTATTCTCCATAGGATATAGTTGAAGAATAAACTGACAACTTCTTAACTACCTGAAGAAAGAAATGAAATTCAGGAAAAGCACCAAACTTTAAATGTAGAGCAAAAATCTAAACGAAGATCTTCTGTTAGTCAGCCCTACCTTAGAGCTGCTGGCTTTCCCCATGCAGAGTGGCTGAGCAGAAGGTAGCTGGATGCTGATGGCCCTACATGACCTCCAAGTATGCACATCCAAGGCTCAACTCACAAGAAGTCACCCTACACAGCAGCAAGTCTATATTGAATTGCTCTCATCGTGCAAGGTGTGGGGTATGGGGAGGGAGTGTATTTTAGCCTCTCACTTCTTTCCTGAGGAGAAGGCATGATTTGGAGGGAGGATTACTTTACACTGGCAAGAAGAGCGTGCAGCCACTGCTGTGCTCTTCTGTCATGAGGCAGAATTGTACATTTCTAAGTTTCCACAAAAAGAGAGTGACTCCCCATCATTTCTAATAGCTGGTTAAGTGGCATAGCTGAATGCTATCTGAATTCAATACCATGCAGAGTAAGATTTCTATGGAGCTACTTGTAAAGGAGAATTTCAGAGCCAGAAAGGAGGGAAGAGATATGCAGACTGGTTTAATCTGTTTAGTTTGGTTTAATCTAAGTTTATTTTTTGTGCCAAATGAGTTATTGCTCTCTGTTGGAGAGAGAGAGACAAATCTCAGTAGATTTTTCATAACCAAAAGTCTTAGAAACATAATTAAAAATACTGTTATATTAAATATATACAACATGCTTCCTTGGATTTTACCAGAGCTTGAGTTATTTCTGACCACTTGGTAGCTATGAAGTTTAAAGTAGTTGTAGGTAACTTACTTTTTGGGGGGGGGGTTATTTCAGTATTCCCTGATTTACTGCTGTGTAAATTCTGAGATAAAGCTTGCACCTCTAATGAGCTTTTGCCTTGTGCAACTCATGGGGGAAAGACACAGAAGCTGGAATCTGAGTAGGTATGAGGCTGCTAAAGGCTGTTCTGCTAGCCCCTACTTCTGTTCACCCATGTATCTCTGACTCCTCTGCCAGTAATACAGAATTTCTTTTCGACTTATTCAGGGCTCATTTTATGAATCAGTCATACTCACCATTGATCAAAACACCTCTTCCAGATGAGAGAGTTGGGCTTACCCTCAGGCCTAATACAGCAAATGTCCTGTATAGCTCTCCAGAGCTACAACACTAATAGCAGTAACAGCAGGACTTCACTAGAAATCTCTGGAGGTCCCACTGAAATCAGAGCTTTAATGAGCACATACAAATCTATGCCAGAGCGTAACGCCCCCTCAACAAAAAATATGTTGATCTAGAGCCTGCACAGGTGGGACCACGGAGGAAGAAAACAGTATTTTCCATTCTGCTAAATCCTTTGGAAAAATAATCATGATTATTTAATGAGGAGTGATTTTTATAACACATTAAGAGGCCTCATCATGCAGAGGAGCTATGAAGCAGGTTTAGTAGGACTAAGGTTAGTAAAATTAGGCAAAAATCTATTGTTAGTTCTAACAAGTCAATATATAAAACTGCAAAGGCTTTGAATGCTCATTTATGTGATGAACAATAACAATAGCTTCATATCTCAGAGTTTGTCGATTCCCTCCTTGTGTTGTCTCTGAACCCCATGTAGTTGTTAGTGCAGGGAGTTGGAGCCATGCCTGATGCGTTTGGAAGTACTGCCCTCACAAGGCAAAGGCAACGAAGCAGTGTGAACACTTATGAAACACATGTGTGGTGGACTCCATAAAGCCGTAATTCCCTTTTCCTCTATCTCTTCTGCCTCTGGGGGCGTGTGCAGAATCATCCCCCCACTCCCTACCCCCAATGAGGAGGTAGATACCTATGTTAGTCCTTTCCCCTTTACCTTATCAATACATACTACTAACAGCACATAATAACTCCACTTATTTATTGCATTCTAGGAGTTGCTGAAGACATGTATTAGATGCTGTGCTTAGACTGTACCCTCAAAATCCTTTTTAACAGACAATACTAGAATGCCTATAAATTGTCAGGATGGTTATTATTAAATAATTTGTACCTGTGCAGTGACTTCCAGCAAAGACTCTAAAATGCTTTGGCATTAAGAGAAGTCTCTCAATGTTTTCTGAGGAAAGAACTATTTCTGGTCAGAACCCTATGGGGAGATATTGCTGCCATTTGGGTTTCTCTTGTCTTGTCTGGTTCAATTCCCAGTCTAGCTTTTTCAAGTCTTTTATTATTATGATTATTATTATTACTATTATTACAGTAAAAATACAGAAGTCTGGGTTATTATCAAGGCTCTCTCTATTCTACTTGTGACTTTTAATGTCCCAGAGAACAGCATGAGTATAACTTTTTTTTGCTCATTTGCTGTCTGTAAGCCATCTTCATGGAAACAGAGATCTTAGATATACATCTGAAATATAGATCTGATTTTTCCTTCTCCTTTTTTTTTTCTTTTTTTTTTTTTCCCTTACTAAAAGTGTTTGTTTAAAAAGAGAGATGACAAAATACAGTGAAACTCAAAGATACTCAAGGAAATTGACTCACCTGATACAGTATGGAAAGGGATTTAGTAGTATGGCCCCAAAACCGGTGCTCTGACCATCAGTCAACAGCTTTGCTTCTTATGTTAAGTTGTTTTTAAACCAAGAATACCTGAGAGATGTGCAAGGAAAATTAAGATTGCATATTGATGGAAAAAATGTAAAATACTCTGAAATATAGGAGATAGGGTGATGGAGACTGACCCCAGTCACCTATTATTTGTGTAATTTTAATTACTCTCCCTTTAATTTAAGCAGCTGACACACACTTTCAGTGGTGTTCAGAAAGTTAATAGGGCAGCTGAGTAAGGATTTTAAGGTCATATTCTTGTCCTTTGGTGCTTATTTTATTTATTAGCTGCTGCATTAATATTCTTATGATTACAGAAATGATCATTTATGTATATAATGCATCCTACAATAGTATACGCTTATTAATATTTTAATATTTATTTCTGAATAGTTCTTCCCATCCTTGATTCTTTAGTACTAACCTCACAAAAATACAACAGCATTTATATCAAGCTTCTTCCTTTTTTACATTATTTCTTAATTATGGTATGTAGTCATCAGTTTGCTGACAACAATCTTCCTGTATGTCACTCTTTGATTCCACCCTTCCCAACTGAAATTAAAATATTGACAGAAATCATTTAGCATGAACAGTGGAAACATTCAAAAAGGCATTTAAAGTAGAGGAGCTTCTACATTTATCACTTCTAAATATGTGCATTTGTTCCTGTTTTTCAGTTACATAGTTACATGCGCAAAACTAGCGTGCCATTTTATGCACGTCTTGCATGTAGATAAGTGATGACATTTAATTGAAGTTACTTTGTAAACCCAAACAAACCACAATTTGCCATACAAAAATAGAGAGAACTTGAAGTTTCTGGGCCATTATATCTTCAGTGGAGGTGGAGGGGAATAGATAGACTACCAGTGTGCATAGTGTCTGGCCTGCTCATTTCTTAAAATTTTCCCCCATTTATCTGCCCACTTATTTATGCATTTCTGTCTTTCTTGGTCAGAAAAGTGCAGGAAGGGAAGACAAACACAGATCATGGAACTGGCTAGGGACCTGCCTGCAAGTTAAAGCAGTAGCTCTCAAAAATATAGGTGTTCCAAGAACTTGTTTAGTGAGCTGCAAAGGACACAGGGGCTCTCCATGCAGGAAGAGATGATGGTGGTGTGGACATGGTGCTGTGTTGGGATGGCCCAGCTGAACCCATTGCAGCAGGGACAGAGATCAAATGACATTTGTCTTGGGAGGCTTCTGGAGAGGCAGTGGCCATGCTCCTGTGCCCCCTTCTCTGGCTGGAGATGCCCTGCCTCTCCCAGGGGCTTCCCTCTGAACATTTCTACCCCTCTGTGCAGGTCCCATCTCCCACCACTCCAACTGGTGTGCGACTTGTGAAGGGGAAACTCCCCACTCCCACCCCTCAGGCTTTGGAGAGGTGGCTTTGGACAATGCTATGCCTCTTACTCCTGAGCTTTGTAATGAGCTGAAGGCAATGGGTGTGCTAATGAGGTGCATCAGCAAAACTGACACTGGAATGATGACTGTTAAAATATTTCTCATAATTCCTTGTGTGTTTTCCTGATTTTTTTTCTTCCTACATAGGCACTTTTTATTGCTTTGGTGTTGAGAGGTTAGCTTATGATGGACCTTGAACATCCCTTAGGCTTTACAAACAAGAGTGTGTATCAACAGCATATGTGTGATGTAGTGACACACGTCAGTAAGTATTCTCTGTTTTAAATTCATTGCAGTGAATCAATCTCATAATGTTAACAAATCTTTTTACATATCATCCTGAAATGTCTATTCAACTTAAACAGCAAGGTTTAGACATTGAGCAATGGGTAATGACATCATGGTCAGCATTAGGATCTGAAGAATTATAGAGATATGAGAGGGAGTCTGTTTTCCTGTTGTCAATAAATGTTGTAAATCATAAATCAGACAATGTTGCAGTAATATAAAGACATGGCACTCTAAAGAAGGCATAAAAAAATCAAGAGCAGGAAGGAGATGGTCTGCAAAGAGTCAAAACTTCTTAGCACTTCACAGGGTCTTCGCATGTGGTCAAGGCAAATTTCAAATACACTGTATTGTCATTGTTCTATATTTAGTTGTGCAACTGCTAGAAAATTCAATCTTCAGTCTATCATACAAATAGATAGGCTTGTGGAAACACTTGTCATTTTAATCCCAGCATGCTAATGCCCCCTGTGTGAATATAGATTTCTCAATTAAACTAAAGTAATTTGATGAAAGAACAAGTCTCACAGGTCCAAGTAAAGGTTTCAGTAACAATAGCCTCAGATATTTATTGCTGAAGTGTTTTCCACTGGATGGTGCATTGCTGTGGCTTAAAGATGTACATGGATTCTTTGCTTAGATGCACCCCAAAAAATGCATGTTCCAGCGGGAAACCCATGAAATAGTCTGCAATGTCACTATGCTGCTGAAAGCGCATTTAAACATCCCATAGAGTTAAATTTCTGAGATCCCTTGGAGCTAGCTATTGCAGTGATATGGAGCCCTGATGCTTTTTCTGGGATCTTCTTTGATGTAGGCCTATGCCAATTTGTTTCTAAGAGAGATCCAGACCCACATTCTATTTTAAGGGCTAGGACAAAATGTGTGTCTCCAGCCAAAGAACAGGAATCATAAATAGGTGAAATGACCTCACATTAATACAACCCATGTAGCCTTATCTACTTACAGTGTTTTATATTTTTAACTACTGGGTATTTATAAAAAGTCACCATCCCTATTGGCATTTGACAAAGGACACAGTTAAATGGACCTGGCATTTTCTTATTCATGTTGTTGAGCTACTTGAATTAAGGTTCAGGCATCATATGATACTGCGTGTTTTATGGATATAAAAGACCTAATTCCTGTGTAGGCACCAAGATCTAACATTTCTACCAGAGAAGTTTGACTTCATTTCTTTTTATAAATAGAAAAATTTATTTTCCAGGTCTTCAGTGATGACATTAATTTTATTGCTTTGTCTCACACAGGATTGTGCCTTATTACACATCTTTACAGATGTGCTTTCCAGAATGCATGAGAATTTTATTTTAATTACATTTTTCTCTGAATTTTGCCACATTATTTTCTCCCTTTCTTTAGTTTGTTCATTTTTAGGCCATAAATATTATTAACCCACAGAGATTTGTTTCTGCTTTCTTTAGTTAATTAAAGACACCGTTGGATTTATCTTGTGCTACCACCAGGAGGGCACAACAAGTGAAATATTGTATTACTAGATGGTTCATTCATTAGCATAAAATAATCAGTGCTTTTGAATACTAGCACTTCAATGTATCAGGTTTGGGTTTTTGTGATCTCATCTAGGAAGCAACAGCAGCAGTAGAGGGATAAAGAAGAAGACTGAAAGAGGGAAAAGAAAGAAAGAGAGTCAGCAACACAGCTGTTAAAATTAGAAGGATTCCTTAAGAAAAAAACACTGGGCATTTGACAAAAAGGAGAGTGCACAAATGAAGCTCGCCTGGGAGCATGTCTAACTGGCACCTAGAACACAACATGAGAGTAAGCTAAATTCCCTACTCTGCTACTAACAGAGATTGAATAATTACAAAATCATTCATTCTAGCACATGATTTCTCCCTTTGGGGGAAAACAAACAAACAAACATATGGTCATACCAAATATTTCTACTGATACCATCTAGTATTTATCAATGTAATGTTATTTTTCCAAAAGGAATGATGTCCCATGATAGCATACATAAATATAGAGACACATGCAAATATTTAATGCATGTTGTATCTACTTGGAGATACCTTATCACTGAATATCAGAGAATACCTATTTCTCCAGAAGCTATTCTTTGTCTTTCTCACTCCCTGGTGGAAGAGTTTGGGTCACCTGTAGAGAGAGACTGCATGCTTAGGCACTATCTTGGGCCTCCTTCAAAACCCTTTTCCCTAGGTATTTCTCCACCTTCCTTCTGAGCTTTTCATGAGTGTATGAAAAATTAATAGGACTCAGCTGTATTGCCTTTTCTCCCTAATTTCATCAGAGTGTAGGAAGGTGAAGCAATGATATAATAGGGGAGGCTGAGGTTCCATGTCCAAAACAAGGAAATCCACTTACACAGAGGCCCCCTTTGTGTACAGATATAGGTGGTGTGACCTATTTCTGGGAGACTTTCTTCCATTTTGGGGAGAGACACCAGTAATTCATTCTTTCTTTCTGAGGAATAAAATAAGAACCCAGACACATTGATTATTAATCATTCATCTGGGGACTCTCCTCCCTCTTGACCAATGACATAATCTTCAGTGAACAATATGTATACTGTAATTGACATTTGCACAAAAAAAAATCAGGTTATATTGTATGCATCTGCACTAATAAAAATAGTCATCTTTCAAATCCTCCTTTTCAAAGTCTCACTGAACAGACTTCGATATCTATATAGCATTTATTTTGACCTTCGCCTCTCTGATCTCGCTGCACTGGGGAACTGTACAGCAATACAATATAATGGAAGCATACTTTATTAAAATACACATTTAGGCTGCAATCTTCAGGAAGCTCCAGTCAGGTGCACAGGAAGCATTGTATCCATTTGGAGGTTCAGCCTCTTCAGGCTTCACATAAAATTGCATCTATATATGTCACTCTGAGAGTCAGTTGCATAATTATCTTCTAAACAGCACTGTTGATGAGTTGTGTAATTACAGTAACTCAACAGGTCATTCCAAATTGAGTCTATGTTTCTGCTTGTTTAAGATCCCTATTTTTGATATCACAGATAATTTAATGCTATCTATCTGTTATGGTAACCAAGAGTTCTAGACAAAGATCAGTCACTCCTACTTGAAGATGAGTCACTATTTTAGCATGTCCTACTTCCAGAAGAATTATACACTTTCCTTTGCTTTGTTTTGCTTTACTTTGAGAGAGAACAAGGAAGTATACTGGTTGCTGCTGCAATTGTATAAACTCTGTTCTCTTCCATAAAAGACACCCAGATGCATATGAACCTTTGAATAAGTAGGAAAAAAAATGTGTTCATTATTGTTAGATTATTTTATGCAGAGATTTTGTTTTGTTTTTAGCAATGCTAATGAATAACATCTAGGCTTACAGCAAGCAATTAGCACACAAGAATTCAGGCTTTTGTAAAAACAATATTAGCTACTAGATACCATTTTTTGTATGCATGTTAAAAGGATAACATATTATTTGTGTTCAGGTGTACTACAAAAAGCCACTATCTTTGAGGCTGATGGAGGAAGCAGGATAGACCAGTGAAATACAAAGGGAGATAGGAAATAGCACACCTTCAATCCCAGAGAGGACTCCATGCCATTAGTATGTATTTCCAGAGGTGTGATGAGGGCAGGAATCACAATAGAAAGTACTCTATTTTGTTTGTAAGATATCCTTAAAATAATGTACTTAAAGAAATTAACTGTGTTTTCAAAGTATTCTCTCGGATGATGAACTATCAAGCACTGTTACTTTAAACAGTGACTTCCTGCAGAATCAAATGCTGAAATGTATGACGAAATATTAGTCCTAATGATTTTCCTTTGGAAAATATTACTACTGTAGTAATTTTAATTAAGGAAGAATTTAGCACTTTTGAATTTGTATTCCCAATGTCAAACTCTTTTGTTATCACACTTACACCTCTGTTATTAATGTTAGCCATGGTTTGCCAAAGAGGAAAAGCTAGTTATCAATGAATAATTCAGGCTCCATAACTGTCAGACCTCATTATTTTAAATAAGGCCTGGTAGTTCCAGTTGTAACTGGCTAATTGCATCATTTAAACTTAAACTGTTAGAATATTTCACATAATTCACAATTTTAAAAAATTTTAATACATTCAAAACTACTGTAGTACATAGGGCAATTTGCTTAAATCAGGCTAAGAGAACAAAGAGACATTCTAGTTGTGATACGAGTCCTCAAGTGGTTAAAATAAAAGAACTAAAACTGCGATGAAACTGATATATCCAATATTTAAAATGAAACCTTATCATTAGATGGAAATGATGTAAAATACTTAAAAAGTGGAAGCTGAAAAAATTAAAACATCTGAAACTAATGAAATAAATTCTGATACCCAATAAAACTCTGTTGCAAAATAATCCAAATGCTGTTAGTGAAAATTTTTCCTATGTGTGGTCATATACTCATTGGTTTGACTTTTGGCCATAAACACATAATTCCCAAAATAGCTAAAAATAGATGGCATGTCAATCTTTTAAAAAAATTGAAGCAGTGTTTTCCAAAGGGCTCTAGGGAGTTACTGTTATTTGTTAATAATTTTAGTTTATTATTAGATAATTTTAACAATATATATATATATTTTAATCTGATAATGATTTACCCTTGATAATATTGACCTGATAAAGTGAGAAGGAAATATATTTTACATGTATTTTCCTTCACAGAGTATACCAAGCAGGAAGAGTTAAGGGTTATTTGTAAACTAGGCTAATCTTAAAATGCTGTTTTAATCTTTTGCTTCAGCTTCATTCTCAGATTACATCCATCAGTTTATGATTTGTATACAGGATCTCTAAAGTGTGAGAGATTAAGATATACTTATAAGTGTGACTCTTAAAAAAGACAGTACAGCTCAGGTCTGTACTGAAACCTACTTCTATGTTGTACATTCAGACTGGCATAATAAGGGAGCTTTATCCTCATTTTCCAATTGGGATACTGAAGTCCAAAATAAACTATATAATACTTCTGTAGTCTCTCCCCCTCTCATACACACACACGTGTACAAACACACACACCACACACACACACCATGCTTCTGAAACAAAAAGAATTTATCTGGGACCTAGAGTCTGCCTTACAACTTCAATGGGCTGCTGCAAGACAAATCATGGTAGAGTACCTGAGTGTTATAAAAATGAAAAAAAAAATGCATTTGTTGTCTCTGCAATCACTCAATTGTTTTCTTTCTTTCTTTTCTTTCTTTCTTTCTTTCTTTCTTTTTTTCTTTCTTTCTTTCTTTCTTTCTTTCTTTCTTTCTTTCTTTCTTTCTTTCTTTTTCTTTCCTTTCTTTTCTTTTCTTTTCTTTTCTTTTCTTTTCTTTTCTTTTCTTTTCTTTTCTTTTCTTTTCTTTTCTTTTCTTTTCTTTTCTTTTCTTTCTTTCTTTCATAATAATAATAATAACAATAATAATAACATATAAAAAAACACACACACCAGCTCTCATGTTGAAAAAAACTTTGAATTTCAGCCCACATATCCATTAAAAACAACATTAAGGCTGTGGAGGTTACACAGCAAGGGCTTGGAACTTGGCTGATATGTAGCAGCCTTGCATTGCTGGATATCTTGTAAAAGCCACCCCAGCATTTCTGCATCATACTGGAGGTCATTACAGAATACATACAGAAACTGTGTGCATTCTTGTGTTTGAGAGCAGAATCGGTGCACCACACAGATTAGCTTCCCGGGTTTTCCACATACTGAAACCAAGCCATTTCTACTTGTGCAAAAAACACATCTAGCAATAATTGGTCCCCACAGAGATGCAGACTATCATATTCTCACATTCTTCTGAGATCTGTAAACTAAAAGCCTGGGTTTCTTGGGAGATGTATCTCTTAAGAAGACAGACAACATCAGGTTGAGTTTTGCAAATCTTTGCTTAAGGCACATTTGAAGACCGTAAAAATTCTCTCCCCACCCCTCGATTCCATCCTTACTCATCATGGGACCTTTGTACCCCCTGGGCAGGAGTCAGCATGAGGTTTCTGCAGGTAAATCAATTAGATTTAAAATTTTCCATGTTACCTGTATGCGGTCTAAAAATATTATATGAAAGCTCTCATAATTATGGGCTTAGAATACCTTATTTTTCCAGTTGCTATGTATTTTGTAGATAATCACAATGACAGTGGTTCCCCCCTCTCAGAATGTAACACGGTGATATGCCTAAAAATGCTAAATAACTCTTGCAGTCAATACTTTGAGTACCATACAAACCCCAGTGGCTGGATTGGGATGGTAAGCCCCAACATTTTTGGGGATGTCTGTGCAGTATGTCTTAGTGAACTGAACCAGAGAGTTACTCTGGGAGGACTAATTTCAATGAAACAGTGGCTAAGCCATGTCCAGAAAAATAAATACATACATACATACATACATAATTACAGTCATGGTATCGTCAGGTAATATCTAGCAAAGAGAAAGGCCAATGAGACAGAAAATGGTGCATCACAGGTGTTCTGGGTGCCTACAGCTGGCTGTAAAATTTTATCATATCCTAAACATGTCCCATCCTGGTGGTCGAGACTAGTGCTTTAATTGTCAGGTTTGAGATTGGCATTCAGAGGCAGAGGTGCCCCAACAAGGTCACAGCGCTGGCACCAAGTACCTGCAAGCTACTTTTATTTCTGGGATTCTTATTCTCTTAGTTCTGTTTTGGTTCATTGAAGGATGTTTATTAGGTGAGTTCCTCACATTTAACTCAATGGAGAACTAGAGTCAATGCTTGAAGATAATGGATTTAGAGGGGGGACAAACGGGAAATAATGGTGTTCAGATATTTTAGTTTGTACCACGGTATGTCTGGTGACATAGAATAATATTCACAACTGTTTATAAGATAAAATAATGTAACGATACTCAAACAAACTGTAAATTTATAAGGCTCACTAAAAAGACCCTTAAAATCATACTGATTTTAAAAGTCACAATGCTATAATGATAATATTTTTAGTTTAAATCCATACTGACACCACTCAATTTTCTTACTGTGTTTTTTTTTTTCTGTGTTATCTGACGCTAATGGGATACAGTCAAATAAAAATTAGTAAAACAAGTTGCATTTCTGAGGAAGGAAATATTTGCTCTTCTTGTCTGGCAGTGTCTGGAGACTTCTGCAATTGTTTACTGTGTTTACTGTCTGTAGGCTGTTGTCAGCTCAGTTGTCTGAACTATAGCTTCATTTTTAAATATTTTTCTCTGAAAAAAACACACCAGCTAGGTCTCTGAATGCTTTATGTCTGTGGCCACATAAGATATCAAAACAAAAGGGAGACTTACTATTGTTTGTCTTGAAATTAGCCAGCATTGGCTTCACCCTTGTCAAGGGCTGGCTCCCTGGAAGGAAACTGACAGTCAGGTTTATGGTATACTGGATATGTTTCATCAGTGAAAGCAATCGAGTTCTGTTTGTGTGCAGAGCACGGTCTTAAAGTTAGTGATTTCACTGACAAGAAAAAAAAAAAAAAACACATCTTTTTTCCTCAAAGTTGTAGACACCTAGTTGAAAAATACGTGGTAGCTGGAGATGTACAGTAAGCGGTAGGTGCAGATACAGTGGGTAGTGTTCCTACTGCGCATATTCACGCTGAAGGGTCATTCAAAATGCCTCTCTACAAAAAGCCTGAATGTAAATAATGTCAACTGTCTATGAAAGCAGGTGATTTAGGTCACCGAACAGTGTACATTGGTTAAATTGTATTATTCCTTCAAATACTTAACATACATCTGAGCTATTCACTTGCTAGAGTGAAGAGAGGCAAGGAGAAAAGAGGCTTGTTTTACTTGCTTGTCTGTAAAATCTTCACTATGGAGAACCATCCACTGCTTTTGAAAAGAAAGCAAACAAATGGAAGCATGCAGTGCCATCGAACATTACAAAAAACATTTGGAAAGACTGCGCATGATCTAACCAAAGAGGGAGATCTGAAACTAGTCACAAATTATAAGAAGAAATATATGTGAGCATCACTTGAGAACTGTGAAAGAATGAGGCAAGGTTTTTTTATTGGGATAAAAACGTCAACAAATGTCTTGTTATTCTTAGATCCATTCTTACTGCAAGAAAGCAACAGACCTTAGTTAAAAATAAAATAAAATAAAAACAAAACAAAACAAAACAAAAACACAGAAAGAAAATTTATTATTTAAAGTGTGTATAAAAGCTGAAAAATTGAATTAAATTTCAGGCTTTACAAGCTCCTCTTTCTCAGCTTTGATTGAAATCAGGCCAAACCTTTTTTTGAGTATCTTGAAAATCCCTTTGCATCTTTTCTCCACAGTGACCAGCAATCCTACTTGTGCAACTGGGCAAAGGAGGGTTCTGAGATTTAGACTATTACAAGCCTTTGCAGGAGAGGCTAATAGGGTACAAGAGACCTCCTCCGTGTTTTGCATTCAAAAATCAGATCCAGTTGCAGCTGCTCTTGGGGGAGCCCTGGGACTGTGGTTTTAGCTCTGTTACACAGGAGAACCAGGTCCTCAGGGCCAGGCTGAGCCACCAATTGATGGGAACTTGCAGACCAGTCTTGGTTTGCTGTGGAGGAAGGCTTCCCTCATTACAGACTGTTACTTGGGATGTCAAAGCAGGGCAGTGGCTAGGAATCAGTGTGGCATCTGTTGCAAAATGTGGTTGCTTACCAGATTAGAAATCCTATAATCAAATATATTTCACCATGGGAAGATGTTGTTACTCTTCTCTGTTTCAGGGAAAAACAGAGAGAACTTCTCAGCTGTGGATACTTGCTGCTTCTACTGTGTTTTCAATACAATCCTTTTACATATACATGCATCCCACCTATGAACATTCCTACATGCATATTTTAAGTAGGGAAACACTCAAAAGCAGATGCATTGAGGATAATTCTTCTGCCAATTACAAAGCTGCCAGGAGTGCTGTAGTTGAACTCTGAGAACAGAGCAGTGAGCTAAGGTAGAGAACAACAATATTTGACATAGCCGGTCACAGCTGACATTTCTGTTCTTGATCCACTGAATCATCTGAATCCTGTAAGAACATTCATCATGGAAATAGTCTGAGACAGAGGAATAGACTGAGCTCTCTTACAGAATCTATTCTTGTCCCAATCTGTGATGTTAAGAAAGGGCTCTGATAGCTACATATACTCTGTTCACTCATAAATAATAGGGGGGCACTGTTTACTGGTCTTAGTCCTTGTGGTTACAGTGGGATTGTCACTGTTTTATTAGTTACTTTAGCACTTTCTGATGTTCCTGTAAAAAAACATTCTGTTTCAGGAGATGTGCCTGTCAAGGAAGCAGGGAGAAGGTGGATGGTATGATGGGTAGCTTCCAACACTTTGTTTATGTCTCCGCAGGGTGGAAGTATTTTGTTAACTCTGTGCTCACGATGTGGATCAGTCACTGCTGCCAACATAAATATTTTCAAATATTTCACTGAGAATACTGCAAAGCTACAGGAGATTTTCTGCCTATATGACTGAGATGGTGTCTCCTTTGATTTCAGCTTGATTTAATTTTGTAGAAGAAGAGGCAAATACAGGATGAGTAATAGTGCAGCCCTCCAACTTGCATTATTGATACTTCCAAAGTGTCCAGTTCAAATGGGGGCAGAATGTTAACAGAACTGAGAGTATCAGTCTAGTGGCTGAAGGACAAAAATAATCTGCCTTTTTGATCTTTGCTGGTCAACAAAAGCATGCTTTGCTTGCTCCAGAAGTCTTTCATGTGAGAGAAAATGGACAGAGATGAAAACCCACGTCAGATCTGATGTTTTGGCAAGCTGTGTTTTCTTACACCCACAGGAGATGAAGAGTTCTGGCCTTTCAGAATAATGGACAAAAGTAAAAGAGAATTCCCCTTCTGCCATGTAGAAAGTCACTGATGAAGATTATTCTGTGTGTAAAACGTTATGTATGTAGAGTCATCATCCTTAACACTTGACTTCTTCTGAAATGAAATGAAATGAAATGAACAGAAAATTGGAGGCTCTGGGCATAAGCCAGACCCTCAGTTCTCACAGTGTGAGCTTTAGAAAAAATATTTACTACACATCATCACTTTTCTGGCAGATTTTGTTTGGAGAAGCTGGATCAGACAGAGCTGGAAGCCTGATAGATTGCTCTAACCACTGACTTGTAGTATATATAGCTGAAACTGAGCAAGTAATTCATTTTTTTTTT
Organism: Cygnus olor; assembly: GCF_009769625.2. Classification (NCBI taxonomy): domain Eukaryota; kingdom Metazoa; phylum Chordata; class Aves; order Anseriformes; family Anatidae; genus Cygnus; species Cygnus olor. The sequence continues at coordinate 22,153,650 of NC_049174.1, forward strand.
CAGATAAATTTAGTTTCCTGCATATAAAATACCTGTGAGCAAATAATTTGTTCCATTAATTCACTAATTGCTCTAACTTACTCCACATATTCTTAGTGATTTTTTGTTACCTTAGAATGGAGAGATGAGTAATAATTTGCTGAAGTACTTAAATGTTTGTTCCTGGTTGCATAAGCATTGCTGTCAAAGTGGAGGCAAGAAAGTGGGGAAATCTGTGGGTCTTAGTACTTTCAGGCAATGGAAAAATTTTAGGGACAAGGAACAAAAAATGAGGATTAACAGAATTTGGAAAAATAATCCTGTGAACTGCCCTTGTTTCTTGTGGCTGGAAAATAGTTGTTTATTATTATTATTATTATTATTATTATTATTATTATTATTATATATTTTTATTGCAGTACATTTATTTCTCTCATGTTTAGAACCGGCATAACAGTCCCTTATTGTCTGTGGGTCACTCAGATGACCAAAGCCAAACCCTGCTGACCCTCCGCAGGACTGCAGCATGGTGTGAAGTGAAGAGCAGGAGAGAGTTTCATGGGAGCAAAGATGGCCAACTGAAGTTTCTCTTTTGTGAGTTTTACCTTTTTCATCCTGCTTGACATTTCTGAAACTGAGCTGTATTACAGATTAGTAGCCCATGGCAGTAGGCTGGAGAGATGAGATTTTAGTGTGATATGGTACACAGGCAGGGGAGGGGGGGAGCAAAGAAAATGTGTGAAAAATTGAAATGACAAGGTCATGTTGATAGCTTGGTTGTGAGAGCTGCTGAGGTAGTTTGTTGCATTATGATTAGAGATGGGCCAACTAGCATGAATAAGACAAGAGCTGGTATGAACCTTCATCCACTCCTTTAAACAAACCCAGGCTGAACCCTAGGTAAGCTTAGAGCAAATCTAGGACTGGTGGTTTCAGCTTCTTAGCCTTAATGTAATGAGTTTCAGCTTCTGATAATTTAGCTCAAAACAGAAAGCAGGAATCTAGAAAAATGTTCAGGAATTGCATCCAGTCCAAAAACATACAATCTGGAAAACTTCTGATAAGGATGTTTCATAGCATTCCTAGCCTTTCATCCATAACAAAGAGCTTCACATCCCCTTTAATAACCATCCTGGTAGCAAAATGAAACCAAGTCTGCAAAGCTTTCAAATTTGAGCACAGTTTTTTGTTTTGTTTGGTTTTGTTTTTCTAATTATGAAGCCTTCAGTTGAGATGCCAAGCTTCTGTAAAAGGGTGTATGTGAGTGAGGAGTCTGCATACGAGGACTTGCAGTGGGAACTGCACTGAAGAAAGCACACAATCCCTCTGCCAGTCATTTCTCTTCTCTTCGGCTTTATCCTGTGGGAAGTAGCTTTACATTCAGATTCAGACTACAAGGGATTCTACGAAAGCTGAATTTCTGCACTGGCCATGCTTGTTCTGTGGTGTGTCACACTCCCCGTGGAGAGGGCTAAGTTCTCCCTATTTTGTGCAGCTTCTGTCTAATGCAGACAAAATTCCTCCTTCTCACAAGGATTCCTGGAGAAAGCAAAGGGAGAGAGCAAGGGCAAGTGGAGACAAGAGATGCAGTTTACTTTGGACTCCCTGTTTTGAAACACTTGCCAAGCTCATTGAGGTAATAGTTGTGATTTGATAGTGTAACAAAATACATAACCCGCCTGTTTCTGAAAAGCACAGTCAGCAGTGTAGTGTTCCTCTACTCCTTTTGTGTTAATAATGTCACTGCTCAGCTCTTAGTTTCAGATATTTGTGATGATGTAGTGGGACAGAAATATACAGGAGTCCAGTGTGTTTTGAAGAGGCAGCTCTTGAATCACTAAAATAATGACCTGTATCTGTATGGGAAACTTTTTTCTTGACCGTTTCTGTTCTCATTGTGCTTTACAGACCTATGAGCTGCAAACCTTTGAACTGTGGCAATGCAGAGCAGCGCAGCTTCTCCAGCTGAGGCTGCAGGAACTCTGCTATGCAGGGACTTGTAGTGTGAGGGTGAGCAGAACTTCTCACCCATATCTCATTCTCCGGATCAAAGTAAACAGTTGCCTGCTAATTTATTCTCACAGTATTTCTTCCCTCCCTCCCTCCCTCCCTCCCTCCCTCCCTCCCTCCCTCCCTCCCTCTTTCCTTCCTTCCTTCCTTCCTTCCTTCCTTCCTTCCTTCCTTCCTTCCTTCCTTCCTTCCTTCCTTCCTTCCTTCCTTCCTTCCTTCCTTCTTCCCTACAAAAGAATATAGAACTGGAAGTAGAAGGTCTGCCAAAGGATCCTTTTCTTTTGTCTGTTAACTTGCAGGTAAATGAACCTAACCTACCACTTGATGAAATATCCTTTGTACAGGATGAAGAGAGCAGCTGGGGTAAACAAAACAAAATGAAACAAACAAAAACCTAACAACAAAAAAAGTCTTTTGTTAACTTTCCATAATAAAAAAAATATTTGAGATTAATCTTGCCGGCGATTTCAAAACATCTTGATTATTATTTACTGCAATTATTTTCTTGGAGTTCCACAGCCTAGACATGTCACCACAATTAAAGATTCACTCTAAGAAACAGTTTTCTTGACCCATTCCCAGTCATTTCTGCAGAACACATGATGCCTTTTCAAACCTGAAAATATGACCCAGGTCATATGACTTCAGGTCTCTGTCCATGAGCTGATACTTGAAAACAGTGCCCAATGAATGCCTCACTTGATGCTTTTTTCACTTTGTAGTTATCACAGTTTGCCTTGTTATTGAAATGGATGCACGCTGCATGGAAAAATAACAGCCATTGTATGGCTGCATATATGATACATGAATACTGCTTTCTTCTTCCCAAAGTTTAAAGACACATGACTTTGATGTTACTGAAGGTTGTGTCATAATCATTAAATGGAACTGGTGCCAGATAAAACAGATGGAGCTTTCAATCAACAAACTGTATTTATTTTTGATATCTGTGACTTATTTGTCAGCAATGTAATTTGCAATAGGACGAGGTAAGAAGAAAGGTCTGCTCCCAGAGAACAAAAAAAGAGACATTAGGAGCTCATGCTTTATTATTTGACCACAAATAGATGGTGTGCAAACGGTAAAGTATAATACCCATATCCAGCTGGGCTGGGTATTGGGAGTTGCTCAATGCTTTCTACTTGAGCATAAGAAGGACTAAATGGCTAGCTCACCCTCCTTTATTGTGAAAAATTTCAGAGCATTTCTATTTATCTGTTCACATATTACATATTAATTACACTTGATTACATGAATTACTATACTAGCATGTTTCTTTTTTTCTCTTACTTTGCAAGAATATGTAGAGGAGCATTGTCTGTCTACCACAAGTTGTTTTACATATGTGCCTATATACACTGTATTGTATCCTTCCTGTAGTGAGAAAGAGAAGAAAAGTAAAAAGGTTGATAAATAACCAATATGTGTCACTTTTTTTTTGTATGAAGAATGACTTACGAAAAAGCCCTACAGCTATGACTTGCTTTGGCCTTCTACAGAGATGGGGAGAGAAAGAGAATATCTATAAAGGAAAAATAAACTGTTACTTACACTGTTTTTTTTTTCTTTCTTTCTTTTTTCTTCTCTTCTAAATGTCTCTCTCTCCCTTCTCCCCCCCTCCCTCTCTCTCTCTTTTTGTACTGGTAGTCACTGTCTTTTCTGTTGAGTGAAGATGGATAATCCAAAATATTTCTCCACTCAGTGTCTTTTAGCATATGAATGCATTATGACTATTGTATGAAAAAAAAATATATTTTTTTTCTCTGAAAGCTGTTTAACCTTATATGTAATTTCCTCTTCCCTTTTCTTTATTCAGATGTGTTCTCCTAAAGGAAGAAAAAAAAAATCTGCTTCTGGTATAGGACGCATTTTTTGTTATTGAGACACATGAAAATTTTGTATGCCAAATGCTCTCTTGCTTACAGAGAAAAAGTAATGCTGCACATTCCTTCCCTGCATTTGTACAGCCCCTTCTCCATCACATTCCTGTGCTCCTCTAGCACTGAAGACCTTCTGCCACACTTTCTTGAGACTGCTGGAAATGTTTGGGGCCAGATTCCTTTGCCCTTCAGAATATGAAGTTAGGACAAATAAAATAATATTTTTCTATTGATTTTAAATTCTATATTTTAATAATGACAACTTTTCAGCAAGATCTGATTTTTGCCTTACAATATGGGCTGTTACTAGAATCTCGTGGCAATGATCTGAATCAAAGAGTAGGTTATCATACTTAATGTCATAAATACATTTAGTATATTACAGTAACTGACTCTCTGTCTAATTTTACAATAAACATCACTAACAGATGAAAGACCAGGTTTAAGAGTATGGCAATGGGGACCCCTTCCATACAGTTCATATTCTGTGTGAGACAAAGTTAATGTTTGAGTGTAAGTGAACCACCTACATTGATTAATCTGGTGGGCTCAGTGCAGTCCTACTCAACCCTCCAAAATCAGCAAGTCTCTATACATAGTTGATGAGTTAAGCAATCATGACTTGACCATCAACCTGACTTTTAAGATCCCTTCAGAAGAGGTTTGATCCACACTGATTTATTTTATCTCTCAGACCATAAGACCTGAATTAAAAAACCTGATTGACCAGAAGTCATTTTTTGATGCCTTATGGTAGCAATGGACCATGGCCCAACATGAAAACACTGGGTAAAAGTCACACCTTACTGAAATCAAAGGGGAGGATTGCTTTCAGTGGAACTAGGATTTTACCCAGCAAACCCAACCAACAGCGGGGTCTTACCTATGTCTGAAGACATGTGAATCTTTTTGTGGTCCCCGCAATATCATTATGTAAAATGTATCTTGCAAACTACTATGATGCCTTTGTGACACTAATGTACATTTAAAAAATAACAGTTGAAAAAAAAAAAGTACAACAATGACATAAATTATTTACTGTGTTACTGCAAAATGCTGTGTTGCCTGACATGATAATTATATTGTTCTGTCATTCTATTGGTAATGAAAGCCTTTACTTATTTGTTAGTTATTTTTTACTGAATGTGAGGAATATGACATATCAGAAAAATAAAACACTAAAAACAACAGTAGGCATTTATGTTACAGTCATGCAAATCACACAGGCATTGATGTTATTCTCTGAAGCTTATCTATTACTATTGAGTAACTTTAGTTATTTAGGTTCTTCCCTCAGAGTTCCTTCACGTGGCATTGCCATAACGAAACCAGCCATTTGCTGAGGGAGATGAATCAGCAACTGCTCCCTTTTTGTCTTTTGGGATGGTTTTCCACCTATCTGGTGATCCAAATATGTTTGATTTCCTCCTAGAAATACTAAGGAACTTAGCATTTTTCTGTCCTGTACCAATGGAGGTGAAACACAGATATGTAGCTACCACGCTATATGTCTACTATATATAATACTAGTGCTAGGCCTGTGGTAATTTTATTTATTTTTTTTGCTTATGCTGACATATTTATTTTTCTGTTGTATGTGAATTTTTATTTACATAGGAGACAAATAGAAAGCAGTTCTTAAATAACTACACCTACATGCCTACCCCAGAAATTGAAGATATGACAGAGTACTAGGAGGTGTGTGGAAAGTAATTCTGAAAATCACAGATTAACATCCACTATAACTGAAACGATAAAAGACAAAGTTCTGAGCACACCTTTCCCAAAGCAGGGTCATGTGCCACATATGACTTCATCTTCGAGTTTCTTACTGATGTGATGCTCCAAGTATGGCATAAATTGGTATATTCTCAGACATGACACTTCCTCCAAAACCATTTCCTTTTTGTAATATTCAGAAGCACACAAGCTTCTTCATATTTGACTTATTATTATCCAGACAGAAACAGAAAGAAAGACCATATGACCTCTTCTGCTTGATGAAAGAGGGTAGCTTAAATATCAAATGGTCAAGCTGAAATACTTCTAAAAGACTTGCAATTGGTCTTGGAAACAACAAATAATCAAATACTGTAATTCTATAATATATTTATTTTATATGTGAATATAGTATATAAAACATGTTATATATTATAGTTATATACACCATACTATACATATTGTAGTATATAATACATAAATTCATTTGTATGTGTTATATGCCATATGATTTGAATAATATCATCTATAAATAAATTATTTTCTATATTTTATACAATATACATAGTATATAAATTATTATATATACTTACATATATGAATATAGTATATTCATGTATGTAATATAGCCTTACAGCCATTATATCTCCCAGGCAGGACTTCTAGGACTTTACTATATTTTGCTAGCATGGGTGTATTCTGCAGGCACCAGTTTGCCACCAAGGATACAAATACAGGGACAAAGTGGCATGGAAACTCGTATTGATGTTTTGCCTTTTAAAATGAAATAATTGACAGCAAGGCATATTTCAAGGTCTAGTTGCCAAAATACTCAATTAAACAGAATTTTGTGGAGGAAGGTGGGCGAGTGGTGGGGTGGAGGGTGTTGGCTGGAAACTCCCAGTCATACTACAAATGTCAGCTATCTTTTGTCAGCGACCTGATGACGTTGAAGCAAACTGTGAAATATGTGTAATTCTTCTAACATTGCTGATGATGTAGCACCAGATTTTATTTATTTATTTATTGTGCATGTGACTGCTTTTGACAATGACAGGTTTTCATAAATCTGGTGTCATTATAGAACACATGACTTGTGTCACCACTGCTACAACAAGAGAAATCCATCACGGATCAAAGTGCCAGGGAAAGTCCTATTCACTATATAAGTCCCACTTAAGCTTTCCAAATACAGCTTGAGTGGAATTTAAGTGGGCCATAGGCCATGTTTGGTTCCTACACACAGGCATGAATTTTACACTGTGAAAACAAACTGAAATATAAAGCATTTTCTAAAGTAACGCAGAGCTACATAAAGTCACAAGGCCATTGAGGGCTAGATATCTTTGATAGTATTTTACCTTGAATACTATGTTATTTTTTTTCTAGAATACAAAGCAAAACAATAAAACAGTCCAATATTATTTTAATACTTTAACATTCAACCTACATATCGTATTACATCTATCTAAACACAGTTGTCTATATCCTGCTCAGATCACAAGCTCCTTGAGAAAGGATCATGCCTATCTCCTTGTTTATACATTATCTAGAGTGCTGCAAGCAAGCCAACAACTTTTGTACTGTGAGAGATTCATTGCAGTCTGAAAAAAAATCCACATTCATTTATTTATGTATGTAAAAATATAAACAGCTATATAGATTTTTTATTTGCAGGAAAGTGATTGTGTTTCTTCACTATAATGCTCCCTGTCTTAAGAAGCCTCTTCAGATAATACTGCAACCTTCTTTTTTTTTCCTACCATATTTAAATTCAATGTTGACCACTGCTTGTAATGTGCATATTATAATACATAAAAGTGTTGGACCCTTTAAAAATAATTATACGCTGAAAAACATAAATCTTGACTAATAATTAAAAGTCTAGAGAGATATTTATGTCACCCCATTCTTTGTGATGAGCAAAATGCTTTTTGTGACTGATTTCAGTACAGACTCCAGCATCTGCCGCCTTTCCTGAATCGTAATGTTAACTTTACTCAGCATTGCAGCCTATCATACTCATTTTTTTTAATGGACTTAAGAAGCAAACTATGTACCTCTAGAGACCAAAAATCCCCACTGAGCTGCTTTGAATTAGATATGTGATCTAAAATCTTTTTTATTCCAATGATACTAATTTTTCCCTATTTCAATAAAACAATGGAAAATAAAATACGCTCTTCATCAAGGCACATGTACCTAATTTCATGTAATATTTCATTCAGAATTGTCTCATTTTATTTTCTCTGATTCTGTTAAAAAAAAAATATCACTATAGTGGGAGAAAGTCAAACTAGAGATTATATTAGGCCGAGGCAAATGGTATTCACCTTTTATAGTCCCTATGTTTTATAATGAAGATACTTCATTGAAACAATGATGCATACTTCAACAGTTCCCTGGAGAGCAGTGAATCCTGTTTGGAGAGATTCATGAATATGTGCATTAGCACAAACCAACTGGAACTTGCCCTTAAAAACGAACCACAAGAGAAACTGATCAGTTCCCGCTTATGTATATAATCAGAAGGTTATCATATTATCTCCCCCTCCAGAGGGAAAAGCAAATGCATATTCTTCTATCACTTTCAGATGAGAAATGCCAAAGGAAACAACAATTTCCTCCCTCCCTACACTTTCAGCAACATTTACTGTATGGATCCAGAAAGACCTTTCAGAACAAGAGGAGTAGAATATATGATGAGTTTCTATAAACGAGGATTTATTTTGCATATGATTAGTCATAGTGGAAACCTTTTAAAAAAAATTACATCTGCATTAATTTACTCAAGGCCATCAATAAACCTGAAGTGAGTTCAAAGACTGCTATAGATGGCAGAGAGATGAGACAAACATTTCACAGAGTCAAGGCTTGCAAAGATATACATGAAGCTCTATGTCCTGAAGATGAATGAGGAACACTTGGCAGTTCTTGAAGCAGTAGTTTATTTAAAGTACAAAGAATTCAGTGAAAAATACTTCTGGCCAGCAGTTGGTGCCCGGCTTTCAAGAAAAATGGCAGACCACCACTAAGCTAGTGACAATGATAAAGAATAGCCACATAGATTTGCAGATTTATCTTTAGGTTTGTAGCAACCTCAGCTCTATGAAAAAGAGTATAGCGGTGAGACTCCTTACCATCTTTGAAAACAAACTAAGAAGGGCTACTGCCTTATGATGGTGCATTTTATTAAGTGATCCTCACCTATACTGGACAGTAGCAATAAGCTTTATCACCCAAAATGAGCAATCTTTTGATCTGAGTGAGGAAAGATTAAACATTGCAACCAAACAGGAAACAAAAGCCTAAATTATCGATCACCTTCTGGCTAAAATGTGCCACAGCATTATTACCAGCTCTTCTGTACCTCCTGAGTCTGTAACACCCAGACCCATTTACATTGATAGCTAGTGGTGCTAAATGCAAAGTAGAGTTTGCTTAAAAAGATGTCTTCAATTTTATTATGGCTAGGAAAGATCCCAATGCTACTGACTGACATGTTTAATTTAAGCTGTCAAACAGTCATTACTAAGACATCTGTGAAAATGAATTTGGAGAAACTCTTACAAGACGTAACTTTCTATCACCAAAAGTCACAAAGGTTGTAGCTTTAAAAAAATATATAGTTTTTTTTTTTTTTTTTTTTTTTCAAGTACAGTATTAGGAGTTCACCCTTGCTCCTTGTAGTCCAAAGATCCTACATACAAAATCTTTCTGGATGTCTACAGTCTTCTGTGTGCTGGAAGCAAAACATCACTGCAACTCTATGCAGGAGTTTTTTCACTTTCAGGGGAGAAGCATTATGCCTTCTAAATAAGATATACAGAGGAGGCATAATTATAGCCTTTAAAGAGGATATAATCTCATAATTGTGCAGTAGAGCTATCTTCAGATTGCACCACAGACTGTACTTGCATGCCTGATAGATTAACAACAGGCTCAGCTTCCAGTCTTAGGGTATTATTTTTACTTAAAAGCTGGTTGAATGTTTTTGAATGTATATGTGTTCACATACATGGTTTTGTGTGTATAAAGTGCCCTACTTACCAATGCAGAACTGCCTGTCTGGTTAGTCTTTATACACACACAGGTATACAAAAACCAGGCACTTGAAACACTCAACTGTATCTTTTTTTCCACAGCTAATAATGGCTCTTCACAGTACAAAAGAAAAACACATTTTTTTTAATGTAGGGGTGGGGAGAAAGGCTAGCGGGTTTATTTTGCTTAACTTGCTGTGGTGTGTCACATTCAGCTATAACACTGCAGCTATTACCATATGTCATCAAATAACCAGCATAAGCAGATGTGCTGCTCCTCCACAGTGACCCCACACAGAAGTTTAGAGAACAGGAACAGGGGGATATGCCTAGTCCTAGCCCCACACAGGCATGTACATGCCTATGCACAGTGGAAAAAGTGTGTAAAAAACAAAGAGAAATATTTCAGCATACTGAATAATTCACCACTCCTAGTGCTGTTTTGGCTGGGTATGCATTGCAAAAAAATATTTGCACGTAAAATGGCAAAATCCAGAAAATTCTGATATTTCTCTGCATGCAAGGAGACAACAATTACATATATGTATTTTTGTTCATATATACTTTAATCCTTGCTGTGTGCTAAGTTTAACTTGTGCAAAAAAGCAGTTTTCACCAGTGTAAGTGATTGGTGAAGACAAAGCTTGTGCATCACAGCAGGGGGACTGGGGGGTGAGGGGAATGAAGGTCAAAGGGTAAATTCCAATTGCTGAAACATGTTTTTATGAGTTGAGTCTTAACCATGTGATAAGTAGCATTCAGACTCTAAGCAAAAGGGAGTAGAAATAAGTATCAACGGGAACGTTTGTGAACCACTGTACCAGTTGGACAGCTGCTGGACAAAAGTCAGGTTTTTCCTTTCCACTGGTCATTTCCACCTGTTCTAGCTTTCAAATGGAAGGTCCTTAGGTAATTATCAAGTTCCTTCAGCCTCTGAAAATGGGACTGAAAATAAGCTCTTGGTTTCTGTTGCATTTGTGTTCATTACTTCTGCTTCATACAATGCCTTTCATTCACAATGTACAGAATAGAGAAGAAAGCTGCCGCTACCTTTTTGGTAGAAACGATATGCTTGAAGGAAGCCATTACAAGAGATACAAGTTCCCGTGGGCAGGAACTGCAGACACTGTGTGTAAACAGGTAACAGCAGGAGCTATTGCAACAACAGACTTTCCACCACCTTGTACTATCTCATCAAAACAGGACAGGGAGCAACCAAGACATTTGTCTTCTTGATAGATCCTTCTCCTGTGGGTGATCGAACATCTTCCTCCTCTTAGTCTGTTTTCTTGATAGCTACATCAGTAGGAAAGCACAAATCCTGCATCCAGGTAAGTAATATTGGTAACATCCTCTTACAGGGTGGATAAATTAATTGTTAGCTGTACTGTGGCCGAACTGATGAAGATCTATTTACCATTGCCTCTGCAGAAACCTATTGGTAGCGAGGCCAGAGGATGAGCAAGATGGGATTTTGGTAAGCAGAGACATCATCCCTGCTGAAACTTCCTGAAGATGCCTCATTGGAAGAACTAATAAGGTGAGTGAGAAAAGTTAGCTGATGACTGTGTGCCTGGCCTTGTTAAATTAAGTTCTCTGCTGATGCAATTTTTCATTGTAAATCAGTGCATCTTCACCAGCTTGTGCTTGCAAAAATATTAATCTGTTGGTTTTTTACAAGTCGTGGAAGTACTGCAAGTGATACCACAAATTAGGCCAAACAAGAAGAATGAGCACTAAAATGTTGCATTACTATATATGAAAAAAGGTTTAGAAAAAGAAGGTCCTCTCCTTGCCCTGTTCTCAAAGCTCTACGAACACTGACAGTAATGTAATATAACCAGAACCCACCCACACAGTTTGACTCCTGTGTTTTGACAGACAATTCACCAGTTCCTCAGTTGCTCTAAATCAGCAGAGTTTCATTTCAGTTCACTGGAGCTACATGAGTTTATTCCACTTATGGACTAGATCCAACACCTTCAAATAGCTGCAGGAGAAGATTTCTGCCTACTTTGTCCTGTTTTACAGTGTCTGCTCCCTATATTTTCTCGTATTTAGCAAATTATTGTTAAAACTACCAGATTCCAAAAGTGGCAAAAAATACTCCACGCAAACCTGATCCTGAAATAAGAACTTCAAATGAGTAAATGCCACTGACTTTTAAGGACAATTCATGTGAGCTTAAGTTGATAGGATTATTGCTGAAGTTTGTACAGGTGCGAAGTACAGTCCTCTTCACTTCAACAGTAAAATTTATTAATGGGAGTAACTCAAATGTATAATTTGAGTGTGAATAGAGCTGTTACATTCAGGTTCAAATATCAATGACATCCCCATGTCCTCTGAAGATCCAAATCTTCTTGGGTCCTTCTGGAGAGATAAGTGGCCTTAGCAGCCTGAAGAACTAGTTCTTCTATGAGCCCTCATGAAAGCATCATGTTTTTCCTAAAAGAATCAAAATGTAGTAGTAGGGCACATTTTTTTCACTTCTTAGGTTTTCATTGCAGCATCTTTCTTCTGTACCACTAGTATAACTGAGTTTCTCTATTTTGGAATGGGTTCATTTAATCCCAGAACAACCTAAAATATTACTAAAATTATTTTCACCATTTACTTAGTAAAAATGATTCCTACAATCCTAGAGTCAGCAAAACAATAAAATATTGTTGCTTTGCTGATAGCACACTGGACAAAATACATAAACTTAAATAGACAATTTGCAATGTTAAAAGCCAACTTGAATAGAAAGTAAAATAAACTATTTTATTTCATTTAAAACAGAGATATTAAATAAACCACAAAGTTAAACATTGCTTAAAATCTCCTTAGTTTAAACTAGAGAACATTTGACAGCATTGAAGCTTTCACATAGCTAAACAAAAGCTTTCTGAAGGAAGTTTCAGAAAGAATTTCTTTATGTTTTGTCCATATTCTAAGTGCCCTCTACTGCCAAAGAAGCTGTACTACATATATAGAGCACTTGCCTGCAAACAGCAAATAGAAACCCACCCAGGAACTGATAGAAAGGAAGAATCTGATACTTGCTGGTATTGCAATTCAGGCTACGCATAGTTGGATTGGAAAGCTACCATCGGTAGGATTTTTTTATTGTTTATAAGAAGTATAAAAATAAATTCAGTGGTTGAACAGGAATACACCATCATTTAGTTCTGTTGGCAATGGTTTATATATATATATTTTTCTTCTGCAGCTTGCTGTCCTCCCTAGCCCTAGCCTTCTCTATCTATCCGTGATACCTATCTCTGCATTTGAGATGCACATTTCTCATGAGCAACTGTGATGCTGCCTAACGCATAGGCAAGTTTTACTGTTGCACCCCTCAGGTAGAAGATGGGCCGGAGCTGGCCGCTTCGAAGGGAGCTGACAGGGTGTAATGGCTGGGGAAGACGGGGAGATGCAATCAATGCTGTGTGCACTCGTATCACAGAGGAAGTCCCTTCTGGGGCACAGGCAGGTTTCTGAGCCATGCTTTGCTCCCATGGAAAGGAGCACTCTTCCCTCCACGCTACAGCTGCTGGCTGCACTCGCACAGCCCGTGACCAGCCCTCAGAGCTGCTGCACCTTCCTCATACACCTCTTGCTCTGCGTTTCTCAGCAGGATGATTTTCATTTTTGAATGAGCTTGCCTTGTTCAACAAAGACTAAAAGTGATTTAAGAGTTTCTGTTGTGTTTTTTTTCCGTATGAAGTGGTCAGATTCAGAAAAACCCAGGTCTGCCATATGTGGAGCCGCGGATTTGTTTGTGAAAAGTTCTGAAATCAGCAGGAAAAAACAACCAGTCATCTTCCCAATTGTCCAAGTGATGAAATAAAAGGGTCAAAATGCATTTTTAGGTATTCTAGACAGTCTTAGTTCTTTTAATGTTTTGTATTGTACATATTATAAAAACACACTGCACATGTCCTAGTGCACATGTATCAGTATGTATGTATTGTGTATTAGTGGTTGTTGGTATCACAGTCACCCTGGCCAGCTGTGAACAAACGAAGCTGCAACATCTAAACCCCTTGATCAGATTAACCCTTCATCCCCCAGCGCATCCAGAGGCACAGTCTTATTCCCTGAAGCATTTCCAGCCCTTGCTCAGGTCAGTTTGAGGTACGGTGCAGTGGCCGCCTGTGAATGATGCAGGAATCCTGGAAAAGGGGAAATTGCAGCTGCTTTTTGTTGGCACAGAGGCCCTGCCGGTTACCGAGGCGACCACTGCTGTGTGGTCCAGCCCTGTCTCAGGGATTGCAGGAGCTGTCAGGAGTTTCCAGTACTGTGTATTTACGGGTGACGGCCAGTGCATGGCTATGAAGAAGTGTTTGAGAAATTACGTTTTTGATGCATTTTTTATTATTATTATTATTCACAATATGAAAAACATTCCATAGACCTGTGTGACCTCAGGAGATATTGGAAAACTATAAAAGCAAGAGCTCAGCTGTATTGTCTGGTCTTCTTCATGAACATACGGGAATATTTTCTACATATGCATTCTAAAGTCCAATCCAGGTGGACAAAGAAAATAAGGTAAACCACTGGGATGACTTTGCTACCTTTGGGAACGGTATTGAAAACAGTTCCCTTTCCAAAAGTATGATATTGTATTTTTTAATGGTTTTGTTAGGGATTATCAGATTTCTGGAAAAAAAAAAAAAAAAGAATTTTAAGATGAATTAACTGCATAGACTGTAAAGTCAGTTCTTGGACCTGTTAGCTATGATTTCTCAATAAGCAGTTCATCTTGAAAATGAACAAATTTATACACTGAACATAAGGAGGCAGGTGTTCCCAGCTATCTTTTGCTTCTAGAAATACTCTCATGTTTTACCATGCAATTAAAATTATACCAACCATATGAGATGGAGCTGAATTACTTTACACAATATATACATATGGCACTTTTGCACATGTAACAGTTATGAAGCTGCCTGCTCTTGAAAGTGAAGTGCTTTGTTTTGGCACCAGTAATTTGCAGCACAGTAACGTTGCTGCAGACATTCCAAGAGCAGGACACCAGCCCTCATCTCAAGGAAGAACTTTTGGGCTCAACAGACTTTATTAGTTGAATTTCCATGTTCATTTTTTCTTTTGTTCTCTGATAAAAGTAGCAACAAAAATGTTGATTGTTTCCTACCTCTACTGATGGATTTTATTCTGGGTGCAATAGTTTGAGGTGACACATTTGATTACAGTGAGAAAATCAGATTTTTAAGAGCTCTTTAATCTGGTGTGGACAAACTGAATGAGAAGCTGTGACTACAACCAGAAACCAGACAAATTCAAATGAGCGAGAGACTACATATGAAATAAATGCATAGCTGTCCTCCATGCTATACTATGTCTTAGTATCTTCTGGTCAAAACTTGATACTTTCAAGGAAGTTACACACTAGTCAAGCTGAAGTTATTGAGTTCACTATTGGAGTAACTGTGTGGACTTAAGTGGCTTCTGATGTACCTGTAGTATATTGGGTTATACCAACCTATGGCAGAAGGTCAAAGGTAATGATATGTAGCAGACCCCTTTAACCACAGTTTCATAAATCAATTATTTACACATGGAGATATATCAGATAATAATGACATGGGCTTCTTTCAATCTGTGTCAAACTTGACTCAGGGACAAGAAATGAAATATACATGTAATGAGAAAAATAACTGCAAGCATAGTTACTATTAGTTCCTTCTTGAATTCCAGTAGTTTAACTGAGCTGAACTATGGAAATGGGTTTTGTTTTGCCAAGTGTTGTACACCTTCTGTCCTACAGCATCACCAGTCAAACTACCAAAGGTGACTGAAGAAATCCAGGTCTAGGCAAGCCAGTCAGAAGCAGACTGAGGCCCATGCTAAAAAGTAGAATTAAAACACACAGCAACAGCTAGCAATAGGCATGGAGGGGCAAACAGTCAAATGTTGGCACCCCCAAACCATTATTTTAGTGTTTCTCTGCTGCTCAGGCTGAGCTTTCACAGGCAGCAGAGGGCTTGGAAGATGAGAATGGATGATTAGAGAAGCCCTCTCATCATCCACATTTTCCCCACTCGGACTAAGACCCTCATGTGGGAGGTAGAACCTTTCCAGCTTCCTAGCAAAAAAGGACACAGTGCACATGCTGTTAATGCTAGCCCTCTCCTGGAAGACAATAAAGCTTTGTAAGTTCCAGCTGTTTGAAGTAAAGACACCAAGACCCCTATTTCTCTATGCCAGAGGCCAGCACTTCTCAGAGATGTGGTCTTACTGCTGAAGAGTGGCCAGCTTCCCCATCCCAGCACAGGACCTCACTCTGTCTTGCCTTTTACTTTGGCTTACATCCTCTGCTCTCCTGCTTGGTCTCTCTCACATATACTCATGCACTGTCCCCATATGTATATGCTTACATTATGGATTCATGGGTTGTCATACACATTCCAGTAATATGCATTACCTCAAATATTATTGTACTACATAAATATTCGATACATGCAAATATATAGCTATCATTAATATTCCTTCACACCCTTCTCCATCCTGCTTTTCATTAACTTATTACCATGATATTTCCCCAAGGAAACAAAGACCACAGTTTGATTTGCTTAGCACAGAGATGCACATGTAAATTCAAAGAAATTTTAAATATTACCACCCATGGTTTCTAAACAAATATTGCAAGTCTTCAACCTTCAAGACACTAAGAAAACCTCAGCAAAGGACAAGGAATTAAGCAATTTTACTTAAAGGTTATACTACTTTTGCTGTTTCAGAGGGAGCCATACAAACCTCAAGTCCTCTCCATGTCAGGTTATTAAAAAGTATTTAACAAGAAATCAAACCATACAGAAGCTTCTTCTCAGCTTGAGTACAGAAGATCTCAATAATTCCATGCTTAGCTTTCAATAAGTGCTAATAAAGCTTGCCATTACTGTGATGAAAACTGCCATATATAAAAGCAGTACAAGGTACAGTTCTGCTTATATCATGTAGTAATGTAGTGACCCTCTTCTTGTTTTGAAGAACTAAGAGAATTTAATGAATGTTGATCAACTTCAGCATATGGCAGACAGATGTTATCAAACTATCTGATGAAAATACAAATTTGCTTGATAACAACAGTATTGCTGATGTAATAGGATCTATGAAGCATTTGATGTGCTTTTCTGAACATATGATTGGGGTTCTAGAACTTTGTAAAATAACTGTTGTACCTATTACGTAAGTTAAACATCAGCTGATGGTTCTTGAAATCTAATTGTAGGTAGGAAATTATCATTGTGCAGGTATCTTTGTAGTAGAATCTCACAGGGATTTTTCCCTACATTGTCCCATTTTTATTAATAACCCATGGAAAATATCTATTCACATAATTCTGATAACATTTTCAGGTAAAGAAAAGACTGAAAAGTGATAAATAAAGATAAAAGCAGATCACTGATATAAAAGGATCTTCATTGCATAGACAGTCGGCACAGTCAAACACTTGCTTCAATGCCAATGAAAAAAGGCTGTTCATCTAGAAGAAAATATAGGTCATATTTAGATGAAGTGAACTCCAGACCGTAGGATTTTAAGGCAATATTTCTAAAAAAGAAGTAATCTTCATGGCAGATACTCAGCTGAACATTAGTTGTTTATAAGTAGCCATTGTGGCTATTATGAGGAGAGATAAGATTCAATGAAATAAAAAGGAAAATATATGAAGGTTATATTGCCTTGATATTGGAGCCTGTGCTATTGGAATCCAACACTGCTGTCCACACTTTAAGCAATTTATTTAAAAAAAAAAAGTCAGAAAGGGTTCAGAAAAGACATAGGAAAAAGGCTGAAAAGCTGTAAAATATGAATGTGAAGACTAAAAATGCTAGTGGTAAAGCCATGTTGTTGACTTGTGTAGTTCACACTTGAGTCCAGAGTCCTGATTACATTTCTGCCAACTCTCTATATCTAGTTTGGGGAGAATCTACTACTTTTGGTATTGGAAAAAAATCTTGGAGTGTTTTGGAAGATCTGATGTTCTTGAGCTTCACCTCTACTGTCTGTAAAATTATAACTGATAGGGAAGAAGCCCCTCTCAATACACCTGGGACAAATGTCACTAAAGAGTAAGTCCAAGACACAGGTGCAGATAACAAGTTGCAGATTGTCAGCATGGCTAATAAATTCATCTTAGTAATTGCAGTCTGGAAGCTACTGTAAAATACATATATCCAAGAATTAACAATATAGGTATTTCTTCTTGCCTTCAGAAGCAAATCTATACACAAGATCTGTCTCTGCAGAGGTCTCTCTCACACATCCCTGGTATGAGAAAGGCCAGTGGGATAACTGTCAAGCTCGTGTTTGCCTCTGCCTCAGTGAAGTATGGAGTTAAATGATATGATTCAGAGGCAAGGGAAATCCTATAGTACAAAACCACCAGTTTGGCTTGAGATATTTCCTCAAATCTGAATCTGAGCATTGCTACCAATACAGTAGACGTAAGACTCTGAACTTATCAGAGAGAAGGTCAAAAGAGCACATTTTCTCAAATCTGTAGTTATCTACATGGGCAAGAGTACTTTGGAAAATACACAGTTCTTCAGTCTAGCAGAAAGATATGATAAGATCCAATGGCTGGAAACAGAACTGAGAAAAAATCAGGCTAGACATAAGGCTTGTATTTTTAACAATGTGGGTAATTAGGCATTGTGAACTAGCAAGCCAGGACTGTACTGGACTTTTTATCACTATAAAATGTTAAGATCGAATATTTCTCTGAAAGACATATTCAGTTCAAGCATAGGTGTAAGACTAGAAGAAATTAATTCAAGGAAGTTCTATGTTGTATGTTATGTGGAAAAGGAGGAGATTAGAATAGATAACTACAGTGTTCCATTTTTGCCTTAAAATCTGCATACTTGTGAGTTTGAAAAGAAAGGAGAAAACGCAAAAGATCTGTAGAAAAGATAGTTCAATTAAAAAGACATAGTAAGAAATTCTGTTCTGTATATGCACATTTCTCTCTGGCTTTCATGTAGCTGGGACTCTACCTATTATATCTGAGCAGACTGCTGCCACAGTAGTGGCCAACTGATTTGTTCAGGAGCTGCAAGATTGTACCTCCAGCTCAGCTTCCCCTGTGGATCCCCTGCACTTCCCCAAGCAACTGCAGAAAGTTTAAAACAGGATGAAGTTGTCTGTTCTCTCCAGGGTCAGCAGTATGACAAAATAACCAAGAATGAAAATCGCAAGCTTAGTTAGACTGAAGAGAAGTAGGCATGTACTTAGACCTGTAAGTTATATGGTGGTGCCACACTTCAAAGTAGTAATTTAACCCATGACACTGAAAGTCTGTCTGCTCGATTCTCTGCTTGCCCAAGCACTGAAATGCCAGTTCAGCAGATGACCTTAACCATCCATTCCTCTTCCCTCATGACCAAAATCAAAATGATATTTATTTCCAGAAATGTCGTATTCTTTACATCGCTTTTCCCTTTTTCACTCTTCTTGCAAATCTCTCAGACACCTGGAATGCCAGAGCAAGGACCAAATCCTTCTTCTTCCACAATGGCAATAAACTATTAGAATTTAGGATTAGAAGTAGGTTGCAGCTGCCATGTATAATGTCACATATCATACAGAATGGAAAAAGTCAGCTTTTACTGCTGCCATAAGAAAAGAAAAATTAACCCTTAACTTACAGGTTAATAGTTACGTCTTATTTGAAGCACTTTTCTTCCACTTATTTCCAAGAAGAAATGCTCAGAACTAGAGCTTGCTCATGCTTGTTGCCAGTTAAACTTTCAGGGATAGTTTTAGAACTTTTGAAAAGGAAAAGTTCATCTTCCCTGAACCTGTGCATTGCCTAACAATGCCCATAATCATTTGCTCCTCATTTCATCAACTTCTACATTTATTATAGCTTTATCACATATTAGAGAGAGCTAACATTTTTTGCATGGTTACCAGACCTTCTCTAACGTCAGAATGAAGTTGGGTGTATGGAGATTTCAAAGATTAGGATCACTGCATGGCTAGCACAAGGCCTATTTTTTTCTAAAATATCATAGCAGCTGAGATCAGATGAGGTATTTGGGCCAGTAGGTCACAGTTGCACTGGGAAAGAGGATGATGCTTTCTGTGAGGTATCCTAAGCCCAAGCAAACCAGGCAGTATATCATGCTGCCAAGCCTACCAAGCTTCTCACATGGGAGACAGTGGTGACTATCAGACATCTGAGTTCCATCAGAGCTGGCTTTTTAAAAAAGCACATTCAACGGTACTGTGCCTCTGAGTGTGTAAGCAGGGAAACTGAAAGAATAATTTTCATGAACATACTAAAATATTGTTAAAGTCCCTACTAAGCTTCAGACAGTATATTCAGGAAATATTATTTTTTAAACACTGATGAATTACATCTGTTCAATGTGAGATGATAAAAGATGGAAAAATACATTATGTCATAATTCATGATGCACATCTCCTGGAGCACTGACTCTTCAGCAGTAGCATGAAGTAGGTGCTTTGCACAGTCTTCTCAAGTAAGTCCCCACTCTTCATAGAACTGACTTTCCGTGGCTTGCACCCTCATGCTGCCCTTTGTCTGGTCATGACTGACTGCTGCTACCAACAATGGCTCCATTCTGTGAGACAGGAAGACCACTCATACACTAAAATGGTAACTGTCTGTACAGCATCCTCTGTGGCAACTACATGAATGTCAGCCTTGTCTTATGCTCTGTTTTTCATACAATTTCTGTTTTATTTTAATTTTCACCTTAACCATACATATAACTCTTTGAAACTTAATGTTCTTCTGCCTCCAGCTTCGGCCCCTCTTTCTAGCACCATGCAATGACTTACACCTTAACCTGCTCAAGAGGGATGAACTGCTGATCACTCACATAGACCTGTCAGGCTCATGTGTCTATTTAACCAGAGAAGCTTCCCAAGCTGTGGAGATGTGCAGAGAGCAGAAGGACAACTTGGTGCACTGTGAAAATGCAAACCTTCCTGTCATACCTGTCTTTTGTGTGCACTCTCTGCTCAAATCTCTGCAGTACTTAGAAATGTGCTAAGTCCTTCACCAAAAAGAAAAGCAGCTCCTGAGATTACAAGTTTGATTTAAAGCACAGAAATGATGTTGTGTGAGAAAGAAAAACACTTCCATGAGAAAAAGCCACAGCTTGCATAATGAAAACACACACAACCTTTGAAATGCAAAATACCTGCAAGAGCACTGTTGACTGCTGACCCATTTCTTGTGGGTGGCAAGAAAGGAGTGGGTCTGGACTTGATGTCAGAAAAGGGTGAAGGAAATGTGGACCACAACAGGATGGTCAGCTAAAGAGAAGTACAACAGAGAAAGACATGCTGTGGAAAGGAGTAACTTAAAACAAACTCACTTTGGGAGTCTCAAAACACAGGTTTCCTCACTTTAACAAACCCTTTCATGACAAAACATTGAGCCAGCAAATTCCATCCTGGAGAAATCTTTCCCCAGTTGCTCACTGATTTTCGCTTCTTGTTCTTTTTCCTAAATAAGAGACCTTATATTCAACAGTATATTGGTACATTCTAGTGCATATTAAAGAAAGCACAGGCTCAGTTCACATTTTTCTTGTTTACAATTTCAGACTTAATTCTGCCCTCAAGTCCTGACTTCAACTGGAGTAACACTTGGGTAATTGAATACAGAATGCAACCCTTAGGGTTTTTGGTCTGACCAGTAACAGAACTTTATGTGTGTTTAATTTGTTTTTAGGTTTAGGCTTTTTTTTCAAATTGGGCCATAAGTTCTGCTCTCATGTTAGGAATGAAAATTATAAAAAGGGGTAGAAACTTATCTTTGGTTTCAGTATAGTCATACATCCATGCATACACACATACATAACATGGGGAAAGAAAGAGGGGGAGAAATGTCTGGAAGAGATTATTTTTAGAAAGGATATAACCATTAGACATCGTTATTATTGAAAAAGTCTTCAAATCAAATGCAGTAACAAAAGAGTCACTTCTTGTTTATTGATGACAAAGCTTCTATAACTATGTTCTATTTTAAGGGAGAGGGTCAACAGCAAACTCCCTCGACTACAGTAAGATCAGGCCTTGCTATTTAGAAGGTCACTGCGTAATACATTTGTATTTATAGTGATGAACACAGAATGGTCTTTTTTTGTAGATATTTACCAGCCTGTAAATTTTCTACTGTGAAATGTGACTATAATATTTAGGGTAGGATAAAATATACCTGAAGAAAGAGATTATCATGGTTATAAGGAAGGATATTTTCAGCAAGAAACTTGGCATATTGAAGTCTGTGTCTGTGACGAGTAGTAACTGGCAACCTCATTCTGGAAACACTTAGTTCATCTCCCAAACTACAGTAACTCCTAAATTCTCAAGGTTATATGAGGGCAAAAGAAAGTAGATAATGCCTAAATCTGAAAGTTTAATTGAGGGGGGGTAAGAAAAAATGGCAAATATATGTAAAAAGATAACTCTAAGCCATAAATAAATAAATAAATAAATAGCGAAGATCCACCCACTAGCATATTTGTTTTTTAACACACCAGAAGGCTCTTACACCTGTGCCTGGAGAGGCAAGGAGCTGGAGAACTGAGGCAAACTGAGATATGAGTACAATAGGCAAAATTTTAGAATGTGTTAGCAAACTGGGACAAAAAGAAATTGCCAAGGTCAGATGATATTCACCCAAGTTGTCTGAGAATCTATACATGAAATCAAACAGTAATGGTGCTTTGGTTTAAAACAGCCACAGAGACAGAGAAACAAAATGTGACTACTGTGACATTAATCTTCAAAAAGTCCTTGCAAATGATCCTAGTAACTGCAGTCCTGGAAGTTCATTTCTGCACCAGGTTAAGTACACAGAGACCATAAAAAGAATCACTAGTAGTATGGGAAGAGGGTCAAGATTAACTTTTGTACAGCAGCCATGCCCCAAAATCTTTGCTAGTTGTTAGATCACATCAATATATGTGTGGATAACACAATCAGTTGATACAGTGTGACTGGATTTTCAACAGACTTTCAACAAAATCCCTCACCAAAGGCTCTTAGAGAAACAAAAATTTGAAGATTAGTCATGGGCTAAGGGGAAGGTATTCCTCAGGATTAGCAACTGGTGAAAACAAGGGAAACAAAGGGCAACAGTAAGTGGTCAGTTTTCACCGAGAAGGATGATTACTGTCAGAATCCTCTGGAGATCTGTGCTGGGATTGTGTTGTTTGACATATTCATAAATTATCTGGAAAAGTGTTAAGCAGTGAGTTGGCAAAGTTTACAGGTGATGACAACTATTCAGGATTAAATATGTATATAAAGTATCCTGGAAAGGTTTTATGAGTGACTTAACAATAAAATAACAGATGAAATGAAGGGTAAATACCTGAAGACTTAAAAGCATCTGCAGGAGGAGAGGTTCTAAGTTACTCATCTCAGGAGAGAGATCTTGGAGGACCATCAATCTTTTGACAGTGCCAGCATACTGACAGCCAAAGAGCAAGGAGAAAGTTAGGAGTTATCAGAAGTAGAACAGAAGACAGAAAATATAATGCTGCTATGTAAGTCTGTGGTACATCCACATCCTGAGCTCTGTGTGCAGTTGTGGTGAGCAATGGTAAGGGATACCAAGTGGGTTCTGTATGAGAAAAACTGAATATGACTGAATTTGAGACTTCCAAGAGTATCAAATATGTCCTTTGTGCACCTACAGATCACAGCCTACAAAGAGCTTGGCATAAAAGCATTCACCCTACTGCATATGTCCTGTAGAGAGCTTGAACAGCACAGCCAGCATGATATACTCAGGACACACCAGACTTCCTCATCGCATGAGAAATAACCGACAAGTGTGCGCTCAGTCAACCCAGTGTTTTTGGAAAGAGTTGGTCCTGCAGTGTATGTGTGGATTATCTGCCCACTGCAGTCCAGGAAACCCACACTGAGAGCATGGTGATCCTACCACTTTCCTGGGGCATCCCCTTGCATCTTCTTGTGCTTTCAGGGAATCCCTAAGTCTCCACAGCAGAAAGGTCTAAAAAGTAGATAAAGAGGGCTCCCTGAAAGCTGCATAACTGAGGCAGGTTTTGGCAAAAAAGTCTTTTCTACAGCAAATGCTGTAAAGTTTTACAGAATCTACATATCCCTACATGTATCTGTGCATGTCCACCTACATGTGGATGGATACATGTGTGTTGATATCCCTACATATGGCTGATATAAAGGTTAGATATTAGATATATAGCTGCCTAATTGTGAAAAGCACACCACGTGTAGTAAATCATTTTACTAAGTCAGATTAAAGGTGCTATTACTCATGGCAATGTAATACTATCTATAATTTCTGTGTTAAACCTGACATTATAAATCCTTTAATCTGAGTATTTAAAAGCTGTTCTATGGCTCATTTTTCAAACGGCATTCCAGTTAACACATTTACTGCTAATGAACTACTAACATGTTCTCTCTTTCTTAGATAAACGCTGTTGACCAACATTATTATTTGCTCGTCAAATAATTATTTTTTGGCTTTTTAATTTAATTGCTTCAATAAAAATATACACCAATAATGTATTTTTAATTACACTTCCCAGGTGACCTATGCAAAAAGAGGTTTTATAATGAAGCCACAATAATTAGCCTGTCACAGTCCAGTTTGGGGCTATTGTGTAGTTGTCCTTTCCATGGTTCACCTTAGCCTGACTGGAATTCTAAAAACCTTGTATATTATCTCCCATAACACTCAGAAAGGTATTAAAAATTGTGTGCAATACTGGCAGAAGCAGGCTTTCTAATTATTGTCAACTATTTCCAGTGTGACGTGGCAGATTCCCTTGAGAACTGAAACAACAGCCCACTCCAGGATTTGTAATAGGCCCTAGAGCCTAAGTAGTTGTAGACAGAGCTGTTTCCCTCAGGATAGATAATTGGTTTACATAGCAGCTCAACAACTGAACTAAATCCATTTTTTCTACTGTCATTTCTCTGTTAAATATACATAACTATTTGGGGGTATTAAATACAACCTGACTCACTATTTAATAGCAGAATAATTTACATGAGCAAAATGGAATACCTGGAATGCTAATAACTATTATCACCCTACATTTCCATGCATAAATGATAAAATATTATTAAGGTCAAATTCTGTAGTCCTTAATCAAGCACAACTTTTACAGAAACCACTGGGAGATTTGCTCAATTAAATATTGCAAAACATATCTCTTAGTTTGTTGAAAGTAAGATATCATCATTAAGATATTCTTCCTAATAATATTATTGGTCAGCTTATTAAATGAGACTATTAATGTTTTGTACAGGTATAAGCAACATTGTAGGGTTCTGATCTTTTATCATCAGTTTATAAACCACTTTTATGAAATGCTCAATTACTGGAATTAATGATTAAGACTGATACACAAATATATTTACTGTTGCAGGCCATAACATGATTCTAGCAACTAAACATTATGAGTCTGAGTGACTACAAACATTAGAGAGACACCTGGTTTATTTTTAAAATAAATGTAATTTTAAGTTTGCAAATCTACCATCTGTAAATACAAAATTATTATAAAAGCACATATCAAGAAACAGCAATAGTAGTGGTTTCTTTCTTTAACAAAGGGTGCCTTAATATTTCCTGTAATTAAGAAAAGAATTGCAGAACATTTGAATAAAACTTACTTGCTCACAGCTTTTCAAGGCACATAACAAGGTCCTGAGCCTGCAAGGACTGAGTACTTCAGAAATACAGACTGCTCAGAAATCACAGGATTACATCCTAATCCTCATGGTTAAATATTATACCCAGCTGTGCAATGCAGCTAAAGGTTTTATGTCTTTTACACTAAATTTGTTCATATCTGAGTTGAAGAAGCAGGACCATAATAACAAGTCTCATCCTGCATTTCCTATTCATCAATTGATTTCACTGAGAATCCTGGGTGCATGAAAAATGAGTATTGCGTCTGCAGCTTGTTATCTTATGTAAACGAGAACTGAAAATACCACATATATTTCTGGTGTCTACCATTCATTACCAGCTCAAAAATCACATGGAAACTATGATTTCTAAAGTGCCAAATCAGTTGTTCTGTGTGTCTGACATTAAGATGTTGTTGCTGAATATTTTCTGTCCCCAAAAGGAAAATTTTCAGAAAAACAAACAGTGGGAAATCAATTCATAAGACTAGCCAAAATGTGAAGTTTGCAAGTCTTTGTAGAAATACCTAGGGATATTTTGTCTCATAACAGGTACAGGTCAGAACCTGCACTCCATGACCATCACCATTGATTTCAACATGCGGAGCCAGTGTCTCTAATTCTATGAAATACTCAAGTTCTTCTGAAAAGCATAAACTCTTAAAATAAAAGCTAAAGCATAGCAAAACCATTAAGCATGGACTTAGCTTTAAATTTATGCTTAAGTTAAATCAAAAGCAAGAGGATCTAAGTCTGCATTTGCCTGATACCAAGAACATCCTGTGCACAAAACAAAACCCTGCATTGTGCTGGAAGAGTGAGCAATGACTTCCTCTTGCAGCTCTGAGGTTGGTGTGGTTCATTCCAGAGATACTGCTGTCAACCTTAAATATTTTAATGAACAGTAATTATTGTCTTTAAAACAAGTCTAAAAGTAAAACTAATATGCCTAACATACTTAAATATGACGTGGCATATGTTATGTGTATAGTAAGACTGAATTTCTTGGAGGAGCAGAAAGGATGAGGAAAAAAATCAGTCATGTGAGTTGTCAAATATAACCTTTTGGCATTCTAATAAACTGTTGCTTAGATAGAAATATCAAGCTATTACTAATGGCTATTAATGTGTACATGCTTCATGTAATTTTATAGTATCTTATTTTAATATCTGTAATTTTAATGAATTGCAATTTAGGAAAGAAACAATTTTCATTTACTTTATATAACATAATTATGGACCAAATTAACCCCACACTAGTCTTAATTACATTTAGTTTCATTTGGCTGATCAAGCAATTAATGTGCCACTGTATTTTGGAAGTAAAAACCAAGTTGTTATGGTCTGTCTTCAAAAAACATGTACTCATCTCAAGCGTATCCACTGTGTAAAACTGTGCTTTGGAATATTTTTTTTGGTTTACTGTACGTCTGTACGTTGCAGCACAAGAATGTGAGTATAATGAGGCCCTTCTGCACCTGGGGTCCTGTTATACTATGCTGCTTAATAATCTTCCCTTCATGCCACCCTTTATCTGCTGTTCTCAGATTGTACTTGTGCTTTTCTCTTTTAATTGGGAACTAATTTTAATTTTGCCATTAGAGATGATAAAGAAGCCCACATATAAACTTGTATTTCCTCAAGCCTCTGTACTGTCACTCAGCCTTTTTTTTTCCTTTTTTTTTTTTTTTTTTTTTTGAAGTCAGTGTTGAACTAGCTCTTTTTGCTCTTCTGGCTAAAGAATAGCAGAGGGAGAATATTTTTAAAAGCCAAGACAAGAAAACCCATAAAATATTGAGCTGCATACTGATGTTCATATTCGAGTTTTCCTCAGCACTCCAGTGAAATCAATGCCTGCACAATGACAGCTTGAAAACAGTGCAGCAGCTTTAGGATCTGGTCCATTAGCATTTAGTACTATCTATCAGTGTGTCTAATCCTTTTCAACTAATTGAGAGAGAAAACGGCCCTTTGCAATATAGGTATGTTGTGAATCTAATTAGGGTAGTACAAGGTTTTTTAAGCACAGTTCATAAGTAGGGGCATTCTCACAATAACATAGGCGTTGTATTATCTATTTACGAGGATTTGGGGATGTTTTCAGAAATCATGGGATTCATGTCATAGCAATCACTATGTTATTTTGAAAATTTGAGAAAGCAACGACTTTTCTCATGACCTTCACATTTCTCAATGGAAAACAGCAACATTTAATAAGCCAGCATTTTATTAATACTGCTATTTTTAGAGATAATGTGTGCAGTCTGGTTTCTTAGATGTACTTCCAGTAACTTTCTTCCATTTAGGGGATGGACGAAGCATCAGTCTACACAGGACTATACCATTTGCCTTGAGAGTATGTGGTGCTGCCACTGGGACTAAAGCTTTTCTGGACCCCAGGAAAATCTGGGCCTTAATGTACTCTTCAGATACTTCAGTCAAACTAGCCCTTTTTTTTTTTTTTTTTTTAACTGAAGGAATTCAAAGTCATTTGTAAATCATTTTTGTGTCTTTAACTGCAATTCTGAGGAAGGAATGGCTTTACACTTTCTTTCTCTCCAGATAATGCTGAAAGCTCAATTTCTCTCCCTGAAGAACATTAGTCAAACTGACTTTGTAGGGTCCTTTACATGACTAAAATGAGTTGGATTTGACCTTTCATTTTCAACTGGTCTGGATGACAATCATCAAGTATATCATATTATAGTCATGTCAAAAGCTAAAAGATTTCTTCCCCAATCTTAGCAGAAGGTAAGCCAGCATTTTTCTTTTTGTCCTGTGTGTCCACCGTAAATTCTCCACTTTCCAGTTGTAAAGGATTGATGAAACCTGGGAAGGAGGAATGTAACAGCATCTGTAACCATATGTTTAATCAAGATTTTCCTGCATTTCCAATATTGGAGCTGGCCCATGAGCCACTGTCTCCACTCAGCAGTGTGACCAAAGATGTTCGCTGGGAGGACAGCTAGGGGTCACCTCCTGTCCATGCTGGGGAACAGGCTGCACTTGTCACGGCTTGTGGCAGTTTATCTTTCCCACGCAAATAGTCTAGCAAGGGCCACTCCATTTGTGGTTATCTGCTGGAGTTCAAAGGCTGCTGCGGACAATGCTTAGCAAATAATAGAAGTAAATTTGGCATAAAGTCACTCATGACTTCTCAACTGTAGGAGAAACCAATCAAAGATAGATACAAACTCTGTATCAATTGGATGACACAGTACTTTTTTGAGAACCAGAGGTCACAGTGAAGTACATCTTCCTGCACGCTGATTTGGGTGAGATTATGTGGAGTATGTGCATGAGAGTGGAGAAGTCTGGCCCTGAAGGAATAGCCTAATCAATTGGGATAAAGTCAATAGGAATTTTGCCGTTGATTTCACTGGTATGGGAATTTTATTCTCACATGAAGCTTCATGCAAGAGCACAGTCAGAAACAGATGTTAAAGATGGAATTGATTATGTGTGGTTTTCCCCTAAATTCTCTCTAGTAATCTTGCTAAACCAAATGAAGGCAATGTTTTCTAATTGCTATTATATACTGCATTTAAGGGAAATTTATATGGTAAACGACAGGTACATTTTGAGGCCTAACCATACTCATTATTAGAGTATAATGAATTGCAATTACTTCCTATCTGTTACCTCTATGCAAGGAAAATACACTGACTACTGAGACAGGAGCATTTCTTTTCATTCCTAACATGAAAAGCCAAACCACCATCCCATACAACTTACTGAAATAAACACTATATTGACTCCTCAGTTTTAAAACGCACCGGATTTTTAACTGAATTTCAGCTGCATTTCCTACCTGGTTAGAAATCTTTGGCACATTTGCAGTGGTTTTCTTTTCAAAGCACTGCTCTGTAGTTTTTAACTTTTAACTGTAGTGAAGCCCAGGGCTTGCTCTTCCTGACAAAATTGTCCAACATGCAGAACATTTGGGACTGAGGAGAGTGCAAAGCAGCATGTGAACTGCAGCATGCACAGTCCAGCCAAGAGTGTGAAAGCAGGGTTATGGCTCCATGTGGCCTTTTGAATATGCCTCTCCTCTTCTCCCACAGCACATGGAACATCAGTCAGTAACTGCTAAAACTTGTCATAAATTGCCCCAAGGTTTTTGCAAGACATGTTTGTAGCAATTGGCAAAGCTGCTGTCTCCCTCCCTCCCAGCCACCAGATATGCCAGGGAACGGTGATGGCAGGATTGCCACACTGCTTTGCTACCCAGAGCTACTGGGGAAATGACATTTAGGGGTTGCACTAATTCCTCCGTATCCCACAGAAAAGGAGGTAATAAAAGGAGAAAAAATAAAAGAGAAAAGTAAGGCCATTCTGAAAATTGCCTTTAACGTGCTCAAAAAAAGATAGCACAGTAGAATTACATTTTCAAAGAACTGACACCTAATATTCTTCTAAGGAAAAAAGTATCTTCATATCTGTTAGTGAAAGCTAAGTAGCAGGATGTTGACTACCTTCTCTTATTTTTAATATGTTACTCTAATACAGCCTGCTACTGTTTATTTCAGAGGAAATTAAAAAGAATCATAAAAAATACTAAACCATGACTGGCAAAATGATGATGACATACTTTATATCCTACATTATCCTTTATTTTTCTTTTAAATTTTAATTTTAGTTTATACATTTTACATCATTCATTTGTTCATTAGTTTGCAGAAGTCACTCATTCAGTCCAAGTCCTCCAGTCAGTCACTGGTGAAAATTAGCTAACGTTCTACTCTATTTCACACTCAAAGCACTTCCATTATGGTTGGATAATGGTTGTACCATCAATAAAGAGTATGAATCCAGTTATGTGAAGACCTCAGCTTAACCTTTCCATATGCTATTGATATTTATAGAGCTTCTGACATAATCAATTAGCCTGAAAACTGGCACTCATGGAAGGTAAACCCATATAAAGGAACCACTACATCTGCATTTTCATTAACCTTTCAGATAAATACGTAGCAAATAAAGACAAATATATACCATATGTAATGTACTCTAATCCCCCAAATTTTCTAATGATATCTCAGATCAGGAATAAACTTGTTTAGCAGTATTTTGATTGCTAAGTTCTATAGCTAGTTTCATGAGTGTTTTAATCTTTAGACAGACATCTAGAAACACCATGAAAGTGAAATGAGATTAAGTGATGCTCGTATGACACACTTCCCAAATTTGCAGTGAATTTCAAGTTGGATGGAAAAGCTAGTTTTTGTATGCTAACAACTCTACTTGTAGTCAGCTGTTAATAGCTGAAAGCTTCAGCATATACACCACATGGGATGAAATAATAAAATACAATATATACAATTCAATATGACCACCCAATCATATAAGAAATCAATCTGTAACAAAGATAAACTGAATATTGGTGTCACTTCTCTTTTTTCTTTTTCTTTTATTTTTTAAACACACGCACACACAAAAGTTCCTTGTGTTCCTTAGCCAGAAGAGGATCATCCTCCATGTGTCTCAGGGGAATATTTATGCAAGCTGTTTTCACCTAGAGATACCTGGCCCTAGAGCAGAAGCTGGAGGAGGTGAGGTGGAATATTGGTTTTATTGTGGTTCATGGAAAATTGTACTCGCATTCCACTGGCACGCTGTATAAATATACTTCTGCATTGTTGGAAGATTTACTCTGTTAAACACCTGATTTTTGTTACTCCCTTGAGTGATGTCTCATAACATGATTCATGATATTTAAGCCTTTTTACAGAATAAAGATTTAGTCATAATGGAAATATTTTCATCTTGAAAGAACAAGCTATATCTAATTATTAATTAAAATATTACTACAGTAGATTAGTTGCCCTGGCCTGTATGTTCCACTCTATTAATGTAAGTCAGAAGGAAGAGATTTCTGAAGAAATGAGTGGTAGAGTTGCGACGGAAAGAAGCAGGTCCCTGGTATTGTCTCTGGCAAATCCATGGGACTGATTCTGTGCATACCAGAAGTGATCCCTGTGGCTGGCTGGGCTAGGTTTGAAAGGAGTCAAAAGGATTGCTGCCCCAAATAATATGCATTCTCCCCTATTTTGAGATGAAGAGCAGTGACAGAAGGGAAATGCAGTAGGCTGTATGCAGGCTGGAGGAAGGGACCACAAGAAGGCATCCACTATACCTGCTATCACCTTTTGGGCTTTACATTTGTATCTAGTTCTAGCAACTGGTGAGGTTGCCAGTCACTGGCAGGCACAATATTCCCTTAGTTTTGGACCCAAATCATATGAATTACTTAGGGAGACTTACGCAGACTGGGGAAAATTCTTCTCTCTGCTGCAGCTGAAAGCAAAATTCACATAGACTTCAAAGGGGCCAGATTTTCACTCAGTCATCAAAGGATATTGGGTCCTTCATAATAATATCTTTACATATGCATAAGTGCAAGCTAAAGAAAAATGGAATAGATTATACATAAGGAAGAAAATTTCCTCAGAGCCTGGATATAGTACACAATGTTGGGTGCGAGTGGGCTGTTTGCAACTGCAGTTGCGTTGGTTGCAAGACCACATGGCAAGATATTCTGGTGAAATGAGTGAAATGAGTTAATTAATTAAAGAGATATATGGCTACTACATATGAATAGTAGGCCTAGAAAATAAAATAGATGGAGGGCTTCTTAACTCATATTATAAAATGGTATGGTGTAAATGAAGGACTTGTAACCTTAGTCTAGTAGTCTGATGGGTTTTTGTTTCAAATCACATCCTATGCATTTAGTGCAACTCTAGCCTTTTATTAAAACAGGAAAATATATTGTTTATAAAGGCTGTTCTTGACAAATAGTAACCAAAGCAAGGTGCAAAAAATGTATTGTTTCCATAATCGGAGATGCACTGTAAAATAGAATAAAGTGATAAACACAGAGTATAATTGTTTGCTGTTGCTATTTGTCTGTACTTGGTGGCAAGGAAGACCAAATGAATTACAAAGAAATTTTTAATAAAAGAACAAAAAGAAATAATGGGCTCCATAACCTGAAAGAACTTTGAATAAAAAATGTCCCCTGAAACTGAAAGTCCCTTGAAAATCTCTGCACTTTCTCTCTGTTCTTTCCTCCCCTCCCCCCAGCTCTTACTTAAAAGCCTCTGGGTGATTTGTCCTATTCCCTGCCCAATAACAACCAAACCATTGTTTTAGGGAAGATATTTTTAATGTTGTATATTTTACACTTTTTGTGTTTTTTTTTTTCTCCCTTTTTCTTGGACTTTTCTTCCACACACCACAGAAAATGTGAACATAAGCAGCTGTAATATGAGATGAACTCTGAACACCAAATAGGTAGGCCCTAGAGGGGAGGAACTGAAATATGAGCTGCTTACTCTTGGAGCCCTTTAAACCCTCCAATCTGTTTTAAATTATTTTGGTGCCTCTATTTAAAGGTTAAATTTTTGTTGTTGTTGTGAGCCATAGTTTAGTAATACAAAACCTGGGCAACATCAGCATAGAGTCAATTCACAGATTACACACCCAGGGTCTTTCCTGATCCTGCCTAAAGTGAAGCAGCATGTTTATACTTAGCAACACATTTTGACATGAATGAACTTTTCACGTCTCTGCTCATAAAATAAACACGTACATTCAGCAGGAAAAAAAATCATCTCACTCAACGATCTTGCTTACATATGTTATTTACAGACCATATGTCAAAATCTAAATATGGTTATGGATATGCACAAATTATAGATATAAAACACTGACTGCAGAGCTGTGCATTAAACATCAAACCTTTTATATAACATTAATTAAATCCTTTCTTTGTGCTAAGTCTTTAGCACATTAAATTTCACTTAAAAAAAAAAATATATATTTTCCCCTACAACCCTTACAAGTGAAATCGTGGCACCTAAAGCATTTTTTATGTTTTGCTTTTCCTTCTACAGTATTTTGTTTCAGGGCACTCATAATTTGAGCACTAGGGCTTAGATGTCAGCATGAGCACAGTTTCGATGGCTGCTTTTTGCTGTTGCCACTTTGAGTTCAGCTCTACTAAGTGCCAATGGGAAATTCCTAAAGGCCAAGGCATTTTCAATAAATTAGCATCAAGACACTGAGCCTTTGTATAGCATTTAGGTGAAACTTGATTCAAAATGCATATTTGGGGATTTCTGACAATGCTTTCTTTGTTTTTTATGCAAATAGAAAAAGCCTTGGAATCTCTTGAATTTATATGATCAAAGATGACCACCATGAATGTGTCTGGAAGCATTACCAAATTACAGAAATACCAGAGACTGTTATATTACAAAGATTAAACTGGGCATTTTTTTTTATGTGCCTTCTAAAGAACACTGCTTTTTGGAAAATTCATTAACTTTACTTATTTTTAATCAAGCTAATTTTGAAGAATTGCATTTGACATGATACACATCGAATGTTACTGTTGGCTGGGGACTTGGAGACTTTTACAATATAACAATTTAAAGGTTTATGTTCCTCTCACTGGGCAAACTAAACTCTGTTAGAATTAATTAATGCTAGAATTACACACTCTTTTTAAGACATTAGTATGATTTCAAAGATATTAAGAAAGCAGCATGGCATACGCTCCTTCCACTGCATCAACTAAGATCTGAACTTAGTGCACGGATCTTTTTATTGAAATTGTGACAGGAATACCTCGTCTTATTTTGCTGGACTGTTTTCTTCCAATAACCACAGGCAACTAAAGAGAGGGTTTCCTGCAAAGATATTTTAGCTGCACAGGTCCGCTTCTCTGTATAAAGTTCAAAATTACATTATAAAAAAGCTAAATAGCTGGGTTTGGTAGTCCAGATTAATATCAAGGTACATTATGATACAGGAATTAAAAATGTTATCTACCTAAAAAGAAGAGAGGCTATTTTATCTGCTTCTCCAGATGGAAGATTTGTATTTTTATGTTATGTTAACATATGCAACAGAGTGAAATGAAAACACAGCCTAAAGAAAATTGACTTTTACTAAGTTCTTAGGAATATTTTTAAATATTTTTTTTTGTGCTTAGTCATTTTTTTTTTGTCTTAGTCATGCTACATAGCTGAAGCACTCAGAACCCTCAAGCTTCACCTCCCACCAGCCTTCACTCTTTGCTAGATTGCAGTGGACTCTGAACCCAGGCCATGCCATCTGCCAGCAGGGCACTGCAGGGCATATGCTCATTTTGTCTAATAACACCCCTCAGGCGATTGATGTGGTAAAATCTCCCATAAAGTCTAGGAAGCGCTACCAAGAAGGAGTGAAGGGATAGGCAAGCAAGGGAGGAGGAACTGTATTCCTAATAAGCACAAGGAATACTTTCTTGCAAATGAAGGGATGCGAGATTTGACTCAGTTCACAAAAGTCTCTATGTTGCTCAGCTTGCTCTCAGGATATTTTTCAAAATTCTATTCCTCATAATGCTCATAATACCAAAGTACATATTTTCTTACTATTTTTAGGATGAAATTCTCTGTCCCACAATTGGTGATTCTCCATGAAAGCTACAAATAACTATTTTTATATTATACTCCAAAGTTTTTTGGTTTTTTTTTTGTACATATGATTACCAAAAATCTGTTTTATGGACTATTGAAACTGTTTGAGACAAAGGGCTATTAATTCCTGCAGGATCAGTTCTCTGCAATGGATATTTCTGAGAAACTTGCCAAAAACATCATGGTTGAACCATATCTGTGGGCAAATGTTACTCACTCATTGGCTTACTATCACAGGGAAAGGTTATCTTCCAAGAACAGTTTACTGCAACTCCTTCTGCTGCAGAAAACTTTGCAAAAGAGAAACTTTTTCCTTAAATTTTAAAATAAATTTCTTATCATTCAATTAAGTGCAATTTCCTTTTATTTATTTATTCATTCACTTTCTGAGAGAAAAGAAAAGAAAAAAAAAACACAAACAAAAAAACAGTTTCCCAGTCCAAATCATAGTACTCAATATACTGGGATATTCTGAAGATACTCGCTGCCCGATACTTGCTCCATTGTTTGTAGCAAGAGTGTTGGTGGAAATGGAATTTTTTCTCTTGGCTTTGCAGAGCTGTGGAACAAGCTCAAAATCAGCGCAGCTAGGGAAAATTCCCCTTCATTTCAGTTTTGCAGTGTAACAGTATGTTGTGCATATATATTTTTGATAGTTTACCATAATTATGTCTTTACTTGAAATACCTATTTAAACCATTGCAAGGTTGCCATGGAATTGTTGGTAATGTGTTATTACATTATGTTGTCTTTTGCCAGAACACTTGTAAATGAGACATTATCCTTAGAGATTTCTTTGGCTGAAAATGTGAGTAATTAAAAATGTAAACAAATATTATCCATTACATATGCCACAATAATAAATACTTCAATATAATGCAAGTTAATGACTCTTTAGGGATCCAGCCTAATCCTGCTACAGAGTGTTTCATAGGTATACAGACAAACAGTTAAGCATTTAATATTTTAACATGCATATTATAGTTATACAATATAGTTCTCAGTTGCTAAAAAAAGCAGCATCCCTGTCAGAATAATTACAGAGCATAAAGTGTAAGAGAGGCAAAGAAGGATGGAAATACACAATGTACTCAAGCCTCTGTAGCCCTTGCTGTTCAGCACATACCCATGGTCTGCTTTTCAAACTGGTACTGAGGGGGGGAGACAGAACTGAAAATGGGGCATTACTTTGAATTTCTTTCCAGTACAGGGTTTATTCTGCCTCTGGTAGGGATATTTGTGCATCCCACCAGCCATGCCCAGGGCACCAGGAGCTGGGTGCATGGCACAAATCTGGTCACAGAAGCATGGGTGAAGAACGCAGATCTGCCATGCTCGGCTGGAAAGGGAGCTGGGATCCAGCCCCCATTTTTGCTAGATTTTTTATTTTATTTAATTTTTTTACTTTTAAACATTGTTCTCAGAATTAAAAATGTAAACTAAATAAGAGCAAGGCATGGTCTGATCCTTCAAGCACTGGGGGTACATTTTCAAAGGTGTTAAAGGATAATTAATTAGCCAGAGTCTATTGAAATGAAATGACATTTCATGCCAAATTCCCCCCAGCTGTGTGGATCATTCCAGCTCATAACACCTCAGCTACAATTCTTCATTCTATCAGTGACTCCTTTTGTCACCTTGATGAAATTACTGAAACTATTTGCTTCTGTTTCCCCTTTGTAAAATAGGAGCTACAGTTCTTGCATCCATACCTACTTATGTCCTTTCCAAACTCATCTCTTGCTTGTCTTGACTTCATTTTCATGCTTAGTTTTGATGCTTACATTTCTTAAGCTTAGAATAATCTCTTAGCAAAATTTGTCAACTTACCTCTTGAAATTGATACTGAAAACTCCTGAACACTCAGTCTCAGAAACTTTTCAATTATAAATTGTTATAAAAGGACAGTGATCCTAGGAATCTGCATAAGGACACTGTTGAGTCATTACGTCAGGCACTTAAATCTTGCACAGAAGTGCTCTTTAATTACTTTTAAGTCATATTAGCAGGTAGGTCTTATTAGCTGCACTAGGGATTTGAAGGCTCTTCTGGATGACAAAGCTTATAGCAAAAATCCAGGGATCAGTTATGGAGAATAAATAAAGGCTATAGTTTATTTGATGTCTCTTTTTTTTCTAGGGTGGGCTTCCAATAAAGCCAAACCACCTGGGACAGGGCAAGAGAAAACAGCCTGTGCTCATTATCTAGGATTTCTCAGAGGCCAAGATCTGCACTCTGACTCCTGAAGCCATTTTAGGTGTGGGCATTTCATAGCAATTCTCTGTTTACCTTGCTCTGAGGATACCAGCTGACTTACCAAAAAGGTAATGGACAGCAACTCCACCTGCAACTCTATCAATAAAGTGTTCTAGTCAAAACAAAACCAATAACCCCAGAATAACTCCAGAATACCTCACCAGAAAATCTCTTCTGCTTTACTTACAGAAAATCGTCTTGCTATTGTTTGGCACAATGACTAAACAGACTCTTTTTCCTGTAAGTTTTGCATTTCCAAAATTTTATTACCTATTGTCTTAAATAAGTAACTTTGTTTTAGATGTAGGAATAGATCTATTTTTTGCAGCCCTGATGTAAGATATTTGGTCTCTCTTGTGGTTCACAGGAAATTCCCAATTTTTAATAAAAAGAGCTTACTAATGCTTAAGGTTGAGATGTTTTCTGTCTGATTCTCTGATTTACATTTGCTTATGAGAGGGCTAATTATCACTTACTTTAGTGCCTCCTCACCTATCTTAAAAAAGTAAAGGAAGTCTTGGTATAATTGATAACAACTACCTCAGTTTCTTTAGAGCTGCACAAATATACATTCCAAAAAACCATAAACAATAAAACCAAAGATCAGCTATTCCCTTATGCTAGTCTGTATTTTACCAATAACGCATACTTCAAAACATTGGAGTAAAGCCTAGAGTGCATTCTGCGCAGTATGGTAAATGAAATTCCAGCAGACAGTTAATGTACTGCGATCTGGAGTCAGCTACTATCAGATGTTTGCTGCCTCATTTATTTTGATTAATTGCTTCGGTGGGGGTGGACCAAAGGGGAAGCCAAAAATCTAAGTCAGGGAAGGCAGAACTGTGCTGTGCTGTCTCTGCACTTAAGAAGTAAACAAACTCTGAGGCTTTGCTGTCTTCACTCCCTTCTGTTCTCTCACAGTGCAATGAAGATTCGTCACATTGGTGCTGCAGACAAACCTGACAGACCCATGGTGGTGTTTGCTTTGTGCAACCAGTGCCTTCTTTGGGAAAAGGCTTGAAGTGCTGGCACCAGTGATCTGGAACTGCTGGGTTGTTTTGGAGATGTTTTCTCCTTCTTAATCTTTATTCTTCTATCAGACTTTTTCTGTCAGACCGAATCCAGAGTTCCCAGAGCTGTTTTCAGGTTCCAGCCTCATGTCAATCACACCTCCCTCCTACCACCCATTCTTTCATTTCATCCCTTGTCCCCATTCATTTCATCCCCTTCCATCCTTCCTGCTGCCTCCTGTGAGTGACACTGCTGCACAGGGATGGCAGCAGAGGCAAGCAACAGCAGCAGAGATGCGTGCATACGTACTGCAGCTGAAATTACAGGTCTCTGCAGTTCGGCTTGGGGCGATTATACCACCTGCTAAGCCTGTGGGGACAGAGCCCTGAGTGGTGATTTCAGCCATAAACTTTCTGTTTGGTGGTGTTTACCTTTGCTATTCTCTGCGACAGATTTCTCTTCTGAACAGTAGCCTATGGCACTTGGCTGGGGAGATGAGGCTCCGGTGCACTATAGAACCCAACGAGTGACAAATTAATATGACAGGGCTGTCTTACAAGATTGTGATGTAGTGAAATGAAATATTTCTGGTCCAGATAACAAAGGCAGTGCTATATGGTAATACGTGGGAAAAGCCAGTGTGATTTTCAAGTGTCTTTAACATAACTGAGTTTGTCACTGTCCCAGCCCTATCATGTCGAATCTTCCTCAGGTGGGGCTGAAAGTGTGGCTGGGGGGCTGTGTTTGCAAAAATAGCTCAGTCACATGTTGTATGATGGAAACGTTCCCATATTTACTTCTGCTAGCTGTGTTAATGGTAGCGGTCATATGAACCAAAGAGCCATTGTGAGCTGAGAAAATTGCACGATGAAAACTTCTTTACTTGATATCCCACATATTATCTGATGTTGTTTTTCCTTTTAGTTTCACTTTGAATAAAGAAGTTTAAAAATTATGCATGCATACACACAATGCTGTCCTCTGATTTTTCAGACTCCTATTCTCCCATTTAACTAATAAAACAGAAAATGTTGATCTTCTGCTATCAAGATTTCATATTTCTGGGTCTTAATTTCATTGCTCTGTATTTTAAATAAAGGCTTCAAAATCACTTTGAAGAGCCCTTTTCTCCCAATGGGTCTCCAGTAGATACATAAATATTTCGTATTCTTAAACACAACACTGATGTACACAAATAGATAATTGCCTCTACAACTTAGGCACCTAAATCTGTGTCTTTCAAGTGACATTTTGCATGCTCATTTGTGTGTAATATTACAATGAGTCTTTAAGTGTCCAGACTGCATCAAAATCATTCCTGAACTGCTTATGCCTCTGTTTAATTAAGTTGAAGTGAAATTCATATTATTCAAGCACTGTTATATCAGACTGAAGTTAGTGAATCTGAATAACATGCTGTAGCATGATTTTAAACTGACTAAAATTTGTGACATTTTAAGGTGCTTTCTTTCTTTCTATTTGAGAAGCAAAACCCAGGAGTTTTGCAGAGCAACCCATAGAAAATTAAAAGCTGTTTTTTGTATTAGCCAAAGGCAGAAAACTCTATGTTGACAGAAGAAACAGAAACTTATCTTAGAGATAAAAACAATACATGCCTTGCACTAAATTAGTAAATAAAATTCAAAATTTCCCAAGCACTGAAGTCACTGAAAGAAATCTCTCAAGTGAAGTAATATCCAACCAGAAAAGCAATGATAACTAAGATATAAATAATAGCCCCCCTGCCTTCTCATTTAATTTCAACCACGGAACAACTTCAGTCCATCACTGTACATGTTGAAAGGGATCCCATTATTAAAAATTCAAAATATTCTCCATGCTCTTTTATTCTAAGAACTCCCAAATGCCTGAAGTGTACAGAAACACACATTTTTAATGAACCAAATGGAGTTGTTTTTATAACTGACAGGAGGTGCTGGGAATTGGAATTGGAGGGGGGGAAATCAGCTAATTAAATCTAAATCACCAACAGTGAACATAATTTCCTTGCCCAGTCACTCCCAGTTTCACCAGCTTCCTCCTCCCAGTCTCATACTTTATTTCCTTCTCTGTTTGGGCTTTGCTACCTCTGAATTTT
Organism: Cygnus olor; assembly: GCF_009769625.2. Taxonomy (NCBI): domain Eukaryota; kingdom Metazoa; phylum Chordata; class Aves; order Anseriformes; family Anatidae; genus Cygnus; species Cygnus olor. The sequence continues at coordinate 22,193,809 of NC_049174.1, forward strand.
AATGAGACAGCTTCCTCCTCCACGCTGCCCGGGTGCTGCTCAGTACCGCATGTCATGGTGTGCGAACGCAGCGTTGACAGCCCCGTTGCTGTCAGCTCCTGTGCCCCCAGCCTTGCCCCCCACACTGGGAGCTGCCTTTCCAGGCAAGAATCAGCTTCTCTCCTCTTGCTCCGAGCTATGGTGGCTGCATGGACCACTTACACAGGATCTGGGCACACGCAGAAAGCGTGTGCCATGTGTGTCCCCCTCCAGGACTTTTAACTGCTCAAGTGGAAGAAGTGTCTTATTATGTTCAACTGCATCCCTGAAAAGTTGCTTTTCTAAAACTCAAGGCCACTGGATCTGCTAGGAAAGGAATTTGCCAAATCTCACCAGCATTTCTTTATTTTTTGTTTTTAAACTGGCCATATTCTTGGAACATCTGAATCTTCTGAGATGTTGTCATAGCAAAATGCACCTCAGATGGTTCAAATTTGGCAAACACTTGGGAAACAGAGTTTTAGAAAGGGACTTGCTGGGAAACCTTAATAAGAAACAGAGCTAACAACCCAGTCAATGTTTACACTAAATGAACAAACAAATAAACAATTGTGCCTTTTAGTAGCCTTGACAGTGAGTCTAATCAGCATAACAGATTGCAATAGATCTCTTTCCCGTAGAAGTGAGAGCTTCAAGCGAGAGTTAGAAAAGGTGGATCTTAATTTTTCACTAGCTGAAGTATGAAGATAGTGCATACTGCAGTACTCCAAGTTCAAATAGAGAGTAAAACACAGTTTTTGCAGAAAACACAGTTGTGTTAGGGACTTTTATGCTTTGGAGAGAATCACTTTCAAATTGGTCTCCTTTTGTTCACTGTGCCATCATCCGCCCTGGCACCTCATGCCTCAAAAGCTGCATATCAGACCTGCAGAAACATCCTTCCTGGTTAGGCAGTTGCTGTAACTATGCTTTAGGTAGCACTGCCAGAGCAACCCTATGCTGGGAGTGAAACAAGAAGTATTTACATAGGGAAGAAGCCTTTGTGTAGGAAGAAAAGGGTCACTGCTGCAGCTGTAACCAGTGAGCTAGAGTAAGAGTCATTTTTCAGTGGGATGGAGATTTAAGGGGTTGCTCTTCTGGTCTTCAGCCTAAGTCAGTGTGGAGAATACTGATATTATTCCCACATTCCCCTCCAACATCATCTGCATCTGGCTTTATGAGTTGATTGTAAACTATCTGGAGCAAGAGGCATGTTTTCCTTTTATTTGTAGGAAGTGGAAGAAATATGCAGCAATGTATACCCTGCTTGTAAAAAAGCAATGAAACTGAAAAGCCACTACTTTAGTTAATTCAATACTGGCTGCAATATAGCTCAATCCAATTGAAATTGAATAAACATTTTCATATAAATTCAATTAATTGGTGTGGACTTAAGCATGCAGTCTATGTTGTGAAATTATGAACAATAACTTGTTCCACCAGCACTGTCATATAATTGCCTTAAGTCAGAGGATAAAGAATAGAGAAAGCTGAAAATCCATTATACTCTGTAACAGTCCTACTAAAACTAATTAGCTGCTATCTAAATTTTCACACCTCTATTTCACGATCATCTTTTCGTCTTGCAGAAACAAATACATACAGTCTGAAATGAGGTAAAAATAAATGGTATGTGAAACTTGAGTGTGGCGGGTCCAGTTCTGAGTTCTGCTCTGGTTCCCTGGCACACTGCAAAGGGACCAGCGTGGTGGTACCAGGGGCTCAGGAGGAGTCTCCCAGAAGGGAGACAAGAGGAGAATTCCACAGACAGCCCCTTATGCTGGAGTTTAGAGCTTAGTACGTTAACAGAGTATGTATATTAAAAAAAAAAAAAAAAAAAAAACCTCTTCTGTAACTTGAAAATGTATAGTTTGCTTGTGAATATAAAAAAGTCTTGAAAGCCTGAATGGTGTCATGCTGTGTAGAAAAGCACTTAATATTTTTGTAGTAGGTTATATAATGCACTTGAGTAACTTGGGAAGAGTAGTATTTGTTGAGAAATGAAATTTCATATTCCTCTTCCAATTTAGTTCAGTCTATCTCCAACTTAGGCAAGACTTAAAGGGTGGGTTTAGGGAAAGTACAGAGACACTTATTGAGGAAAATGTACTACTGTAATAAAATAAAAAGGTTTTGTAGGAAATCTGCATGTAATGGTGGAGCATGCTCTTACCTATGACAACATTCACTGGGGTGGAGTTTTGATGCTGTGATGTTATTTTCCTGTCAGGAAATTCTTTACTATTCTGAAGAGACCAAAAATAAGTGCTCATCTTATTTTTGTTGGTTGATGTGGCCAAGTATCTTTAAGTCTTCCTCTAGTACTGTTATTTATAGGTTCACATAAGCACAGGTGTTAACATATATTGGTTAATCTATTAGAACCTGAAAGCAACCCACTCAGCTGCTTGAGCTTGATTAGATGGAGAGACAGAAATTGCCCCATACCTAAACTCTTCATTAATTTGCGGTATGAAATTTCTAATCTGAAACTCATAAGAAAATTATAAAAGCTATGCTTTATGGAGAGAGGATAATACAGATTGTGAACTTAGTAGAAGGGAGGTCTTTGGGGTATTTACTTTGGACATATTATTCCTAGAAGATCTGAATGAAGAGCTTTATATAAACTATTTTTATGCAAGAAACCCTTTATGCAAGAATCCTGCACAAGAAAGTTCATCCTATTGGCCTCTTTCAGCTCATTATAAATGAAAAAGTATTAAAACATTTTCAAAAAACTGCATTTTGCTTGGAAGCGATCAGTGAAAGCAGACAACAGCAGAATAGAGGACAATAACATTTACCTTTCAGCAAAAGTAAGCATTATGTTGCTTATTTATCAGCTGTAATAACACTCTGGCTGCTCATGAGATTGAAATGGAGTCGCTATATCGGTAATTACTAGATCAGGGCATCTTCCAGCTGTTCTGACAAAGTTTCAGCCTTTATTTCCTCACTTTGCAGACCATGAAACTCAATGGAAAATGTAATCAGTCCCCAAGCAGAACATGATCCTTTCCCATCCCCAAGCTGCCTTTACACAATTTTATGAACTCCAGCTTGTTCTGTGTTCTTTAGACTTGTAACTCTTAAATTTTGTATTATACAGTGTCACAGTTACAGCACTAGTCTAGACAGTTGTCCAGTTTCAGCTCTGCCTGTAATACAGTAATTTAAACATTCATACAGTTCATACATGTTCACACGTATTCTTAGATGCTCTCATCCTGATGAAGAGCTAACACCTAAAGCTTCCATGTATCAGGAGGGTTCTTCAACCACTGCATTTTCAGGCAAGCATTGGACAATAGGTACCACCTTCCTCTTCAGCAGTGCCTGTGCCATTCCCAAAGCCCCGTGTCAGCAGAGCTATCACCTCTGTGGATGTGTCCTCGAGAGAGGAGCACAACCTGAGCTCTGCATTTCCATCCCACAGAGAGGGAAGGATGTGACTCACGGTCACTCCTCAAAGGGTGCCATTTAGCAGAGGAGTTTCTGTCTACCAGACTAGTTTAGTAACATTTTGCTGTATTCTCTCAACAATCAACCCAATCGCCTGTTGCCAACCCAAAAGCCTGCCTTGGCTATCAGCTCCTATTTATGTCAACAAGCAATGTTCTAAGTAAAAGAAAATGTTCACAGTCAAAACTATTCTCGGTGAAATCAAAATAGTCAGTGCATTGTCTGGGAAGAGTGGTGCCGCCCCACCAAATAAATGTCACTTTGGAAGGAAAGATATTAGCAAAAAATGTATGTGTAGGCAAAGTCCAGACGCTTGTTTTGACAGTACACAACTTTGCTCCCTTGTCAAATGTTCTATTTTTGCTTTCCTTATTGTACATGGAATTACACACTCATTTTTATCTAGTACATGACGATGCAGGAAATTACCAGAATATGCAGCACATATTTGCCATTACATTGGCTTAACATATTTTTAGGTTTATCCAGCTGGCTTGAAGAATACACACAGACAGAACTCAAGCACTACTTATGCTTTAATTATAAAGGTTTACACTGGGCCTACACTCTGTGCATTCCCTTTCCACAGGGGTGAATTTCTGCAGGGTGATTTAGATACTTTACGTGCCTCACTGCATCTCCTGGTTGTAAGCACGCAACTTTATTTAAAATATGAATTCTTGAATAATATGCGAATAAAATTTTAAATAAGAGACTTTCATCAGTAATTATCTACCAATAAAGATAGTTTTATATGCTTAATAATGAATATAATTGGAAAATTTTATACACATTAATGTTGCAAGTATTTGCAATTATTGGTTTACATTATTTTTCTATCAATCTTTATATCTCTATGGAATAAAAATCTAGAACATTTTTAACCTAAGCATATACGTTTGTAAACCAGATAAACGTTGTGATTATCTCTTCCTGTATATAATTCCTCATGAGGGATTCAGTTAATTGAACATACCTTTCAAAACATAATCTATGGCTTAATTAAGCTTAGCAAATATAAAATTTGAAACCACATACACTCTATTGGCAGCAAAGTTAGGGATTTTTTTTATTCCTTTTTATCCAGCACTGCTAACGACTGCTTTGCACAGGCACATAATACATGCAGGTAGCATGACTGTATCCAAAACAGAAGTTAAGTTTTTGATTTCACTGTCAGAGATCAAAAGTTGATTTTTTTTTATACATACATCAGCTCTTTCAATAACAAAATAAGAACTTATTGACGTTGAGTAAATTTCATAGCTTGTAGAAAAGACACATATCATTGTAATGTGTGAAATTTTAATCAGAAATGTTGTGAAGGATAAAGGTAAACTGACTGCTATAATTAATGTGTTCTGCCACAGAGATTTAGCTGGCACATTTGAGAAGTGTGGTTTTTGTTAACTATTCCACTGCTTGAATTTTGTCCTCGCTAAACAGTGGTGCTGTTTGATGGTTTTACACTATGCTGCTTTTCAGTTTTCAGTAAGCTTTTTCCTAATTTAGTGTATGGTCCTGTAGAAACTAGAAACTTGCAGTAGTGCAGTGGTAGATGGATGTACTCATGTAGACAAGGCTGTACTTGGTAGTGCATGTTAAACTTGACAGCAACTGTTTTCAGGACTGAGCCATTTGAATATTACTTTTTCTCTCCCTCTCCCTTTTAGCACTTCAAATATTCTAGTTATTTTATAACTCAGTTTATGATAACTTATAATCATAAATTACAAGTTTATGATGATAATTTGAGGGGAAAAATTACACAGCCATAGTCTCCTAAATCAAAAAACGGTCATGTTGCCAGTGGAATGCAGAATACTTAAATCTATTATCACAGCAATAACAAGGACAGAGTTATAAGAAGATTACTGTTCTCAAAACAAAATGCCTATCTGTTACATCTAATGCATTTCTGGAAAAAGCCCAAGGCCCTGATTCTGCCACCGTTCCTTGCATTGAGTAGAACCATATGGTCCCATTGGAGTTGATCTAACTGTTTTTGGAGTATGCTACCACTCAAAATAAATAAGAGTGGCAGGATCTGGCCCTGAATGAGCACATGGGCTCTGCACCCTGCCCTAGAGGTTAACAAACTGGGTAAGAAAATTCCAGGGCTGAAAGGGATTCAGCTGAGAAGGCTCCGATACAAGCTCCCACCCCTCCAGATGTAGGGTCTCTTTGGGAAAATGCTCGTTCAATGTGCATTCTCTTACTATGTTTTGTAAGAAGACGCATTCTCTTTGTATAGAATTTATGTGCTATCTGACTTCTAGAAACTATGAGCAGACAGTATAACTAATTGCTTTAATGAAAGAATGACAAACCTGGGACAGACAGGAAGTAACGGCTTCAAATTTGCATTTTTCATTCTGAAGCAAGAGAAAGGATTTTTGGTTACAAATAACATTTATTCTAACTACTAACAGGCCTCATTTTGCAGTCTCCTAAGCACCCAGCTTCTCTCTGCCCAGCAAAGGCTGGATAGGCCCATAATATACATAGTATTTTCCAAGCAAATAAAATCTTTAAAAGTTGTTCTCACATATAGAAAAATAATTAATAACTTCTGCTATATCTTAAAGCACACATCAGTTCAGCGTATTACAGGACATGTTTTCAAAGGACATTGGGTTATGATTATGTAATACAAATCACTACAATCTGTCTGAAATAGATGATTAAAGTAATTTCTTCAGAGAACAAATACAGAGAAAAGAAATATTTACAAAAAAAATATAATCCCTTATTAAAAATTGGGGATTCTGATTCTATACTTTGTTTCAGTCCTGGTTGTATCAGTCTTACCTGTAAAGATCTACTGCAGGCTCCACTCTCTGTGCCAGTATGGGTGCGCAGCAGACAAAAGACATACCAGAAAGGGGAAGACAGATATGCCACTTAAATTAAATAGGAAATGAATTGGCCAGCAAGTTGGCATGTCTGCTGAGACAAATCATAGACAACATGTCTCTCAACAACAGAACTTATTTGTTTTCTCTTGCCAACAGATTCATCACTGCCCAAGCAAAACAGGCAAAATACATTAGTGTCATGGTAAACTGATAAAGAGAAGTGCCTCAATCTAGCATCCTCAATGGCGAAAGTCTTAGGGCTGTATTGATCTGTGTTATATAAATCTTGTTTTCTGTCTGCAGAAGTGAATCAGGAATGACCCTTAAGGTTAACAAACATTGTAATGTCTTTCAGCTGGGGCAGATGCCTATGTGCTCCACACATTGTATTTGGTCAAGTCCCATCTTGTCATTTTACTGCCAAGCAGCTTAACTAATTGCTGGCAATCATAAGACAGTTTGATGGAAGCAAAGAATTCCTACAATTGTTGCCCCTCTCTCTTTTTTTTCTTTAGCTTTAACAAGCACTCAAAGCCATGTAGCGGAAAACAATCAACACTGAATTAGTCAGCAGGAGTCTTAGCTGAGCTGGAACTTTATGTAATTGGCATGTCATGTTCGTACATAGCCAGAAGCAGGCCTGATTAAGCTGATGTATTTTGTTTCAATAAACTTTTACAAAAGCAGCTTTACCTCCTCTTGTTTTGGTTGCACGTCATCGCATGTGCTTAACATGACATTTTTCTGGGGACCAAAAGCATGAGACAACCATCACCAACGTTTGGGGTTGGGCAAATATCAACACACTGACACGGGAAATCTTATGTAAAAATCAAGTGTCTAGGAAGAGACAAGAAGCATGTCCTTTATCGAAGTCTTACTTCTACATCCCACTTCTTTGGCTTGTGTGCACAGTGTCATTTTTTACTGATTTTGAAAATTCAGGTATTAGGTATAGTTTGTGTTACAACTATTTTTACTGAAACTTCCAGAGTTTTTTTGGGGTTCTGCAAAAATATTCCCATGCAACAAGGAATCCTCCCAGTAAAGATACTACATAGGGCACTTAAGCAGTCCACCCTATCTGATCCAATAAAATTTTACTGTGTGTTTCACTTTACCCTATAGATAGATTTAGTCTTAAAATGCTAAAAATGCCAGTCTGTATGGAGAAAGAAAGTAGCTAATGCTTATCATTAAAGGTAACTCATAAAGCTTAAGGCATGCCAGCTGTATTCTCGTGCACTGGTGTCCTTCTTGTCATAACCTTGTATCAAATGATATAGCTGAACTTGGCATAGATTATTAAAGCTAAAAGAGTGAGTACTCTGCACTTCTGTTACGTCATAGTTGACAATATAAAGACAAGATTCAGGGAACTAATGGAGCTTTTTTTCTTTTGTCATAGAAAGGTCAAGCTAGTTTTCTGCATTTTATATGTATGTCATTCTCAATATAGCAACAGAATCTCTTATAGAAAACAATGTAAGTAAATGTCTCTACGAAGCTACTAGTCACCTGATCAAAAGCCAATGTTGAAAAACACTTCTAATGACTTTCTCTTATGCATCAGTGCACCTACTAATGAGCTGCCAGAAAAGGCTTTGCAAAGCTTTGCTAAGATAGAGCAGAAATGTGAGAAGCCTGAGATCTAACTTCCCTGCTGTGATCCCTGCCTTTCTACTAACAGGGAGCCCAGGCACGGAGCTACTAATGAGCATGCTGGAGAGAGTGTCCAAACCAGCGCTGGCTATAGACAATCCACCTGTCTGCTCTCCGATGCAGGGTATGGTGCGTGACAGTAAAACACCCCGTTGTATTTTGTCTTTAAATAATTTAGGTATTTATTGATTTTCTTCACATTTTTATTTTTATTTTTTTTTCATTGACCTTACTCTCAATAGCAACTATCACTGTCTTTGGAAGAGAGCAGCAAGTTTCAAAACATAATTCCCCTCATAATTATCGTTCAATTTGATTTAAGGAAAACAATGCCATTATGGCACATTGTATCTCTCCAGAACTTTGAGCTTATTCATCTTTAAATGCAGTCATGCATCCTGAACTTGATATAACATAAAAATTATATGGCATTATTAATAACTTATAAAAACTTACCCAAATGTCCCTTATTTGAAGGGGAAAAAAATCAGATATAACAGCTGTCTGACACTAAAAATAGTGTAAATTGCATAAATTAGAGCCCATATTTCAAAGGCGCCACGCTCGACATCTCACAGTCAAAAGCCAGCAGGATGCTGGTATAAAACATTTACTTAACTCTGTTTGCAGAAATTCTGTATAAATGGAATAGTTACTGCAGGATACCTTTCAATTCCAAGCTGTTCACATAACGCATCATGACGATACCTAGCTCCCTTTGGGCTTATCTTGAGGTTACCCTGCCAGTTAATATTTTGTTAGCCAAAGAGACAGGCTTGCAGAACAGACACTATATAACATTGCCAGTTAGCAGTAGGATGTCACATTTACTCTGAAAAATAAATAAATAAAACAAAAGAACCAACCATGTATTGACAGGAATCAGTAATAATTACTTGTACTATGTTGCACATTCTCATTGGAAAAAGCTATTCACTTCAAACGAGCCAGACAAATGATTTGCTATTTCCCTTTCTTGTTGCTTGTTTCCTACCTAAGTTTTGACATTAAAAAAATATGTGGTATGTCACAGCTAGGAAGAAAATGCGTCCTCAGTGCATTATTGATCTTCCACAGTTTGGTCTTCAACATTATAAAAAAATATCTCAGGGATCTATAGTCTCCTCTTGATACTAATTCTCGTTGACATTAATGGGACTTGTGTGTGCACAAGGCATAGGGAAAAGAAAACCACTGTCCAGGACTAATATTCACAAGATCTAGCACTAAAATACCATTGAATATTATTAGCACACTGTCACCTCCCCACTTGTAGGCTAGGCTTTCTGAGTGGCAGCATAAATTTTCAGTTCAATAGCTTCTGTTTCTGTTAAAATTTTAACAATATTTATTTATTTATTTATTTAGCTAACACTTTGGCTTTCCATTTCTTAGAAGATTCTGAAATACTTACTAATTCTTTCTTCTTTGTTGAAAAGAGTACTCAACATTTTTAAAAGCTCCCCTAATTTCCACCTTTCCTGCTGAATTTACAGGGACATGTTGGATACACAATCTTGAGAAATAAATATTGGGAGTAAAGTTCAGGCATGATGAAATACATTATCAGGTGTATAAAAGTTTGGGAACGCTAGTAAAACTGCTTCAACTAGATCTTTCTGAATACCAGCACTGCATTTTATGAAATACCTCGTATAAATACTTTGCTGTTCTCTTGATACTTGGCCTTAGTAAATACCTAAATGGTGCCTGGTAAAGCAATCTAAGGATCCTCTAGAATGTGCTGGAGAGAGTAACCAGATTTATGGAAGAAAAATCTACTGAAGGAGGCTCCTGAGCAAATAACTGGCTGCTACGAGGAAAAGCTGTGCTCACCCAGTGCTGCTGTAAACTCTCTCTAGATGCTAAAACAATATTGCAGGATTGCACTCTCCTCACCCTTCATGTTTCCTCCATAGTATGAACTCCTCAGTGTCAGTGGGAAATGGTGATGCCATTACATTGAGTTGGTTGTATTGGCTTTGTGCCATCACCCATGGTTGTTTGGGAGCTCTTTAACACTGTTGTATCATACAGCAATACAAAATGAATAAGGCTGAGACAGATCTGTTCTCTGGTTGGACACAGCTTACAGACTAGAATAAGGATCAGTGGAAATAAATCGGGTACACAAAGGAAATTAGATACACAAATCACTTCACTCTCCATCCTTTCAGTTAATTACCACTATAGGATATCTCCAGGAGGCATATAATCATTTTATCACCTTCCATTAAATCATACGGTATGGGCTACACTGTTCACCTCTTGCCCATCTTGTGAGATGTCTACTCCGGAAGATTTCTGACATTGTAAGGCAGCAGCAGAAGACAGCTTCTGGAGAAGCTCCAGAGAAGGGAGTGACATTCAGACACCTCCATTATTCTTCTGTCCTAATCTGATCTTCCAAATTCCCAGGATGACTGAATTTGCCCCTATCATAACTCATTAAATTTCCTAGGATCATTACATTACAAAAAACATGTAAAATCTACCCCTCTTGTAGATACCCCTCTTGTAAACCTCCCGGCTGGCTTGCACATGAGATAACTCAAAGTCTCTTTCTGTATTTTCCTGTAAAACCCTCCACGCCCATTACTGCATCAGCCCTATCTTCTGAGGATACAATATGACAGAATTAGAAGTGCTTTGAAACTGTTGATCATCTCTTTCAGTCTGTGAAGTCAAGGAGATATGCTAGAGAATGAAACTTTTCTAGCTTTACCTCTTCAAAAGTAGTCAATCAAAAAATTTCTGTGGAACATTTTTTCCTATGAATGTACAAGTTAGTCAAAATTTCAAATGGAAAATTTCAAGTGTTTTGATAAATTAAAATATATATAATGATACTATTGCTATTATTTTTAATTGTTAGATTTATCTAAATATAAAATATAATAAAATTACAAAATCAGAATAGAGTATGTTATTAACAAAGATTAGCTTTCAAAATATTTTTTCATCCCTTTAAGTTTTTAACTTCATGAAAGATTTCCAAAAAAAAAAAGTCTTTTTTTTTACTTCTTTGAAGGCAAATTTAAAAATGTGAGAATTGACATTTTTTGATCAGCTCTAATTTATTGTGAGCTCACACTTTTTCTGGTGGTTTGACAACTGAGTTTTCCCTCTCAAGTAATCCTGACATGAAATAAATATTCCTTTTAATAACTTTGATTCATTAGCAGGAAAGGTTGGTTTCACCAAAGTAGCCGAAATATATATGGATTTATGACTCAGAGCAGAAGACCTCTCTAATTGATAGCAACAATTTACAGAGAGTTCCGAGAAGACTAATAGAAATGGTTATGAGGCTGTAAGACATGTATACATATAATTTCACACAGTCATAAGTAAGACATATGGGGAGAATGATAACAGTCTAAATTTTTAAAGCATATTAGCAAGAGCGATAGAGAAAAAAGACTGAATATCAGAAAAAAAATCCTGAAAATGAGCTGAATTGCACAGTTGAATAGTCTCCAAAGGACTAATGGGAACCCAACTGCAAGAAACATTTACAGCTAGACTAAGAAGGACATCTGTGTGACCTGTCAGGTTTTACTGTTTTCTATGTTGCTCTTCAAAGATTTGAAATAAATAGGTACTAGAAAGTCAAAAGAAAATAGAATGGAGAACTCTCAGGTCCAAGACTGCCTTGATGTGATTATTTTAAGCCTTCACTGAGATTTGCAATTTCCTGTCATCTTATCTGGATTCCTTGGTCTGCTCTGGGTGTTATGTCAATGAGATGCTGAGTGACTTACCTTGGCTGCTGGTAAAGTTAATGTGTTATAACAGATTTTATACATGATGATTTATGTATTTAGGATTTTTATGTCAATAATTACTGTACATGTTATATGGCTATTTCATAAAATTACACATCACCATAAAATAACTGTATATGGCATATTTAATTTTGAACTTCTAAAGACAAAAAATGGAAGTAGTTACAATAATCATTATTTTCAGTTTTATGTAGTTAAGTGGTTTTACAAAAAAAAATTACCCTTCCAAATTACATAGTTATAATGTGTTAATGGTAGCATAACATGTCATTACATTATGCAACTTAATTTCGGAGGTATTATATAGTTGGATATTTTAGACTCTTTTATCTTTACAGTTATTAGAAGACACTAATTTCTTTCAAACCGTACTCTGCTTAACACTTATTCAATATAACCTTTGATGATTCAACTCATTTGGACACTTGGATCACAAGTGAAATTGGCGTTATTTCCTCTGTTCCTTACTATGAAATGGGAATGGTGCTCCAGCTTTTTGTGGTTTATTCTGTAGACCCATGACTCCTTTTATATTTTTCCCTGCTAATAAAACATGTTCTGCCAAGCTGGTTGATGGGGCCAGGATGCTGCTTAGAGAGCAGATGAGGATGAAGCTCAATGATTTTCTTTGAGGTTTGGATTCATCCTATCTAACTTTCATAACTGGACATTTAATCTAGGTACTTCTGTTAAGTGCTTGGAGTTAGGTGGGATGGATTTGGGTCTAAAAGTCCATGTATAATGAAGGTATCTGGGGTATTCAGACCTTTAAACAATGTCATTGCACTGTACTGTTGGCCCATATGCATGCTTAGAGAGAACTCGAGGAGAAAGAATAGTATCATGACAAAAAAAAATGACAGAACTGCTGATGCAGAAGTCCAGAAAACTCATGGATGTTTACAATGACAAAGATCTTCAGGTTCTTCTCATGTATCACCTTGCTTTTCTTTATACAAGCTTCATCTCTTTTTGATCCACCTAATACCTCAAAGCATTCCTTTGAGGAATTCTCTTTGGATTTTTAAATTTTCCATCTTCTCTATTTACTCTACTTCTCAGGTCTGTTGTCTAAAAATGTAATCAGTATGGAATTAATTTTATTCTCACGGTCATTAATGAATATAATGAATAATACTGACTCTTGTCTAACTCCTAAGAAATCCAATCAACACAGCTTCCCAGTCAATTGCAGCCATGCTTGCAATATCTCTTCATCTGATGACTATTGGTCATGTGTATCTTCAGCTATGCCTAATCATGGTGGTACAAGGGTATGTATCATCAGAGTTTAAAAGAATGTTCCTTGACCAAGCTGTTGTTAATGGAAGAGTAACTTCATGGCTGTAGACTTCTTTCTGTCTGGCATGTCTGGCTTCATCTGGCAAGCACAGGCTGTACCTCAGTTACTAAACAAAATGGTCTGTCTGCATTACAAGGCACTTAGCACCCACATGGTGCCTCTTTGTCCTTCAGCCTTGACTTTTTTTTCTATACATTTTTTCAGTTCAAATGTCTGAAATAATGTGATACTGTGATTCTTCACAGAGTGTGTGTCATATTGTTTGCAGTTTGGTGCAGGTGGAGCCTGACAGTGCAGTGCTGGAGGACCATGTTCACTGCAGGGAGCCAAATCTGACGCTGAGCCCACGTTATCTACTGGAAATAACTTCTGACAGTGCAACCAGCAGTCCTGTGCTTGAGCCTGTGCCTGGCCCCCTTTCAGTTAGCATAGAAAAAGCATGGAGACAGAAACGTCAGCCTTGTTGTTTCTGGAACTGGAAATGCTGAGCCATAAATAGTAAGATAGTAACATAATCCACAGCACTGTGAGATATATATATTTTTATTTTATTTATTTATTTTTGAGATTTAACAGCCTATTTCACTAAAGCAGGGGCTTTTAAAAAGAGTGTGGAGCTACAAGAAATCAATTACTTCAAACCTGAAAAAGAAAGAGTTTTGAGGTATAAAAAGAAAGCAGAAGACAGTGAAGCATCACACAGCACAGATAAGAAAACACGATCTTTGCCTAAGGACTTTCCCCATGAAGGAGAGTAAGATAGGTATTTTAGACAAGTCTCAGTAGAGTGTGGCATCTCAGTCTGCACTATAAGAAGGCCCAATCTCTACTTGCAATGTAGTTAAAGACTTATTAGCCTGAGATTCCTATGTCCCCTTCCAATTATAAATTCATCATATCTGTTTAAACTACTCCACTGTGAAGTTTTGGACAGCCATACTTTACAAACAAGAACTAATTTTGATCTGATACTTTCCTTAGAGTTAGAGAAGGAACTATTTTACCAGCCCCTGCTGAAGGCTACTGGAGTCACTTCCTATTTTTGGCAATACAAATTATATAACATTCTGATTTCAGACCTAAACCACTGTGACTGCAGAGTCAAACAAGTCAATAAACACCTCACAGAGATGTGGAGTCACTGTGCTAATGGATCCCAAGATCAGAACCTTATGCAGGACAGCAGCAATTAAAATAGCAAGAGAAATCTATTCCTGTATGTCTCCATTTTTCTAAACAAAATGTTTTCCTTCAATTTGCTAGTGTAATATGATGTTTCATCAACACATCAACTAAACAGAAATGAAATACTTGTAACAACTCTCATGTCTGACTTCAGACTGGGATTGTGCATAGGCTGCTATGTGATGTGTAATATGAAAGAAACAAAAGTGTTTCTAAATTCATCATTAGAGTCCTAGTAATATACTCTCTCTTTCCATCATCTGAAAAGTTGGCAGATGTACACTACACCATCAGTGTAACAATCTTCATCCAACCTTGTAATGCATATCTCCATAGCACTTATACTACATAACAACATAAATCATTGCCACTGCACTAAACAGCATAAGTGTTTTTTACCAACTGTAACCCATCCCAACATTTCTGTAAGGGATTTTAAATGCAGATCACAAATGAAATATATAAATAAATAAATAATGTATATGTAGAATTCTATGTGCACATGACTGTATCTTGAAGAAATACACATTTTGAATGAGCCAATACTGACAACAAACTGTCCTTTCAAAAGAAATGCTGTACCCTTGACAGGTGGCCTATGAAATTCTCAGTGGGAAAGTTTAATTGCTGATTTTTTAAATTGACATTTTTTATATTCTCTTTTGTATCTGAGGGATTTTTCACAACAGATTTCAAAGCAATCTAAATTAATGTTACCTTTCAATTTTCCTTAAAAACTCTGCTAGCTCAGAGGAGAAAACTAATGCTTACCAGTCTGTTTAATATGTCACAGGAAGCATGCAAAGTCAGGATAAAGCTACTTCAATAGAAGTATTGTCAAAAAAAAAAAAAATTTCTTTATCTGTAACTGCCACCAAGCTGAATGGTCCATAGAGATCTTCAGCACAGGCAATTATTTTTCTCAGCAGTTTCTTCTGGCTTGAATAACTAGGTATTCTGTTTGAATGAATGTTTAGATACTCAGTCAGGACTTGCCTTGATTCTCATACTAGGACCTTCTTCAACATCTGCACATTCTACTCTTCCATTCTCCTACTTTTACACTTCCTCCCAGAAAGGATGGTCTGCTTACCAGGATGACATGCTGCACTAATTTTCACTGATATGCTGTGTCAGGCTATTACACCACTGCAAATATTTTCAGCCACTTACATTCAAGGGACACAGCACTTCAGGACTTTTCTAAGATTTTTTGTGTCTTCTTGGATGTTGTATTAAGAACTTTCACACTTCGCACTTCTACTGCTATCATTCCAAAATCAGTGCACCACTTGATTAATTAATCACAGGTAATACTTGGAAAAAAATGTTTGCGAAAATCACAAGCTGAATAAGCCATTATAGCGGATAACAAAAAGGACATATATTCATCTGAAAAGTAGATTTATGAGCATTCTTGCCTAATAAAGATTTTTTTAATGTGATGAAGGAAAAAAATACCCCTTTTTTTTCCCCCAGAAAGTCAGTGCACATCCTTCTGAATTGAATTTGGAACTTTGGATACAACTGCAGACTTGGATATAAAAAAGTGCTAGATACAGGCTTTCTGCTTCCATTCTGAAGATGGTACTAACAATGAAAATATTCTTTAGCAAAAAATAGTAATAAAAAAAAAAAACAAAAACAGAGATTATCTTTTAAGTTTTTGGTCCACAGATTTACATGACCTATGGGTTTATGGGTATCAGTGCATTCAATTACTTTCTTTAGGGAAAGTTTATTTCCCTTTACTCTATACTGCATATGAAACTGCTTCTTCCAACATGTTTATAGATTATACATTTCCCTTCAACTCTAACTCTTCTGAGTGAGTGATTACACATTTCAAGTCTTTAAAATATGACAGCAATTCTAGGCATTAGCTATTTGCTAGTCAGTAAAAGTTACTGTGACTGTGAACTACTAAGGAGAATGATAATTTTCCTGGATATCCAGTCACTTTTGATCCTGCAAGTCCTTTGAAACATTATTAGTATCTGTCTTTCCTATAACAATTTCATCAAAATTCACTTGAGAAGACTTCACAGAGGTGGTAAATGTCTTACACTACTTAAGAGAGAGAGAAGATGAGATATCGGAAGGCTGAGTAGCTTCCCCACATTCTTTCAGTAGGTCAGTAGCAGGATTACAACCCCCGTTTCTTGATGCTTTTTCCAAATAATGCTACCTGTTCACAGTCATGTCTTACTCCCCGCAAAGAAACCAGTAACACTGTCATGATATCACAGTTTCAGAGACAACCAACACATTCTTGGTGAAGGTTTTAAGGGGGTTAATTTTTCTTAAGATGACTACACAACAAATCACAAGGCATATCAGTGCTATTTTCCAGCACTGGTCCTAGAAGCGGGACTAACTTCAGTGAACATGTGAACACAAGTAGTTGGTGAACCTAAATCTTGCCCAGGAGCAAGATTCCACTAAAGAGGATTTTAGCTCTTTAGGTCAACAGCAGGACCTTAGACTTCACAGCACTTAAATATACATATATTATATATATATTATAGTAATATAATATATATATATATATATAGTATTGTAATTAATCTTTTAGGTAAGAAAACACACAACAGAATAGTGGAATACTATTATACTTATTAGGTGTTATATAAAAGTCCATTTATTTTAAATGTTGGTCAATATTTTCCTTTCAGTTGCCAAAGACTTAGAATTGGCAGAAGCAATCGAAGTGAAGCTATACAATATATCAGATACATATATTAAATTTTGCTGTGAAAGAAGTTAGTCATATTGCCATTTAAGTAGTCATCTTTGAGTTCCAGGATTAACAAGCCAATGAGGAAAAATGGCCATTAAGAGTTTCTAGGTTTTCTTTTGGCTAATGAAATGTAACAGTATTCATTTACACTTGTGTCACATGTGCAAGATTTTACTTCTGTTTTTAAACAAAGAACATCTCAGAACAATTTTTTGTGATGATAAAATGTAGTTTATACATATCCTGTACAGCACAAAGGAACAGGCAAGACCCTGCTTTTTAACGATTGGTAAGATTCCATTTAGAAGACAAAAGATTTCAGCCCACATATTTTCTTTTGGATAAACATTTAAAAAGACGTTCTGGTGTATATAGGTACTGAGCCATCAGATCTTCAGGCTAACCTCATATAGATCCACACAGTCTTAAGTTATACTTTCAATCACATCAAAATAAGTAATAGAAATGAACTAACCACTTTGGGCTATATTACCAGAATTCCCATTTTTATTTCAAGTACTGTATTTTTTCATTGCACCTAATATGTCTTTTATTATAGTCATATGTTACAATACTTCAACACCAGAGTCCAACAAAAATTTCCTCCTTTAAAAAGAAATAAACTCTAGCCCTGTGTGCTCACAGGGAGAACCTGGCTCTTTTTTTTTTGTTGTTTTGTTTTGTTTTGTTTTACCTTTATATATAAATGTTTTCCTATAACCACAGCCTAGCAGGGAGGCAACGCCACTTGGCAAAAAAAGTTATATTAAGTGCACTTGCTGTAACTGTTTATACTTTGTTCCTGAGAAATAGATTGAGTACTTGATAGTATAACACAATGAGAGGTACGGGTGGTGGAGATTGAATCGGATGCTTGGGCGGGTGGGAGTGGGGAAGTGTTGCTACCCCAGGAATTTATTTTTAAAGTGTCTGCTATTTCATGCAATCTGGTCTATTTCAAAGGCAAACAATTTGCTCTTCAGAAGTATCTTTATGAGCCCCTAGGGATGAAACTCATCCCTGGCAGAAATGATTTAGCAGTATCCAGAGAGGGGGTGAACTCCTTGAGAGGCAAGGGAATAATTTTTTGAAGGGTGGCAGAATTTTAACAAGGGCCTCTAGTGAGTTCTTGTGAACCCCTTTCAGCACATCACTGTTTTATTAAAATATTCTTCTCAAAATACTGAAACACTGACAGCTCCTGTAAGCTTGCCAAAAATTGAGTAAGGAATAAAAATAAAATGTTAACTTGACATGTGTGAATAATTTTGATTTGATGATAACACCTTTTGGAATCAAGGCCATATTCAAAGCTGACTCGTAACACATTCACATTTCTAAGTTACGTGAAATAACTCAAACTTTTCAGGCATTGTTCTGGTGCAGTGAAAGGAGGAGATGTTAGGAGCTGAGCCCAAGCTTTCTTCTGAATTAAGTGACGATTAAAAACATCTTAGGTCTTCCCATCTGACCCTAAGGGTGCTAAAGGGTGTATCTGGTGCATGCAAAACAGGCTGGTTAATGTGAGCTGCCTGGTTATGAGTAACTGACTGTGATCAGACAAACTGGGTAAACACCAAAAGAAGGGGAAGACCTCATTTGGGTAGCTAAAGATAATTTTGTGATAGTTGTTTTCTGAATCAGGACAAAGTATTGAGAAGATATTCTAAAGAACATCCATATTGCAGTAGGATTCAGCTTGTGCTGTCTTGCATGGACCTGTTCCACCTCTGTTTCACACCTGGGATTCTTCACACTACCAATGACAGGCAAGGCAAAAAAGGAAGCTCACTTGAATTACAAGAACATCTTTGAGTAAACCCTTCAAATGTTTTATGTAAAGACCTCTCTAACAAAGACCTTGGTCATCCACTTTTTTACACTCCCCACATCCTATTGTCAGTCACACTAGAACCTTAGTTGTTTAATTTTAGTGCTGTAACACTGAATTACCTTTATATTTCTTTCTGTTCCACTGTGCTGTTGTCCCCGCTCCTGAACTCATGGCAAGCAGACCCCACTTAATGACAGCAAGGCTAGTGGTAGAATGGTCATCAGCAGTGTTAATTTATCTATAAATCTTTGATCAAACACTGTGGTCAGGAAATGTGGAGAACAAAGACGAAGGTGGAAGAAAAAAACAACAAACAATTAAACAGATAAGCTATGAACAAGTTCTACCATGGGCAGATGTATCTCCTCATAGCCATAATCATTGGAAACACACCTATTACAGCAGTGGGACTGCAGATTTCTAGCAGAGTACTAGTACATACATGTCATTCTTTTTTTTAGTTAAAAAAAAAAAAAAAAAAGAGACTATTCTTAGGCATTGTATTTTTAGATATTCCCAAGGGCTATTCAAGGGACTCTGACCTCCTTTGGGACAGTTTCTCAGCTAGACAGGGCTGCCACACGCTGTCTTTGGGGAGGAATGGCATTTATCTCCAAATCATATGGCTTTCTCTTTGGTCCACTTTATAAGACAAATTGATAAATCTAGTCCTCAAAGCTCAACTGATAGTGTAAAAACACATATGACATAAACCCACTATCCTGTAATTGGCTACTGGCTCAGCCAGCTGGTAGATTCCTCTGCTTGGCTGAGTTAAGCTGTCTGCTTAGCTGTCTTTATGAATAAATACAAAACCTTGTACAGGATGAAAACACAAATGAACATTTTCATTTTGTAATGCTATGGCATATTTCCATCACTTCACTGGCTCCAGTATGTATTTAATTTATTGTGGATCTGGGGTGTAATATTAGAGCCTATAGCATTATTAATATGCCGCAGGCCATTTTTAGCTCCTATCCAAAGGCATAAGATAACATTAGTAAAGATTATCAAGCCTAATGGGCAAACAGTAGCTAACTGAGGAACAACCATTCCATGATCACAGGGAAGTTCGTTGAACAGAGACCAAATTCAATGACTTTGTTTTCAAAAACAGCGTTAGGCCAGAATGGTAAAAGTAGGGAAATGAGTAAATGAGGGACTCTGGACAATACTTTGTTATCATTTGGTGAACACACAAGGTCAATGTTAATACATTTTAAAGAGAGCTTGCTCTCTACTTGAATTGACTCACTACTTTAAATGGTTCTACTTGGGTATTTTTGCCTTTCATATATGTGCAGATTTTATATTTGTTCTGTTAATATACAGAGCACAGATCATGCAGATTGGGTGAGGAATGAATGAGGAGAATTTTAGCTATGTTCAATGAACAAGTTATACCACCTCTCTTAAAAAAAATAATATATATATATATATATAACATTATATGCATGAAAGCAGGTTAATAACATATTGCAGCTGAAATGCTGGTCTCACCAAAGTTAGCAAACTGGACTTCAGACTCCTATTGGATGTTAAACTCAGTCCTGTTACATTATAGAAGAGTCTTCAAATGTATCAAGGCATAATTTACAGAGGTTAGAGAAATAGATACCATTTTACTATATACTCTAGAAATGACATGTGAGAAGACATATGTTGAGGGAAGATTTAAAATCTCTCTTAGGAAACTATACAAGAGAAATCCTGGTAATAGGAATATGTGCCCTGATTTGCTGTTACACAATCTCTTAATTTAATGTCTCATTAGTTTTCCCAAATGCCATATTTATCTCGAGTCCTCTCATCAAGTAATCCATCCTGATTAAATTTTCTCTTTCACTGTCTGTAACAAACACTATTTCTTCTAGAATGTATCTTCTCAACTGCTAATTTCTACCATATTTTTCCTCTTTTTTTCCACGATAAATCTTCCCTATCTCTATTTCCATGATATTTTGGCACACTTTTTTCTCAAGTACAACTTTCCCACTAGCCATCTCTGTGTGCTCATCATAACTCTTCAAAGTCCCATATTTTTCTAAAGAAGTAGCAACCAGTCCTGGCCAGCTCTTAGCTTGAACTGAGAAGCCCCCAATCCAGCAAACTGCGCTACATGTATGACTAGCTTCAGTGCATGTTAGCAACCCTGACACAGCTACCTATGAGTAAAGCCAAGCACACAGCCATGGATGGGTATGGCTCAAAACTTGCCCACCTAGTCCTCAGGCCACAGACCACAGCACAGAGCACAGATGGTTTCCCACAGTCACACACATGAGACATTCACAGGGAGGAATTGCCTTTCAGCCCTATCAGCCCATCAGGAGATGGGGCAAATACCATGGGTATGGGAACAAGGATAGAGGGGCTGAAAGACAACAGTCATCAAGCAGCTGGCCTGCATGCAGGACAACACACCTTTGAGTCTACCAGAGCGGATTGTGCTGGGAGCAGTAAAGTATGATAGCAAAGCTGTAAGACTCGGGCAGGAAGGTGAATGACAGGGCTGAGAGCTGGTTCCTGACTTCTTCCTGAAAAACAACCTCCTAGAAGTACTTCCCATGTCTCCTCAGAAAACTGGGAGCATCAGCTCTCACACCCTTTTTTAGTGAAAAGAAGTTGTGCTGGTTTCCCAATCTGTTATCAGAACCTCTCCAACTTCTGAGTGTATATCAAAAAGATATCAAACAAGTATCAAAGCAAATACCTGTGGTAAGCTATGTTGAAAACCTGCAAGCCTATCTTTCACTTGGCATCAATGTCCTGTATGCCCATGTGCTCCGACACAGAGAAGCCTGGTCCTAGTGAAGGGTCACTGCACCACCTGAGCTCTATGTCAATGACACAGGACAATTTTGGAATAACAGCAGAACTGCATAAGTGCCTTGTGCTTATTCATTTGTCTTGTGAATGCTCAGACTGTGGCAACCTGTAATATCGTGGCACTCTGAAACTCAGGACAGAGCAGCCAAGCCTTTTTCACCCCAAGTGTTGACCCCTAAAGGGCACAAAGGGAAGCAGTAGCACATTTATGGGCTAGGGAGAGTGAGATGTGTATCTTGTTTCCACCTGCTCAGACTTGGAAGACATCACCTCTCTTTAACAGCTCATCTGGCTGCTTCAGGCTCTGGCTTCAGGCCACCTCATGACGGTACATGCGCACAATTATGTTATCATTTCAAATGACAATTCATGACAAGCTGCTAGTTGGGTGATAGTCCTTCTTGCATGGTCCACGTCTGCAGATTATTATAAACACTGACTGTGAGACCGGGCTCACTGCTTCTCTCAGTCTTATCTGTCCAAATCTACTGACTTTGCTGGTCTTTATCAGTGTAACTCACAGAATTTGACCCGTTGCTTTTAGACGCATGAACAGAAATGTAGATGCTCTGGGAAAATGTTTTTCAGTTAAAAGAAGTCCTTATGCTGCCTCAGCCTAAAGTGAATTCACCAAGGCAAGTATCTCTGGAAGAGCTATTTGTGAAATATCTTCTAGCTTGACATGCTGTATGAGACTAATTGAGCAATAGTGTTGCCGGTCATCACTACTTAATTGTGTGATTGCTAGAGAACGCACAATCCAGCAGCAGGCTCGCCTCTGGGTGTGCAACCTGCCTCAGAGAGGTTATACAGCCAGCCACCAATGCAGGGATCCCCAAGAACCGCCAAAACACTAATGAAGCACTAACGAAGGGGTCATTTTTACACTACTTCCTTTCTTATTTACATTTACTTGTCAGTATGGCGACTCCAAGCACTTATTCACACAGAAGAAATTAATTAGAAAAACTGTATGGATTTTTAATACCATTACTAATTCTGAAGCAAAATGATATTAAAAGTGAATTTTAACAGACAAGAAGGACAAGCTCCCTCCATGTGACCATGATTTTACCAACCACAGTTTGGAAATAGTTAATCTAGGGAACATGAAGAACCTTTCTGTCAAAACTTTGAATCTTCTGCTTTACAGGCAAGGCACCTCTGTGGCTTTGGCTCTCATATGTTTTGGACTCATCAGAAACATAGTTGATCCATGCCCAGACACTAGTGTGCATTTTTTTCCCACAGAGGGGGTTTATTACAACAGAGCTCTTAAAAATTGTGTGTACGTTTCATACTAGAACATCCAAATTTCCATTTGAAGTTAATTTCATTTCTGAAAGACCAGTAAGGGAAAAGGATGTTCAAAGAGGATTTGCAAGTTGGAACCCAAAGTTAGAGAAATTATTTTTACAGGGAGGTCTTACTACAAACTGTTCTGCACTGTCAAATTTTTTGGCATCACAGTTGTCTCATTACAGTACGCATTTAAACAAAATACACTTCCGCCCATCCCAGACATTTAGCTGGGAACTCTGCACTGGGAGTTAGCCATCCTAACTGGTTTTAGGCACAAAAAGCTGAATAGCATTTCTTTTACTAGGAAACATTACATGAGATTTAACAAACGCATGTTTCATGTACATGTATGGTTTAATGATTTTCATTTTAGAGATAAAGGAAAGATGTTTACACTGGAGCTCAAAGAGGTAATACCTTTCCACGAACCTCCTCCACAGGAGTTTCTTTATGAAGAGGGATAGTACCAGGCTGTGAC
Organism: Cygnus olor; assembly: GCF_009769625.2. Taxonomy (NCBI): domain Eukaryota; kingdom Metazoa; phylum Chordata; class Aves; order Anseriformes; family Anatidae; genus Cygnus; species Cygnus olor. The sequence goes on from NC_049174.1 coordinate 22,217,274, forward strand.
ACAAGGAGCCCTTTTCGACAGCATGTGCTCAAAAGCCCAACCAGTGCTGGAATATCACTGATATAGAATTTTTTTCTGAAAATACATTTCGCTAACTATTTTGGGGGAACTCAAAGGAAACAAGGGATTTGTAACACCTGTGACTGCTGCAGGCTTGAGGCTAAAGGTGGGGAAGGCACCCAGCTTCCCAGAGAGGCCGGTCCCTGGTGCCATCTTGTGTCCAGACCAGATTCTTCTGCGGCCGGGGGCGGCCGGCTGCGTTCCTCGGCAGCCGCACTGCTCCGCCTCAGGAGAATAATCATGCCTCCATCCTTGCCGTGGTCAATAACCACTAATTGCTGCACAGCACATCTCTTCCGCCACAGCCCTGGACACATCAGCTTTAAGTCCAGCGGTTCCAAAAAAATATGATTTTTTTTTTTTTTAACCTTAAATGAAATTATTAACACTGTGAGTATTCATTTTGACCAAATTACCCTGAATTCCTTTCAGTGTGTCACCAGTCAGTTGAATTCTTTTAACTGTCCTTTGAGGCTGTTGATGGCTAGATTTGAAAGCTCACCACTATTTAGTGCAGATGACAGCCAAGAAATATACGTCTTTAACAAAAATGCACAGCAGAAAAAAGATCCAGGGCATATGCCTGACAATCACTTGAAATTTGATGTATTTAAAAGTCACCTATCTAATTTGTTTGGTGTTCAAGGGTGCTGAGTATTCTCCGTGAGCATTCTAAATGCCTCAATACTGAAAAAATAAAGCCCAAGGATCTTATTTGGATATTATGAATTTAGGTACCTAATTTTGGCCACATGCTTTTTAAGGCATGGCGCTTTCTACAAAGAGGAGCCTCTGCCGGACCCATTTAGGAACCAGGGAAAAGATAAAAGAGTGTGTCCAGATTTTCTTTGTGTATTTAGAGTGATTATATTGTATGCAGCATTGTTCTAAAGCGTAAAAAGAAATGATGCTTTTTTTGATTATTTTATTTCTGGATGTTTCTAATATCTGTATACTTTCTAGCTTTAACTAGGCTAGCAAGCAGAAATACTGTAGTGCCAGCAGAGCTGTTCTTCTTGTCCTTTAATCTGACCCAGACAAGAAACTACTAAAGATCTCACAAGGAAATCCAATCTTTGGAAATTACCAGCATGAATTCTCAATCAAATAGGCCGAGGTAACTTCTGATAAGCTTCTGAACCCAGCCTCCAAGGCTTTTGATGTTCATTCGTAGTATATAGTACCATCTATAACATTTGTTACTTCTACTCCCTGCAAGCATGCTTCACCTCTCTCACTGCATCCGTTATTAATCCTATTTTTTCCCTTTTTAAGCACATAGCCATAGCTCACCTCTAATTTTGTTATATTGTTTTGTTTTTAATCACATTTACCATTCATGTAAGGTGTTAGATTGATATTGCAGGAAACTAGAGTCCTCCCTTTATCAAAAGGATGAGTGCAATACGTGTATCAATAGAATAAATGAGTCTTTAGACTACCTCACCCGTAGTTAGGTTAGCGCAAACCAGGGAAGGCACCTTTACAACCATAGGTGCCTTTGGTATAGAAAAACAGTCAAATAATACAGTGAAAGCCAGTGATTTACTTGGAATATAACATAAATTATTCAGATCCTAACTGTAACCTCAGCATTTGGTATGTTACATCCCCCCCTAAATCTGGGAGGAAAGGTGGGTGTTCAGCTTTGATTTTTGCCCAATTTCCACCAGCAACCCTTAACGAGAAAAAGCCCCTCAGCCCCAGCGCACAGCTGCCATGCACATGCTTTACTTTCACTACAAGCATGAGCCTGTTCACCTCAACTCTAGTGTCTGAGGTGAATGACTTTATACCGCATCCACCCTGCATTTCACTTAGGTTTTGTAATAAGTGTTTTCTTTTTGTGAGTATGCATCTAGCAGGTTTCAGCATATTAACCTAGAGAAGTTTCCTGAACTATTCCTTAGCTTTCCAGGCTCTTTGCTATACACTTCTTCTGAAGCCGTTGCGTACACGTACACACTTAAGTGCAGCTTGGATTGAATGTAAAGAGTCATTACAGTGTTCTTCACAATCCCATTGCAATGTGAGGCAGTAAGTACACCCTTGTGGCTAGTGCATCCCAGTGGCCCGATTCTTCACTGTCTTGCACCTGCGGGAGCTATTTAAACCACTACAAAATGGGTGTAAATCACTACTGAGTCTGAATGGCAGAATTTCACACTCTGTAGAGGCAATAATGACTAGATAAAAGGGCAAAGCAGTAGAAATATCAGAGAGGTTTTTTTTTTCCCTTCCTTCTGTTCCTGTCATTCGAGTGCCCGATTCAGGGGAATTGCTCTGGGTTTCTGAATTACATCCTACCACTGAACACAGTGCTGAACGGTTATGCAAAGAGATGTATACACAAGGACACACACATGCTCTGAACAATTGTCAGCCACAAACTTTTGAAAAAGCTCTACCACTTGCATGATAATGAAATGTGTGTTAGGGTGGTATACACAGTGCTTTAGATCTTATGCCCAAGGAGCTTTTTAGGGACTGATCCAAAATAATCTGAAATCACTGTAAACCCTGCCAGCTTCAGCAGATTTTGAGTTGGTCCCTGAAGCTGTCAAGCAATAATTAGACTATAGGGGAATCATCTTTTTAATAGGAAAATAGGGTTTGTATGCTCTTCTCCTTTATCCAAGCTAAGAAAACTTGCATTTTGGATTTTGTGAATAATAATGAGCATTTCATACACTTAGGAGGAACTGAAAGAACACTTAATTATAATCAGTTATAAGATGTTATTCACCAAGTGTTTCCATGCCTTTCTTCATCTTTCATGCATGGCAAACAAGAAATTAATTACTAAAGGTCTTTCAAATATTCCAAGCTATACCTTAAATCACTTTAAAGAATATAACATTCATCTGATTTCAAATATATAATTTCTGGTGAAATACTAGAATAAGGACTGAGCTGGCCAGCAGTGGAAGTCCTTCACCCTAAGCCAGCCACATCTAATTATAAAAGATGAAGGCTTTGAAAATTTACATAATTGCTAGCTCTGGTAGGGGTCGGTAACATATTTGCATTAGCTACTTATGCTTCATACCAACACTTTTAAGCACCACTTATCAAAAATAAGTCTACCAAGTCAGAGGTGCGTAGGTGGCTAAATAAAACCTGCTAAATATGGGTAGCACCACCTCTTTACGTCATGGAGAGATAGATGGGCTTTGACACACAGGGTATTTTCTTTGTCTTGTTTGTCACTTACACATTAGAGTAATAGGTACATTAGAAATGCTCTTGATAGGAATTAATACCTTCTGCTCCTTTAGCATGCATTTGTTATAGCTATTTACCATGTTTTTGTACGTGGTATTTGTTTGGTTTAATTTGCACTCCAGAGTTTTCCTCTGTTCCCCTCTCCGGCTCATTTCTCAAGCCATCATTCCAGACGGGAGCATGGCTCCTCAACACAGCAGGATAAAAACCCTCCAGTATAAATATCTCTCTCTAATTCCTCTATGATTATTTCTCTTTTTCATATAATGTAAAAATTCTGCTGGACCTATAGGTATAGGATGTGAGAACTGTACAACAGAAAATGACAGACCAGTGCATGCATTTCAAAGGCTCTGTTTAGAAAAGAGTCACATTATGTTACAAACAGGTCTTTTTCTTATTATGTTTGATGTCAGCAAGCGAGCTTTAAGGAGCCTGACACTGTTTGAACTTTTTTTTTTTTTAATTTATTTTATTGTATACAGTGACTTGATGGTTTTTGAACTCTGGATCAATTTGGTGACATTGTGGCTGATCCATTTTATCCTTGCTTTGCTGGGCCACTCTTTCGTTCTGAGGCTCCAGTCTCCCATTTTCCTCGAAAGGCTCATTAGGCCTGATCTCTTCTAGCCTTTTTGCTTTTTCTCCTTTCTTCCCCACACTGGACTTTGGTTCACTTTATTCCTTAGGTCCCCCTATAGGTTAAGCCTAAGCTCTTATCCCCTATTCTCTTTAACTCACAGCCAGCATTTGATTCAGTTTTTTTAACCCTCTCTATGAATTACTAGGCCTGGGCACATCCCCATCACGCCAGAAGCTCTGCCTAGACGAGTCACAGTTTAATTTGCACAATGAAGTGTAATGATTTTGCCCAGAGAAGCCTGACACAGAAACAAAACTGAGCAACTTCTGGAGAGGCTGTTGAACAAAAAATAATCTTCTGGGCTGATGCAGACTTCTATACAGCGAATAAAATGCCTAAGGTCAAAAGTTTAAGTAGTTAAGTATTTTAAAGAATTATTTGCAGAAAGACTACAAATAAATCACTCTTGCATGAATCTGGTAATGTAGATTCGGCTATTTGTTCTAGCATGTTGTCTTGTTTCCTAACTATATCTCACACGGAGAAGATGAGGTTCCTGCATTATTTGTGCTCTATTGATGAATACATAGAAGTAAGGCAATGCCTTTTAGAGTACATAGATGAAATACAATCAATCACATGCTGTTCCTCAAGCACTGCCAAAAGACACATGGAGAGAAATCAATCCACTTACCTGATTTTGTAGCAAAACAAAGCATTTTAAACTTCATTGCTGCTTTGATGCAAAGACTAATACAAATTTAAATTTCAGTCTGCCTTGTATTCTGTAGGGTTTCTCTGCTGAATCTACTTTTGCTTCTCTGCCACCTTTCCATCACCTCCATCCTCTCCTCTACTGTCTTAATACTGTGACAGTACCTAGACTGAATTCCCATGACAACATTTTTTTTTTTTAAAAAAGTAAAAATAAAAATATATTAAAAAAAATCAGGAAACACCAGAAATGTTCAAAAAAGACTAGAATTGATTTACATATAGAAATCTGATGTAGATGCATATACACATCTGAATAATTGTTACAAAAAGCATCTCTGAAGGCGTCCTTAAAAATCTCATATTTTACTAATGTTACAACGCATTTTCAGGCACTGCCCAATGTTGCAAAGCAACACAGTTTATGAAGTTAAATGAATACTTCTGTGTTTGTATGTTCTGTTGTCTTTATAGAGTACAAAACACGTTTACAGAAAGGTATCACAACGGGAAACCTTCTGGCCAGCTTCTTCATACTGATCTGATATCAAACAAGTGATACAACTTCCAGATTAACATAGAAGCAATCTGAGTGATCTTGAATATCTGGTCAGTTCATTAGGAACTCAAATTAATCCACTTGGCAGTGTCTTCACTCAAATATTTCTTTGAAGGCTCACTCTGTTTTGCATTCCCTGAGCAACAACATATAAACATATATAAATATATATAAGAATTTGCCATAGGCATCATAAAGAAGAAAACTTTATAAAGATGAAGACCTTCAAAGGAATTTTCTCACATTCAAGACATTTATTTCTACATGCTTTTGTTGCTTATCACTGTGAGATGGGAATCCTCCCTTGGATAGCTGAACTGCAGAATAAACCACTTTCAGAACTGTTTGGTCTCATTATCCTCTGTTTCAGAAATCACATTTATCTCACTAGAATTTTTATTCACTAAAAATAGATTTTTCTTTTCCTATTATCACAATTATTTCTATCATTTCAAACAGAAATTATTTATTCAGCTTTTCGTGAAACCATTCTTAAGACTTTACTGCTCTAAATAATTCTTTGTCTATCTTTATGTTACTATTTATTTTAACTGCTGTTTCATTTGTCATGGTAAGCTTCTCACACAAGGAAGAATTTATAAAGGCAGTGCCAATAATTCCTATGAGCATCATTCTTTCTTTCTAAATGTCTGTGAAGATTGAAGAACTGCAGTGCTAAAAAGAGACTGAATTTCTGGAGAAATAAACACAGTTGTGGCTCTATACAGATTGCATGACACCGATCATAGTAACAAAGTATATACTTCATCTTCTAAGCTCTAAGCCTACATCAGGGCAGTGAAGAAACCCTCTCCTCAACCAGATCTCCCAGGAGCAGTAGGTGTGACCTTGCCTTCACAGATATGAGTAGAAAAATCTAATCAACTGTAATGGGGAAACCATCCTCCCCACTGTGGCTAAGTACCTACTATTGAACCCTTTAAAAAGGCCCAGCCTGCCTATTAACTAGACAGCAGCTGCTTTGGTTTCCAGCCTTGCAGCTGCAATGGATGAACAACATGGATGGCTCCTGGGTGTGATTAGGATGGAGGAGAGAGAGACAGAGAGATAAGGGATAGTGTGTGAATAGGAGAAATTTGGGGTGGTTTATACTTCTCTGTGGTTTAGATTGACTGTCTGTATGATGAGGACAGTAACCTCGACCTCACTCAAGTCTTAATTAAAGAATTAATGTTTCAGGAGCTAACCATGATCTTCAGATTAAAGGCTCTTCCAAATTGCAAGGAATTTGTATAACTCACTGAGATGAGCTTTTGTTTCTCTAATGTTGGCTCTAAAATTAGAGGTCAGAAGTTGAGTCTGGAACAATTCTGTTTTCTATTCACAACTAAACAGGAAAATGTATTTTGGCTGAAGTGCATCCCTTCTCAGCAGTGCAGTTCCCAGTCTGCTGCCACCCTCATCCATCTGCCCATGCAGCACAGTGACCACCACAGAGCTACCTTGTCTGGCAGCAGTGAGAAAGCAGACCTTAATGTCACTCAAGCATTTTTATTGTTTTGTTCACTGGTAGCAGCCTTTACCTGCCATACAGTGCTAATTGTGAAGTGCAGCGATCAAAGCATCTTCTTCTCCCTGCCCAAAACGATCTATTTTCAGCTGTTGTTTTGCGGCACACAACTAAGTCAAGTCCCAGGTACTTTAAATCTCTTTTATTGAATAAGTCTGTGTTGCTATAATTTAGAAAACAGTGCAGTTCAAGGGTGTATTATTGTGTGTGAATGATAAACTGTAGTTCATGACCTGAGTCTAATGGTTACTTTATCAGTTGCAGTGGACAATTAAGTGACTGAGTAGTGCAACTGACGGTGAAGAACAGATTTTGCCTCCGAGCAGCTTTCAGGAGTTAGATTTCGCTGTATCATGTTCAGAAAGGTCAGAGCTCTGGCCAGATGACCAGTATAGAAGTGCAGATGGCATTGTATGTCACCTGGCCGCTCTGGGCCTCTGCAACCTGCTGCAGAGGGCTTGGGTTCAGGGAAAGGTTATGGGCATATGCAACTGCAGCACATTACCGGCTTGTGAGCAAAATGGCTCTCTTCACAGCAAAGATGAAAAATCAGTACAGCAGATATGTCCAAGACCTGTAAGCAGACTGCAGCCATTTTCAGGTGCTATATAAGGAATGGAAAGTGCTTTGAATCTTTAATTCTGATCATCACATGAAGGAAATATCAATAGCTACGTATAAGAACAATGCTCCCCCCTCCATCCTGATAGCTATGTAGCCCTTTTTTCCTTCTGTAAGCTCACAAAAATACTAACATTCAATTGTAAACAGTTAAGCTAGAAGCAAATGAAAATAAAACAGTTTAGACTTGCACATTTAAAGCACGCAACTCCATTTGCTGCTGACCTCAGCTGGTCAGAGATTTAGTATGGTACAAGTTACAAAAAACTCTTGTTCTTAAACCTCAGTGCTCTTTTTCCCTAGAAATTACCTAATTTGCATGCGTAGCTCTGATGAATGAATACACAATTTATGTTTAAGTTTTGCAAATGGAAGCGTGCGTGCTGACATTGAGAAAGTGAAGGCTGCTCGACTCTGTCTTGAGCTTCCTAGGGAGCAGTACAGGATCGTTTATTTCATTCTAAAAATGGATTCAGGTGATCCCTAGCCAAATCAAAAACTTATTCTTAGCTAGGTCTGTGGTGTTTTCTATGAAGAACTTGAAAAGGAGACAAGAATATCTTTCAGAAAGTTTCTATGCAGTACCTTGTTATAACCCTCATTGTCTGATTCCAGATGATTAAAGTTTCAGTGTTTAGCTGAAGAAAATGGGATGAATTAATAAATAAAATGGACTGTTTCAGCCAAAATAGATGATTCAGAGGCAAGCTCTTGATGCAGCAGGTGTGTGGAACCAATAGCATTTAAAAGCTGGTACCCAGGCTGGGGAGCTAAAAAGAATCCTATAACTTAAAGGAAGATGGAGAAACAATTCCTAACAGCTAAATACCCTCTGAACTGCAAACTCAGATCAACATAAAATATTAATGTAGACCCAATTTGAAAACTTTGATTATTCAAGTGTTGCTTTTTAACCCTTCCTAAGCTTTTAAAAATAGGTGCATTTGAGGGAAAAACAAACCAACAGGAAAAAAAAATACAATGCTATCTGCAAGATAAAAGATAAATGGAACATTCTGAAAACATCATCATGAAGTCCTCCTGTTTAGATTAAAACACATTTGTGTAACTTCAGTAAAATTTATGAATACATTTTGATGTTCCACAACTGTATTTTTTAAACAGGAAAGGTGTTATTTACCAAAGTTACTTCCACCTCCTCTACTGAACAGAGATTTTAGATAGGAAGTCAAAGGAACAATGCAAATTATTAATAAAGCATTTAATTCTTTATTCAAATCAATCAAAAAAACTATTGAAAGTTTTCAGGAGATTTTTTTCAATTTTGCCTATAAAAGCATAGCTGAAGACTACCCAAATGAACCAGAAGATTGATAATCATCTGTACTTATAGTTGAGTTTTTTTTTTTGTTTTGTTTTGTTTTTCCTTGTTTCTGGTGGTATTTTGCTATCTCAATAATAAACATTTGCTTACTACTAGATGCTTAGTTCTGACCCCCTCATCACGGTGAAAATCAGTTTGTTCAAGGTTTTCAGCAAGACCGTTTGCTCTGGAAGATGTAGTAACAATCCTGATGAGTATAAGAATCAAGCTCTTGCTAACTTTTGTATAATAGTTTGATGGTGGAAAACTAATTTCACACTTTACAATAAGTCATGTTTGCTCTCAATTAAATGCATGGAGTACGGTGACATCTATAGGATGTTCTATGTCTCTACATTGCACTCGATTTTTCATGCTATCATGTATACACCTCAGATTATTCTGATATAATTTGTATGAAACATCAGAAGGTAAATTAATCATCAACATTTTAACTTAGTTGAGGTCTCCCTGGAGAGTTAAAGAGAACTGGAATGCATTCTGTAAAATAAATGCTCTCAAATGCAGCTGGAAAAGCTGAAGGGAAAGGAACAATTGCTATGGTAACCATGTAATGGGATTAAAAAATCACGGAAAGTAGGAAGAAAGCGAGAGCAAGAACACAATACCAAAACTATAATAGTAGATGATGAATGTTGTCATCATCACTGAAACTTCTGTATTAAACATCATTTAATCCAGTAAATACAGCCACAAGCAGGAAACAAAACACAGCAAATTATCTGACAGTCTTGCATACAGATGCTACATTGCTTCCTTCTCTATCAGCTCTGCCCAATGCCATATAGCATCCCATTGTAGCAAAGAGTCCTTCCTGGCACAGCAAAAGCCAAAGGAGAAAATGTTCCAAATGGTCCCATTCCCAAAATTAGCTTGTTAGAAATATGGAAGGAGATGTGATCTCTTCAGACACCATGGATCAGGATATATAACCAAGAGATCCTGGTTCACATAACTAAAGTAGCGCTGAATGGCTTTCAGGGTTTCCTGAAGCTAACAGGACTCCTGTGCTTGGTGACTTCCTCAAAGCACACAAAATATTGATCAGTGCTTATTTAATTTTTTTCTGTATTTTCAGTTGAGTAACTCAATATGAAAAGTATCCCCAATTCTTTTTTCATTTTTGGATCAAAATACTTCTGCTTAAAGCAGATACCCATGTTTTCCACTGATAATTCCTTTTGTTTCTGATCAGATCATGTTTAGTTAATTTTGAAAAACTGAAAGTGGAATTGTTCTAAATGGTTGCAGAAATGTTTCATATAAACACTTTCTCTGACTGTGAAAATAAACCTTGATTCAAAATGAAAACCATTGATAACAGTTATTGAAGTTTTGTCTAGAAATCTGTCATCACAGAAATGCAACATTTTTCACCTTTTTAAAAACCTTTTTTTCCTTTTTTTTTTTGAGATGAGCAAGAAAACAAAATAAACCTAAAACATGGTTATGCATGGGCAGAATTCAAGTTTTTGTTAAAAATGTTGAGCCAAAAATTGTTTTGTTCTGAAAATATCACCCTGCTCTCCTCCAGAGCAACTTCTACATTTTCTACTCCACAAGATAACCATAAAGATCCTTTAGCCTTCTGCAAAATTATGTCAATACTTCTCCTCTGAACACAATAAATGTGGTACATCATTGTCATTTCCACCATATTATGACATCTCAAATTACTATTGCCACTGACCTGAAAAGGAAGGTAGGAAATAAATAAACAAATACTATAGTAATAAAAACAGTCAAATCCAGTCATCTTGGTTTCTAAGGGTCCTTCATTATCAGCTTAAAAGAAGAAAGCTGGTACAAGAACCATGGAACTCCCAGCAACTGCTAAAGGTCAGTGGAGCCTGGATGGTTGCTGCTTACTTTCTACCACAGGTTTCAAACCAAGCTGATATGAATTTCTGATTTAAGTAAGTCAGTGTGTTCTAATAGCATGATGTTCTGCAATACACCCTTCAAACCAAGGAACACTGAAATTACTGTCATGTGGGTCCTCAGCAGGTTGAAAAAGCTTCAGTCATAACATATCCTGTCTCTATCGCTTCTTGGTATCTTTACAAATAACACTCAAAATATTCTTGAAACCACTGAAGGAAACACCAATGGAAGGGGCTGTGAGAACTTTGGAAGAATTAAAAATTATCTTGATAAATTGAAGAAATGATTTGAAATCCATAAGATAATACAGTAAAGAATAATGCACTGAAGAAAAATAAATGGGATGACTGCAGCAGACCATAAACTGAATAGAAGCCAAGAAAGAAAATGTCATTTGGGGAAGTATTAGCCAGACTGCCAGAAGCAAGACAGAGGAGGTGATTATTCAAATCTGTTCAGCACTAGGAGGTCTCAGCTGGAGACAGCTGAGATCCCGGTTTGGGACTCTACACTTAAGGAAAATATAGAAAGAGAGAATCTAAAAGAAATAGATACAAATAGGTCATTTAAATGAATGTTTGAAAGGATCAGCTTTGATAACTCAGTGTGATAGAAGGGCAAAAAGCACCCACCCTCAGATAAACAAAGTACTTTTTAAGGCGAGGATGGTGGCTTAATGGGCTTAATCTGAAAATTTGTTAGTTATATGGCAACAAATATTAAATTATACTCACACAGAAATGAGCAAACAGGTTTTAGCATCGTAGTTATAGAAGGTGTTTAAGAAAGTTAGAGAAGTATCTGTAAACTCTAATCCACAAGTACTTGATTTTATCATAATCGCAGCATTAGATTAGCTAGTACCTACTGTTTATTTTAAGCCAACTTTGTTTTCTGTGAATATTTTCAGTGCACTGCATTTCACTGGTTATTGCATGGAATATCACATGCAATGAATTGTATCATATCACAACAGGAAAATGTAGTCTCTAAGAATAGCAGCATCTCACTCAGCAGCTATTCCTATTCAGACAAGTAGCTCTATCACTAGTTCTCCTGTCTGCAGGAAGACTTTACTTTGAAGCAAGATTTGAAGGATCTGGCCATTAGTTTATACCAAGTTTTTTCTTAGCATTGCTAATTCCATGAGAAAAGTAATGAGTTAATTGTAGACAAAAACATTTCCCTTCTGTAGTAGACATCATTGTACATACTTGTATCAAAATGCTTTTTTAGAGTACACAGACCATTTTGTGTTTTTGTTTTAACATTGTAATCTGAAACTATTTATTTATTTATTTATTTTTAAATTATACAATCATATTCAGATTCTGGAACTGTTCTGAAAAACAAGGCTATCCAGCCTATCACAAAGACGACTGTCTTGTGGCTCCTACCATACTGGAGTCAAGGTATGACCCTAAAGGAAGCCAAAGGAAGCAAGTGGGATTGGAGGGGAGGTATCCATGCCCAAGTACCCCATGACCATTATTCTAACGTGTTACCCCTCCACAGGCATCTATTTTTTTTTTTTCATCTGTTCCACACATAAGCCTTTTTCTCAGAGAAATTTTGTGTCCCGTATCGCTACCCTGATGAGATTTCTTGGAAGACTTTATTTAAAAGGAAGAGAAAACATATTTTAATATACAAATGAAACAGTCACTAGAAGAAAAATATAAAGTTATATAGTTTTCAACTGCAAAGTAAAATGCAAAAAAATGCATGATGTGCTACTGTTTTAAGGTTCTTATTATTAAAAGGAAATGTAACTAAATCCCACAGCAATAAGTACCATGTGAGTGATAGTTGCTATGGTAACTTATTAAATAGAATAAAAAAATCTTAAAATATACACTTTGTTGATATGTAAGTTAAGGATGCCACAGGGCAGCCTAAAGAACATTGATGGGGCAACAACAACAACAACAAAGTATTTTTAAAAAAATGAAAACAGGTGAAATAATATTAAGAAAGTGTATACTTTAGATAAGCACTTTCAAATAAGAGAAAAGGGTATGGGATACAGTCACTGCTTAGGCCACTGTGGGTTTCAGTTATTAGGAAAGAAATCTGTGTTTAAGTCTCTTTAGAAGAGTGGAGAATGAACAAACTACAATATCTTGTTCTTCCCTGAAGCTAAACTGGCATTTAGATACCAGTAAAGGGGAACTGACTTCCTCACTTTAGGGCCTCATTAAAGCATGGGGACTTTTCACTTCCAACCTCTATCCCTCAAGTGCCCCCACCCCAAAATCCCTGCTGGTAAATTTGGGATAAAGAACTCTCAGCTACCACAAAGTAAAGGCTCCAGAGAAATCTTATCATTGCCTATTATACCTATAGCAGATACATGTGTATTATTAAAGTAGACAACCACTGGATGTCATTGTTATTCCACAGAAACATAACGAAGAAAAATCTTTTTAACAGCATAATATTTAAATCCACCCAAAATGAGAAGCAACATACACCCCAGTTTCAAGCATGTACCCCTGAAGTTAGACTCAGTGTCCTGCTTCCCAAACAGTTTAACTTTTTAAATGGATGAATAAGCTGTGCCCTATATACAGAATTTAAAATAGCTGATTAAACATCACAAGAAACAGTACACTCAGTTGGTCCTGTACATTATCTGTGTCAAAGATGTTTTATTTTATTTGTGAAAGTTTATTTTTTCTGTTGTTCTTTTTTTTTTTCTTTCCTTTTTTAATATTTTTTTTTAAGCATTCCATTTCAGTGTGGACTTGTAATGTTTGGAAGTGTATACTCTTACTGCCAACAAGTTCTGCCCCATTTTGGTATGCAGGAAGGCACAATTTTTGCCTGTACACTAACTAATCCATTGCTGTGTCTGCTGCATTTCCATCCTTGCACCCCAGAGTCTGAGAATACATATTTCTCATATTTCTAACCCGGTTTTCAGGGAGAAAGCTGAGCCTGTTTACTGAAATTATTCATTATTTCAGCTCATTTGTCTCTTCTCTCAGAGTATGAAGAGAAACCACAGCCCTATATATGCACAGTTCTGCACAGACCTGTTTTTGCATCCCTGTTCAGTGTTCAGTGCTAGTGTTTTGCAGCAAATGCCCTTGTGAACTATGAGGGAGAAAGATTAAAAATTCTCACACAACATACTGGGACGCAGCCAGCTTGATTTCTGCACTGTCCTCCACCACCTCCAGACTAAATCTGTGCAATTCACATGTGACTCAGGATGTTATCAAGACCAGACACAGAAGCGTGCAGTGGAGTGGAGGTCTGGGTCTGGAAACCAATGCTTGCTCCTGTGACTAGCACTGCAGGGTCTAGTTCCCATCTTATGACAGCTTATTGTACATCTCATACTATAGTTTCTAGCCACGAACCACACTGAAAAGGTACCTGTAAGCCACAGTAGTTGCAGGATTCCTGTCTGGCTGGTTTCTATTAGACCTGAGCTTAACTCTGTCCCATATCTTGTTGGGAAGCCTGATACTCTGACTTCGTCCAACATTTACACTGGCCTAAGTGTCATGCTAGCCTGCTTAGAGTTATATGTGTGCTCAATTTATTGGGAGCTGGACTGAAGTAAAAAGAGAATTATGCTGGGACAAGTAAGCTTTTACTTCTCTAGTCAAATCTCAGTATGGGATCTTCAGATTCAGCTCAGGATTTTTTCTGTTTTCAGTTGTACTTAGAAGCAGGTAACAAGTATATACCTTACTCCTTTTCTAGGCACGCAGCATCTCCTGCAGATGGATCAGGGTGGATATAAGAAACCTCTAGCTCAAAGAGCAGTTATTATTCAGTTGTTCTCTAGCAACTAAACAGTTGCTGCCAGATTTCTGCAGCTGGGAGTGCCATCCCCTGCAGTAATTGCCCAAAGAACAGTAGTTCATTAACCCTTCTGTTTCCTTGCTCACACTAGTGCTCAGAGGTATAAATTAGAGACAGATGTGGAAGCTGGGAAGTTTTCCATTTTCTTATTTTAGAAGGAAACATTCTGCATTGTAGGTACTCAGATTTTTTCAGTCTCTCTCACTGCCACAGGCACCTAAACTATAGACTCTCTGGGTGGTTAAGTAGCTTGGTTTACCAGACCTCACATCTCAGCTAGGTATAGGACATGTTCTTCGTTAAGTCCACTCTGATTTTTTTTTTCCTGCAATAAAAGTAGGATTGGATGGGAGAAAAAAATAAATCTGACACTTAGGACGCATTTGGAAACTGGCAGAAAGAGGCTGATTTCCATGAGTTAGCACTCAGCTGCAGAAGAGAAAGTAGGAGATAAAGAGAGGTTTCATGCCTGACAGATAAAAAGGGAAGGAAATATTTTTCCAGAAATCAGCAGGACTAGAAATCATCTGTACTAGAAAGAGAAAACACACTATGTTTTCATGCCTCCAAAGGTGAGCCATAGGTGACCCACTTCTAGTCATTTAACCAAATTTGAAGAGAGAGAATTCATATCTCAAATCTCACCCCAAAACTAGTGAATCAGTAAGTTCCCAGTTAGTGACTTAGATTCAGATCCAAGGGAAGTGTGGCAGGTTAGCTACCCTCAGAGTCAATAAAAGTTACCCTCAGTTAACATTTCATGTTAATCAGCAGTATTTAACTTTTGGATTCATAGCCAATTTTGTTGTTCAAACCTTTTTCCACTATTCTTACTTGTTATCCCTACAGACCTGATCTACAGTCTCAAAAAAAAAAAAAAAAGTTGTTTCCCCTGTTATGCATCTAGGGGAAGAGGGCTGTCTGCCTGAGAAACAAATAAATCTCCTGACATATCACAGGTAAGCGGAATGGAATGGAGCTGTCTTTAGTTCCACTTTTAATTAATAGAAAACAGCACCTTGAGAGAATGTCTAGTACCATAGAAAAAAAATAGCCCTGAAAGCACTAAAACAATGAGCAGTACAATGTTATTATACAAGCTGCTTCTAGAGAGAGAGAAAGGAGCTGCTTGTTTGATTTTTAAGGCCTTTTACTTTCAGCTGCATTTTCTCCCACTAAATCAACTTGATTCATAACACCATGAGAATATGAATTTATCTCAAAAAAGCACAAAGTTGTTCCTAAAAATACATGGGGCAGCAAAAACAAACCACTGTGCAGTGTTTTATGAAGCTTTAAGATGACAGTCAGGTTTGTCATTCAGAAGTAACGGACCGCTCCAGACATATAATGAAGTCTTGGTACTGTATAATAGTCATCCATCCCCCCTACACCCTCGGTAATTTAGGATATCAAGATGATTGATATCCTGGTCATTAAAATCAAGTCCTTGCTACTGGAGGCCACCATACCATGTACTGACCCTCAAAAGTTTATAGATCTCCGTTTGAAAACTATTTTTGGTTTTGCCCCCACTACTGCTATTGCATAGCTACACACTGTATTTTGACTTCATTTCTCTTCCAGGAAGAATCATTTTTTAATTTCCAGGTTACATATATGTTCAGTGTATTTATTTACTCACTAGAGCCCCAAAATACATAATGTACCTAAACTGCGGTGTTAATCTTCACCAGTGACTAAAAACCTAGTGCTAAATATTTGAGTTCAGCAAGAGTAGCAGTGAATTGCTGCAGGCAGTCAATAGATTAAGTGTTCGTAAATGTGTTACAAGTATGACTGGTTGAAATACAGTAATGTAGTAGAGGCTCTCAACCCATGCTCTCAAATTCCAGAGGCAGTTCTCAGTTTTACAAGTGATTTCCTGTGCTGTCTAGAAGCAGTCATTCATTTCTTTTTAACTCAGTTCTCCACCTTGCAAATAAGCAACTGATTTTGTTTCTACTTTGCCTCTATGACAGGTGAATTTCTCAGAACAGTGATATTTCAAGACACATTTAAGGGCCAAACAAACCAGAAAACATCTGTCACATGATGAACACTCTTCTCTTGGCGTAGAAGACAAACTCATATCTCACACCTACCCTGGCAGGTTTTCCTGCCCCCTGCACACACTTTCTAGGTGACCTAAAGTATAGGCACGCATTAGTCAGGGAGAGGTTCTCCTGTACTTCGGAGACCCAATAGTCTCATCTTGGTCTTTGGTGAAGGAAGAATTGCAGAACAACGGTTCAGCAAAGTAGGCAGCAATCAGTAGCCTCAGAGTTTACCCATCCTGCAACTATCTCTCCCATGGAAGAGATGCTCATGGAAGGAGTGACTAGAAACTGTTGTATTATGGCTTTGCCCCGATATACAGCCAAAAATAAAGCCTAAGCTTGGGCAAGTGCTTGCATGCTTCTGCAAGCAATAATGTTAAGCTCCAGAAAAACTTAGTAAACTGTGTCACGTACTTTTGACCATTTCTGCACTCTGGTCACTTATATTCCTTGGGTTTACAACTTGTCAGGGTATTTATTTTTCCAGGTCTTTGTGGACTTCCACACAATTTATGTCCCATCCTGTGGAAAGCATCCAATAATTTGTAGTTGCCCAGCTGGAGGCTTCACTACCAGTTGCTTCATACCTTTTCTACTCAATAGGAAGTTCACTTCCCACTGGCTGGAAAACATTCATTCAGCAGAATGCTCCTTCAGTGTTCATTTAATTCCATTTTCTCTGCTAACACTTTCACACAGAACTAGAAAGCAGAAAGTTAGACCCAAGAACATCAGCCTTTGAAAGGAAAGATTTCTTTATTTGCTTCTCACTTTAGGAGACACTCAGATATTGTGTTAATAAAAAATAAATAAATAAAATGACAACTGAAGTCCGATAAATTTTTTTTTTTTTTTTTAATTTGACTTCTAGCTTGTCAGACTACAGCTAATAGGAATTTGACATGTTATACTGAGGAAAGAGGCTGTGGCTTTTCTTGAAAGAAATTTCTTGAATGAGCACCATCACAGTGCAATATCTGGAGCTCTTCAGGATGTTTTCACAGGGAACAATGGAGTAATGTTCTTTTGAAACTGGTCTTTCCACCTCAGAAAGACAGTTCCAAACCAAATACCCTAAAATAGCATATAAGGTATAATACTACTTGCTCTGATTCTCAGTCTAGCCTTTAACACCCCATCACCACCACACACACGTGGTTTCTCAGGTAACAGTGTTCAGTGGTTTGCAAATAGCCCCTTTGCACTTCACTGCAGGACAACCTACTGCTTACTTTGCACCAACAAACATAAAACGGCATGTTAATATTTTATCCTGAACGGAGAAATTATATGTTTAATACTTAATGAATTTAATTTGTTTAAATACAATAGATTTAATCCTTTAGCAGATGCTGTTAGGCTTAAAGAAGTAATTCCCTGCCTTCAAATTGCTCAACATTTTTACCTTCTGATGACAGGTATTTTATGCAAGTCTTAAGCCTAGAAACCGGTTCAAGTACTCCAGTTTAGATAGTGGTTTGTGACCTCAGAAATATTACCATTTGCAGCACACCTGCAAAAATGTGGTCAAGAAAGTGTAAGTACTGGAAAAAAAAAAAAGAGTATATTGTCTGGGAACTTACAAGAAACTAACTTGTAGAGTTTCTGAAATAATATTGTTTCATTTAGATTTCTACATCCGTACCAGTGATGTACTAAAGGATTCAAGACACAGTATACTCTTGCAGTTACAGATTCTAGGACTTTATTGCTATCTCCTTTTTGCAACTACCACTAGATGGCGTCAAATATCCTTTTATGCTGTACAAATGCTCTTAGCACTTCCTGTGCACTGCAAGGTTATTGCTCCTCTGCATACAGCAATGGTTTTAGATATAGGTTTAAAGCCATTTAATTTTATTGTATCACATCTCCGTGTAGGAACACATTCTACACATTAACTTTTAAGTGGAAAAGTTTCGGTTATCCTCCAATTCCCCTTGTGTTTTATGTACTATGCTCAGCACAATGACTGCTTTTGAATTCATAGAACTTTCAAGAATTCTGGCGCCTTCATAATAGAAACAAATCGCCATTATGCTGAATGAATACCACCACACTGAACAAATTATATTCCCCTTCCATTCCCCTCCTCCCAACTCCCCCCTCCTCCCCCCCAATAAAAATACTATTGCGATAACAGAAAAATATCAAGAAGTTCTCTAAAATCAACCATCTAAAAGTGTCTGCTCTCTCCACTATATATGATCACCTTGATTAGCAAAATAGATGTACCTAACCCACACCAATTTTCCTACAGTGAATCTAGAAAGTAATCAGGCAAATCACCACAGAGGTACCAGGATTTATAATAGTGAAAGTAAGCACACAATGAGTATCCTGTCAACATAGCCCTAAACTTGCAGTTTCAGAGCTAGTTTGTCTGGGAAAAGGCATAACACCCTGTGAATCTCTGCATTAGGTAAATTGCAAGAGTCAGTCCCAATGGCATCTAGAAAAATGTGTGGTATTAACTGTTCGTATAACTTACAGTGTTTGTAAAAAATAAATAAATAAGTATTTTCCAAACCTAGGAGAAGCGTTGCAGAGCTTGCTGGAAATCTCCAGTGCTACCTAGGCTCCAGGAGGGTTCAGAGCTCAAAAGACCACGTGTGAACATGCACATTCTGGTCTGGAGAAGCACTGTTACTTCAGATTCCTGGCTGAAGATGACAGGAGTGGTCAGCCCCTGTGAAAGAAATTCTGCACCTTCATAGGGTTAATCCATCCTGCATTCTCTAACCTGGAGACTTTACCCATGGATCAAGCAGAAATGACTCAGTCTGAACAGGAGTTCTTTCTATCACTTTGATAGAAGATCCCTTCCCTTCTCTCTTTAATCTGGGTAGATGTGATGCTTGCCATAACAGTACCTAAGTGTCTCCGAGAATACATTTTTAAACTTTTTATTGGCAAATATTTTCTGTCTCCTTCCTACTTAGTTGGAAAAGAAATAGCTTGACTATTTTGCAAAATTTGATTCTACTATGCTTAAGTGAGAGCACAAACTGATTTGAAGAATTCCTTTTAAGTGGCTGAAACAAAGAGTTTCGCCCTGCATCAGGTTAGGTCTGTGGAAAAGTTTAATCTCTACAGGAGGAAGACTCAGAAGGCTTCAGAAGCTAAGGACCACTTCTCTGATTCCCACATATTCCCCATGAGACCAAAGGCAAAATTTGTAGCAGAACAGAATTGCCATAGGAAACCAGAGTGAGCTTTTGATCAGTGACATTAGTCAGCAATCTTGGACAGGACTTCAGCCAGAGGCATATTGAGCCGATGGTCCTATACAGTGAAATACCACAAATGGGAGACAACAGTTACCTCTGTAATTCTGTTCTTTTGTTGTTGCTTTTTTTTTTTCCTCCTTCAATTCTAATCTTTGCTTTCTTCCGTAGTACTTGAAGCTTACTACGTTCTTGTAATAGAACTTCTGTTTTTCTTGGTTGGGAATATAATAGGCAAATATTTTCCTTGTGAAGGCTCCTAATACAGAAGTATGTCTAAGCAACAATTGTTCTTGTGCTACCTTTTGTTATCATCCCACTATTGAAAGAAACAGTTAAGGCTTGTTCATAAATCATTTTCATTTTAGTTTTTACAACTTGGTGCCGCAGCTTGGAAAACCTTCAGTAACCTCATGTTTTTGTGTTTTCATACAAGTATTTTATATAGTAGGGTACTAAACTGATACTACCACTCTTAAGAGTAGCTTTTCACTTCAAAATAGACGGACAAGATTTAACAAGTCAGTGGAAATAAAGTCTTCTAGAAATATACATTTAACCATTACATGCCAGTATTCCTCAGATAAAGCAGCACAAAAAAATATAGCACCTTTCCCCATCAGACCACAGGCAAAATTTGTAGCAGAATAGAATCACCATAGGAAGCCAGACTGCTCCAGTTCCAGTCACAAGGGAAGAAAGCAGTATTTCCAAGATTAGGGAATTAATAATGATAATCTTTTTTTTTAGCTTTAAAATACTTTAACAGAACCAATTCTTCATTCTCTGCCTCATTGTTAAAAAATATGGTTGTCAAGATAACATTATATATAAATGCACAAACACCATTTATTTATTTAATTGCCTCATTTGAGCCAATGTATATGACAACTGCATGGCCTGGAAACACTTACTTTCACCCTTAAAATCTTATTATTGTAAGTAATTGGTACTTAAGAAAATATGTCCTCCTTCTCCAAACATCTACCAATTCAACCATAATTTTGGTTCAGCTCACTGGCCCCTAGTATTCTGCTCTGTTTCCAGAATTTATACTTTCTCTCTGGCCTCAATTTATTTACTTTTGAAGTCTCTTTCATCACACAAATATCTTTGCCTCTTGAGTTGTACAGTCGCATTTTCAGCTTTTTTTTTTTAACCCATTTCCATCTTACATGTTCTTTCTAAAGAGTTTTCTTTCTTTGGAAGAGTGAATTTATTGTTACCTGCCTTAGGCTCTCTTGAGTTAGCCTTGTTGCATCCTTCATTCTTTCACAATTACAAATGACTTCATTATTTCTACTGCATATTTGAAAACTACACCAACCATAACAAAAATAATCCACAAAGGAAAAACATATCACAACTCATAAAATTCCTAAAAACCCGGAATCAGCAGAGCACTTAAAGCACTTATAGTTAGACCTCATTTCAAACCAGCATCCTGTACCTGCACAGCACTGAATGCGGAAACAGTTTAGAGCTCCAACTAAATTTTAAATTTCTTCCTGCAGACAGCCAACTTGAAAACCAAACAGCAGATTCAAATGAGGTTTTGCTGTTTGTTTTTTGGGTTTTGTGCATTTCTACTTTTGAACTTGCTCTCCATTTTATAGTTTTGACCAAGGCAAAAGGAACAGAGTGAGCCACAAAAATTTATGTTACAACCAGGGAAATACTAGTTTGTTGGTTTATTCTCTCTTCTCTTCCTCCCACCCCTCACCCCAGTTTAATGAAAAACCTTTGGAAATCGACAAAACCACAAGGACTTAAGTACGAAGGCCCCTACTGGCTGATTGGTTTTGGATTAGGAAAGGGGACTCAGAAAACACAGGTTCTCTGCTTTCTTTTATGCTCTTTGCCACTATGGTCTCCCACCATTTCAGCTCTTACCAGAAAAACATACATTATTTCATCTCATCTTTTCCAGTATAACTTCTGCCTTCAATGAACTAGACTTATTGACATTTACTGTCATGATTACAGTGCCAAGTACAATTCTGATCTCACCTGTTACCTCTGGTTCAAATAATAATAGTTGTAACTCTGACAATGCTAACATGGCCAAGTACAAAAAAATCTCGAATTGTGTGAGCCAAACTGGGAAAACATACCAAAGAATATTAAGCAGCTAACTTAGACAATTCATTATTTCCTTTCTCATTCAAATATCCCCCCCAAAATAATGACATTTGCCAAATATGTGGCTATAATTTAAGACAGCAAGATGTACAGTAGGAATTTGGTTGACTCATGACTGCTTAGCATGCCTTATTAAATCAGCTGTACAGAGCATCCAGTACAATGTCTATCAAATAAAGCATAGAAAATAGGCTCCTATTGCATGCACAAGCAGAAAACAGTCAACTAATTATGGTAATTCACCTAAGTTTTATTTTTTAGAGAACCTCTACAGAGGAGAACATGAAGTGCAGTCCTCAGTTCAGTAAGACTTCACTGCTGTGACAAGTTACAGAGCCATTACTAGAGTCCAGTAAATAGACAGAACTTTCCAGAACAAAAATAGAGATTAGAATACATTATTCTAGGAGTTTTATATCTGTTTCTTCAGCAGGCAGGCTGAAAGGATCCCAGCAATTTTGGACAATAGAACCAGCAAGAGGGCCACTTACTGCCTCACAGGTTTTAAAGTTCCTTTGAACTTTTAATTAAACAAATATAAAACAAGTTAGAAGTAAATGTTTTTTTCCAATTTGCACCTACCCATTGAAGCATTTATGTCCTTCATTACCTCAATGCTGTTACAGACTGCAAATACCTGTGAACTTTGCTTTACTTTTAGGTTAGCAAACTATTATAATTCAATTTTATAGTTAAGAGTAACATTCAAAGAGACTCAATTCCTTCACAGAAAAATCTAATCCAAGTCTCTCTAGACCACATATTCTTTTTCAATAATTTCTAATTCACAAAAATAAAAAAGATAGGGTATGGTAAACTGTAAGCCCTCAGAGGAACAACTAGAACAAGTAAGCATAATGACCCAGCTAGAGGATATAAAAAGAAATTTTGGTCTTGTGCAGATTGCACTTTAGCTACATCAGATCAAAACTTAAGCTGACAATTTTGAACAGCAGGTCGATATGGCACAAAAACAGAAAACCATGAAAAAAAATGAACAAAACAGTGGCAATACCAAACAACCTTTCCACATCTCTGTTAACATGCACAGAAATAGAATAAAGTGAGAATGGCTCCACAGTTACGCTGAAGTCTGCTGTAACTGTTTTTAAAATCAAGGTCCCAGATATCTTGATAAAGCTCCTTTTAGGTCAAGTTATGTTCCTAATATATATCATACAAATTGCTTTAAATAAGGTTCTCTCAGCTCACAGTTACACAATTCTTGGATGTCATCCATTAGCCTTCTGATTTTGTTTCCTTAAATACCTTTTGGGGGATCAGACTGGACCCAGAGTTTTGTTTATTGGGTCCTTTGGAGATCTAACACAAACCTCTCACAAATAAATATGCATGAAAACAGGAAAGCTTCATCTGAGAAATGATTGATAGACATGGGAACATATCTCAGGATAAATGAAAATTAGAATTACCCTATACGCATAAGCATATACTCTGCGAAGTCAGATATTTACTACTGTTCTGCACTAAATAATAGAGAATCATTTAGGCTGGAAAATACCTCTAAGATCATCAAATCCAACCCTTAACATAGCACTGCCAAGTCTAGTGGTTTTATATCTCATTTTGCAGGGAGACTGTTTCCCAGACGAAATTGTGACAGATAATCTTCATGAGAATCAAGATATCATGGCTTGGGGTAGGAAAGAGTTGATTATATTTGCAGAGGCTCACACAGTGCTGTGTTTTGGATTTTTGATGAAAATAGCAGCATTAACACACCAATGTTTAGTTGATGCAGTGCAATGCACACACAGAGCCAAGGACTGTCAGCTGCTCGTGCTGCCCTGCCAGTGAGGGGACTGGGGGTGCCCCAGGAGCTGCGAGGGGACACAACCAGGACAGGTAGTCCAGACCGGCCAAAATAGCTTCCCACACCATGTGACATAGTGCTGAGCAGTAACAGCTGGGGTAAGTAAGGAGGAAGAGAGGGCATTTGGAGTGATTGGCGTTTGTCTCCTCAAGAAGCCATTACACATGTGGCCCTGGGAGTGGCTGAACGCCTGCCTGCCGATGGGAAGCAGCAAATGGATTCCCTGCTTTGCTTTGCTTGCATGCACAGCTTTTGCTTTACCTGGTGAACCATCTTTATCTTACCCCATGAGTTCTCACACTTCTGCCTTTCTGATTCTTGCCCTTATCCAACCCAGGGAGGCCAAGTGGCTGTGCGGTGCTCAGCTGCCTACTAGAGCTAACCCACAGCACAAGACCAACTCAGCCCTGTGATGGTAGTTAGGATTGGGGTTAGATGGCTGAACAAGTATTCCATGCATGCTTTTATGATATAAAATTAAATATCATATAAAGTAGTCTTAAAATGAGATATGTAATACTTCACCCATCATGGAAGTTCCACTTCGGGAAGCCACAAGGAGAAGTACCATTGAGCTAACACATATATGTTGTTTGTACCTCTGATTTGAAGAGCTCATTTCTTCAAAAACACCACACAGTTCACCACATGCAAAACAAAAAATAGCTAACAATTTTTTGTGACACAATTCATTGCTATACTTTTGATCAGCTTTAGTTTTTGCATTTGCACTAAAACTGTTCAATTTTCCTTATAAATGTTTTAAAAGTGAGGATAGATTTTAATAGAAGCTCCAGAAAGAAAAACACCAAGTAAAATTCTGCTTATTCCATTTATCAATGGTATTTCATTATGTTTTTACAGCTCTTTCTCCTGGAACCGATAACAATTACACCAGTATCATTCAGGTCATAACATTAGGAAGGATTTCTTTATCACTGATTTGAAAGGATGAATAATTTGTGTCTTGCACCATACATGTAAAGAATCTATAGAGTAGGTGAATTGAAAGTCAATAATAAATCTCTTTAAAACCTAGACATTAAACTATAGCTAAACACACAGCAGAGAAAAACTCTGCACAATTTTCACCTTTAATGTTTTGAAACATGTTAATTAATGACCTAAGTCTTATTCCAGACAACATTCATTGGAAAAGACAGAGGTTGATCAAATTCTAAAAGAGGAAAGCCTAGTAATTATCTGAAATAGCATCCCAGATATTATGTCCATAGAAAAATAGGAAAGTCCACTTTCACTGAGCAAATTCTTGGGAAGTGACTATACATTGTGAGTAGGGACGGGTGAGGAATCAAATGTGAATAATATCTATTAATACTGTCTGTAACAGCTCCCAAAAAAGTTACTTACAAAGCGTATTATAGCCCATTGGGTACATCCATGCTGTCAGTCAGAGGCAGCACTTGTTTTGTTCTCAGTCCCTGACACCTTGATTTCCACGTGATATACATGTTAATGAGAATTATTTCACTGATTTCCTCCTCATTGACCCATCATTCAAAAAAGAATTGACACCAGATCTCTTCCTAAAGAGGACAGAGTAAGATTTCAACTGACAGAGTGAGAGGCCCATCTGAAATTCAGAGAATCCTGTTCTGCTCTCATGACACCTGTGTAAGGCTGAAGGAAGATAATCGAATCAGATCAGAAATCAGTCTACAAAAAAAAAAAAATCACTGGCAAAAACCTCACCTGGATGTGTGGCTGTGATATGCTAATGAGGTAAATAAACATGGCCCCACTGATACCACTGACTTACCTCATTCTCAGGGCCTGTTCCCTCCACCTCTCCTCACCAGAAGGGAGAAAGGAAGGACTGAGAAGATAAAAGAGGTGGTCAAGTTGGCAGCCAGGAGTTCCTGAGTTAAATGCACTGGATATAGGAATCAAACATTTTCAAGCTATGATGAAATAAAATGAGGCTTGGCATGATTTTGTTAATTGAGACACAGCTGAGAGCTGGATCTCTGCAGCTCAGGCAAACCCTGCCAAACGGGTTTGCTTGAGAATTAGGAAATCAGAAAACTCCAGGTACCTTCAATCTTCACCAGACTCCTACAGACACCCCAGTAAGAATTGAAAACAACAAACAGTGCTCTGCAAAGAGAAAACATTTCAAGAAATAACACTGAGGGGAAAATTCTCCACCAGCTGAGAGCCAGGAGGGAGCAAAGAACAAAAGGAAAACATGGTTTCAAATAGCATGCATCTGAAAATAAAGTAAATGTGTGTAGGAACAGTTTTCTGAGAGTTGAGCTGGAAGCACAGCCAGGGCCAGTGCATCTCTACTCATATTTGGGCAGCTGGCCAGGGACTGGAGAAGTGACTTTCCTCCCATTATTTTCTCATTTTCATTAAACTGTATTTTAGGGCACAGCAAAACAACTCTATATTCTCTACATTTTCTCAGGCATGTACCCTTTGCTCCCAGCATAAGAATAATCTCTCCTGGCAAATAAAGCAGGTCCCCATTAATTATCTCTTTCCCTCCCCTCTCGCAGCTTTACTTGTAGGAATACTGCCATGACTATGGGCTGTTTGCCAAGAGGCCTTACACATGCTTTTTTCATTATTAGACTACTATAAAATTTAACCATATAAGTCTCCAGCACTGTGTCCTCCTGACGATGCCAACAGTCATTCTAAAATAGACTACTTAGGAAAGCATAGAGACCAGGCCTTTTCGCAACTCATTAAACCATGGTTTATTTTCGCCTTGTTAGTATATGTGTTCCTGCTCCTACTGATGAGCACTGGAGCAGGCTCAGTTTTTACATGAGCATTTTTAAAAAGCATCAGACCAAGTCATCCTCAGCACTTACAAAAAAATTCAGTTAACTAAGTGGGAGCATTGCGTAGCAGGGTTTGGAGGGTCTGGCTACAATACAATAAGGTCTGGATTTTGCCATTTGGCATTAAGGGGTTTTGGCTCTAATTTACTGTAAATATAATCATGTGCAATGATAGAGCTCCGTGTGTTTTCTGTTCATGCTATGGATTTTGGTTGGATCTACAAATACAAAATTGTGAGAAAAAAGTTATCCCAAAAGATTTTATTAACATCAGAGTACTTTGCCAAGGACTGTGATACCATTTTCCCTTGTAAAAATGGTCTCTTAATGTAAGATTTAACTTGCTAATAACCATCCAGGGACTCACAGCAGTATAGGTGTAAACAGCATGTAGCCTTTGATCATTTTAGTTAATCCTAATATGCAATATTTTGCTTGCTATCAATAATTTCCCATCAATCGTAAAGAATCTGACTCAAGAATGCAGTCTTTTTCCAACATGTGAAGACAACACACATGGTAGAGACATTGGAATTAATTCTCTCAGTGCAGCAGAAGATAGAGTAAATAACACTGTCCCTAATTCAACTTTCAGGAATGTCAGCCAGAGCAGCCAGGGAAGGGCAGCAGCTGCCTGTCTTCTCAGTGTGATCTATCACAGCAGAGAGGCAACAGCATCAGATGGAAAGGGAAGACCCAGAGTCCAGCATGACTGATTTGCACTCCCTTTGATGATGATACTCTATAATTTAAAACTGAAGTTAAGTAGGATGATATCTGAGGCTTTGTCTCCCTTATGGTAAGGGTAACACAACAGCAAACACCTGTCATCATCAGGATTCAAGCTTTGCAACCATTTGTAAAAAACACAGTAATGTCATAAACACAATGAGATCAAAATAAAATAATGTTTTACACGTGCTTCCTAACATGTCACCTCATTTATTTCAACATGTCACTTAATACCTAGGATATACTGAATTTAACATCTTTAAAAATGTGATTAAGAGTCACTGTCCTTGGCTAACATGTTTTTAAAAGCTTATGTCTGTAGTAAGCCATCAGTGCTGTTAGCATACACAGAGCCATAGCTGCTAGGGAAGTAACAGAAACACATGCTGTTGCCCACTTAGCAAACCATCAGTGTCTGCGTTATCTTGAGTATCACACAGAAGCCACACAGGATTATTCATTAAAGAAAAATATTTTCTGGTGGAATGAAGTCAAAAGGCTTGCATAGCTTTTAGTGCACCATCTTCTTGGCAGCAGTAGGAAAAACCCAGTAACTTTAGGGTGGAGAGAGAGAATAAAAACAAACAGACCATAATCGCACGAGGGTACAGACACCGTGTGTCTATTCCTTGTGTCCATTTCCCCATCATGCACACATTGCCTAGGGATATATAGCCCAGCACAGATGGCCTTTCATGATTGTCTGAATATTCTGATAGAGTCACTCATTCAATGTCACTGGGATTTACTTTCCTCTCACATCTATGTTACTTGCTTTCTCTGCCAAGATTCCCCCTATCTCCCATTTTCAGGAAGTTGCCGACAGCTTCCCTCAAATTCCAGCCTGGCTGAGCAGAGCACAACACAGCCCACCCTTGAAGACTGAACAAGGAAGACACCCAAGCCCCAGGTTTCTGGAAAACAGAGCTATTAACACCGTCATCTTGATGTTTTTTATTTTCTCCCAAGCATTTATTTCGTTTTGGATTGTCCCGTACCCCCCCCCTTCCCTCCCCCCCCCCCTAAAAAAAAAAAAGTATAACAGTAGAGGACTTCTTCATTCCACCAATTCCATTAATGAATCCCATATTGGGATTTGCAGCCTCCCAGACTTCCTCATTTATTCAAGAAAAGCACCTGTCCTCCCAACCCCAGCAGCCAGTGAGGGAGGGACCTGTTCACTGCTAGGCCTGAGCCAGAGCTTTTCCTCACCCTGGTTCAGAGAAATTCCTTAATGCACTGACAGAAGAGGGAGTGCCAGCAGGTCCCTCTGCCTGAACTTTTGGAAAAAAAAGATACCATGAGCAACCAGATCTACTGGGATCCTCTGTAGGCTTTCTTCTAAGTGAAGAGCACCAAGTGTGTCCTTGACACCCCCCGTAAAATAGTACTGAAAGACTTCAAGAAACATTAGAGAACTACAAGAAAAGAATAAAGAGAGCATTATAAGGGAAGCAGCTTGACAGAAAAGGCAAAGAAGGGGCCAAACCCTGACACTCTACCTCAGAGCAGCCAGCAGGGGTGGGGAGCACTTCATTGCACACACAGCTCCCTCTTCCTGGGCCAGACCCCACCTGCAGTACTGCACCTCACAGGACAGCGCAGCAGCTTTAAACCACCGGCTGCCAGGCTGTGCTCGGTGCCTGTGCAAGGGCAGCAGTGCGAGGGGAGCAGCCGCCACACGGCTCCTGCTGAGGAGATAGTGGGGCCAAGGTCAGCAGCCACCAGCCATGGACAGCTCTGGTCTCACTTGGTACTGACCAGAAAGACAATGCAAATTGTTTCCATGCTGAAGTGCTGTAAAGACAGGGACCAGACTGACCTGGTTTTCTCCTTAGGCAACCCTTTTGTTGCTGTTGTTATTATTTTCAGGGTGTGTAGGAAGGCCATGGTTATCTCAGCAGAATGAAATAAAACCAAAAAGATTGTGGATGAATTGTCAGTGTCTCCCCTTGATGATGTTTTATAGTTCCAAAGCCACAGAAATGCAGCTACTGCCTCTATAAACAGCTGGATTAGAACTGGACTGACTCCTTCCACTGAATTCTGGCAGTGTTTCTCAGAAATCAAGACCCTGCTAATCCCATTAACCCTAGCAGCCTGTGTAAAACCACTATGGAAGAATTAGTCAGCTTGGGTATTAGTTCAGTGTGGTCCACACAGCAAAGAAATCATCTTTCTTTGTTGGTTCATTAGTTACAGATACTGAAGAAGAAACTTCAAATTCAGCCGCAACACTTTGAGCAGCATCTTTCCATCAGAACAAAGAAAAGCAATATTGTTACTCATACATCCCTTGAGCCAAATCTGTTACGTGAGTAGGACCATTAATGTCACCAGGAATATAAAATGAGCAGGATTTGCTCCGTGCTCAGGAATAAAACCTTCTCAAGGAGATGAAATTAGACTCAGTGTAATGTAACAGGAGTGACTGGAAGCCATGGACAGTCTGTACAATACTACAGTTCAGGGACTACAGAGCAGGTAGTCTTACAGCTCCGTTTTAATATTTTACTGAGGATAATGTTAATGAGTGGTGACTGTCTGGTGCCAGTGTTGCTTCAAATTGTTATTTTAATACAGCTCACATCAACAGCAGTACTGACAAACATAATCAAAATGGCAGTCGATTCGAGAACAGGAAAGGAATACCACCCTCACACAAGAATGAAAAATAAAGGGACTGAATATTGAGAATGAGGAAAAATGCTAAAGGAAGAAAACCAATATCATTTGGAGTTAAATCACTATGCAGTTGTTGCAGTGTGACAGTATGCATGCAGACTCTGTGTGTGACAGCATGGATACAGTCATTAGAATTTTGTTTTCTTGATTTTTGTATAGCAATGAGATCAACACATGCCACAACATGGGGAGAACACTGCCACAAATGAGTCCTTACTGTATATTTTTGGAGAGTATGGGCTTGATTTTGAGCATGGCATTAATTCAGTTTCCCCCCATCCTCCCAATCAGGTTCTCATTATGTCGTCTAAAATCTTGATTCAGCCAAGCACTTCTGTATGTGCTTTGTTGGAACATGTAATTACTTCCCATTAAAGTCAACAGGACTAAGTAGCATGGTTAAGTGCTTTGCTGAATCAGAGCCTAAATGACATCAGCTGTGCCAGTAAGTTACAGGTGCAAAAAAGACAACCATGTTTTTAAGTCTGACCTTTTTTCCAGCTAAATTCATAACAGGTCTATTTGTGATTTTGTTGTGGATTTAACTTAGTTGACAGATGAGGTTATCAAAGCTAAGTTAGTTCGTACCTTTCATCTCTCAAATGTTGCCATGTTAGTCCTCACTGAGTCTCTAGAAAACAGGGTAATCCTTACAGAAATGAAAAATATACTGAAATCACAAATATTATTCTATTTTGTCAAAAGAAAACAGGAAAATAGAAGGAAAATGCAAACAGTTGTTTGCCCTTGAAATTTTGTAATGTGACAGACAGTCATGGGAAAATGTGCATTAATGTTTAAAATAATAAATAAATAAATAAATCCACAAAAGCTTTCTGAGCACATGCATGGTTTGCAGCTCTCCTTTACTAGTACTAGTACTTAAATGGAGGCACACAGTATGGAACAGCAGCTAACAGTACCTAAACATCTACGTGTCTCAATCATATGAACAATTCAAATCTGTCCTAAAGTCCTCATATGCATCCCTTAAAAATGTTCACCCAAATGAGCCTCTCCCAGAGAGGGATTCACAATGTCACGATACCGTAAATGAAGCATACCTTAACTTTGGATAGACACATAAGTAAGGATGCTCTTATTCAGTGATCTGGTTAAAACCTTTTTGTGAAGCTCACCTTGATGCATGCTTGCTTATGACAGCATCCATGGCAAGGATGTTGTCATAAGTTAATTAGATGGAACACATCATATACAATGTGCATTAACCTGGGAAAACTATCAGTGACAGCACCTGAAAGAGTCTGAGAAACAGTGGGGAAAAGAACCAAAAGACAAAATTCGTGAGCATTTGTAACTGTCATCAAAAACTGGTTTACTTTGTTCCATTTGAGTCCTGATGCTGTGAACACATCTAGGTATTCAAATGCCAAGGCTATCATATACAGGAGAGTAACATGGAAAATCTTATCTATGTGAAAACAACGTCATGAGGTCCGCATGACACAAAACTGATGGATGCACCCATGTCACAGAGGTGACACGGGGACAAACTGAAACACAAAGGAGTGGATCAATGGAATCAAAATGACATGTTTCAAAGTGGACGAATAGCTGTTGGTAAAATAGCCCATAGTGGCAGTACAAATAGGAATGCCAATAAGAAATTAGCTATCAACCAAAAAAATTCATCTACAAGCCACACAGGCACAAGAAGAAAGATATAACAGATGCCATGGGAAGAGTATCTTAGAATATCTGACCAAAGTCTGGAGTAGTATTACAAGACAGTTGAACCTTTAATCACTATTTCCAGACCAATATAGGTTAGGTGCCTTTTCAGAAAACCTCCAGTTGAAGAACATAACACATATCCTATTATTTATTCTATTTATTTCTTTACATTTTCAAATGTGCCTCTCCAAAGATCTAGGGAAAATATACAGATCATTTAGAATTATACACAAAATTCCAGCTAATCCAATGGTCAAAATAAAACCTTCCCAGAACCCTGACCCTCACCCTTCCCAGAAAAGAATCCCACCTTTTGAACCCAGTCACCATCACTCAGTCTACTTCCTAAGAAAAAGCTTGGGAAAATAGTTGGGTTCTTCCACTACCAACCAAGAGGTTAGTGATTGGCCCATGTCTAACATCTAAGGCCACAATGTGCAGTGACAGAAATTATTCTTGACATTCGACTTTCCCTTCTCATCCTCTCTCTGGCATTCCTGCTTTATCTGCAAGTTTATAGTTTATTTTGAAGAAAAAAAAAAAAAAAAAGATTTTTATCAGCCATTTGCCTTTACCCTTCAGTGCTCCCTGAGACCTCCAAAATATGTCCCTGGAGGTAAGACAACCAACATTTTATTGTTTTTTTAATCTCCAGTTTTTGCCTCTTTTGGTCCCCAGAGATGGTCACTCCACATGATGAACTGAACAGAAATACTGAGTATCGTAGTGTTTCTCAAACCCATAACTAAATTGTGCAGTTCCTTTCAGCTAGTAGCGTGCCCATTTTATGGATGCATAGAAAGAGAGAGAGAGTCAGGCAGAAAGAGTCAGTAGAACTGGAAACAATACAAATCTCATTTCCATCCTGCTTGGTAAACTGTTGAACTAAAGCATTAGGGACATTCTATTTTAGCCTATTTTCAGGTACAGTGTTTCTGAAAGAGTTATTTTCATACCCAAGGTAAAGCCAGGTCTATAGAACTCCTGAGATTTCCCCCCACACACACACTTCACTGGAAAAGAAATAGGAATGCATAAGTCATAACACATGAAAATGAAGTGGGAGGGTCAGCCTACTTCCCGTGCTGAGCAGCAGATACATTGCTTTTGTGCTGAGTTACCATAGACTTTTTGGATGACAGATTGCAGATAATTAGAAAAAGAACCCTCTAACTGAATACCTATAATCTCATTATTGACTTTTAATTCATAATCTGTACCTTATTGAACTGAGCAGCCATGCTATAAATTTAATACACATGGCATGACAGTCTGCTCTTTCCAAAACTTCATTTGGTAATGGGATCTGCAGATGCTATCTACAGTAATTTATAATAATCATCAGCAAATATTACATGTAATTGATGTTATTTACTGTTTGTAAAACAGGAGGTCAGACATTTCACATTTTAGACCTGAATTATCCCCAGTTTTCACAGAAAATAATGGCTTCTTCACATAAAGTAGGTTTGATGGGTAGGGAGACCAATAACAGAATTTCATCACAAAAAGCAGTAGGCAGGTTTGTGCATTAAAGGAAGCTTTACATTACTCCTAGAAGAAGTTCATGGTCTGCACATTCCCCTGAGCCGGAAAATACTAATTGAAGACTTCCCTACTCTGATATCTGAACTTACACGCTTTTTCTATTTCATTTCTACAGACTTACTAGAAGAAGTTACCACGTGGTTGTTTGTACTTTTATACAGTTAGTAATTTATGCCCAATGTAAGGTTGACACTGAACTCCATGGTGTGGCCAAGTGCTTCTCCCCAAATATCTGCTGTCTTTCCTTGTTACTTATATTATTCTTGTATTTTCTGTGATGGACCTCTCCTGTAACCCTTGGATTTTGCCTCTACACTACCTCATTGTCCTTTCTATTGCCTCTTCAGGAAAGACACTGATTTCATTCCCAATTCCCTATACAATAACCAATAAGAAATCCGTGAATCACCTTGCACACCGAGCCTAATCATTACCGTGTCTTCTGAAACATAATCTATGCCATTATTTTTAGCAAGAATATTTCAGTCCTTCAAGGTGAGCAGGGGAAATAAGCAGGTTTGAACCTTGTTAATAAACCTCTTATTTCTACAGTGGTCTCCCTGGGACTGCTTCCCTCTGAGTGCTAAGAATCAAAGACCGCTGGTCACAGTTGTGCACAGTGCAGAATTCAGGACAGCCT
This sequence comes from Cygnus olor, assembly GCF_009769625.2. NCBI lineage: Eukaryota > Metazoa > Chordata > Aves > Anseriformes > Anatidae > Cygnus > Cygnus olor. The sequence continues at coordinate 22,250,991 of NC_049174.1, forward strand.
CAGGTGGGATGCCCCACAGTACACTGGCTGCTCATTAACAAACGAACGTCCTGGACAAGCATTGTTAAAGATGAACATCTGCCCTCAGACAAGAGCTCTAGGGCTGGTTCTTGCTCTTAAATTTTGTTCCTCAAAAGTCAAACTGTTTTGGAGGCAATGCTTGGGAAACCATTGAACCAGTATAGAGAAAAGCTGTAGACAAGGGGAGAGACGTACACAGTTTTCATATATTACAAGTGAAGTTCCATTTCTTTCATCAGCAAGTAAAGTAGTAAGGTGAGCAGTAGTTCTCAAGTCAGCCACTGTAGCTTTTGTTTCTCTATAGAAAGTATTGTACCATCAAGGAATCAAGTTAAATATTCTAAAGTTATTGGTATCTATTTGGGGATGCAGCCCATTTTTTTTGCATAACAACTACAGTTACGGATGTTGGATTTCTTTTGTTTTAGTAACCACAAGTCAGAATTGTTGGTTTACGCACTTTAAACCACTCTCATATATTATTCAGATCACAGTGATAAAAATGGTTTGCATGCTGATATGGGAGAACTCAAGGTTCTTTAGCAAAATGTTCTTCAGCACTTAGCACATGTGCCTTTGCTGCAACCTACCCAGAAACCTGTGGTTGCAGAAACAGCTTTCCAAAGATTCATTGCACACATGAAAAAAGTGTAAACGTGGTCAAATGAACTCTGGCAAGCTGACCCAGGCAATCCTTAGGGTTGATTGCATTTCCATGAAAGCAGGGATACAAGTACAATTTTAGTTTCAAAAATCACATACACACATCTTTCAAAGATATAACGAACAAAATGCATCTGAGATATGTCTCACCAAATTAATGTCCACCTAGCAATGCAACCAGTCAAAATAGTTCTGACACAGCTCATGTAGGAATCCATATTACTGCATTTCAGCATTTCTAGCAGACTACTTGGTGTAAATTATTAGCTATAATTCACGAGTGACCTTTCCAGCTCCTGGGTGGAGCTGGCAACAGACTATACACTGAGCTGTACCTCTGTCTGCTTCAAATCCTTTTTAAAGGCATCCAAGGCTATGTAAAGTATGGATCATAAAGCTAATTAGTACACTGTCATTTTTCCCAGTTTGGCCCAAATCCCTCAAAGGTACACTATGTGCATCTGGCATTGATTAGAACTAGCCAGAAAGTCTGCTACCAACTCTTGTTCAAGTCTATAGATCTCCTATGACTTGCAAAGCACAATTTACATTTCCTTTCTTTCCAAGTCTTCCATAAACTAAGTTTTAACCTGGAATACATAAATGGTATTGATTTTAAGGTTCAGTTTTAAGTAAAATGAATACTTCAGGTTTAAATGTGCTTTGGTTCAAAGACATTAGATTCTCATTTTCCCTCTTTTGCCTTTCAAATGGATTGTATCCTGCACTGATAACTGTTTAACAAGCACTTCTGATCCAAGGAACATTTGTAGCTCTTAAGTTTTACATGCTTTTGCACTAAACTTTTATCAGAAAATTACCAACAGTCCAGAGACTTTTCTGCCTGTGAGTTAAGAATGCCTTAAAAATAGGCTATAAGGTCATGTGTGTGCAAATCCTTACCTCACTTCCACTTGCGCTCTCTCCCTCCTCACTCTTAAGCTATTTTTTTTTCCACCTGCAAGTTTCCCCATTCTTCTTGCCTAGAGGTCACGGAGCCCAAGCTCTAGAATTGTAAGTTCAGTTGTTGCAACAACAGTGGCTGACAGTAACTGAGTGGACACCATGGTCCCCATGGTCACATAATAGCCAAAATAGCTGGAATAGCCTGATCTAAGATGCTCTGAAGCAATTGTCATTCTTATCTATAGGGACTACACAAAGTAGCTATTATATTATTCTCTGCAGTTATCTGTAGCAAAGTGATTTCCTCTTAGGGCATAGGCACAGTTTGTAAAAGGACATTAAGATCCTGCAATTAAAAGTTCTGTGTAAATACAAGGCACATTCTTTTGATATTAACCGATAGAGGCCAGGCCTCCCCAGATAGAAGGGTTGTTACACTTCACGGTTTAGACAGAACTTTTCATTAAGGAGGTTATTGTGTTTAATATGGGTATCCCAAAGTCTTCTCTCCCACTAAGTTAACTGCATTTTAAGCTTTGCCGGTAAAACATTGGTTTTTTTTTTTTAACTACATAGGAATATAAATATTCTAATTTTATACCTGAGGTCACGGACATTTTATCTGAAAAGCATTGTAAAAGAAAAAGGTCCAAACAGTTTCCTGAATCTATGGGAACTTCAGTGCACCCCTTACAAACTGCTACTTAGAGCATATTCATCTGCAAAAGCAAGATGGAATCCTAACAGCTGCTGTAGATGACATTCAAATTGCATTCAGATGCATCAGATTTGCTGCATCTATGCTCTTCAAATGAGCTCAATTAACCTGAACTATCCCAAGCAAGTTTAACCTACCCCTTGGTGTCATGAGTGCAGCTGATAAGCATTAATGCTTTCCTGAGCTGAGCCATAAACTCCTGCATGGACTAGGACCCCCCATGCCTGCTTGGGGTCTTCAGCAACTGATAAAACCTGTTGCTGTCTCAAGTCCTGCCTTGTATCCTGGATGGGAAGTTGTAAGGTGCTCTTTTCAGATATGTAAATAAAAGTCATGGTCATAGGATCCTTCACTCTTGCCCTGAATGAGGTATACCCCAGCTGGAGAGTAAGTGTCCAAAATCCTTCCTTAGGTATACCCAAAGGTTTACAATCACTATCACATTACTCCCTGCCTCTCATGGCTTCACTTCTAGGTATAGGCTGCAATTTCATAGGCATGGTACAGACAGCAGGTTATCTGAAATTCCCTGTCCTTGCTAACCAGATGCAATGCAGATGTGGGCTATGCTTGAGATGATATAATCTGTCAGCAGCAATATGGTAATAATTTGGATGCGGGGTAGCACTTCCTCCTAAACCAAGTGTAGCAGGGGAGCTGTCTGGGTGGCTGTACAGCTGTATCCTGATTCTCCCTAGATATTGCATAAAGCCTGCTAGAGTATGCATTTTGCGTGTTTAAATCCTCCATAGCATCTCTTCCTGTGAGCCTAAAACCTTTTTCCATAAATGTTTCCTGGCTAACATTTTGTTATGGGAATGCTCACACCAATGAACTACATAGCTATTTAAACAAGTTACTAGGTAGATGTTAAGTTTCTAGTTAGTCGTGGATGACTTTCTCCAACTGAGTAAGTACAGGCAAACAGAGAGAAGATCGTATATTAAAAATCTGAACTCTAACTAGAGTATGAAACTAGGATGGCCAAGAAGTCCAACATTTTCTGTGCCGTGCCATTTACATTTACAATAGCACTGTGTCCACGTCTGCTGAAAGGTGTTGCAGACAGCAACTATAGGAATATGAAGCCTGAAAATATTTCTCTTCTTGAAGAGCACAAGGGACTCATTACTGTAAGTGTTTCCTTTTCACTCCCCCAAAAATTTACCACTGCCAAGGTCTTTCTGGCACCTGCTCGGTGGCTAGGAACACTTTCAAATAGCTGTCACACAGTGGATGGTCTTTAGGGAAGATACTAGATCTTTAAAGTATGGGAACATGAGAAGAGTAAGTATTTATTTCTCTTCACTGCAGATAGAAGCAAAAACACTATGCTGGAAGAGCACTAACATAAAGTGATTTCTTAGGGGTTCTTTACTGGTATGCCAGTCAAAAGTAAACTAAAGACAACAGTTGTGACTAAAAGACTATTTTTTCCCATGCATACAATACCCAGTGCTTTTTTGGTAAAAGGAAGTACTGAAAGGGAAGGATGCAAGTATCTGCCCTTGATGGAATTAAAAAATAATAATAAAAAATTATTAAATAGCTGTGCACTCAGCTGCAGTGTAAACATCCTAACATTGGTTTTACTTACACTGTGTCCTATGTTATCATGTGCAGTAATTGTTAATTAACTAATGACTTGCATGTTGTTTATCTCTTTATTCATCAAAAAAAAACAAACAGTGAAAAATAGGTGTGGGAAGTCTTTACAAATCACCTTGAAAGAAGTGTGTCCCCCAAGATTTGGCATCCCTGGAGGAAGACTACAGATTTCATGACAGTAATCAAGCCCTGTCAGACTTAGGATCCATCTAGTTAAGAATTTAATTGCTTGTAGCGTCCAAGAAGTGTAAAAACCACAGAATTAGTGATCTTTTCCTAACAGTCTCCTTTTTTCTGTCAATTAGTGTTTCCATACACTGAATGTGAGGGCTGCACCTAAACTGTAGTTTTTAATAGCCACTGACAGTTTTATACTTCATGAATTTATCTCAATTCTTTTTAAACCCGTTTATATCTTTGGCTATCACAACCTCCTGTCAAAGGACACTCCAATTTAATTATGTTGCATGGTAAGTACTTTATTTTGTTATAAAGTTGCTACTGGACACTCTTACTCAGTTTGTTATAAGCAAAAGTTAACCTTTTTTTCCCCTCTTCACCTTCTTTAGGACATTCAGTTTTATGTGTTATCCTGTGATATCCTCCTTCAATCGCCTCTTTTCAAAGCTGAAATGCTTCCATAGTCTCTCCTTACACATTTCATTCCACATCTTATCAGCAATGTCATTTTTTTAAATCCTCCTCTATTACAGCCTGCTCAGATAAGATGATCAGAACTGTTTGTACTTATCAAGGTGTGGGAGCACCATAGATTTATTCCATTGTATAATGGTGCTTTTCTATTTTGTTATCAATCCCTTTCCTAATAATCTTAACATTCAATTTGTCTTTTCCTGCTGTGAGCAATGGTCTAATGTTTACAGAGAAATATCCACAATGACACTAAAATCTTTTCTGTAACATTAGGTTAGAGTCCATCGTTTATATGCATTTTAAAAATGTTGCTTTCCAAGTGTGTTACTTTGCATTTTATCAAGATTGATCTCCACACACCAGCTTGTCATCCAATTACAGGAACTTCCTGTAATCCTTTACAGTCAGTACTAAATTCTACTGAACAACTCTGCCTATTATTTTTGTATTTAAAAAGGAACTTATGAAAATACTGAACACACCTCAATGGCATCACATATAACCTTTTAGAGGAAAAAGGGATCACTTATTCCCAATCTTTAGGTTTTAACTGGGAATTAATCCACAAAATGATGTTTCCTTTTCTCCAATAATAGCTTAAATGCCTGAACAGCCCTTCCCCACCCCCTCTGAAATTTGGGCATGCCATTTTGACCAGATGACCCACAAAAGAACTGACTAGAACATTAACAGGAGCTGACTTCATGTTTAAAAAAGAAAAAAAAAAAAGCACGACAATTGTACCAATTTTGCTTTTAAATGCAAATTCTTCCCTAACATTGTGCTGGAAGAGAACTAAAGCAGGGTTATTGGAGTCAATTGGAGACACACAGACAACTAGGAAGGGAAAGTAAGGCAGTGGTGCTTTGAATCATTGTCATTATGCCCTCTTTATAGGCCCATTACATATGAGCTAAGAGTTTAAGGTTCTGGGGCAATGCCTAGAAAACATCTCATTGGTAAGTTTTCACTTTGAATGAGATGTGTGTAGCTCAGCACCTGTTAGCCCAAGCACTGGGGTCTATGAGTGGTTCCAATGTAAACAGAGCTTTACTGCCTTCCGTACTTAACTAAAATGTCCACTGCACTAATTGATACAGCTTTCTTTCTTTGGGCCTCCTCCAGTAACTTGAAGATCTGAGACATCCTTCCTTGCAAAAGAATAAACATATGTAAGTATGTCTGTAAGTACTGATAAAGGAAGGTGCTCCTTAACAATATTTTCAGTGGGCTCCCCAACACGTCCAGAATTATTCCATATATCAAAATTGCTTATCGCTGAAACCCTCTCTTTTTGCATATCCTAAGTTCTTTTGATTAGAACGAACAGAACATCATGTTTAAGAGTATATCTCACAGGTTCAGATCTTACAGCTGTTTAATCTGTATCCCTGTGTGAATAGCTTAGATAATACGCATTATTTAAAGCAAACAAGGGGTGCAAAGATAAAGAATAGAACTACTATGAAATAGCAGCTCCACCATGAACATCCTCCTCTACTGACCAAAAACATAAATGGAAGTGTTGAATTTCATCTGAACAGTGGCCTCATTATTTTTTATTTATATAACAGTACATAAGAGACTTTATCTTAAACTAGAATGAGAAAAAGGACTTTCTCACATAAAGATGATCTCCAAGGTGCAGTATAAAAATAACTCGTCAAGTTATATTTTTTATACATATATTTATATATTTTATTGCTAAGAAATTCACCAGTATAATGGCATCAACTGAGCCTGTAATTGGACTAGAAAATACCTTTGTCCTGTGTCGTTATGTCTGAATGTTTTAATGAAGCAGTCTGAGTCTGTGTGTTAACCAAAGCTTAGATATGCAAAATCAGAGATAGCAAAGCATTAAAAGTTAGAAGATATTCAAGTGCATGCTTGTAGCTCTCAGAAAGCAAAAGGCAATCTTAGTTCTTGGCCCACTCTTGCTGCACAATAGCAGAATGCATTCAAGAACTTACTGTGGATCAGTTAGTAAAGTACATTCTTTACACTTCTGGGCCCTAATACGTGTCTTCCTTCTTTTAGGTACCCCATTTAAAAGTGAAAATCAAAACAAAAATCCACCTCCAAATCCTTAACCTTTTCTGTAATTGTAGTGAATAAATAGCATTTTTAGTGGCTTTTTCCTTCCTAGCCATATTGAACAGAGTTATGGCTATATTTACCACATTAGTATATAAACTGTTCCATCATCACTCTGCAGTTATGCTTTTAAATAAAGCTTACATAAAGTACTGCTACTTTATAATTTTGACAGATCAATAAAGCCAAGAAAACAGCAGCCACATCTTTCTGGTAGCAATTACTAAGATTACATTAGAGGTATTTAGTGCATTTAGGCTATTAGAACAGTAATGCTTATATTTTATATAGGTGGGGCAGGTAACACCAGCTATTAGTAAGACTGCTTAACAGTTCCTATTTTAAGACCCTATTTTTAATTTTTTTAGGTGCTCTTAACTTTGAAAACTTCTTTTGGAGTTCAGAATGGAATTTTCCATCTTAGGTATTTTTGCAGAACTATCATAGTGATTTGACAAGCTCCAAAAAAAAAAAAAAAAAAGAGGGGTAGGCTCTTTTGTCCACGATTAAAAAAAAATGGACACCCTCCTCCCTCATCTGGGTGTACTTGTCATTGCTCAAAATATTAGGGATGCTAAAGAATATCAAAGATTTGAAATTTCATGAGGAAAAGGGCTTGATAAATTCTCCTCCTAATTGCTATGTAGAGGTTTCTTAGATTTTGTTAGAAGTTGCTCAAGGAAGACATCTCCTGCAGCATTAAGGCCAGGCGTAGAAGCACACACCCTTTATCTCAAGGGATCTCAGTGAGCCAACACCATATTCAAATACAGAAAGACAAGAGAAAGGGGAAAGAAGATGATAGTGTGGGGAAATGGGGTTAGAATCCATTAAAAGAAAAAGCACGGACTGATGTGAAGCACGTGGACTGAGGCTAGTCCCATGAAAATGGGAAAGAAAGACCAGGTATGTAAAAAGTAGAGGCATAAGAGGTGATACTACCTGGTGAGGCACTAGTGGGCAAAGGTAGAACTGTGGTATCTCCTTTTGCCCCAGTAATCCAAAGAAAGGGACAGAGTCCCTGAGGCTGCAGGAGGTTTCCCAGGAAGAAGAAAAAAAAAAAAAGTTGAGAAGCCAGAAAAGACAGAAAAAAAGGTTGACTTGTGTTTCTTTGGGACTTCACATATCAAGAGATCTGACTATCAGAAGGAAAAATAAATAAAAATAACAATAATAATAATTTAAAAAATAAAAGCAAACAAACAAAGCACATCTGGGCAGGGAGGTCAACTAGATGAAGGAAACACATGGATGAAGCGTTAACCAGAAGAAAGGTGCTGGGATTTGAAGCTTGTATTTTAAAAGTGCTGAATAATCCAGAGAGAGTGGGGTTTGACTTTAATTGAATGAGGACAGAGAAAGCTGTAGGAGAAGAAAACAATACCAGTTAGTGGCTGCCTTCTAACACACAGTCCTGCGTGTGGCCTGGCTGATGTAGGAAGCCTATAGAGTTGGAGATTATATCAAAATGACATGGACAAGCTTCCAGAAATTGGTTTTGCATTCTTTTAAGTATTCTTTAAATGCAATTTATGTGCATACATTCTCACATATGCTATTAAATACATACTAAATTATATTTTTTGGCTACTTCAAAAAGAGAACAAAGCCCAACATTTAAGATTGCTGAGTGAAATTTTCTTTCCCTTCTTCCCCCACTTCCCAACCTAGCATCCTTGAAATCCCACTTGAAACATCAGAAACTGAAACCATATCTGATTAATCTCCAATGAGGTTATCTACTCTTCTTCTGATTCAAGAACCTTTCCCAGTCCACTTTTCAGAACAAAGCTCACTTTTCAGAACAAAGATGGAAAACGGCTGAAATTACTTTGTGCAATTTCTTTCAACATATGCTCAAGAGTGTGGAGGCAAAAAGACTAATGTTCCAGTGCTAACATGCCATATAAACCCTAGCTTTATATCAGCTGAGTAAATATTGCTGATAAAATAATGTTACTATTAGCTGTCAGAATGGGTTAAATGCATCTCATTTCAAAGTTGTTCCATTGAATGAAAAAGAACTGAAACATTTTAATTTTTCATTTTATTGTCACTTCTATCTTTTGATCTTCTTTCAGAAGAAAGAAACTGAAAGGACTTTTTTTTTTCAGAATATTAGCCAGTATGATCCCTAGGTCCATTATATATAACACTATTAGACCGCAATATCAAAGCACATGAATAAGACTGGTAACTAAACAAATCAGAGGTTCCCTTTATAGGGTCTGTACAGATCATCCATACTGCATCAATTCTGCAAATCAGTCCAGTTACTAGTAGATGTGGATAATGACTTGTATTCTATTAGCTACTCTAAAATTTAAAAAGTGAATAAGAAATTATTCACTTATTTTTTCCGAACGTTTTGCTTCTCATTTCTTAGCTACAATCACCTTTTCCTTCTGGTATTCTGTCTTTGGTTATTCCTACACCTAGTTGTTATTTTAGGGCCAGAAGAGTAAGGCTGAGACTCTGTAAATCATCTGGAGCTCATGATGTTTGACCATTATAATTCTGCTTAGGAAAAATATGCTTGTATTAGATAGGAAGAACATCCACAATAAAGAATATTTGAATAAAGCATTGAGGCTTAGCTTTCTTACATTAAATACACAGCTGTTAATTAACACTGTAGAAAATTGGTAAGTTACTATCTATATTATTTGTCAATAGCTAAAACAACACGTAATTAATATCAAAAGGAACTGCATAACCTTAGTAGTTATAGAAATCAAAGAATGAATAGGTGCTAGAATAAGTCAAAATGTTTAGAAAATAGAAGATTCATAAAGGAATGTGTCTTTATTGTTGAAGGCACAAACTGGCTCCAGATATTAAGAGGGGGGGGGTGGGGGGGGAAATGAGTTACTTCTAGTTGGCACAAAAACGTACTATAAAACCAGTTAATCTTTCTCATATGGAAGGTATCTAGTAACTGCCAGTTTTGGAGAGTTACAGTGCTATTTTCTTATCTAAAGATGCGTAGAAGATAAGATACGCATATCTGAAGAACATTAGTTTAGCTGGATCACAAGTCTATTCTCAAAAATGCAGTCTCTTTCAGAAGTTACATGATTTAGACTGTCTCAGTCTTCAAGATTAAGGACAATACATCTGTGTTTCAATACATAACAGAAAGAATACAGGAAACTGTTTCTTTGGGACTTCACATATCAAGAGATCTGACCACCAGGCGGAAAAATAAAAATAATAATTAAAAAAAAAAAAAGCAGCAAAAGATATGTTCAGATCTTTGGTTCAAAGTTCATGTTTGCTTTCAACTTTTTACCTTCTAGGGCTGAGCCTGAAATCTACAGCAAGTGAAGGAAGTTAAGTGTTTCTCTTCAAGATCTCAAAGACAGAACCATTTGCATTAGTAAAGTACACTGTATATACACATAAGTGGTAAATCCAGCCCATGCAGAAGCACAACCCAACCACAAAGGCTACCTGTAGAAGCAGCTATTTGCCCTTGTGCTCCAGATTTTAGGAGGCACCAAAACCTCTATTTCTGCCTGGACAAAGCTTCACTTGTGTATACACAAGTGCATAACCTGGAATACAACCAGAATTCTGTTTGAGGGGATGGGTGACTCAAGAAAAGAGTTATAACAAAGCTTACCAAACATTTCAGAGAGTCACACAATGTAGAGGGGATGAAGAAGATGCAGCTGGGGTCTAGAAGTAGTGAAAGTCACACTATTTTTAATTTAGACATATGTTTGATCCGTGTTAGCATCACTCTCACCCAGCCAGAATATTCATTTGTTATACCAATGAAAAAAGCAAAATCATCCATTGCCTTGATACATTTATTGCCTCCTATGTGCCCCACTTCACAAGCTAGCCTGAGCTGCGCCATTTGCCCTTTTATGTGAGGTTGGGAGAGGTAGCCAAATCCCTGCTCAGTATTATGGCACAGGGGCATGCATGCACAAGGACTACATGTCAATTAAATATTTATGAGGAAAAAAAATATAGAGAGAAACTTATTACACTGCTACAAGTTTGTGGTTCAGAGGTACACATGGTACCCCATGACACTGGTAAGACAGAAAAGCACAGAAGGATTTGAGGTCTGAGGTTATGAAGTTGAAGGTTTATAAAGTTCTGGTGGGGACGGATGCTGCCATACCCCAGGTAAGGGCTGACATAGACAGAGAGGCAACCCTTGGAGACATTTCTCCCATCCAGGAGAATCTTTATTTTCCCCTGTTTTAAGATTACCATTGCTTCATTCTAAGAACGTTGTTCCTATTTTTGAGGCTACATATACACTACAAAACTGAAATCGATAGGAGGTAACAAACAACACAACCTTGGGTAACTAATTAGGGCTCTCAACCTATAGAGCCTGCTCTCAGACAGGCCTGCAGAGCTATAATTAATTTTAGCAAGGGCTGCTGGGACATAGCTGAGGATAAAAGCAGACCACATGATCAACAGGGTCTAAGCCTACCTCATATGGGTTTGCTGAGGCAGATAGGGCTGAGCTCTCTACCTCTCCCTCATCAGCCCCCCAGTGTGTGGCTGCATCAGATGACACAGCAGTGTAGCTTGTTTGTTCAGACTGGAACTGAATTTCCCCTAACAGCTACGGGAACCATAACTACCTAATTTCTGAAGCATCATTCTTAAAAAAAGAGCACTGTAATAATCTTTTTACTATACATTAACTTTGCCATGAAACACTAATTTATTCAAACACTACATGTAATGAATATTGAGATTGAAGTTTATTGAGACTCAATCCCCCACAGGAGAGATTGGTGAACCCCAGGTTGCCAACATAACTAATTCAGGCTTCTCACACTATTTTTGATGATACAACCTTAACTAAATGACTTATTTTTACAGTAGGAAGTATACTTCAATCAGCTCATTGCTATTCAGCATTTCTTTCCATTCTGTTGTTATGCATTGCATTACTTAGTTTAAATCTAAAATAGGATATTTTTTGTAAAATAAAAAACAATGATTCAAGATCATGTTAAAAATGACGATCTTAAGTTTCTAATGCTGACACCTTTATTTCTTTAAAGGCAGGTGACATGTTATAAGCAAACTTAAAATAAAAGTGAAGAGAAGTTTCATCCCACAAGAAGAAACACATAAAAGCTCAATTCTAACTACAGGCATCAATCTCTACCCCAAATAGATACCCATACAAGTTTACCCATCTTGATTTACAACAGTGGCTTTGTTTTAAAACTCCATATAGAGATCCATATGACATACATTATGAAGCCCTAAATTTATTCCTTAGTAGAATCTCAGAGGTTTAAATCAATAAACACTATAGCCAGTTTTAGGAACTACAAATATTTATTAAACCTCCCAAGGGGAGAGAATGTACATTTATGATGGCTCCTGTCAGTCTGTGCACTATTTATGCCACTAATGGACAAGACTGAACAGAAGTTACTTTCAGCTGAAACAAGTTTTCTTTCTACTTTTTCTTGATAGCAGATTACTCACACCTAACTAATTCCATGATACATTTTTAGCTATTAGTATTAGCTGCTAATCTAGACAGCCTATGGTATTGGTGCCATTTCTGTTTCTTTCTTCCACATCATCCATTACTGTTTTCTTGCACAGTCTGTTGCAAGAGTTTTTGCCCTTGTTCTCTCAGAGAGCTTGTCCTGAGGACTGTCAGGAGAAGAGCTCTCTTACATAATGATATATAATTTCTGGCACAGGGGACGCACAAGGCCAGAGCTTTAGAGAAAAATCACAGGGAAGCCACGAAGAAAAGTCACTGAATCCAAATGCACAGCTCAGGGGCTTCATTTCCTCAAATCCAGTTATTCTGGCCATGAAGTACGTGATGCCTGCTACAAAGCAGAAATAATAGGACAACACCGAACACCACTGATTTCCAGAACTCCAGTAAATAATTATGTCAGATAAGATAGAAGAGAGACCACTGACACTCCTGTCTGTAAATATAAATACAGGGTGAAATATACCTTTAAAATGAGGGCGCAAGTCACTCAGTCTCCTAAAAAGTGGTCCAGCAAAATGCAGGGACTATCTGGTGTGTGCTAATGCAGTGTGCTGATGGGGAGGAGAGGGAATATATTAGATAGGTTTGGACATGGAAATGGAAAGCAGCTCCCCTCCCGCTAAACTCAGCCACTGCAAAAGTAGAAAGTTATTCTAAAGCATGCTCTCATTTCTTTCCTACTAAATGCATTACTTTGTTGCTCTTTCATTTTTCCTTTTTATTATTCCTTTGAATATTGGCCTTAACTCCAGTACCTGTGATCTCATACAATCTTTCTCACTTGTGCAAAGCAAGTGAGAAGTGTTATTCTGTGAAAACGGGAGCATTTAACAACTCTTACTGATAGGTACTGGAATAAAGGAGTGCCAGATGAAGGCTTTAGTCTTTTTTTTTTAAATCACAAGATAGCAAGATGCAAAGCAAACATAAAGCAAGTCTCATTACCCTCAGCACGTCATGACTTTCTACAGAAGGTCATGGCATTGGGCTTGTCAGGTGTGAGGTGCTCCAGGTGACACTTATTTCTTTCCTCTGCCATATGTCTGTGTCAGCTTGCACTGTCAGAGTATTTCCCTTTGATAAAATCCACATCAAGCTCAGGAAGCCAGATTTTCAGCCTTTTTTTTTTTTTTTTTTCCTCCTCCAACCGGAGACCTAGAATCTAAGGCTGAGATCTGGCCAGGTACAGACAACTGTAAACAAGTCACATTTCTCCATTGGAAGATCCAAGCAGAAATAAGACTTCTAGTTCAAGCAACTTTGACTGCTTTGTTTATGCCCAGTGTTGTTTCTTGATTCTTTCTTTAATAGACACTTGTTTGCTTTCAGCAGGTAACTGTGAGTCTGAACATGTTGTTTTTGAAGTGTGTTTACTGAATAGAAAGGAAAATCTGTACCTTGCCCACCTGCACCAGCTCTATATCTACCCCCAGATATCTTTAAAAAAAAAACAAAAAACAACCAACACTGCCAAGAGTCTGTCTCCGCAAAAAGTCCCCTTGTTCTATATTTGTCTGTATTGAACCGTCATTGTCTTCTATTGATTTTTAGATAATCTAACTCTCTAAATAGCTGGCAGTAGTGTTCTTCATTATTCACAGTTTTATCCATTTATAGTATCATCCATCTGTGATTTTTGTTGTTTTTCTCTTTTTTACTTTCTTACCTATTTTCTCTGACTTCGCCAAGCCAGTTTTCTTATTATTACGTGAACCTAAAGAACTCTGCTTAGGCAACAATCTGAAGCTAGAATAGCATCGTTAAATTTGCACCTAGCCTTTGAAGTACTCCTTATACACTCTCTACACTTACAGAAACCTCAGAAAACCTGAAAGAACTTGCTCCAGTTCACATACAGGATTTGCTGTTAAGTTGATTAAAGTAACAAGCCACACACACGGTTCTCCCCCAGCTCAAGCCACAAAACCATCATGATATAAAATAGGAAACATACTACTCTGTCACAAACATAGATTTAAATCTTTATTCTTACCTTGTGCTGGTTTGTAAGGCAATAAGTACTCAGTGGAAAATAGGAGCATTCATCAACATTTTTTCACCTACAAAACATTCACAACAAAATAAGATTTTGAAATTTTTGCAGTCTTTAAGACAAAGAAAACATTTTCATTTACATCTGTACAAATGTAATGTACAAAATGTATGTACATACTTGTATAAAGATTTTGAAAGCACATAACAAAACCACAAATTGATCAGATGTGTTACAATAGGCCTACCTTTGCCTTCTCTTTAAGGAGCTCTGGAAGGAGAGGAGGTTTCAAACAGGCTTTGGCATTATTGAGCAATAACCAAATGGCAAGCACCTGTCTCACACACCCTCACAAACATTTCTCACCTAGCTTTTCCAGGGAAGGCTGCCTGGTTTCCTCCCTGAATTGTTACCTTAAAAGGCTCGCAGAAGGAGATCTAAAGCAAACCAGGAGGCCTAGCTATGCAGAATGACCGACCCATCTATTAATTACTTAAATGACAAAATAGAAACCTCATCCCATACTTTCTCTGGAGGCTGCCTTCTGCCTAAGGCTTCACTGCCTGAGATGCACACAGAAATACTTTGACACTGGAGCTGCTGCTAATAATGCCTATGTCCTTCGCCTGCTATTTAATCCAGGCTGGCCCTATAGAATAGCTTTTCTTGACACTGCAAAGACTAACACCTGAGCAGCAACACAGCATTGACCATAGCCTTGACCTATTTCCCAGAGCTGGTTTGAAAATCACATGAAGAACAGGACAAAAAGTATAGCACATTTGGCTTTAGGAAAAGGATTGTCATGTTCAGGAACAGAAAACACTAAAAATTGTTTATGTGGTGTTGTTAAAGAGATGTAGGTTTGTAGGCTGAAGAAAGTAATTTGCTTCAGTAGAATAAACTCCTTATGATTAAAGAAAGTAGAGTTCCAGTATATAAACCAACGCCTCTCAGTAAATCAATAAAAATGGAAAAAAAAAATACATACCAACTTCATGTCTCAGAATTACTTTTTTTTCTCATTATGTGTGAAGTGGGTTAATCTCTCCCACATATCATATAAAAGCCATACATTTTGCTAAGCCTTCTTGAATGCTATCAAGAAGCTTTCTGAGAACCAAATAATTCAGCCTAATCAGTACCAAATAAAACAGTTCTCCGTCATCAGGGATGTGGATAGTATGGAGAGAGACTGTCTGGGATGCAAGCAAAATGTTCAGTGCATGCAGAGCTGGCCATGCAGGCTGGTGCAGCATGGACAGTGCTGGGAGCCCAGCAAGTAATCCTGGCTCAACCAAGCTGGTTCTGTACTTCACCCCGTTGCTGGTGGGTCTCCATGCATGGGGGAACACAGCTCAGAGATCACTCTGCAGCAGCTCTGGGTCTGGAAGATACTATCTAATCTGTTATTAAGATAACAGCACCCTAACCACCAGAACAATGAGAAAAATAGGAGTGGTCCTTCAGTGTGTTGAAACGGATTTTCACTGCTGTGCTGTAACAAACAGTTATTTTTGAAAGCCATTTTTTTTCCCCTACCTTTATCTGTTGGTTATAAGAACTATCTAACAGTTTTATTATGTTTGTACTGACCCCAAACTGTCTTCTGTTCAAAAAAGGTTGATGTTTTTGTAGATATTTATGTAATAGATAAATAAACCAAGATGACAATAAACAGATAAATTATAAATGAGATTTAATCATTAACATTCACTCAACTACATGCATCTGTACCCTGAGGACTGTCATTATTTGGCCTTCAGTGTTTGTATATGATAGGTTTTCATTTACTTGTGTACTAGTGCCCAAACCTGTATAGATTTGTCCTGTGTCTCATATACAGAATCTGTTGCAGATGAGGGCAGGGACTCAGCTGGCTTTATGGACAGATGACAGTACGGATAACACCGTAAATGTTCAACCACAGATGGAATTTCTTGGTTACTGACATCACTTGAAATGGTTACTGACACTATCTGAAATATGTCAGTAATTATCTAATAGAAAAAGTAACTCAGATGACTTTTTATTTTTTGAAATGTCCTTTCTCACCTCAAATAAATACATATCATTTTATAAAAGGTCTAAGTGACTTGCACTTTTAATTATATTTGTTACATATGATTACATTCAAGTCACTGAATGTAACAAAATCTGAATAAAATACTGCTTTCCCTTTCTAAGCCATAGTTTATCCATTGATGAATTTATGTTTAAATTAGTTCTGCTGACATTCTATTAAATACTACACGATCAAAATCAGCATCAAGGGGTTTTTCTTCACCTTTTAAAAATATTTCAAGTCAGCTTTACCAAAAATTTTAGCAACTCCTTACTCAGTAACCTTGAAATTGTGAATTTATCACAAATGCAGCATTATCAGAGATATAAATGGGCTCTAAAAGGGCAAAATAAAGAAAAAAAAATCTAACTGCAACCCCAATCTCCTGACTCCTTGTCTTTTCAAGCTCTGAAAGTCCAAAAAATCTCAAAAAGCTGATGCTAGTGTCTAAATTCAAAATGCTACCCCAGAGAATAACACTTTCCTCAAATGCTTCTATGTGCACAGCCATTTTGTGAGCATAAACCTGTTTTCCACCTGAATGTTTTTAACATTACTTTTAAACAACAAAAAACATGGGAAGTAAAAATAACTCTGGCTCCATTATGCAGTGAACACAGGCAAGACCTTAACTTCAGTATGACTCCATAACAGAAGCTGTCCCACTGGTGTCCCTACACATCCCTTTTTGCACAATCAGGCTTAAATTAGTAAAGACATATGATGCATTAAGGCCATGCACATTACACTGTTCAGGCTTGAAAGTGCCTAATGTTGAATAAAATTTCCCACCAGCTGTTTCATGTTGGTTTGTGCTCTTATTGGAACTATTACATAATTTGCGGAAAGAAGAATTAGCAAATAGAGGTTTTTTTTTTTTTTTTTTTTTTTTTTCTAAAGAAAAGCAGCATATCATTTGATTTCACAGACACAGAATAAAACAAGTTTTTATTCAAATTGGAAAAACAAAGGGGGTTATAGTAAATGGTCATAGCACCACCACTTTCAGAATGTATTAATATACTGTGAAGACACATCTGCATCACAGCAGTGTCATAATTAATGGTATATCTAAATCAAAATTTTTCTGCCTGAATTATCATAGCCTCAAACCTTTATGTACACTGACTTACTGCAACATATGAAACAGATGGCAGAAGAATGATAAATAATATGTTGTATACCATTTTTCAAGCCAAAGATATCCAGCGAATGCTACAAAATGTATGTAATATTAAATCAGATTAAATGAGTGTGAATGCGCACACACAGAGGATTTAATTCTGATCTCACTGGAGCCAATCATAAAATTATGAATTGCAACAGAGTTAACATTTCACCTATTGCAAATCTGTGCACACAGAGAAATGCTGTCTCCTCTGAGATGGAAAGGGAAGCAAAACAGCATGCATGATAAATGACATTAGGCTCTCACCTGAGTTATTACAGAAATGGGCTGTACTACCACCACCTGGTTTTGAAAAGTTTTGCTCATGTTTGGAAAAATTGCTGACTGTCTCCTTCCAGGAGAAAATGTGGGGCTAAGACAGCATCAGTAAGACAGCTAAGCCTCTGGGGAAAGAGTAAGACTTACCTCTCCTCCCGGTGAACTATTTCAGATGGGTTCCTTCTCCTTATGCTTGCTTCTGTGGATCCCCCTTTTTTCACTGCATTGTAAAGGAGAAGTCGGTACCTAATTTGAGCATTGCAAAACTCACTGGTGTCTCCACTTTAAGAGGCAGTAGACTTTCACATCAGAAGATGCCAGCTGCAGAACTCATCCACCGCAAACTGTGTAACTTCCACGGTGGTCCAACTGTAAAAGATGAAAACAAAATCTCAAACTGGTGTTATGTGAGACTTTCTTCAGGAAGACATGGGAGTTTTCATCCTTTTGTCACTGCATTAGGACTTTTATTACCACATACTTGGACTATATAATCTCTGTGGGAGACAGATTACACATAGGATGAAAACAAAATCTATTTTTAATGATAATAAGAACCCAGGATCATTAATAAGTAGAAAGGCCCAAGGGAATGGAGCTGCCGTGATAAATGAATCTTACCATGTAGCAAGTGAAAAAAATTACAATTATTTTTTCTTTAACGCTACCTAATCTTAGCATATATGTTTTTCCTAGAGGTGAATGTGGGCTTAGTCTCAGAGTCTGTCTGTTAATACACATACATAATACAGGCTTTTTTGGACAGGGAGAGGCAAAGAAGACATCCAGAAATTACAGTAGGGCTTAATTTATGCACAAAAGCAAGTTGAATCAGACCCTCAGAGCTGGGTATCCCCCTGGCAGCATACCCGGGATAGGAAAGGTGACTTCACTGCCCATTCACATTCATCTGTGTGTAGATTTTAGACTGAGTGGTCTGATTTCCTTTCTTCCTTGACAGAGCCCAAATGACCCTTATGGTCCATATTTGTGCTTAGTGGTACCAATCGTCAGTATAGCTAAAAGTAGTCACCAGTGGGAAGCATGTGTTAAGTCTCAATGGAGAAACATTATCTGAGTAAAGACTATCTGTAACCTTATTTCCAAGGACTTATATTTTATTTCAAATGCTGAGCACTGGTGGGTGAGAACACTCAGGATCAGGCAGAGGGAGATGACACTTTTTCAAAATAAAGAGGTCAAAAATTCTTCAACATCAGTTTCTGTATACTCAACACCCTCTTTTCTATTTTTAAGCACCAGCCAAGCAGGCACTTTTACTGGTTAACACGTCCACACAGGTTTCCTTGGCATCTCTCAAATCCTGGCAGCACTATTATATGTGAATGCGGCACTTTTCCATCAATGGACAAACTACTCTGTTTCCACTTCTTGTAATATTAAACCCTCAGAAGACACCTTTGTTGACTGATAGATGCCTCTTTCCTCTTCCCCCTCCTCTTACCGCACTGGGATTGGAGGCCTGCACTTTGTGAGGGTTAATATTTCTGATTTTCTCATTTACACAGTTAAAAAGAAGTCCCATGGAAGGCCAACTTTATGCAAGGGAAGACTAGTTTAAAAATACAAAATCCCAGGGAAAGAGAAATGTGGAGAAGTACTTCAGCAACGTAGTTTAAATTCAGCCCTGTAAAAGCTCACATGAAATATTCATCCCTTTAATGTCCAAAGTAGCTTAATCTGATCTGCAGAATCACAACTCTGGCAGTATAATATGTCCCATGGCCATACAAAATGCTGAAGTAAGCAGAATATGTCCTTGTTGCTCTGCCAGAGAAATTCTGACCTGCAGGCTCTGGTGCAAAGCACTCACTAAACACCCTGTATAACTATTTAATGTATGTGCCCTCTGGAAGTGCTGAGGGCTTTTCTCTTTAGGTGTCTGCCTCTGATCCTAGCAACGGACAACGTTTCTTTGTCCAGTGACCTTATGAATAGAAGTGCTAAGATCTAGAAAAATTATTAACAGCATCCCAGTTTATAGTGCAGGACAGTGGTAATCCAGATTTCATCCTAAATTTTATTATGTGGAGAATATAACTACAGAAATTTGGGTTCCTCAAATACTACATCTGTCATCACTCAATTGAACCAACACTATTTATTTGCTTTCCAAAGCAACTCTAATAGATTTATCTGTTGCTCAGAATAACACCATGATAAATAAATTATCACTTAAACATGACGGATTACTAACATTTCCTTTTCTAACTATATTTATGACATATTACTTGCACTTGTTTTGTTTAAAAGCTTACATATGTCTTCCTCATTCCTGTAATCTAATCTAAGGTGCAAAGCCTGGGTCTGTGCCAGTGAACCCCTTTGTTAATATACTGCTGTACTAGCAGAGTCCATCTGGAGTTACTGTTCTGCTTGATGTCACACGGCAGATCCTACCTGCACAGAAGATGAAAGGACATTCAAGGCACGTATCTAGGGATGACAGTTCTCTTTGTGACGAACCACAGAGTCACAGCTTGTTAAGTAAGACCGTGACAGTGATAAAAGACAAAGCCATCATTTTATAGCAGAATATGGCCTATCTGTACATGACAAGCCATACTATCTCTGCTCACACATGCTGACATCTCATAATGCATTCTCCCAAGTGCCGGACAGAAATAGTCCCTGAAGACAGCACCACCAGAGAATAATAGCATACTGCTTATCTAGGAGCAAATGAATGGAAAAAAAACTGAAGTGTACAACGTGTCCCTATTAACATCGCAGATAAAGGGAGCTTTCAGTTTAAAGTGGTTTCTACTTTGTGCCTGTTTCATTAAAGGTTCAGTAGGATTAGAATCAAACAATAAGAACAATTAAGTTGCCTTCCTCGCAAATAATTTTGACTTTCAATCTTTCCAATTTTTTTATTTTTATTTTAATTTTTTTTTAATGTTCAGAGTAGATTTACAAAAATTCTGTTGGCAGTCCTAATCCTTTTTTTTTTTTTTTTTTTTAAAAAAGTAGGGACTGTCTCCCCATACTGTGAGTGCAAAACCCTACACTGTACTTAACATTCTTACACTTGACATCTTCCCAGACTGTCCAAACATCATTAGCTGGTGCTCACAGGCTCCCAAGCTTCCCTGCAGGGTGAAAGACCATGAGACTGTAGGTTATGTCAAGAGGTTAAATGCTGGGCACCTCCTGGAGTAGGTGGCAGTAGGGGACAGGGAGGGGACGTTGTCAGCAGAGAGCAGCATCAGAACTTGAGGATGGTACCCTGCATCACGGTGGGGAATGGGAAAGGCCGGAGACTGCCTGGGAAAGAAAAATCAAGGAAGAGGCATCAAGTAGGAAAAGATTTCATCTGAAAGAAGAGAGGAGGAAAATAGTAATTAGGGCTACAAACTAGCTAGGACATAAAAATGTCCCTTTTGCCTCTAAAGGTATTTTTCAGTTAAATCAGACCCTTATCTTAGTTTTAGAACAAGTATTTTACAGTCCACAGAGAACCCATTTTGCTGTAGTGATCCGTATGGAAATCTGTGGCTTCCTATGCTCTCAAAAGGACAGAGTAGCTCTGATACAAATGCAGTTCACAGGAGAAAAACAAACCAACACCACCACAATAAGCAAACAAACAAAAAAAACTGTGTGAAAGAAAAAAAAAAGATTCTCAGAGATAGCCCTGGGTTGCTGTGAAATTAGCAATGATGCTGTGACACAAATATTGCTTACCAGTGAGAGTGAGTAAATAGGGTTAACGTGGGTGTTCAGACTGAGTACCAATCACACGGGCTAACCTGAGAAGTATGCCTAGTGCTGTTGTACATTTGAGATGCATTGGCCACGGGTTGCAAGTCTTTAGAAGTGACAGTGAAAACCTGTCTGTCACTCTCATCTAGAGTTGCATGGTACACATCTCCCTTTCCTACAATACAATCATCCCTGTTGCTGAATCCTTTAACTCATAACCTAACACACCCAAATGTCCCATTCTCACTTGCAGTGTAACCCAGCCACAAATACCTGCAAAAGTCACTGGTTAATCACCTTCAAAAATTTTCTTGGTGACCCCCACAAAATGTTGATAAAGGTTAAGTAGCAAACACCTCAAGACTGCTGCCCATCATACTGCCCAGCATTGCTTTTAGTGTTTGCTTGTACCCTTTCTGCCTGTTGAGTGAATGTCTCATTAATACATAAACGTTTTTTGGTATGTGTAGTGTAAGTAAATACAATAAATAACAGCAACATTAATCAAAGTATTCAATAGTAAGCCTCTTGATGCCCATTGATATTGTTATTGTTATTACTCAGCATTTCTGATTTGTGTCACAACTTTTTATATAAATCTTTCAAAGATTTTATTTATACTTCAAATCTTACACTGGCATTCAGTTTTCAGTATCTTCATTTGTATATTTCCAGTACCTTCCTCACTTATCCTCCTGAATATTTCAGGAAGTGTCATCCTTTCAGTCACATTTTCATACCTTTTTTAAGGGGTTCTGTAGACCTGGAACTCTCCTGTCACTCCTCTGATTTTGTTTTACAGGAGTCAAGGGAACAGCAACATTATATTCCAAGACAAAATGTTAGAGAAATAAACAATCTTTAAAATGTTTCAGGCACTTGGTATTTGAGAATCTGTATTTGAGTCATACAGAACACGTATATATGACATAATGAATGTGGTACACAGAGTTGCCATGATAACAAGATCAGAAAACACAACACAGTACAGTGCTGTTGCAGTGTGGGTCCCACAGACTGATACACCTCAGGTAATAAATGTCTCAGCTTCGTATGAGTTTGGACAGGCAGTTTCTAGTTCCAGACCTACCAACAGTGATAACTAATTTGAGATCACCACTCCTTCAGTGGTGTGCAGTACAGACATAGCCATAGTTGGTCTGATGTTCAGCTCCATCCTGTAAAGCCTGAGGTATGTATTTGCGTATTCCTAATAGTCAGGTAACGTCTCAGCTCTTCTAATTTTGCTGTGGATGACAGTCCTCTTTTTCAAAGCTCTCAGTCCTGAATTTACGTGATTAGGTGAGAATTTCAGATTTCATCTGAAGTGAAATTCAGATAGAATTAGAGAAGAATGATGAAAAATTTAGAGAAGAATGATGAAGAATCTGAATTTGTACAGAGAGAACTGCTTTTTCGTTCCTATTTTTTTTCCTAATTTTTCAGCCATTCTAGTGATTTGGGAATAATCTGCTCTTGATGTTTTATAGTTAGCTCTACTGAAGTACTTTGTTGACTTGAAACAGACTGATTTTTTAGCTTATGAACTCATTACAAATATTGTTTATTCATGCAAGAATCATACCTAGTTATAAATTCTGAACATAGACATAAATTGCAAAAATGTCTTCCAAACTTTAAATTAAGATACAAGTGTTTTGGTAATTCATTTTGAAATGTTCTAGCTTACCTTTCTTTCTAACCACAACCATCATTATTTTGAAATTGTAACAGACAAAGTGTTTTATGAAGACAAACATCACTACCTGAAAGGGAAATTTTTAGAGATTCATAAACTATAGCTAGCTTTTCCCTGAAGTTTTTAAGCTTTCTGCCCATCATGGCTCCAGTCTGGACTACAAGTGCCAAAATGCCACAAAAAAAAACAAAAAAAAACCCACACTGTTCTCTCAGTATTTGGTTTAGTGAGAGACAGAAAGTGCTGATAACCTTGTAAGGAAAAAATGCTATAGTAAAAATCCAGCTCAGCTAATTTTCTCTGTAAACTGATTGAACACTGTCCCATGTGTGGTCAACATTAATGTTTTGGGAGGGTTTCACATAATTTTTGAATGGGCTAGACAGAAGCCTAAATCAGCCCTTGGTGACCTTTGCTGTTGGGTTAGTGTGAACATGCAGAAACACACCTATTGACCAGTGAACCCTGCTATTGCCATTGTTTTTTGCTATACTTTTGTTTATCTCATTAAGCTGCTCCTAAAGTCATACAGGAGAGTAAAAAAGTTAGAGATATTTCCCATGCAGGGCAGGAGCTCCAGGCTCTCTCTGTAGTTATCGGTGAGGCAGAGGCTGCCACAGTGATCAGTTTTCATTCTGCCCTACACAGCATAGGATCTTTTTTTTTGGGGGGGGGAGGGGCCTGAATTTTTCCACTTTCTCTGGCAAGGCACAAAGTAATCCGTCATATCAGAATGCTTTGTTTAATGGGGTAATACAATGGAAGAAAAGCATGTACAAAAGCAGCAGAGGACTAGAGTTTGAAGTTCAGATCAACCTAATGTTTCCCAGCTTTGTTATTTCTCCATATGAGGGATTTCAGGTGTACTGCTGACTTGGAGCAGGAGCAGTGCTGAATCTCTGAAAGATTTGTTGCATGCCTCAGGAACAGCCACTGGCATATGTTTAAGGTGACACTGATCATTCCTTTACCTTGATCCTGGTCACGCAGGTTTTCTTTCCAAAAGATGTCTGAATACTCCAAAGTGAACAAAATATGTATTTTTATAAAGCAACATAGATTAGACTTAATACATTTCCAACACACTTGTTACTCCTGTAGACGCTTAGCGTACAGTCAATGTGAGATAACTGCCTCCATTTCAAAAGCTAAGGTGTGAACTTACCAAGCTTTTCAAAAGTGGAATAAATTACTTCACACTTATTGTTTGCTAAGAGAATCTGCAAAATAAGTTAGTAAGGAGTAGCTCAAGTGCTTAAAGTTCATCCCCTGAATTTTTCTTTATAGTAACTTCACATTTAGAGAACCACTGAGACATTTACTTCTGAGAATCTTAGGTTCAAAAAGAGTTCTGTCTTTTAAAAAACGTAACGCAATACTTCACTACTTTCTTCTGCAATCCGTCTCCTCCATAAACTGCATTTTAGATTTCATAGGTAGTTCTGATACAAAATAACAGATACAAATAATACATATATTCAGAAATTATAAGAGAGTGTTCTCTTGAAATATAAGTGGGGTGTTAACGTGGACCATTGTTGCATTGTAGACAACTGAAATACAATAAAAGTTTAGTTTTAGTATATTAATAATGTTGAAGTCTTATGCAAGTTCTTATAGGTTATATCTTATCTTGCATGTTGCCTCGCTTTCAGTCTTTATTGAGTTAAAAGCCAAGGGAATCTTGCCTCTGGAAAAGCAGGAGCTTCTGAAGTCGGCCTTCCCTGGCACACTGAGAAGAATGCAACAAGAGAAGCAGTATTTAACAAACCCTGCTGTCATTCCAGATGTGCAAGAATTTTTAAAAGCAAGAATATTGAGCTACAGAACCACAGAATAATTCAGATTGGGGGGACCTCAGGAGGCGCAGCCTCCTGTTCAAAGCAGGGTCAATTGTGAGATCAGACCAGGTTGCTCAGGGCTATATCCAGTCTGGTCTTGACAGCCTCCAAGGATGCAGACTGCATGATATCATCTGCAAAGAAGCAGGCTTGTAGCCATATACCTATTTTAAACTGTTTTGTTCGAATTCCCCCTTCATTTAAAGTGCTCAAGATGGAGTGCTAGTGAACTTACCAAGCCTTTTGGCATGCAACGTGCTGAAGCAAAAGGAAAGTGAGGATGCTTATTTAGAGAAGGTGCCCTCCTGGGCTAGAAAGAGCAATTCTTAGTAAGCTAGGTAAAACAAGACTTTCAGACTTCAAATGATCAACAAGAAGGTAGCTTTGTCTTAGGACACTATGGAATGTGACTACTTTTTCCAAAATTCCAGGCTTTTCAGCTAGCAATAAGTTTCCTGTAAAAACTAAATTCTGTAGATACAGACTTTGGCTAGAAATAAAAGATTAGCCAATCAGATAGAGCACAATGACTTTAAGTAGAAAATAGGAAATAGAAAAACAAAACAAAACAGACAAACAAAAACCCTTGAATTTCCTGGAATACTTTATTTCAATTGCACTGCTGTGTTAGATTGTATAGGTATGAAGTCCCTTAAATATTGCTAACTGCAGCACAATTTGAGATGTTTAGTTGAACATCAGTCAACTGGCATTCATTTTAAAAACATTCTTTGCAAGTTCAGTTTCATTGCTTGATACCTTTTTCCAAAGCGCTGAGCACCTGCAGCTCCCTCTGACTTCATTTGGAACAACCGCAGTTACCCAGGAAATCAGGTCAGATCATGCTTTTACTCATGTGGCAAGGTGACAGTTTTCAGTGCAAAACTGTACATTTTGAAGGCTAGGCTTTTCTGCTTTGCTACACATTCTGCTATGTGTCTGTTTGCCCACTGTGGACACTAGAGCTGTGCCTTTTTAACCTTCCAATGTCCCAGAACAGTTCCTGAGCTCATTTAGTTACAGACAAACGAGAGCTGTCATGCTGGATAATACCTTAAAGATAGGGGTCTGGAGCAGGGCCTAACCCCAGCTGTAGGTTCTTCCTTTCTGTAAGTTGATAACAAAGAAAAGTAAAGTGTGAACAGATGCTTGTTTCTGCTCTGGCTTCTGGCCATCCAGAGTATCTGAGCAGGTGTGATAAAAGAAGCCAACCTGTTCTAGGGGTACAAACAGTTATTCACAGGAACAGGGAGAACAAAACAAAACAAACAAACAAAAGAATTAGGGCTCTCAAGAGTACCATTTTTCTTAGAGCTGCCCACAAGGTGACACGGCTTTTCACCTATCCATATACAGGGGCTCATGCTAAAAATCCATACTTGTGCTACATAATCTTGGGTACTTGTGCAAATCAAGGTAAAGCAGAGAGGTCCTTGTTTCAGTTACTCTGTAGAGCATAACTGGAGATTAGGAAAATAATTATACATTGTAAAAAGAGTATATGTGGCATTAATTGAGATTATAAAAGCTAACTATGTCTGGAGCTAAAAAATGGTGTTATCCCAAAATCTCATTAATAGCATCCAATTACTGTCTGTGGTTATATAACTGTTCATCTCACTATGTGGCCACTTATTGCTGAAGTCTGTTGCTGCTAAGCATAAATTGCACAGAGCACAGTGTGTAAAGGCACTAATGGCATTTACTTTGCATTTTGCAGTACAAGAATAAACAAAGGCATATTCTGAAACAAAATTAAAGTTCTGTGGGGTTTATTCCAAGCAAATTTTGTTAGTTTCACATGTTGTAAAATTAGCTCAGTTTTGGTTTTGCATCACAAACGTATTACTGTCATGGGGTGCAAAAGAAAGTAAATGCTTTCTGTTTTCAATATGTAGTAAAAACAGCACACTACCACATAAAACATACCATTAATTTTAGATATTTTCCCCCTGAATGCTACCAGAAAACCTGACAGAGATCAAAGTGCCCATCATTAGAATATGGGAACTTTTAATGAGAGATCTGCTTGTGGGCACTGGACAAAGAAAATGTCAATGAGCCTCTGCTGATAAAAACGAGTAAAGATAAAGTAGGCAGAAAGATCTGAGAGTCAGTAAATACTTCAAAACAACAATCATAACAGGTCAGGCAATTACCAGAAGAAGAAAACACTGATAAGTCCTGCAAATAAAACGTGATCCCCTCATAAGCCATGAACATAAGAGGGGATGACAGTAGGCTAAAACTGGTGTTCACAGGATATTAACCTTACCGAATGGAGGGCTGATGATTGCTGTTGCATCAAATTCAACAAACAAGCTGTTTGTACAGCAAAATACCTATTTCCTTTCTAGAAAGGAAAACAGTGTGTTTGAGTAGTAAAGCTACTGAGAACCAAAGATGCAAAATCAATGAGCTGAAACATAAGAGAACAGTCACAAACAGAAACAATAAACAGAAGAATTATGAAGGACCAAAACTATAGACTGAAGTAGCAGGAGGAAAGAAAAAAAAAAAAAGAAAAGAAAAAAGAATAGCCTGTAGTAGTATCTGAGGGCATGTTTTTTCATTTCCTTCGCAGTTAATGGCAAGATATCATTGACTCCTGCTGGAGGAGGATCAGGCTTTTTAAGAAGGAAACAAAAATGGCTGAAAAAGGACAAAAACTAGAACAAATAGTGAAAGACTCAGTGTGGAAAAAAAAAGACCCAACAAACAACTCTAGTTCTTTCCCCATTACAGACAGAATTTCTGCCTATGTTGGTATGGAGATTTCAATTTAGTGTTATATACTGATAAATATAATTTAATGAGAAGTCACCACAGGGTTTTTATTCATAAAGAACATAATAGCCATCAACTCATTCTCACAATAATAACAGTTCTTAATCCATACCACACTGTCTGCAGTCTGCAAGTACACAGCTGATCCTCAGCTGTTTTGGAAGTGTTTGTGAAACACAAACTGCTTCCCACACTGTAGGACATCAAGGTAATCCCAAGGAAAGAGACATTAGTTGGTATTTGGTAGCATTAAACTTAATTTCTGAAGTTATCTAAGTAAGGAGCAAGAAAATGCCTCCTGATTTATGAAAGTGATCATAGGTCAATGAGTTACAAAGGTCAGTCAAACTGAGATTTCTGGAAACAACCCAGACAATTATATTCAAAACAGAAAAAAAAAATACAGTTTGCTGGGATAAAAGCTGTATTCTGAAACCAGAATCAAGCCTTGTAAACTAGCTAAGTTACCCAGCAGCCCCACTGCTGCAGTTGTCTCTTCCATCCAGTATTCAACACAATGTCTTTCAAGACAAATTATCTTAACAAGGATATTATGTTATAAGCTATATTCCACATGTGCTTGCAAACAAGAACTTTTACCAAAGTTGATCATTTTCCTGAAAGAACTGTGAAACCAATGGAGGGGAGTGAGACAGTTGATATATTTAAATTTTAGAAAACCCTCTGAAAAGCATCTCAGGAAGTGTTACACATAAAGCCACCTGAAATGGCCTTCATGAAAGGAGTCTCACAGATTATAAACATAAATGAAGATTATCAATATGTCTAAATGTATCAGAACAGAGTAAGAGGTCATCCAGGAAAGTATAACAAGATGCCGTTTGCATTTTTCTTCTGGTGAGTGAGAAAAACAATATCATTATGGCTAAAGAGTCACAGAATCATAAAGAAGGTGTATATGTATATTGACCTACAGAGAGGAAGCAGTTATTAATGAAAACAATTAGATTATCTTTTAAAATTACAAGTTAATAGTCTAAAATAAGACATTTCAAAGATATATGTCAGAAGGAAAAGTCTGTAAAGACAAACATTTGTGACAAGACTGAATAATTCAAACATTGTTTTAGCGTAATACATGTATAAACAAGTACATTAAAAAGTTCAATTTCTGTTAAAACTCAATACCACATGTACACAGAAAAGCAATAAATGTCCCAGAAAGAGATACCTAAATATGACCAAAAGTTCAGAAAAATAATCAATGCATAGTGCTAGCTGAAATGATCAGAAAACATATATATATATAACAATTATTATATATGTAAATTCAGAGTATAACTTAAAAGGAAGGAAAGAAAATGCTGACTAGCATAAGCTAACTAGATAGACTTCAGCTGGTCTGAGCATTGACAGAAGCACAACTCTAGGTGCTTGGGAATTTGAGGATGGAACAGGGAGTTCCTTACTGAATTTAGGTTCTCCAAAGGTTAAATAGTGACTGAATGGATTTAGATAATTTGTGTCTACCCAACTGTTGTCTTAGGTGCCTAAATCCTGACTTGGATCTGGCCCAGGAGAGAGCAGAGTGTTGTGCAGTTAAGTGCTCTGCTTTTACAGAAAATCAATGCCTAGCTCCCATTTTGCATTTAGAAGATCCTCCCCCAGCATTTGTATAGCTTGCCATTATACAACTAATTGGACACATTATAAATGCTTAAAGATATCAAAGGGCATTAACAAGGAGTCAAATGTGATTTAGTCTAGTACAAAGGAGTGTGAAAATCAGAAGAAAATTTGTCTCTGTAGGAATCACTTAAGAGAGAGCTGTATTCAGGTGAGAAACAATCTCCTCTCTAAAACAGCAGAAGCTCCAGCACTTCAATTATTTAAAACAAGAATAAACATGATGCTGGCAAGTAGAAGCAACCAGAGCAGGGAGATGTAGTGTGTCATATCTTTCTCTAAGTGATGTCACTCTGTGGAATGAGATCTATTTTCTATTTTGAATATATGATTTTTGAGCAATTAGTGATTATCAGAGAAGCCTGTGGGAACATGACATGGCATGGGTCTGCTGTTGTTTGGCAGTACTTCTGAATTTAGTGTTTTTTCCTCATTTGATCCAGGATGACAAATCCATGACTAGGATTTTCTGAAGTTAGTATTTTTATCAGAAGTATAGTAATGAACATAGAACTGCATGTGGAAATGGGACTTTTGTAAAACAGTGATAAATCCACAGCTACCTACCAGACAATCCGATCTGAATCTAACCAGACATCCATTAACCTGTCTGTAAGATCTAAGGGAGAAGAAATGTGGCACTGCAATGTTTTTCAGCGGTGCCCAGTGACAGGACAAGAGGCAATGGGTAAAAAACAGAACACAAGAGGTTCTGAACATCAGGAAACACTTTTGTACTGTGAGAAAGACTGACCACTGGAACAAGTTTCTCAGAGAGATTGTAGTTCTCTCCCCTTGGAGGTGTTCAAAAGCTGTCTGGCGATGGACTTGGGCAATCCACTCTAGATGACCCAGCTTGAGCAGGGTGGTTAGACATCATGACCTCTAGAGGTTTCTTCCAACCTCAACTGTTATGTGATTCAGAAACATTTCTTTGTACCTTAGAAAGTTTTTACAGTATCTCAGGTTGACTGACACCCATTAAACTGTTATTTGCTCAGAAGTCTGCATTACGTAGCTCAAGAAGCCCTGTTCTTTCTGCAGAGACAGTGCTTCACCCGTGGAAAGCAAATCACTGAGGTTTGTCTCACTGTGCAATTTCATTTCCCTTATTTCTCTGTGAGATGAAGGAGCAGAAGGCTTCTGGACTGAAGGTCCAGATGCAAGAAAAGAGATATCATGACTGAACAAAGCACAGGAAAATTATCATGAGGATGGGAAAAGTCACTCATCTCTGGGGATACATTTTCTAGAGGCTAAGTTCTCAGATTGAGGAAGTTTTCTCATAGTTATGTTGTCCAGCACAGCAAATAAATTTTAGAAGAATACATTCATATATCTACTTGCAAAGACCCACAGGAATGTAAGGAAACACATAATCAGCAGGCATTATCTTCAATGCTGGTTGATCTATTTCACACAGGATATCTTCTCTATTTTTTTTATTTATTTACAAAAACAAAAGGGTTATTCATGTTAAGATTTTTTCCTCTTTTTTTTTTCTACAGTTTCTTCAACACCTTTTACATATTTTAAAATCCTTATGCATTAGAAGCTTTATCTTTCTGCTGAAATATGCCTTCTCATTAAATGGAAAGCAAAAATGTTGAATCTGTATTGATAAAATAGTGAATGAAAAGAAAAATGAGAATTGGGTCAGTCCTGAAATCCATGAAACGGAAAGAACTTTAAAGTGTCAGAATGCCGGATGCATTTTGACAGCTAAATGTAGTTAACCGTATTAGTAGTGAGAAGTTCATTGTACAGAACTCCAGAAAAGAAAGAATAGAAAAGAAACACAAATCTATCTTAAATTTGTTTTTCTCTCTCTATGCCAGACATACATTTTTGGATCCTAAGTCATTTTCGAATGCTTGGAGATGGGCAAGCTCTAATCAACTTTCATTTTACATGTAGAGTTCATGATGACCCTGGTGATAAATTATTTAAATAAAGATTTCCCTTTTCAAGAGATCTTAGGAACCTGGTGAATGTAAACCTACACAGGAGCATTTGAAGGTTTCTGCTTATTCTCATCACAGCAAAGGTTTTAAAATACATTGAATAATAGTAGTCAAAAATGTTAATTCTCATTCTTGTAGAATTATTAATAGTTTATTATGAAGTATAAGGAATGGTATCTCCTTTGTAGAGTCCATTAAAAGACATCAGAATCACTTCCTGAAGGCAATACACAATCACTTGTAGACAGGGAGCATTTAACTTCAAAGATGCTACATTAATTTTCTAGGTAGTTACCGAGCATTTAGCAAAAGAATACAAAAAAAAAAAGAAAAGAAAACAAAAAACTAAGACTTCCGTAGCTCTCTTATCTGGGGTGTCTAAATGCCTCCTTATTTTTTCAATACAAACATTTTACTAATAGGAAATACAGATGCACAGACACATAACTGGCCTTTGGTTTCACTGGCTGCAGATAGCTGAATGCAAGTCTGTCAAATCCAAAGCCAACATCTTCAGAGGCCTCGACACAGCTGGAATGTGTATGGGTGGTGCACAGCTACTCCCCACACATTATACATTTTACATGCTCTATCAGAAAAGCTTGGATATGATGGGTACATCTTCACCCACTCCACACCATCTGCATTTTTTTTTTTTTTTTTTTTAAAAAAAAGACAGTGGTCATACTAAGCAGTCTCCTTTTCCTTAGAGGCAGGAGATCATTTGACACAGAGGTGAACTGGCAGACTACACAGTAAGTGGTAGTAACTCATCACCGGAGACACCTTTTTCCTGACCCAATCACATTTCTATTTCAATATTAATCAGAGTAGAAGTGAGGTTTGTGCCTACAAATATTTCTGTTTTCAGCTCTGCCATGCCACTAAGGAATAAAGATATCATAATAAAATTCTAGATTGGTAAATGCCTGGTGTAGCTGACTTTTCATTATCCCTCCTTCATTCTTAAAACACAATTTAAAAAAAAAAAAAAAAAACAAGCCAGCTATAAGGCAACCAGGCAACTATGGCTGCAGAAGCTCAGTTCAGATGGTCCTATCCTAAAGAGGGCTGGTACACTTTGAGTTGGAGAACTTCCAAGACAATAGGAATATGAATTTCCTCCTGGAAAACTGTACATTTTCAGGAAGATTGTCATAAGCACATGACCCATCCATATTTCCTTATTGCTAAATGTGTTTGTTAATAATTTTTGAATATATTACACAAATTTGCATGAATTCTGGCAATTCTTACAGCTTTAAGTGTTTTCTGTATTATCACGTAACCTTTGACAGATATAACATTTCAAGTAAAACAATATCTGGACTAGCGCCCTATGAAGAAAAGAGGGAAAAAAAAGACTCATTTTGGATTTGAAACGAAGTATCTTGGGTTTTATATCTATACACGACTTTTTTTTTTAATCTTCATGGTTACAAATAGTTTATTCTTTGTTAGTGATAACCAAGACTGTTGAAAGACTATTTATTATGTCAGGGCTAGTTAAATAATAATGCCCATTAATATAATCAGTAATTATTCCCCCATAAATCACTGAGTAAATTATTAATAATTTTCACTGTTCCATAAATTTGGTGTACATAATAGTCATCAAATAAAAGAGTCAAGATTATCTTTTTCTGACAATCTCAGATAAATTATTCACAAATATTTGTTTAATTAACCAGCTCTACTACCTGTCATGTCCCCTTGAGCAGATGTTCAATATTTCCCCAGCTCCTTTCCTAAGCAAATTAATATCCAGTTACACATTTTTATTATGTGCCACAGTTACATGATTTTAATCTCACTTTCTTACCTGAAGTCAGGTAGTGGTTCAGAACAGGTGACCCACAGTCATATTTCTTTATTTCTATCTAATAAACATTCTACAACCATTCTTTCCTTAGATTTCACCTCACTTCAATCCCATGAAAAATACCGCTTGTAAGCATACCTCGCAAGGCAAACAGAAATCTGATGCATTTACCTACTTTCTGTGTGACACATCATTCATCATTCACTTTCTCTGCTCAAAGTTGTTTAATGGGTGTTTTCCAGACAGCCATATTGTTATCTTAGTTGCAGACCTTTAAAGAGTATGTCATTAAATCTGTTTTCAGGCCTGAGCCACTCCGGGCAAGGTGAGGTTTGTTCAGGGTGCTCTGCTGCATTTTCAGTTCAACCCAAACAGTGGTTCTATGTCCTATTGCTGCGATAAAGGCAAAAAGACTTGATATCTATGCATTTATGGGAAAGAATCATTATTCATTCTCAAAGAATACAAACCCCACCCCCCCCCCAAGAAACTGGGGGAAGAAACAAGCCTTTCTATTTCTAACGCTTATCCCAAGCAGCCACGGCAGCTTGGCAGATAAGGGAAAGAGCATGGGTGTGGAGGCTTTTCCAGCTCTTGAAACATGGCAGAGAGTATCTTCTGATGGGTTGGTAAGAGTTCCCCAGTGTCTTAGTCACATTTTTTAAATAACATGGTTGTTTTAAATTTTAAGTGTACATAACCTGACATCCCTGCTAAAAGAAAGTTTTGTCTATTTTTCTAGGTTGATTTCAACCTGGACTGTGATTACACGAACACTTGTGCTGGCATAAGGGAGTAGGCGGCACAGGAGCAAAATGAAGAGACAGAGGTGAGAAAGGCCAGGTTTTTTGGAAGCAATTAGTGCCAGCTTCTGAAGCCACAATGTTAACACCCCAAAGCAGTGGTGCCCTGGAATCATCACAGAGCTATTAAAAGGAAGAAATATTTATGCTGATTTAATGAAGGATGAGACACTTTAGCACACTTAAATAATTCCCAAATCTGATGGTTTGCCGAAATTTGAAAATTGCTTTGGCTTGATCCAAAACTGGATATTAAAAAGACGCTATATAAAGATCTGATTGGAATCAATTATGTTTCAGTGCATATGGTACCACAGAGCCATAGTCCTGACATTCCTAAATTTTTGTCTTCAAATGGTTCATATGGGTGAAGTACACATATGTATCTTAGGACACTGGCTTGTTTCACTCTCTCTGTGAGAGTCAACACTACATCAGCATTCAGGTGGCCACATTTTCAAAGTTTTATATTTCAATAAAAATTAAAGAATTGGGCCACATATCTGAATAATGTGAACTGGCACAGCCTTGATCACAGCACATCTGTGATCTTTTATTCCAGACAAGTATCTTCTTTATAAAATTATTCTTTAAATATCTTCTAAAATTTAGGAGTTAAAAGCAATAAGAAATGGCCAAATTGGGTGGCCACAAAAGAAAGAAAAGCATGAATAATGGTTATAATACCTTTAAATCCTTAATCTGTCACAGTTTTCAATTGATTGGTATGGTCTTGGACGTTTTAGCAGTATCTGACACCACAAAATAAAACTGAATTTATTAGAAATAATGTCAGATGGAAAAAGTCACTTAATTTTTTGTCTATGTGCATGACGTTTCTTCTTGCAATTTTTACTCTTTTCTTCCCCGTATTTTTCATGTGCCCAGGAAATTCCCATTTTGTCTATTTTTATCCTGTGTTTCTATGCTTCCTCTTCTGTGAAACGCTAACTGCACACCTTAACTTTCACTTACTCAATTGCTACACATTCATTTTGTGATTAAAAATGAAATGTAATTATTTTGCATATTTTTATTCTATTTCTAGCTAATACCTAACTCTGCAGGTAGATAAAACTTTCTTGTTCAATGTTGCATCATTATTCCAAAATTCAAATAATAATTAGGGGATATTCATTTATAAGGAATGAGACTTATTCATATTACACTTTACTATTTACTGTATTTTCATAGCAGTTAGCATGATTTTGCAAAGGGCTCTTTGTGACCTTTTAGTATTCTTTTTGAAAATGAAGCATTTGATCCATTTCTTTAAAACTGTTTAGAGGACAAAATGTGATCAAGGCCACAGAGCATTTTTGGTGGTCAAAATATTGGTACTCTTTCCACAGTAATGTGTAATAGTTTCTTATGAATTTTCAACTTCTTACTTAGTTATCCACCAAATGATTTACCTATTTAGAAATGAAAAATATATATATTTTTTTCCAATTTGCAGTGCTCTATGCCAACATGACCCAAGATCCAAGGCAGTGTTGTCACGAAAAAGAAAAGAAATCTGGGTCAAACACAACTACTCGTCAGCAAGTACCTGAAAGGTTTAATTTCTGCTGGCCCAAGTAAGTGATAGAAATAACCTTGCAAGCCCTATCAGCTCATTTTTTCTTGACATATTAAAAAATGAGAATGATGTCATGAAGTCAAAAAATATTCACACCCTCCAAAGCAGTACACTTCTTGTTGCTGTGGTTTGTTTAGTGAAGTGAATCTATTCACAAGCAAGATTAATATGAAAATGAATTCTTCATATTTCTTATTTATTCATTCCTATTTATTTCTAATGCCTCTAATTGACTGACTGAACTGGCAATAGTCTTACCATTAAGTGCAGATCCTATACACTCCATTCCAAAATGTTAAATTATCACTGCTTGGTTTCTTTTTAGGTTCCTGGGTACATGCCACTTAAGAAAGTAAACACCCAGCAGATGTGATGTAAACATGCAACGATTTTCATCAACATGCTCTTCGGGATTGCCTTCACATTAGCAAGGACAGCACAGACAATTGGCAGCTCCAAAGTACAATCATGCTTTAGATTTTTTAAAAATCTGTGACACGCATGCAGGAAAACTGTGTTTGTCTTTAGATAAATATTTTCTATTGGAGCTGTCTTACCAAGACTTGCATAGCACATTTATTTCCCTGGGTCATTTTCCATTTTACAGTAAATAGATTATACCAATAGCACAGCAATCTGATAGCAGCTTTTCCCTCCATTAATAGGATTTCTATTTAAAGATGAGGATTCAAAATCAGCATTGAAGGAACATGCTCTCTCATGCCAGGGGAGTCAATGTACCTGGACAAAACTCAGCACCTCTGTTGTCATTTTAATAATGCCAAGTTTATAATTCAAAGAAATCCTAATTCAAATAGTCTTTTAATTTAAATCTCTGCTGCTATGCAGATGTGGCTCCAAAGCTGAGCTTAAAGCCAGATCCTCTGTCTGACCATTATGTTATCCTACAGGAATACTGTTGGTGCCAGTACTGGCACCCATGGACGAAGGACATAATCTGAGGTGTCTGCAGTGCATTAAAGTGCTCAGGGGAAAACCTACCTGCCGTATGAATGGCCCATATCTATCCATGCACCTTTGGGGCAATATTAACTAACCAATGACAAACAGAAATTATGGCATGGGCCTCTTCTTCAGAAGGTCTGCTACTGCCTCTTTCAAGAGCAGATGTGATCTGAAGGCAGACATAGATTTAGCAAAAATAGCATGGATGCCAGGGGCAAGGATTTCCACTTTTTCTAGATAGACTGGATGGATTATAATAAAGGCAAAATATAAACACTAATGAGGTCCTCTCCCAAAGATGAAGATCTTTTGTGCACCCAAATCAAGTATGTTGTTAAAGAAATGAACATTTAAGAGAAGCATGTTTTACATAAAGGTTTTTTTGTTGCAAATTGTCCAAAAGAAATTGCACTTGAAGTTTTGGTTCCAGTCCAGGTTACTTAAAATTAAATCTGGGCATGAGAAGTTGAATACGTATACATATGTATCTATTAACACATCATATAAAGTACATTGGCATTCATAAGCTGTCCTTGAAATAAAATAATTATTTTATCAGTAGGACACATTAGAGCCTATTGACTTAAGCAAATGTTTAGAAGAGGGATAGAAATCTTTACTGCTGTCAAGTGTACACGCTCAGCATACAACAGTGCAAAAGGTGAGGGGAAAACATACAAAGCTGGCCAAGCTTAAATGAATAGCCTGACTAAGCTGTGATCCATGACTTTCAGTAGCTGCCACAGGCTTTCATGGATGATTTCTGATGAACACAGCCCAGAGTAATTACATTCTTGTAGATTACTTGTTCCTGTGATCATAATTATAGCTACTCTGTCATTCAAGGATTAATTAATGTATAACTAGCAGTTTTGTTTTTTTTATCATATGAAACCTGAAAGCAAATACAAATATAATAATGCCATTGTGATCAGTGGGGACATTGAAAAAGCATGTGATTATATGTCCAAAAGTAGGCAGAAGTTACATAGTAAATACTGTCCTTGAGGGAAACAGCTATATCTAATTCTAATGTTCAGTATTTGGGCTATGAAGATAAAGGATTGCATCTGTTCTTAATAACCTGCTGATTTGTTTCAGGTAATTGCAAAAGAAAGTATCACAACAACAGCAAGTTGGATATGTAGGTAATCCATAAAAACTAAACAAAACAGAACTTTCAGGTCTTACTAGGCATTTTTTTCAGCCTCTCTTTGCCATCTCAGATGGGTTCTTCCACCTTCTCTTTCATGTCATTTTAAAGACAAAAATAGAATTCCCTAGGAACAGAGAATGATTATTATTATTATATTTGCTCAGCACTTAAACAGGTATTTAAACAGCTGCCAAGATCCTTGGTAAAACTGGCTGGTGCCTTACTATTAGAAAGCAAGTTTTTAAAACCGGGCTAGATGTCAGAAATCTTTGGTGGACCTGGGTGCCTCATTACTGCTGTAGGCTAAAAAGCATTTCTAGTCTTTTTATCATCTTGGGTATGTATAAAACAGTTAATCTCTAATCCCATTTAACAAGTCACTATTCATTTCACCAGAGGTCCAGACAACAATTTTTCCCTTTTATGACCCTAATTCTGTATGATGTGGCAGTATTGACTTCAGCAGAATTACGCTCAATTCACGGAGTTTTCTAGAAAGAAAGAATATAGTCAGGTCCATTAGAAATCACTAGAAAGGGGATAATATTCCAAGCTTTAAATTTGTTGATTCACTGTACTGAAGTGTTTTAGAACCACTGGGTTACAGGGAAGTCTATTGTGTGCTTACTGTTTTAGGCATTATTCTGCCTAAAGCATGTTTGCTAAAAATGCTGTTAGTAAAGAAGTATACATCTACACTTTATATACATAATAAATATATATTAAAACAGGCTGCTGTTTAAGAAAAGAATCAGAAAAAATAACATCAAGAAAATCATATAAATATCTCCCATCTAAAAGTAGCCTGCAAAAGGCTACATGAACATAGGCTAGACAAAATGTTGAATGGTGCTTGTTAGAATCTGACTCACATATCAAACCCAGAAGAAGTGGGGAGAAGAGGGATACTTATCCATGGGAATTTGAGAGTTCCAGAGAGATTCTTGTAAGGTTAAGGTCCCCTGAAGAAGGTAGATACCTTTCCTGTTCATTTATGAAAAAAACAAACAAACAAAAAAAACCAGCCCTATCATTTTCTTTGATTTCACTGAATCAGTCTCACAAGAATTTAGCTAATAGAAATAGAAGTAAAATTATGATCATTAAATATCGAATCTTTCAATTTTCAAAAAATTTTCTACCATGAAGAATATCGTAAAATCCCAAGTATCTCATCAACTTTGATTAACATAGGAAATAGCTGTGGAGAGATATTATAATATACACAGAGAGTAAAAGGAAGGTAAAACTAAATCATTTGGCTAGTAGATGTTAATCAGGCAGCAGATGTTAAAAATGTCTTTTAACCACTAAACAAGAACTGATTGCCAATTTATTCTTATTTATTTAGAGATTTAAAAGACTGAAAACTAAAAAAGAAGTAAAATTTTATTATTGACAGTACTGATTACATAATCGGAAGTAATATTTTTTTTGGACTAAAAGTACCTAATCTCATTTTTTCTTTTCTTTACATTTCCTCATATAAAGTTTTGACTTGAAGTAGATGTGTGGTTTGGCAGCCGTTGTCAAATATTACTGTAACATTACTGTCCTTTCCAAGGCCTTTTCACATAGGAAAAGCAGACAGTATTATAGCCTCCACTGCCAGATTAACATATCCCATGATCTGTCTCAAATGTGAACTATTTCAGGAGGACTTTAATAATGTATATGTGCTTGGATTCATAATTGATAACATTTCCTATAACCACAAATGTCCACTTTCTCATGACATAAATACATGCTTTTTTTTTTTAAGCTAAGTAGCTATGTTCTACTAACTGATATTAATTGGCTTGTCTGAAATTCACCCAATGAAGTGTGTGCATTCAACCAGCAGCAGCTGTAAGTCTATAAATATTAATATAAAGCAATTATTGGTAATTTCTCTCTTCCTTTTCATTTTTGCTTTCAAGGTTTTTGACTGAAATGTTCACTAGAAGACCAACAAAGAGGCTAACATACAAAACACAGTCCTGAAGTTAATCAGTTCTAAAGCAAGTGACACAAGTGATATGTTGATCCCAGAAGGTGCTCAATGACAGAAGCTGACTGCTATGTTGGTTCTTCAGAAGAATTGATGTTTTGAATAAATTGCTCCATTACGACTATTTAGTCTTTTAAAGATGTATATTCAAATCATTTTGAGACTCATACTTTACTTATTGCTTATTTGTCCAGGCTTCCACCTCCTTTGGGTGTTGGTTAGTGCCCACACCTCCACTGCCTACCATAGGAACTGAATCAGAAGTAAGTTAGTTTATTGTCCTTTTTCAGTATACATCAAGAACAATGTTGTAATTTTTTACTGTAAGATGAGGGAAGGCCAATTAAAATTATAGAAGGCAGACAATGCTCAGTTGTTCCAGGTAATAAGACACGCCTAACATTGCCATCTGCACTGTGATTGTACTACTCACTATCAAATTACGTTTCATAAATAAAATTAAAACAAAAAAATCAAACTCCTTGTATTCTCTCTATAGCGGTTATTCAAATTAGCCTGCTCACATGACTACTGGAAAGGAAAATATGTCAGTGCTGAGGACAGAGAGACTCAAAAAAGGGAAGATGGAAATCTGGTAGGCAAGCAGTGATGCCATGAACCTCCACCTCTGAGAAGGATCAACAAAGTTCCTAAGTTATACTAGCACAAGGGAGCTGAGGAAGAAATAAAGGTCTTATTCCCTGAATGTAAGAAGAGTATTATAGATCTGAAAATATTTTATGGCAGGTGAATGAATAACCCTGTAAACTTATAGCTCTCATTAGTGAAAAGCAGTACTGAGACAGAGGGGCTCTGAGATCCAGGAGAAGTGTGTTTGCCGTCTGGATAGTTGAAAAGAATACAAAAGATACAAGGAAAGGCTGTGGTTTTACATTTACTATTTAGTCTGAAAAGGTTTCAGTTGTCCCAGACTGGTATCTTGCTAGCGTACATGTATATGA
The DNA here is from genome assembly GCF_009769625.2 of Cygnus olor. Classification (NCBI taxonomy): domain Eukaryota; kingdom Metazoa; phylum Chordata; class Aves; order Anseriformes; family Anatidae; genus Cygnus; species Cygnus olor. The sequence goes on from NC_049174.1 coordinate 22,291,620, forward strand.
CAGCCTTCTAAAGTGTTAATCAATAAAGCATTGCTTATGGAACATCTCAAGACTCAGAAATTATATTCATATCATACCATTGATATTAGAAAGTGCAAGAACTTTGGTTAATGGTAGAAATGGATCCATGTGTTTCAGGGAGCCATGTGATGCCAGCACATAGATATAGGCAGAAAGCTCAAGTAGCACTATTTATATCTCATCTGCACACCATGAATAATCTGAAATCCTGTCCTAGTATATCTGGGGGGGGGGGGGGGGGGCGGGGAAGGAGGGGATGAATAAATCATAGGAACATATAAGATTGCAGTTTTGAAAGAACCTCAGGAAGCATTTAGTGTAACTTGCTGCCCAAAGCAGTGTCAGTGATGAGGTGTGAAACCAAGTTGTTTAGAGCTTGATCCTGTCTGGTCTTTAGAACTTCTGAGGAAGAGGACTAAACAGTCTCTCTGGGCAATCATCACATCTATGTGACAGTAGCAGAGAAAGGACTATGGCACCACTAAATGGGATTACATTTTTGTCCTAAACTGAAGATATACTTGGCATGTGTGAGCCCCAAAGGATGTATATACCTAGACTGGGAACTTTGACATGGTCCGAAAAAAATCAATGTTAACTTTTGAGTGAATCACAGCAGTCTTGAGCTTTCAGGTTGGACTGCAGTGAAATCATAACTATTTGAGCTGATTACAATTTCTCCCTCAGAAGAGCATCCTGATTACAAATATTAACTTCCCAAAATTCCCCAGAAAAAAAGATCAGGTTTTACTAAGAAAAATTCAAATTCATTTTCCTGACTATATTGAGTACAACTTCATGTTTTTTATTTCATGTTTCAGTTCCTCCGGGACTGAAGGGAAAAAAAAAACAAAAAAAACAATGAGATCAATGTTGTCAGCAGTAGAGTTTCATATGTGAATCTGCCCCTGGATCTGCAAGGATCTGGAATTTGTGAGAGTCTACAGGTTAGTTTGGATAGATATAAAAAAATAACTAATATATGGGTTAGTTGTGGGTTGTTTTTTGTGTTGTTTTCCATCACCACCAGGAGCTGTGAAACTAGGCTTTCAAGAACACCTTTACCAAGCTAAAGACTAGCTTTTGAGTTACAGCTTTGGGTGCTACAGAACAAACTAAAGACCTTGCTTTCAAAAAAATGTACCACAATAGTTGGATATTATACAACGAAAATAAGTAGTATAGAAATAGTAAAAATCATCATAATCATCAATAGAATGAGTATCTCTAATGTGATCCAATATGCACCTGCCTTAAATAACTTGAAAAGCAATGATAAATAGAAAATATGCAAATAATTACAGGAAGTGTATGATGAGTTCAAGAACAAAATTATTTCTGAATGTATTTTGGGATATAGTACTGTTTTTAGTACTCTTTCAAAGCAGAAATATTGACTGTCATTATTCATCCTGCCAAACTTGCACTGGATGGTAGACAAGTACTGGAAAATCCAGAAGGAGGAACATGACAGTATATATCTTAATTGTATTGCGATGAAGTAGACATAATGGCAAAGGGAGGAATCTAGGAGAGATTATTTTAATAAAATACATCTTAGGCAGCAAACAACCCTTTCAAAAAAGCAAGATATGTCATTTGAGTATCTCTGCCATTACAGATTATGAGCAAAACTCTCATTTGCCAAGTACCTGCAGTTCATATTGGCTTCAGTAGTATTACTAAATACAGTCCTTAGCATTGATGAAAAATCTAGCCATTCATTTGCAGCTGCATCAATATAGTTTCTGGAGATGCTAGCATCAGACAGGCACCTGGTTTGAAAACATGGCCTACATCACATGTATTTTATCTGCAGAGACCAGCAGATCAGCTCATATGCTACAGTTGTGACAGAAATTGCTCTTTCAGGATACGGATGTCTCTTCAAATGAATTAGACAAACACAGATTTTTGTAATAAAATTGGCTGTGATCTCATGCTATGATATTATGAAAGAAAGTGGGAATACTGGAAGAAAAATGTGTGACCTGGATATACGCAGATTACTGTTGACAGCAATTTGAACAACAGTACCGATAACTACAGTGTCAGGAATAATTAGTTTTATCTGATTCTGGACTCTGTATAATTGCAGAGAAATATGATTACTGTGAGAATAATACTGAAAAAATTCAAAAGTGGAAAAATACAGTTGTAGCGAGAAAACATATATGCCAGGTGGAGAAAAGCTTCGCCTACAGAACTGTTAGAATATGCTAATAATAAATTGTTAATGACTAAGCGAGCACAGTGTAGAAACTGCAGTTACCTTATTAGATGAAGTGACCGTGTAAAGTATGTTAACAGAATGCAGAAAGAGCAAAGAAGGTATAGAACACTAAAAATGAAAAAGCATACTCTGCTTGTCTGGGTTTTCTGATTAACATAGAAACACAATGTACTACTACTAAGATATTTCGGAGAAAAAAAATAACCTTCATCAAGTGAGTATGGAGACATTGACACAAAAAGCTCACACTATTTTTTTCCTCTTCTCAGTTAAATTGGAATTTATTTCCTATGCTTAGTTCTGGGACACCATATCCAAAATTGTTGAGTTCACAGTTCAAGGAGGAGGGTACAAAATCTATGCAAAATTACAACATATCAGCACAAGGAAGGGAAGTAAAACAAATCCATATTATCTATTAAAATGAAAAATCTGCAAGGATAATCTGTACTGCCATAACGTGGTGCCCAAATAAGAACACTTTATATGCTTCAAAACTGCACATTATTGATTTTAAAATGAACCTGTAATAGGAAGAAATTATGTGTGATTACTGACTGAAAACACATCTAGTCTGATATCGTCCAAAGGAGGTAAAAGGCCTCACTGCACCTTGGTCACTCAAGAAAAATCCCAAATGTGAACCTTCAGAGTATCTGCTGCCCTTTTCTCCCCTGCAGCTGTGCCTCACTATCAGTTGCTGCAGGGCAGAGGAAAAAGAAAAGAGGAGCTCTGGCTACCCTACTGTCCTGCTAAGCTAGCAGCATATGGAAATGCTACCAGATCAGGAATTCAGCTCCTATGGCTTGATGCTAGGAAAAAGGCTGAGGAATAGAAATGAGCTTCTTCATCTTGTGACCTCTCTGAAGTAAACCTTGCCCATAGAGATGTACCATTTTTTACACAGAGCTGGTTAGGAAGAGAGAGTCTATTCTGTGAGTGATTTTGATAATGTATGTTTTTATTTATGATTGCATAGAAATGCAGTTTGAAGTTCTCTGTGAAAGGAAATTCTGCCTGCACAGAATGTGCTGGAGCTACATGCCCAGAAGATCGTAGCTCAGGCTAGCTCACCTCCTGGTTTTCTCTGAGGACACAAACCCTGTGTGCCTGCTGCAGTTGAAGTAGGAGCAATTTCAGTAAAACCATAAAGCCTGCAAGCTCAGGAAGCTCTACACCACCTCTGTACTTTTCACAAGCATTAGGTTGAGAGCCAGGAACCACGTTAAGCCAGCTCCAATACAAGGTGCATGCACCTTTCATTATTATTGATAAAAAGACAGAATATACAGACAAAAGAAATCCAAACTACAGTTTATCCAAGGGAGAAGCTAAGAAAAGGAAGGAATTTCACCTGACAAATGGCAGTCTTATCACCCAATGTGTGAATACGCTGTAGACAAGGTAGGGGGAACTCGGGTACAAAGATAAGTAGTTTTAGAAATAGATGGGTCTAGTTAAATAAATAACATACAGTAAATGATTTACCCTTTCATACTCTAGCAATGAATGCATACAGATCAGAATTTGTTCCTTCTCCCAGTTCACTCCATTTTGTTAAGCATACACTTCTGAAGAAACCAAACTTAAGCTGTGATCTAGTTATGATAGTTCTTACATGAACTATTATTCCAAAATATTATGCCTGAATTTCTGTTATGATGGAAGACGAATTACAGAAAGTGCACATATTTACCTTCAATTACACTTCCCTTGGTACAGAATAATTATCCACAAAAATACAGAGCAGGGTTCTGCTTTGTATGCTGCTGTAATTTCAGTATGTATGAGGAAAAGAATAAATTAATAAAAGTATGTTTTATGTCCTTACCTAGTTATTACCAGTGTTCTGTCTGGAATGACATCTGCCAGAATGACAGACATAGCAATATAATACAACTAGAAAACCTTCAAGAGGCACAGAACATGCTGGGGTCATTTCTGTCACTCTTAATTGGCCAGAGAGGGTCAGCAAGGAGTAATTGGAGGCACCCATTATTGGGCAAGAACCCAGGGAATCAGATGAGCATCTAAATAATGTAAACTCCCAAAGCAAGAGAACACACCAAAACCGTGGCTTAATATGAGGGAATGAAACCCTGTGGTGAGACAGAGAGATATTGAAAGAGTCTCTCAGAGGAAGAAGTGGAAGCCTCATTGCCTGAATAATTTAAATCCTAAATGAATAATACAAACACAAATATACTGAAGGGAACAATCCACTGGCAGGACATAAAGTAGATGGATATATTGATGCTTTTTGTAATTCTGTTTTCATGACCTGTACATACTACTTCCAAAACAATCTTAAGTCATGAGGTTTTGAATCCCTAGGCATTCCAACATAGCATGTAATAAGAGTAACATATACTTTAGAATAACAGACTTAACTTTTCATAATCCTTCCAGAGAAAGTTACCTGCTATCTTAGTTTCTTGCCATGTGACATTACCTTTATCAGCCTAAAAGATTAAGCTCTCAGAAGTTCTGCAATTAAAGATTTTGCATTTATAATTCATATTCTTATCATCAAGTTACAGTCCCTCAGAGAGGGAATTCCATGTAAAACATATTATACATCGAACAAAATCCCAAATAACTTTTTTTTTTGAGGGGGAAAGGAGGCAGGGGAACAGAACGCATGACTATTGAGGGTCAGCTGGCTGCAAATTTAACAAGAAGCTTGTAACCACTTTTTAGAGCATAATATGGTACGGACACTTCTTTTATCATTTTGCAATACTAAATACTTGATATGTTTTCTCCCATTGAAACATCCGAAGTCCTGAATACTAATGAGAACCATACACAGACATGGCGATGAAGTAAACCTTTAGGCCAAAGAGAAATTACATTCATGCAATCTCATTAACATCAATGGTCTTGCTAGAAATAAGAGCTTTTTTCAGAGAACAACGAAAGTGAAATATAAAATAATCATATTCAAACATAACTCAAGGTGAATTTTGCATCAATAATGAAGTATTTCTATTTCACTATGTAGGCAGCTGTGTAAGCTACATCGCTGTAGGATTATGAAAGACTTACTGGTCTTGGAGTATCAGCACAGTGCAAGTAAAGAAAAACTACTCATAGAAGGAGCCAGCTCTAGCAGCAGAAACTGCTGCCACATACACCCTAAAATCTTCTCCACAGCACCAGCAGAGATTTGCTGTTTTGCTGCTAATGATTTTCAAACAGCTGATTTCTATCTTCTCCAACAGAGGTAATTTGGCAGCCTGTTGTCCCAGGTAACTGCACACTTTACCTGTAGGCCTAAATCCCAGCCAGCCATAACCTAATTGATTATCATTATTACCATAAGGGATTAAAATAAAATCTAGAGCTCTAGAGCTATATTTTGAAACTTTAGAGAGAAGAGAAGAGAAGAGAAGAGAAGAGAAGAGAAGAGAAGAGAAGAGAAGAGAAGAGAAGAGAAGAGAAGAGAAGAGAAGAGAAGAGAAGAGAAGAGAAGATGTTCATTAAGAGACATAAATCTTTCAAGGAATCACAAAGGCCATCTTAGCACAAAATGGAATTCAAATACAGTTTCATTATTTCATTTGACAGCCCTGAAGACACTCACAGCTTTATTTAAAATTGGAGGCACAGATGGATGAATAAATGACAGGGCATACATGATATAGACTGCAAAAGTAACACAGATATCAAAGCAACACAGATATCTCATGCTAGCTGGAACAATGAAACACATGCACACATATGAAATAAGCAAAACCTAAATAAAACAAAATAAAAACTATCAAGACTTAACTGTATACTGCTCCAGTGTATTTATTCATATGGGATTGCACTAATAAACTTCTGTCTACAGCAGGCAAACTGTAGAATCAGGGCAACGATGAAATGGAAACAAGACTTTGAGAAGGAACAACATGCAGCTAAAGATTATTTGAGCTGGAAAAAAAAAAAAAAAAAAGAAGGAAAGAATTTCTCTTAGGGAGTCAATCTCTTGCAGCATCAAAGAGATAAAGCCGTAGTCAAGGGTGATAGGAACGCTGGACTAAAACTGAATGACTCCTTTTTATATTTTTTCACCAAAATGAATGGGAAATATGATTAGAGACGTTTCCACAGAGATATCTTTTCCTCATGATAAGAGATTTAATTGCTAACTGCTAAAATGTCAAAATAGCTCAATAACACATCTCCAGTCATATATCCCTCTGAATTCTCCTAAGGAACTTGAACGAGAAGTAGTTAACGTGTCAGAAAAACCACTGAAATCTCATGAAATTGAAATTTCAAAATCAGCTTCAATCCTGAGGCCAGGAAATGCCATATATAATTTTGCTGCAGAGCAGCAGTGTTCACTGGGGAACTATCGCTGGGCTGTGGCGAGGGCGGTGCCATGAGGGGCAGTGCCACAAGGGGGCAGAGAATGAGGGGATCAGTCGTGCTAGATGCATTTTAGCTCAGGAGAGACCCTCCCTTGGCATTTTGGTCCCTTGCAGAGCTGGCAACCGCACAACTTTATAGATAAAACATATATCTCCATGGCATTCTCCATTTCTTTCATCACACTAGAGAGGCACGTTTATGATGAATTCAAACTTTGTCACTTACATGCATATTTTCCCATTCAAATGCAAATCCTTTCAAATGATCACTTTTCTCTCTGTGTTACTAAATTGTCCAGTTTTAATATATGTTCATCTTGCACTTCTCTCACTGTTGGCTTGTTACAGGAAAATATAAAACATTATGCACAATGAGTATTAAACACTCCAGGAGTAACAGAGCATCTACGAGACTGCAGGGGTGTAAATCACCGTGATGAAAGATTTTCTGATGCCACCTATTGCTTATGCGGTTATTACATGCCATCATTCTTGTGAATTCCTCCCCTGACAAAAAACACGTCTCAGATCTTGTCTTTCAGCAGCAGTCATCTTGTTTTGGCTGGGGTTATCTTGAGCAGTTCCTAAACCAACAAAGGGAGGTGGGAGGGGGAAATAATTGTGGACTCTGATTGATGTACATTCACCTAATCAACAGCAAGCTTCTAGTAAATATCAGGAGACAGAATGGAAAAGGACTTCTGGAGCCATGGAATCTTAATTTCTGCTATTTTAGGCAAATATAGTCTGATGCTCAAACAACATGAAAAGATGGCGCTTCACTGAGATTTGTATTCTCGATTTTATTTTGTGGGGTTTTGTTTGTTGTGTTGTGTGGTTTTTTGTTTGTTTGTTTTTTAATTTATGTATTTTTGTGCCAGCCAGGCACCTAAAGGATTCCGGACTCTAGTAGCCTGTAGGGTTCCTCAGTTGACCTAATTTGGTATTAACTGTTGAATACTGAAAACAAACATTGATTGTTTGGTACAGGTTTCAATTTTATTGTGCTTATTCTCTGTTGCTGTTTTAGAAACACCAAAGTACGATTTCTTTATGTAAAAATCAGAATTAATTCACTCCTGACAATTAAAATTGGACAAGATGTTAGGTATTACATACAATGTTAAAATAAAAATGCTCCTCTCACTTTTATGTCCCCAAGTTCAGCTGCTGTCTTTGGGACCTTCAATACATTTTCAGAGCAATATATGGGTGTTATTGGTCAAAATAAACAGCTGAAAGAGAAAAAATCAACCTGCAGCCTCATCCACAGTTCACTACATGAAGAGTGAGTAAAAATATCCTCAGAATTTCACTCTCTAGCATTGATCAGAAAGTCAAAGATGTTACAGTTCTCCACATAGCGTGACTACAAAGAATATATATGGCTGTTATTCCTTTGATTCAGACATCTGAGTATACAGATTAAAACATTTCAACATTTATTCTGTAAATGAGCAACACTCACTTCCTAAGATTGATTATGTACCTGATTACATACCACTTAATCTAGCTGAGGTTTTGTAATTAGTATACAGCCAATTACTATGCAGCCTTCTAAATACAATTTATGTGTATATAAGTGGTATTTTCAGACATTATTTACAGTTGTGTAAATCTAGAATGATTCCTCTAAGATTAAATGAAATTAGTCAAGAAATGTACCCACATACTCAACAGACTGTGTCCCTCCCCTGATAAATATAGAGGAAGACACGCGGTAACATTGAAACACAGGCCACACCTGAGAAAAACCCACAGGAATAAGGAAACACCTGTTTGTCTTGTGGGAGAACAGGTGGGAGGCAGTGGTTTGCCGGCTCAATATCCTGCGCTTGATATTACAAAGAACAGGGAGCAGGTGCCCCTCTGTTGTTTTTTTTTAACTCCCTTTCCCTGTCAGTTTATTAAGAAGCCGCCTCTGCTCTGCGCTCCCCTGGAGATGCCTTTCCAGCACCGCATGGCTGCCCCCAGCTCCCTCCCCGTATCACCTCGCCGACCTTCCCCGTGCTGAGCACGCCCCGTTTCCACCTGCTGGGTAGAGCGGGAAGCCCTAATACAACCCCAAAACAGCACGCTCTGCCCTATGGGCTGGTCCAGGCCGAGCCGAGCCAGGCCGGGGGCGGAACCCAGGCGCTCCCTTGGCCCGGCCGCGGGCGGTGGCGGCGCCTCGGTGCGGGGCGGGTTCAGCACCGCGGCCAGCTCCGGGCCGGCCCCGGGAGGCAGCCTCCCAGCGGCCGGGCAGCGGCGCCCCCCCGCGCCGAGGGTTCCCCCTGTTTCGACAGGAGGGGAGTGTGTGTGTGTATGGGGGGGGAAGCCCCCGCCTAGGTCGCGCTGCGGAATGGGAAGGGACGCGCATTAGGGCGGGGAAGGATGCCGAGGGCGCCGGTGGTCCCTTGGTCCCTCTCCTCTCCCCCATCGCTCCAAACAGACCCCCACCAACGCCCCCCCAACACACACACACTCCCCAACCGCAGACGGGGCGTGCACCAGGCTGCTTCCCCTGGGCCCTGGCAGCGCCTGGGGCCGCTCTCGGCAGCCGTGCAGGGGCGGCGGGGCGGGGAAGCAGGGGGCGGCCGAAGGCAGCGGGCACCCCCCCCTTCGCCCCCGCCGCCAGCGCCCCGGGTATCCGCTGCACCCCTGCAGCTGCGGCGGAGGGGGGGCTGAGGCGCGCCGAGGCCGTGCCGGGGTGTAGCTCGTTCCCGATGCCGCTGTTCGTCGCCGAGTTTTGAAGAGATTTATTGGCTGGCTCTTGCCACGCTTGAGTAATCCGAGCTGCTGCGCGCCGTGGTGAAGCCCGGAGGGGGGGGAACGTCACTCCCTCTGGCAGCGGAGCAACATTAGTCTTCCAGCCCTCCAACCACCGCTACAGCGTCGGAAACTGCCGGGTCACAGCCATTTGCTTTGGAAAATTGGCGATGTTTGGTGCTAGAGATCGATTACCCTTGTAATCTTCCCCCCCCTCCTCCTGCTTACCCCACCCCTACCCGCCCAGACAATAGCGTCCGAGGTCCTCCAGGAAAAAAATAGAAAAGAAAGCGAGGAAAGAAAGAAAGAAAAAGAAAGAAACTGGGGGATGGATCTGACTCCGATAGGAAAAGCGTGTGTCTAGAAGTGGTGCTAATGGGAAGAGATTTCCGAGCTCCAGAGGACGATGATTTGTCACAAAGGGTAGCTGGCTCGGTGCTTTGGGCTGGAGCCGTGTAGGAGATCCCTGGAGAAGTCATTGTGCACAGAAAGCCGAAGATCTGTACAAACATGCCTGTTCGCAGAGGTCATGTGGCACCACAAAATACATTTTTGGGCACAATCATACGAAAATTTGAAGGGCAAAGTAAGTTCTCTCTTTCTATCTATTTTGCTACAGTAGTTTGATTCTGCTTGTGACTAAATGGACAGCAGCTCCGGACTATTTTAAGTTTGTAGCTTGGGAAGAAAACCCCAGAGGTGAGGAGGGGATCCCTCGCAGGAGTAACGTTGTTTTTGATCTAGAATGCAGATTACCGACTTGAATTATTGAGCTTTTCATTTTTCTTCCCCTATTTCAATGAACAGTTTTTATCTTTGACTGTATCCATGTTGTATAGCTACAGAAGTTATATTTCTTACCTTCTAAACCAGTGAGATGTCTCTGAAACACAGTGTAAAATTTTGTTGTCCATATGGTGGCTAAGAAAATCGGGTAGATTTATTATTGTTGTTATTGTTATTAATTATCATTGTCTTTTCAAAATAAAGTATAACAGGCAGACTTTGATTTAAAGGAACCAAATAATATGCAGAGGAGCTATTAAACAAAATATTCTTACCTTGTCATCGTGACTGCATTTTAATATATCTGTCAAATATTTCTGCTTTGTTTATGGAAGCCTAAAATATCTATCAAACCAGTGCAAATGCATCCTCAGGGAGAGTCTCTGAGGTCTTTTCCAATGCAGCAGTTTTACTACCTGTCGAGGAGGCTGAGAAGCTGAGGTGTTTTTCCTGGATGAACTCTGGTTTACTGTTAACGGTAGGAAGGAACACTTGATGCTTAAAATGAATTTCATTTAGAAACAGTAGTTTTGATATATGTACATTTATTTAAATATTTAGCATATTTTTAGTATCAGTTCAGTGCAAACTCTTAGAGCTAGCTCCAGTTTATATACTTCCTTATACCTAGCCATACGTTACCAATTTAATATTTGTTATTTGAGAATAATATAAAGACTGTAGTCCTGACTTAACCAAATGCCAAGTCAGTGTTGCTACTTGAGTAGAGTTTTTATGTCGTTTTTACGTTGAGAATATAAAACCCTACCTTTTAAATAGTCAAGTGATAGTGAACATTCAGCATGATTGAAAGATAGTAGAAAACAGCAAGAATGAAATCCGTATTTTTCTCTCCAAATATTGCACTGTGCTCAAAGACCGAACATCTTTAAAATTTTGAAGACTTGTACTGCTAACTTGGTATCACATAAAAAGTCTTTTCTAAAAGTGAGGGGCTTGCTAGTGTGATTAACATAAACAGAAATTGATGTTATTATCAGTAAATATATCAAAACTGTACATTTGTAATTAAAACTGGAATAGTGTGTTATAGTGGTAAACGGAGACAAATGAAATAACAGTTGAAAGACAACTTTTGAACTTTTCTTGCAGGTGAGGGTTTGGGAAAGCATGTTGGACTAAGGCACAGAACTTCAGTGGACTAAAAAATGTTTGAAACGCCACAATCTTTGATTTTGATGTACCTTCATATTCATGTTTTTACTAAGGAACATTTTATTTCATAAATGTAACTTTAAAACAGTCACAGAGAACAAACATTTATCGTGTTTTTTTCCAGATAGTTTTCTTAAAATACTGACTATGAACTTAATGTCATTCAACTTGGTGAAAGTCCCTACTGAGTAGCCTCAGCTGGTTGGGCTTTATCACCGTAGAACCCCCTTCCCTTCCACCTTCAACCCCCACCCAAAGAAGCGACTAACTTTCAAGGACTTTCCGTGGAGTTACGGCTGACAGCATGATACTAATCACTTATGTTTCACTGAAGCTAAAAAAGAAAAATGTCAAAAGAAGTTTTGCAAAAGACTTTCACAGTCTAGCTTTATTTCCTTAAAAGACAACTATCTTCATTTTTAATGTATTTTAATTTTATTGAATTTTCTTTAAAAGCTATGGATCAAATTAACTCCATTAAATGACTGAAAATCTCTGCATTTCAGGCATTCCAGTGAAATGAGTGGTTGTTTAGCAGCCATCCATGCAATTGACACTTTATGAAAAGTTGAAAGACTACTAAAAAATGCATCACTTTCTTTTATTGCAGATAAAAAATTCATCATTGCTAATGCTAGAGTGCAGAATTGTGCTATCATCTACTGCAATGATGGATTCTGTGAGATGACTGGGTTCTCCAGGCCAGATGTCATGCAGAAACCTTGCACCTGTGATTTTCTTCATGGACCAGAGACTAAAAGACATCATATTGCCCAAATTGCTCAAGCACTGCTGGGGTCAGAGGAGAGGAAAGTGGAAGTTACCTATTATCACAAAGATGGTAAAGTCCGTTTTTATATTCAAAACTTCTGTGTTTGGTTATCAGGTAAAAGTGTGTATGATCTGCTGGCCAGACCCTTCGCTGGAGTAGGTTGTATCTCCTTTGATGTCCAGTGAAGTACAATTACGTGTATCAGTAAGGGAATTTGCCCTGAAAGTAGTGGCTGTATAGAGTATTTCACTGTATGCTCACTGTAAGAGCTGAATGATAGAGCTGAATGTAAGAGCTTTAAATTAGATGTAAATCTCCTACAGTAAACAGTCCTACAACAATGAAAAGATAACTCAAGCACAGAGCAGGAATCTTCTGACTTAATTTGTAGGAACTGTTTCATCTCAGAGAAAGTAGGAATGATGTATCCATTTCAGAGAACTTAATTCTGCCAGCCTGAAACCATAGTTTGATTTAAATGCAGTATTTTAATGGATAAAGCACAAGGGGATTGAAAGCAGCAAAAATTGGCCCATAATGAAGACAGTATTGCCTTATAAAGAAAGAGGAAAATCCTTCTCAGAGATGAGATACTGTGGAGTATCTATATTTGAATCACAAAAGTTGTCCTAGAATTATGTTGTCACAGTAACAAATATGGGATGGTTAAACTATGAGGAGTATCCCTGTTTTACAGTGAAGATTCGGTATAATCTTTTAACACTATTGCTGATATAAGAAAGAGTGGTTAAATCTGCGCTTCTGATGCTTTTTTTCCTGTTAAGAGAGCATAAAGTAAATAAGCGACTGTTTTTGTAGATTAAAACATACATGAAATCTAATTATGATACCTAATAGTTACATTGGATTTTTTTTATTTTTTATTTTTGATTACCTAGTGTTATTTACAGAAACACCTGTCTTTCAAACAAATACAAATTGTGAATATGTGGTGTACCTTATTCCATCACTTGCTGTATATATACTCTTGGGAGAAGGAAAAGGAAATTCATATTCAAATGCTGAGCTTAAATTAGTTCTGGAGAAGTGCCAGTGTGTTGTTTGCATCAATTTTAGAATCACATGCAATGGATGCTCTGTCATTTTAAAGTCACAGAGTTAAACCCTGTTCTTAGTAATTCTGTTGTTATCTTGGAGAAACTTAATATTATATTTAGCTTAGGCTAGTATAATTCAGATAGGACTCAGGCCAACCATTCTACCCACATTACCAATATTTAATATTCTTCTTAGCACATTCTCATTACAGTCCTTTGTTCTTAGACCTGGTTTGGTGGACTGGAGTAGATTTTGTTCAAGACTGGTTGTTGTAGTTGTGCCTTAAACATAGATTTATCAGGAGACCTGACACTGTGTCTGTACACATCTAGCCTGTGTTTGCGTTAACTTGGCATGTGTTAAAAATAATATTGCAAAAGGAGAATGTCATTGCCAACTTTCACAGCCACAAGCCTGAAGCACTGTTTTGAGATCTGGTTATTTAAAAGCGCTTCAGTCTCCCACGATAATGGGAGGTAGGAAAGGCACTTTAACTATCTTAACTACTGCATAGCTATCTATCAGTTACCCTAAATAAGTATTTTTCTAAAATGCTTAATCCTGGCATCATGCAACACATCACAATCTATTTGAGGCCAAAGCAAAACTGACCACAAAAATTGCTATATCCTGTGTAAATAGTTTTGAATTTTGAAGTACATTATAAATGACAGTTACGGATTATTCAGTGTAAACACTCTCAGGCATAAAAGGTTTTCAGTAACTTCCCTGCAGTGCATAGTTTCCTTACATTGAAAGAGTACTAGACTATATGTTCAAAGGTGAAGGAATTTCAAAAGCTACGAACAATATTTCTAGACAAATGTGTGTTGAATGTCTGAAAAATATACTGGTCAAAATTACTTATCATGCACTGTATGCACTGCAAAATTTAAACAAACAACAGGTGACTTTTAAAAATTTAAATATTTAAAATTTTGAGTCACTGATTATAGGCAAATATTGACAAAATACAAGATAGGTCTGACACTCAAGTTTATAACTCCCAGACAACTCGATCAGACTTTTTTGTTTCATTCCACATAATGTTAAATTTCTTTAAAAAATGTGAGAAAAAGTTCTGAAGTTTGTGTGGTATTACAAAATTTAAGCTACTTGTATGATTGATATAATAAATTTCAGTAAACATGTTCAATAGTTATTCTAAATTGCCAAAGAGATATACTTCGCCTTTCATCTAAAATTTGGAAATGTGTTTTATATAGAACTATATACTGAGTAGTGACAGCTAATAAGGACTTTCTCTGGGTTCTGAAGCAGAATAAATTTAAAGAATTTTCTAAACATTTGAGACTTTAGTGCCTGGTTAGTTGTTTATTTTGTATTGTGTAGTGTGAGTGAATATGAGAATTCTTTAAGAGCTCAATACCAACACAATTAGAACTTTAATTTTTTCTATGTGAGTAACCCAAGTTACTTTAATGAACTGCCCTCTGCTTGAAAGTTTGATTTAACATTATATAGATATATATTCCATAGCCACCCATTGTGTGGTGTGCTTTACATAATACTTAAGCATACAGTGGAGAATGGCAGCTCATGAAGTTGTCAGTGGCTTAAGGTTCTGCAGACAGACGTTTCTGAAGACCATATTACAGAGTCCTCAATAAATGCCCAGTGAAATGCAAATAAAAGCTTATTCCCTATCACATTCTCACTTACTCTATATAAACTACTGTTTGCATTAAAATTCTTCTAGTACATCAAGTAAAGAAAATGTCAGTGGGAACATACATCCTCTCACTTGTAAAGCTAGTTTGTAATCAGAAGTCCAGCAATGCAGATAGCAGAAAGAGAATCGCTGTATAACTAATTATTCTCCTTTTAGATTATAAATGCCACCTCACATAGTTTTAAAATGAGGCAGGTTGAAACTTCAACTTAAAAGGAACTTCTTGCATTAGAAAAACAATATTGCATATACACTGGATGTTAGGATTCTACAGTTCTCTACTGGTCTATAGCCTACTTTTCTAGATTAAAAAAAAAAAAAAAAAAGGCAAGACTGAGTTTTAAACATCTTGATGATGATAGACTGAATGTTCCTGTTTGTTGCTTTAATTTTTAGGCTAAATCACACATGTTAAGAGAAGGGGGCAGAAGAATGGGAAATTTTTTGAGGCAGGCTGATCTTCAGAAAATGGCAGCTGTTTGAATCAACACTGCTTTAAATATGGAAGACAAGACAGAACGGTCAAAGGAGAATGGAAATACAATATATTACAGTTTTATAAATGTATTACCTATACTAGGCATGTTTCCCTTAGCTCTGTGCAGAATGGGGAGGGAGTAGAGGAGACAGGGAGAATAGCTGTGAGAGCTTCGTATAATTGTTTCAGTGGCATGAAGTTGGAATGGCAGCATTACTTACACAACCAGCAGGCCCTGTCCCAACCACACTGACTTCCCATACTTACGGAAGTTTTTAACATTTGCAGCTAACGGCCTTACTACGGTATTTCTATCAGAATGAGATTGATAGCCCACATTTGGTTTGAATTTCTTCTCACTCATTTTTCTTTTTAGAAGGTTATTTGCACAATCTAGACTATTCAGATTATTCTAATCCTCTGTCCTGTTAGAGTAGAGCCACAGTAAACAATTACGTAGCTATTAAAAGAATTAACAACTACTGAGAAAAACAGTTAATAGGAATAGATGGATGCCAGAACTAGCAGTCCAAATTCATAGTTTGTCATCACAAAAGAAGCTCTCACTGGAACTACTTATGGGATTAAGGACTCAAAGAATTCTTTTTCTTTTTACGTAAATAGCCCTTTAATTAAAAATAAATAAATAAAAAACATGCAATTAAATGCAGATAAATGACAAGAAATATTCCTTTCAAACATTTTTTTTTTAAATCTTACCCATAAGGCATTACATCTGCTTAATTCAAAAATTATATTCTGATATCAAAGTAACTGTATAGAATGTTCCTCACTGTCTCACAACTTAATTTCCACAAGTTATATAGCTATATGATCTGTATTACAGTTAAAGGTAAGATATTATATATACAGAATATCAATTCTTATTTTAATAAAGTTGTTTGTGGTGAAAATGTTTGACAGCTCTTCCTTTGAGGACTCCATTTTTCAGTTTAAGTCATTATTGCATAAATCATTCTTGACAGCTGTAAAATATTGCTTGAGGTGGTAAAGCTGTAAAGGTTTTGACATAAAAAGTATAATTATTTTGGGACTGAGAATGGATATATAATAAAGGATAAGAAAGGACTGTATTCCACCGAATACTTTGTTACTTCTTACTCTGTTTTAAATGTTTACGCTTATAAAGTATACCTGTTAGACAGAAGGACATCATTTATGCTTATACTATAAACAGCAGATATTCTAGATGCACTACAGAAGGATATAGGGTTGAGCAAATATAAGATTAAGCAATTATTTGCAGGGTGCTTATAAACTTCTCAAATTACTTGCCACTTACCTAGTTTGAGAAATGAAATTTGTTGCAACTAACTGCAAATTAAATATAATTGTATTCTTAAAACACATTAAGGTTCCAAGCTAACATTTTTAAGGCCTTTTAAGCTCTTTTTCGAGGATAAGAAAATAAAATTTTTAAAAACGTAAACATATTGACCAAGTGAAAATGGTAATAAGTGTTCTCAAATATAAAGATCAGGACTTAATGTAGAAGTTCACCATCTAGCCTTCAGCCAGCACAGGCCTTTTATCACCTTTTTGTGTTCCATAAATGCTGTGAACCTACCAATCAATTAAAAAATACAACCAAAATCAAAGAACCTTGCATGTATGTCAAGTCCCCTTAGATTAACTCTGACAAGAGGGTAAGACAGTGCAGTTTTGACTGTAGATTCGATGTGTTAGCCATGGCTGATGTGAAAGGTGAATGAATCAAGTCAACCTGTAATAACCTGCTGCTGCATTTTGATAAAGAACATTTTTCCCCTTCATCAAAACCCTGTCTAAAATAACCCTGTCTTAATGCAAGTTTTTTTTTTTTTTGCTAACATTCTTAAAAATAAAATTTCTTGGAACAAATCCAGAGTGTTTATGAAGGTGTTGAACTATTAGAAATAGATGCTCTTCTGTTGTGTTGGTAGAGTAATGTACGTTTTAATACTTGTCCTGAGAAGACAAAAGTTTTGCCTGTCCCATTCAGCATTGCTGGTTTTGTGGCAGGGAGCCTCATAAGCAGCAAGCTGACAATTCAGCGATCACCCATCCCGGTCTAGCTATGGCTTCTGTGCCTGCCCAGAACTGTGGGTCACTTCTTGCTCACTTTTCACATAGGATACCTAATGATTTAATCAGCTTTCAGAAATATTGAGTAGGCTTACGTATGGACCAATTTCAACCATATTTTTCAATTACTTTGTTTTCTAATAAATTATTTTTCTCTTCTCAAGTTAAGATGAATTTATTTTCAATAAGGAGGAGGACTTGAAATTTTTTTTCCCCTTTTCGTGTATTCCTACTAATGAAAGACATTACCTAACTAAAAAGGAACAAAAATTAAACTGTCTTTAAAATTATTCTCTTTATATCAGGGTTAAGGGTATGCTTAGATACAACTAATTTTAACAAATAAGAATACAATTACTATTACTACAGCAACTGCATCTTTAATAGAAAAAGAAATCTTACAGGGTTTGGAAAAATCTTCTGACAGTTTTAAGTTCTTCTATGGCACAAATAAAAAAAACCTGCAGGCTAATGAATGAGGAAGAGTATTTCATCTCAGTACAGTGTCTAGGGGGAACTCTTCTGGCACTGGACTTTCATAGCACAGGTTTATGGCCGGATTCAGAAAGTCACAGGGTGAACTTATACTAATCAAGGGACAGATTTCCCTTGCTTGAGCTACAAAGAATTAATGGTTGCTGGCTGTAGAAAATAGAGTCCCATAGTAGTAAGGAAGGTGTCACATTTTGGAGTCAAATAGCACTATAAGTTTATGATATGATACACATATTCAAAATTAATTTTTTTCTAGACTGTTTAAAATAATAATATCCTATGGAGTGGAGTTTAATCTTTTAATTAGGCATTGCCTAATGAAGTTTTTATCTGCTTTGAATATACTCTTCTCAGTTTTAGTGAAAGCTATTTTATTTTTGGTGTATGAGACAAGAAGAGCTGCTAGTCTGTGGTGTTTTTTTTTTTGGTGTGGTTTCACATAATCTTATTGCGTCCTCTTTCTATGTTCAATTTGTGTCTTTTCAAATGTCACATTCTAATAACAGAGTTTTTCCATACTCCGGATTTGTGTTATTGATTAATTCTTTTCTCAACAGAACTTGATCACATATTATAAAGAAAGAGGTGTAGGGAGCAAATCAGACCTTGCTAGAGACATGGAAATAGAGTAACTGTTTTTCTAACAGCACCCTTATGCATACTTGGTGTTATACAAACTTCAGAATGTCTCACTTTGAATAGTACCGATGTTGACATTGGTACTGATCTCTCTGGTTTTATGCAATGGAAAAAGAATAGTGGTATGGACTGGATTTTACCTTACTGGTTTTAAGTCCAGTTTTAAAGTGTTCCTTACATATTTGACTTAGTGTATGACTCAGTTTATATGCTAGACAGTCCATACTGTTCCTAGCTTTCCAACCAAGTATGAAAAAGTTTAATCGAGCAGCATGGGAAGCACATTAACCAAGACCAAGCTGACTGTGGAAATTGCTAACTTACTCTGGAAACCACGTAACTCAAAAGCAATCAGAACTGTAGCCGAGAACCAAGATCAAGGCAGAGCAGATGCATGACAGTGGCGGTGGGGCTCTAGGCTTGATAGTTACAGCTGCTTTCATAGTCTACGTAGCTGAAAGTTCACATCCGAGGTGAGAAGTACTGGTCTTATAATTTTGTATACTTTGAATTTTTCAGTATAGTATACTGTTTTTTTTGTGTTTTTTTTTTTTTTTAAGAAAATAACATACATATTTGAATAATCTTTTAGAAATTTCATTAAAATGTCATTTCAAAAGCAGAATTCCAGCCATTGCTAGTCACAAGAAGCTTTTGGACCTCCAATATTTCCATAAATGCCCCATTTAAGATCCCTCACTAACCTCCTGGTATAATACAGCTTTTTTTCATTTCTGCTTTTCTTAATTTCTCTCATTCTGTAATCCCAGTGAAATCTTATCAGTAAACATCACCACAAAGAATACCAAAATGTAGTCAAAAAAAAGTCAAAGTAAATATTATAAAGGGGAGATCTTGTTGTCTTTTTCTGTTTCATCAACCACTCTAGTTACAGATTTCATTATACCTACTCTTGACACTGCCCCCAATTATAGTACGTGTTATTATATAGTGTTATCCAGAGGAAAAAAAAAAAAAGAAAAAAAAAGAATATATTCCAGCTTCATTGTTAACAAAGAAGAGATATATCATCAAAACCTAAAAATGGTAATTAAATGTCAACATTGTTAACTATATCTTTGCTGATAATTAAGTGGAAATTACAAGACGAAAGCTTAGGCCAGAAATCAGAGCTGCCTTCAGTACTTCCCTGCTTACTGAAAGTTTTTGCTTTCCCGTTCTTGTTCTTTCTTAGTATCACATAGTCAATAAAAATAATTTCTTTTATATTCTGACATGACCTCATTTAAATTCCTGATTTGCCACATGAGACTGCAGTAGAAAACAAAGTCATGCCTAAATGTTCAGCTCAGAAAAACACAACAGTTTCCGTCAGATACTGTGAAATTATTACAATACCCAAATACACTAATCCTTAACATTATCAGATTGTGAATTGTTCGCCTCTTTAAAGCAAATACACGGGACTAGACTGTAACTGATTGTTTCTGCACCTAGAATCACTCCTAATGACCTGAGAGCTAGATAGCAATGCTTACAAATACAGGACTTGGCTTGTGTTCCTACAGCTTTCACAGAATTAAACTGCTACATTTAATTTTTGCAACACTAAAAATCCTGGTCTTTAGGTGTAAGCCCACAGCTGGTGGGGACCTATTATACCACTGACAAGTAGTATCAGCTGGATTTGAGTTTCTACATACAAAGTAAGATATAGGAAAAAAAAATATTAAAAGATAGACAAAACATGCCTACACTTTAATCCACAGGATAAGGGGCAAAGATGACTTCAGACCAAGGATAGATATTTATTACTTTTTTTCTTCTTCTTAAACCTAGGTTGTTTGAAAAACAGTTAATCATCATGTAAATATGCTTCATCACTAACACACGTTTTAAAGTACTTATTCCCAGCTGTTCTCAGACTTTGGAGACTGTGCCTTTGTAAGAATATTTATTTCTTAAGAGCATTCTCTGCTGCTTTTCATTGAAATCAATGCAAGTGTGTCTCTGAAAATAGCTTGCAAATTTCCTCCTTTCAAAACTCATTTGTGCCAATCTGCTTTACTCCTTCCTCTCTGGAAAAAAAATGCTGGATAATCTCATTAGTATTTTGCTTGTTTATGGCTATTGTACAGGAAAGCTTTTCTTTTTGTAGTTTCAGAAGACTGTAAGTCTCAGAGTCCATAAATCCTATTGTCACGGTATTTAAGGTAAAACACTGCTGCTGCTCTGTCTACTTGCTTGAAAAAATGCTTTCAGTTTACAAATGAGAATGGAAGGAAACCTTAAGTGCAGGTCATTTTTAATAATGATAATAAAAGAAAGGAAAATGTGATCCTTTTTTTCCATAGTAAATGCCTAACATCATTTTTGCTTGATAAAGCATACCAAGAATCAACACCAAAGTCCATCAAACAGAAATGACACTTCCCAAAAGGATTATTTCTGAAGCCCATTTGTATCCCTTAGACAACATACCGTGTTATGTGAGAGAATAACAGCCCTGAAGTACAAAACCAGGTATCTATAAATCAATATCTGAGCCTTGCCTGTGGATTAATGGAGCAGCTCACAAACTGATGTGAAAAGACACTCTATGTATAACGTCAATCCTGACCCAGTCGGTGTTGGTCCACACTTTAGAGGATCATTAGTGCTTCTGTAAGTTACACTGATTGCCTATGGCAACAAGAATATGAGGTGGTACAGAAGTGGCTTTACTGCTTTTAATCACAGATTCTCAAAGAAAAGTTCTGAAGAGGGATAGAGTAGAGTTTGAGCACTGTTTTTGGGTGACCATAAAGCTGTATAAAGACGGAGTTTCTCTCTGTCCCCACACCAGGAAATCCATTCTCTCATGCTATAAGCAGAAATGGGGTCTAAAGAGCTGCCCTCAAATACTAAAAAGTTAATTAAAAACTACTAACTTCTGCTCCAGCTACATACAGAATTAGTGTCTGCCATGTGTGATGTTTTTACTTCAGGTGCTAGGTGCAGGTAGCATCCTCCTTCTCTGGTTACTGTTTATTTAGAGTGGAGACGAGGTTTCTGTGTGGTCCACAGATAACTCCCTAGCAGACAGGTATGTGATTCTATTTTGTAAAAACAAGTACACAAACCAAGAATATACCAGCTGAAGAAGTGTTATTGGTGGACCATGCACATCTATTTACATTCTTTTCTGGTTGTTTTTTGACTTCATTTATAAAGAATCAGATCCCATGGCAGCTGAATTGCCAGTAGTGTTACTGTCTCTGCAGAACCCAAGATATGCAAAACAAAATTATTAGCCAGATAAATATATTCTGTGTGGATGCTTTTCTTTCAAACATGATTTCTCTCACATTGTTATGTGCAAGAGTTATTATCCCTGCTCCATGGGAACAAAGTAAATTGATTCCTTTTTAAGTAATATTTTGGTATTAATCCATTTTCCTTGAGATCATTTTCCTGTAAATAAAAACTTATGAATAAAACACTTTATTTCCACTGCTGATGAATTCAAGAAAATATATCAACTGAGATGAAATGACAGTGGAAAAAATCTATATCTTTCACCTTAATTGTTACCTGGAAAGTATATTATCCAAACTATTTTTTGCCACAGGTCCTAAAATATCAGGCATCACATATCATAGGTATGAAGGTCACACTGAGATACAACTACTGCAAGAGAAATGACTAACATAAACTTTTACATGTAAATGCAAATTTAAGATTAGATTTTAAATTATAATTATTGTGTCATATATATATATTATGTAAGGACAGGTTTCCCTCTCATGACATTTAACAGCTTTTAGGAACTGCCAAAATTACTCCCTGCCCCATCAAAAAATGATATTTTATAGTTCACAACAGTTTTAGAGATAAAGCAACATTCTTAGTAAATGCTAAATCATGGGAAGTCTTAACTGAACAGCGAATTAAAGTGACTCCTAATGAGCTGACTAATGAAGTGCCTGTTACCTTGAAAGAGGATGATTATTCTTGAAAAGCTTATAATTCCAAACTGTCATTCTTTACTGAATTTTTGCACTGTCCCCCTCTCTTTTCTAAGACAGTACACCAAGGTGGTATTGTAGTATTTCCCAGTATAAATAAGAATGTGTATATAAAAATAAATGCATCAAAACAAAGAAACAAACCACTACCAAAACAAAACAAAACAAACAAACAAAAAAAAAACAACACCCAATTGCCCGAGTCCGAGAAATGAATACGAAGAGCCAGAATGAGAAAATATATTAAGCAGGGGATAGTTATGAAAAACAATCTTTATTAGGAATTGCATTGAATAGGGATAATTCTTAAGGCAGTATTTCAGGCCACAGGCCAGGTCTGAGAAAGAGACATCCTAGGGATGATTCATTTGTTGACCTGTCTCTGTCCTGTGTGTAAAATGAGAATTTATAGATAAATGACATCTTCTCCTAGAGAGGATACATACTGTAATGATCTTCAAGTGCAGGAATGAGGTTAGAGACAGCTGGGGTTCTCAACTGAAGAAGGGGCCAAATTGTTTTCTACTCTTTCCGCAGGGAAACCAAAGGTGGAATCAAGTCCTGTTCATCTTTTCCTCATGTAAACCCTGAATCAAGCTGAGACATCAGGGTTTCCAAATTTAATACAGAAACTAGAACTGCCAAATAAATGACAAAAAAAAATGTAGGAGGCTTGCTTAAGAAAGTTCAGTGGCTGCTAAGCTCACATTTTTGTGAAAAATTTTTTTGCAACTTTCACGTTGGACTTTGTTGTGATAGTTGTAGCACTTATTCAGGGGAATCATGAATCAGTCATACAGAGCCTATGAATCATTCTTACACATCAATAAAAGAAAGCAAAACTTTATCTTATCCAAGTATTACTGTCTTTAACTGATGATTCATGTATCATATAATTAACAAGGGTTTATTTCCTCCCCAAAACAAACAACTCCCTCTCCAAACAACCCATTAAAATAACTGAAATTTCATCAGACTCCAGTTTGATTCAACTTCTATAGGTGTGTATAATGGAGTCTCTCTTACACCATCCTGTATACTTGTGAGAGTTACATAAATTTACCAATGGGACAATGGACATCTCTGCAGGATAGAGTACATTTGTTCAGATCCAGCTACCTCATCTCTAAAGTTGATATATTAACCAGGGATATTCTCATAATGTGGACTGTATTGTAACCTTTTCCTCTTTTGGATCTCACCGTTTGTTTGTAGTTCACCTTCTAGAAACTGGCTCAATCTGTATAATATGTAATGCTTTGTTTCACATGGGAGTCTTTAAATAGCAATCACTCAGCTGTTTGCTTTCAGGAAGCATTCTGTAGCACTCTTTACTAGGGGTCCAAAGCTGGACACACTGTTCTTAGTATGATCTAATGAGTCTGAGGAAAGGGGAGGAATCTCTTTCTGCTATCTACTGGCCATGTGCCTGATGGTCCAACCCTGCATGCTGTTAGCCTGGACATGACTAGACTGATTTCTCAAGAGATCCCCAAGTCAGTCCTCTTTCATCAGTAGTTCCTCCCATCTTTGAACTATGTCTCATGACACAAATGTCTCCCACACTGGTGTAGTCCCAAAGCTGGGGACAACACTGGGGCAGTGAATATATTAAGTACATCAGCCTTATCTGCAACCACTATCAATAAATCACCCTCCCTGCTCAGCAGCAGACTCACATTATACTTGTTTATTCTTTTTCTGCTAACACAGCTAGCAACAGAAGCTCTTTTTGCTGCCCCTGATATCCCTAGAGTTTCTAGCTCAGCTTTTCCTTTTCCAAGACCATCTCAGCATGCCTGAGCAATGCTTCTATATTCCTCCTTTGTAGACTGCCCTTGCTTCCTCCTCCTTTGTATGTTCTTTTTGCACTGGAGAGTAGTCATGAGTTCCCCACCGAGCCAGCTGGTATCCTGATATATTTACTCATTTTTCTGAATATTCAGATGGACTGCTGATGTTCTTGAGGGAGGGTGTTTTAGCTACATCCTCTTGAAAGTTTGGATAACTAATGAGTGAGTTGCCATATTTTTCTTTCTTTTTTCTTTTTCTTAATTCAGTGAGTGTAGGTAGTTTCCACATCTTTTATTATACTAATTGGCATACTGTATTACTTTTATAGACTCCTCTTGCTTGAATGCTCAACATTATGTTGAGTTTTATACATTAAATTTGTCATAACTTAGGTATACTTATGCATACATTAGGAAATCCTGTGTATGTTGTACATTAAAAGTAGCTGAAATTGCCACCTAGATATTATTTGCCACAAGACCTTTTACAAATGTCATTACTAATGTGTTACATGGTATAAATCCTATGCTGATACCCATTATATTGTGAGTAACTATATGTGGTATATATGTTTTCTTGTACTAGTGGCCAATCTGCCTGGCTTGTTAGGCACCTGCCTGTTTTTCATACAAATGTTTGAGTTCAGAAAACAGATCTTCTAATGCTTACTTTACCACAGATCATCGTTTGGATCATCACCAATCATTTGAACAGCTTGATGCTAAAGATAATTGCAATGGAGTTCTTGTAAGTTTTAGAAGCAGTTCATCAATTGTCTTACACTGGGAGATAAACGCAACTGCCATTGGCAAACAATTAAGGCATCCCTGACATACGTTATTCAGCACTTCGTTTCCATCATTAGAGATGTGCAGAAAATAGATCTTCCAAGAGAGAAATGTTTTTCACATCGTGTGGAATTCTTGTAATGCTTTTAGTAGTGAGGCAACACCACTGAAACACTTTCTCATTTTGGAAGAAAAAGTTCGTTGCCAACATCTCCTTACATAGGTAACACAGTAAAAGATAGCACTTACATGGCAAAAAACAGAACTTCCTTCTCCATTTCTCTTCTGCCACTTTTTATTTTGTTTCTTCAAGTAATGATGGATATATTTTCTAACTGATATTCACAGAATCACAGAATGACAGAATCGAAGGGGTTGGAAGGGACCTCAAGAGATCATCTTGTCCAACCCCCCTGACAAAGCAGGTTCCTTAGAGCAGGCTTCCTTATGCTCTTTCTTCCAGGTTAGTGAGACAGAAATCTTCTATTTCCTTTAAGGGTTAATACCAATCTTTCCTTTAGGCTGATGCAGGCAAACACCACCACAATCAATATCCCCATGTGCTGACTGCCTCCTGACAGGAGCTCAGCACATCCTGCTGCCAGCGCTGATGGCATTCAGCACCCTGCCAGAGCAGGACCCTAACAAATGGAGCACCGTGTGTCAGCAACAGAGTGTGGGGTATGCTTTAGGTTTTGTGGCACTCTGGTGTTGTCAGATACACGGCTTTAAGCAGTGCTCCCCCCAGATACTCATCATGTAGGGATGTGATTCCATCTGAGCATATTAGAAAAGATAACTGAGACATGATCTCACTGGTTAAATCACCCCAGCTTGGTGGCCTGCCAGAGTATTCAGATCTGTAACTCATTCCTTGTTTTCTTTCAGTTCTTTATATAGAGACAAGGACTGCTAAACAAACACAATGTGACAATTAAAGCGCATTTAATTAATATTATTAATGATGAATTCAACTGCTGTTTGAAGGTGTTGATAAGCTTCATTAAATATACTTCCACTGACTAAAACAGCACTGACGATATTTTTAATTTTATTAAAATATTTTTTCTCCCCCCCGCTTGCATATTTGACACTTTCAAATCTGTTTGTTTCATGATGGCTTTTATTTTTACTCATTCTAGTGTGATGTTAAAAAGTTCATCTATAAAACCTGCTTCACTGACTGTTTAAAAGAAGCTGTCTTTTACTCTCTTGCCATGTGACAGATAAAAGTATCTTAAGGGTGTACAACAGCAGTTCTGTGGTTACTTTTCCAAGGCTGGTTGCCCCTACAATCAATTATTTTGGTGACGCAAAAGAGTTTATACTTAGCACATGCATTAAGTATAGTAAGGATTTCTGATTCAGTCTTTTTACTTTTTTTTTTTCTAATTTAAGTGTGTTTTTTATTTTTAACTCAGATTCAAATACATTCCTACTTCTCCAGAGGTCAATGAGAGATTCACACACTGGCAGCATAACTGCAATCACTTCTGCATGTGACAGATACAGTGTCGTATTCAGGGTAGCTATTTTATGTGGTTCATTTCTACACAGAGTTAATCTAGTGTACTGTGCACTGTGACATATGTCATATTTTTAATTCAAAGGAATGAGAATATACAAATCATTTGTCATTCTCAGACTGGACCAAATGGTCATTGCCAGATTGCCAGTTAATAGCTGATTACAAATGTTGACTTGTTTTTATCAAGAACGGTTAAAGATGCTTGGCCCTACAAGGCTGGTGTAAAGTCAGAATGTGACCAAGAGCCAAAATGATGGCATTTCCAAGCCTTGTTTCTGATACTGTTTTGCAGAAGAATCCAGTTATCTTTAAACAGATATTACAAAACATACTTTTATGACTAACATAACTTCAGAAATTGTCTTTATCTAAATGAAAAGAAATGTAAACCGAACTCCCTGCAAACTAAAAAGTTTCATTTCTGAAAAGCTATTTGAATAACTGAAAAGATTATATGTGTTCATTTAGATTTGAAATACTTGAAAATATTTGATAGTTATATATTTGATATTTAGAAATTAGAAATTTGATAAAGGCTTTAGAAGTATGTGGGGTTTTTTTTGAGACCTCATTGAACAGATCATCAGTGAATGGTTCTTTTTTTAGATATAAAATATATTTCAGAGGGCATTTTGCAAGCAATTACAAGAGCAAAGTAACAGAACATATTTTCAAATTGAATTTCATACTGACTAGAGCCCTAATCTGTAGCGTTATGGCATTGTTGTAATTCATTGAAATTATCATTTTCTCTCTGTGACCTGAACCAATGAAAGGGAATATAATAGGAAATTTTAGGGATCAAGGCAGTGAATTCAGCCATGGAACTGCCCGGGTCTATCGGCTGGGAGAAATAAGTGTTTTATTTTCAAAGTGATAATGCTAAATTTAAGCCATTTTTGAGTTCAGGATTGAAAATTCCATTAAGCCTACCTAATCAGCCTTTCTGAAGAGCAGTAAAAAGGCTGCACTTAGCCAGACATATGTCTGGCTAAAGGCTACTGTGCATCACCCCAAATTGCTACTACCCTGGAGATGTAAGACAGAAACTTTCCTTTCAAAATTTTAGGCAGAATAGATGCCTTCATGCACATCTGTGTTCAAGGTCGAAAGTGTCTTACAGTTTGTGGAAATGACATACCAGAACTGTGATACTGAACCAAGAGCAGGGATCAAAGTCATCATGCTATCTCTTAGTCATTATAGGCAAAGGAACCTTTCCAAAGGGATTAAAGAATTATTATGAAAGTTCATTACCACCTGCCATGGGCACATGATCTATATACTGTAGAAAAAAAAAAAAAAAGTAAAAATAAAGAGAAAAAAAAAACGGGGGGGTGGGGGTTGAGTCTGTCCTCTTTGCTGGTTTACCAATACTTTGAGCAAATTGTCAATGTTCTTTTTCCTTATGTGGTAGCAGTGTGCAAAGGAGAAATTACAGGGTTGAATCAACTTAAAATCTGTTGGTTGGTTGGTTGATTGGTTGGGTGGGTGGGTTTGTGCCAAGCTTATCAGCCTTCAATCATTGGTGGTCATATCAGTTCTATTTTGAGTACTTTGAGGATCACAGGACCACAGTCTTTGAGTCATTGCGAAGCTTGTGTCTTTAAACAAGTGGAAGAAGAACATGTAAAAATCTGCTGGATAAGTTCCTAGTTAGCTCCATGCATAAAGCTCATTTCAGCCTTAATATTACTACAGCTTTGAGGGGGACAGGAAGAGCAAAAGATCTGAAGGGTAATGTGGATTCTCAAGCATACACAGAGTATTTTTTTCCCCCTGTTGAGACTCTCCTCCAACTCAACATAAATAAAGCAGCTGGTATGGTCATATGCTGAACATGAATCAGCTGAGCACACCTGGCAATAGGCTGTTTACTCATTTCAGTAGTTTGCTAGTTAGCAGGAATTATACTATCTTTATTCATAAAGAGGCACACAATTTTAACCCCGTATATGATGAAATTATGAGATATGTTCACCTTTCCTACAGGCCAGGCACTACAATGCATGGCTAGATTTTCAAGAAAAGTTACTGTGTTCGAATACTCTGCTCTTTGATTTGTGAGGATTTTGATTTTGGTTATGTATGGGTTGTATGTATGAAAATGGCCTGCATTCTGTGCCTAAATGAGGGTTGATCTTTTCTGAAAATCTGTCCCAAACTGCAAAGTTAGGTTATTTAAGATTTAAGTTATAAATCTGACTTCTTGAATAGTTCACTGTTCTTTTACTCTTTCTTATGCCATAGAGGATCTACTGTAATTTTAAAACTCAGATTTTACATTCAGTAATATCTACAAAGGATAATAGCAAAGGAAATGTCATTGCCTTTTCATTGCTACCACTGAGGCTTATTTACACATCTTTTTCATGTCATGTCTACAACAAATATCCTTGCTACAGTAACACAGCAGAAGGGACAAACTACAAATTCACTACTATTCTACAAATGATTTCTTCAGAGAAACTGGCAATATTCAGCAGTGAATATATTGCACTTAGTGGTTTTGGTATCAACATTATTTTTAGCTTTAATATTGTTTCTGGGAAATGCAGTAAATAGCTTCAGATATATTTACTATCGTGGTTGTAATTACTCATAATTATATAATTATAATCAAGTCGAATGCCTAACACTAGCTATCAAACAAGAATATAGTCAATATTACCGTATGAAATTAGCTTGGCTCTGCATTAAATTAAAATCCAAAAGTCAAACAGAAAGTTTGATGTAGCATTGGAATCTGACACCTTTTCTGACTTCAAGAGTGTGGGTCCTCTGGAGAAGCTGTATATTATAGAGCACTCCAGAAGGAGAGAAAGTAAATATAAGCACCATAATATAAGCACAATAAGAAAGTGTGCAGTAATGACTGTATGAGCCTGCATGAAATATTTTAGTCCTTGGCAGAACTGTGGGATAGCAACAACAGAAATATTTTTTTTCAGGCTCCACCCCACTAACTTTTCATGTCATGTTAAACTGAGTCATTTCTGCGAATGCTGAATTTCACTGTACCTACATTTAAAGTAGCTGGATTTCAAAGCAGGAACACTGGTTTGGACATTTTTGGTCTACCATGGGAAATTCAGATCTGAGTGCTTTTGGAAATTGGAATACCTAACATCTTCAAAATTAAACTTTTGGGGTTAAGCTTGTGTCAGTAAACATCATCTTCATTACAATGATTATTGCAAACATACAGGGCATATAACCTACTTACAAAGTAGTGCAAAGCAGGTAGAAAGCATGCAAAAGGGCCACACAAGCAAATTTTGGATGCCGTGTACCCACCAGGTGGGACAAGAGCATGAATAGCAAATATAGACTCTGCAGTAAAACTAACACATTGATTGCATGGGAATTGTTGGAAATGCCAGAATTCAGGTTGGAGCTATTTTTGTTTTTTATCTAGGCTTACAAAAAGAGTAGGAAGGTGAGCTAACACCCCTTCCCCTCACCTACCTTAACTGAAACAAGCACAGACTCAATAGAGCAGAGGACTGGCTGAAAGTCAAGGCTCCCTCTTGGAAGTATTTTAGATTTGCTTTCTCTTCAACCTTGATAAAAACATATTTATTTCTAGGATTGCAAAAGGTCA
Organism: Cygnus olor; assembly: GCF_009769625.2. Lineage (NCBI taxonomy): Eukaryota > Metazoa > Chordata > Aves > Anseriformes > Anatidae > Cygnus > Cygnus olor. Next base: position 22,321,848 of record NC_049174.1, read on the forward strand.
TATTAATGTGCTTTTATTATTCTGTAGCAGAGTAAAAATACAAGATGTGAAGTGGTGTGGTGAGAAGATAACTGTACATAGTCTCTTTGAATGTGAAGTTTTCCTGATGTGCTTTTGTTTCACCATATTTAGATTTAATCTTTTTTCCAAAAGTAATCAATTAGAAACATGTGGCTAAAATAACTGGAAGGAAATTACCCAGGACTTTTTGATGCTACCTAGTTAGATATTTCTGAAGGTCTGATTTATGACACGTACTGTGCTGTGTGACTGTAATTTGGGCCAGGGCTCTTACTTACTCCGGTTTTTAGTTACACTGCACTAGATTGTGAGTTTTGTCTAACTTTTTTTGAATGCTCAGCTATCTCTTTCTGCATGAAAGGATCACACACCGAAAACAAACACTTCTATAGGAAGCTAGGGAGCTGTGCAGAAGTGTCACTGTGGACATCTGCACTCTCCCAGTCAAAGTAATCACTGAACAAATTCTGAGGCTTTCTAGGGCCAAGAATGATAGGTAGGGTAGCGAGTAGTGCCTGAAAATTCAGTTAAATTCAGTGGACAGTTCTTGATCTTCTCTTTTCTGCTACTGCTTCTCCATCATGTGCAGGACACAGGAACAGGACAGGGACTTCCTGGAGATGGTAAAGCTAGGTGTGCTGGAGAGGATGCTAACAGCTGGTTTGGGAATCAGCTGTAAATTTCACAGCTGGTTTCTGCAAACCAGCCTGATCCACTTTGAATTCTGCCTCTGGCTGTGCAGCTGTATCCGCAGTACACAGGTGCTAGTATGACCTAGATCCCCAGCACACATTCATACATATAGACATGAATGTGAAGTAATAAGAGGCAGAAAGTGAACAACCTTCACTGAGTTAACAGAACTGGAAGTAAACTTAACTCCTAAGCACTCCCTATGTAGAAAATTGGGGTTGCAGTGTGTGGCAATAGAAATAGAAACTCACAGCAGTGTGCATCCAATAACACTCACAGATTTCAAGAGTCTCAAGCCCAGTCTTAATCTTTGGGTCCTCTGCAACTAAAAGCTACTCCTATCAGCACAGCCTGAGAGTAAATCTATTGAAAACCTCCAAAAGACCTTCTAACCCTTCTCACCATAACCATCTCAGGGATATTTTACTGGGAAAGGCCTTTCACTGAAAGACCATTTTATTTCTTCATATTAAAAATGAATTACATTTTCCTGTCATCTCTCTGATGCATCAAGGTAATATAGACTTCCATTTGATGTAAACTGAGGAGCATCTCTTCATTTAGATTGATCTCAAATGCAAAATAACTAGCTACTAATAAAACCACCAATATAAACATTTTTTTTTCAGATACTTGTTAAAATAAAGTTTTTACTATTGCCATTTACAGGACTCATCTCTATCTGTTTGTTAACAATATCACTTAATTGGTTGTACAGTATATATAAACTTTCTTCAGATACAGGTATTAACCTAAATAAGGTACATATTTCCACAGGGTACCTAAGTCAGGTTCTGCAAAGATAGGTCCAGGGAGGGACATGCCTTGCAGTGGGCAATAAAATGCAACAAACAGCAGTTTGACTGTTTCTTTATAAAGCAAAGACCAACTGTCGCAAACTCTGGCTACAAAAGTACTGAAAGCAAAGTGTGTCCTTCTCTGAAGACATCTACGAAGAAAGCAAACATGCTGGATGAAAACAAGGAGTCAAAACATAACTTGGAAAAAGCACATATTATATCACAAAATGGAGAAGTCTGCTCTATCTACCAAGTCAAAACATTTGGCTTCAAACTGCCAAAATTAACACAGTTAATAGATGTTATTTGCAAAGAGGAGAAAAAACAATACCTGAACCCAAATATTGATCCCAAAAATCCCATAATTGAGAGAAATATGGCCATATAGTTTCTTTTTGTCCTGTATTTTATTATGCATAGTATATAAAAGTCGTATAATTTTAATATATCTTATAAGGAATATTAAAAATTCTTAGATCTATGATCCACTTACAGTAGGATCCTGTAGTATCATTTGTATTACATAAAAATACAGGAAAAAAATATGGTGTTTTCATTTTAATACACTTATAAAAGTAGACAGACAAAAATTAAAGGAATATTCTATGGTTTATCTCTAAACAAGTTACAATTTTATAAAATTTTAGAAAATTTAAATATCTTTCTTGCTTCTCTGCAGCCACCATTCTTTTTTTTTTTTTTTTTCAATTCCTTAGTGTCTAGTCTGTATTTTTAAATTCTGTTTACCTAAATGAAGGTACTGACATTCACTCTTTCTAAAGGCATTGTTAGTGCCACAAAGAGGAAACCAACTTCAGACTAACTTTTCCAATTTCCTCTGCTATAATGGTCTCCCCAGTAGTCTGCCTTTCATTTTTGTCATTTGTTTGGTTGTGTTTCTGCTTTAATCCAGGCTAGAAATAGCAGGATTTTCCTAACTGTACAGCCTAACATGGCAATTGCCAGACATTTGACAGTTTCATGGAAAATCAGATTTCTATTCCCATTGTAAAAGTAGTTCTTACTGCTTCTCCACTATTTCTCCAACTGCCTCTTAGCTCCACGCTCCCAGGTGCAGTATAAACTAGTCAGGTAAGCAGAAGCAGAAGCTGAGGACAAATCTGACTTTTTAATTAACATCGGAGACATCAATTTGTCCTTGCAACTTTTATATATGAGCTACTGAGACAAAATATCTCAAGGCCAATAGTTGAGACACACCCAGCTGTGATGCTTATTTCAATGACACATACAAAAACAAAAGACTGAGCACAGATTCGTATGAAAAAGCTTTTCATTGCAACTTAGGGCAATCACTTTTTAGAAGAAAAAAAAAGTGTTTACACATAGCCATCTTAATGCAAAATTTCAAGCTCAATTTTACACTAACAACTAAAAAGAGAGAAACTTTAGTACCAAACTTACATTTCCTTAGACACTAAATTACCCATTATGCCCCAGATTTTTTTCACCGGATAAAAATATTTTATGCCATACTTAGGCAAACAAATATGTAGTAGAAGTTGAGTGGACAGCAGATTAAGAAACAGTCTGTATGAAGCATTCAGATAGTTCAGAGATGAGGGCCAAATCTAAGTAGGCACCTGTATACATGTTAATTGCTTTTCCAGTCTTCCACTCATGTAAAATGAGTAGATGGAAAATTCAAGAATCTTTATCCTTTGTAGCATTATGCAAAGAGTTGTTTAACGGTAATACAAGCTTGCCTATTTATCAGCACAGTGTTAAGTGTTCTACCCATTTAAAAGATGGTAGTGCCTTTACTGCAGTGCCCCAGATCACCAGAACTCTTTTAACAGTTGCTTCAGAGTGCAGTTTTTCTTAAAAAACCCTACAATCCAAAAAGAGTGTTAGAAGTGCAAAACTAGGATGTGACCCGATACATCCATGCTCAGCTCTGAGTACTTCCCAAAATAGTGACATACCTATCAGATGTGTAAAAGAACAACTAGTGTATGCTCACTAACAGCTTGTAAGTGAATTTTTAAATATTGAGTGGGAGGAGAAATGACAGCTGACCAGGAAATAAGGTTACAATACGTTCATTTTAAAAAGCATAATTTTAAAAACACTTCCACAAAAACACTCTTCAAGATGAATGGAGAAAACATAAGTTTTACATTTTATCCTAAAGAATGAACAACAAATGCAGTATCATCTCTAATACTGCATTGCGGTACCACTTCTGGGTTTCAGTCCAAGTCTTAGTGTGGGACTTGAACTCACAGCTTCCTGTCCAGCTTAGAAACTTACTGTGAACTCAACCATAAAGACATTTGTTCTGTTTTTAATTATGCAGCAAAACATATACTATTATCACATAATGATACAGAAAGCTAATGTAAAGACCAAGATATATACACTGTTTTTATTTCTCTTAAAAATATTTGTGGTATTGCTGCAACAATATAAATAGATACTAAGTAGAATGGACTAAATTCTCTTTTATTCTGCTTTTATATCTATATAATACTTACACAATTTCTTCCAACCTGTTCCAATCAGAGGACTAGACCCATTAATCTTAAGAGTTACTAATCATGTTATTGAAATTCTAATACTAATATTTAATTTAATGCTTCTTTTATAATGTAGCAGCCTTCCTTCAAGAGCTAAATATTTATATGGATGGCATAACTAATGTGTTAACCCTAGGACTTCAATTGTAGCATGTGGCTAATAATGCTCTATTTCCAGTAAAGGATAACTATTCTGAGTTCTAGGGAAATTGTTATGACTGTTAACAGCTACTTAAATATAGAGGTATAATTGGCTCTGCATCCCAGCATCCAAATGAAAAGAAGAGATAAATGCAATTTTACAAAGACTGCAGGTATTGTAGTGGTTTATTTGACTGCAGACTCAGAACATAAAGGGCTATTCTTCATCAGAATAGCTGATGAAGGAGCAGCACAAACCAATGTCACCTTAGTGTGCTGTTACTCCAGTGCTAACAAAGTGTCAAGGATCAAAATCAAATTTGAAATCCAAGATCCTTCCTCTTGCATTTTTCCAATAAATCTCCAAGTATCCTGTGGAGAAAGGCTTCTCCACAGCTGCTAGCATTGGCAGCTCTCAGCATCGCTCCTTTCTGAATGCTGCCCCAGATGCAGAAGCCACAACCAAAAGCTCCTTGATACACACACCATTAGTAAGTGTTTAGTATGCACAGCTATGGAAACATTGGAGAAACACCCTACTTCTGCTGGACTCCAATTAAGTGCTAACCCCTTGAAACAAATGGAGTAAAGGTCACAAGCTAGAAACCCATAGTAACCCATAGGTCACAAGCTAGAAACCCATAGTGGAAAAAATGGGCTGATAATCAATTGCTAAAGAGGTAAAAAGAGAGCTTGGAGAGCTTTTATCTTGAAACCTTCTCTGCTCTTCCTAAGCTTTCTCAGATACAAGGAGATGGTGTAGCTTGCTTTCATTTGCATTCCCTACCTACTTTTCAGACGTGCATAGAGGAATGGAAAGAATTTGGTGAGCTTGCAGGGAGTCAAGCACTTGCTCTGTTCTTGGCTTTTATTATGAATGAGTGCAAAGAATGGTGTGAACCATTATATGGTGTGTTTTTTTGGCTGAAAAATGAAGAAAAAAAAGCTGCTATAAGTCAACTCAAAACAGGAATGGTAGGCTGGGTAGAGATGTTCAATAAAGCGAATGAGACAAATATATATATATATTAAAAAATCCCCAAAGTTCTGTTCCAAAGTGGGAAAGTAGATTTGTGCGTGTGTGTCAAAAGAAATCTCTTCTGCTGCAACATACCGTTTTATTGGTGGAATTCACAATTGCATACCATGAAGCTGTCTAAATAAAATGCATTCACCTTCTAAAAAATTGCCAAAATTCAGTTCAAAGTCAGAAATAGTTTTTGTTTTGCTTTCAGTTTTACTGCAAACTTAGCCTTTTTTAAATATATATATATATTTTTTTTCTCAATTTTAATTTAAAACTTTTTAAATTGGTCCTTAGAAATATCTTTGGCTTAAGGGCAAATAATCACTGTCAGTGACTACCTAAATAACTAATAACTGCCTTTGTTTTTTTGCTAATCCTGCTCAATACATGTTAACTAGGTCTTTAGATATGAGGATTGTAAATGCAAAGTGTTAAAGATGTCATACCAGCAAGCAGGCAAGAAGATCAGAGGAATAACAGTAAAACTGCTTCCACATAGAAAGCTTGATTCCTTAGTCATTAACTGCAATTGTGATTGAAATTACTGTCTTGAACAAATCTCTTCATATTTCTTCTTTCAAATTTCTTGGAAAAACTGTTTCATAACAGACTTTGTTAGATAAAGAAATGCACACAACTGGAGACTAATCACTTGGATGATGAAAAGATTAGCTTCATCCAACAAAGACTGAATTTACTTAGAGAAGGGGCCTTTTAATATGACAGAAAAAAACTTAGAATAAAACTTTTCAAGCCTTTTAAACTTTTAAGCAACAGGTATCATTTCCAATCAAAGCCTCTAAGTTCTGATCATCTTATTCTGAGATATAAGCCCAGAACCAATGATATCCAACTGTAGGCCTGTTTCAGTCAGCATATCTCTGATTCGAACATACAGCTAAATTAACTCCACTTCATTAAAATTGCTCCAGATGTGTGCATCATTTTAAATTGAATTAGGATTTGGCTAAAAATGGTATAAAAACGCATTTTAAATCAACTCAGATTGGTATTTAAAAGTCAGAACACTGTTGTGAGAGGGGTTGCCATGACTGACACTGATGCGCTTCTTCACTTCTAACTTTGAAATTAGGAAAATAAAGATGTTTTTGTTTGAAATTGCCATATTTTTTTTTTGCTTATCAGTGAGGTGAAGTGCCACAGATGTAAATGTAACTAAACTCTTGCAATATTTCACCTTCTTTCCATTGCTGATGTTGCCACTTAATCTCAAACTAGATTAGTTATTACTTGTATTTTTATGTAAATTTATGCAAAGCTATAATGTTTTCCCTGTATTCTGATTTTTAAAAGAAATCTGGTTTACCATTTGGTGAAGACTTTGGGGATAATGAAAAGAAATAGCTATAGTAACTTTTAAGTATTTAAAATATGAAAGAAAAGAAAATTGCTGATGCAACTATTCAAATGTTCCAGACAGTTTCAATTCAAGGAAATTATTGCGGGCATAATATGCCTTCTCTTTCAACAGTATAGATTCCTAGTTGTATCATCTGTAATGATTTCTTGTGGTGTTATAATCAACATAACTATCTTTTCCTTAATTTATGTTGTTCAGTTACAGAAAAACTGTTTCCCTTTTAACTACAGCATAATTGTACTGCCTAATTATTAAATTATATAACACATTTAATCTTGATTGATATTGCAGTAAAGCACAAATTATTCCTGCTACTAATTAATGAGCACTTCTGTATCTCCAAAAAATGATTTAACTAATCCAATGTATAGATTTTCTTGCGGCTAATTGTTCAGTTTAATGAACCAGATACCTTCCACTGAAGCAAGTGTCATGTGCTCTTATACAAAGTGGATAAGAAATTTTAAATCCCCCTTGAATAATACCAGTAGTTATGGGTCAAAACCTATTCCAAACTGTCTTCTACTTGTGTAGTCTCTTTGACTTTAATGGGAATGCACAAGGAGAACAGAAGAGTTTCCAATTATTCTTTGGCTTGAGATTTGATTGTTCTGTTCTTAATTTATGTTATGATCAACTTTCGGTTGCTCAGAGTACCAAAACTGAAAATATATAGAACGAAGAAACTCAGCTATGAAATAGATTGTCTGAAGAAAACAGACAGGGGGCCATTTTATCTACTCAGATTTTACTAGTGAGGGTGTGTTACAGGGAATGTGTGATTACCAGCAGGAATGAACCACAGTAAAAGCCTTTCATTCAGATACACAGTATCTGTTGATCTTTCACATTTAGAGACACTGACAAATTTAGCATGAAAGAAACCAATTATTAAAACACAATATAGCAAAGCAATTGAATACAACTGAAGTCCCAGAAGGACTTGATATCAGTTGCCATTATAGATGCGTGGAATGGGATTAGTTTAGGACAGTTGATACTGAATTGTAATGATGTGGTGGAATGGGATAGAAGCACTCATCCATGAAAAATCTCTTGCTTCTCCCTGGCAGTCTTCACCCATCCCATTCAAAACAGACTGAAAATATCTGAGCTAGATAGAGAGGGGAAATATTCTTTAAAAAGAAAAGAAAAATCTTATTCCTCTAACTCTCAAGCAGTATTTCCTGGGTCAAACCAGAAAACGTGCTTTTTTTTCAGCAACGTATACATGAGACCTTGTTTTAATTTTCTGTTTTCCTCATTTGCCAGCCTAGATATATCAGCTCACTTTCATTCATGTTTGAGGTCCAGGCACTGAAACGTTATTCTCACATACCTTAAACCTTGTCTGTTCTCTGAAAATTTTATATTTTGCCTTTATTTCCCACATTATGCAACATTAAGCACAACAGACACCAAAAATTCTGAGACAGCCAGAGGATTACTGTTTCCACATCACAAAAAATTATATATTAATCAAGCACATTATTACCTAATTGTATGTTTCATAATGTGGCAATGTTACGATAGTATTTTTGTGCCTGGGTATTTAAAAGGCATCCGAGTGATTCTTACAAGCCAATAATTTCTATGTCTGTGTCAAGGAACACATCCATACTACAGGAAAGTTTTTCTAAATTTTTGCTTTAGTGTGCTAAGCACAAGGATCAGTTGAAAAGAAATCAGAAATGAGGCACATTTGTATTTTCCTGATACTGTGGTAGACTGGCTCAAAATCAAAGAGTCAAGCAAGAGTTGCCAGACTGTGATATACTTGTACTTTGTTTGGCTCATCAGGTCTCTATGCTATGGCAAGGTTACTTATACAAAATTAGAGGGAGAAGTCTGACAGCTTTCAGCACATTTGAACTCATGTGGAAAGGGACTCAGGACAGATCTTTGTAAAAAGCATAAAAAGGTGTAACTGTAGCATATCCTTACTAAACTTTGCTTGATTTCTCCTGCCATTCAAGAATCTGTCAGTGCTAATTTTTATATATCACCCAGGCTTATCTGACTTCTCTTAACCAGATGGAGGAAAAAAAAAAAGTTAAAAAAAAAAAAAGTAAAAAAAAAAAAAGTGGCAGAAGTATTCTCACTGTCTCAAAGACTTCTCACTTGCCCATGTGTTATTAATATTCCCTAGTTGTCCAGAAATAGTTTTGTATACATATAAAACTTTTCTTTCTACAAAGGGTGAAGTGATGATTATTTTTTTAGTTTTTTAATTTTGTGCTTTCATCATTTGATTCTCTTCTTTTTCCTCTCCTTAACGACAGACCTTTACTAAATGATTAAAAATGGGTAAAGAGTTTGAAATGAAATAACTGGCATAGCAGCTTATGGTCTTTGCTAGAGCTACTGAGAGTATTTCTAATAAACAGGAATGACAATTCCCTCTTTCAACACTAATGACAACAATAATAAGCCCACGACAGGGACCTTGGGAAGTAAGCCACAAATTTGTGGCAAACTAAGTACAACAAAACTCAGAAATGCAAAATGTAACTTTATTTCCAGAAGCTTTCGCTTACTAGACAGTCAGTCTAGTAATCCCAAACACTTGCGATATGATACAGTAAATTGAGATGCCAATGTGCTGATGAAAAATTTGAGCTCTGCTTACAATGATGGTTACTATTGACTTATTACAACAATGCAAAGTTGGTAAGCTGGATCCTTCAGAATTTAGCTAGACTATCTTTGTTCAGTCCAGAAGGCCATGCTAACCTACCCAAGCTGAAGAGCTGACCTTTTATTTCTATTTAGATGTACTATTACAGATATTTAATGCAACCTCAGTGTCACTTCCCTCTGGCAAAACACACATTTCCCATGGCCTCTGTTACATTCAAATAACCATATTGCAGTGGGTGAATTGCTTGTAAATAGCACTTTAGGGTGGGCGTGAAAAGATTGATTCCAGGCTGTCATGCCATACTGTTTCCTTGCAAACAGCTTTTCAGTATCGATGTGTAGCAAACTTCACCTTTCAGATCCCGATGACTTCACAGCAAGTGATTTTTCATAAAGGAAGTGGCAGAAGAGCTATTCCTCTGGTTCACTGCTTGTCATTGCTTTCCTTTCTCTGATGCATACATTTCACTTTGAAACTGTTCTGCTTTTCCTATGACTTTGTCTATGTTTGCTGCTTCCATATTACTGTTCCTTTTTGTATGACCCATTTTCCTTTAGCAGGATCATAGGTATTTCTCCCACGTTCTCAATGTTATCTACCCTAAATCGCAATACTTGAATTCATGACTGATCATATTTATGATTAAACTATGATTAAGCAAGGGTCATTTGGAGACATTTAGACATTCTGTGAATATTTATCCCCAAGTTCAGCATCTGTGGATGTTATTTTTGGTCACAAAGGTTTTCTCTTTCCCTTTCCCATCTATTCTTCCCTGAACCTGCAGTAACAGTGTCAGTAATTGCCCTGTTTTACCTAATCATTTTCAGTATATTTTTTTGAGGCATGTGGAAAATATGGAAGTAGGAGGAGTTCTATTTAAAATATGTAAGACATGATCTTTTCAATGAGCCACTAGTTTCTCTTACAACTATTGCAGTGAAGTGTGCTTCCACACAAAAATAAATTTAATTCAGAGAATTACTGCAGCACTTATGAATGTTTGATGAAACCCTAGAAAGCTCTTTATTCTTTTATGTATTCCAGTTTATGTTTTATAAGGTACAAAATAAGAGCATTCCTTTAGTGATCTGGTTTGTTCTAAAATGTCTGTCACACTCTGGAACAGGAGTCAGGTATAAAGACACAGCAAATTTCCAAGTCAAAGAAAAAGACTGTTTCTGGGATATGTCAGAGAGAAAAATAATTTTACAATTTCGTTATGAAGTATTCTCCTCTCAACAGCTTCAGTGCCTTAAAACTTAGTGACACAAAAGATAAGATCAGTCTTGGTGTCTCATCCAAATTTTTTTCATGCATTTCCTTATTTACCCTGGGAACAGCTTCTCAGACAGAGGTTGCTCTGCAGGCAAAGTCCAAATAATAAAAAAAAGCAGCTGCATTTGACAGATTATCAAAGGGTGATATATTTGGCATTCTTGCCTGAAGTCTTCACTTTGAAGAATGGCAGCATGAGCAGGGGTTTCCCCACACTGCTTCAAACACTGACTGTATAAGTTAAAATAGGTCAAAATATATACACTACTCACATCTACATACACTAGAAATTTGTGTTTTCAAAAAACTTCTCATCTCCATCGCCCACTGTCCTTTTTTAAGGTTTGCTAGGACCACAACCTAGTTACAGGCAGCTGAGTAAAGCAAACTGTGTTCTGCCTATGCTAAGTGTTATTTAAGATATAGTTCACTGCAGGTGGAAATAAGCTGTATCTTCTGGGAATTGTGCAGCAAATTATATACTCATGAAATTGATTGGATCCCCAGCTAACTGTATCGAGTCCCAAAGCAATTAAGTATGTGGATGCCACAGCCACTAATGTCAAAATTGGGCACAAAATTGAAAAATTGCCAATACAAGTTTTCTTTGCTATCTGTGGTGATACACTAGCTGATTTTTCCATCCAGGCATTAATTAGCATTACCTTAGCACATAAAGTAAGGAGATAAAGGCAACAGAAATAATAGAGTCCTGATGTTCCTTCAGGATAAGAAATCCAACCTTTTAACCAATGAAATATGTATAAAACAGTCTTTGAACATTGTAAACTTCCCCTTGTGATGTGATCACAACTGCACCAGATCCGTTGCCACTCCTTCCAGTAGATAAACCATTCAGAAAATTAGATCTAGCCTCAATTAGCAGTGGAGAAGCCAAGTGGATTTCTAGAAGGATTACAATACCCAGCACTGCCCCCTTTTCATCCTACACTACAACTGCATAACTCAAAACATCTTCACTGCAGAGGCATAACCCTACGTGCTATTTGAAGCATGTGCGCATGGACTGTAGCGTGCCAGGGAAATTGTATGCTTTATATGTCTTCATTATCTATTTTTAGATCTTGGTATGATTATTGCAAAGACCTCACTGTTTTCCTTTGTTAAATATTTGTTTATGCAACCTTCCCCCTGCAGGCAACTGGGTTCATGTGATCCTTACTTTATAAGGAATTTCAGCCCCATATGTTGCTCCTGGCTCTTTTTTGCTGCTCTGCTGGCACCTCTGCTGCTTGCCCTTTAACTGAAGTGACAATTAAATCATAGAAAAGCAAATCTCAAGCTGTAATAGAAATCTCTAGAAGCCCAAGGCTAAAGCAACCAAGACCCCTTGTAGATTGTATTTAAAAGTTATAGACCACATCTGGCCACATGACAATAATGATCTAAATCCCTAAATTCCATCAGAATTTCAAGACTGACTTCCCACAGCTCAGGGAAAGCAGGTTTTGCCTGATGTACACAACTGCTTTGATGTTAACAGAAGTGCAAAACCTTCAAGATTAATTAGAGCTCAAAGTATAAATGCAACAAAGGGACTTCCCTTCCCTTCTGTTCTTTCCCAATGGAGAGAGGGAATTCCCTTCCCCTTCTGTCTTCTCTCTGCACAGGGAGGGAATCCCTTTGCTATTCTTACTCATAATGACGTTTCTTTTCTCTCCCCAAGAGCGTTGGAAAGTTCTTTTTTTTTTTTTTTCCTTGTTTCCCCTTTTCCCATAAGAGGGTTAAGTACTCCCCTTCCTTCCCATCATCTTTCTCAGAGGTGAAGAGGGATTCCTTTGCCTGCTATTTTCTGCAGACACTCACTGTACCAGTTTTCTGCTTTAATATTTCAGGATGGGAACTGTTATTTTTTTTTGCCCCCTCTGAGTGCAGCATTTTATCCTACAAAAATATGAAACCAGACACCCACTTCAAATTTGGTTACTGGCAGCTGTGATCTAAATATAACTGTATCCACTTAGTACTGCTGTCTCTACTTTTAAGTGCTAATTAATAATTAATACAAAAATGGGGTTCAAAAACAGCAGAAAAACAAAATATGTATTTCATTAGTGGGGTTTCTCCTTGGTCTAAATCACACTATTGACAGCTTTTATGGCAAGAATTTAGCTTTTTGCACTAGAACTCATTGGGATAATCCACCCCCTGGGTATTACTGAATACTATGAATTAGAAAATTATTCCAAATTCACAATGATGGAGAGTGATGATCCAAAGAAACCAACACTAATGTACTGATTAAGTTCCATCTGAGTTCTATGCCACTGAAGCGAGCTGTGTGTTTTTCCTTCACAGGGTAATGAATTTCACATGTGATTAAAACCAAAGAATAATGGCTGATGATGTGAACTTACTTCCTTTACTGTGGTACTTGTTAAGTTTTAATAATTTAGAATATTGCAGATCATAGGGGTATTTTTTTTTTTTTTAACCAAAGGTATCAGAGAGTGAGGTATTATTAATGTGAAACTTCACTGTAATGTATACCCTGCACTAGTCTCTTTGTTAGGATGTGTTCAGTAGATTCTCTGTGAGAGTTATGTTCTTTGCTAAATAATGAAGAGTGCTGTAAAAGCATTGGTGAACTTCTACTGTACTGTATTTTTCATGTTTTTTTATTATTATTATTATTATTATTATTATTTTTGTTTTGTTTTGTTTTTAAATTTAAACTGAAGTTTTCATTATCAAGAATATAGTCAACAAATTTTAAATGGGTATTTCAATAAATTTTAAAAGGGTATTTGAAAAAAAAAAAAGAAAAAAACAGCAAATTATAGTAATTAAAAATAGAAAGTATAATGAAGGGAAAATTTTAAAAACATTGAATACGAATAGTAATAGAGCTTTTTCTTCTCAAAGCTGTTTCTTCTGATTGACTGTTCACTGTTTTTTTTTCTGTAGTCATGGAAAAGACAGATATTACTAAAAATACCATAAATATTTCACTCTATTTATAGGAAAAGATAGTCTCTTAGGAGCAAATCCTTGCTTAAATAAAATGACAAGCCAGTTGATTCCATCCACTTTCTGACATGATTGGCTGATTGCTTCCAGTCTCGTGGATTAAGCACTACTAGTGTCACAAAACAAAACAAAACAAAAAACCACCCTACTAAACAGTCCTTGAAGTTTAAGGACTTAACTGAAACAAACAAAAATTTGTGACAATGGCTACTTCAGCTATTCATTCATCTTTTATCTTTAGAAAGGCACTGTAGGAGGTATGTCACAAATATGGTAAAAGCTGGTTGATGATACAAGTAGAATGAGTATAATCAGACTATTTTGAGCATTCTCATTTTTAAAATCTATCATATTTTAATTTAATTTTTTGAAGACAAGTAGATACGAGTCATGTACTATTAAAAACCTACAGCTTCTGTGCAAACAAAAAATGGGTCAATCAGCCAGGTTCAGGGAAAACAGCAATCTCAGAGTAACAGTAAGAAGAACTGAGAGAAAGAAAGGAGCCAGGTACATAGGAATGATAACTTTTCCTCTGGCAGCTTGCTAATTATGAGTTTCACAGTTTTGATTCCTCTACTTGAGAGACTGTTCAATGTGATGCATTTTATGCATCTTTATCACAATCTCAGCTAGTTAGAACTGATTTCATTTGCAAAGAGGCTGAGTCAACGGGTTATTCACAACAGTCAGGATTTTTCAGTGAAAGTTTGGCTACATTATCTCTCATTGCTCTCTTTCATTTGTAAGGTCTCAAGTATTTTAATAGCTTGATCAATACCACTTCAGTAGAGTGGTACACTATCTTTCTGTATCCTTCTGTAGTCATACACTACCATTCTCCACCATAAGTAACTGTAATGAAATCCTAGTAGGAAACTTTTAATGTAATTTTAGCTTGGGTCAATAGCTTTTCTTTGGAAAATGAGAAGAAAAAGTTATAGTTGGACTTCCATGTACTGTCAAGTTGAAAGGCTTTTATTTAAATAAACATTCACAATCTAGTTCTTTTGGTATCACCTTCAGACTTTCCTATTGCTGTCTCAAGGTCTTAAAATTGGTCAAAATCAATCACATTTTCTGGTGCTTCATACAGTGAAGGTGAAAATATGTGAAGGTCACATGGACGCAACGTCTCTAGCAAAACTGATCAATATTGTGCAAATATTATATATGCAAATATTCCATAAATTTTCAGTCTGATTGCTCAAAGTGGGTATCATTGTCAGCCCCCTAAAGGCTGCAGAGTTAACTGCAATACTTTTGTTTATTTAGAAAGATTATTACATGAAAAAGACTGGCTTGACTGAAAAGTAATTTGCTGTATATTGGTTTGCTCCTTATGATCATATTTTTATCTATTCAAATTTTCTTAAAAGGGCATTCCAACAACGGATACAGGTATGACAGGGCACATAACTGATGACCATCCTCAACACTGTCTTCAAGAACAGTTCTGTGAGGCCTGTACTAGTGTAAATTAGCTGAATATTCATCCTTTATGAACATATAATCTTGTTTGTTTGTTTTGTTTTACTGACTATTCAGCTGTTGCTTTGTAATGTGAATGGTATGGTAAAAAGGGCTGAATTAAAGACAGTGTCCTCATATATCTACAGGATAAGGGAATTGTACACTGATGCTGTTAAAACCAAACACTAAGCTGTACCAGTAATAACACCTGAAGAGTAAGTGCTCAAAGTATAAGCTCTTCTGACTTCAAGGCTTATAAACTACTAACCCCATGCTTCTGGTATACAAAAATATAGATCCAGAAAGTGACCTGTTTCACACTGCCTTCTATTTCTTTCAATAAGGACTTGATATCTTGCAGGTATCATATATTTGCAAGAACTAGTCTCCTGTCCCAAAAATCACGTGCGAAAGAGAAAACCCACAACACAAGGGAGCAAGGTATGCCGCAGAAGCCACGCAGACCAAACCTGCTTCGGGTGAGGTCAGCACTTGCCTCCCGCCGCCAGCACTATGCAGCGCGTGCAGGGCCTGCAAGGGATGCAGCTGCTTCCAGTATGTACAAACACCAGATACAGTTCCCTTAGCAACCCGTGAGCCCAGAGTGAGCTCCCCCCGGCAGCCAGCGCAACCCCAGCCTGTCCTGCCTGTCCACGGGAGCAACTTGGTGCTTTTCATTCCCTTTTGGGCAATGTAAAGAGTTGTACTGATATAGCCAGCTAAGGTGAACATCACAGGATGTATTTCAGTTCTATGAGCTGATAAATGCATAGGGTTTTGCAGACTTGTAACTGGCCAAACTGTGCTAGAACTATTGTAATTAGCATTAGGTAATTCATACAAACAAACGTTTTATATATAAATCATGTTAAAAACAGAAGAACATGCTTTATTTTGATGAACTTGGAAGATAATGTTTTGAGCAATATGACTGAGAGATTCCTATGCTCAGCTGGATTCTCACAGATAAATGGAAATCCCACATTGTGCTCTTAATTCATTGTGAACAGACTCCTTGTCAGAGGCATGAAAAGATTATATTTTAATTCATTGTCTCATTTCAGTTGATGGTTCCTATCAGTGACAAACCCACGGAGAAATATTCTAAATCTGAGTTTATTGCTATATGTTACTTCATCATACTAGTGTTAGCTCATGGGAGGAATTGTAGCTTTTACTGAACAACTTTTCTTCAACATGTTAAGACAGAAACATTGCACTGTCTGAAAAAGAAAAAGCTGCTGACCCTGGCTGATATTTAAAAGGTTTTCCAGGCTATCACAAGACCTGTTGGTAGAAAGAGTGATAATACCATGTCAAAATTTGGCATCTAGGAAAACTGATACTCTGGGCCATTTATGTATTTTATTTACACATTTTTGGACTGGCTCTGCTTATCAGGAGGCACAAAAACAAAAATGGGTATTACCAATGCAGTATTAATGAGTCATCCTCTGTACCAGCGTTGTTCAAGAAGTTCTCATGTACTCAGTCATGATACTTTTATAAACATAATTGTGACTGATATCTTGAGCTGGAAATTAGATGCCTAATTTCCACTGAAAGGAAATAGTAGATTGCCTTACTTTAAGTACCAGCATTTGCTGTCAGTTTTAAAATACATCCTTAAATCTACTTAGTTCCAATTTGATTAAATACTGAAGTTCAACAGCACGTGCTTCCACTGTTAGATTTTTAGGATGGCTTACCCATTCAAATTTTCTTAAACCCTTAGACACTCTTTAAGGCACAATGCAATAAAATTTAGATAATCAAGTATCCTTGCCATCAGGATCGGTTTCAGCAATTTGAGCTGCTGTAACCAAAATGTTCTCAGCTGTGTAACAAACAATATCCTAGCTTGTCTTCCTTCATCATTAGAAAGCACGCAACTCTACTAATGTGTTATGTTGAAGGTAAGAGTTTGTTTTTTAAAAATATATATGACAGCCTGGCTGCCCAGACAAATTAAGGCGCCATAAACACCTCATTTTATTATGCATCAGTATCTTTAATCTAAGGGGTCATTGACCTGTTTCCTTTAGAAATAAATTACAATGCTTATGAAAAAGACAGTGAGTTCAAACCCTTACAGTGCATTTGCAGAGCTGGATGAAATAGATCTGTAGGAACAGAGAAACCTTTAACTTACTTCGTATAGACCATCTAGTTATCAAGAGATCACAAAAAATGCGTTACTATTATCCCTTATTCTCCTGAGCTACATGATCACCCCATTAATACATAAAACCGTTAGGAATCAGTGAAATATTCATTTAATTCTCATGATTTCCAATAGGACCTTTCCTGAGAAATCTTTGTAGGCAGAAAAACTCTTCTAAAGTATTACTTAGAGCAGGAGTCAAAGGCAAAGTGGAGTCAGAGCTAGTGTTTGCAGCCAGCTTTCAGCAGCCACTCTTAAAACTTTGCTAGATGATTTTATCATCTCTGTGATACAAATATTCACCCCAGAACTTCACCTAACAATAAAGTGATAAAGACTGATTTTGTGCTTAGGTATGATCATAACATACCTATGTACAAAAAATAGACCATGATTTTAATAACCTATTTGAGTATTAGCTTCTCTAGTGCCATCTTGAATTTAGAACAGATCCGTGCCATGGGAATTTAATTTTAGAGTTCATTAAGTTTATTGGGGACAAAAAAAATACACATCCTCCTAAGTCCTAGACCTCAAAATAGTTGTGTTTCACATGTGTGGCTTTGTGATCAGTGAATATGCAATCATCAGTCACTGCTTCAGAGCATAACATCAGTGATGGCATCTCTAACTGGATATCAAAGCTTGCTTTTTAGTGAGATGCATTTCTAACTTTAGACTCTCTATGAAATATATTCAGAATGAATACAGGAACAAAGTGCATGGAGAAGTAGGATAAACATAAAAGAAAAAACAGCTTTTTTTTTGTCACTGCTTTGGGTGCTCTAAATTGCATGCCAATTGCCCCTTACAGCTCCTAAATTACACTTCCTCCCAAATAGACCATTATATCATTTATTTTTATTCATTATTCTACTAGCTTCTTGTCCAAGCTTACAAAATACACATGAGCTTCCTACAGCAGATAGGTCACCATAGTATCCTACTTATGTTCTGTAACTGGCCAAACAGGTCACAGATGCTTAAGTGGTATTTTGGCTGTACCAGGAAGTTTGACCATGGCCGAGGATCCTCTTAATATCAGATATAACACAGTGATATGTGTTCACCCAAACCAATAAAAGAGATGAGTGTCACACTTCTAATCAGAAAGATGGATCAGAAGAGCTTCTTAACATTTATCCTATCATACAATAACAGACCCCAGTAACAAACAAAGGTTTGGTTTTAAAGTCAAAAGATCCTGTACTTTTTACAGCTTACTTTCACATATTTTACTTCTGTGATGAGTATCTCAAAGGAACTCCTCTGCTGAAAAGACAGGACATCCCCTTGATATGCTGTCAGACAGAGTGGCTTGACTTTGCTTTCCCTGCTATTGGCTCATGGGAATATTGCTCAGAAGTATGCCTCTCATTACATTAGGCAGAATCTCATAGAATTTTAGTTTTAAAACAGATTACTATGAAGAGATTAGGATCCACATTCTGCTCTTATTTACACTCTGCAACTTGTTTTTGAGCTAGGCTGATATTAAAGTTATGGTGAGCTTCATTTCTCATGTTAAGGTAAATCAGACATTTTTAGCAAGTCTCATAATGTCACATGTTAATCCCTTAATGGAATCTTCTCTGTCTGGAGACATTTTAAATGTGTTTATTACGAAGACCATATTTATATCTTCAGGGAAGGCTGTATATAAATGGGAAAAAACCTTGTAGGGCAGATGTTGCAATTGGCTAAAAGATTGAAACTGAGCTTTGTTTTATGCAAACTAGAGCGTGAACATTTACTGTGTAACTCGGATTTAAAGGAACAGGATGAAAAAATAAAATAATAAAATTCGGACACCATTATGAAATCACTAAGAATGGATCAACTGACTATTTCCCCATACCTTTTGTTCTTGCTGGTCAATGATAGCTTTTAAAAGCTTTTCCAAAAGCTGGTTCAGCAAACTCTATTTAAACTTATTATTTAAAGGCACACACCAACATTTCACTTCAGTTAAATGTCATGAAACCATTCCTTGTCCAATATAATTAGAATAATCAATCACATTCAGGCTAGCATTACATGCAGGAAACTGGTGGTGTTAGGACTTACTGTACAAATGGCTAAAACACAAAATGTTAGCACGTCGCTAATGTGTTTCCCAGATAACCTAATGTTACATCCCATGTTGTATGAAAGACTTTTTGAACCTTCACTCTTGGAAATAGTAATGACCTCAAACTCCTAAGCTCTGGAAAATAAATTGAATTCATTGTTATAGTTCAACGTGACAGGACACACAAGGTAACTTTCTGAATTTCATCTATCATTTTCCAGATGTGCTGGATATATATATATATTTCTAATGGCTAGGAAACAAACAACATTCCTAAATTTGGGTTTTGGAGTATCCAAACAACTTGTCACAGCATATTTATACTTAAACTCTGAGATCTTCTGTTAGCTTGATACTATTTTGGGGTGGAGGAAGAATGAAGACAGAACAAGATGAAAAGAAATGTTTGCCACAAAGTTGGCCCCATGTACAATATCAGATTTTTTTTTATTATTATTATTATATATTTTTTTGCCATTACATCCCTGCCTAACTTTCACTTTAATGAAAGTAAAAGTGAAAATAAACTATGGAGTTCTCTGAATTTGTAGGATATGAGACAATAAGGCCCACAGAGCCACCACTAGTTCAAGGTGAGTTTCATTGTTTACCAAGTAGAGGAAGTCTGTTAAACATTAACACCAATCAGCATAGTATATTGATCACTGTAAACTATACAGCTGTGTAGCTTCATATTTAGGTCAGAAATGCATCCGCTCTTAACTTCACATCCCTGTTCCAGGCCTTTTGAAAGGCCATTTTTCCATCAGTGAGTCAGAGGGTAAGGAGATTCTTTTTATTATTGTCATCATTTGTCACACCCTAGATGTATGGTCAGTTGATGTTTTGTCTCTTTAGTAGTGTAAGCAAAGAAAAATTCTGGTACTTCTCTTTGTATTTCACCTGTGGGCAAATCAAAAAGGGGCCAAACTGACAGTCAACATTTAAGTCATAGTTAAGTTGCAAGAATGCTTACAGCGGCAATGACAAGTGATGGCCAGCACTCAAAATCACAGCACTGATGATAACTGAGTAAACAGTTTTGGGAATGCTAGGTCATCCAAATGTCATTGTGTGGCATATCAATATATCTCATTATCTCTCATGTACTACTTCAACTAGATAGGAAGACAGCTGTAAATTACATAGATTTAAAAACAAACAATGCAAGCAGTTCATATCATTGATACAGTGTTCATTATTTAAGTTTAAACTCTTCCATCAGAATGTCTCATTGACTTTTCAGGCTGGAATTCACTTGTGATATTGTTATGATACAACGTACAACAAGGTAAATTTTTTACCCTCTAAATGTCAATGCTGAATAAAGAAATTAAGTTTGCATTCAACGTGCTTTAGCATGATGCTAACTACAGATTCCCTGATGGTTTGGTTTTCTTGGATGGTATATCACTGAAATTTTTCAGAGAAGTATTTTTTTCAGGAAAACAAACCGAGGAACACCCACCCCCAGCAAATGAGATGGGTATGCAACACTGACACAAACTGAAATGATAGTGTTAATTTTGACAGTCAGAAAGATCTCAGTGAAAGAAAAGAACATTGTAAAATAGAACGTAGTAGTGAATATATGATAAATGTATAAAATAGAAAGATTTATGGCTGGAAATAGACATTCTTAGTATTCCAATAAAAGGGTCATAATGAAGTCATTTCAGTTTCCAATTAAAAATCATAAATTTTGGAGTTGTAACATAGATGACAGCAAAATGACTTGCTGATCCTTGAGATGATTTTGCAGCGTGAAGTCCAGTCAGAAATACATCAAAACATCATCATCATAGTAGGGACATTTTAGCATGATTGCTGAACGTTTTTGATATTTGAATATTGAGAGAAAGGACTAAGCAATATTACATTGATGGTACTGGAAATATTAGAACTCCTCTACAGAGAGACAAGGCTCCCAGTCTCCACCAGTTCAAGCAGGTATCACCCAGAAGCAAATAAGAAAAGAAAATAAAGATGCAATCAGAAGGAATTACACAAAACAGGGCAAGTTTTCAATGTTTCATGGCTTTTAAAACTGTGAAACACAAAGGCTTTTTCATCTCAGTCTCATTTCCTTTCTCTAATGAGCATCTTAACCATATCTTTATGAAACTCTTGCAGAAAATATCAGGAAACTCAATCAGAAAATAATTAATTTATTCTACCAGTGTATGCCAGAAATGGGTCTTCAAGCAGACAAAAACTTTGGATAGAAGAGAAAATGCATCACTGAATGAATTTATTTGGCCTTTGACATATTTTAATGCACAAGTTGGACAGATGAGGGAGCTGTTTTCCATAATTTAAAACTGGACAATGCTTTTAACATGTAGTTTATATATAGAAGAAATGTGAAATTCCATTACTCCATAGGAAAAATATTTGTCTCTGTTGGAGAGAATTAGTTTGTTCTTTCTAATTTCAGCAATATATGTACATTTTGTTACATGACCCATCAGTTCTGCTACCCTGCACAGGAGTAGAGAAGGGTAGACTTTGGCCACCATTCCTTGACTTGTTCCTGAAGTGATATGGTAGCAGGCCAAACTTGGAAAAAAATGCACAGAAGTGCAGGAGGAAGACATGTTCTATAAAGGATGCTAATCTAAATCTTAAAGCCAAACTGTAGATATCTATGGAATGACTGCTATAAAAAAAGTTATGAGGTCATCTTTGCTTGAGGTAGTAGATGTCCCTTACATAACCTTCTTACAGGTATGTGTGCTTGTATATTTGGTATCTCCAGAAGCTCCGTATCTACCAGTAAGTTAAAGTCTTCCTGATCATGGCAGATGTCATCTGAATTCCCTAACAATTTGTTACAGTCAACAGATAGTCTTTATTCTAAGATTCAGTCTTTTATCTACAGAGAATAAACAATCCTCACAGAAAACTGTAAAATCCAAAAGTGGCCCCAGGGTGTTATTTTCAAGGTACATGGTTGACTGACCTTTCTCTAAATCATCTTAGTTATCTTTCTTTGAACCATTTCAATAATTGTTAACAAGTTATCTTGTTTTATTGTCATTATCATCTCTACTTGCCTAAATACAACAGAATGATTGAGAAGAGAAATAGTGATTTTGTGAGCTCCCTCTACAGTCTTTTCCCACAAATAATCATCTTCATCTCTAAAAGCTTTTTCCACAACAGCTAAACTCACTCTTCCAAGAAGATTCAATCCATCACTTCTTGTCTTTTGGACACAAAAAAAGTTTATTCCTTTACTTTGTTTGGTCACAGTTCACATATGTAAACAATTGGGCTTCCTGTTAGTTCTCTAGATTAACAAATTCAGTATTTCTACAGAAGTCATATTTCTCTACTTCTAATTATTTTTGAACTGTCTCATCCAGACTATCTTCAACTGGTCCATATTATTATATGCAGTTTTAAACACTGTTTCCCACAACAGACCCACAACATTACAAGACCCTTAGAGTCCTTTACAATGGAAACAATCTCCATGGGCTTTACAGTGATGCTCCTGCTCATAATGTGCTGATTAGTAGTCATTTCTTCTTCAGCTGTGTATCCCTACCTAGGTGTAGACCTCCAAACTCACCTTCACTGAACTGTAACCTACTTGGTCAGGATTTTAAATTCTAATCCTGGCCTTCTGCTGCCCCTACTAGCATGGTGTCATCTGCAAGTTGAAGTGGACTTTCCACACCATTAATGAATAAAGTTGGATATATTACTCACACATAAACCATAAGGCATTTTTAACTTCTAGTCTGAATAGATAAGAGAACATTATGCATATAACCAAACTTTTCCCCTGTAATTCATTTGAAAATTAGCGTCATTTTCAATGACCTTGAGGTTGTATGAATTCTGATGTTCTGCTGCAGTTTAAAAAGCTGCATGTAGACAGAATCTATTATAATGAGACCCTTTTTTTTTCACTTCTTCAGTCCCTTGATGTCAGTATAACTAAGTTTAGGATTAATGACAGCTTAACTGAGATTCTACATAATTAGACACTAATCAAAGTTTGTGAAATCTGGTCATTACTTTGTTCTTAGACATATTTGACTCTGAGTTTCCAAGTTATATAAATACCTCCCTAAGACAACGTTTTCTAGAATAATCAAACTCCCAGTGACCACTAAAAAATTGACAAATTTTAAGCTATTTATGTGCATGTTGTTTCCTCTAATTGTTTTAAACTTTAAAAAGATCACCAAATGATTTGGATAAATATTTGTTTCTTGGTTACTTATGTATTTTACTTGTATTACAATAGTTTATTTTTTATTTAGTCTTGATACAAGTGATAAGTCACATGGCATAGCTCTTAGCTGCATATCTTAATGTCTGGAACTTTGAAAAGAAGCAAATAATGAATATCTAGTAATGAATACCCGCTGAGTCATTGCATTAATACACTGTATTTAAAATAAATACAGGAGTTCCTAAAGACTAGCTCTTCCTGAAGCATTTCTGCAGACAAATCTGTTTTGGTGAATCCTTGAAAATATTCAAAGCTGGAGATATAATACCATGACTGAGCCATCCAGCTGTTAGGATTTTGAATTCATATTTTCAAATAGTAATCTTCAACTAGCTTTCCCTAGTTCTAAGATGTATCACTTGTGCTATTAACATTTAAAAAAAAAGCTTAACAGTATTGTAGCTGCTTTAGTAAATAAGCAGTTTATTGAAAAACTATAATAATTTTAAAGATTAATCAATAAAAGTGTAATTAGTCTGAAGCATACTACTTCCAGCTTTGAATTTACGCTAGAAGTTAAATACCACTGTAGCTATCACAATCAAAATCTGCTTCTTTAAGTTTGGACAATTCCTGGGTTAATATAGGCATTTACTATCTGATTAGGAACAAGTGGTCATCGTTAAAAAAAAAAAAGAAAAGAAAAGAAAAGAAAGGGTGAAGTCTCCCATTAAGAAGAGCTAAATTTTAAGTAAACACTTTAGTCATCAGAGCTGAAGTTCTTGCATTCCAGGATTTCACATCTTTTCTCCTAAATCTCAGCTTGCTTTTACTCACTTCAGTGAGTGACAAACCTCTTGTTAACTTTTGCAGGTACAGGAACAGACCCACTTTTTTTTTTTTTTTTTTGCAAATGTCAGTTTGACTGACTAGAGGGAAAAAAATCAAACAAAGAAAACCTTCATATTACTCTCACGCACATATTAAATAACAGAACAGAAGATTTTTGGCTGGGGATTAAGTTGCATTTTTTTCCCATGATAAGCTTCTTTATTTCATGCCCTGTACACTACGGGCAAGCCAAACAGTGTATATTCCAGTCCTCACTGGCAGATAGAAACTAAGTGACATCTAAGGACAGAGGCACACTAGGCAAAAACTCAAGCTATCTATGTTTGCTACAACCCTGCTTCATTGACTAAGGTAATTTTTCAAAAAAATCAACTGAAAAAGTCACAGTTCAAAAGGATTTTCAAAGTTCTCAAGTCAAGACCTTGCCAATAGAGGCTTCTCTCCATATACATGCTGGTGTTTTGCCTCAACCTGTTTTAGATTTCTCCAGTCGTGGGAATTCCAGCTTGCCTAAAGCTGTTATTCTGTGGTCTAACAGATGTCAAAGAACATTTCTAGCTAGGGGCGCTGTTAAAACAAAGTGATGGGAAAAGAACATCCTGGATCATGAAAGCTGAGACAAGCAGATTAGAGGGAAGAAAAGTAATAAACTATATTCAATGTTGAAACAGAAACGTGCATCAGAATGAAGATTAATGAAATATTCCCATAAACAAATGTATTCTGTAAAACTGTAAAATCCTACAATTTATAGAGATACATGGGAAAAGGAAAGCTGTTATCTGATAAACAATCTTTGATAAATATGAAATTCAATAGAAGTTCCAGGCATTCATGAATTCCAAAGCACACCATTTTTGCAACATTGCCTATTTAGACAAATTTTATAATGAGCTCCAGACAATAAAAATAATAAAAAAAAAAGAAATCACAGCTCCTCTGATTTCTCTTTGCTCCAGATCTGAACAAAGTGGCATAGTCTTTCTATTATGCAACTCCATTCCTTAAAAGATAAAGGAGAAGTGATGACCCATTGCAAAGGAGGACTTGCTGTTTTCGAGCAAGTAATGCTTTGGGTTTCCTCATCATGAGATTGATCATCCAAGGAGTGTTTAAAACTATTTCTGGATAAATAAGCTGTTTCTATGGTTGGGTACTTCTTGATATTCAATGATAACTGGTACTTTTTTCCTAAAATGCAAGTCTCTGTAAAGTGTGAAATCATGTTTTAAATACAAACCAGACTTCATGAGTACATGCCATCAAATACAGCAAGAATACAAATGTATGCCTGCATATTATTTTTATTCTATGTATATTTGCTTCATTGATAACATATCTAAAAATATAGTGTAAGAGGCAGCATAGAAAAATGTAAATATATTAACTGAAAGGCAAAAAGAACATAAATCTTTAGTAATCCAAGTAATAAATTTCCATGGATAATATTTCATTATTGTAGCAATATATGGCAAAACACTGCTTTTACTGCACAATCTATTAGATATTACAGAGATGCAAAAGCATCCTTAAATCATTTTAACAGGGCTCTGTTAAAGAACTGGATTTGCAAAAAGAAAGCTAAGGTATTACATCAAGGAACATGACATTCTGAAAGAAAAATAACGTAAGACAGGTGTGGCAGTGTAGTTTTAGCTACCATTGTGAATGGACCAGAAATCAGTTTCAAGAGGGATTGTAAGAGTCATGGAGCCAGGGGAGGGCTCATAGTTTAGTTCAAATGGCCCTCAGGAAGTTAGTGATAAAAGAGATTGTCTAACAGTCTGCATCATTCAGCTCGTCTAACTTAATTATCCAATGGACAGGAATGACCAAGAAAAAATAAACTATACTGCTATCTGTATTAAGAATTTCTAGCTTGCCTTGCACAAGGACAGAGATCAATTAAGATTATGAATTTCCTCTAGCCTTTAAAAATTGTGACAAAATTAAAGAAAGGTGATCTGATACTCTTGGGTACGTAACATTAGTGAATCACTTTTTTAGTGCAAAATCACTGTGCCTGTCCCTGCGATACTGAACAGGTCTAATGTCCCCATCAGCTCCAAAGGGGAGGATCACTACTTTCCTCAGAAAAAGGAAAATCAGGTGTCTATCTTATTTCTATTAACACACAAAAAAAGAAAAAATCTTAAAATCAATCAATTTTATTATTTTTTTTTTTAATGTAATTTAAAATGCTATGACCTTTTTCAAAAATGAGGGATACTGTTCTTCACTTTGTTTCCTTCCCTTTTCTTCAGCTATTAACACAAACTAGGATATATATATATATATATATATATATATATTTAGTGAAGTTCCATCCATATTCTCTCAAATTATGGAGAAAATATTTTAAATTTAAATGCTTCATCAGGAAAAGAAGGAACATATATTGATATCCGTATATTGGTGTAAGGTAGTTTAATTTGTATGCTGAGATACAGCCAGCTCAGGTCAGTTGTCTTTATGATCTATGCTTCAGAAGAGATTGATTTCTGGCATGTATAAAAGCTCCTGTTTGTCTATAATTGGAATGCATCACAAAACTGACTGTAGTAGAATAAGCTACAGTAATTTATTACATCCTTAGAACAGTTCCCATTGATCATGGAAGGAGCAAGGTATTGTGTTAGTGAGACACAGAAGGCACTGAAAGCAGCCACTGCCAGCTAAGTGATGTACTGTAACTGCATCTGTAAATTGTTCAAACATATGTTCAAACTCACACTCAAAAAAAAAAAAAACTTCAGCACAGGAAAAGCTTGCACTAGCATTCTCATCCAAGACAGAAAACCATAGTATTCTGTATTTGAAGTATATGATACTATTTATCCACTGGGAATATATTTTTTGTCCCAAATAAAACTAATAGGAACACAAACATTCTTCCTACCTGTGAGGCATACTAAACAACATGCTGTTCTGATAATTACATAAAGAGCATGCAGACAAGCTACAAAAGGTCAGATGTAGCTGGAGTACAACCCATAAATTGTTTCAGCTAGGTCTGATGTCTTCAACTCAAATACTTGACTAGATCATTAGCATTACTGCAAATGCAGGGACAAGCCCTTATGTTTAAATAACAGAGGGAGATGCACAGCCTAGTTTCTCATGTATTTTACTGATTTATGTTATTAGCCCAGACTTTCTGGTGCATTTCCATAACTAATAGGGTAACTTGTTCACATCTCAATTCTAAACACACTCTAAGCACTTCAGCACATAATTTCCTTACGTAAAGAGGTGATATTGTTCCAGTGAAAGCATGTATTATTGTATGCTTAAAGAATAGAGTGACTTTCCATCCTATTCCGCCTGCAGTTTTTAACTTTTAAAAGCAAGCACAAAAAAAAAAAAAAAGTAGTTAAGATATAGGAAAGTAAAGTCTATTGAGTTATTTTATTATAGAAGGCTGAAGTGTTCCACTTAAGGCTTCAAGTACAAATACTAGTGACATGAACAAGTTTATATTGTTGTTTTGACAATTTGTTTTCCATCATAAAAAGGAGCATTTTCACCATCCTTGCAGGAAGTCGAATGTATAGTGTCATTTTGACCTTGATGCTGTCATATGATACACTCCAGTCCCCCTAGCCAGGGCACATACCTCAAGACAATTCCCGTGATGCTCTACACATTAGACATGGAACAACCCACTGTGTACAGAACACTTAACTCTTAAGGGTGACAGCTTCTTGTGTAACTCGTAAGAAGTCCAAGAAATGTGCAGTTTTACTGAACAGGTTATTTGTGAGCTCTGAGTGAAATTTAAAAGGAAGAGTAACTTTAGTCAATGAATATTAAATTTAAAAACAAAACCTATTTACAAACAAGAAAAGTTTTCTTATGGAAATAATCTTAAATCTTCTATTTGCAGAATTAAAGGAAACAAATTCCATAATCACTTATAACATCTAATTTCTTGCTGTCTCTACAATCTCTATAATCCTATAAAAGCTTTTGAAGCTTATTTTCTCCTTGATTTGTGTCAACCCACCAATTCCTCCAAAAGTATTCCTAACTTATAGGAGTAAAACAAAGAATCAGAAGAATCAAGGTCTTTATTGATACATTTGAGAATCATCTGACAAGGTCCATTTTTGCCCATTAGATCTTTCTGAAATCTAACAGATTTTCAAGTCCCCCTCCCTTCCAGTTCCCTCTTCCTCCATCAACAGAAATGCTCACCTTACAGATGGGAAACCAAGGTTCCTAATTTCTGCCATACCTAACCTGGAAGAAAGTCTTGAACATAGTATTCTATCATAGTGAATATCTTTGCTACTGTCATTAGTTGTTCTGCAATGTGTCTCTTGCTTCATTTTGATTCTTACTGGAATCCTTCTTCCAGACTTCTCAGAAATATCAACAGCTCTCCAGCCCCTTCTCTATAGAAGAGACTGTGGTGATTTCACCCTGATGGACAGCTAAACACTATCATAACTGCTCTCTCACTCCCCCTCCTCAAAGGAAAGCAGAAGAAAATACAATAGAAAAGGGCTCAAGGGTTGAGATAAGGACAGGGAGATCGCCCACCAATTGCTATCATAGGCAAGAGACTCTGCATAGGGAGATCACTATAATTTATTGCCTATTACTAAGAGCAGAAGAGTAAGAAACTGAAAGCAAACAAAAAACACCCCATCCTCCTTCTATCTCCTCCTCAGCTAGCACAAGGGAACAGGGAATGGGGGTTGTGGTCGGTCCATAACCCTTCATTATCTGCCACTCCTTCATGGTCACTCTCTTCACCTGTACAGCGTGGGGTCCCTGCCATGGGATGCCATCCTTCCCCAACTGATCCTACATGAGCTTCCCACAAACTGCAGTTCAAGAACTGCTCCAATACGAGTACATGCCATGGGGTCTGTCCTTCAGAAGCAGACTGTTCCAGTATGTGTCCCTCACAAGCAGCAGCTCCCACCAGATCAACTGCTCCTGCATGGGTTTCTCTCCACAGGCTGCAGCGTGGAGATCGTGATACACTGCTGGGTGCAGGGGGACAGCCTGCTCCACCATGGACCTTTCTACAGGCTGCAGAGGCACTTCTGCCTCAGTACCTGGAGCATCTCCTCGCCTCCTTCTTCACTGACCTTGGTGTCTGGAGGGCTGTTTCTGTCTACATTTTCCTCACTCCTCTCTCCCATCTGCTGTTGCACAGCAGTTTTTTCCCTTTCTTAAATCTGTTCTCACAGAGATGCAACCAGCATCACTCACTGGCTCAGCTCTGGCTAGTGGCGGGTCCCTTTTTGAGCCAGCTGGAGCTGGCTCTAGTCTGACATGGGGCAGATTCTGGGCGTTTCTTAGCGGCCACCTCTTGCTGTACCCTCACTACCAAAACTTTGCCACATAAACCCAATAGAGACTCTCGCCAGGAATGTTTCTGAAATAAGAACATTACAGCACAATAATACTGTTTGCTTCACTAACCAAACCACATTTTTTCCAAGAATACTTAGACTGAATTTTTGTTTTCCTCACAGTAATGTCTTCTCACATTTCAGCAGATTTTCTAGGTCTAGATTTTTGCCAGCTTGACCTTTCAGACTTAATGGGCCCAATTGCATTTGTAATGAATCGCTTTACTTTTCAGCAGCTTCTTTACTTGCAAGGCCTTTTGCTGGTTTTATTATAAATTATAGAAGGTCAATCTAAGCCATAGGTTCTCAATACTAAATTACATAATACAGAAGAGACAAATATTTTACAATCAGCATTTATAAGAAAATAAAGTTTACTAACAATTTTGTCTTCAAATCTGCATGTAATTCTGAAAAGTGTCAATTCTTTGTCCTTTGGGTTCTTATTGCCTATCACTTATAAATTGATTATCTCAGTCCACAGCTTTTAAACAACTATGGTTATACAGATGTAAATTCATCTTTAATGTACTCCCACTACTTATAGTAGTGTTCCAGCTTTTAATGCACTCAAACATCTTCCCTACTCCAGGTACTGTGCTAGACAATCCTGCTCCACATTACAAGGTATTAAGTATAGCCTGATATCCTCAAGTGAAGATACCCTTTTTCCTGGCAAAGTTTTTCCTCAGAGTAGTTAGTAATTTTGACTATTGCCACAAGCAAACAGTTATCACAGTAAAGATCTTTTCAGTTCGCTCCTGTAGGTGCTGCTATACTAGGCCTTCTGCTAGTACACAATTATGTAATCAAAATCCTAACCTAAAATTCTCCTGGCAAAAATTTAATGCAGGTTTGACCTAAGAAAAGTGTCAAGTTCCTGTTCTCAAGAACAGAAGGCTCTGTACTTCAAAGTTTCTCTAAAAAGTGAAGATCAAATTCCAACAAAGGGAGTCCCAGAATCTCTGCCAATAGAATTGGTGCACAAAAGCCAGTTAAGGAAAATCCATTCTTCCTCACTCTTACACATATGTAGCACACAATCATTAGAAGGATACATTAATTACAGTATACAATTACAGTATACTCTTCCAAGCATGCATGAGATGAAGAGATGGATCAGCACGGACTTAAACCACTTAGCTTTGATCAGCTAAGGTTTGAGCATTCTTTTTTTTTTTTTTCTCCCCAAGATTTAATCTTTCAGTCTTGATTGAAAGAGACAACTATGAGCCCAAAGCACTAAGAAAAGACATTTCCTGGAGATTTACAAAAGCATATTAAAAACTGCCACCTAAAGACTTCATTAATGGACTACAGACACGAAACTGAAATGAAAATCACATTTCACTTTCAACAAACAGTGGACTTAAGCTGCCATGCACTGCCTCCACCACTTGTTTTGCCAATTCTTGGTGCTTCACATGCGGAAGGGAAATGGGCAGACAACACCTACTTCTAGCTGTCTTCAGAGATTCAGTTACTAAGGAAATTGTACTACAAGCAAGGGTCATAGTAATTTGCCTCATCGTCCTTCCACACAGGCTCAGAAACAAGACTGGAAATTATCACCTAGTATATTTTCACTCAGCTGGAGACTTGGCTTTGCTGATGGATCTGCTAGTCTGCTTTATCAGTTTCTCTCCTAGTTTATGAATGACATTTTGAAAAGTCTATATTGCCAACATAAGATTAGCATCCACATGCCTCAGATTTATTTCAAGTTATTTAGATTAACATCTACGTGTCCTAGATGCAGGATTTTAGAATGGCAAGCTGATCTAAACCAGATTTCTCTCTGCTCCTCCATCAATGTAAGATGTAGATCTGTCAAAAATGAAGATAAAACATGCAGGTTACTGCAGAGTGTTGGTATGTTAACAAGCTTGAAAGAAGGTAAAATGCATGCATTTCCATTAGGGAATTGCAGAAAAAAAATACATAAATAGCCAGCCATAGCCATTGAGACTAAGAATTAATCTTATTAGATGCACTGAAGTTATACTGTGTGATCCCAAGAGTAAATCAGAGCTTGAAGACTTGTTTGCAGTGCTTGTGACATAACATGTAAAAGTCAGTCATATTAGTGAGAGCTGAAACTATGAAATCTCTTAAAACCCAAATGCATGCTAGGTATAGAAGAAAGAGCTGTCAAAAGAAACAAGATAATTAACATTTGTGAAATTCAGAATAACTGCCTCATAAGGGAGCATTGCTGACCTAGGGAGAGCTTAATTACAAAGTATGGAAAATTAGGACAACAAGCAAACCTCCCATGGAAATATTAGGAAGAGTTGTTTCCTGTAACTGTAATGCTAGAGCTGTTCTCTCTCAGATCTCCCCTCTAACCTGGTTTAAAGGTACATTGACAATTTATTTAGACTCTAAAATACATTGCATGCACCATAAGGGCACCATAAATCCTAACCAGTTAAAGTTTTGAGATGTTTTATACAGTAAAATGGAATCAAGCCATGAAATGAATGCCAATGTTAACTCCCAGTTCATAGGTGTTCAAACAGATTTTGAGGATTTGCAGAGCATAGCTATTTCAGGTTCTTATCTGATTTGATTGCCAGTGATGCCATCTATATGTATTTAAAATGGTTGCTCACATCTTTTGTAGAAAATTGAATGTTGTGGTACAATAACATGTCACAAAGGTGACAATACAAACAAATTAGATTGTTAAATGGCAAATATCGTAAATATTTGTCATTCTGTGTACTATAGTCCAAATATTTAGTAGTATCTCATTAACTTTTGTCTAGAAATACATCTATAAAGCCAGTTGTAATAATTTCACAAAACACTGATTGCATTTAGTGTTTGTGGGTCACAGGATCTACCTTGAAGATTTGGCCCTCAGTTCCTTTTCCACTCCCTACCTCCATTTCAAGATTTCAGTTATGCTTTGATAGTAAGCCCATAATATCAGAATAAAATAAACTGCGTATACTAAGAGGTAGACATACAAAACCCACCACAATTGTGAGATTTTTGAGAAGCAAATATTTAACTGAACAGGCAGGCAGTTTCAGAATAATTCCTCTGCAGATGGCTGACCAGCTGCAGGTCTATTTAATTAATTGCATACAGATGTTTGCTTACACATTTATTATGTAGGAGTCCACTGTGCAGCCAGGTGTTCACAGGGTCAGGTAATCAAGCATTGTTTGATTATGAGGAGTTCATCCAGTGTTATTCACAGTGCTACAGCAAGTACCATTATTCTTTTTTCTATTCGTCTGACTAATTGGAGCTCATTTTCCCTGAAACGCCACCATGACAATAACCAAAAATCTCTTGAAACAGCATGGCACAGGCAAATTTTACACATCGAACCCCATATACATTCTTATTACATAATATTTATAGTCACTATGGAGGAGACAGAGGAAAAGTAAGATGTTAGTGACATCAGGATCTTTTGCTTCTCTTTGGCTGAGAACTGGGAGGTCACCTTGGTGGTGAGGTTTTTTGTTTGTTTGTTTATTTTTGTTTTTTTGTAAGTTGCTTAATTCTTCAGGGACAACACACAAACTCATTTCACATTTCAAACTTTCTGTATGAAAGTCAATTGATGAGTCAGGGAACAAACTAAGGCCCTCATAGTATGTATGGTTTGAGCATTCCCCCCTTTTTTTCCTCCCTAAGATTTAATCTTTCAGTCTTGATTGAAAGAGACAACTATGAGCACAAAGCACTAAGAAAAGACATTTCCTTGAGATTTACAAAAGCATATTAAAAACTGCCACCTAAAGACTTCGTTAATGGACTACAGACATGAAACTGAAATGAAAATCACATTTCACTTGAATTCTGTACAATAAAATGGACTACTGCAATAAAATATGTTTAGCAGTAGACAGCTATAGAAATTTAACACAACAAATGCAACATTTCCTTATGGTAAGGCACTGTGTAACTACTACAATTAGATCCCCAGTCAAAAGATCTATTAGCTTTCCAATTGACTTGCCTTTTCTTAGGACTCATCCTCTGTAAGGAATCTACAGATGTTATCACAAGCAACAGCATGCAGGACTTCCTTCACAGCAAAAGCGGAGAAAAAAACTATAAATATTGTTGAACTCTAGCAGAACATATTTTTCCCCTCTTCTAGATACCATTTCTGCTTGAAATCTCTCATGGTCTGCTGTGTTCCCTCCTTTGAATTACTTGGTAACAGATCTTCCAGTGTTAAGAACCCTAAGAAATTTCCATGAACTCACAGAATTCTAACTTCCTCCAGATCTGAATTTTGATCTTCAACCTCAGCATTTCCCAGACTTGCTTGTGCTCTAGAAGAGCACCAAAGTTTTCTCCCTATCACACTGCCCTTTCCAGGAAAGGCCCACTAGCTATACTTTTTTCTGCAACCAACTGTCCTACTCATATATAAAACCTTGACTCTTTTCCAGGTGATCCTGATAACCAAATTTCCTGGCACAGTTCCATGTGCACTCATGAGGATTTACTAAGCCTTTTGATACCTTGCATTCTCTCTTTTTGAGTGGAGATTTACTCATCTTATTTCTGAAGCTACTTTCTGGTGTCACTATCGGCTCTCTCATAATACAAGAGACAGGAAAGAATTAGAAAAGGAATCAAGTAGCAAAGCAAGCAGTAAAGAGTAGCTATCTCAGCTCAGTTTACACACACTGCATGGAATATCACTAAAAATATATATATTTGGTCATAAAAATTAGGTCAATTGTTGTGTTTTCATAGAAGATTTCAGAAACCTGTAGGGATCAGGGAATACTGTGTCCAGCTCTGGGCTCCTCAGTACAGGAGAGCCATGGGCATACTGGAATGAGTCCAGCAAACAGACAAGAAGATGGTTGAGGGATTGGAGCATCTGACATGCAAGGAGAGGCTGAGAAAGCTGAGACTGTTTAGCTTGAAGAAGAGAGGGCTCAGGGGGACCTTATATACATGTAACAGATGTACATGTAACAGATGGAGGAGTAAGGGAGAGTTAACCAGACTCTTTTCAGTGATGGTTAGTGGTAGAGCAAGAGGTAATGGGTACAAATTTAAACACATTGCATCCCATCTGATCAAAAGAAAACTTTTTTACTGGGAGGGTTGTCAAGCACTGCAACAGGTTGCCAGAAGGGCTTTGGAGCTTTCTTCGTCTTTGTGGGTATTCAAAACCCAAGTGGGCAATGTCCTGAGCAGCCTACTCTTGATGACTTTTCTGCAACAGAGGGGTTCACTGGAAGATCTCATATGCTCCTCTCCAACCATTCCGTGATTCTGTGGTTTTGTTATGTGCTAATCATGTACCACCAAATGCTGAGAGACTGTGGAGAGATTTCCCCAGAATTACCACTTCTTTAATATATACTTGTCTTTCCATGCCCTTCCTCTAAGCATACACACATTTCACACAGTGACTATACACATACGCATTTCTAGTTCTCAATAGTGACAATTTTTACTCACTTTTCAAGTCATGCTACAGGTTCACTGGAGCGCCAGAGGCTGGTGTGTAAGATCAGGTTGTGTGCTGCTGTGCTTATAGCAATGAGAAGAATAGTGAGCTAATGGAAGTTAATGCTAGTGCACTCATTCTAGTGCCTTCTCCTTTCTTGTCATATGTCCTGGTTTCGGTTAGGACAGAGTTAATTTTCCTCCTAGTAGTTGGCAGGGTGCTATGTTTTGGATTAGAATGAGAAGAGTGCTGATAACATGCTGATGTTTTAATTGCTGTAGAGCAGCGCTTACACCAAGCCAAGGACTTTTCAGCTTCTCGCTCTGTCCTGCTAGCGAGCAGGCTAGGGATGCAGCAGGAGCTGGGAGGGGACAGACCCAGGACAGCTGACCCAAACTGGCCAAAGGGGTATTCCATACCATCTGACGTCATGCTGAACAATATATAGGGGTGGCTAGCCGGGGTGGAGGGGGGGCCGGCTGCTCGGGGATAGGCTGGGCATCGGTCAACGGGTGGTGAGCAATTGCATTGTGCATCACTTATTTCGTACACATTATTACTATTAATACTATTATTATTATTATTATTGTTATTATTTTTCCTGTCTTAGTAAACTGTCTTTATCTCAACTCACAGACTTCACTTTCCCATTTCTCTCCCCCATCCCGGAGAGGGAGGGGGGAGGGTGAGCGAACGGCTGTGTGGTGTTTGGCTGCCAGCCAGGCTAAACAACATCATATCTACCCACATATGTGAAATCTAACTTAAAGCACTGTGCCCCCTCCCCCCAAAAAAAGCAGCCACACTCATATTGATAGTATTGCATTCAATAAATATAAACATCTCATGTGCGACTCAAATACAGCTTCAAGAACAAAAGCATCTGATGTCCAAGGGATTCAAAGGCATTTTGGTTATATATACCAAGTATATATTCCAAGTACAAATTCTTATTACTTTTCTTAAGTCCACTGAAATAATTACCTGTCTTTTGATTTAGCACCAGCAAGTTTTGCAGAAATGAGAAAGATCTTTTAAAACAACTAGGATACAAATAATTAACATAGATGGCCAGAGAAAGCGTTAAGTATATACTTGAAAAAGAATGAGAAATTCTGCAAACTCTCCACAAGGCAACCTTTGCAATTCTTGCACTATTTCTATTTCAAAGGTCTGTGACATATATAAGACATTATTATGAAAGTAATAAAAATGCTCTCAAGTAAGTATATTGGTAGAATTAGGTAAAATTAAATGTGTGAGTTAGAAAAATTTGATATAACTATTAAAAAGATCATTTTGATAGCTTCTGTTAACCTAAAAGTCTCTGTCACTTCTTACAATGTCTGAATACTTTAATCATGTCTTAACTTACTGATCTCATAACCTGTTAGTTTCAAACACCTCTGGAATCATAAGGCTAGAAAGTGAGGGCTAAAAAGAAGTTGACTAACTGGAAAAGACATAAAGCCTATAAGTAGAGTACCTATTACTGGTTCTCTAATGGAAGAATGCTTTATTTAGGTATTTACCCAAAACCTATAACTGTCAAAACCTAATAGGTGTTCAAGGTTGGACTGAGAACCTCATGAGAGAGTATTCTGAGAAAACCCTGATCCTTCACATCTGATTTCACTCAGAAAATAAATATAAAGACTTTTTTTTTTTTTTCCTGATAGAAATGCTTTGTAGTTTTGAGTTAGTGAATGGAGCAAAATAAGAAGTGAAAAATAATTTACCAGGTACTTGGAGAATCAAAAGGTTTAATGTGTTTTAAGAAAAACAAAAAAATAAAGGTG
This sequence comes from Cygnus olor, assembly GCF_009769625.2. NCBI lineage: Eukaryota > Metazoa > Chordata > Aves > Anseriformes > Anatidae > Cygnus > Cygnus olor. Next base: position 22,358,721 of record NC_049174.1, read on the forward strand.
GTTCTTGGAGCTCCCAAAGGGCAGTACTTTATAGTATTCTGTTTTCCAATGTTTCTAATTCTATTTTCATACTATAATGGATTTTTGCTATTAAGATCAGAAACCTTTTGCTTCCGTATCTTGTGACTTTTCAGAATATAGCCATGCCCTGCTAAGGAGAAGTAACTAGCTGACTTATTTGTAGTTAGTCATCTATTGCAGCAAGGCATGGTATGTACCTCTGGGACTACAACGATCTGGGAGCCAGCTGCTTCCATCTGGTTTCCCTACATTCTTGAGGTGGAGTAAGACTCATCAGAAAATGTCTGTTTGAAGGAACTCCTAATGATAGCTTTATCTGCATGTTAAAATTAGTGAAAAGCTAGTAGGGAGTGAGTGACTCTGATTTATGAACAAATTATTTGTTCATTTCTATCTAGAGTCTATTTAAGGTCTATTGGTCTATCAAAGTACTATATACAATGGGCACAAATATTCCATGATTTGATTCACCTTGAGTACTGTGTTCAGTTTTGGGCCCCTCGCTACAGGAAGGACATGGACGTGCTCAAGCGAGTCCAGAGAAGGGCGACCAAGCTGGTGAGGGGTCTGGAGAACAAGTCTTACGAGGAGCGGCTGAGGGAGCTGGGCTTGTTCAGCCTGGAGAAGAGGAGGCTCAGGGGCGACCTTATCGCTCTCTACAGTTGCCTTAAAGGAGGCTGTAGAGAGGTGGGGGTTGGTCTGTTCTCCCACGTGCCTGGTGACAGGACGAGGGGGAATGGGCGAAAGTTGCGATAGGGGAGTTTTAGGTTGGATGTTAGGAAGTACTTCTTTACCGAAAGGGTTATTAAGCATTGGAACGGGCTGCCCAGGGAGGTGGTGGATTCACCATCCCTGAAGGTCTTTAAAAGACGTTTAGATGTAGAGCTTAGCGATATGGTTTAGTGGAGTACTTAGTGTTAGGTCGGAGGTTGGACTCGATGATCTTGAGGTCTCTTCCAACCTAGAAATCTGTGTCTGTGTCTGTGTCTGTGTCTGATTCATTCACAGTTTATCATGCCAATACAGCACTTCTGTGCATTACAGACAATCACTATCTTATAGCTCACTTTTTCAATCACATCTTACAAACTAGAACAAGAAACGATTCTTAAAATTTCCAGTCTATGAGCTTGAAATCTATGAGCTCTGGGTTTAGTTCTTTAAGTGCTATTTGCTGCTGCACAGTCTGCCTCCTGCTACAAAAAACTGTACTAACAGCCTTCAAATCAGTGAAATATCACCTGCACATCACTCTTTTTAGATCATATTTTGCTACAGAGACCAGGGAAACTTTATTCCCCTGTAGGAACTCTGTTAGTCAGAGCTGGGTTCCGTGGGGAAACACTGAAGACAGAATGGGTTATGCTGTTCTTTCACTACAAAAATGAGCAGCATATGCCTTTGGCAAGCTTGTGCTGCCAGTTGTGGGAGTGGATAGGTCTCATGGCCAAGAAAGCTGTTGAGTGTTAGCTTTTATTTTTGAACGCTAAAGAGTGTCTCCCCAACAAGACAAAGAGAATTACTCTATAGAGGCATGAGTCTAGAGTAAGCACTAGCTTCAATTGCTCCAAGCTAGATATGATTTTAAAGTGGAAGTTGGGATATGCAGAAAATTGGGCAGGAGTATCTCCTCCATTTTTCTGGACCAGTGCCTATGACCATGCTGTTTTTACTACCATTTTTGATCCCTTTTCGTAATACCAGTTTTTAGAATAGTTATATGTTCACTGTTCTATAGATTTGTTATGTTTGGATAAATACAGGAAAGATTCCACAGCCTTAATTAAGAGTTTTTCTGGAAAGCCCAGAGGTTACTGTTAGTGCAGAAGAGCTTTGAATAATGAAACCCCATTCTCTGGCCTTTTTTATGCAAGTAATCTGAACTACGTGACAACCCTCCCAATAGTTTTCAAGAGTTGCAGTGAGATCCTGTCAATCAGTGCTTGACTTGTGACTGTTTTCTAAGCAGCAACAGATTAAGTAAACCCTACAGTGACAGTATTCTCTGCTTACTTATCCTGGCAGTATCCAACAGCTCTTAGTATTTTAAACATGACTAAAAATATCCACCAGTTCAGAGAATGATATAAATGGCCTTGTAACAAACCACATACGCAGACGTTATTTATTACCAAGTATAGAGAGGAGAAGCACTGAAAGCAAATTCAGGTAGGATATATCTACAAGCACAGTTGTCAATAACCAAATAATTAAAAGGAGTAGGGTGCCTTAATGTTTTGTTATTAAGTGACTAACCCAGAGATTCCTATTTAAAAATAACCCCTGCAAACATTTGGTTAACAGATGTCCTCTGGACAATTCTGCTTGAATCTTTTGGGGGTGTGCTTAGCTATAATTGTCATTAAAGATTTATTTTAGAAACCTTCAATAGGACTTTATGTTCCCTAAATTAGAGAGAGTTTATTTGCTGGTATAAATCAAAAAGCATAATCGTATTTAGCTCATTTGAGGATTTCACAAGGGAACACAAATAAGTACCACAGTAGCAATGAGTTTCATACCTGTTAACATTTTACTTTCTGAAACCAGTCTTGGATTGTAATATTTCAATAGGGAGATCCCAGGGACTTGCAATTAGGGCAATATACAATATACATGTCAAATCTATATTCCTGAAAATGTACTGCATGGGAAGACTAAAACAGTAGTATTGGAGTATATAATGCAATTGAGATTAAACAATGTAAGATAATTCCCTGGTTTTGGTATTGTACAAATATATGAGAATGTGGGGGCAGCGGTCAGTAAAATCTCTTTTTGCCATAGTCTCCCAGAAAAGACAAGCAGTAAAAGTAGTTCACTTTGAAAATTTACTGTAAAGAGAAAACAGTAAAAAGGAGATATTTGGAAAAGAATATGAAGGAAAATTTTCCATTTTCTTTATTGTTTGTAATTTACTCTTCCACAGCTTTTTAATAGTCTTTTACTGCCAGAACATTGAAATATTTCACCAAAGTCAAATCAACTCCTGCTCACACCTTTCATACTGTATGCAAATACATTCAATATTATCTCAGATTTAGAGTTGGAGAAAAGAGACACAGGTTTCTCTTTATACTGGCAACACCACTGCCTTCTGCAGTCAAGCTCAGAATCAAAATGTTTGCTTGTTGAATAAACTGTGCATCTGTCAGTATTGCTGTTGGAAGAGACTGTAAGGGAAAGGGCAGCATTTCAAATATACACCACCCTTTAGTCTTCAATATTTGTCTTTTCAAACAGCAGAAAATAGTATTTATTATAACATACTTATTCAATTATTTTGGATTGAAACCTAAAGGATCTGTCATGTTTTTCTCCAGTAACCATCTTTTTGATTCCTCTGTTCACTCAACAAGTATATCGATATCGTGCTTGTTACAGATGCATGCACTATCACTGAATGAGGCACTTCTGTAATTAGGAGCAGGGTCACTGTATTAGAGCAGTTCTCTGCCCACACTTATGTACCTTGCTGAAAGGCATTGAAGCATGCTTCTGATGAATCACAGGTGGATGCATGTTTAATCTAATAACAAGTTCTCTTTCAATAGCACTATTGCAAATCTTGTGTTTACTAGTTAAGGCCTTTAGTAGTTTCTTATTTATGCATAAACATAGTCTGCCAATATCTTTTGTGATTGTGAGCTTACACTGTTCATCACTATCCTTAGTATTTTTTCTTATTAATAGCATTGTTGTTATCTAATTTCAGATTAAAAATCCAAAGTACTTCCTCTATTAGAAAAACTCATGTCAGAATCTCCCAGTAATCTGACAGTTTCTGACTTCACTTCCAGACCCAAATCCAAATCTTACCAGAGACTTGGTTAGCATTCTCTTCAAAGTATTTGTATAAACACATTTTCACTTTGTGTGCTCATGAAAATGAAGATAATGAGGTATAACTCTCTTGTGTATTTTCATTTTACACGGACTATGTTTTTGTAATAATATAAGTTTGCAACCATCTTTCCTGCCTAGGCTAACTGAAACACATGATACTCATTATATTCTATTAACAAACTAAGACTACCTTCTTTCTGGCAAACTCTATCTGCAGTTAGAGAGTGAAAGGACTGTATTCATCTTTTTCCAGTGGTCTCCCATTACTAGAGTTTAAATTTAATCTCTCACATTTAGTGTTTCTTAGAGCTTTTAGATCTTCCATTCTTTCTCTCAGGTTATTTTCTTCAGCCTGTTTTTACTCCTGATAGTATGTGCTATTCAGATACCAGATTGCACAAAAGATCATGAAATACTGAAGCTACTCTAATTACTTCACCTTCCTATGATCTCTGCAGTGTCCTTCCTGAGTCCACCTGGATGTTAAATCCTACAGGTTCAGATCCAGTACCCTATGTATGGAATCATTCTCACCATAATGTGTGGAAGACATTTGCCTCACTGAATTCCTACACTACGTACTTGAATGTTTCCAGAATTACTAGAAATGCTAAACTTATGAAGCTGCACTTCATGACTTGAATGAGACTCAAACTGTGACTGGATTCACAGGGCATGTTGTTTCTGTTTCCTTTGTCAGTGTGCCTGTAAAACAGAAGGGTAAATTCTCATCTGCACAATAAAGCAAAGCTGCTAAGTCAGCAAAACTGGACTTAGGCAACAAACAGATTTTTTTTAATTACATGAATGTTCAGAAGCACCCTGCTAAGTTTCCCACAGGGAATCATATCCTAAAGAGTCAGTGTGCTATTAGATTCTCTGCAGATTTGCAATGTTAATTAGAAAAATACAAATAATGTGCAAATCCCAGGCTCAGTATATGACCTGAGAAACTGAGCTAAGCACATATTTTTTCTTCAAGGTTGTAGAACAGTGAGAAAGGACACATCGTTAAGAATTCATTTTGCATTTGAACACTGTCTTGCTCAGGGTGTGAAGTGAATCACACACCCAGCCTGTCTACCTATCACCAGCTAACAAATAGAGCATTACAGAATCAGGCTAGTGCAGTATGTTCTTCCTGTTCTCAAATATAAAAGCTAAGTCAATAATTACTCTGCCTCTACCTCTGTGTATTTTTTGCTTTCACAGCAGACACTGAATCCATGTAGCCACATTGATGTCAATCCCACCATTAAACCCTTAATCTCTGTATACTCACTTTGTTTCATGCAATGCCAAAGAGATCAACCCTGCAACTAGTTCCAAAGTATATAAGTAGTAAAAACTTCTGGTTAGGACCCTGCCATTGGCCCTTCTGTCTTTTTCTGACTGAGCTCTGTACACATGGGGCAGCTCTCAAAGTCAGCTGTCAAAAGCAGACCAAGCCACCAAAGCTGGGTCGGAACATTTCAAGATAGACGTGGTCTCTCTAAGCAATATTTTCAGACAAGCAAGTAGAATCAGCCTTTTTTTTTTTCCTCTTTTTTTTTTTTTTTAAACTCACAGGGACTGTATCATAATTGGTAGGTGTCATTGTCATCTTGAAAACTATTGTCTCCCATTTCTAAAAGCAGCTATTTGGTAAGTCGACATCAGTCACCATTCAACACATACTTAAGGTCAAAGTGTGGAAGGTACAAGAGACATCTGCAAAGGGAGGACAGAGTAGCAAAAGAATAATCTTCCTTTCCTTATATCTAGTTTTTCAAAAGTTTGAACACATGCCAGAGTCAACAAAAATGCAGCAAGGTCAGTCAACAAATGATCCACAGTAGAGTTGTACTGAAAGACACCCTGTCTTTGTCAACATTCTGTAAATGTTAAACTAGTTTTGGTCAAAGCCTCTGTCCAGTTCAGCCAGCAGTATGGGAACCTATTTGTCCCCAGATTTTTTTTGTGCTGTGGGCCCCACAAGGCTCTCTTCAAAGGAACCTGTCACTGGAGATTTCCACCTATACCAGAATTCAGAAGGAAGTGGAAGCTTTGGGGAGCTCTCATGAAGCAGTTTTGTTTCCATATATTTCAGAGTTTTGATGAACTCTGGCCACATGACCTGAATGTTAGGAAGGCTAAACATCATCCATAGGTGATGGTGAATTGATCTTGAAAGACATAATAGTAATCTGTGACTACAGCAAGTGTTCCATTCTTCAGCCAGGTCTTATCCTAAAATACTGTTACTAACTTATGGGTTCTGTTGTCAAACCAGATATACTTGCTTTATTAGCTTCCACTGAGAGAGGTATTTTAGTAATTATACAAAAGCCATGGTAGTGAATAATAAAAATGATGACTTTCTTCAAGCACTGAATTGTGAGTTTTACTAGAAAATGAAAATTCTTTTCTTCCGTATGTCCCTGTTAAACTTTTTCTTGTTGTCATTCCAATTCAATTTTCTAACAGAGATTTAAAGAAACTCTGTTAATATCCAAGCACATAAATATGCATTTTGAAATATGTAATAATGCAATTAAAGGTACTCTAGACTTGAAAGACTCTGTACCACTCGTACAGAGTGGTAAGAGCTCAATTTCAGAACAGAAATAAGTGTCTTTAGAAGTGTTTTCTTTTAGGTGTTTTCTTTAATATGTTTTTGAGCACCTCAGGGTTGTTGCCTAAGAAACCTTCCTTAGCAGATTATTTCACTCTAATTGTTCTACACGTTTTTCTCATCTCTCTGCTTTGTGTGTGTGTGACTGTTTATAGATTGATTACCATTATTCATATAGAATAATTCATCTCTCAACTCTGCTATTACCTCCAAGAAGTGTTTAATTTCTCGCCTACCTTTTATATCTATGAGTACCAAGATTATCATTTTCTAGCTAAAGTGCATTACATCATTTTTCTGTTTTAAGGAAATTGTGTTCATTTGGATAGAACACTAAATCCTTACAAAGTCATAGATTCATTTAGCTTCTGTGAGCAGTAAACTGAATGTTTATGCAAAATTACAAACAATCCTGATGAATTTTTCTATTAGTATTTGTATCTAGTTTCTATTTTTATTTTTACTTATTATAAATCATTTGTCCCCAAAACCAATTGGTGCTTTAGAATGTGATTCTCTTCCTTTTGTGAAAGGAATGACCTTTCCCTCCCCACATTTGCACACATATCTGCCAGTTAGTATTAGACAGGAGCATAAATAAAACATTTTGAGGAGTTGTGGATGAGATTTCACAGGCATTCTGGATGAGATGGAGAGTATTAAGGAATTTCTGTCGAAAGTGACCATTCCTTGGCATATGCTTAAAGACTGCACATGTGAAAGAAAGCAAGGCTTACCTATGCCCCTGTGTGAGAGAACAGCAGCACAGTTCACATGTAACTAGAAGAAAATGAGACTGGCTAGCAGAACATGAAATGTAAAGCCTCTGTGTAGAAGGGGCTTCCATAATTTTGTTTTTTCTACAAGGACTAAAGTGCTCATCTGAGTCTAATTAAAAGCTTCAGGAATTGCAGAGTTTCTTTAACTGAAAGAACTGGCTATAAAGTTCTTCTATATTTTTCCCGACTGGCAGTAAAGTCAGATAAAATAGGCTATATGTTAAAGTATAGAATTGTTGGTAGCTTTCAACAGAGTTTTCATGCAGTATCTGGAAAGAGAACTGTGCTGATCTTTGTGAATCTTTCAAGACAATCCAAAGGTGGAATTGCTAGCTAATAAAATGTTCTGTACAGTACCTTCTGTCTTTCACTGCTCCCTCACTAAGTCGTTAATGAGACTTCTTGAGTATTATGTAAATTTAACCGTAAAGAAAAAGGTGAAAGAAAGTAAAAATATTAAGTTTCTATTTTATTTTATTTCTCATGTTGAGTATAGTTCTGTTAATATTTACAGAATCTGATACTATGCTGGAACAGCACAATATACTTTCTTGAATCACAGTTTTTTATTACAATTAATACCACAATGAGCATTGTGTTTCCATGTAGCTCTGTAAGTTTATGGCTTTTTTAGGAGCTCTTTTAGTCTAGTCCTTCCATAAATGTGCCCCTACTTGTTTAAAGAACCATAGCAAAGTTTCATGAAAAGCTGAGTGGAAAGATTAAGTGAGGAGAGATTTCAGGGTGGAATTGCATTTTATCTTTCAGAAGTGATGGAGGTTATAGCCAAGGTTGTGGATACTTTTTCGGGAATGGTAAAACTTTCCTGCCAAGATGGTAGTGGTCCAAGCTACAAGACAAAGTACAGACTAGGATGTTCCCAAGCTCAGAAATCATCCAAGACTTATGATGCAGAAAGTTTAGTAGTTACAAGAAAATGTTGAACTGGAACTGATTCTCCATTCATTTGCAGTGTTTACTGCAGAGTAATTTCACTAACTACAACAATGCAAATTCTATATTTTTACCACGACAAATCAAGAATCAATCATTTTCCAAAACAGTGGTCTGAAAAAAAGAAAAAAAGAAAAAAAAAAAAAAAAAAAAAAAAAGGAAAGAAAAAGAAATACCATAGGGGAAAATAGCTTTCCTCAATGAGCAGCAAAGAATAGAAATACATTGTCAACAGCCCTTGGGGAGAAATCCATTAGAAAATTTGATAACTTGTTGGGTTTTAAGACAATTACAATGTTGTCCAGAGACTGCCAACTGAGATCAACTTCAAAAGATGGGGATTTCCTTAAATGAAAAAGGTAGAAATAGTGGTTCATTGCAGTCTTAATTTCTACCTATACACTGACTCTGTCAAGCATACTATATAAATTGTTTTATGTTGCGTTTTTCTGGAGGTATAAACCCTGCAGTTTCATTCTCTGTACAGCTCAGAGTGATCCAGTGTATCCGTTAAAAAACATTAGCTTCAGATAATATTAATAACATGTTGTGCTAGAGCTCTACTTTGCATAACCTGTAGAAGATTACTATTAATTGTTAAGTAATTTATTTCAGGGAGAGTGTTATAATTCATTTTTTCTTAATCCAGCTGTCCTAAATGATAAGTTCAGCTTCCAAGCTGGTGATCCATAGTCTGAGAACAAAGTGTTCTTTTTAAAGCAGTACTGGACAAACTTGACAAATGCTATGTAGATAACCCATTATTCCAGTAATCTCTGTCCAAGACTACTGATTGATGCCTTGAGAGACTCTGTAATCACAACCTAGAATAAACTTAAAAATCTTGTTAAATACAATTTTCAGAATATGATTTTTTATGATTTTAACACGACTTATTTAATCATTTTTAAATCAAAGTGTAGATAATGTGACACATGTGGACACTGCACCAAATATTTGTAACAGTCGTAGGAAACAGCATTCCCAGGAAACACCACCACACACTCTCAAGATTCAGAACTATTTAAGCTTTAAAACCCTCCATAAATATTATCTTTAAAATCTTTATGAGAACCTTGGCTGAGCAGGCCTACAATTATTCTGTTCTGAGTTTAAAAATAAAATAAAATTTCCTCAAATCAACTGTCAGACATTGCTTCCAGCTGGAGCATTCATGTTGTGATAAAATTAGAATGCTAAGAAAACACACTCAACACAAATGGTCTTGATTTAAAAGTCAGACTTCACATTTCAGTATCTCTGATGACATCAGCTGCACTTCTGGTGTGTGATATCTGCATACGGCAAAGCATGCTTGTCATATTGGAAGTACATGCCAAGGCAGAAAATCTTTCTGTGGAGCAGGACAGGCCCAAGGACTTATGCCTAGATGTGAGTAAGCCAGGTGTTTCCTCAAGATTTTTCAGAGCTTCCAATGTTCACACCAGGCTACAGGACCTTAAGCAAATGCCAGTGGTAAGTTTCAATGAAGAGAAAAATTAAGGCATCAAGAAAAACAAAGGAAATTAAAACAAATACAACAAAATGATGGCCTCCTTGAGAAAGAGGATGACTGATTCTTCTCCTCACTCACTCAAGATAAATTATCGCAGACTTCAAATATGTAAAAAGTTGCTACAAAGAAATGTAATAAGCTATTCTCTATGTAGACTGTGAGTAGCAGAAGACGTAATAGTAGAAGTTGCAATAGACTTCAAAAGTGCTATTGAAGATCTAGGTTAGACATTAAAAATAAACTAACAGTAAGTCTTGTGATAGATTAACCCAGGAAAGAAGCTCCTTGGGAGACTGTAGATCCCTCAGCACTGGAGAATTTCACAAACACGTTGCACAAACAATTGTAAGAATGTTTTGACATAGCTGATCCTGCCCTCAGCACAGAGCTGAATGAGACAAGTTCTTAAATGCTCTCAGATTGTCCTTCTATGAAAAATGTACAGAAAAGAGGGACAACCAAAACTATTTACCCAACATCTAATACTCTAAAATAAATATAGACATATATGGCAGCTTATTTAAAATATTTTTTCTCCTGGTAGAAATGTGTAAATAGCTGAAATTTGGTAGAACGTGACACCTTGTGCAATGAACTTTTTGCAAACCCAGAGATAATTTATTCATTCCAAGACCTTGAAAAATACAAATACTAGAGACTAACTCCATTTCCATGGAGTGAGCATGATTACAAATAACATAAAGCTTAGGCCTAGCAAGAACTGATAACTGGTTATGAGTAAGTAACATAAGTAATTTTGATATTATATGACATGATTCCTATCAATGTGTCTTAAATAATTTCAAGGGAAATCTCTGTGGTTTTCATACTTTGCAGTAATTTGCCAATATATAATATTAAAAATTAATATGTCAGTGGATGGACATATTAAAAATGATCACCTTCCACAAACAAATGGGACAGATGCAATAAAAAATAACACTAAACCCCAAAGTAAGCTAAATTCCTACTTAATACTGGGTCAGAGAGGGCCACAGCTGTAGCAAGAAAAGGCAGTATGAAAGTTAGATTTTTAAAAGAATATGGTGCATTTCTCACAGTACCCTAGTGATGTAAGAAAATCTATTCCTTACCTTAGCATGTGTGATACTGGAGTGTCACGTTGGCAGCCCCAAAAGTGCTTATCTGGGTCTACGTATATTTGAAGTTCCTCTGTGCTGAGTTTTTGCCATACATGTTTGCTCATTAACAGATAACATTTCTAAATAAATCTGAAGGAATAACCAAATACTTTTATTAGAGTGTTTGTAAAACTGTTTGACAATTGGCCAGTGCAATATAAGAATAAAATCCAGCTTCAAATAAATGTTCAGAGCAATGAGGCACTGGTCTATGGCTACATTACACAATTATACAATTTATAGGTTATAACACTGTTAAAACTCCCTCAGACCTCAGCATGACCAGCATTTAAATCCTGCTTCTCAAATCCACTTTTCCTTTGATATTGATATTCCATATATACAGAAAACCCTGCTCTAGGTAACATATGGCAGGCAATGAGAAAGGACTAGCTAGTACACTATGTTTTTTACCACTCCTGGAGCCCATCTTTTATTCCGTCTCAGTAAGAACGGGAATTTACTGTAGGGGTGATGGAGCACTGGCACACATTGCCCAGAGAGGTTGTGCAGTCTTCGTCCTTGGAGATCTTCAAAAGCTGCCTGGGCATGGTCCTTGGCAACCTGCTCTAGATGTGCCTGTTTAAGCAGGGATGTGGGACTAGATGACCCCCAGAGGTCCCTTCCAACCTCACCCATTCTGGGATTCTGGGATTCTGGGAAAGGCTCATTCAATTCCCTGTCTGGAAGTCAGATCCTTGTCCAATAAATTACTCTGAGACCTGAAATACCAGTGAGCTTCTTTATCTAAGTGAGACCATCCTTGCCAATATATTCTGAAAGAACATTTTTAATCATCTTGTCTAGTTTTCCCTGGTGTAAAATACACACACATAAGAAACTCAGGTACCTAATTGAGCAGATTTTAAAATAGAAATTAGGAACAAAAAAAAGAAAAAGAAAGACCTGTCACATGGAGCATATGCATTTGGAAACTTTTTTTTTTTTTTTCACATGGGTTTCATATGGATGTATTTGTTCTATTTTCCAACTATCTTCAAGGTTTTCACAGTACAAGATTTTTGGATAAACCCAACTGGTAACTTTGCACAATTTGCTCTTTTCAAAGAGAGGAATTTCAAGCCCAACAAATTATTGTGTACACTAACCAGTAATCTTTTTATAGATGCTTTAATGTATTTAGGAAATATCCATTATTAAGAATATTAAGTTTCTGCTGACTAAGCAATACCAAAATCCTGTTAAAAATCACTCTATAGCACTTAAAAACAAGTTCTGTATTAATGTTTCTGCAACTGGATTATTATCACAAAATTGCACTGAGTGATTTGTACTTTAAAAAATATTTTTGTTCACATTCTGAATGTTCATGTGTGATGATCAGAGACATATACATTGTTGAAATCTTTCTAAGGATTTTTTACAGTGATTTTGTCTGATGAAGGAATCTTTATGCCTTCGATCCCAACCTATAAGATCCATGTAGTTTAGGAAAAAAAAAAAAAAGTATGTCTATAGATGATCATACAAAGAGATTTAAATCTCTTGAGCAGTTTTCTCAGTGAGCTCAAAGAGAGCAACAGATCTCTGAGCATTTTGACAAGAAAACCCACCATCCTGAAATAGAGGAACAGATTTGTTTGAATATATATAACCCATAAAAACTAAAACCTGCTTAGATTAACAAGAGTTTATTTTTTTTCCCAAGAAGTCTTTGATAGAGTCAAAAAAGAAACAGACTTTCAAATGCTGGGGAAAAAAAAAATAATAAATAAAAAATTGAGAGAAACAGTTTTCTTTTTTATGCTTAAATACTTCCGATACCACCATCAGGAAACAGATTTTGTTAGCTTAAAAAGAGAAGCTGGAAAGGTTTGTTTTCTCTCTCACAAAGATACACAAATAGATATCAACAAGAAAAAGAGGTAGAGTTTGTGTGTTTAATTTTTTAAGTTCCCTAACCAAATTGTTTTATTTCTTAATTCTGCCACAACAAAATAGTCCCCGACCTTCTGAAGTAGAAAGTGACACTGGTCTGCACTCGATTGAAATCATCTAGACCTGAAGGCTCAATAGGATTCTCTGTTTCATACATCCTCTTATTTAACCACTCAGTACCCACAAGTACAGCCACAAAACAAGGAGTCGCTACTGCAGTTTAAGAGTCCCATTGTTTCTCACCCACACAACCTTGAGTCTTTGCTCAGCAACCAGCTATGTCTTCAAGTTGGAGGTGAAGTTACTCTATATGTGGATCTTTTTCATAAAATATTCTGTGCTCCTCATCGAGCAGGCAACTCTAGAAACTTCAGAAATGGCTAGACTGCAATGGTGTAAAACACACACATAAGAAACTCAGGTACCTAATTCAGCAGATTTTAAAATAGAAATTAGAAACAAAGAAAGAAAAAGAAAGACCTGTCACATGGAGCATATGCATCTGCAATGGCTTTAGAAAATGCCCTACTCAATCCAAGGGGCAAAGTAAGCTTCAGTCCTGTCTGGCCACTGGGGGACAATTCACTAGATGTGGTGTTTATTCTTTTTCGTCGTTTTCTGGTGCACTTATACAAGAGTCAGGCATTTTAAGAACTTAAGGTAGATTACACTGATTTAACTGTTGACAAAGCATTCAGACACAGTAGGTCTGTAAGCGCAACCCACTCATACATGTTATTATTAGAACCAGGTGGGAAATATTTTTTCTAATTTGGGAACACTTTTGAAATTAAAAAAAAATAATAATTACAATAAATTGGGACAAAAAGTAAAAATCTTCACAAAAACTGCAAATCTCAAATAAGTGTAAATGTGTAGAAACATTTTAGCTATCTTTGATCTGCTTTGGTTCAACCTCAGGCTTCTAATTTCCATATTTTTTACTATAATTCATTAAAAGTTTGAGATGAAAAGTCATTCCAGAGTAACAGATGTAACTTGCAATTTAGAAAATGCTCAAATGAGAAACTTTTTAATGGATAGTTTAGCAAAATGGACCTGTATTGAAAAATATTTCAATTGCAATTAAAAACATTTTTCAGTAGAAAAGGTTTGCATGTGAAGTTTCCATCCATCTCTAGTTAGTATTGTTTTAGTCTATTGAGGATGGAATGACAAAAAATGCAGCACATCGGAGTAATCAAGTTGGGAAAAAAGACTCAGAAGGTGCAATGTGGTAGAAAGCACACTGTGAAAGAAGGGCTTTGTCCTTATGATGATGTTAATAGTGATGATTCCTAAAGATAAATAAATATATTAGTGAAGAGCTTCTACATTTCTTGGAAGTGTCAGACTCATAAAGTTCTCGTTTCTTGTGCTCTAAAAATCCTTTTTGTAAGTTTTATCAAGTTGAGTGCACAGGCATTAGTCACTTCCCAAATTCTGGATTAGTTGTTCTGGTTCATATTTTTTAAAGGCCAACTGCTTATTACAATTAGCTCACGAGTGTGTTTTATTCTACCATGGTTTTTAGATTGTGCTCAACACATTTGTGGCTAAGTGTCTCGCAGTAATTCATAACACGTGACTATCGTCACTCCTGTGTTTCCTCATCCCTTGAAAAGGCTCCAACTAAACGGTTCTGTCAAGTGGAAAGAAATCTAAAATGCACTCGATTAATGAATAGAATGAGCTCTTCTAATCTTCCTTTGCTACTGAAAAATGGCTTTCTGACTATTGTTTTGTTTGGAATATTCTAACTTCTCTCATAACAGATCCAAGCAAACTCCTTCTTCAGATTCCTTTAAGATTAATATGCATGATCACAGAGATCAGACATAAGATGTTATGGTCCCAACATGGGGTAGCTTCAATTTTTAAAATAGCCACAGTAGAATCTTCCACATTTTTGACTCAATTTGTTTCATAAATCCATGGACAAAAAGGGATACAGTAGAAACTGAATAAGTTCATGTGCCTACTTTTCAACTTTAAAAAGAGATAAAATATATCACAATGCCTATGAGAGATTGTGGCAAGAAATGTGATCTTGAAATGTGTCTATAGGTGCAGATATGTGAAGAACAATTTCAGATCAGAATAACAGATGTCTTTTTCATCCCATACTTCTGGGGAAAATACAAAGAAGCTTTCCCCTAACCATTACTTTCTGTGCTAGACAACTTGAAAAAAATGAGTAAAGAAAGATACAAATAAAATTCCATTAAAAAAAAAAAGCGCTTGTGAAAGTTGTCTAACAGAAAGTCAACATGGTTGTCTATATGCATTTTACGATGACTTGTGTGGCTGCATAATGTCACATACTGAATAAAAGGTCAAATACACCTGGGAGATGGAAAGAAATATTTGACTGAAATCAATAGGTTTTGATCAGCTATACTAGAGATCATGCACTTATTATTATTCTCATTATGGAAACAGCAGATAGCGTAAAAGTCAGGTTTTGTAGCTTCCTCACTCTTTATGTTCTGCTTCTTTCAAATATTCCATAGATATTTCTGAGATGTATATTTAACAATAGTACAGCTAAAGAAAAAATGAAGTTCCATTGTCAGGACAGGATGTCCTTATGGAAGTAAGTGTAAAATTATGTCCGCCCAGGAGATGTTTTTTGTTTTTTTTTTCCACTTCCATGATGAACCTTTTCTGCATTTTAGTTTTTCACATCTAGATCTTAGTAACATCACTATAAGAGCAGCAGCAGAGCAGGATACCTAAATTCAAGTTTCAGTCGTATTAGGTTCTAATAGGTGCATGCTCCAGTATTAAACTGATTTTGCCCCGGGGATATGGTTAAGATGTCAAGAATAGAGTTAGAACAAACAAATTGTAATAAAGAGCATAATTATCCCCACAGATGTAAAGGTAGGTATTAACTGAACCAGCTAAAGATAACTGTGCTATCTGTTTTTTAGTATTAGTTCATTTTCTTTAATGTCAAGGAAAGACAGATTTACTATAATATCAGGGTAAGAAAGCTGGCTTTTAAAAATCATTTTCTGAACATTTTGCCAGCAGACACTTCTAAGATGACAAAAGGTTTCACAACAGCAGGTGATAAATAACAGAGTAGATATTCTTCAGCGTATTTGAAAAACTGACTGCTGTAAATATGTCTAAAAATGACAAATGAATCTGATATGCTATAAGAAATATCACCATATATGTACTTACATCTTAAAATATTTTCTAGGCAGCCACCTCAGTGTTTTGGAAAGTCTACATCCTTTTAAGCAATAGAAGATTCTGGTTTTATATGAAGTAACTCTAATGTAGTTCCTCACTATAATCCTGCTAACGTTCTGATTTTTATATGCTGCAATAATCAATCATTCCCTGCTAGATAGAAACGTGCTATTTCTAACATTTTATTTTTAACAGCATGTTTCATAATAGATCACATTCAATTCAATTTGTGAGCTTCCCAAAGCCCAAAATAGCTGTAAAAGATGGACAGTTTCTGGGTAAGAAAAATACTTTGGCTGGGCATGTTTGCAGCTTGGAAATATTTAATCCTTAATAAAATAAAGGCTAACTTCTGTGAAACTGATAATAAGAGCTCACACACTCAGGCTGCCTATGAAATACTGGAATATAGGTATTGAAGTTCTGATTATTTTTTTGTAAGTATTAGTCAGTTCTTCTCCATATGCTGATTAGAACCAGGAAGCTAGGACTGAAACCATGAGTATCTACAGACCTCAGTAAATGAGCCTTATAAAAAATTAGGATGGAATAATCATGAAAGCCAGAAGTACACATCTAGCATGGAAATCTCTGCTCAGTATACACACAGTTCTTAAATTGTCTTAAGTAGCTTAAGTGGATACTGCAATAATCCTAAATTACATTAAATGGATTGTGAGAATAAGCAAAAAGAATATAATACTATTTGAGATTCTTGAAATTTCAACAACAAGAGAGGCCATATTCACATTTTACATGTGTTTAATAATACCACAGAGATGATCCAATGTACCTTGACTTTCTAGGATTCAATGTCCCCTTGATTTGTGTGATCATCTTATATTTTGGGATATTTCACAACACAATACAGAGGCAAAGGGACAATTCACCGCAAGGAATTTAGAGTTGGTTTCAAGTATTCTTATTCAGGCACATAAATTAAGTTCAGGTTCTCAGTAATGCTTGTTTTGTCCCAGAGCTGAATACTTTTCAATTCTGATAACTTAATTTGGTCCTAAAAGTGAGCTGAGCTGAGTTTTACTTATATGTTATGACCTACTCATTAGGTTTTGAATCAGAAAAAGAAAAATGAGAGCATATGTGGAAAAATGATACTAAAAACTCCTGGTAGTCTAAAGATCTAAAGTGTCCAAAGTAATGTGTCCTTCCACTAGAACAGAGAAATTCTTCAAATATGTCTTAATAACTAAAAGAATGTTTTCTCTAGATGTGGAATTTACTTTTTGTTTTATATTTACAGTGGTCCTAAAAGTACTTCCATGTTTTGTATGTGACTTCATATTAAAAATAAAAACAAAAATCCTCCTGGAAAAGTCAAATTTGTGTCTTTTAATAAAGCAGAAAAAAATAGACTTCATATTTCTCTCTGACCCTCCCCCCCAAAAAAAAAAAAAAAAAAAAATCCATATCTTCTTGTTTAACACATGAATTGACATAAATTGTATGGATCAAACCAGGGGAGGCTGACAAAGTACAAAGTGGGTGTATGTATTCTATATGTGGGTTGCAAGATATCATGAACAGCCAGAAGCTCGGTGTATTCTGAAATAAGAAATAAGAATATTTCAATTGCAGGTTATTGAAATGAGCTTGAATGCAGGCCACTATCTAATCCTTCCTATCCAGAACATATATGCTCCTTTTTGCTCCCCTGACCGTATTATTGTAGCAAATAGATTAGACAGAAGTTTACATCACCAGTAAAATTACACAGCCAGAATACAATCTGGTTTGAAACCCCTACATTGTATTTCTCTGGTTTCAAACACACCACACCACTCCAGAAAAGTAAAACATGTTCATTTGAAAGTCAAGTAAATGTAGATTTGATTGAGTATTCATGTGTGTATATGTCTCATTTGAAGTTTCCCTTGCAGGAAAACAAACTGGCCTTTTTTGTGAAGCACATGAATCAAAATTACTAGTTCAAATATTTCGACAGTAGTGGACATATAAACCGTAAGGCCTCCTCATACTGATTCTGTGATTTTTTTTTACATTTCCATAAATCTACAGTGTCTATTTCTGGATTTCACTTAGGCTTGCTTCTGGTAATCTAATGAACATTTGTTTTGATTTTTTTTCCAGTGACCATAGTTAAACTCATTCTAAGTTTGCAAAGTGATATAAAATACTAGGAAACTTTTTTTTATCATTTCAAAAATTTGCTTGCTATTTTTATGGGCATAATGTAAGTATTGCATATAAATAATGTGCATATAACGTAAATTTAACACATGATATTTCATAGCTTACTTAAACATTCTTTATATTGTAGCATTGCTGGAGAGAGGACATAAAATATTGTCATTTGTTCTGTTTTACTTTTTAATGGACAACCTTGACCATAGGGCATCATTTTAATGGATCTATTTCTGTAAGGAATCCAGGACTCAACATAACTCCAGGATTGCAGATCTCCATTCTAGTGAGTTCTCTGTAGCTTCCTGGTGCTATCCTGTGTGATGTGTTAACATACCAATAGTTTAAGATCTAAAAAAATCTTCATACTGACTTCCCCATTCTGGACCATCTGTTGTCCTCAAATCACATATGTAGTTTAGTTTTTCCTCCAGCTCTACATTTGTTTCCACAGACAACTTGGGCACCAAATTCAGAAGCAAGTGAGAGGATACAAGATACCCAAGTAGTTGATTTCTGTTGAAATAGCTATATGTTAGTATTTTGCCAATGATGCAGACAAAATTCTTACTCAGAATGAAAATCAGATTTTAATTCACTTGGCCAGTGCACCAAGTCCAGTTTCAAATACAGCACACTGTTGAAATACTACTAATTTTTTATGCTGTATAATGCTATTAACACTGACTTAAGGAAAATATTTTTAAGCACTATAAAGATAAATTATGAAATCATGCATCAGAATTATGCTTATACTCCCACAACATTGCAATCCTTATATACACAACAGCAGTGCGTAGGTAAAAGCACAGTCATTATACATGGTGTAACCTTTTCTGAGTTTAGAAATATAGATTAGCAAGTTAAAAAAAAAAAAAAAAAAAGAGCAAGCACAGCAGTTTCCTCTTTCATTGATTCACTGTCATTACTGTGTCAGGTTCTTTGTTTTTCAAGACTGCCTTTTTCCAGCAAAGGGAAACGTCAAATCACTCAAACCATGAGAAATAATCAGAAAGCACTACATTAACTTTAGAGCCCTGAATCAATTTATAGTAGAAAGCAAGAAAAAGAATCAACCTGTTCCCCCTTCCAATGTAAATAACATGACAGATTTTGACCTCCATTATATCGCTAAAACAAAGGGTAAATTCTGCTAGTGTTCTACACCACCAGTGATGTGTCACTTTCTCAGAACTGAGAAGACAATGCAAACACATTTTGCTCCTGCTTTAATCAAGCACATTAAAGAGTAAGGTCATCTTCATGATTTGATTAGTAGCAATAATCCAAGACTAAAGCATTTTTTTGCACTTTATTGCTCACAATTTTTCTATGAGAGAAGTGACTTGATGTTCTTTTACAGAACATTATATATTGTTCTCTAAGCAGTTAGGTGCCTGTAGTAGATATAGACGACATACCACTCACGTCTACGGCATAGTAGTAAGAAGCTAGATTATTAGAAACTATTTCTCCACCAGAGAAGACATGTTCAACAATATACTTGACACCAACCAACGTTTTTTCTTTTCTAAATTAGTTCATCCACACTGTTAAAATTAAGTTGCTAGGACAAAAAGGAGAAATAGAACATAATTCTCCATGAAGGGAAAAATCTTATCATGATTTAAGGAATTTTTCCTCATAAAGTAAGCAACAATAATAGTGACCACACAGGCATTGTTTCTCACCTGAAGTATGTAAAACTAATTTTAGCAGATTTTGGAGCAAGAGCTTTCTTCCATTGACATCTCTCCAGAAAAAAGTAAAAAAACACCCACCCAACTAATCAAGTAACCTAAAATGCTCAAATCCCCAATTTTTAATTTAAGACTCCTGTAGCAGGAAAGTGTCACTGATATAAAAGACAATAAAGAGAAATCTCTCTGAGAAGACCATATCAAAGCAGTAAACTACAATCCCACCTCCCATTTCTTCTCAGATTTCACCTTACTTTTTGCTGGTCGGTTGCCTTTAAAGGCAAGTGATATTGTTTCTTGTGATGAATTTGCCTGTTTCATAAGGCAAATCACTTCTTGAACTCCTGTTTTGCCCATGTCTCACAACTCAAGGCTTTCCAGCAAGTAACAAAACAAAGGAAGCGTCACAAAAAAAAAAAAAAAAAAAAAAAAAAAAACAGCAACAACACCAAAACACCACAAAACATGAAAAACGGACATCTTTTCTCTCCTGAGCTTTCTTAAAAACTCAAGGAATATCTCTCTGGGCTTCTCATGAGCTTGGCCACCCATCTTTGCCAACAGGAATCCATTATTTAAATGGAAAAATTGGAGGAAAGTAAACAGATCATAGGTGAAGGAGACAAATTGTCACTTAATTTCAGTATCAAATACATGGATAAAACTTTGTGGAATTTTACATTCCAACTTTCTTGTACTAAAAACATGACACTTGGGGATGTCTGAGACACATCTCAGCTGAAGTTCATTCAAAGAAAACAAAACCTCACAAAAACTTAAAAGGCAAATATTCTAAAGCAAGCTGTTTTGCTTTGCCCTTTGAAAACAGTTACTTCTTATTTTTCAATTTGAAACCACCAGAACCATTAGGTGTACCTCCTCCAATAACCTTCATTATTGAGATTGATTTCATTAACAAGTTTGAGACATTTCTTTGTATGATGTTACATGCAACAGACATGATATTTTTATATGTATACAAATATAAAAGACAAACTCAACAGACAATGCCCTTAATAATTGCTGAACTCAGTAAAAAGACAGTGATCATATCTCAGCAAGATTTCGAACAGATTTGAAGTCTAAAAAATTTCACCTTCCCTTTGGGTAAGAAGTAGCTTTCACAGGTAGTCAGTGCTTTTTAACGGAATTCCATTCAAAGAGTGTTTTACCAGGAAAGTTACATAAAATAGTAAAGCTCTATGGGCACATGTAGGAAGTGTTGAAGAGAGAACCCTCTCTTTTACATATTTACAAACTCAAGGCCAACAACTTGCCAGTTATGAACATGTTTTCTAACTGAACTAGCAGTTTGGGACTCTTCCGTGCTTTCAATGCTGAATTTTAAAAACCCAAAAGCTCATTAAATCCCACAAGGTAATAACCAAATGTATTGTTTATAATAATTAGTTTCTCTATAAATTTGAAGTTATTAATTACAAGACATTTTCCAGTAAAAGATTAGGTGTCTTTGATATAAATGCTCATTTTTTTCATCTCAAATCATAGTCCTTGCTAGGTAGGCATACAGAAATTATCACCCAGTGATGACTGAAATGCATCAAGAATATAAAGAATAAAGAACTCTGAATTTCAAATGACGCAGAAAAATAATGAGGCTGACTGGACATTTTTTCCACATTTACTTAACTTCAGAAACAGGGCAATTTTCAGGGGTTTCTTCAGGGCTTTCAGTTTCTTTAGTCTTTTTCTTCCTGCATGTGTTGGGATAAGTATAGGGACATATTAATATGGACATTATAAATGTCCAATTGTTTCAACTGCAGTACACACATTCACTTGTATTTTGTTTGCTTTTTCATTTCCTTGAGCATTCATTTTACATTATTTTCTTGTTCTCATAATCTATTTTGATTTTCTTTAACATAGATCAATTCTGATGCTGGACATTTTGCTTTGTTTAATGGACTCTGAAATATATGCATAAAATGTTCTTTTAATTTGCTGATTCTTTTTTTTTATTCTGGCAAATACTCTTCAAGATTTTCCAAATTGTGCAAATAATTTGCCACTTAACAGTAGAACTGCAGAATCTGATCTTTTCTCATATTCCTAAAGAGCAAAGGAATCATTCTTCCTAGTCAAAACTGCCTTTCATTTTTTAGAAACTGAAGTTGTGATTTGCACTCAGAGACACGACACTAAAGAATTGTAGGAGAATAAAATGGGAGTTAAATTCCAGCTTAATGAATCATTTAGAAACAATACATCTTTCCCAAATAATCAGCAATCTTCACTGTCAAAACATAACTTTGCAAGGCTTTTTCTCTGACATTGTTTAAAATGAGACAAAAATCATATCATCTCTTTTTCTGGGTCTTTTGAAAATGCCTCATTTTAAAGAGAGAAAATAAGTCATTCACACTTTTCGATAAGTGCTTGGAGAAGTAAAAATGAAAAGTAGGGACTGAGTATGTTGCTTAGCAGTAGCATTCACTAAGCTTTGCTCGGTGGACACTATCCTGTTTTCACTTGGTATATGCACAATTTGATACAAAGGTGTGGACTGGATCTTCATCTTCAGTATTAATCAAAACAAATTGCATTAAAAGTGCAATAAAGAGCATCCCTTTTTGATCAGTATACCTTATTTTCTCCAAAAGGAAATATAGCCTGTTGGGACAAGTTTAGAATTCAGCTCTTCTTTGTAAGCAATTAAGTTAACCAAGGTACTGCAGATAACAAAGGTTATTATTTTTTAACAGAACCTGGTGAACTAAGTTTCACAGGCTGATGGACACAAATTAAAGTTAGAATATGTTAAAAGAGTTCAGATTAAGACAGTGAAAAGTAATTTTCCTTGAGCCATTGCTCTTACTCTGTTTTCCTTTATGTGACAGCTCTGTTTACTTGGTAGTGATGGTATCTTTCTCCTGCAGTGGCTAGGGTGCACTTGTTTTCCTCACTGTCCATAGTAAAAACACATAAAAGAACCAATTCAGGCTTTTTTCCACGACAGACTTTACTCAAAGAAGCCTGGATGGGACATAAATCCAGAACAGAAGATCAGATTTGACAGATGACAATCATGCTCTGCTAAGTGGCACTAATGTACTAACAACAGGGAATGTATAAAATGATGAAATGGGAGAATCAGAGGGATAATTTGCACCAAGTCAAATCAGCCAAAATGCTCCCACTTACTTCAGAGGTGACTGTGACTGGTCATGAAATACGTGATATATGTCATATTCCATCCTATAGATGAGAGGTGAGATAAAGACAAACCAGATGTTTTTGAGGTCCATTCAGCTACAATCCTTCATTGATATTAAGCAGCACCCCAAATAATGGTGTTGCAATGCTGTTGCTGTGATGAAATTGAACAGTGGTTTTATGATAAATCTGTACTGATGAACACCAGAAAGGATTCTATTACTAAATATAAGTTTCCCCACTGGCACAACAGGGATTTGAGTTTTGGGGCTGAAGATGTAAAAACACAGATCTCTGCCACATCAATTAATCACAACTAGAGGATAAGCTGGAGCAATTCATTATATTGCCCATATATCAGAAACTTCAATGTGCTCTGAGCTCATTCCATGTGAAAATTGAAAACCATCTGAAGATTACATTGGAATTCTTCAAAAAGACATAGGCACTATAGTGTCTACCTATCAGTATAGACAGTTCAGACAGAAATATTTGATTAATGTTAGAACGGAGTGCAATCTTAAAACGAAAGTCCTGCACAGGTTACTTCCAGCTGAAAAGACTGTCAATGTGTCTAGTAAAAATTTGCAAATACAGCTTTATGGTGATCCTCTCCATCTATCTCCACAGATGTTTTCTTTGCAACAACACGGATAGCTCAAAAGGTTCTGCAGTCACAGGATTTCCAAATATCTGAAATATCTGTCATAGGATCATTTAACCCCTTAGCTCAGCAAATGAGAACAAAGTACATGGAGTTCTGCAGGCCGAAAGTTAATGTAGAAGCAGAACTGTGTTCTTTTCCTCATCCTAACTGAAGCTATGCCTAGCTCTAGTCAATGTAGCCAGTGCCACTGTTTTCTACTAGTTTCAGCCCATTTCCGGTTTAAGAGAGAGGAGAAAGAAAGACCACCAATGAAAGATATGTATTGTCATAAGCGTATGTACAATATGTCTGAAAACGAACAGCAAACTGGACATTTCCTATCTATGGCTATTTCTCTAGATTGTCTCTTAAAACTTCATTCCCAAATAGCAACTGTCTCAGTAGTATTAGTGACCTTTGGCAACAGCATTTCTGTCTTTTGGGGTTATATTGATTTTCTCTGGCTTCCATGTAGTGACTTGGTATCTTATTGAACCAGAGCAACAAAGTGGGCAGTATCACTAACAGCAGGGGACTTTGAGAGATTTTTTTAGGCCAACAAGCTAGAACATGAGCTGGTACAGGCTCCAGTGAAAAAAACATCCATGCTACTCTCTATACTTCTAGAGGACTGACTTTGGCATTTGATTTGTCTGAAGATTTGTTTGTTAGCCAACAACACTGTTTGGCCTGCTTGTCTTCAAGTGTGTATCAGAGCTCCAAGGGCTCTTCAGTTTACAAAAATCCAAACAGGTGTTTGTAGAGTGCATTAACATATTAACACATGAAGAGCACAGAATGTATGGGAAACCTCACGCCATAGTTTGCTTTCTAACTGTTGAAACATTTAGGGAATTCCTAGGGATCTCTTTGATACAGGGACCATGTACATCCTATCATAATTATTTTTATTTTTATGGAGATTAGTGTATGTTCATTTTCCCCAAGAAATACAGTAATTATGACAGCAGTAAATGTTTGGAATCCTTGCAAGTATTTACTCCCAGAGTGAAATTCTACTTTATTGCTATTTAAAACTCTGTGCAATATACCAACTTGCTAAAGGCTTGAAATGAATTGCTTTGAATAACATCCCATGGAGAAGACTCTACAGCCATACAGCCTAGTGTCTCAACCTGCCTGATTTTAATCCTGCTGATCTCTGTTACTTAGTAATTACAAATTAAACTGGTCTAAATCTGAAGGCTTCCACTGCCTTCATATGGCCTGCACTGATGCTTCCAAAGAGAATACTGTTCCCTAAGTATTATTTGAAAGTTCTTTTATTATTATGTTAAAAGAAATCAAGGCTGTTTTGTAGACTATTTGTGAGAAAACTTTCTAACTTTGCAGTGTTATAAAGAACAGCATGAGTCATGGGCAAATCACAGCCATGAGATAACTCCCCTAGATTCTTACAAAAACTGCAGGCAATGGGTTCAGTCCTAGAGTACCCCTTCTTCCTTTCAAAGGTATTTACAGTTCCTAGTTACACAGCTATGTTAGCTGACTGCACTAAGGGTAATGGGTATGTACAATATTCAAAAGACTGTACTGCAAAATAAAAAAATAACATTTAGAATGACTAGCCTCTGTGAGAAAATAAGACAGGACAATATAAGGTCTCTTTCAAAGAATGACTTATTCCAAGTAAAAAATCCTAGGTATGTATTCCAGTTCAGGGTAAATTTTTTGTTGATACCTTTACTTATCTTATACGGCTCAGTTCTGATGCTCTTGTATAAACCCAACTAAATGAAGACAGGCAGAAAGAAAAGCACATAGTACCTGAGGATTACACAAAAAACATCTGAAGACTTTATTTCTGTGTTAATATTCTCCTTCCAATTAGGCAGTAAAATTACTGTAACTCCCAATATCAGAGACTGCAATAGTTATAAATCCCCAGTTTCACACTTTTTACTAAGTTGCGCTTCCGTCAGATGTCTGCCTGAGGATTTAAGTATTTACTGCTCTCTACTAACTATTTTGAAACTCTTCTTGAGAAGTTTAATGCAGTTTTCTAGTCTTTCAACACCAGTTCATTCCTGAAAAGCACGAAGAAGTACCTGACATGGAATTTTAGTGAGGCACTCCAGGAAAACCCCAGAGCACAAAAGGGATATAATACCTCTTATTTCCAAATCTGCTCATGCATAACAAGGGTTAGTACACACTTCCTCAGAGTATATTTGTCTTCAGTAAGGCAAGAAAGGAAATGACTCCAGTGAATTTATTTAATAATTGATAGTGGAAATAGACTCTAATGAAATTTCCATCATCCAGAAACATGAACTCTATATATACTGCCATTCATTTCTCTGCTAATACCTGGCTTGGCAGCTTCCTTCAGGTCCCTACTTTGATACAAACAGCCAATCTGCTCTTTCTTTGATAAAGCCCTGCAAATCCCAAGGGAAGCAGAGAAGCCAAGGCTGTATGCATAGGGGCTGTATACCTCCACAACAGCACACAGAATAAGCAGGTAGGGAAGCACCATTACAGATGAGCCCTGCTATGGAAGAAAAATCAGAATGTACAGGTCTATATTTATCTTTTTCTTCGCAAATCCTTTAAGGGCTGCTGCTAGCAAAGGTCTTAGAAACCCTCCTAACAAGCATAGAACCTAGGTCTTACTCCTATCCAAACTTCCCACGACCCTTTTACTCCCTACTATTTAAACTCTTTTGGGCTGGAAAGTGAATATATAGAGACAGAAACTCCCAACGCATGAGAGCAAATTGATTTCTCTGTAGCACCCATCCTTTATTCTTTCTATATCAAATGGGAAGTCTCATGTAGCTGTTGAGCCTTCTTAAATTCAAACAGGCACTGTATGAATATTAAACACTACAGTTTCATATACCTTACATAATTTACCTTGAATAAAAATGCATGTATCACATAAATGCCATGAGGAAGTTGAAAAAGATATGCTTCTAATTGTAAGCAGTCAAGTGTTTGGGATAATAGCAATAATTGATACTGGGCTGCTTAATGAAATACATTTTATGAGAATCATTGCTTTTGAATCTCTTATTGGACCGCAGATAAAACTAGGTTATTCCCACTTCTTCTATGGGTGTAAGAGCAGATAATGAGATTTGATTACAACTTTAATAAAATAGCATGTATTTTTGTAACCATTATAACCATTTCTTTTCTCAATCAGACATTTCGTATCTCAAAATTCCATTAGCATCCCATCTTTCTAGAAATAAGTTAATTGAGAAGTACAAATGAGAAAAACAAATCTGTTGTTTCCTAATAAAGTATTTTTCATCTAATTTCAGGCTTCAAGCATGTCACCCTCTTACTACATATACAGATTTTTTTCATGGATTTCAGTAGGATTAATAGTATGCAGGTGCCTCTAGAAACAGATCTTTTAAAGCAGTCACATCAAATACTTCCAGAAGACTTAGTCTAATGATAACTTTTGTAACAGCTTTGTCATACAAAAAGTAGTTTTATATGGTTTACAACAGTGCAGCTGTGACTGCAGATACACAATTTATGGTGAATATTGTATTCCATATCAGCAGGTGTTCAGTCCAAGCTTTTTACACCTCCTTAGTCACAGAGATCTCAGAGCTCCATTTAATTTTCCATGACAGAAAAGCTCTTCCATGGCTGACTACACAAGGTTGCTACTGAGATAATTCTTCACCTGTTACCCTGAGTAATCAATAGTCTACTCTAATATTTATACTAAGTCAAACACTTCAGTCTGTTATTGTAGCAATTGTATTACTTGTATGTCAACAACATGTATGTGTGCATGTACAAATGTCATAAAAAATACTTTCAACAACTTCCGATCAATCAGTCCATTTAAATACTTTATATACCAAAATAGTCAGGTGTTTTTTTTTTTTCAATACCTCTTATTGCTTTGTTTGAGGCACTTCTAGGAGCTCCTAACTTCAGAAAGCACTAGAAGACATGAACATTTCTTAATCTAGAATTAGGAACCCTGTAGAAGCATTCCAAGTGCAAAATACACCCTACAGCACGTGCATCTATTGCAGTACTGAAATGCAACCCATTCCTACCAGCTTGATAGCAAGCATCTCGAGGTCGGAAGTAAAGTGAGTAAATTGGAAATGTCAGCATTATAAGCAAAAAAAGGAAAGTAATTACCTTAACAGTGCTTAAAAGAAAAACTACAGCTAAAACCAAAGGAACTCAATAGCCTCCACATATTCATAAAACTCTTCATAGATTTGTTTGTTTTTTTCTTTCTTAAGGTGAATAGAAGTTTACTAAGTCTGGGTCCTTTCAGATCAGGGACACCAACGTAAATTTGAAATACAATTTCATATAGTATACTAGCATAAATAAAAGTAATTTTTCCTTCCTTGAATGGTGCACTAAATAACACACTATCTAGCAAACACTATAGAAGTAGTAGCACAGCTATCCTTCTTTTTAACATCATACATTGGAAAAGAAACAAGTGGTCTAATTTGGTAATTGAAATGACAAATCAAATATAAGTGCATCTGATACACTGTTAATAGTAGGTGGAATATTTATTCAATTTCTGACTTCATATAAAGCACGATAGTGTGTTGTTTTTTTTTTCCTTTGAAAAGTACTCTTATTCATATAGTATAGTTACAATATTTTCACCAATATTGGAAAAAACTTAATTGGAATTTCTCATTTTTAGCCTCTAAGAAAAGCAGCAGTTATTTAAAAATGTTTGAAAAGAGAAATACCCTGGTACCAGTTCCTTTCCGTTTTTCATTTTCCAAATCTTTAATAAATGATGTTAGTTTGGGTTAGTAAAAATATTTTACTTTTACATATGCTTGAAAATGATGTTTCATTGTGTCTAAGAAAGGACTGGCTTTACATGGCCTTGTTCAATTTACTTTGCACAAGGTACCTCTGATTTGAGAAGTAGTTGAAGACTAAACTTCCTTAATCAAAAATGGTGAATGTCTTAAAGGACGATTTTGTAGACTCTTGACTGAAATCTCTTTCAACATGAAAACTCTAGTCTAGTTGAAATTTCTTCCTGAGATTGACGCATCAAGAACATCTGTCCTTCATTTGTAATTCCTGGCTGCTTCTAGAGGATAAAGCTTTTCCCATCTTGCTCCACTTTCCTACCCATTTCAATTATATGAATCTTGTATACCTAAGACTCATACTTTCTGTCAGATTTGGTTGAAATTGGCCAATGGATTAAGAGAAAAGATATTCAGGAGGGTACATGGCAATGTTGTATAATGATGACAATGTTGTATAAATGATGGCAATGTTGTATAAACTATGCTTCTTTGACAAATCACGATAAAGTATGGACTACTTAGAGTTACAGAGTTCACAAAAACTGCCAGTGTGGACAATAATATCTACAATATGATCAGAGCACATACCAACACTCTGAATGAATACATTTCAGAATAAACTTGCCATTTGCCATATTTATTGGCATGTACACCAGCAACTGCTCTGGTTAGAGTTGCGTTTTTACACTGCCCTTTGCAAAGTAATCTGAGAAACATATATTTGTAGAATACAAATTTGTAAGATACTTCTCTGCAAAAGTGGAGGAGCAAGGTTCTACCAAAACCAGTGAAAATGGTTTTAGGTACTGGATCACTTTTCCTTGGACACATCCATTTTAAATAATTTGAAACAGGGAAGCAGCAGAAGGTAATCGGAAGACAAATAAAATACGGAAAATCAAGTGCAAATTGAAGTGTTTTCTCATTCATTTTCAATGAATGTATCAGAATTATCCTGTAGATAGTGGAAAATAAACTTCAGGACATGCAGCGTAAAAAATGAATTTTAACTGTGTGCAAATATATTTCAGTGTGACTGAGTCTTTTCTGCATAGCTAAGAGGTAAGGAAACGCCAGCCAGAAGCAAAGTCCTGTCCTTTACTATCCCTGCTAAATGGAGAACTTTCTTAAGAGGAGCCCAGCTGGTACAAACCAGACTAGCTCCATTGATATTAATGGCATTATAATGATTTACTTATCAACAGATTCATATTTGAAAATGAAGTCAAAGAATCTCTTTTGATAGGAATAAGCATGACTGGATAGTTCAGTACTTCCAGATCACACAGATGAAACTATGCTTCTGCAGAGGCTCTGAGATTCTGTGTACAGTGTAATGGGAGTAAGGAATTAAAGACAGTGCAGAACAGAGTGACTGAGGTAACATAATTCAGGTCGGTGCATATCCACTTCTGTGTAGCTAGATCATGTCTCATAGCATGACAGCTGAGCTGTGAATGTTACTGCACAGAGGGGCAATGCTGCAGACTCTTTCCTTTTGTTGGTGAAGCCAGAGAAGTCCATACGCTTCTGAAATCCTGAAGCATGGGAAAGGCTCTTCAGTCTTGGGGACAAAACAGAACCCACAATGGAAATGGAATGGGCCAAGCATTCAGTAGTTCATAAAAACAGGCATATTCACCCCTTTTATCCAAAACAATAGCTAAATGGGATTATGATTGTAAATATACCTTGCAGTTAAAAGGCCTAAAAGAATGAATGGGAAAGACTCCACACTCCACACCCCTCCCCCCCCCAAAAAAAAAAAAAAAGAGTAGATACACTTTCCTTACAACAACAACAACAAATACTCTTACAATAGAAACAGTGAGAAAAGTCCTAGTGATAACTCACAGTTCACGCTAACAATATAATGACAAAGAAAACTGCTGAGCAGGGAACCAATTCAGGAGCTATTTGGTTGTATCTTATTAGATCAGGAAAGGTGTTGCTATAAATAAAGCATCAGATTAATATAGATGTATCTCAATGCTATCCAAAATAAGTGTGATTCATTTAGCTACTTGAATGGGCTCATAGAAACTAGAGTTAGCAGTTTCAGAACTGAGTATTCAGGAAAAACTAAAGATCTATCAAGTGACAGTAGAATCTACAGAAATTTGAGTTTATCAGGGACAGAAAGTACAGTTCTGTGTGTAGCACTGAGCCTAATGTTGCCACTAAAACCAATGTCTTATATGACTTCGGAAACTGCTCAGACTAAAAATATGAAAGAAATTGTAGGAATTTAAGGGATCAATTTTCACCTGATTTCAGTATGATTTTACTGCCTAACTCCTTTAAACGTTGAGGAAACAAACAAACAAAAAAAAACACTAAATAATTTCCTAATTGAAAGCTGAGAATCATGATATTTAAGCGGAAATGGTGTTTCAGTTAATATTCACACTGTTTTTTGGATTCTGATTGTTTGTGTTGTTATGATGAATGTGGCAGAAGAACAGGAGAGGCTACCAATGCTTGGCTTATTACTCTAGAGACAGAGAAGAAAAACAGTATCTGCAAGACTCATTTTTGCTATCGTTCCAATGAAAATTTTGAATGCTCATTGAATTTATATTTCTTTTTAAATTGCAAGAGGTTATGGCATTATTTCCAGTGTGTAATCTGATGATCTGACACCAAGCTGAAGGTGTTAGAGCTATAGATGTTCTGACAGCCTTCTAGTCATTATTTAGTACAAATATTGTAATTTTGACTTTTAAAATAATAAATCTATAGTATAGGAGAAGATAAATTGGTAAGAAGATTTGAGAAGTAAAATCTAGGAGAGGATTTTTTCCATTGACATTTTCAGATATTATAAGAGATAATGCTGTAAAATTTCAGAGATTTAATTATATATGGTAGCAACAACTGGTGGTGATGAAAATAAATGACAATGAATGACCTTGAGAATATTCCACCCACACTTCTCTTTGTTGGAGCTTTTTTCTATACATTTTGTAATATAATGTGCAATCAAATAATGAACAGGGGCTTACATGTGAATCGTTACTGTGCACAAAAAAGATTGTTATGTAAAAAGCTATTGGAACAAATATGTGTACACCACAGTATAAGCTATAAATGCATGCTGTGGAAAAGTTGAAAGGGTTAGCCCTTGAGGGGGATAAAGTCCCCCTCAAAACTGCAATAATGATAACATTTTTACTATTATAACTGTTACTAAGAACTGGCACAAAAAGAAGGCTTCTGTAGTATGTCTCTTTGTGAGAGTAGAACAGAACTTGAGAGGAAAGACCAAAACATGGTAAAACACATTTTAACAGAAGACTATACAAGATCTGAAGTATTAATGGCTACAAAGAAAGTAAGACAGTATGTGGAAAGAAATTGAATTAGGATGAACTAGCTTTGATCTAACAGACTGTTTTAATGTGAGTGGCTGATGACTTCCTTAAGTGGAAAAAAGCATTGTCTAGTACCTGCATTTAAATAAGCAGATTTGTCATGTACCTGGTCAGAATAAGTTGAGGTAAGATTAGCATTGAAATTTAATATAGAATTTCACATTGTACAAAACAGCTGGTTGACAAAACAAGATTTTCATGATAGAAAATGCAATTTACAATTGAACACACCAAAAACGATTTTGCAAAGATATCCTCATACCCTTGAAACAAGATATGTTCAGCATAATCCTGGTTCATCTACTCTGTTACTATGGAAACAAGCAAAAAAGTTAACTTATCAATCTATAAAGCTGTGAACTAGAGATCATATCCTGGTTCTGGAGTGATAGACTGTAAACAAAGTAGAGCCACTTGAGTTCTTATGAATGTAACTGGAAGCAAGTCGGAGAGCCTTTTAGGAATTGCATCAGAAGAGGAATACAGCCCATTGGTTAGTATAGTAACATAGAGCAAGTTCAGTTGTCAAGGTTCTAATTTGGTTTATCATCCTGCCACAAATTCCAGCCTAGGAAATTTCATATTTTATTTTCAGCTACGAATGTGTTTAGAAATAGCATTAAGATTAAAGAGCTAATACTTGGGAAAAAAAAAAAAAAAAAGGCAATAATGAACAATCTACTGTTTTATGTTGTTCTTATAAAAAAAATAACAGCGGATAAATCAAAAGTTTAAAATGAATCCTTTTATTTTAGCCAAATAATTTTAAATTAAAGAGTTAAATAGGTAAAAATTCCAAATAGTTTGAAAGTACATGCATGTATTTTTAATAAATCTCATTCAAATCAATTATACACTCCTAGAGCTAATCCTCTCTTTATGTCCCGAACAAGGATAATTTCCTGATCTAAGACTCTGTTGAACAAGCACTAGGCTCATCACTGAAAACAAC
Source organism: Cygnus olor (assembly GCF_009769625.2). Classification (NCBI taxonomy): domain Eukaryota; kingdom Metazoa; phylum Chordata; class Aves; order Anseriformes; family Anatidae; genus Cygnus; species Cygnus olor. The sequence continues at coordinate 22,391,513 of NC_049174.1, forward strand.
CATTTCCTAGCATTTCTTATAAACTGTCATATTAGAACAAGTATGGCTAGCCCTTTGTAAGCACTGTTTTTAACATCTGGTCTGTTAGCAATATAAGCATTAACACAGGTTTTGCACTCAAAGCAATTTGTTAGTTTAGTCCCTAATGCTCATTTACATGCCATCTTCTAATACATTGTCATAACTGACCATATTTGCACTCAGAAATACACAGTTTTCACTAAAAGTCAATGAAAAGCAGTTTGTAAAGTAGCAATTAATGTAATTTCTTTAACTTTCAGAGTTGTTTTGAATTGTTTTTGCATTTTCTTTATGTTAGTAAAGACTCTTAATTGTAGTAGGTACATTGGGAAATGCTAATATAACATACATCAATTTCTATAGCCCTGAATTCTGGTTTTCTGTTATGAAACATACGGGCATCTGTTATGCATAAGGTGCAAATATCTCCTTACAGGACATACAGCATTCAGTAGTCTCTCAGTATTTTTTTCCATAAACTTCGGAGGAATAATGCAACCTTAACAAACACTTGTACCTAAGCATTGTTCCCAGTCACACACAGTAAGGCAGATGATTAAAACTCTTATATTTTTTCCCATTCCTAGGTAAACATCACAGTTGGTTGTACAGTGTTATATCAGAAATTAAGAATCACACTTTCATTTTATAAACATTGAGACTTAACTCATAGGCTTATCACAGAACATCCAATATTAAAATGAGTAAATGCAGTAAATCAAAATGTGCCTGCAGAAAATATCTACTATTTTTAAGATGTCCCACTTGAAGGCTGCGAGCCATAAAAGATTTTTAATATTAATCAAATCACACCATGTGCATTGGCAATTTAGGTCTCATATCAAAATTAAGGAAGTTGAAATCATACATTTTCCAACAATCTGACAGTAGTTAACTATTTTATGCTCCCTGTTTTAGGAGTAAACCAAAATACAGTTTAATAGTATTATCTACCTATACGTAACAAAATGGAGACTCACCCCTGTCATTCATGGAGCTTGACTAACACTGCATTCAGTATGTGTCTATGGCCCAGCATTTCATCAGAAGCAGGAGTGTCTGCAATAAGCTGAAACAGGGCCCAGATTTCAAGGATAATGTCTATTTCTGAAAAAAAAGGTAAAATTATTGTGTTAATATCAGCATCTGAAAGTGATAGATATCTTTTGATATAGATATTTCTGAAAGAAATAAGATTTAAAAGCTAACTTCCAACAAGAAGCAGGCAACATTTGCTTTATATGCTCTCTGCATAGAGCCTAATCACAATAAAATTTTTATTTTAATTGCAAACTGTTTGTGTTACATGAATTTCATTTTATATTAATTCTGTTAATAAATTAAAATTGTATTATGAATTATGAATTGGAATGGGAAGGTATCGAGCCAAAATCAGCAAGATTATACTGGAAAATCTTTAAATTCCTCAGTGCAAACAACATTATGATAAATGTTTTTATTATTACCCTAACCAAATTCTGTGGCATTCCAAAATAATATCTTTTATTTGTAAATTAAGTAATTATTGTTTTAATTTAAAAAATAAAAGTTCAAATTCCCCATTTGATGTGTAAAAGGTATTTTAAATGCATAAGTACACATAATGCAAACTATGAAGGAATCAAAACAAAGATTCACAGTTTTTGACTCTGAAAATCTTGAAAATGATTTTTAAAATAATTTGTCGATTTATTTGCCTCAACCATTTAATGTGGCAGAGTATTTTATCATACTACATGAATCAGCAGTCATTTGCACAGAACTAATATCTGGCTAAGTAGTTAAGCATGCTAAATATGTGGGGTTTGTGTTTATTACTTATACTTTATAACCTTAGAAGGGTGATCACAAGATTCAGATTTCATATTTATTCTTCAAAGAGAGTGGTTATGCAGAAGTAATATTCAAACATAAATGAAATCACATGAGTAGGCTTTTTACTTCCTAGTAGTAAGCAAACTGGCTTTATTCACAAGTAATGTTTGGAAAATATATATTCTACAAATAATTGCATCCATATAAGCCAGTGGTGATATCTGGTTTCAAATAAGAACATTTAATATTCATTGTTCATTAATCTTTATTTGCTGTTTGATTCATTAATCTATAAAGCTAATGGTTACCTTCATCTGAGCAGGAAGGGGAAAAAGTAATACCATAACAACAGCATTCAATCCTAAGAAATAACAATTACTCGATAGATGAAACAAGCAGTTCATCATCTATTAATATATAGATATTTTGTTGATCAATCTCAGAACATTACATATCCATACTCCAAAAAAAAACAAAATTGAAATAAAATTAAAATTGGAAGTTTGTGTACTTTAAAAAAAAGGGGGGGAAGGAGTTGATTTTTGGACCAGCTCTGCAGTGAAAACTGAGATGTCAAGCTGAGAGGCTGAGAAAGAGGTTTCTATTTAATCTAGGTTATAGAAGTATAAAAAGGAAGCATTAAAAAAATCATTGGGGGGGGGAGGGAGAAGCAAGACATTCTCTAATTTTTCAAATTTGTTTTGAATACATTAATTGGAATAGAATTTCCCTTGGTATTTTAAATCCCAACTAGTATAAACTACATTGCAAATACTTCTAAAAAGAAAAAAAAAATATTTTGGTGGCTTCTATTTCAGATACTGGATGAAATCTAGCATTCAAAATGATCATCTGAAAGTTTTTAAAATAGGTTTATATTTGTAAATCCTCTTTTATCTGCCCAATGAGCCTCCTATAGTTCATGCAAATAAAGAATGTAAGCAATACATTGGAAAGAAAGAAACCCAAATGACGCCTTATCTACCTAAAATTTTTCTCACCCAAACTAGCCCACTCCTAGTAAATATTTTTATCTTAGTTTCCCTGGTATTCATGTGTATAGTGCTGACCGGCTTCCATGGGTGTTTTGCTTATGAATTAACAGCAGAAGAGACCCCTGTGTGGAGACATGACTGACTGTACATAATAGTTCCGTAAGTAAAGATAAATTAGACAACTACATTGGTTTGGTGTTGTGATGCTCCATCTGTTCAGATCTGTTTATTTTGCTGAAAGCAAGAAGCAATTTCCACCAGCAAAAGCACTGTAACTTTTAGAAACAAATTGGAAGGCCACAGTGGTAGGCAAAAGCAGTGGATTTACTACCTCTGCAGGACACATACCCAGACACCAAACTAATCCTCTCTTAAGCTTCTGATTTAGAAACACCATCTCTCATTGTTCAAACTTAAGTTTTTTTTTTTCTATTAGTTTTACATCCTTACTCAAAAATAGCTTTTCTTCAACATTTCAGCATGACTGGAGAGACTTTTACAGCACATCTTCTCTTTCATGTGCATTTCCCCACTGGAGCAAAGGTCTCCCTGAATTCTAATAAGAACTTATTTCAGACTTTATTGATGTTATTTTCCATTATTTAGGATAACACTGGACAATGAAAAGTCTTCTTAGTGGTTGCCATGACAACATTTCAGTTACCAAACCTGAACATATGGCTGGAAGAAAAGGATGTTTCAGGGGAGTGCTGCACTGGTTACAGGAAGTCAAGCTAGCCTTGTAAGATAGCCTTATAAAACTCCTCCAACCAGTGGAGTGTCCCTAAGCCTGGGGGAACTTCAACCCTATTAAATAGTACAAAACCTTCTCCCATTTATTCTAGTTCAGAGATTACACCCAGACTATTTTCTACATACAAGAACGTATGTTGCTTCAGCTGTCTTCCAGGACAAATAGACTGAAGAGTCCAGTGCTAGCAATCTTTGAGAAGAGTTTGGCCAAAAAACATTTCAGGAATGTTGAATACAATTATTGTCCCAGATAACTTCATCTAAAGATACAAGCAAATCATGGTTTGCATGGAAAGGAAACACCACGTATTAGACCAACTACTGTAGCTGGAAATAATGAGGTAAGGCTTTGATGCACAAAAACTCTTTCAGGATGAAACTGCGTCTTTTTTAAGTGTGGAGCAGGGGTCCTTGCCCTGTGATTCACTAATCTATAACACTATGACTGTGCATTTCATATGACTTCAGAAAACGCTTCATAGTTATACCTTTCTTACATTATAAGTATAGCAGCTGTCATTTGGATTGCTACAGAAAGGCTGAACAGGGGATTTGTTACAACAGAAACTCTAAAGCTTCAAATAAAAGGTTTGTTTTTAGCCAAGAATTGTAGCAGATTTGTATCTTCAGCGATTCAGACATGTAACACCGATCAACTAGTTATATAAGCTTATCTTTATGTAGAGAATTTGATGATTTAATGTGTGGGTGAAAGGGGATCTGAAGTTGAATTTCCCCAAAAGACAGTGCTCTTATGAAAACATTATATCCAATCTTTAAATGTTTATCAAATGAATATAAATACATTTTCTTTTTCACTCATTAATGCTAAGTTATCTTCTAACTGATGATCAGCACTTACAATTCCCAGCAAGGATGCTGTCAAAAAATATGTTTAGCATGTGGGGACTTGGTGCTTTAGTAGTGAAAACTCTGAAATATGACTGAATTAAATGATTGTCTTGCATTTTTTGTAATCATCCACCCTTCCTTTGTGATGGAATACCTGAATATACAGCACATTCCTGCAATCAGCATCACAATAAATCTTTCAAATAGCACACACCAAAGAATTTCTTGTAGGAAAACTTTTTCTGAGAATACAATTATTGGTTAATTTGTGTATTTTATGTTTTTTTGTTTGTTTGTTTGTTTGTTTTTCTAATTTAAGAAAGAGCAGGCAGGAAGCACAATGTCATTTTTAGGTAGAAATAAAACGGAAAAAACATATTTTTGAAAAGTTTGGACCCCATTTGCAAAAGTGAACATGAGCAATAGAACAAATCATGGGGCATGTCTACCTGCATAGAAAGAGACTAGCCATGATGATGCAAGAGGCCCTTCCAAATCTGTTCTAAATGTATTTATCCTAGTTGAAAAGTCTTAATTACATAACAGTACATTTAATTAGAAATATGACAAAATGATTAATTATCTACGTTAGTATATATATTTCTTTGTGCATAAGATGCTTTATCCTGTTGCTTTAATTTTCACTTTGCTTCAAGCAAATAGAAACTTCTTTTATTATTTTTGAATGCAACATACTCAGTCTTTAGTTTAAAGTCAGCTGATGTCAATGATACAGAGTTAACATGGAGCTCGTGTCCTGTTATTAAGTTATACTAGCCTATTGTAGAATATTATTGTGTTGAATTTCAGTGTCACAGAATCACAGAATCACAGAATCACCTAGGTTGGAAGAGACCTCCAAGATCACCGAGTCCAACCTCTGACCTAACACTAACAAGTCCTCCACTAAACCATATAACTAAGCTCTAAATCTAAACGTCTTTTAAAGACCTCCAGGGATGGTGACTCACTTCCATATTATGTCTATGAACTAAATGTATTGTGACATTTTTATTTCCAGCCCTTAGACTACAGACAGGTCAGGTACAATGGATTATTCTTATTACTTAGGTAAAACAGAACCAAAGGTAGAAGGTCTCTGTTAGTATCCCAAACTAGTACATGCATGCATGTGCCTGTGACAGTTGCCTATGCCTAATCTTCAACATAAAGCTGCATTTGTGTTGACAATGTACTTGATATAACTACAGTTAAATGAATTACTCATTTACAAAGAAATAATGGCACGTGATTATTAGCCAATGTTTAAGAAACCAGTGGGTAAAATTTTGAAAACTTTTCCCTGTGCAAAGACAATTCCAAAATTTGAAGAACAGGGGACCACACAGTTGAGTAGGATTGATAAGATTGGTACTTCCTTGCTTCCCAGGCACACAGCACTCCCTGTCCTGTCCTGTCCTGTCCTGTCCTGTCCTCTCCCTCTCCTCTCCTCTCCTCTCCTCTCCTCTCCTCTCCTCTCCTCTCCTCTCCTCTCCTCTCCTCTCCTCTCCTCTCCTCTCCTCTCCTCTCCTCTCCCTCTTCTCTCCTCTCCCTCTCCTCTTCCTCTCCTCTCCCTCTCATCTCCTCATTAGTCTTTAACTGTTGAGATTACTGGAAAACATTTTTTAATGTATTCTGACTAAATTATGTAGACATATCTCAGACATATCTTCCTAAATCCAAAGAAACTACAAAGCCATAGACAAGGGAGTAAGCTACTCCCATTTTCTTTGGCAGATGCTGACCCAGAGGCCAGTGATGATAATTAAAAAGTCTATTTCACTGTTCATCCAAGTATGTGTAGCAAGAAAAAGAGAGAAAATATTGCAGAGAACTACACAAATGCTAAAGATCATCCTACATTAAAATAGATCCAGAGAACATCAGATGTGACAGCGTGAATATTGACTATTTTTATTTAATCATATTAAGCTAACTCAGATAAGGCACTATGACTGAAAAATACATCCAATTCTGACTGTCAACACAAGAATACAGACAAGTCTATTGTGAGCATTAATTCTGAGTAGCTTTTTAATACCAGCTAATACATCACACAGGCAGGAAAGAGGCATAATAGGTTTGTTTTCCTGAAGGACAAAGCAGGTTGCCAGATTTTGGGAAATAGTGCTGAATAAAAATGAACTGATAAAATTCAGCGTTTGTTACTGTGATTGCCTCTCATGGAGTAGAACTTTCATGTTCCAGAATAAAAATTCAAAGAATTTACACCATTTTCTATTGGGCAATATTGCCAAAAAGAGTTTGCATTTAAGTTATCACAAAGTACATACAGAGACAAGATTTGTCAAAACATTTTGAAATGGACGATGATGTCTTTAATGCATGTCAAAGAGATACTGAACTATGACAAATAGTTAAAAAAACATGGGCTCTGTTTGATATGTTAAAAGGATGCATACATATCTAAATGGATCCTTCTATTAAGCTGATTCTCAGCATGATTGTCACAACCAAATATAATGTAAAGAGCAGTTATAATAACAAGTTTTAAAAATAACTAAAAGCCAAGACTTGTTAATAATAAAATCATAATGCTGGGATTTAAAAGTATCTTCTATTTTTTTCGGTCAAAAAGATTCCCCATTTTAAAAGTTTTAAATGAAAAAAATAATAATTGCATTTTAAAGAGTTAATTTGGAAACTAATGGCATCATCTTTATCAATTATTTAACATTTCCCTATTCGTAGTGTTGTCTTCTTAGTGTGACAAGATACAATAACCATATTGGAATGTCTTGTCATTTGCATCCACTTTTCAAGCACAATTACAAATACTGCTCTATGTCTATTTTAAAAGTGTGCACTTGGCATTTGACTATTTTTTTCATCCTCCTTTCTGGTTAGAAAGGTCACAGCTGTGTAATAGTGTCTTTTTTCAAGCATCAAGATAGAAACCAGTTGGAAGTTCTATAATTCTACATTTTCTTCAAGGACAAACAAAGTACATCCAATTGCAAACTATTTCTTTCTGTGGTATAGATTTTAGACTGCTTATTACATACAAACAGTGAACCAATAATATTAATACATGACATATCAGACTAAAGCTTATGTTTTCTATAATACTTGCAAGAAAACTATAAGTCTTTAAGAGATCAGAGTCCTCCAGGATATCATTTGAATTTTTCAGTGGAAAAAATAGAAAAAGAAAATCTGACTCAAGACTGATTTGCATATGAAAACTAATGATCAGAGTAGGAATATATTTATAAGCCTATGTAAAAATAAAATTAAGGGTCGAGTGCTAAAGGAACATACTGGGGTTACATTCCTAAAGAGACCCTCCAGGAGAAATGGTTAACTTCAATATCTCAGTGCTGTGCCCCCAGTCCCAAAGTGAAGGTTCTGCTTGCTTTGTCCCAGCATGATAAAAATCACTACACCAGACATCAAGAAGAAATGCCTGGCCTACTGCCTTACCCCTTCTAAGGTAATTATCCGTACCAATCCCTACCCTTACAGTTTTTCCTGAAGATAACTACTCTTGCTATGGATATACTGCGCTAGATGAACTGTGGTCTGATACTGTATGACTCTTTAACACCATCTTCTTAATGTTCTCTATCTCTGCATCTCTCTTGTATGTATCCTGTCATAATATTGCATTGTGAATACTTAGGGTCAGATCCTCAACCACATAGCATCTTTGTTTTGATATTGTATGTAGCAAGAAGTAAATCATGCTAGCAGGGTAGCCACAGTAGTCTTTAGAACTTCCTCAAGATATTCTTGGATAGCAGCAAAGCCAGGCAAGCACCCATCCTACATGAGTTCAAAACAAAACACATGAACTGATTCAGAGTTATGAATAGCTTGAATAACTTCGGCAGAGTTATTTGTTTTGTTTATGAAATTGCTGGGGAATCTGTAACTGAAATCAGGAAGTCTCCTCCTAAGTCCTTGATATAACCTCTAGCACTCTAGCAACACAGAAAAAAAAAAAAAAGAAAAAAAAAACCTTAATGCAAATTTCATTTTAAAAATAAGAATATTTAGGGGCAGGGTATTACTGAAAATACCTATTATCAAGAACTAGAGTAGTCACACATCTCCATTGGCAGAGATGTTGAGGAAACATAGGTATTTCTGATTAAGATGTCATTCAAACCAACTCTCTCTTGGAGGAGGTGGAGCAAAAGATCCTGTCCAGACATATGTTTCTATATTAGCCCACTATTACCGTTGTTTATATGGCACTTACATATTTATTAACGTTGATCTGTAATAAAAATTTTGAGGTGATCAGGCAGGGATTACTTTGAAAACAAATCTTCATTTCATAAGATCATGAAAATGTTTAATCAACTGTAAGCATTTTTATTACAAATGGCACTAGAATTTGACCATAGCTGTTATATGATTCTCCTTTAATATATATGATTCTCCTTTAATATATGATTAGAACTTTGTACTTTCTCAAACCATTTGAGAACCAACATAAATTATTAATGGAAGAAGGAGCTGCCAAAGAACACAAACACCAGGTTGGACATAGAGGCAAATCCTCAGGCTTTAAAGATGGCCATGCTTGTCAGATGAGTCCCGTGAGTTATGTATTTTTAATGAAAATGCACAATTCCCTTGTGCAGGGTCGGCAAAGTGCAGCAAAGTTCATCTGCCTATCCTATTTACAAGTAACATACTTTTGTAATAAAAGAAATTATGCTTGGATAAGAGCTAACGTTTTCAGAAAACAGAGCAATCCTTTTAGTAGGCATGTCTGTGTTTTCTGTTTGCTTATCTTTTCCATGTGAGCAAGTGCTTTGTGTACTGTAAATATGTTTTTATTCTTATAAAACATATTATATACACAAACAGCATAATTCAGAATTGCAATTGCTTTTTGAACCTATGAAAGAGGTTGACTATTTATTTCTCTCTTTAAATTAATTAAATGATCTTTTGATTTATTTTGTATAGAATTATAAACTATGGATCCAGAGCCAGACCAAAACACACAAAATCAAGGTTTGTCCATTTTGACTCACGACTATCTTGTGCTTCTACTTTGACATTAATTCCAGCCAAAAGGCTTCATGCCATAGATGGAAGAGCAAAGATATGAGATAGGTGATTTTACTCAGAAATTTTTTCAATATTTCTAAACCAAGTATATCCTGTATTGGCTCACTATTAGAAGTTTTAAAGAGACAGGAAACAATAACTGTGTAATGAAACTACTCATAGAAATTGAGAATTTCTGAAATTTTGTGTTCCACTCTACCACAGAGCTTTGTATTTCTTCTAGTTTTAGACAGTTACGGAGTTATAACACATTTACAGCGAGCAAACTTAGCACATAGCTGAAGTGAGTCCTAGAGGCAAGTACATGTTGCTCTTTATGGTGTACTAAAACAAAAAAAGAGAACATGTTTGGAGCCTTTCTGACAATTAATGATTTTTGCATTTTTCAATCAGAGTAATGTTACATAGCTGAAGGAGATTGGTATATTCTTATTTTCTCGGGTCCTTCCAGTAAGAATAAAGTATTTACTTTTCAAAAGAGCAGCAGAAGAAATACAGCCAGATACAAGCTGCAAATGCTTCACTTGTAGAAACAGTATGCCAAAAACTATACACCCAAGCAGGAATATACCATTTTGAGAGAACAAGCAAAATAGGCTTACTTATCTGAAGACACCTTCTTCCTAAAACCAGCAAATTTATGGAGCATGAGATGAGGAATGATCACTTTTTGAATAACATTTACCACATCTAGTTTCAATAACTGAAACCTTTCACTTCAATCAGCAGAATAGACAGACTAAGAACCTGGAGTTCTTTTATGAAGTTCTGTCTGTTAAAATGCTATATATAGGTCTGATTATTGAGGAGTAAAGGTCAGGCTTTGAACTACCTTCTGGCTTTTCTCCCAGAGCTAAAAATATAACCTACCCCAAGTGACAAAAGATTTTCAGTCGTGATACTCATTTATCTCCTCTAAGCCTGTGATATTTTCTTCGAGTCAATAAATCTATTTTCAGTATTCTAACTGTAGTGAACAAAATGTGCATTGTTTACTGGAAAATAATTGCATTTAAATGCTTAAATAAAAGTAGTGATTAAATATATTTGAGCTACCATAAAGATTATACATATATAAGAACATGAGCATATTTCTGTGCAGAAGGACATTACTAGCTTTGTTTAGCATTACAGATAATTTAGAATATGGCACAGTGACTCTAATGACACTTGGGTACTTTTACAGTTCTTGACAAATTCCCAACAGCTAATACTGTGTGACTGTCTACCCCTTGCCTTGCAGCAACTGCTGCTAGCAAATATCTTAATGTAGAAGATAAAGTGCAAAATAAACTTTTTTTTTTTAATTTACGAGTATTGTTTGTGACCGATTTGTTAATAATTTAGATGGAAAAAATTATCAAGTACTGTACTACCCCTCCTGTTCACATATTTTTAAAAAATCTATGTATTCTGTAGGTATGATTATCTGACCAAGAAATCATTTATGAACTAAAAAGACCAATTTAAAAAAAAAAAAAAAAAAAAAATCTTGAGATGTGACTAACATATATACTATTCTGAGGGAAAATAAATCTAAGAAATTTGCAATAATTTTCCATATTCCAAAATTTCTAACCGTACCCCCTTTAGAGACCCCAAAAATCTGGAGCTTCATGTCAGAGTATCTTACAGTTCTGCAGACTGAGTGCTCACTCTAAGCCTCAAGAAGGAAATGTATAATCGCTTGTTGTGCTGCAGGGGAATTAATCTATTACTAGTTTGCATGAGGAGTAGCTCACTTCTATTTATTCTATGTCAATTCTAAGTAGTGCCATGGCTTTAGCTACTCTTATCCTCCTATTTATAGAAAGGGAAGCTGTGGACCTACAGAGGCTGCGCCCATAATCATATATAGCCTGTAGCTTCTAAATAACAGTAGATTTTCCTTGGCACCTCAAAGACTGTACAGATGAATAGAATTTTCTTTCACAAATTTTGAATTCTTTTCAATTTTTTAATCAAATCATTACAGCAGAAGAGAATACTCCAGCCTGAACAGCAGAGATATTGCCTAATGCAATACAGATACATTTAATCATCATTGACACATTGATGAGGAGGTAGATGGAAATAACCATTGACTTACTATTAATACCACAGTGAAGGTTAAAAATAATTCCTTCACTTGATAAAAAGTGTTGGAAGAGATGGAAAAGCTGAATGAAAGACAGATTTTAGTACGGAAATCAGTTACAAGAGTAATATGAAACTTGGAAGAACTTTATACGCCATCAGGTCCCTCTTGCTGCTGTTGTAGGGAATCAAATATTTACTAAACTTACCAAGTTCCACCTTAAACACAATTAGGGGTTTTGGACCAATTGCTTGAAAGTCTGTTTCAGAACTTGATTATTTTAACCATTAAGAATCTTTACCTAATCTCCATCTGAAATGTGTACCTGAGATATTAATAGCCATTTCTGCTGCTGCTGGTTTGACTTTGGCTCAAATGTTTCTTAACTCATCCTCTTGTGTTTCTGTACATGACTTGTTTGTCCTCTTAACCTTCAGTTTGCAAGGCTACTTATCAGTTTTTCTTTACAAGATATGCTTCTCATTTTCTTGGCTACCCTTCTCTGCACCTATGCTGATTTCAGTTTAATTTTCTTGAACTTGAGTGACCAGAGTTGTACGTAGTATTTCAGATAATATGTCACCAGTGTCTTGTGTAGTAGCATTTATATGTACCTCAAAAATGCATTTTAGTATCTTTCTTTTATGCATCTTGTTTCCTAAAATTTAACTTACCTAATAGACATAAGTATCGTCATCATCAATTTATGATGGAAGACATTTCTCATTCCAGAGGACCTGAGCAAAACTTTATGGATCTAAAAGTTGTTCCAAGGTTACGAAATCCACTTCCAAACACCACTTATTCCTTAGGTTGGGGTAATACCAGTGAACATTTGGGAATCATTTTCCAGTGCCATGTAGATCTCCATTTAATTGAGGTTTTAGTAATTGTAGCACCCTTCTTTACACTGTAGTATATACTTCATTGATCAATGCACGAAACTTCATAAATGTAGATAAGGTATTTTCCAGACATTTTGTAATTAGCATTGCATGATGAGCTACCATAATTGCTTGCCTGACAGCACAGTTTCTCATCATTTATAAAGTCTTGATACATAATGCATGTCCTGTAATGCATTTCAACCAGTCTGTACCTATCACAGTCAATCATCTTTGAACAGCATCACAGTATGAGCTGTAAATGTTCCGTTTTCAAAATCTGCTGTACTACAGTAAGTAGCATTGTTTTAGGCCTGCATAAACACAACAGGATTTCATTGAATAACTTGTGTGTCCCTGTTAGGTTTCCCTTACAGGGAAAGCAATCAAAGTTTAATTCAAAATATATACTTTTCTCCTGTTAGTAGAACATGACTAATGTCAATAGCTTTGTTAGAAAGTGAAAGTTTTATACTTGCCTAGAAACCTGTCGAGTTCAGGTTTTTAATTGAATATTATCGTCTAAGGAAAAATCAGCACTGCCTAGGACAAAACAAAGGTAATCATATTGTAGGTGCAAACTCATTCACCGAGGTAAATTTTGAACTTGAGCTTTCTCTTGTTTCATACTGCCAAATAAATGACCACTGCTGGCAAAAGAATTGACCCTGTTTATTTAATAAGGTATTTAGGACTACTTCTGAAAATGAATTTTTAACCATAAACAGCTTGTCATTGATGTTGAAAGAAAAAGTCTTGTCCACATTCTGCTTCAAGTGTTCATTCTTGACCCCATGTTACACCGTTAAACAAAAAGGTATGTGTCTCTGTAGTGCTCTGAAGAAGGGGCGGTGATCTTGGTTAATATGAGCCAGAAAAAAAACTGTTTAATTTTAGTTCAGTATGGTTTCACATAGCCATAAAATTATCTCTAAACACACAAAGGAAGGGGTTGCAAACAGTGAAAATTAGCAGTTCAAGATGGGGCATGATTGCTTCTGTTCGCAAAAATATTGGCATATGCTGAGGAAAAGCTTCTGCAAAACTTTAGCCTTTGGTTGCACTGCCTCAAATAGCTGTTCATACAGATAATGTCTGCTCTTTGAAACTGCTAACACTGTAAAACAGACAAAAACTGACTTATGGAAAATCTCTTAGTAATGAAAATGCTTCTGAAGATGAGAAACTGTATTAACTGCCATCAGTTTCTAAGCAAGTACTCATGTAATAATGGTAATTATAGAAAGCAATGCTTATTTTAAAAGTTTTTTACATATCATTAACAAAAACCTTACAAATGTGCACAACTTGCACATTTCACCAAATGTAATTCCTTCCCTGTCAAATATTGTGTGACAACTATCATATACTAACCACGAGAAAGAGTGTGTGGTACCCATTTCTTTGCTGCAAGACTAATTTATGTTCTGAGAAGCAGTAGCCTGAGGAATTCAATATTTACCGTTCTAGCACAAAGGAAACACAGTCAGTCAAATACTTTCATGCTGTTTGTCCCTGGAAAACATACACAACCTTTTTGTCATTATTAGAAATGGCAGGGTCAGAAATTCCAGTCAGGACTCTGAATGTTTGGAATGTAGACTTATTTGGAAAGAAAAAAGAAAAAAAAAATCAAGCTGTAAAACTTATACTTTCTAGGAATAAAAGTCTCCCTCAAAAATTGTATCTATTCAAAACTTTTCTTGCATTTTTTAAATGGTGCGTTCTATTGTATTTTGTGTATGTCCCTCTCCCAAGCAGAAAATTTCTCATCATGGACCCACAGCACCCACCTGCCATCATTGAAAAATGGCTTTATGATCTGATTTGAAAGGATATGGAAAAGAAATTTTCCTCAGTGAAATTGGCAAAGCGTGTTCTAGATATATATCTATAATCAATTACAGTGAGTGTTAGGTGCCTAATTACCTAAATAGCTCTATGAATTTGAGCTTTATGTGAGAAAAGTCACAACTGTTGTGACTTGTTTTTTGAAAACTTTTTTTTTCATCTCTTTATCCTTCACTTTTAATTTTTAGCACTTTTGCAAGGTGAAAACACCCTTGGGGAAAAAAAATGGGCTTGATCAAACATTCAAATATTTGCGGCTATCTTTAAAATCTCTCAAACTTGCACTGAAACTAACACTTCTGTACAGCTTTTATATGAAGCCATAAATCATTCCAACCCAGGATGCCAGGATTTCACATACAGTCTCATGCATTTGATAACTGAATTTGATAACTGAGTATCCCTATGCTTTGTCAGTATAAGTACATGTGCATATAAGCAACCTGAAATTTCCTTCCTCCTTCTTTCACTTTCACCAGTCTGCCTACTCCTGAATGGCTGCAATTTGTGCTGGCAGACCCTGGGTACTGGACTCCCTTTCCTTCTTTTATTAATCTGTATCTAGGATCTTACTTCTGCTTTTACATGTAACAAGGGAGACAAACAGGATATCTAAGAGTGGTCTTGGAGTTTCACAGTTTTGACCAATGGCAAAACCTGTTTTAAAGAAAGCAAAAATGGCACTGAATGAAATATATATATATATATATCTAAATCTAGGCTATGGTGTGGTGGCAACATCACAGGACAAAAGTCCTGATAAAAATGAAGTCCTTACAGTCTCAGTTTCTGCATGTCAGTCTTCCAAACTGACATTTCTTTCTCTCTCCCCATCAGTTTCAGCAATGGCTTCCTCAATCATCAATTTTTCTGTGAAAATTTCCCACCAACCTAGCACCTCCTTAGCTTTAGCTGGTGTAGCAATTGTAGCCATCGGGTTTCTCATTTTGCTATACAGAGCAGTTCTGAGCACTGAGATAAATTACAGTGATAAGATGCAGGCTGCTGTTCCTCAGTAGCATCTAACTGATGGAGCTGCTCCAGCACTAGAGTGAAGGTTAAACAGAAAAAATGTAGACCATGACTTTATTCTTTCTTGTGTAATATCTACTATATGTATTTTGACATAAGACTTAACATCTTTTAGTTGGTCGGTTTTTTTCATTGTCTTTCACTCGACATGAAAATAAATGTTCTTGCCCTTCTTTTATATAGCATTTAAATAAAATAAAGTCAATTTATATTAATCTTCTTGTGGCAAATTCCTGTGTTAGTTTCTTCAGTATTGTGCTGTGCTTCCTAAGCCTCTTCTGCCAAGCATTTCTGTAACTGCTTGCTGTTGAAAATATTTCTAGTTTTATTTGAAGATGTTATACCCAGTATTCTGTATATTAAGTTATCTTGTGGTTACTAACAGCTCATTACAATAGCCTGTGCAACTGAAATAAATTAAAGGAAGTCTATTGAAAATATGACATTTAATCTGTTAGCCCAATCTGTGAGTATGTGTTTTCACTGAATACTATATACTAACAGGCAGGAACAGCTATAAATACATAGCAGCAGTTTGGTGTCTAATTTTCTTCAACTTCTGTAGTAAAATAATTGATAATTAGATTTCTAATTGTCATTTCTGTCATTTAAAACCAATATGCCAATATGCCAATATGCCTCCAATATGCCTTTGGGGTAGTATTTAGATAGCAGAGTAGGTGTGAAGGTGGATAGAGACAGGCAGATGTTAAAAGGGATTTCCTTCCCTGTCATTCAGCACCAATGGTTTCTGAATAGTTACATGCAGAGTCTAAAAGGATTACAAATTCCATTTAATTTACTAACATTACCAATTTTTTAAAACTCTTCTAGTGTTGCTCTCTTTCTGTGCAGGCTTTTACAGTAAATGAATACGTAAAATGAGTTAGATATATTTCATAAAATGTATAAAGCATTTTTTAAAAGCAGCTGTTATTAGATCCAGGCAGCTAATCAGGCTGGTATTAAAAATCTTTTCAAAAAAATATTTTACTATCTAGCTGTCTGGCTACACTTCCACTATGATCAGTATTTTAGAGGCTAACGGTGATTGGTGAAAGATATTTGTATATTTTAACCATATTATAAAACTAAACATTTACCAAACAGTTATCACCTGCTCAAGTATAGTAAATGAAGACAGTTAATGCAAATATATACTTACAGAGAAGCATACATTGGGAGGTAATTCCCATATGTACAAAACTGAACAAAGATAATTATGTCTGCCATACAAATCAACGTGTAATGCAAGTCTTCCATTGAGTTACCGTAGGTCTGAGCTCTTATATTTGTAGACAAATCAACTAACACTAACCATGAATCTTTTTCCACATAAAGCTACATTTTGCCATTATTCCTGTTACACTCTGGGCTATTTAAATCTGTGCCCTAGTCAGGCACTCTGTCTTTACCCAGACTATGTGTTGAACCAAAAACAAGAGTTCCTTTCCTGAGCTATGGAAGCCAGAGCACTGGGAGGGAGAGTGGACAAGCTACTGCATGTGTGGGTCTCATCCTAAAATACAGGATTAGGATGAAATCAAGATAAGTATCTGCCTAGGAAGGCAACAGCAACCCCAAATACATTTTAGACATATTTCCAAGCCAACTTCTGATATGGCTTAAATGCCTAGAGTTCAAGGAGAGAAGCTGAACTGCATGCTCTGGTTTATAGTGCAGTTAAAGAGAGACAGATCTACCCTACGTTATGGTGTGTCTGCACCATGTCTCACATTTCATAAGGGCTGCCACAAAGCACCCCAACTAATGAATCAGCATAAGGACAGCAGGCAGCTCCTCTTCCACAACTGTTATCTTTTGGAGGAAATCTAGTCAGTTCCTGAGAGGTAGAAAGCATATACCCTTACTTCTCTTGCTAAGCACTCAGCCTAGCTCACAGAAGTCATGTCTATTTGCTTCTGACACTTTAAAGGAATACCTGAGACAGGAAGCAATGTCAAAACCATCCAACATGAGTATTTTGATAAGTACTTTTGATAAGTACTTTACATTTCAAAGTAAAATCATTTAGCACAAAATAAATAAATAAATAAATCACTAGTTTATCAGCAACAAGAAGAGTCTATAATACTGGAGTGAAATCGGGCAGAATCCTACAAATAAATAAAATTGTGCTTGGTAGCAGTGACTGGAAGCACTGTTTCACAAATGATGTGTTGTGACTTTACCAAACCATACTTTCCCATGTCTGTCTGCTGTTAAACATAGAAGAGCAGTAAGCAGCTGGAAACAAAACAGACTTTTATATCCACTGACCAGTCAAGCAGATTATCCTTAACTACCATATATATATATATATAAAACCATTAGTGTAAGCAGGAAAAATTATTGGTATATTCAGTCTGAATTCCTTCCCATTTCCAAACAAGAATGTTAAATGGCAAAGGCAAACAGCTGATGAAGGGTTAAACAGAACTAAAGGAAGGCAATATACAGTCACATATGCTTATATATATTCAGCTCAAACCATCTGCTGTTCATATGTGGAAGCTGCTAAATCTGATATTACGTCACAGCAGAAATTCATGCGGGCAGGATATTGACTGTTTAAGACCAACGTGTTAGAAGAGGGTAAAGATGTGTAACAAATAAGTAGAAACTAATCCATAGAATATTTAAGAATTTAAGACAACAGAAGGATGTCAGCTGACTTTACCAGCTAACTGGTAACTCACTTTGCCAGTTAACAACCAGTCACTGAATGGTAATTATTCAACTGTAATGAGATTATATGTTCAGGCAAATCTCCTTGGGTAACTACACCCTTCACAAAAACATCACTTCTAATGAATTTCTAGGATTTAGATACCATACTATGACCTCTTTCAACTGAGGTGGTATATTTTATCTTTCCAAATTATCTATACAAGTAGTAGGGATGTAATTTAAAGCTTTTGCTACTGCCTTGTACTTCGTATCAGCACATGTAGGATTTTGAGAGGCTAGGCACTGTTATTAGTTTTATGAATATTTTATTTTCTGGCATGACCCTAACTTTTCTGAGGACTTATATATACTTTATTCTAAAATTATCTCTCCTGTCAAGGTTTAGGACTTATTCTAACAGCTAGAGAAAATATCTCGAACTTCATCTCATCTAACAGAAGAGACAATTGATTAGGTCAACTGATTTGAAAAATAATTTTAATTTCTTTGTTCAATAGCATGGAAATGGTCCAGAGGCCAAGGTAGTTTGCCTGTGCCACCATTGTTGGTCTTTAGTAGCATGACCAGTTTTCTCACATTGGCAGAAAGCACAGGTGCTACGCTGTCCCTTAGAAAATATTCTGTCTGTATAAGGAAAAATTTCAATGTATCTTGACTGCATAGAACGGTCTACTTGTGCTTCCTGAGGGTGTAAAAAGCATTGAATAAAGCTGAACATTTCCAGTAGATGAGAGTTGCAAAGGAAAAATAAGAAATAATGATATATTAAATAGTGCTGGATGATGTACAACAGCCCTGTGTGATTCTGAAAGGGAATGCAGATAGTTACTCTTTTTTACCTCGTGACAATCACAGACTTGCAGTATTATGCAAGTAATACAGGCACAAAAGTCTGACTAGCTCAGGACCAGAAGGAGTTATATATACTTGAATGTTTACTATGAAAATGTAAATTTGTCCTTTTCTGCATTAACTACCTTGCCAGCTCTCTCAAAATTAGGTACATGTCTAAACCATTTCAAGGGTACATTTTTGTTTCACACCCACAGAGTTCTAAGGAACTAGAAAGAGCTCTGCTTCTGCCTTGTGAAAAGAAATAAGCATCAGATTATACGAGTCCAAAGCATTCTAGCTGCAAACTGGAATGGAGCCCGTATACTGGACTGGAGCTCTGACAATAATACTTTATTTATAACTGAAAAACAGCAATACTGGCTCTTTGTGGGGGTGGGAAATATAGGCAACAACGAAACAGAAGGAAAAAAAAAGAAAAAAAAAAAGCATGAACTTTGCTCCAGGGAATAGGATAGGATATTGTAAAAACCCTTTAGCAAAGTATTGTATTCCTACCTTCACTTCTCTACTTTCTAGAGTATTGCATCAAGACATAACCCATGTGACATTTCTGCAGGGACAGGTCTGAAGATCACAGTCTAGCAAAAAATTATACCTCAAGTGTTAGACTATTCTCAGCATTTCTGAACATTAACAGCACTGTATATCAGAATCATAGGGCTGCTTGATTGGATTTGTCTGTATATAAAAGCTTTATCAAATAATACAGTACTGAATAGACAATTTCACTAATAAATTATTAGAGATGCTGCAGAATGCTATAGCAGTAAACATGACATCCAAACCAAAGTTCATATATTCCAGTTTAAGAGTATTTAATTATTTAAAAAAAAAATAATTTATTTTTGGATAAAGTATCTGATAGTGATTTTGTAAAATATATTATTATAAACACCTACTATATTTGATTAACAAATTATTTATAAATAATCTTTTTAGACTGTACAAGCAATACAGATCCTGATTTTCTAATTTACAGGTTTCTAAAACTAGAGTTTGGTTTATATCACCTGTTTACAAACTTCAGCATTTTATGGTATCCTTTCAACTGTCTAGTCAGGCAGGTAAAAAGAATAAAAATAAGCTCATGCCATATCTACCTGTGAGCCTCTGGTACTCATTAGCTTGCACTGTTCAAGGCATCCTTTTTTTTTTAGAAGAAAAAAGAATTCAACTGCAGCCTTAAGTTCCACGTCTGTAATGTCACTGACATGAGCAGGACTTCAGTCATTGTTAAAGCTTGGCATGGACTAGTGCTTCAGATAGCACTTACAGTGGACAAGAAAGTACATATTTTAAATTGTAACAACACTTACAGAGTAACATGAACTGAGCTTTGCACCTATCCATCATTAAAGTCAGCAAATGACAGAATTTGTTAAAACTAGAATCTTCCATTTGAGGGCCCTGTATGGAAATTTTCCTTTATCAAACAAAAGTTGAATAGCTGAAGACTCTGCTAATCAACCACAGGTTGAAGTCCTCTAGACAAAGCTAACTCATTATGCTTCAGATTACTACCATAAAGTTTAGTGTGCCGAAGAAAAACAGACAGATCCATTAAGGACAAGGAAAGCATCCGATCTCTGCCAGGGGCTCAGTGCTGCTTTCATCCCACTTCACTGCGGGCATTCTTTGGAAACAGCTAATTGCTCAACACCTACCACAGTGCATGTCGTGAACAGCATGTGCACCATGGTAAGGATGCTTTCCTGAACCTTATGGTAGGATTTAGTTATAGACACTTTTCCCTGTAGAAGATTATTTTTATATATATGATTGTTCTTGAGTCTTGTGAGACTTATTTAAATGCTTCACAGAAAAATAAACAAGCTTGGTTTCAATAAATGGAGTAAGACTCAGATTCCACCTAAGGAATCTAAGTAGAATATAAGAAGAATACTTTGTTAAAAGTGGCTTTTACTATAAGAATTAACCCAACTGCTAAAATGACCTTCACATTCTTCTGAAGTGTATCATTACCACGTAAGTGAGAACTCTGCAAAAGCAACTCTGCAGAGGCAAAAGCAGAGCCCCTTGGCCAGCACTTTGCTAGCCTTGTGAAAGAGGGTCTAAGGATTCATTTACACAATCACTATAGTTTAATGCTAAAATTTGCCTACATTTTGCCTTCTGTGAGTGTAAAAGTCATCCTTGCCCAGCCATTCAAAACACATAGA
Source organism: Cygnus olor (assembly GCF_009769625.2). Taxonomy (NCBI): domain Eukaryota; kingdom Metazoa; phylum Chordata; class Aves; order Anseriformes; family Anatidae; genus Cygnus; species Cygnus olor. The sequence goes on from NC_049174.1 coordinate 22,412,568, forward strand.
GGTCTCATGTTAAGCCTCTGTACAGATGCGAATTTATTTTTTGATTTCTACTGTTATGACTGAGAAGAATATCCCGCTAATAGTCATGTTTGGGTCCCGAGTAGAGAATATAAAAAGAAAAATCTGCCATGAGGCAATTAAAGGCCTCTGTGACAAACCATGAAAAAAGAACAGTAACATAACACAATCTAATGTACCGACAATTAAAAACTTGTCATTAAACAAGAAAAATATTATTTTAAAATGCAATTTAACAACAAGTGAGCGTCAGCAAGTGTCCAAGTAAGGATTTTAATACATATTTTCTAACAGTGTAAAGAAAGCCTCATGGGTAAATAATATTTTTTTCAGATTCTGTAGAGAGGAATAACCAGGAAGATATTGTTGTCGTCTACTGTACCACTCCTCAGATACTTCCCTAGTGGGATTTTATATTTTTTCTTTAAACAAGGAAAAAAATCAAGCTACAAAATGGTTCATTAAAAAAAAACATTAATTTGCAACAGCACATTCCAGCTAGGCATAAAAATTGAGAGCTGGATATGCTAGTAAGCTAACATGACTCCTGGATAGACTCCTAGTTGGATCTAGACTGACTTTCAATCTTATTTTTCAGACACACTTTAATCTTGGTTAATGTTTACATTTTTAGGCAACAGGCTTTGGCGAAGAAGAGAGGGGAATTTCCTTTCTTTCCACTGACGTTTAGGGACATCTCAATCTGGAATGATAACTAGATTTTGCTTTAAGCCTGAAAACTGCTGGCTTGCAGAAAATGTACTATTCCTGCTTTATTCCTCATGTTGGATTATTTTCTGCTTCCACCCACCACTTCAGATCCCTTGCCAGTTATGGTTCTGTGAGGTTAGCCTCCCCTTTTCTTGGGTGTCAAATGTCAACATTGGCATGAGAGGGAGTTTAAGAAGTCCATTGTAGTAACAGCAGATGATTGTGCAGAACTCACAACTTGCCTGAATACAGGAACAATAATATCACACAACTTCAAAAGTACACGGACAAAGTGCACTCTTTGAAGTAAAGATCATTTGTTCCTTCCAAAGAGTATACACTCCTTCTAGAGTCATACTGCAGCTGAGTCTGCCTGACTTCAGAGTTGCCCAGGAAAAGAGAACAACCTGAGAGTATTACAGACAGAGTATTTTCACCCTCACCAAAACTGTTTCCCTAATTGAGGTATGTGAATTTGGACACATTACTTAGAACAGCAAAGGTACAATCTATTACAATCAGTATTTTGTAATTAGTCTCAGATATGCAAAGCTAATAAACCTGAAAGAAGCTCAAAAGCACAGTGCAACACCGAAACAGGGGCTATGTAATGCAAGCTAATTTAAAGCTGTTTGGAGATGAGAAATTTAATATTTTGAATATTTTGACTGTTAATAAAGAAATACCAAAATGATAGTTCACCATTAAGAAGAAGTGAAATCAAATCAATGCAGATGGAGTTATTTTAGCTTTCTCAGCCATTTGATGTTTTGTTTTGAAACATTTCTACAGTACTTCGCCTATTCTTAGAATTACTCACAAGCTACCATGGGAGATGCAGCATGGCCAGAGAATTCAGCAAATACAAGGACAGTATACTATAAATGAGCTACAAGTCACAAGTGGCATTGTGGCAGTTAATATTTCCCATTTGAAAGATTAAGTATTTACACACATAAATAATAATAATAATAATAATATATATATATATATATAAACATATTTACTCCTTTTGTTCAGTCCTTTTTCCAAGAAAAAGGCAAAATTTCTCCCCAGATAAATTGTTGGAAATTCTGTGTTAGTTAAAACTCTCCCAGGAACGTGTCTGTGTAACAATTTTTCAACCAGTCCCTAGTTCAATTTAGAATGTTAAATGTAAAATACAAAGGAATTGTGAAATTAATTTTGAAAATGCACAATGTGGGTCTGAAACCATCTCTCACATTTGTGCATACTAAGAACAACTCATTCAAGATCTGTGTTAGTGAAAAGAAAATCAACTTCATCTTTTGGACACTGAAATTCATTTGAAAAGACCTTGAACTGAATTCAATTTTCTGCAGCATAGAGGGTAGCAGACTTGTTTTGATATTTCTTTGCCCAGGGGCACAAAGCTGGATTTGCTTCTAAGTTAAGGGAGCACCACAGTTTCCTTATACCCAGATTTACATGGAATATATCTCCCGTAAATATAAGAAAAACAGTCAGAGCTAGTATATATAGCTGTATGATGAAATTCAGGTACTCTCTGATCAACATGACACAATGAAATTTGGGGTGGATCTAGCTGTGACACTGATTCAGAGTATGTCTCACAGGGCTGTGCTACTGCAAAAAAAAAGGTGGAGGGCTTCCGCTACCATTCTCTGCCTCTCTCAAAGTCAATGTCTTATTGTAAGTAGAAGAGAAATATTAGGGGAGAACTCCTAATATTTATTTTTTTTTAAGTAGAAAAAAAGTCAGAACAGGAGTTCAGATTTGACGTCAAATCACATGCTTGTATGGCTGGATATTTTTCCTAAAAAATTATTCCAAGTCTTACTTAATTTCTTTTATATACTAGGGGATTAGCAATTATCTCAGTTCTTCCACTGTCATTTCAGATATCTAGACAAAGCATACTATTTTCACTGTAGTGTCCAAACAATATGAAGATAAAGTAATACGCAAATCACACATTAATGACAATATTCAGCAGGACACCTGAGCTACTAAGCTAGTCAATGGGACTTCTCACAAGCTAAAAATTGTCATCTACTTAAGTGCCCAGTTGAATCCTAGCCAATAGGCTTCATTATACTCTTATGGGTTTTATCATTTTGACCTTTACTGCACAGTAAATTTTGCCCTTCTTGTGGTATTTATAACATGTTCTGTGCCATACTTGTAAAGGAGATTACCACAGATTTAACAACTGCAATTAGAAAAGGATGAGTTTACAATGGACTGCAGTGGTTGCACTTCACAGAATAATGCATAGTTTATGTATTAAAGAAATTATTCTCTTTAAATAAATGGACCGTTTTTAAATTTGTAGCATTAACATCAAAAGTAACATGAATAAAATGCAATTTTCACATTTTAGTTTCCTGAAGTGTAACACCATCAGCCTATAAAATCTGTCAGTCTCATTACGTCTTTCACAAAAATAATATCACTCAGCCATTTAAGAAAATGAATGTGGAGTTTTAGGTCTGATGATTCATTTTCCCATCTACCAAACTTACTGTTGTAATGAAGCTACAGTGTGAAGTTTTGAGTGTCATTTTCTGCACTCATTTTTCTTAATGTTATCTTACTATACTTCACTTTTTTTACGTGCTATATATGACCTGCATATCATGAATGAAATATTTGAGAAACCGTATAGGGTATTCAACTATTGCCTAAAAGGACAAGTTTCCCTAGAATGCATCTATAATCTGCAGAGAAACAGAAAACTCAAAACAACACCTGAAGTTTCATCTGCAGTCTGTTGCCAGAAATGCCCACTTGTCTTATTTTCCTAAATAACTTGTAGATTCTACCCAAAATCCCCATAAAATTATAGGTTTGGTATAAAATAGCCAATATGAAAAATCAAGCTGAATAGCTCAAGCTTAAAAAAACAAACAAACAAAAAAAAAAACAGTTTTACAGAAGAGGTGTCAGACAATTTTGACCATTGATGACAATGCTTCATGTATAGAATACTCATGCTTGTACATACATGTACATGTGTGCTACATACGTTTTCTGTATATATAAACTTAAGAAACTGTACAGTTAAGATACCAAAGCACTTAAAATTGCCAGTCAACAATTTACATGAGTCAGCTAGCTACATATAAGTCACATCTCCATACTTCTTACAAAGCTCCACAGAAGCAACAAATCTAAAATGAAATGTTTGGATAATACTAATAAGACACAAGTTGCTCAGTTGCTGAGGGTCATCAATTTACTAACTTGAAAGATAATCAATGCGTAGAGTTATTAAGCTTCAAAATCAGCAAGGATTGACTGCAGCAAATAGACTATTATGAGAGAAATACACTGGGACATATTTGACAGGGTTCTGCTAAAGGATATTTTGAAGACTGGATACATGATGACTTAGCATCAACCCTTTTTATTCTTGATTATTAGCCAGAGTTTCATTGCAGATCAGGCCGTACAATCAGGCAAGATTGTAAGTGGAGTTCATTTCCCATATAAATACCTAAATAAATGATGAAAGTTGTCTTAAGAACAAACATAGCGAACATGTAGTTTGACAAGAGTGGGCTGTGGCTATGACCACTGCATTATTTTGAATTATGAATTCCATTTTGCACTATGCCTGAAGCAGGTTACGTCTCAAACAGGTTATTAGAACACATTTGAAATGAATGCCCAAGAAAGACTGATAGACTGTTACAGAAATTGAAATCCAAGATTGCAAATAAGGCCTTAAACTCAGATCCTAGTTCACTAAGTATTAGGTTTGTCTACAAACAAACCATGGGTTCATGGGTGGGATGAATACGCCAGAGCCTTCAAGAGGTGTGCATGAGCCAGAGCACAGTCTTTCTCTGAGCAGCAAACAAATTTTTATCTTTCAGGAAACATTAGGAGACATCTTTTTAGGAATAATTTGGTCAATTTGCAAAAGGCTTTAATTGTTCTGTAACTTACTTTGTTTTAGAAATTACTCCACAATGCCTATATTTCTTCCTTCCCTATGTTGTCCCCAAGAGGTAAATCAGAAACCAAGAGTGATTTGCCATGAGATGCTAAGGGATCTACTGTCTAATAGGAGCTCTGAGAAAGAATACATAAGTGATAGGACAAAAATGCAGCAGGCGAGCATCTTTGGGTGGGGCAGAGCACAAGTCACTAGCTGGAGGGTCTGCAGTGACAAAATTTTGGAATCAACCATTTTGATGAAGTGGATAGAGTCTGGATGTCAGCTCTGTAGACTCTGAACTAGATGCCACCCAGAAGCAGTTGATAACAGAAGATCAGTTCTATTCAGTTATTTAGTCAATAATTGTGTTCACTTGAAAAACAAAACTGGCAAAATAAAATCACGCAAGACAAGCTGAAATACTATGTGAGGACCTTCAAAAATCCAGCCTTCTAGTTAGGATACCTTTCCAACCTTCACACAATTAGCATGGTGTTTGTAATGGTATGCTTCATTATTATTATTCAACATTGATCTTTTTTGTAGTATTTGAACTTCTTCCTAACAAAAAGCAATGTTTTGCTATTAAACTGTTTAGATTTAGATACTCAGCTCAGAAATCTGATTCACACCATGGAATTGCTTACCATTCTTCTAGCCCCTACCTAAAGATGTTCTGAATCGCACTTACATTATTTGCCTGAAGTGAATTGGGCAAATACATTCTATCCTGCCCATTGCAAACAGGAGGGTTACCGCACACACACACACACATCCACACAGACAGGAAGTCACATGAAGTATTAAGTAAGCATTCAGTCCCCAGCCATGTCCTAGGGCAGGAGTCCAGCGACTTGTGGGAGGGCACCATGCCAACCTAACAGATGGACATACATATGGGTAGTCAGGACATCATGTGAAGCCATCAAGTATGGATACTAAGGGCATGATTCCAACCTAAGAACATGAGCTTTCTGTGAAGGTTAAGGAGATGTTAAGCTGGATTTACTTTCAAAAATAAAGAATAAATTCCACTTCCATGTCCGGTAACAGTTATGCTCTTAGTTAATCAGGTGGAGTTAGTAGTAGCTAAAGAGAGTTATGATTATGAGGTAGAGTTTTAATGTTTCACAGGGCAGATGTCATTCTGACAAAAAAATATATGTATTATTTGGGGGGACATCTAGTTAGTGATAATGACTTCGCACTGGCAGCAGTGCTTTGACCCTGCATCACCATCTTGTCTGTGACTTTTCCCAACAGGAGAGGAAACAGCTATTTGAGCAGCAAATGCAGTCCAGATAGCCAAATGCATCCTCCAGCATTCATTACTGCAAGGATTAGAGCTGGAAACCGCCGCCCTTTCCTAATGAGGAGGGAATGAGAAAGGAGGAACAACAGCTCCAGACAACTTGCCCATGAGAGTACTGATCTAGCATTGCTGATGCAACTGAGAGAAGTAGAAGCATGCACATCCTACAGCCTTCTGAGTCTATGTCCATCAGCGGGAGAGAGAAGGAGGTTAGGAGTCATGCCTTGGGAATTTAATTCAACACCATAGCCCAAGGACAGGCCAAAGTCTGCTGCTGTGTGACCCTACTCATTACTAAGGTCAAACCATAGGAATCGCACCAGATCATGGAGGGCCTTTGAAATTTTACCAATTGACTAGGCAGAGCACATGAAACTTTATTTCCAAGTATAGGGGAGAGGTAGCATCTTGGTTTACAGATCAATGTGTATCCACAGCAGAGCTGGGCCAGGTAGCACTGAATTCCCGATTGAATTGAAATGAAATGTTTGGAAGAAACATTAAAACTTTATGAAGACGAATAGCACATAGGTTATGTCAATAAAAGCAATTTGTCTGCTTCTTCCAGCTTGATCCAAAAACATAAAGCGATGGCTCTGATGGCTCATTCCAGGAGGCTATAGCTTGAATCATCTGTTTTCGGCTTCCAGAAGTTTAGGTTCTTTCTACTACACTCAACAGCTCCATAGTATTCACTACTCTTTCCATGAAGTTACTGACTCTAATGTAAGTCACTTCTCAAACTGCTTCTCATTAAACAACAAAGATTGACATCTTTAAGATTCACAGCAAAGGAATTTGCTGAAGCATGCTGTTCCTCTGCTTTTTTGTTTTGTTTTGTTTTAATGCCCTCTCCAATTTTTTAGTATCCTTTAAGAATTCAGATGCCACAAAGTGAATTCAATATTCCAGTTTCATTCTCCCCAGTGCTATATACATGAAGAAAGGTCAAATTCTTATTCTACCTGTTTATGCAAACCACACTGGTCATTCTTACATATCCTATAATTTCTTTTGTGAAATTCCATTCCACAATATAGCTACCTTTTTTTAGTTTCAGCCTATGTGCCCTGGTTCTTCAACTGTATGATTAAATTTACCATTTTAGAATGCATTTGTTTGCATTTAATATCCCTCTAACAGAATGATCCAAATTCTTCTATTTTACCTCATGACTATGCCACTAGCCACTTTACATCCAAATATTTCACAGAATTGATTTTATTTTTTCTCCAGATATTTTCAAAGCAAATGAATACCATCATATTCATTTCTGTGGGCTTTCACTAGAAAATCTGGCACTGAATTGTGATCCTCCAGATCACAGATTTTTGGAATCTTTTTTGGAATATCTCAGTCAATTTGTAAACCATGTAATAAGGTTTTGTTGTTGTTGTTGTTTTTTGTAAGTGCAATGCTATTGTTTAGTTATAATATTATATAGCGAAATCATTACAAAAACATATGTCTGTGATGGCTACTTATTCATTTTTCTTTAGAAAGAATATATCCATCAAATCAGACTTTTTGTCCATTAACAACATCTATATTACCACACAGAGTGACATTAATTAATTATATTCCTGTCAGGTATTCTTTATTAAAGTAATCTAATATCATGTTTCATTATTTTCCTTAGGAATGATGTCAGGCTCACTGCCATACCGTCATTCCAATCACTATATCACTCTTAAATGTTGGCATGGTATTAGCATTGTTCTAACTTTCTGGAACTTTGCCCAGCAATATTTGTTAAGAGGTTGCAGACCAGCTGTAGACTGCTCAACCAACACCTAGACCTTCAATTACACTTTTCCAAGTTTGCTGATATTTTGAATCTAGCAAAGAATTGACACACTTCACAGTTAAAATGGCAAGGTAAACTTCATTCTAGTGATACATTATTCAAACTGTTCTTAAATACAAAACAAAAATATTAACTAGTGGATTTGTCTGGTTGTTGCATAATTATCATTGCATAATTATTAACAATTTTATGGCAACTGTCATTGGGATTTTTATGGGCTTTCACTACTATTGGAATTATTATAAGCATATATATATATAGGCTTAACTTACTTAGATACCTACTTACGCTCCTTAGTCTTGCTCTGATGTCACATTCTTCTGTCAACATCCTATATTTCATACCTCTCAGCTTCCTCCAACATATACGTGTGTATTTACTTTCTTCTTTCTCCATTCACTATACACCTGTTAATTCCTATCTGCTTCACTTTTGTACTGAAAGCAGGTGGACTTGCATCTAAGATTTTCAGCATCTTTGAATCACTACTCTTTTGTTAGGTAATATTTTCATTAAGAATTCCAGATATTCGTTCATATATTTGTCTGATTCCTCCTCCCAATTATTTCTACTTACAGTTTTCTCATCCATAGAAAACTACCCATTTAGAAGAACCACCATTTTACTGCTTGGGATTGTTCTTTGTTTGCCTACATTGTTGGCAATCAGGTCATGAAAACCACCCTTAAGGCAATCACAAACTTCTGGTCCAGTAAGTTATTCATATTTATCAATTCTAATGAGATCCTACATTAAAAATACATCATTTTGGGTATGGAGTCTTTCCATTAGAAAACATGATGTATTTTTCTTTTAAAAAAAAAAATTAGTAATATTTCACTAGTGTGCTTGACAAGCCTCCAGTACATATAGTTCCCACCACATTTATTAATATGAATTCAAAATTCCATGATTTTGCGTTATTAAGAAATCCAGAATACCAGATCATGCCTTTAACTAGCATGTCTCTTTTAGCTGCCCTCTTTTCCCTGGGGGGTTGCATCCACTTGCTTTACAATCCCAGTAGCTTGACTACTTTATCACTTTTCAGGATTGGCCTTCTCACTGATGAGAATTTCCAGGTCATCTGCTTTGTTTGTTACCAAGATCTCATGATCACAGCAGGAATTCCTCATTCCTTGTCTGCCTATTCTCTCCCTTCAGAAACATTTTGCAGGATTACAATCAGTATATGACTCTTTTTTTCCCTACAAACTTGGCTTTTGTGTATTTCCAAGTAATTACTGTGTAACCATCCCTATCAAATCTCTTATAAAACATCTAGAAAGGTGTGTTTGCATGAGTATGATTTTCCGAGGGTATGATCTCCATGAGAAAAGCATCTATATTTATAAAATGCTATTCCTTCCACTTGGCCAATGGAGCTGGATACACATCGCACTTGTGAAAGTTTGTAGCAATGACAGGATTTCTGTCTTGCCTCAGGACCTGCTCCTGCTATCTGTTTTTCTGTATCACCCTTTGTACAGTATGGCCATTTAATGCCTCTTTCTTTTTGATATCTATTAACCGTATTAAAAAGAAAAACAAAAAAAAAAAAAACTTAATCACCCTGGAATGATTCAGTGTAAGTGAGAACAGAATCCTTTACTTCATGGTGTATTCTCATCTAATGCATTGGATGAATGAAATTACTGAAACTGAGTTCTGACTTTTTTTCCATTCTGCTTTGTAAGGTTATTCAATTAGTTCTTAAAATAGCTTATGGAGTTTGGGGGCAAAAAAATGAGGTTACTTTCACAAATGTCTTAATCTGCACTTTTTCTGCAAGATAGACAATACTCAACAAACCTGAGCTCCCTTTTCTCATGAAGATAATAAGACATCTCTCAGTTGAATGCCCAGAAGTGCATAGCTTCTAATGAGGGTTTAGAAAAGCATAGCTACAGGAAAAAAAAAAAAAAAAAAAAAAAAAAGGAGAGAGAGAGAGAAAAGAAATAAAAAATGAATATTAAATTTTAGCATATACAATTGAATAAATAATAAATTAGCAAACTAGCTACAAAAAATAGAACCATTATTTGTCAGATAACTGTTTTTTTTCCTAAAATTACTTATATTTAAAGTATATTTCACCTTAAAATGATCACATAATGCTTGCAAACAGAAGCTAAAGCTCTGGAGTTCTTTATTTTTCTGTTACAAAACCATGAGAGAAAATGTGTCCTAACGTTGATTTTCACCTTGAGCTAAACATCTGGTATTTGTTGAGTGCTATGCTTTAAATAAGCTTACTGCAAACGTGAATGAAGAAAGTCAAAGCAACCTATTTTCACTATGAAATCCAGTTGTTTTCAAAACTATTTTAATTACATGTAATTCGAATGAATTAATGTAATCCCTACCATTATGACATTTCCTAATTAAAAATTATCTATCTAGACACATACTGAAGAATGAATGGAAATGACTTAAACTGTGAGTTTAAGTGATATGTAAATGCCTGTTGATACAACAGAACACAGTATAACAAATCCATTTCCATAATATAGATAAATCATGCTCTGTTATTATTACTTGGGCTAAGATATTATCATTTTTTCATCCACTGCTTCAACTTCAGAAAATAATCTCATATTTCATCAGTCAGTGGTACTGATCATTCTCAAGTGGTATTGATCTATGTCCAATGACCTTGTACATTGGTCATTTTTTTCATCACATATTGGGATGCTCTGTGCTTTACAGCATTACATTTTAAGTTTTCTCTTGTTGATAGCCATAAAACTGTAGTCAAGAATATTCACTTTTTAGTACCTAACAGAAAACTTTTATTTTAATATGTTCTCAGCAAATGAGTATCATGCAGGTTAGCAAACAATGGATTTTATATTTACCATTAATCCTGGGTTTTGTTTTTTTTATGTTTTCAGTGAAATGAATAATTAAAAATATTTTCTCCCAAAGGAATACTTTGAGCAATATATAAAAAAACATCACTTTTAAATAGTCTTTTAAAAATATTAAATATTTCATTTTGAAAATGTCTAAGTGAAACATTTCAGTTTTTCACGAATAGCACACTCTTGCTTGCACTGTGTCCTCATAAAAAGTTCAGTTATGAAATGCACCAAGTGTACTATATCCTGTAATCACCACAACTATATTGCAAGTATACAAGCATTCATGCTAAGAAAACAAGATGAAAATCATAAAGGAAGTTGCAGTGAGGAGTGTATCGGTCTCTTTTCTCAAGTGACAAGTGACAGAATGCAAGGAAATGGTCTGAAGTTGCGCCAGGGAAGGTTTAGACCAGGAAATTTTCTTCACAGAGAGGGTGGTTAAGCATTGGAACAGGCTGCCCGGGGAAGTGGTAGAGTCCCCATCCCGTATTTAAGAGATGTGTGGACATAGCACTAAGGAACATGGTGTAGTGATGGGACTCAGCAGGTCAGGTTGATGGTTGGACTTGATGATCTTGAAGGTCTTTTCTAATCTAGGCCATTCTATAACTCTCATGGTCTGTAATATATAACACAAAAGAATAAAAAATCTTCCCTGGTTATTCACCATTCAGCTTGCAAAGTGTTTACAGACTAACAATTAAGGTTTTCTGGAGATGTAGCCCTTTGTGAAATCTGCCCAGACCTTCCGTGTCTAACTGCTTAGCATCTGGTAACACGTGGTAACACGCATGGTGCACTCAGGGATGCAAGGAATCAGGCACCAGATACTTACCTGCATAAGCAGAGACAGAAACATTCTCATTAACAAGTCAGAAACGTTGTTTTTCAAAAGCAGCACTACTTGCTATATTCTTCTGGAAGAAAAAGCCAATGCATAATAGAGGTTCTAAACTAAAATTAGGGCCTAAACAATTCCAAGTCACACACCTGCTTTGCAAACTATGAACGAGAACCCATCCAGAAAACAATTTCAGACCAAGCTCTCACTCCACTATGTGTACACCAGAGTGTATCTCCAAGAAATGTCAGTTTGAGAGAGGATTCACGACTGACTTCAGTCTGTTCTCCAGCGATACCCACTCTGGAAAAACTCAAATGTAGTTTTGAGGTCAACTAGGCAGAAAGAAAAAAGCCTATCTTGGATTTGCTGCATTAACTGTGGGACTTAAATAAGCCTTTAGCCTTTCTTCTATATAGTTTTCAACATTTTTCACTCTAGGTTCTTTTTGGTCTCTACTTCATGGGCATGTAACATCTCTTTGTTTATTTTTCATTTTACTTTTCTTTATTTGCCATATATTTAATTGTTCTGCATCTTCCGTACGTGTTTATATATGCTTAAATAATAAAGCACTAGGAAACTGTCCTCCCATATAAAATGTGTTCAGCATTACAGCTAATGACCACAGTTCTATTAGTGTAGGTGTAGATATTGTAATTAGAAGGTTAGCATTAATTGTGCCAATGCAGTAATATAAGAAATGCTGGAGCAAGGAGTTGAATAGTATTTATCTAGCTATTGAGTTATATTATAAATGCGATTACAGGGAGAGAAAATGAGATTTATATAGCACACTCCAATTGTGTATGAACTTGTCCACAGACTCCAGAGGGTGTTTGTTAGTTTAAAAATTATTCCCTCATCTCTAAACACTATAAGTTAATATCTTACAAAACCTATGTCAGTACATTAATCATATCTTAGTATCAGCAACCATTTCAGTGATGGAATACCTATTTGACATGGAGGGTGGAGTGAAATGTCAAAGGGAACAGGTCCCATTTAATCACTGAAATCTCACTAATAAATATCAGCTGAATGCACTCTGCCTTGTCTCTACCCATCCTCTTTAAAAATAGCTATTCAGTTGAAGAGGGGTACAATACATTTCAACCTGCCATCTATTTTTAGTTGCTACTCTGCAATAAATCTAAGAGTCAGTCATACAGATACATCTGCAGTATGTTTAATGGGAAGCTTGTGAATTCCTCATTCTTGCCACACAAGTTCATTTTCAGTCAGATGGAACTGGAAAAGGGTGACATAAAGACAGCTCAGAAGATACAATTAAAAAATTAAGCGGATTGTACAACCTATTACCCAAAGTTCTGTGCGGAAATACACTAGACACATTTTAATAGCACAGGGCTGGTATCAACAAATTCAATTGTGTAAAGGGAATTTAGAGTATCTTTGTGTTACCCTTATTATTTTCATTCATTTTTGATGCAGCTTTGGATAAGACACTTGTTTTTATGATTCAGTCCCACCACCTTAAATAAAAAGTAAAATAATACCTGTACAATTTGAAGAGCAGCAGCAGGCAACATCTGCAATGCAGTATGGGTTTCCTAGAATACATGCTCTTTATGGCTGCAAATATTATCATTTTTAGCCTTAGCATTAAGTTTCTTCTATTTCTCATGTGGGCAGCTACATAACAAATGAAGAGAGAGGGAAGGGTGGACATCCAAGGGTGATTCCTTCTGTTAGAGCCAAAGTTTTGACACAGGTTCTTTAGACCTCAGATGTCTCCAAAGGTCTGAATAAATGACATCAAGTGCAAAGATAAAAAGAGCTGCAGGTAAAAACGGGCAAAAATATTTGTTTGAAGTTTGTTTCATGGAGTTGTTACTGAACTGAGCAAGTAGCTATGTTGTATCTTTCTCCAGTGATCTGATTCTACACCACTAAGGGGTGGGCAATTTTCTCAGGGCAAATTCAGTCACTCTTCTACTCATTTTTATTTCACAAACAGGCAGACTACATAGTGAAAATCTGTTAATAAATAGTTATAACTGACACAGAAGCAGGCTTGCAAAAGCATTTGGGGCCCTTTAACATAAAATCTAGTGAAATTTGGTAAGATCTGCACATCACTAGTTTCAGCATAACACTACAAGAATAATGTACTTGGTCTCATTTGAGAAAGGTAGTGAACCTTTCCAGCAAATACACTGAAAGTAAGATTGCCTGTTATGTGTGGCATTTTTCCTGGCTTGTGCTTGAATAGAAACAAAAAAATAAATTTTCAGCCTTTGATTGGTCAAGGTAAGCCCACACATCACAATACACATCATCCCTCATGGCTTTCACTTAAATATTCAAGACTTTAAAAGGCTGGACAAGTATTGCACTGGACCTGAATAAACAGAGAAGATAAAGTTCCAAGACGAATCACAATCTGGAAGTAGGAAGAGATGCTTCCTTGTGTCCGTAGAGGGAGTGTGTTGGAGGGAAGATGACACTGGCTTTGGGGAATTAAGGAGTTGATAGAGAGCCATATCTTGGCTTTTTGCCCCAAAGACAATGACTACATGAAGGACAGGCAAAACCAATAGAAGTTCTTCTGATCTTCCACACTAGTTCTCCCCCAGATGATCTCCCTTTCCTTTCCCCAAAGTGCTTATTAATATTGGGTAATCCCCATCATCCATGCTATAAGGAAAGGACTCGAGACTAAGGCTGTGAATAACAGACAACTGGTAACAGTACAACTGGTTACATGGTGTTCTTTGTTTTTACGGAAGTCTTTCTTAAAGGGAATATAGCATTTCTACTATAACTGATAGTTCAAGATCTTAAATTAAATTGTAAGATATAGGCTCTACATTTGTAATTGATATGTTCAAAGTTTCTGCCTTTGAGATAAGCATTTATTTTGATAACAAAATGTGAGATCATACTTGGGGGAAGTGGAGAGTAGTTATTTCCAAAATAAACATGCTGATTATTTCATAAAAATACAAAGAATATCCAGCTTCCTTCACCTGTCCCTATCATAAAATTGTCACATTGCAAAATTCTTACAAGATTTTATGCAAGATTCACCCGTGTTTTTCATTTAGATCTGCCTTTAAACAAAGAACAGGACTGTCTAGCTCTGGAAACATGCACAGTATCTCTGCCTCTAATTTTTAACTGTCTTTGATCCTGTTTCTTAGTAGACAAGCTGTTGTTGTCGACTTTCTCTGTTCTGCTTTGATGTATTCCTTCTCACCTTCAATTTTAAATGAGAAGAAGTACCTACGGATTGTATGGCTAACTACATTGGACTACATGTAGGTTGCAGCAGTAAAACATTATCATATGTCTAGCAAACTCTTGTATGAGGTCAGCCCATCCAGAAATACATACATGCACACAGAGGACATACTCAACATCTTTCTTTTCATAGCCTTCTTCAAGTGTCCACAGCAGCTTCAGAAACAAACAAACAAAAGAAAAACAACTGAGAAGTTATAAATGGTTTGGCACAGGGTGCCAAGTGGTTCCAAAACACATTGGAACCAGTCTTGACTACAGTGAAGGCAGTCCTCAAATTCACACTGAAGTGGGGGAGTCCTTTTTTTTTTTTTTTTTTTTTGGGGGGGGGTGGGAGGTGAAATGCAGTTAGGAACTGTCAGACTCATTTTGTAAAACAGGGCTCTAGAGTTATCCTGCAGAACCGTGACAGATTTCCAAGGGTGCTGGCTACACGAAACATGGGCTTTTGCAGAATTAGGACAATTACCTAAATGGCACAGTGTCTCATTTTTCAGAGATCCTCTGTACTTGGCACATGTAATGGCCTGTAAAAACATTGTTCCCAGGAAGGTTGAATCGTAACACTTGTTCAGGATGGGTCATTTTTCAAAGTTTGCATGTCACAGTTTTGCATATAAGAATGCAGGCCCTTCTAATTTGGAACGCCTTCACTGTTGTATTTTTGTATTGTACTCTCCCAAATGCTTATAATGGGAGCTATTATAATTTAAATAAATGACTGCAGTTGTATCTAGAAGATGCATCCTGATACAAATCTGTCCTAAAATGCTCTATAGAAAACCACTGGAAATGTACATAGACTTTATGAGCCAGATT
Organism: Cygnus olor; assembly: GCF_009769625.2. NCBI lineage: Eukaryota > Metazoa > Chordata > Aves > Anseriformes > Anatidae > Cygnus > Cygnus olor. The sequence goes on from NC_049174.1 coordinate 22,428,135, forward strand.
AATTGATTTAATGTACCTGCTTTGTACTGCTTCTGTGAAGCAAATCAACTTTAAACACTAAGCAGCCAGATATTTAAATGGACTTGGCTTCAAATTGCTCAAATAATGCAATAAATCCTTATATAAACCCAACATATCTTATATCCTTATTTCTTAAATATATATCGTTGCTGATGTTTGTTTTATAACAGCCCCTGTCTGGTCTTGTGAAATCATAGTACTGAATACAGAACTACAGAACCATGTCCACACAGCATATAGGGGAGAAGAACATTTTCTTCACAAATTGATATTTTGCCACTAAATCAGCTAGATGAAAGAGTGGTCTTTAAAGTGCCATAAACAAAACAAAATAAAACAAAACAAAAAAACAAGCCCTTATAACTATGGAATTCAAGCTGACAAATATATCCAGCTTTTCTACTTTATCACCTCCAATGATGATGTCAAGTCAGCACAAGAGGAATATTTCATGATTACTCATCAGTGGTAGTCTTCAGAAAATCCAGAAATATTGCTGGGTACTGAATCTATTGATTAAAGGTATAACTTTCATTATTATTCTGATCATATTAACTACTTGCCCTGTGCCAGTAGATGAGAAATGCAAATTTCAGAAACTTCATTATAATTTTTATTGCTTATCAGAAGCCTTTCTTACCCTTGAAATATTTTAGTATAGAGACAAAACAGAGTAAACATGGTCAGTGTAATGAAGAATTATTGAATGGCAGAGTGCAAATGCAGAATAAGATTGTTTATAAACAGGCCACTTCTTAATATTTATTTATTGTCATCAAATCCAACTACTCAAAGCAATAATCTTTCTATATACCTAACTCTTATATTTCCATCACTAAGGTTTTCCTTGTTACTTTACATTCCCTTATTGCCATTTCAATACAGAGAAACATTAATAAGTGTATAGAAGATAATCACTTCAGTACTAAAGACAAAAACTAACAGCCACTGTGACAGGCACTGTATTTTGTGCAAATTGTGGAATTCCAATTTCAATCATTCACACAAAATCAATATTCCATGCCACTTTAAAAGCCTAAGTGTCTTGGAAAAACTTCAGCCTAATGAGCTACACTGGACTCACTGGCCTGCTGGTGCAATTGGTCCTCAAAGAAACTATGGTGAATTGTACCAGATATGGACCCTTCCCATTTTTTGTGCCCAAAATGTTTCTACATATAGCTGTGATTTTAACCCTGTGCTCCTTTTGTCGTGTTCTTACCCTGTGGGCTGTTAAACAACTTCTGTAGCTGTCCAGAGATGCAAATCCCTATGTCCACACCAAATGAAATTTGTAAATGCTTCAGCGCAGAATGTTCTACATAAATGGGAGATACTGTCATTACTTAGCACTGCGGAAAGCATTTCAAAAGCTGAAATATCCTTGCCTTCAAAAGGCAGGCAAGTTTTAAAGAACTGTGCGGCTTATTCTCATCCTTGTTTGCAAAAATTAATCAACATTTCAACCCGTGGAGTGTCAACCCGGTGTTCTTCAAATCCTTGCACTCCTCAGCCTATCCCCATGTCCAGCCCTTTGTTTGTGTCAGGGTTGTTGTGTCGGGGGGTATCTGCTCAACCTATAAATTTGTGTGTCAAAACACAATCCATATCATGAATTCTTTTTCTTTTTTTAAACATAAGTTAGCTTTTCTTTCCAAGTGATTAAATAAATATCATTTTGACTGCTTAAACTCAATATGTATTTTTATCAATTAGCTGAAAACACAAAGATTACTTCTAAATTCTCTTCAGACCCTCTGTTTAACCAGTCTATGTTGCAATGCTTGGCCTGCAGCACTTCTATTTTTAGCTCTAAAGGAACAGTCTTAAATTGCCTATTTTCTGTTTACTAAAGACATTGAGCTTGTTGCCATGGAAACTGTGGCAAGTGCCACAGCTTAACTGTTTTATTAAATGGATTGAAGGCACAGCTGCAAAACTTGAAAGGCCAGCATGTCAATTTTATACACAGCTCAAACTGCTATACATTCCACATTATAGCAAGTGCTACGTTAAATATGAGGAGCCAGAATCCGATCTTGGCTATAATCATATAAATCTTTGTTATCTCTCTCTTCACTATCAAAAAATAATAAATAAATAAATAAATAAATAATAATAATAAATTATGTGTAACCTAGATCAGGATCTGTTTTTGTCAAAGTGCACTGCCTGTCAAGTTTCAGCGATTACCGCATTTGAATGGATAAATTGCAGATGATGTACATTAAACCAGTCCCCGTTTATCACAGAAAGACACCATCTCACAGTTGTGTTTGCAAGAAGCTTTTAGCACATTATCGTATTGCTTACAGCAATCACATTATTTTTGGAACCACTATATTCTGTTAGTATAAGAGGGAATTAAATCAAAACTAATGACCTTGTCAAATGAAACTTCTATAAAAAGTTACACTGGAAGAATTAACACAAAACATTCTTTAAATCTTTAATTAGGCATTTGAACAAGAACACCCTGAGTACTAGAGGTGTTAAGAAATTACACCTTCTGTTCATTTCAGTACATGGTATGCTCCATATTTATGCAAAGTAGGGTACTTTTTAAATCATGCTCTAACTTGTATGTAACACGTAAGTCAAATACTACCAAAAATTATTGAAAATTATTACCACCATTTTGATTTTTTTTGTGATAGAATATAAAACCTTGTAGGATCAGATTGATAACAAATATAATTGTTAACACAAACCTAAACAACATTATACAGCCCCCAAAAGAATGAGAGCTAAAATAAGAATAGTGATATATTTACACCCATAAATATTTAATGAATGATTCAGCCTGTTGTAAGAGAACCAAAAGCTCAAAGAATGTTTGACATTTAGAAGAATGGGGTTCTGCTTTCTTCATTAGTGTTGTGTTTGGAACAGCGTTCGCATTGCTACTTTTGACATTTTAAATATGAGATTTTTTGGAAGAGGTAATAATCTGATAAATTATTGAAAGATGTATTTCTTTCTGTGAAAATGCTCCTGTTTAAATTAAAGAATAGTGTGTTTGATGTTCAATCATTAAATTCAAAGAAATATTCTTCACTATCTGTTGGTGTAACTAGAGTTACTGGAATGAAAAATAATTAAGTTTCCTTTCATTTATGCATTTCTTTCTTTTTTTTTTTTCTCCATGTGCAGGATCTACCTTCATCTGCAACACCCACATAATTCCAGTGAAAAATCAAGAGGGAGTAGCAATGATGTTTATTATTAATTTTGAGTATGTAACAGATGAAGAGAACGTTGCATCTCCTGAGAAGTGCAACCCAATATTGCCATCCAAACTTGTAAATCGTAAGTTACTCATTGAAAGTTCTCTGCTTACCTCTACTCTTAGCATAGAGAGTAATTAACTTGAGCAATTGAACAAAAAGAAAGATGCAGTCACCATTGCCTGACTCATTTAAAATAGAATTCAAGACAATAGGAAATAAAATTTAGCAAACCTGTTATAAAGTTAGCAAGATAATCTATCGAATCTTTGGTAGTACAAACACCATTGATCTTATGTGTAGTGCTAGAAAATAAAAATTCATTGAAAGGAAAACATTTCACAGAAGTGCATTACCCTTGACAAAAACTGTTACTGAACTGAAAACTGAAAAAAAAAAAAAAAGAAAGCATTATGATATAGACAAAATATTTCACCTTAACCTATTTTAAATGGAATATTTCTATTTTCCTTTCCAATTAAAAAAAAAAAAAAAGTTCACAGGTTTGATTAACTTTGATTTAAAAATATAAAATAAGTAAAAAAAAGTATTTGAAGCAAAATTAAACATCTTGATTTTATCAAATCGAATTATTTGGATTGGCTTGAAGGATGTGGGTTTCTTTGGATATACAGGAAATTCTTTTGTTTTCATTCCACTTGTAAGTATTGTTAAAGTCAGAAATTCTTCCACAAAACAAAAGTCCTCTTCTTATGCAGTTAGACTGTTTAGCTTTCTGTATATATATGCGGAATATGTACTTTTTTTGCTGACCTTTACTCTGTGCAGCAACAGCACATGATCTTTTCTGCTTTGCATCTCCACTCACATACTCTGCTCTTACTCCAAAATTTCCAGAACACGTCCCCATTTGTCTAAGCTCTTAGCAAAGCGCAGCATGATCTAACAGTGAATGTTAACGCTCTCGCCAGAGTCTGGTTGGCAAACACAACAGTTGGAAAATGCCTTTTCACACTCTAATAATCTTTAATGTTAGTATGATAAAGGGACCTGGAACTTAAATTTTCTGATAGTCAAATCAACACTTCAGCTTTCTCTAGATAGGAGACAAAGACGATCTTCACTGCAGGAACCGAGGGGAAAACTTTCCCAATGTAAGCACTAGGCACTACCTTAAGCGATGACATGCTGTTATTAGTTCAGTTATGTTGAGGAGATTGTGAGAAGCAGGGCTGTAGCACTGCATAACAGCATTACTAAGTTCCTTTCGATTAAAGCGGTCTCTGCCATTCTTCATAATCTAGACTTTCTGCAGTGTATCCTCTGGACAAAATGCACAAGATCTCATTCAAAGCTCTGTGACTGCCAAAAAAAAAACATAAATTCCCCCTCCCCAAAATATTGCTGAATAATTCACATTTTTAAAACATTGTAGTTTACTTCTATAATTAATGGTGATGGCCTATAAATTAGTAGTTTCATTCAGTATGGAGAAAGTGCTCTGACCAAATCAATCCATATGGGCCAAAGTCATCCCAGTTACATCTGTTTAACTCTACAGTGGCAGTAGATGTAAAACTATGAAAAGTTACTACTACTGCAACCTAGCAGACTGCCAATAATTATTGTTTGTGAAATATCACAAGCTTTTAAAAGAGACTTTTTTAATATTCTTCATAATACATATTTTAAATCTTTTATTTTACACTTCCTTTCTGTATTCTGTTCTTTTTAAATGGTCATTTTTACTTGATATCTCAAGAAAACATTTCCAGTAATTTTATGGTAAAAATACAATTAGGGCGTATCAGAAGAAATAATCAAATTCCATCAGAAATAAATAAATAAATATATATATATATATAAAAACTTACATCAAGTAAACCCCACTCATATTCTGTTTCTATTTCAGGTTGCCATGATTTTGTGCATTTTCAACACTTCTGCATTTAAATACAGTTTTGTAATACAAATAATGTGGTACTATTTACAAAAATAATGTAACATACCAATTGGGAAAAAAAAAAAAAAGGAGCTTCATGTCCTGAAAAAGAGCTGTTTTTTCTGCTGTGTACACTTTCAAGTCTTGACACTTGCCATATTTTAAAGTAAAAGCTGCTAAAGAGGACATCGGCAAAAAAAACACTTAGTCAAGACATTCTCCTCTTGTTTTACAGTAGTTATGCCTGATATGCACAGGGAATTTCCTTGCTGAGTTCTTTAAAAATGCATAGTTGGGGCTCCAAGTGCAATACACAACTGAGAAAGTTCAAGGTTTAAAAGGAGGGAAAAAAGGTGACTCAAATCATTTTCCAGCTAGTGGGTTCAGCCAGATGCCAGAAGCTGCCATAAACTAGAGCAGGCACATGGCTGCTCTTCCACCTAGTTGTTGTGGTCTCAGAGTAGACTGTTATGTGGGCAGGATGGTGACACAATATGCTACATAGCCAAAAATTCTTCTTGGCTGATAGGATTTTCAAGAGGCCAATCTGTGCAAGTTATCCAGAAAAACCTGGAGATGAGTACAGGCCAATGGTAGATTTGAATTAAAACAAACAAACACAAAACCTTGAAATATAGAAAATACAAGAGACAGACCAATGAGGCAATACGAGTCACAAAAAAAAAGGTGAATCATTTCCTAGTAAAAACATCTTTTCTTTTCTTTTCCTTTTTTTTTTTTTTTTTCAATTCAGTTGTGTTCCCACTATAAGAAAGGCAAACAGCAGATTCTAGGATGAAGTTCATATTTCATCTTACTCTATTTAGAACATACAACATCAGGTAAAGCAGGTGATCTGTTTTCATTGGATGACACACAAAATGGACAGTAATGGGCACTGGTTCACACAGGGGAGAAAAAAAAAAAAAAGAAAAAGAAAAAATCCCTTCAAATCCAACAACCAATTTAGAGAATAAAAATAGAGAAGGAACCAGCCATATAACAAGTGCAATGCATCTCTGACAAATGACCAAGATAAGCAACAGCTAATGACAAAAGACAAAAGATTTCAGATTGCATTAGCATCTACCACCCAGAAGGACACAGATCATGAAAGATTTCTTTCCAGAGCTCGTTGATTGAGTTTTCTCATATTAGAGAGTGTCTTTTCAACATGAGAGAAAATAAAAATGACTGAGTCAGATTGCAGGAGAGAAGAATTAAGAAGTGTATGGGAAACAAAAAAATCACAGTTATTTTCCTGACCCTAGAAAATAAGATAACTCTTCCATACTACCATTCTTCCTCTAATTGATTTTTTAAGAGTTGACATCAAATTTATCAAGTGGAACTTTGAAAACTTCTTTTTCTAAAAGCATCTATCCTGCCAGCTGCAGCCAACCATTTTGAACAAGACCACTTATCACAGTGCTCCTCATGCTGAAATCTGATACATTCTAAGAAAAAGCATTTCATGCTATATACACAATTCATTCTGGTTTTGAAGGTTGGTACACAGAAAAGAAGGATTGCAGTTTGTTAAAGTGTTCTGTGAACAAATTAAAGACCAATGGAAGGCAGCTGACATTTACTAGATTGAGCATGGAGGCTGTATTTAGTCCTGGATGGGCAGAAAATTGAAAATTTACCAGCTGAATACTGAAAAATATTTTAAACAGTGTTCACAAATTATTTGGGACTGGGATCCTGTCTTTTGTTTTGTGCCAGTCTGATGGCTAACAGAGCTAAATTCTGCTTCACCATTGGGCCTGGCAGATTATGATAGATTTTTTTTTTCAAAAGTACACTAAATTGCCAGGAGTTTGATGACCACACCTAGCATAAATAGAATTCTTTCTAGTCTGGTGCTCAAGAGCTCCTATCTCATATGCAGCAAAAAGCTGAATGGGCACTAATGTGAAAAGTGAAGATATTGGTTTCACAATAGCAAAGAAAAAATCCTTTCAGCTGATCCTTTTATTCCCTTTATTCTTCCTTGCAAGAATTTATCATCAGTTCTCTAGGGTAGTCTGACCAGTGTTTGTATAATGAAATAGCTAAATTTTGAAAAATCCTGGCATGCCAGGATTCACAGCCAACTGATTTTTCACTCTTCTGTTTCATTGTTTCTGCATTTTGCCACAATTCTACTTTTCAATGCATGCTATTTCACTAATAAAACAAAGGAAGTTTTTCTTCATATGTCTCCTTTTGGAAAAAAAAAAAAAAGGCATATATTTTTGTTTAAACTTCTAACCAACTTAAATTAATGCTCTATCTGTCCAATCTTTATATTCAGGGAAGTAAGGAAATTTCTTCTGTCAGCACTTAATGTATAACTGAACAACACCCTTCTTTCCAGTGAGGGTGTTTCTGCACAATGTGCAGTTAAAGGGAGTCTTACAGAAATTGATTTCTGCTATAGATGTCCATTCATCATCCAATTATTCTAATATTTGTCTCATTTGCAGATATGAGAATTCTATTGATTCTTACTTCACAAATTTAATGAGTTCATTTGCTTTTTGTGTTCTTTTTCTTAGAACATGTAAATGTTTTATAATTCCAGAAATTAACTTCTGTAACCAAAGAGAGAGACACTTCATAACTTTATCCCACCTCACTATTTTTGTGAAATGCTTGAAGACATAAATACCTTCTTGTTAGGTGACAGTATATTTGTTTAGCATATTAGAGCGTTAAAATCAACATTTCAAGTTACATAGGCCCTAAAAAATTGTTTTTATTCTTATTGTAACAGTTAGTGCTTATGGGCTGTTCTCTGCCACAACTGATAAGCTAACATTTGGCTGATTGTCACTACAATGGTAAGAAATGAATCCCAAAATTGTTGGTCATAAATTTTCATGAATCAAATCATTTGCCAAAGTTATTTTCAACTCCTACTGAAAGAATTAGGTAGGATATTTAGCAAGACATTTCTAGAAAAAGAGAACCTGCTCCTGTTAGATTCACTGTTTAAAAGAAAAACAGTCCTTTCTGTAGATATTCTAGAATGGACTAATTCAAGAAGATATATGATTTTATACCAGTTTAGCAAAAAGCCTGTGTGAACACTTACATTATCATTTAAATTTAAGTCTACTAGTAATAGTTGCTAACCAAAATATTCCCAAAATGAGATAAGAATTCCTGTAAAGTGTGTTATACAGACTTCATTAAACTATTTTTTCAATAAAGTGTTAAGCTAGGATAGCTTTTGCATATGAATGTTGCTTTTAAATCATCCATTGAGGAAAGGGAATGTAAGTGTCCGATTTTATTCCCAAATCTGTCAAACGTTCCAGTCTGGCATGCTCATATACTCCACCAATTTGATAATGAATTTTTACAGAAATTTAAGGAGCCAGTGGCATGAATTATTATTTGCTCCTGGCATTTGATTCTGTTCTTCACAGATGTGGAATACTTTGTGTCTGTAAAGCTAGTCTAGTAACTGCAAAAGATCAAAATCAATCATGACACAGAATGGACACAGAGAAAATCTCCAGCCATTTCCCACTGACAGCATGCCATCGATCTGAGGGCTGACTTCAATATGAAGAATGTAACTGTAATTTTTCTACTAAGTAGACTCTTTGTGGGATTGTAATGTACACACATGCACAAGATGAGAAAAAATTCTCAGAACCCTAGTTCCGAGTTGTTTTCATTCTCTGCCCCACCTAGAGCACACTGTTTTTTTAATGACTTTTAAGCATTTTTTCTAACATTTACTCCAGACCTCTCTAAAAAAAAACTCCTTCTAATACATAGGTTAAAATAGCCACAGTCACATACGATAAATGAATAAAACTTGTGTGAAATTAGCTTCCAAACATTTTGACTAGTTTGAAGTACTAACCTAAAAGCAAATATTGGTTCCCCAATACATTGCTCATTACCTCATGGGAGAAAGCCCAGAAAGTTATTTGATTAAGCACATAATTGCATTCTGCCAAGGATGGTTATTTGGGGATTCCATTATCATTTTATCCCTTCAAAATCTATAAGCCTATTAAAGACACCCTGGAATAATTTCTTGTGTTTCTTCCTCTTATGCAAATGAAAGGATCTGTAATACATCCAGTCAATGCCTACTTTTTGGATAAAGTTCAAACAAAATGAAAAGGCTAATAATATTCTAAAAACAGCTTAAAACATTATTAGTAATGATTAGTAAAACTTCTCAAACAATGAGATCCTTAACGGTGCTTATACTTGACAAAGTTTATCTCTGTTCTGGTCCTAGCAATGGAGCTACATGTCAGGAAGGATGCTCACTGCAGTCACTGAAGTTACAAATAAAACAAGCACAGCTGAAATTCAGATCAGGCCTTTTCTTTAAGAGTTAATTCAAAAACAGATCTATTGTTTCTCCATGCAGAACACTGCTGTATGAGTAAGCATAGTGAGAGTTAAGCATATATTTTTTTTAACATATTTGGACAACAAAATTGTCATGAAATATTGTATACTGTCTGATGCACAGGCACTTGCCACATCGAACATGACATGTATAAGCAATAGTAACCCCCTGACTTTGCCCAAAATGTGAAGAGAAATGTGTCTAGGGTCTTATTTTTAGCTGCAACACTGGGAGCAAATTCATCATAAGTGAGGGCTAGTGAAGAAAAACTGTGTCCAGGAGGACAAAGGTTTCTATCTAGCCAACCAGCAGCATAGCTCTGACAACCCAATGTCAATATGTGTATTTGTCTCCAAGGTAAATTACAGGGAATGTTAGGTGAACTGAGGCAGTGTGGAACACTTAGCGAAGGAACATAGCCAAACAACTATCAGCAGTAAAGGACAGAAGGACCTTTGGTACTTTCACCTTCAGAGTACTCCACAAATACCTAATTAACAGAACATCATTAAGATAAATAAACTGTATTAAGTCTTGTTTTACAGACAGAGAAATACAAGTACGGTGGCTAAATTTCCTTTCTTCATGGTGGTTATTTTTGGGATTCAGACTAGAAAGGAAGCCTCACTGTATTCTAGTCACTGTAATTAGCTGTTTGCATTACAGCCTCTCCCAGCTAGGATCACAGCCCTATTGTGCTGTATCTTATACAAACATTCAATAAACGCAGGCAATCTCTGCTTAAAGAGATTACAAACCAAACAATTGGAATGACACAGCTTTCAGTGGAGGTGACTTGTGCAGCCTGGATGACAGGAAAAGGAACACAAACTGACAATAAACAGGCTGTGCAGAGACCCTGCAAATTTTCCTTTTGCTATTTAAATAGATAAGTAGTAAGTATGAGAAGTGAGCATGAAAAGGATTCCTGGTTTGACTAGATCCAGGAGGTCTCTTCCAGTCCTATATTTTTAGCAGATCTCCTGTTTGTTCTTTTCAAGGACATTGAAAACAGGTGGGTTCTGTGAGATAACTTGAAGGCCAGGATAATGATTTTGCAAAATCATCCCAAGTTATAATACATACCCTCAAGAAAGTATAAAGGTAGTCAGTTTTGTATCATTCTCTGATGGAATAACTCAATTAAGACATATTTCTCTATTATTCATAATAAGAATTAGTACAGAGAACTTAACACATCTATGCATTTTGTTAAATTGAATTAAATATTTTAATCTTGAAGAGAGAAATTAACATTTATCAGCATATCTCAAGCTTAGACTAAAAGTACTACTAGATAGGAAAAAAAAAGTTTAAATGGATTTGAGAAGCTCTCAGATGGAATATAGTCATAAGGAATATGTTCTGTTATTTAAGTGATTCAACATGGAGGAGATGATATTTTTAGGTAAGCAAACAAAATAAATCTATAGATAAAAATGAGGAGCTTTACAACCATTGCGTCTTATTTCTCATATGTAGAATCCTATCGTGATTACTTGACTCTATTAACGAGCACAGTACAGGCAAGCTGGGCATTTCAAAGACCTGAAAGCAATTGGCAGAGACAATGAGACGTGTAGTTAGAAGAGTTCATCCCATGAAGAGATGGAATAAGTGAGCCCTGCCAGGGATATGAAACTTCTCTGAGGTCACACTCTGAACAAGTGTCAGTGAATAAAGCCTATTCTCCCTAAGGAGATTTTGAATTATTCAACTTTTTTGTAAGTTTCTTCCAAACAAAACAGGCATTTCCTAGCAAAGACATGCTCCATAAGAAATTAGAAGATGTTCTGTTTCATGAGAAATAGCACATTGGTCTGGATACATCTACTTTAGTTTTCTGTCTGTATTAGCTAACCTTAAAACTTGGTAATTGGAAATATATACTGATCTATGTTACAAAACTGAGTAATTACCCAAGTACTTCTTTATGGAATAGTTCTTAAATTTTCCAAATAAAAAGGCAATGTACTTTTACTTCTGCAGATTACCTATATTGAATGTGAATTCAAGATACTTGAGTTTGCTTGTAAAATGTGTGGAAATTTGATATTCAACCTTCTTAATAGTCTGTTTATTTTCTGAACCTGTCTCTTTTAAAGCTAAAGCTTTTTGTAAATCTAGTTTAATTGTATTTCAGATGGTAACAACCTTTCAAGTGGCTCTTCTTCAGGTAAATCTATCTTCTAAAATTCTATCTACTAAAGCCCTTTTATTGCTTTGTTCTGTTTCTACTACTTCAAGATCTCATTACATTTTACATAATTCTAGAAGAGTGCAAGTTAAAATGTGGCTCTTGCTCCCACTCTGAATACTTATTTCTGCAAAACTATGGATATAACATCTAAACTATTAAATTTAGTATAATTATATGAGATATGAAATTCAAATGTAGTGATACTTTTCAGCTTATTACCACTGATTGATTTTTTTTTATGCTCTGAATACAAGAACTTTCAATGTATGAGACAAAATTCGTTGTGGAATTTGGAAATGGTATATAAATTCACTGTTAAAACACGAGAACTTCTTCAGGCTTCCTGTCTCAGACAAAAACAACATTGTCTGTTCTATGAAGTCTGGTAACTGATGTGATAAAGGGTTGAGACTTTTTGGAGAACTTTATTTAATACATGAAATGAATTCTCCCAGCTACCAAAAACCACCATGTTCTCACAGCAAGACAGCAAAATACTGTGCTAGTTGAATAAATTCTTTGCATATAATAGCTAGTGTGATGCTTGCTATTTTGTTTCTTTACAGTTATTTAATTTTTTCTTCATTTCCACTTTTAACTATGTCTAAGAAATAAAAATGCAACAAGTAAAATCTCTGAGAGGCCCAAAATTATATTTTCATATGGCTTTTTTCACAAAACCACTGTAAGACCTATACCAATAAGCTTAACATCTAGATGGATAAAATCTACTATAATGATATCTGTATTAACAAATGTGAAGAAAACCAGACCGGTAAATATACAAATTTATGTTAGTATCCAAGGATATCACCATTCTCTCTTTTCAGAAAAACCCTGAAAACACTGTTCAGACTAGATTCACTAGCCAACCAAGCATAGCCCTGTGTGTGGTCAGAAAATTCACTCCTTTCCCATTTTTAGCTTTATCAGTCATGTTTTGATAGGCCATTTCATGGGCCTATTTGTAAGCAGGAGGATCTGGAATCATATTATTCTCTTAGCCATTCTCAATACTACTTTTCAGAAGTACAGCCTCAGGACAAAAATATGATATCACCATCACAAAGATAAAATATCTTTCTCACTTACAAGGGAACATGAAGAAGATTGCTGTTACTAATATGGATAGAGTTCAAGTGCAACCTTAAATTTTAGAGAAAACTATAAGTATAATAACTGTAATGCCAAAATTAAAGTAGAACATACCAAAGTGTAAAAAAAAAAAAAAAAAAAAGTGTCTGCAGTACCTGAGAATTATAAATATAAGCTTCTAAAGTTAATAATTAGATATTCCTTCTTTTTCCTGCCTGAGAAGAAAAAGACACAAATTATGAAGATTATTTAATGAGCAGAGTAAGAAAATGATCCACTTATATATGCTTCTCTACATTTGGGGGAAAAGAACTGGGGAGAAGAAGAAAACAAACAAACAAACAAACAAAAACTATCATAACTGACTCTTCCTGTAATTCTCTCAGTGTAAAATACACTGTACCACAGGTAGCACACTATTCCTTAGCATGGGCAGCTCAGAGTTTAGTTTGGCTCCTCAGCCTAGAAGAAGTTGTACATCACACCAGAAAACAGTTCTGACAGTTTCTACAACTTAATTTACCTTGTGCAAACTTTTTCTGCATTTGAGCTCCTTTGATTTGATTTTGGAAAGTGTAAACCTAGAGAAAGCCGAGAACATAATAGACTAAATCTAGCTATGGTGCCACTTATTTTCCCTTTCGCTGACTCACCTGAAGCCAACTTTTCTACCTCTCTACATCAGCAAGAAAGTAACAATAATACTAGAGATACTACAAAATCTAGTTTAACCCCTCTTTGAGGAGTCATTATGTCCTCCCAGCTGCTATCTGGGGCTACTCTTCTGCAATGCTCAGGGTAGGAAACCGGAAATTCTGCGTGCATTGACATGGAATAAACAGACTTTGTAGCAGCACCTAGCATCTACCAGTAACCTTAAAACCACTGCAGAAATAACAGCAAAAGTAAAGATCTCTCAGTTGCAGGTGTTTCTTTGACTTAACTACTGTGTCTAGTATGTAAGCAAGCATTTCCACCACTAGAACTTTAAGAAGTACCATCACTGCAGCAAGGCAATATTCAGGCCAAATACTCCCCTTCACTGTTAACAAAATGCCTGCACAGAACAAATAGGAGAATTATTTGCCTTGCAAATATATTGGTTTATGAAAGAAATTCTTTTTCAGATATGTTTTTTTCTGGAACACACCATTTTCAGAATGAAATTTGTATTCATGGGACAGGAAATCTGCAACCATAATCAGAGCTGGTAATAAAGTCTTTTTGGACCAAGTTTCTTTCTTTCCTTTTTTTTTTTTTTTTTTCCCTACCACAAAATTCTATATGATGGTATTTAGTGTTTAAAAAGTGACATTTTTCATTAATGTTAACATTTCTGATTTCAACACTTAAAAAAATCAATAGTCTTGCTTTTCCATATAAGGACAGCTTTTTCCTACACTTTTTTTTCACTTAACTATCAAAACATTTTATTTTTTATCAATTTGAAACCTTCTTTTTACTTCTAATTCTTTAATATAAAATAACAAACATTTTAAAAGCAAAGCAATTTTGAAGACTAAGCTTTTGTCTTAATCTTGAGAACAATAAAATAACACCTTTTCAAAAATACATTTGGGGTAGAAAGTCTATATTCCAACTAGCCCTAAACATAAGAGGAGACACAGCACTAGTTTAATAGATCACGTTCATCTCATCTAACATGGAAACAAATATTTTAAGACATTTGCATTCAGTGCCATTCCTTAGGTCTGATGTTATAGATTATTTGTATTTTCTAAGAATAAGAAGTTCCCTATCTCTCTAAAGACTTCAGATTCCTGGCAGAGAAATCAAGCGATGACAGACTATGACCATAAAAAAATTTATACCTTGAAAATGCTGAAGGAGCTTAAATATTTTAGGTTCCATGAATTCTAAACATCTTCCCCTCGGAGCTCCCAAAATACGAGACAGAATACAAAAGTCTTTCAGAAGGCAAGGAAAGTCTATTTGAATTTGGGACTTTGGAGATAACTACATCTGCCAACAGTTTAGAAGTGTCCTTTCTTATTGGAAAAGTATTTTTGACCAAGCTTTGCTATTTAGAAAGTCTAAGGGTTAGCTGGGCTGGCACAGAGAATAAGTACAATCAGCAGATTAAGTCAGTTGCAAATTACTTATTTAGTGAAGCAAGGTTTGAAAGGAGGAGGTGGAAGCCTGGAATTGTGACTCAGGCTCAACAGCTTTCTTCAATTGCTTTTAGCAAGCCACAATTATACAAATCTCTGACTCAGCATTAAGAAGAACTTGGCAATCTAGTTTGCAACTTCAATAATACATAAGAATTTACATCTCAAAAATCTTTTTGTCTTCTAAGCTAAGATATATATGCTTTGACATCATACCTACAGAGTGCAGGTGTTGTCCACTTTCAAACAAAGTATTTTACCCTATAGACAGTATGACAGGAAAGTTTCTGCTGAGCCTTTTGGTCTGTACTGGGACATCAGGCCTGGGGCCATGAATTTTGCTTCATGCCAAATTGTATTATTACTGAGCTAAGCAAGGAAGTGTGATGTAAATTAGATAAATTCTGAATGGGCCTCCTGACAGCTTTAGCAGCAGAACCGTAGGAGAGCACTGAATGTTCAACACATCAATGAGTTCATTATCTGTAACCTGAAGAATAACAGCAATACTCCTCCCCCTTACAGAATACTCAAGCTAAAAAGCAGGAACTAGGGATGTTAATTTTTAGAGCATTTATTAGCGTTTATAGAAGAGTAGCTAAAAGTTACTCATTTAAGTTTTCTATTTCATGCCCAAGAATCTTAGCAAGAAGCAAAATTCTCACTCAGTATTCTTTCCAGCTCAACTGCAGTTAGACAGCTGAATCAGTAATGCAGTATAACATGGTCATATTAACTTGGTGAAGCAGAAAAGACCATCTGCACCACCATGAATATAACTAAAACAGAGTGCCAGCAAAAAGCCTTTAACAGTGTCTAATGCCGGAAAATCTTATGAATGGTATTTTTAAGAAGATCAATGTAATTGATAAAAAAAGGTTTTTACTATTTGTTTCACCTTTGATTCAATACACTTGGAGAATTGATTTATAAAGTACTTCACAACTGAATTCTATGTACATTTAAAATAATAAAATTATTTTGTATGTGCTTCACTGATTTCAACTGTGAGCAATTTGTTCAAGAATACTTAGTAAGTCAGAAGAAATATGCATACTCCCAAGGTGCACTCTACTGAATATCAATGTGTGGATTGAAAATTGGCACCTTTAGGTGCTGTCTGTGAATTCAATATACACCATATTGTTGTGTTAGTTTATGCATTAGAGTAATAGATTCAGTACTAAACATTTGGAATACAACAAGCTTTTTCAGAAGATCCCTGACTGAAATTGTCAAGCAAATAAAAGGAAGATTGTTACATGGAATCACATTTTAACACAGCAAAAAAAAGGTCAGAATAAATGGCCAGATTTCTCAATATTGAGATGTTATCAGTAGCCCCCTCCCTGCCCCCCCTCGCTTTTTACTGTTAAATACATTTCCAAATATCTGGAGAAAGAAGGTGAAAATGGCAAAGTGAGGGTTTGCTGATGTCATAAAATCAATCAGAATATGATATGAGTATGATATGAGATTTACAGGCATATCCTACAATATCAGAGGCCCTACAATGTCTTGTACATGGACCTGCAGTGTCATCTAGTATAGCAACCTTAGGTTTTATACAGCTTTTACTTTAAGATCAGGGCACTCTCACCTTCATCCATTTAAAACTCAAAATAAATTCAATACCAAATACATAGGACATCATTTGAAAATGTTAAATGATTTAGCTGTCATCAATTGCTCTGTTTTAGCTGTTGTGTACAAGCATCAATAAAAGAATATTTCAAAACATTTCAATATAAAGTGATAAACCTCAATGCTAAATATTAATGAACATTAGCTAGCTTCAAACACTGGTGATTAAAACTGGTTGAATAAGACAAAGAGGGAGCAACAAGACATTTGTGACATCCTCTGAGAAATCATTTTGATATCAATCCACTGTAGAAAACACTCATGTTGCAGAGTGATAAGTGACAAGAAGTGATTGATTAAGTCAAATCATTTATGTGACATCTGACCATTTTAGTTATGTTATTTTGTTATTGTTTCTTCAGCGCTTCTAAGTCTTTTACTGTGTTTTCTGTGCATCAGAAGTGCCTATGCCTCCATCTGAGTTGTATTACACAATACTTTAAAATACTTGCTGTCTGGGTTTGCTTTTTTTAGGGAATGGTCTGTCGATTTTACATTTCTCCCTCTAAGTTTTCTTTATTTGTGCTATTTTATTTGCATTTTACACTTCCTCTCAGTTACTGCTATTTCTTACCAATACACAAAGTTGTGCACTTTCCATGAACTCAGAATAGCCTGCTTTATCAATTAATACACCAACCCAACTAAGCCTACACCCATGCAAATGCATGAAAGATGCTTGTATTGTACAGGTGCAACTGAAGGTTGAGAGCTATGTTGCTGGTTTTTCCTGCATTTTGTTTCTCTTCAGAAAGTCAGAAAGGACCTTCAGATTAGATAACCTTATCTCTTTTAAAGCAGACTGTAGAATCAATGCTGTTATCCTTATTTGGAGCTTAGTAGCTTAGGTTTGACTGAAATATGAAATCCTCTAAAAAATGAGTTTAACAAACCTGGAATTTAACAAACCTCCACAGTTACACATTCCATTGCAAAACTTTATTAGGAATAGGTCTATTATTTATAGCTGTCATTATGCACTGTGACTGTGTATGAAAAAGCAGGTTTTCATGACAAGAAACTAATGCTCATCTTTTCTTTTCTGTATGTATTTACACATAGGCAAACTTTTTGGATTCCGGTTACCTGGATTGAGACTTTTAACGTACAGAAAGCAGTCCTTACCACAGGAGGACCCTGATGCAGTGATAATCGACTCATCCAAGCACAGTGATGACTCAGTGGCTATGAAGCACTTTAAATCACCTACAAAAGAAAGTTGTAGTCCTTCAGAAGTGGATGACACAAAAGCACTGATTCAACCCACTAAATGTTCGCCTTTGGTTAATATATCAGGACCTCTTGACCATTCATCGCCTAAACAGCAATGGGACAGACTTTACCCTGACATGATACAGACAAGCAATCCACTAACCCATTCCAGATCAAAGGAAAGCATTTGTAGCATACGGAGAGCATCTTCAGTACATGACATAGAAGGCTTTAACGTCCATCCCAAGAACATTTTTAGGGACCGCCATGCAAGTGAAGGTATGGTAGAAAAATCAGTCAGTATTCTATGATTCCCTAAGAAAAGGATTATTACAATTTTTCATAGTAATTATGATCACTTTGTAAGCAAAATTAAATATAAACATCTATACATATTCAAAGTCAAACTGAAAATATTCAGGGCCCAAATATGCCAGGCCTTTTTTACTCTAAATACTGCTTTTCACGTCTAAGCAGACCAATGAAATCATGGGGTTGCTCTTAGAGTACCATCTAACTTCTGTACAGGGATATAGTGAAACTGGATCCAACATCTGTAAAGCTAATATTAGTATTTGGGAAAACCAGCTGATCAAGCTAAATTGCATGCACATTCTGGCCCCTTACTCACGTAAATTAGAGTATCTTTGACTGTATGAAATCCTACTTCAGAACTTGATAAGTTTATTTTTCTTAAATCTGTGATGTGCTCATTGTATATTCACAAACTCAACACAGAGACATACTTTTTCTCTCACATCGGAAAAAAATCTTCTCAGCAACTCCAGTGAAATACTTGGTGCAATGTTTGGTGAAATACTTAGTGAACTATTTAGTGTAAAATTGATGTAAGTGTCATTTTCTCTTTGTGTTAGTATATTCTTGCAACCTAATTATGCGAAGCACAATGGAGCATGGGCCATGTTTCTTCATGTCAGAGATAGAGAGTTTGAGAAACTTGGAAAACAGCTCAACAAACAGAGGTTTGGAAGCCCTCTGGTGAATGGAGAAGCACCTTTGAAACTGGCTTTCCCAGAAAAGTGCCACATGTACAATGCTATTAGAGCTACTGATGGTCTAATTTATTAAATTGCATAATTTTTATTCATACAAGTAATGTATGTGGAATATTTTTAAGAATTCAGAAACATGTCATGGAAGACTGTACAGATTCATAAAATAGCAAGAAAATTGGGTTTTATTTTCAGTGATTACGGGTTTTTCTCCTATTTATTAACCCCAAGTGTAAAATTCATTTAAGTTCTCCTGCCTTTTGGAAGGTCTGCAGCAAGAGGTCACTGCTTCTGTACATCTCCCAAAATATAAATCTGAATGCTCCTCTTCCACCTAGATTAACTCGAACAACAACAGAACTGATTATTCCTTAAATTCTTCCTGTATTAAATATAATTCAGAAATGCTTCTTTTCTCATTTTTTGTTTCTTTTGGACTCTGATTTTTCAGCTCAAATGAACCTGAAAATTCAATTAAATCCATTCCAAACCATGCCACTTTGCTATATGTCACGTTCACATTGAAGCCAAGATTTCAAGATAAGGATCTGGAGCCAAAAGTCTCCAAAGTTCAGGCATGTCTTTTGGAACATTACATATGCTTCATCTTGGTTTTAACTTCCCCAGATATATAAACCAACCTTTCAAATAAAACACATTTAAAGATATCTATTTTGTCAGTTTCTATTTTCAGAACTTATTCTGATTAAAGCATTTCCCAGCTGGTTGATAATTATACTAAGAAAATCTGTAAAAATAAGTTTGATTATTAAGTTTCTTTGGTCATGATGATACAAAGCTCACGCAGAAATTGCCATATAATTTAATATTGGCTTCACAGAGAAGGAAAAATTTCTAGCTCCATTACACTGAGTACAAGAAATTTTATTGTGAGAAGTAAACACTCCATTTGAATTCCTATGGCCTCTTACATGATGTTATCATTTACGATGTCAATAGATAAAATAATGCCACTGATTTCACTTTGCGTAAACTACAAAATAGTAGAATATCTGTCCCTCACTTTAGGTCATACATACATGTTCTAAAAAAGTGCAGCAGAAGAGAGGATTGTTCTCAGAATTGCACTTTTATTATCAACCATCTTTGATGCCATCTGCTTCAACCCGTATTAGAATTTGGCACCTTATGCTGAAAAGATGTTTAAATTTAGCTAGCAAGTAAAGTCCTATATGCCTTAATGAATAGTACACCATAAACCCCTATTGTTACTATAAAATTATCTGTGTAAGTTAGGCAACCAAGATTCAGCCTAAATCCTCTTCTCTGGACTCACAGATTCTGAGCAGAAGCTGTAGATACTGTACTGAAGAAGGTAAAGCCCTAATTAAAGGTAACTACAGTAAGTAAAAGTAAACTACGGTCCCAGTGTGGCCTAGTGGCAATTTTACGCTGAAAGGTATTACACTAAAAATGATAATTTAGGATTTTAAATTCATTTCAGTGTACTCAATTGAATTCCATCTTAAATTTACAAATTTGTCAAATTTATTTGACAGTAAAAGCAGCAGGGCTTCCACCCTATGCCTGAACTCTGGCCAAGCTCTTGTCATCTGAAACACCATCAATCCAGATTTTGCAGGCCGTGCACTTCGGGAATTTTACTGTCTTCAGAAAGGGTCCTCACTGACACCTCTGCGGCCTTCTGAAAAAATGGTGGCTTTGAGCCTAACTCAGCCTACAAAACCTGCTGCTGTGGACTCCTGGCACAGACATGAGGCTGACAGGAGAAAAGCAGTGTCCCACACCCCCATTGAGCCTGGCTCTGCGTCCCACACTCCCTGGCCCTTGGGAAGCTGAGGGAAGCCAGAGAGGCAGCAGGTGCCACACTGTGCCACACACACACAGGACATCACCTCCAATTCCCTTCACAGGAGAAGGCCGCAGCCTTTCTCTTGAGCAGGCTCTCAGCATGGACAGGACAGACAGGGCTAGAGCAAGCTGAGGCCTCAGGGGCTGCCTCTCAGAGGGGGACAACCGTGCATGAATGTCAGCTTGAGGCCCACTGATATGTGAAAGCTGGAAAGCTGGTCATGGCGGCCAGCAGCACGCAGGGGCATGGCAGTACCCTGGGCCTGGCCCCACTCTCCTGCCAGCTCCTAGACCCTCTCGCACCTGGCAAGCCGCTGAAGCCAGGCAGGGTGAGCTACGCGAAGGGAGGGCAGCCTGTGGGTCATGGACATCCTTGAGTAGGTAGAGGTGGTGTCTACCTACAGACACATGCAGCTTCTTTTAATAATAATGCTGATTAAAGGTGCATTGCTTTCTCTCTAAAGGGGTTTTCTCTCAGGTGAGGATTCAGTGCTGGGTGTGCTTGTGAGGAGCAGTTCTCAGGTGTACCTCATGAAGATAGTTTTGTCGCTGTTACTTCATGCAGAGGCACCTAAGCACTGAAGAAAGGTTTAAGATACATCTTTCTCCTCAGTGTTTCCTCAGTACTTACTCAGAAAAGGTGTTGCTCACCTTGCTGCCATGGTAAAACAAGTTCTGGGAAGCCTAGTTCCTGCTGTGAGACTTGGGCAGGCACAGGGCCTGCGCAAGGCTGCCCGCTCACCCCTCGGCCTGTGCAGCCAGCCTAGGCCACCCACAGCCATGGATGCCTCAGTGGCACTTAATTACATGCGCAAAGTTATTTCTCAGTGGGTTGGCTATTTTGACTTCTAACCCACTGCTGGACTTGTGGAAAAACCTTTTGTTAAGGTTTTGGCTAGAGCCAATTCTATGCATTTTTTGCAGCACCTGCTGATCAACTCCAAACAGTTTTAAAGGTTATTTCTCAATTGCCAGAGTGACTTCATCTTGACTAGAACTTTACATAATATAATCAAGGAGGTGCAAAACTATTTTAATTCCAACCGCGCATATTTTGAAGCAATATTTTCTGCTTTTTTTCTGATGTAGATTTTAGTTGTCTTTTTTTCTCTCTTTTCCTTTGCTTTTATTATGCTGAAAACCAGACAATGGTCGCAATGTCAAAGGTAAAGTATACATCTAGACTATATATTCCAGTGTTTCAACAGCCACACTTTTTGGCATGTTACTTTGCTCTATGAAATGTTCAAATGCAACATTCTCATACTGGCCTCTCAAGGGCTAGGTGCATTAGTGAAATTATGTATGTTGAACATGTAGTTATTCCCTTAACTATTGTCTCAAAGCACTAACTACCAATCCCTGGAAAAAGTGAAGGCATAGTTAAACAGTTACTGAATTTAAGTATCTGTTAATTCAAAAATAAAGGGAGGGACATAGAGCAAGTTGTTTAACTCAGTGCTGTTGTCTATAAGCAGGCAAAACTTCTGTAGAAGCAACCAGGAGTTTTACCTGTGAAAGGATGTAAAGTTGGGCTGGGCCAGTAATAAACAATCTTTTGTTATAAGGTGGTTACTTTTCAGTTAACTATCTCTAAAGTAAAATAATTGATAATTAGGAGCCTTGTGGAAGTATCTTCACTTATTCCTCTTTTGTCTCCTTAAAACTAGTTTCACGTTCCTGGATGGCAGGGGGTATGGTTTCAAGCTTCCTGTAGTATTAAAATGTGCATGCATGAATTTCATTGCCAATTTCATGTTTAAATAATTTTTAGTGCAGTTACAAAATTGTTTCTATTTCACCAGCACTGATACATCTTTTAAAAGCATTTTGAATATCATTCTTTAGTAATTTCCTCCATGTCTAAAAAAAAAAAAATGTGTTCAGTTTAATTGTGATATTTTAGCTATGTCTGAAAACTGATTTGTGATTTCATGCATGATGCAAAAAGTGTGTGTACTTGGTAAAGTCATCTTTCTAAACTGCATGCACTGCATGAGCCAGATTCTGTAGAGCAAGCCACGGACTACAAAATCATTGCATTTGCTTCACATGTATGTTGGCAAAATCTTGGGGGAAAAAATGCAGTCACTGCACTGTAAAACAGCTTTTATATTTACTGCTGGTGAAAGATGATGGATTGACAGCTCAGGAGAGTGAAAACATTTTTTAGTACATTGTGTTAGCAGGAACAATGGAATCCTACCATAAAAATGGGGAGCTCAGACTTTACCCTAAAGAATCTCCTTTGTAGGCAGAAGCCTGTCATTCTCCCTGCTTATTCAGTTCTTGGCTGCTCCACTGAAAGTGTCAATCAGAGTACCAATTAGTGTCAATTGTGATTTATTATGGCCCTCTTTTTCTGCTTCCTGCTATGAGAATATAGGAAAAGTCCACTAGCTCTCAAGTAGCAGCTCAATTGCTGGCATCATGGTCTGTACTTAAGCTAGTAAAGTCTTTTAATTAATTACCATTATCAATGAGGTACATGTATCTTTCACCGCTTTTTAAAGCAAAAGAAGGTTTTGTTTTGTTTTTGTTTTTGTTTGTTTGTTTGTTTGTTTTTAAAAAAGGGTTCTATTTTCATGTGCAATTAACTTAAATATGGTATTAAATGCTAGGGCATGGATATTAGGTAGAGAAGGAGAGAGTAATTCCATTTGGAAAAGATTTAAATCCCAGAAAGCAAAACAACTTCAATGCAATGTAAGCATCTTTAAAGTTACCATCAAAAAAAAAAAAAAATCTTATCTGCTATCTAAATGTAGATGCACATAATTCTCTTAGTTTCCTTTTTATTTTAGGGTTCTCTAGGAATCAAGAGTCTTGTCCATCTGACAGATTGGCCAACTTGATACCCCACTAATGTTTAAGCCAATTCAATATTCAAAAATGATTAATTGCTACTATTGTGTAGAGAAGTAGAGTTGAAGAAATGCAGTCAAGCCCTGCCTGTCACACACCAGCCCCTCTGCTAATTTCTGAGGTGACTGTGACTGCTTTATTTTGAAGACCACTTTTTAATAGAAACAAGTAGATGGTGGAAAGATGGATTCAGGTCCTACCTGAGCTAAAATATTCCATTTCCTTAATAGTGTCATCAGTACCAGGCTTTCTAGCATTCCTTATGGGAGAAGGGCAGTGAAACCTTTCTAGCCTTTCCTTTTTCTTGTGAAGCTATTCTACAAATAATATACTAGGTTCATTGGTCTAAGGATGAAAAGAAAGACTGACTTTTGTAGTTTAGTGGTTAGAGCACTCACCCATAAATTTTGTTTATCTTACATGAAATGATCATTAGACAGAAAGAATTGTGAGAGCAGAAACACTAGATTGAACTCTCCCAAGGGGAGCACCTTAACTGTTGACTTGGGGCGTTGGGCTCTCCCCTTGTAATCTTGAAAACCTTTCTGCACAGTGGCACAATTTGAATTGGTGTAGCGAAGGATTTTTTTTCTCTGGCCCAGATTACATGGCATGAATTTAGGAGGTAGAAACCATGTGTATGAATTCTTTTAAGCTAAGAAAGCAAATGAAAAGATGGCTTCCTTAGCAAGCATTCTCAGCCAGGTGCAAGAGAAGCCCGGCCCTCACCTGAAGAATTTGTCAGACAAACAAAAAAGAAAAAAGAGGCCTTCTTAGTCACTGAAAAGATAAAACTTAGGTACTGACCTTCACAAAACAGCCTTTGGACTCTGAGTCCCTAGTAAAATCTCTGGCGGTCAAGGTACAGAATGCAGCACTGCCTGGATTTCCCTACAGCTAGCTTCAGGCAGCTGGTTGCTTTGGATAGTACTCCTTCACACACTGCAAATACAATCCAGCTGTTCCTCTGTTGACTCAAAATTACCCCATAGCCTAGTTCTGTCCCACTGACTGTTTATGAATTATAGCAGCAGTTTTTGTTTCCTTCCTAGGAATTAAAAAAAAAACAACACGACATTCTTGCCCATTATAGATTTATGATACAGTAAGGCTCTCATGTGGATCTGAGAAAAAACCTTCAATCCCACATTTTAGACAGTGTAACCGACAGCAAGACCAGGAGTTTTTCTTAAATCCATAACTGGAACTAATTGTCATTGTCTAAACATACATACAGTTCCCTTTTCCAGTATTTTTCTCAAAAACAATCTTTCCTTAATATATTTTTGTTTTCTGGACCCACGGTATGATGAAAGTAGAAAATAAGTATACTGTTCAATTATATTGCTTACTTGTTGTACAAATAACTCTGTCCAATATTGAAGAGAATAATTATAATGGATATGTACCTCATGAAGTATGTGCACTCCATATTTTTCATTTATCATGTCTCATGAAAGTAATGCAAGATGTTTAAGTGTATATTAAATACTCCATTAATATGCTACATATGTGTGTTGCTATTTTCAATATTTTTTGTTCATAACAATTAAACCAATATATTTTGTGAGTTTGTGATACTTCAAAATTATAAGGGCAGTGTTAGACATAGGTTAATATTTATATGGAGTTGATGGATCAACAAGACTAGAACAGGGGTCTACTTAGTTTTACAGTTTACCAAAAGGCATTTTTGAGCTAACTGTCCTGGAAGCATGAGCAACAGTACAGATGTGATAACAGAGCCTTTGCTCAGATGAGACACTTATATAATTGTGTGTCCTATTTGAGCTTTTATAAACAAAATGAGAATATAGTATTTATACTCAGCCTGAATTACCATGGGGCATACCTGGTAATGTTAAAACAACTAAGGACAGTCCTGTTATGTACTTTGCAATCCACTGACGTTATAGAAAATATTGGAGGCTTTAAGTAAAGGAAATTTCATATTTATATCCACTAATGAATTTGATTCTCATTAGCAGTAGAATTATTTTTAAAGTGCCAATAATTTTAACTATTAAAAAATAGCATAGTAAAAAATAGTTTTTAAGTACACTTCTAACATATCCCACATAAATATTAATGATAATTTATCTGCATTTGTCAAATACTAAATATGTGTTCTGATTTTTCAGGGCCTTTTAACCATATCAAGTCAAGTTTGTTGGGATCCACATCGGATTCAAATCTCAACAAATACAGTACAATCAACAAAATTCCTCAACTCACCCTGAATTTCTCAGATATCAAAAGTGAAAAAAAATCTTCATCTCCTCCTTCTTCGGAGAAAGCAATTATTGCACCTAAAGTGAAAGATCGAACGCACAATGTAACAGAGAAGGTTACCCAGGTAAGGTAATACCGATTGTGTGCATTTTCAGTTTCATGAAGCTGATTATCAATTTAGTCAGTAGATTGTTACCCATTTCTTAAATGGTTTGGATTTCTTTGAAGGGTTTGAGCTGTTGTTTACTTTGCCTTCAATTCAGTTCCACATGAGGTAGTTTACAATGCTAGATGATACTGCTTAACTTCTGCTTAAATATGTGTTACATTTAAAATAGGAAAACAAATCAAACTTTTCAGCTGTTTTCATTTTTAATAGGAAAAAGCTGTATTATGCACTGGGTGCCGCGAAGAAGTCTATTAACTTCAGTGATTCCTGCCATTTAAAAATGTGCAAAGATCTTGACAATAAAGTAGTATTCTATTCAATGTTTTCTGAATTTTTCTTTGTTACTTTTCACTTACTTAGGTGTCTGATACATAAAGGAAAACATAGACATACTGCCATTCATTTCTAGCTAGTGGTTTGCAGGAGCGAATTTTTATTCTTTAAGGAAACAAAAGAATCCAATGGATATTTCAGTTTTGTTTTGGTTTCTTTTTTCCGTGTTTACTAATGAAATTAAAATAACACAAGGATATGTAGTGTCTATCAGCTATATACATATTTACACATTGCGTACATTATTATTGACTGGATTGATGGATGCAGCTTTTCTTTAGATGCTTCCAGGAGGGTTCCTTGGACAGCCTAATGCAACTTTGTCTTAATCAAGGCAAATTCCACAGGTTTACATTATATGAATAGTACAGTTGCTGACGTCCTCTGATATACCTAGTGGGTAGAGTGCTCTGGGGATATAAATGAAAGGTTCAAATTGGTTTTAAGTGTGAGCTAAGCTCCAAATTTCATCACCTTCATGTGTTTCATCAAGCCTGTGGCAATTCTGAAGCACAGAAGGGTCTGTTTCTAAGTGGATGGAAATTTTAAGGTAGAAATAATATAACCTTTTATTTAGATGTATACCTACGAAAAAGATTTCAGGGTTGCATATTTTTTGAATACCTAATTTTCAACTAAATTTTTAAAGGCTTGATCTTAAGCAAATTATTCAGCTAATTTCAGAATCGGTATTAGATTTGTAATGTAATGACATATAGAGATTGTCAAGGACAGGCTGTCAATATACAACATGCTGAAAAAAAATACAAATTAAGATACATTAGTCTTTATCCCAAAGAACTTCTACAGTCTCAGTAAGTAGAAGGTCATTCCTCAAGTGTTGATAGGCTGACAGACTGAAGAAGGTTGGAAGTGCATTCTGTAATAATGCAGGTAGAGATTTCATAAGGAAAATCTTGCTAGAAATAGCTTTTGCCTTGCTACTGACCTGCCTTCCCTAGACCAGACTGCAGCTTCTTGATATTACTACTATGCCAGATAGTTTCTGTGTTTCTTCTCCCTTTGACAGATACAAAAATGAATGTATTGTACACCCTCCTAGAGAAGTAAAGATAAAAGTTCTATCAGTTCTATCTTATCAGTTAGTGCCTAAAACGTAATTGGATTTTTATCTTTCAAATATTTTGTCTGTGATAGCCAACGTGAATCCGCAACCATTGTACTTTCTTCCCTGGTCAGTTGTGAAAGATTTAATCTCTTCCGGATCCATTTTGATATCTTTTCAATTATTCATTGCAGTTATACATAGAAAACTTTCACAGATAATATGACAAAGAGTCAAGTTACATTAAAAAGACAAATTTTTATGTTACATAAGCACGAGTCAAACTTTTTTTTGTTTGTTTGGTTTGGTTTGGTTTTTCACAAAATTCTGACTAGATAGTTAGAGCCAGAGTGCCAGGTTTCTATCTACTAATGACACTATTATGGGAAAAAAATATTTAAAATCTATGTTTATTCTCCAAACTTCATACTATGAAACGTCAAGTAGAAATGGCTTAGATCAGCTAAAACTTCTGGCAACATTGATAATAAGTACATTTGAAATTGAATTTGAATTGCTCTATAAAATCTTTACACCACAAAACACTTCCAATTTAATTTGACATTGCTTTATGTCCTTTTCCAGAACTATATCAACCAATATGCAGAGTAGCAATTTGTGTAGCAAACTGTGATAATGTCAGTCATCATAGTTGGAATTATCCACAGCTGTTCCCTTCTCTCTTACTATATTAAGTTATCAATGTTTTTAGTTGTTGCTATGGCCTGAACTGTAGGATTAGGTACAGAAAGAAATTTCTAGGAGGTATAAAGAAATGTAGGTCTACTGAAGTTGATAGTACTATATCTATGTGCATCAGTCAAATATCTAGCAGTTATTTTTGAATTAGATTAAAAAACATATTTAGACATTAAAAGTTTTAGTGCTGTTTATGTTTCTAATATTGTTGTTTCAATATGTTTTATTAGAGTCAGCACGGTAAAGGTTCCACTGCATGTCTGCCCATGTCTTTAAAATCTAAATCTCTTATTAAAACTTATTATAGAACCATAGATCTATTTTGTATCTGCAGAGGAGTGGAAAAGTGGCTTTGGAAGGTTTCAACACAGTGTTGAGAATAGAATATGGCAGAAACGTCAGATGAGATAATTAAGATATGCTCATGCTGGCACAGTCCCCTGGTATGTAATTCTGTGAAACAGCATCAAAAATGTACACGAGAGAATGTGACCTGTTAGACCTATAGGATGATATCAGTAGAAAATGAGTATAAAATGGCCATGGTAAGTTAAAAGGTCAATGTTAATCAGAGTAGTGACATTCTGAAATAGTCTTCCAATAGAAGTTAAAGCAGGAATTCCAAATGTCTTTAGACAGAGCCTGAGAAATGCAGTAAAGGGATAGATAACATGATGTGCTTTTCTGGCATTGCTGGACTCAGTGACATGGAAGGCCACTTCCAGTCACATATGGCACCATTCAAACATCTGTCCATCCCTCTCTTTGTACTCTTCACTGTATCTCTCTCTCCTTCTCCTTACCTCAGGCTTGCTGAGAAATTTATTCCTGCTGCTATAACCTCACATGTCCACTACTGTGGCTTCTCTCAGTCTGCAACCCAAAATACGCAAACATGGACTCTGGTACCACATTGAGGTATCACTGAGCCTCACAGTTGGATCACTGCACTCTGGATTCTCTATAATATATCAGTAATAGCAAACGAAGTGTCAGCATCCTAGGATCCAAGAATGAGTTCTTCTTTCCAGAGATAACAGCTGTATAACTTCTGTCGTATTCACAAGCTGAAGAAGGAATTTAGGTAGTGAATAAGGAGGGGTTGTCACATAGCTACCTTCATGAGGTAGAGGAAGAATAATGACTGAAATAATAGAGTAGTCATGGCTGTTCTGTACAGAGGGATGGAAACATTTTCAGAAAGAGAGACAGGTTTTAGCAAATATGGTTTTAGTGGAATAAATTAGGAGCAGACAATTTTGGAAAAGAATTTCAGATGAACAGAAGTTGTGGGACTGTGGCTGATACTAGAGTGAAAAATACAAACTTTGAAATGCAGGTGGAGAAAATGAGATTTCATTGGAGAATTTCAAAATAAATAAAATTCTCAACATCATACCTTTTAAGTAATATGACAAGTAAATCTAGTCAGAAAGAGCTAGGTTATAACTTCTACTGTCAGGACCTTTTGAATAGTGTCTTACTTATTAACAGGAGAATTCAGGACATTATGTAGAGACTAAAATTCCAGTTACTGTATAGCTTGCAGTGACACTTTTGTCACATATTTCACTGCAATCTATATAGTAATTACAATCTACATAATGTCCTGAATGTCCTGTGATTGTTTTTAGTCGACCAAAACTCCTCGTGTCATGCAGAGTAGCATAACTTCTACTGCATGCCTATTTCTGCATAACATTGGCTTTTACTGAGATGAGTTGACCAGCAGTAGCTGCCAGATAGCCCTTTTTGAATAATTGGCATTCTTATATCCCAGTGTAGATATCTGTCACTAAAATTAAAGTTACATTTCCATTCCACTTTACTAAAATACTTTTTTTTTTTAATGTTTCACATTATAATTTCCAGAGGTGCTTAGCTAGACTGTCTTCTAGAAGAGCGTCAACTTACTTCAGGGGGACAGAACAATTTCTGCACTTTTTTGCACTGACAGGTTCAGATGGGGTCCTGACACTGATTGCTAGAAAGAGACAAGTCTTCCCAGAGGCACAAAAAGTAGACTTTTGTTAAAGAAAGCAGTGGGGCAAAAAATTGACATCTGTCCTTTAACGTTTTTGATGAGTTTGTAAAGAGGACTTCTGACCTTAAAATTACAGCACATAGAGGCAAAACAGTTAGCAATTTTACCTTTTTTAAAAAATCTTTTTTATTTTAAGTGTTCTTACACATCCGGTTCATGCTGATATATGGCCCAAAGCTGAGAATTCTGTTGTGAACAGACTCAGAGCACCATGAAGATTACCATAGTTTGTATCTATACTTAATTTCAAAGACAGAATTTCTGAATACTCATAGACTGGCAACAACACTGGCAACAAATAATGATTCATACAGTTAATAAATGTATAAATTACTGATCCCTTTATTGTGTTCTTTAAACAAGGCTGTTTTGCGGCCCCTCATCATTAATGCTCAGCTACTATCAATCCCCTGAAATTCAGCAGTTTGTTCAGATACAGCATGTGGTTGAAAGACTCAACATGTATCTGTTGATTATGATTTGTCATAATAACTGACTTATAGGAAAGTAGAACTGTGATCTTCATACTTCTTGGAGATAATTTTCAAAACCATCCACCCACCTGAAATATATATACCCTGTTTACATGGCTGATAAAATGATAAGTATGTACCTTAACTGGATACTCTGTTGATTTGAGGATTGTGTTCTGATCTGCAGACATGCTGAATGTTCACAGCTCTTCTGAAAGTGGAGCTCTCGGTGTATGGCAGGTCACACGTAAAGTGATAGACCTTGTAGTTTTATTCCATGTTTTTCTAATCTGGCCAGACTCTGTTCTATCAGTCCCAGAAGATTAAGAAATAAGTAACAATGTCCCCCAAGGCCAGCCTCAGCTGTTGATATAAAAAGAACTGTTATACGATCATGACTTCAAACCGACCTTCAGGTTTTCAGGCTAAAAGAAGTCATCTATGACAAAGATGGGCAACATAAGACCTAAAAATAAACCAAATTATTGAGCTATATATTTTCGATAGTCTGATTCAGCTGACACACTGGACCGTTTACAACATCATGCAATAACTTGCATACAAGCAATATTTCAAAGCTATTCATTTTGGAACACAAGCTGACATAAAGCAGAAATTTCTGAATTAAGGGGAAACAGTTTTGATATGTCTTCCAATTACGCAGTTAGACATACATATAATGATGAAATTGGGGGTTAAGCAGAGCCAACATTCCCTACTTACTGTATGGAAAGTGTAAATTATTTGATTCTGCTGAAAGGAGAATCTTTTTTATTCAATTATTTTCCATTCTTGTTCTCAATGATCAATTGACATAACATACAGGAATTATTCCCTTTGTTTGCAATCATACTTAGCAACCTCATACAATAAAATTTTATTGTTGTTACATAATTAGGCTTCATAATTACTGTAGATGTTGTTATAGAAATGGAATAGATGTGTGTAATTTCATTGTCATTTAGAAGGGGTGACACATCTGTGTGTGAAAAAAAGAAAAGCAGAGACGATCATTGTGATGGCAAAACCAATAAGAATACCCCAGTCTCAGTGTAGTCATTTATACCTGTGCAAAGATGTCATTTGGAGAACATGCTCTTTTGCACTGGAGCAAGTAGCTATACAAAGTGCATGGAAACAGAAAATAAAGCCCATTGTTTTTATCAATTTCAGAAGAACATAGCATTTTCATTGGAACTGCTTGCTGTTGCATGCAGTAATAAAACGGTATATGTAATTAGAGATTCACAGGAATTGTGAATGATAACATATTCCTTGAAGGTGATTGTTTCCAGTAGAGCCTCATGTCTTTGTGATAGCGGAGTAGGCTGAGGCATCTCAGCTGCTGGAGTGTTTTGAGAAGATTTCACAACATATGGTGGAAATGGAGCAGTTGGAAAGACCAGCTGCTTTGAAGCATGTAGCCTGGAATCATCCCTAATTTGTCCATGTCCTTCCCCCACTATCTACTCTTCTGAGAAAGGGATTGCCCAGTTTTGCTGAGTTGGGAAAAAGAATCCAGTATCTTCCATGAATTAACAATTCCAAGTGATCAGTATTTTGTAGGAGCAATTTGCTATTATTGTCTTGAACCAAATACTTAAAGATCTGTTCATTGATGCTAACATGGAATGGATCATATGATATATATATTTTTTAAACTGAATACTTTTCAAAAGCAACATTCTTCTTCTGATGCTAGTATATGGGGGAAATAGGCTTTCAGGCTGCATTGTAGTTCATTCTGAAAAGATGAGTGTGTAAGAACTAATGCCCTATGAAGCAAATAAAACTGATCAAAACCAACTTGTAGGCAGCAATTTCGCAAACTTCTTTTCTCTAGACTAGAGCTCTAAACCCCCAAACTGGTGAATTTCATGGTGGATTGACCTTGGAAGTTTCTAAACTTTGTAAGTTGCTCAGTGAAAACCAACTATTTTGGCACCCACCAGAACTAAAAGAAGTCAAGCCCTGGCTTAGCCTCTATCAAGCCCCATTAAGGTCCGGAGAACTGTCAGAGTCCTCTGACCAGCTTGGCGTGCACTGCCTAAAATAATACCTTTCATGTACACAGTTAGAGCTGCCTTAAAACAGCCATGAAAGGAGTCACAGTATGTCTTTTATTTAACGTTAGAACCATACAAAAATGTAGTGTGGAAGAGACCTCTAGAGGCCATCTAACCCAACCTCCTACTCAAAACAGCAGTTAACTTCAGTTAGATCACAGTCAGGTGGTTACTGTATTAATTCAGGAAACAGTTTATCTGTTTAGGTCAGCATAAACGTATTTTCCCAGAGAAAATCACACAGCAATAGACAGCAATAGCAACTGATGTGCAGAAGCAGGGAGGGAAGAAGGCAGAAACTGTGGAACTCAGACTCGGGACTCCCTTCCTCCCTCCCTGCATGCCCTAACCCTCAGACAGGCTTGGTTCTGAACTCTCTTCTGATGCTGGACACCTCACAGGTAAGCACAATAGTAAAAATGTTGGATCTAGCTACAAAATGCCATAACGTGGGCAGACAACATTTAGCAATTGCCTGAAATTGCATATTCACCCCTATTAGGAATCATTTTCATCAGACAAGGAATGCAGCTGTGTTCAGCTAACAATTTAATACCATTTCTTGCAAGTAACATATTTCCCTTGTAGTGTAATACTAGCTTATACACAAGCTGAAAAACTGGTAGGTAATTTGAAAGATAACATTCTCAAGGAAATAGTTAAGTTCCCACACATCACTGATTAAAGAAATTGATGAATAAGCTAAAAGTGAGAGCACAATATTCCAGCAATTTGCAGATAGTAAGGTGATGATATAACTGGTGATAATTATAAGGTAGTTTTCTTCTGCTACTGATTAGAAACCAGGTGGTTTAAACATGCATATAAAGGAGAAGCAGTAGCAATTTTTTTGGTTTTGGAGGGGTATTTTTGTGGGTTTGGGTTTGTTTATTTTTTTTTGGCTTGAGCAGTGGGGTAGGTTGAAGCATAGGTATTGGTTGGTGTTAATGTGCTGAAATCTGAGTAAAATATTTTCTATTCAGGGTTTGTTAGGGTTTGGGACTTTTACATTGGATTAGAAGTAGCAAGAAAAAACAAAGACCATGAAGCCCAGTCAGAACAACATGTTTTTTAATGGATTCAGAATGCCCTCAAAATTGATAAGCCAAATGACAAGGTCATGCTTCTCATCTATTATCTGTCATGTGTTAGAATGTGGATAATGCTTTCAGCATGTAACTGGTAACAGAACCAATAGGGAAGTGGGTACTATTTTTTAATATCTTAGAAACTGGCATGAGCAGGTATGTTCAGAATACTACTACTAATGAATGTGAAACATTTATTAAATGGGAAGTAAAGATGTTCATTTCACAGCTTTTTTCTAATCTAGGTATCCATCTTCTTTGAATATGTTCCACTTTATAAATTAATTCTATTAATTATGAAGAAATCTACTCTCTTTTGAAACAAAAGAGCTGGCATGGCATGTTCTCACATTTGTACCACTCTGTTCTGTTCAGAGAAGTTTAGTTTTACTGGGTTTGTAGGTAAGAACAATGGAAGATTATAACTGAAGGAAAGCAACACCTTTTGCTGCAGCTTAGACTCTAATGATGTTAGTTGCTGGGTTTGGAAGTGAGCAAGAAATCTGTGCCTGGGGCTCATGGTCATCCTGTAGAACATGTTAGAGGCCAGCTAATTTATTTTGGCAAATTTTTTTAGGATAACATGCTGACTGCAGCTTCCTTCCAGGTTTTCAAACAAAGCTTGAAAAGTAAGTGTTGTATGGGACAATTTTTTCTAGATATATTATGCTATTTTCTCTCCTTTTTGCACCAACAATACCAAGTAAGCTAAGGAAACTGAAAAAAACAAATGACCCATTCTGCAGTTTAAGCAGTGTGATAAATTTGTCAATACATCTAGAAAACAAAGAATATTGGGAACAGGGGAGTTTATAGACAGGCTTCTATCCTAAGCATATTTTCTCCAGATTTAAGCTTTTGATACCTGCAACCATACATGTGATCACATACTGTAAAAAGATTCCCATATGTCCTTGGTTAAATCCATAGAGTCCTATGCTCTCCCAAACATGAGCTTCATCTAGCATTCCAGAGGTGAGGTAGAGCTTCTAGAGTTACTTTTGACTCACTGGTGCCATGCTAACAAAACATTTCTGTTCGAGTAGCAGAGTAGCTAATGAAGAAGCATCATAAGACACCTACCATGTCTTGCCATGTTTCCCCCAAACCAAACTATGTGTTTATATTGGAAAAGCAGAAAAATGTCTTATCTTAGATCCAGCTATGGACTGAGGAAAGACAAGTTTCTCTTATCAGCTCTCCATGGCCTTTTTCCTCTCACAACTCTGCCATTTTCTCTGCATAACCTGTATGAATTGGATGGATTGCTCTAGACAAAAGGACAGTGATTTTATAGGTTGGTTTTGATAATGAGATGTGATTTGTATAATCGCATTGTATGTAATCCATTCTATTTACCCCTGCCAAATGCCTTTTTAGTTGGGATGTTAGTGATTAAATTTGGTAGAAGGTTAGGTAATACATTAAACATTCCCAGGTGTCATAAAAATAGCAACCTGGGCAGAATGCTAAGACAATGTCTCTGAACTTAAAGTGAACGAGGCTGGAGTATGCTCATCAGTCAATGCTGTAATCATAGAACCGAAGTATGGCTTGTAGCTGCTTCATCTTTACCCTGTGTACTTCAGATATTCTCTTGCCACCTTTATGCTCCTTTTTAACTGCATCAAAGTGTTTGGAAGCTGGGGAAAGTGTCTGAAGGTACATTTTTCAGAAATACTTTAAGGAAGATGAGATAACATCAAAAAGCACAAAATCTACTTTGTTTCATTGTTATGTCATGAGCTAATGATAGAAAATATCTTTTAGGTGACTAAAAATCACAGCAATAATTTAAGCCCTTATTAGAAATATGACCCTTGGTGTTTTGTTGTTCAGACTTATAAATGCTTGTTAACAGCTTACTGGTTATGTTGCCAGAAGAGCAATGAAGAGATCACAAACTCTTCAGCATTTTGAAGGGTAGTGTTTTCTGTCTTCTGGAATAACACCTCTTAGTAAATTCAGAAAAAGCTTTACACTGCTTTTAATACATATTCTAGCATTAACATTTGCTAAAAATCAGTTGCTAATTTCTTCTTTGATAATCTGCAAATCACTAAGTTAAGATTTAAAGCTCAGTAAAGCACACTCAATAAATCTATATGCTTCCAAGTGTTGCTCTGATGATGCATTACCGACTAACATGAAAGTAATTGCATTCTGAGTCGCAGGAGGAGACTCCTGAGGTTTAAGATTTATAAGCTATTTCATAATTTTCTTCATGGGAAATAATGGATGGAAAATGAACTATAAAAATACTCCCTCTCTTTTAATATCTATCTTTATGAGAAAATAAATGATAGGTTAGAGGTAGTGAGTTTTCTAAATTATTACATGTATTCAAGTTTGGTGAAGCAATTTTGTTTGACAGTAACATCCACAGATACATTAATTCCATCAAACCTGCACAATTTACTGAACAAACATGAAAAGAATCCTGTTCTACTGTTTTAATGTCATGGTACACATAACTTTCCTTGATGATTTGTTGATTCTGTGTTGCTGCATATTTAGCTATCTTTAGCTGAATAGAATTATCTAATTATTTGACTGTGTCATGAAAAGAATAATTTGAACAGTGAAAGCAACAGTGTTACACTTATAGGTGCTCAAGACCTGTCTAAATCAATGTCAATTCCTGTTCTCTATTGATTTTCCAACATCAAATTAGCAATTTTTCTGGCAATTAAAATCAGAATTCAGTTAGAATTTTTCTTTTTCTTAAATTTTAACACCAAACAGCATTAACTTTTAACTTCACTGAAATTGCTTGGACATTTATTATAAAAATTGCTTAACACCACATCAGACAGATTCCATGTACCAATAAAAACTTACCCATCTTTTTCTTCTTTCATACTATCTCATTGCCTCCCAAATTGCAGCTCCACCAGAATATTAAATTACTGAATATCCAGAGTTTCTGTATTTCAGTTAGGTTGAGAATGACACAAAGTCTGTCTTTCACTAACGCAAAAAGGCTTTATTTAGTGGCATTTATAAACTGTTTGACTTCTGGAACGGAGATGATTCAAATATGCTCAGATAAGCTTCAAGTTTTGCAGGCTTATCCAGTAATAACAAAAACGTGGTTTCAATGCCTACCTAAAATTATACTTGCTGAATATGTGGACATAGTATACAAAGAAAAAAAAAAATCTATTGTGCTATTTCTGATCCTGCATACAAAAATGTATTGAGTACATTAGAAAGGTTTATTTCCTCTGGTACCTGAAGTCCCAAATGGGAAGCATGTAGAGCACATATTTTCACACAACAGCAGATTTTCCTTAACAAAAGCTTAATTTTCAAAATATGAAAGCCATTAAAACACTACGTGATAATATCTCACAGGTATACTTCAAACTCTCTGATATAGAAAGGTAAATATCAACACTATATCCAAAGTATCATGCTACAAGTTTTTAAAAAATATTAAAAACATTTAAAACAGACAAGTTCCTTGAAACCAGGAAGACAATTATTAATATTCCCATGATCAATATTTCTCGATTTAGAAGACGTTCTTTAATAGCTATCCTTCGAAAAACATGTGAAAATGTCTTTTAATGCAGATGTGTGAAAGGAGAATATAATGCAGGATTACATTCTAAAGCTCTAAATCAAAAGCACTTCAACTTTCTGTCAGTACCAGAATAAACTTATCAGTTGTTCATGTCAGCATCAAGGAAGACTGTCATTAAGACAATTGAAATATGAAAGACCATAACAGTCTTGTGGAGAATTAGATAATGCCTGCCATAAGTGAGCAACTGTTGATTTAATTTAATGCTTGCGTAGTGTTTATTTTTAGGTCTTTTTAGATTTAGAGCTTTTTAGATTCAGACCTCTTTAGGAGGTCCAGTCTGTAGGGGTCTCATGATAATATTATGAATAGGGAAGAAAGGGGAAAAGATGTCCTTGCCAGTTATAGCTTAGTAGCTTCAGTAGAGCTAATACACAGGAGAAATGAGAGCCAGAAGAGGTTACATTAAGAGAAGAGAGTTCCACAAATCTAATAAAATATCCAATGCAAAATCATACCCTTTTTTAAAGCTGAAATAATACTGCTTCCTTTTTTGAACTGCACTTACCATTCACGTTTAAGGTCTATGGTCATGATAAAACAGGTTAATTATTACAGGAATATTGCTCTAGCTTCTGTATCTTCTTCATGATTTTTTCTTATTTCTTTAGCTTCCACAGTTTTCTGGGAATTGAGTTCATGCAAAATGAGGTCATGTAAACCTGAGTTCAAAGCTACCTGTTAAAAGGAAGAGATTGTACCCAAGATCTGAGGGTTTGGGGGTGGTGGCAGTGTTCATTCTGCACAATGAGCTGCATCAGAGAATAAACATGAATAATAACGTCACTCTACTTGAATTTAGGAGATGCTACTTGATTTCCTAGTCACCAGCACTATTTATAGTTGAAAACTGCTGAAAATATTATTTAATCCAAATAGCTTTTGGATTAGCCCGCAAGTAATGTAGGGCTTTGTTTATAATCTGAGCTTTATTAAATGTTTTTGAAATTCTGTTAAAGTGAGAAATGCTATGTAAGAGCTAACTTTTTTAGTACAAGCTTTACTTTGTGACAAAAGCAATAGTGACATAACAGTATGTAGTATTGAACAAATCTACATAATATACAGTTCATATGAGACACACTTTGTCATGAGACATAGGAAAGTGTCTTTCCGAAAAGCTAGTATATTAAGCTTTGCACTCATTAAATTTCCACATTTACATTTGAATAGAAGCATTCTATATGCATTACAAATGCTGTTTTTTGTTTGTTTGTTTGTTTTTGTTTTATCCCTTGTATATGCCCTGTTTCTCCCTCATATTTTGCCACCTGGAAACATTGCTCTGTCTGTTCAAATTTCCTAAATGTGTATTAGTTCCATCTATGATGAAAGGTTTTACCTGGACTGCAAATGTGCTTTGCATTGTTTGTGGAAGTGTACTGTAATCATGTATCTGCTGTCTGTTTGGAAATATACAGCACAAATATTGTGTGACTTCTTAGCAAAAATGCTAAAGGTCCAATGCTTTCTGAATAACTTGAACATAGCATCTTGTCCGTGCAATCACAGTATGTCCACAAAGTGCATTCAGTGCTCCTCGAAAGCATCAGGCATGCTTTCTGGTTTCCATGTTCATGGGCTTTATAGAAATCTACGGTTACTCGGAAAGTCATGGTCCAGCGTATAACCACCTCACACTACAGTTCCTCACAGGCAGCACTAAACAATAGCTGGAAAACCCTATTGCAAGTCTGTGCAGTAGTTTGGCAGAAGTATTTCTTTAACAGTTCATGGTGGTATTCATAACAGATGGCTCATCATTTATTTTTTTTGTTATGATTTATTAAATCTGTATTATGCTTCTTTGTGTTTCTAGTTCTTTGGTTTTTACTGTCTACATTTGCATTCTTTAATAAATTTAGATTGAAAAGCCTCAGAACACAATTCTCTTATGAATATACATGTGCTACATAGTGATATGGGCCTCTCAGAGTCCCTTGAAACTGTGCAGTTTGCGTAATAGATAACAAAAATAAAGTGTTGTCACACAGAAAATAAAAAATTGAAAAGTGCCGCCGTTAAGTTGTAACTTTAAAAAAAAAAAAAAAAAGAGGACAAATATTTGTGAAATTAATCTTAAAAATAAAAAGAATCAACAAAATTTAGCAGAATAAGAATGATGATAACTCTGCTTCTACATAACATCTTCTAGAAATGCTTCACACTGATTTTCCTTTGCAAGGTGTTTACAGTTTAGTAGGTAAATATCATTCTGTCCTGGTTTCAGTTAGGACAGAGTGAATTTTCCTCCTAGTAGCTGGCAGGGTGCTATGTTTTGGATTAGAATGAGAAGAGCGCTGATAACATGCTGATGTTTTAATTGTTGTAGAGCAGTGCTTACACCAAGCCAAGGACTTTTCAGCCTCTCTCTGTCCTGCTAGCGAGCAGGCTAGGGATGCAGCAGAAGCTGGGAGGGGACAGACCCAGGACAGCTGACCCAAACTGGCCAAAGGGGTATTCCATACCATCTGACGTCATGCTGAACAATATATAGGGGTGGCTAGCCGGGGTGGGGGGGTGGCCGGCTGCTCGGGGATAGGCTGGGCATTGGTCAACGGGTGGTGAGCAATTGCATTGTGCATCACTTATTTCGTACACATTATTACTATTAATACTATTATTATTATTATTATTGTTGTTATTCTTTTCCCTGTCTTAATAAACTGTCTTTATCTCAACTCACAGGCTTCACTTTCCCGTTTCTCTCCCCCATCCCGGAGAGGGAGGGGGGAGGGTGAGCGAACGGCTGTGTGGTGTTTGACTGCCAGCCGGGCTAAACCACAACACATTCTCTCCATCTGACTGAAGTCAGAGAGGTTAAATGTCAGTTTGCCTAAGATCACTTAGAAACTCAGTGGCAGAGACTAGAGTATAATTCCCAATCATCCAACATCTTGACTGATGTTTTGCCTATATATTCTCCTTTTTAAAGAAAATTGAAGAATCTTAGTATTTCTCTTAGAAGTGTCAAATGCTGTTGCTGCCTGTGGTGTTGCAGAACGTATAACAAGAGTAAACACATTATCCAGTGAAGCTTATGGCCAGTGTGCTATACTGCACATCATCCCAGTTAGACTCCTTGACACTTCACCTAGAAACACGATGCAAAACAGTCTTTTGAACACAGCACAATGTTGTTCCCCAGTACCAGGGAGGGGAAAAATATTAGAACTGTCAAAAAAAAGTGATCACAAGCAGCGTGATCGGGTTTAAACTGGATCCGCACTACTTGTGGTGGAATGGATTTTTTTTTTAATTAAAAAAAGTAGTAATTCTGGTGCATCCCCTTCTTTTGCTTCTGCTTAGCAGAACAGCATCCATTAGTAAATTCCCGTTATTCCTAAATATCTTTTCATTTCAAATCCAATGAACCACTGTTATCAAGGAGAAACTAAAAATTATCAAACATTTCAGAATGATAAATCTGTCTAAAACTGTGAATTTATGACAGTTATTTTGACCTCACTCCATAATTTATGGGAACTGAAATATAAATCCCCAGATTGCAGCCCTTCTTTGTAAGTGCCATCTTGAACTTGTGATCTTAAAAAATGAATACATGAACCTAAAAAGAGCAAAAGATGTTCACCAGCCCTATCTGTGTGAAATACCTGAAGCAAGATTCTGGAATCAGTCTTTTTGA
The DNA here is from genome assembly GCF_009769625.2 of Cygnus olor. Lineage (NCBI taxonomy): Eukaryota > Metazoa > Chordata > Aves > Anseriformes > Anatidae > Cygnus > Cygnus olor. The sequence continues at coordinate 22,469,054 of NC_049174.1, forward strand.
ATGAAGAGTCTTCTAGCTTGCTGCAGCACTGTTTTAACTGTAATAAACAGGAATGCAACGGAAAAGATGTAAAACAGCAGTTAGAAATGCATTCCTGTTTTCACCAGATAAAACAAGTGTGCAATGGTATGTCATCAAGGTTGAATACCCCTAATTTTTTAAAAAAGAAATACCATTACTGCTAGCATGACTTTTGCTACTTACAATAGTGTTGTAGTCTTCTCTTTGCCAGGAAGCTTGGCTTTACATCACATGATGTCCCAAGGTTCAGAGACCTTTTGACACTACAGTACTTGGGGCTTGATTTCATGCTGGATGTCCCAGTGCTGCTCATTACTCTTAAAAACATTTTGGTCCCTAAGTCACCTGTATTACAATCCAAACTGTGAAACGAGTTTCACTGTCTGGAAGAGAAAAGTTAATAAAACAACTTTAAGTACACTAAAGTCTTCCATCTAGCCAAGGTAAATACAGGCTAGTTAACACTGGTGTCTGATCCTTGCAAGGATGTCACACAACAGCAAAAAGATAAATTCATCTCATGTTCAATCAGTCTCTATTGAAATTACCAACAAGAAAACCAATAATGTGCTCCTTTTTTATGTGTAACTGTGATTTTTTATTTGAGAAATTATATTCCATCTTCTTTCTCATGATCCAGCAAACAGAAATAATTACATAATGAGTGTTTGTATTTGATTCCCATTGCATGAAAGTAAGCAATGTAGAAATGTAAAGTTCTACATTGCATTATGAATATGAAACTCACAACCAGTCAGTCTCTCCTGTAGTGTGTCTAAGAAAACAGAATGGAAAAGTTGGATCCATTTTTTCCCTGATCACTTTTATACTGCAGTTCCCTTATTTTGCCTGAATATTTTTGTTTCACCTACCTCAGTCTAAACCAACTTAAAAATAAATGTAATTTAACTGAAAGTACAAGCCAGGTTTCAGGGGAGTAAATTCAATTTACATTATATGTTGCTCTGAAATGAAGCATACTGGCTGGAATTTTCAAATGACTACAAGAAACATGTGAAGTAAACTTTATTGTTCATTTTGTGTAATCCATTTCCTTCATTATTTGAAAATCCAGCAGGAGAACATGGATATAAATTTCATAAATAGCAGTTGCCTTGCCACATATACCACCCTCAAATACTAGGAAAACATTCTAGTCAACTAACAAGGTGGGGGTCTGAAAATATTAAGACTGCTTAAGAGATTTAGTAATGTCTCTGCTTCAGGTTGCTGTCAGCTAGTGTGTTTAATCCATAAAAAAAAAAAAAAAAAAAAAAAAAAAAAGCTGACATTTTGTTAAGTGCAAGACCCAGTTACAATATAAAAAATAGATTAACAGCCTCTACCATCACCTGAGCATGGTGCTTAATGGCTGCCTGAAGGTACCATATAATCTTCTGGATGGTTTAATTGTTTCTTTTTTCACAAACTAAGAGGACGAGAGTGGTTATTAACCCTGGTGTTCTCACAACATTTTCAGAGTAGAACTTCATTGAATAAAAAGTGCAACTTGGATTACCAAGGATAGGATCTAAGGTTTATACAACACTTGCTGTTAGAAAGCTAAACAGAAAGTGTGTTGACCCTTATAATCTTACAAGATTATGTTCAAGAAGCATGAAATTCCTCAATTTTGTACAAACAGAAACCTCTAATCCTGAACTACTTACTGCTAAAAAATAAAAAATAAAAGCAGAAAACATTGCTGACAAGGTATTTCTCCTTCCAGTCATAATTTCATTTCAGTATAGTTACTCATTTTAGTTACTTTTGAAAGGTCTGATTTTCTAAACAGCATTATTTTTAATTATCAGGGGAAAAGGAATAAGTAGAAGTAACTGGTGGAAAATTGGCATAAGATTTCTTGAATATGTCACTTGACCAAATGGGAAGTAACTGAAGGTTGTCACCATCTAATGTTTGTTCATGGGTCTGTGTAAAATTAAGTGATGATCTGAGTCCCATAGGATTTGGAAAGCATTTGCAGCACAGAAGGCAATAATTGGCATCATTGCTGATGGTCTCTATAACTAGGCCAAGCATTAAGCAGAGGCAAAAATGTAATTTAACTTTTTGTTCTTAAAGGTTTTATTCCTTCATGTCAGAGTTAAGTGAGACTGGAGGAGCAGCCAGAAGAAGTTTGTTTTATCTGGTGCCCACTCTATACTTGTTCTTTGCAACAAAACAAACATTTCAACTTACAAAGCCAGCAAATCAAGCAGTGTATACAAACATAATCTCTTCCAAATAAAATTGAAATTGTACTTAAAAAACACCAACAGATAACAAATCCACTCTTGTAAAGGAATGATAAAAAGCTTTAGTCATTGGTGTTGAAAGTTGAAGTGAAGCAAAAGGCAGTACTTCTGTGGAACCCCTCTTTGTCACACCATTAACTATGCTAACTGTAGCCTGAATAAAATTTGTCCATGCTTGAAAGTTTTTCACACCACAAAACTCAAAGTGGAGATAGCTGTCAAGTATACTAACAGGTCTTTCTCCAACTGCTTGATTTCTGGTTGCATAAGCATTTTGTAATGAGTGTAGACTCTTTTGGAGTGTATTTAAGCTAATGATAGTAGCTTTGCTTTGAGAGAAAAATACTACATCACAGCAAGAAAAGTCTCTCACTGGCCATGAACAGACTGGCAAGGTTATCATGTGGTAGATGAAGGAATTTGATGATGTATATAATTATGAAGATTTTATGGCACTTAGTGGGTGGTACAGAGAACAAAAATCAATCTACTGTGTAAAATTGTCAATGAATTTATTGAGCCTGGCAGAGGTGATGAATTCCACAGAAGTTCAGTCTACCAAAACACTAAGGAATTTAAGTTTAATCCTTTTTAAGTTTGTTACTGTATTTGCCAAGTTTACTGAAAGTGGGAATAGGTACACTGCCCTGATTGTTGACATGCTATATTTCTTTTTCTAGGTTCTATCCTTAGGGGCTGATGTTCTACCAGAATATAAACTCCAGACACCTCGCATCAACAAGTTTACTATATTGCACTATAGTCCTTTTAAAGCTGTCTGGGACTGGCTCATTTTGCTGCTGGTAATATATACTGCCATCTTCACCCCTTACTCCGCTGCCTTCCTTCTGAATGACAGCGAGGAACGGAAGAGAAGAGAGTGTGGATATTCTTGCAGCCCACTGAATGTTGTAGACTTAATTGTGGATATTATGTTTATCATTGACATTCTAATCAACTTCAGAACAACATATGTAAACCAGAATGAAGAAGTGGTAAGTGACCCAGCAAAAATAGCAATTCACTACTTCAAAGGCTGGTTCCTAATTGACATGGTTGCTGCAATACCTTTTGACCTGCTGATTTTTGGCTCTGGCTCTGAAGAGGTAAGCTTAAATAAATGAGAAATCTTAAATCTTAAGTTTTGACTTTAGTACAATGATCTGTGTATCCAAATATATACTTTTTGCAACTCAATTAATAAGCTTTTTAGTAGTTCCATCTTTTAAATTAAAGCTAAAATTAAATCCTCCTTAGTAGAATAATGTAGAATATTGTCTATGTCAAGGAATATTGTCTTGTCAATGCCTTTCATTGGCAGGAGAAAAGTTGAACAATTCCATTTCTGATTTTCTATTATATCAAATTTGATACTACCATTACAAATAATGACATATATAACAACTATAAAGGATTTGTTTAAATATTTTTATTTCAGAACTTTTATTCCTTTGACTTGCTGCTGATTTTGTAAAAATTGCCCATAATGCATAAGTATTGTGTTGACATTAAAGTATTAAAATAAATTATCTCTGTTCAAAATCTTTAGATCAGATGTTTACTCAGTGTAAAACAGTGTAGTTGAAGTGCAAAGTATGCTAGTCGTTGCCAGTTAACAAAAAGATTTGGCTGTTGTCAATTTTATCAAGAATATGGACTACCAAAAGAAAGAAAGAAAAGATTATTAATCTTGCCAGACTGACAGCTCACATGACCAATGTCTTCACCCTATCTGTAGAATGGGTTAACAAAGTGCTCAATATATGCATCTCAAAATTGCCCAAAGGTGTATATAAAACATACACTGTATTCTTGATGCCTGACCCAGTTCTGCCTCCTTCCGAAGAATTTTTATTTAATTTCAGAAGGTCTAAAGTAATAACATATTTTTTGATGAAAACTGAACTGACAAGTAAAGAATTGCAGTTTTTCTTTTCATGATCCATAGAATAAAGTAGTTATTTTTTAAAAAAAAAAAAAAAGCAAACCCAGCAAAATATGATTGTCTCTTTTCAACAGACAGAAATCCATTTTTTTAAAAATATTGGTTTGCACATATTGACTTACAGGAAACAGAAAGTTTTATTGACCATATGTACCTCTCCTTAACTGAGGAGAGAAAGGTAAAAACACCAAATTAATCAGCATTCTTAGCATGAGCTTTGATTGCATACGTCTGTGTCATAATATAAAGAATATGAAAACATTTTTCCATTTGAAAATGAATTCCTTTGTATAAAAGTCAGTTACTGTGCCAGCAATTTTTTTTTGTCTGCCCCAAAAGCCTGAAGTGAATTCTGAGTGTACACTAGCTATTCTCACAAATTACACATAAACTTAAGAAAGTATTTAAGGGTCAATGCAAAACAACTGGCACATGTCTATACACACCTTGAGAGTCATGTGAGATTTTTTCAGTCTTAAAAAAATTCAGAAGTAGGGTCAGTCATGCTTTTCTTAAATTCATTTTCTCAAAAATTTTTAATGAAAATGTTTTCCTGTGTCCTGTATTTATAAATAAAGTGATCTAATTCAGAAGTCACGGAAATCAATAAGAACATTCCAATCAATTGTGATATTCCTGTTGACTTGAACATGAGCATACATACTTAAGGTAAATGAGTAATCTGGAGATGCAAGTAGGTAATACCATGCAGTCAAAATAATGTTTTTTAAATGAATGAAATAAGAAGAAAAAGAGTAAAGGACAGAGGGAATATGTTGCTAGTTCTCTTACCAAAAGAAAACTTTTGTATTCAGACGGTGACTTAAAAGGTCAGAGATTCAAGAGAAACTGTCTGCTCACCTTTTGCATTCATTGTCTGGGATACATCTCTGTCTTTCAGGATTTTTTTTTTCTGCATTTTTGATAGCACAGGCACATGAACAACAAATATACTGACAATGGCATTACTTCTAACTTGGACCATATCATGCCCCTGCAAGAGTGGTCTGCTTCCCTCTCTGATCAGTGAGCACTCATCACTACCAAAAATTCTGTTCAGCTATGGGAAGTGTGGAACAGCATGAATTACAACGGTGATCAATTCCAAAGCTCAGTGAAGGAGTACTTTTTGGATCATCATCATACCCTAAACATCATCCTACCACCCCTCCCCTGCTACAGAAATCCTCAACAGTAAAGTGCCAGGTGCTAAACTGATGCTAAACGGATAGCTTTAACATAAGATAATATTAAAGATTAGTAGAAGACAGGTGCATTTCTACAGATGAGTAGCTAAATATCAAAACCTGGAAATTATCAGAAATTATTGGAACAAGTAATCTCTTTCCAGTGGTTTGTGGGGACAGGACAAGGGGTAATGGGCACAAAATTGAGCACAGGAAGTTCCGCACCAACATGCGAAAGAACTTCTTCACGGTGAGGGTGACGGAGCACTGGAACAGGCTGCCCAGGGAGGTTGTGGAGTCTCCTTCTCTGGAGATATTCAAGGCCCGTCTGGACACCTACCTGGGCAGCCTGCTCTAAGGAACCTGCTTTAGCAGGGGTGTTGGACCCGATGATCTTTCGAGGTCCCTTCCAACCCCTACAATTCTGTGATTCTGTGATTCTGTAATGACATTTTCAGTATTGCAGATATAAGTAAATTAATTATTTATTCTCTCCAAACCTGTTAATTGAAGTTTCACTATTGGGAAAAACTAGTTTGTTTACCTAAGCAGCAATGAAACTATATGCATTATGACCAGTTCATCATGCCATAATGACTTCTCTCTCATTGATGGTATTGAATATGTCGATCACTTTCTCTAAGCCTCTACTTACTGCAGTTTTGCTTCCTGTATAGCTAACTATAATATTTCCACAGAAATCCATTTTTGATAGTTTACTTAGAGGAAGCAAATGTAAAACTGTTAGAATGAAGCCTTTTTCATTTAATAGATTTTTTTGCTGTCATGAGGGTTCCCTCTTTTATGAAATAGCTCTTTTTTTTATCTAGAGATTCTTCAGATAAGATCCCCATGAACAATTGTATTGAACAGTCATTTTGTTAAACAGCATAAGCTCCAAAGAGAGGTCTGTGTGTGCTCACCCAGCTTTAAAACACCTTGATATCAAACCAAGTCTAGAAAGGGCAGGAGATAATAATCCAAATACCACAAGCGGCACTATCTGAATGCTTCCATTTGAGCTATACTTTGTCAGCCATAGGAAAGCAACAGAGTACAACAGTTAACTTTCCAATTTCTAAATTGAGAACTAATAGAATTTAAAATGAACTTTCTTCTGTTTAAAAAGACTCTTAAAATTATTATGGCTAGTAATAAACTATTGCCTTTTGTGTGTGCATATTTTAAATATTAAGTGACATTCCTGATATTTATGAAGATAAAATAATGGATACATAGACTTTTTACTTTCTATTCTTTTGGTAGTTTATTTTTAATTATGCTGCTCATCTCAGAGAAAAACAGAAAAAGAAAAAAAAAATAGAAAACCAGAGTTTCTTCCCTTTCATCTAGAACTTACTGCAGTAAAAGATACTGACAAATGATGGTAATGGTTTCAACAACATAATTTTCATATTTTTTGTTTTATTTGAGGTCAGACATAACATTCAGCTGAAATATAAAAATAAAAAAAAAAACTATGAAGGCTTTCACTTTTTCTGTTTCTACAAATAATAGTGATTAAAACTATTTTACAGAACATAATTAAACACATCAACAGGAAAACTGCTGCCTTAGGACATAAAAATAAATACATTGAATGTATTGGTATATATTGGTATATCCATTATATTCACAAAATGTAAGGGTGAAAGTGTCTTCTATTGGTAGCAATAGAACAAGAAAATAGATGGGGTTTGGATGAAAGGGAGACATATAAATCAAAGCACTCACATTCCTCTCTAAGTTTTGACATGTCTTCACTTATATAGCATATCTGATAAAGCAAAACAAAAAGAAAAGTCCCGCAGTTCTAGAATTGGAGACTGAACCTGATAGTCCTAACTGCAGCACCACCGATCAATGGACTTTAACATCTCCTTCCCCCATCACCATTTAAAATGAAAAGCTAAATTCTGGAATGTGTTAGGGATTTGTATCAGAGAGAAAAGAGTTAACTGTACTTGATACCATACTACTCATGCTTCATAGATTTATTTGCAGTCTGCAAGAAGGGTAGAATGATGGTAATTGTTTTACCAAAAAATTTTAGGTGCAAGAAAATATTGAGAAACTGAGGACCTTACAACACCAGGAAGCTGGAAAGAACCCTGGCAGATGAAATACCGTGTAAGCAAGTGCACATTGGAAGAGACAGTTTGAGCTACTTGTACACATCAGTGGGTTATTTGATTGAAAAAAGAGACAAATAAGAGAGGGCATTAAAGACATATGCATTAATGATAATGGATGTTATAAAGAAAGAAAAAAAATCTAGAGCAAAAGTAAGGATTTCTCCATCAGTGAGAAAGTCACCAATTGTAAATGACTTTTTGCAGAGAGGAGGTTCAGGCTAGGGTTCCTCCTAGGGAAAAGTTCTTCACCAAGAAAGTGTTCAGGCACTGGAACAGGCTCCCCAAGAAAGTGCTCACAGCAATGAGCCTGGCGGAGTTCAAAAAGTGTTTGGACAACACTCTCAGACATAGGGTCTGATTTTTGGGTGGTCCTGTGTAGAGCAAGGAGCTGGACTCGATGATCCTTGTGAGTCCCTTCCAAATCGGGATATTCTGTGATCACATGAAATGTCTTCTATGCTGTTACTTAGCTCATGCAAAGAACCATGTAGATGTGAAAGAACCATTGTAGGCATGATGTATGGCTTTTATTGTTTACTTTTTGTTCTATTACTAGAGTTTAAAAAAAAATCATTTACACCAGGGGAAAAATATCTATTTATATATTATTAACATTTGAAAAATGAGCAGCAGTTCCTCAGGCACATCGTGTCTCTTTTACTGGGAGGTGTTCTGTCTGCAAATTTATAGTGTCTGCACTATGAATATGTTAAGTTATAGGGTCAAAATCTTTACTATAAGTCTATACAGAGTCTGCAATTTAAAGTATTGTTCTTAACAAAGTTATTAAGAACAAAATATGGCACAAAGATGATCGTCTCGAGGAACATACGTGGATGAGGATTCTTTCATTTAGGACAATTTTGCTTTCAAACCATTGCTGAAGCAATTATTACTTTGAATGTTTTCTTAAAGAAGTTGTGTTATTTTCTCACTGCACAATAAAAAGATAAAGATTATGTATTTTCACACCCTTCTGAAATTATCAGTTATTATTTTTCTTTCCTTTTAAAAAATAAAAAATAAAAAATATTATACTCTTTTGGGGAACTTTTATATGGGAAGAGCTGCAGTTGTAACTAGAATGAGAATCGCTATAGAGAATTACTGCCATATACATATATACACTTCTAATCCAGGTCTCCGTTCTGTACTATAGCTGGAAAATATCAAAAGTGTTTTGAAAGGACAGGTAATGCAATAACCAAACAGGGCAAAAATATCAAAATTATGTTGCCTATATTGGTTAAAAAAAATATTAGGTTAGCAAAATGGGATATGTAAACGTAACAGAGAAATCTGCATTGCTCTTTTTTACTTTTCTCAATAATTTGGTTTATTTGTGGTAAATAAGTACATTTGAGAATCTACAATGTATCTTTCCACAGAATATATTTAAAATTGATATTACCCTAAAACCTTCATCTTGGTAATAAATCTTACCAATAAAGAAAAAACTTCTTCAATGTGTGTAGGGGTTTTAGATTCTGAAAGCATTTAAATATATTCTGTGGTCTTAATGAATTCCAGTTTGTATATACAGTTAAGTGCCTTAGGTAAATGGAATGCTGTTTGCACTGAATATATTATAGTGGGGGGAAATTAACCTTTTTCCATCTTCTACCATTCCATATTCACAGTTTCAGTAGTTATGAGATTCTTATATACTTCCAGCCTACAGTAAATGTTGCTACTGAAATAAAATAATAATAATAATTAAAAAAAATCCTGATGCTGGGTATCCAGCAACCCTTGAACTTGTCGTCCAAGTGATAAAGCCAGGTATGATGAAAATAGGGCAGCAAGCAATTCAGAGAACAGAGAATCATCAATCAGGTTGCTATTTACAGATGTTAATTGCTGGAACTGAATGGGTAAAGCAGACAGAGTGGACTTCTGCCTCCTTGTGTGCCGTGCTGAGTGAAGTATTCCCAGCACACCAAGGAAATTAAGCTGCATGAGGCATACTTCTGACACCAAGTACGTCTGTCCCTGTACAAATGACACATCAGAGGCAGACTGTACTTTGTGAACTCTATATCCACACGGAGAAGTGGACAGCATATAAAAGCACACCAAAAACTGTGGATCATGCTTTCCACCTCTACTGTCAGCAGTATTTCCGAGTCTCCACTGAGTTAAAGGAAGCACAAACTCAAGATTAGTTTCTTGATAGTTTAAAACATATCTGGTTCCCTTCAGTGCTGATTTCACCCTGCAGACCTGGAGTTTGCTTGTGTTATACACCTCTGGCATATACCAGGTCTCACACGGGTGCAGTATCTAAGCATGCAGCTGACATTGAGGCTGCATAATATTACCAAGTCTTATCTTAAGAATGGGGTGGAACATTGTTGACATGTTTGGGATTCACAATCTACCCACAGATCTTTTTAAGGGGTGCTGTAAGAAAATGTTGCATCTTGCATAGTGTAAAGATATAACTACATCTGTAATAGAATGGTTTCAACAGCCTCACTAGGACAAATATTATCTTTTTTAAAGTTTACTCTTGTCATTAAAGGGTCATAAATATTAAAGCCTGACCTACCTTACAAAAAAATAACCTAATGACGATATTCACATGCTGAAGCTCAACTTAGGCATAGGTTTTTGAAGGATATGTGGTGTCTCAGTCTATTGAGGTCACAATCAATAAAACAGCCTTCTTTATAGAAATTCCCTATGAAATTATTCTTTGTGATGTTAGGTTAACCAGAGTGTTACCCAGTTTTACTGTATATTATCCTCTTGCTCATTTACTCAGAAAATACAGACAATTAAACATTGGCTTTGCTTGCGTATTTGTCCCATGTTATAGTGTTTAATGTGTTTTCAAGGTGCACACTTGATAAGGAAAATGACTAGAAGATAGGTAGTGGTGTCACAAGGATGATTTTTACTTCATTATTAAACAATGAATGGATTTTAATTCAGCTGCCAGTTCCTTCATTTTTGGCATCTCTCACTATCACATATAGCAGTGGTTTAATTAATATTACCACTAAATTTTCAAAATGTATTGTTCTAATATGAGAAAATTACATGTTATAAATACATTCAGCTTTCTGCTGACAAATGCAGCCAAGAAAGCATCTGTTTTTGTTCCAAGGGCTTTGGAATTTTACTCAGAAACATGGTGAATATACAAGGATTTAATAAAATATAACTACAAGTCTAGTACACATTGAAAGAAAGCTTCCATGTGATGCATACTACCATCAGAGTGTTTCATACAAGTCAGAAAACTTTTCCAGTTATTAAGTGCAATGTAATATACATGCATGTTAAAAAAGGAAGTAAAAACATTTTAAATGTTTAAACCCTGACACTTACTGTACTTTAATATATACTTAGATTTAATGGTAAGAAAATGGTAAAGTTATTTTTGAAATACAGTAGTTATTATTTACAATGTTGTCAATGCCTTTTACAAGGAATTTAGAAGTATTGCAAAGCTTCACAGATTGATTTGAAAATTGTGAATTTATATTACTAACCATTAGATTTCTTTAGAAAGATCAGAACCCCAAAGGGACTGCAATCAATCATGATGCTGATTGGCACTAAAATGCTTGGAAAATATTCCTGTCCTATATCTGACCCATATTCTTTTTAAAATGTGTAGTACTTTTATTAGTGACCTCTACCACTACACCTGCAAGTTGCAGAATGAAGGATGTAGAGAATATTAATCTGGAGTGTGGCAACAGTAACCTTTCCATCATTTTCTTTGCATAATGGCTCATCTTCTTTTACCTGAGTACATTGTTCTGAGCATTACAGACAGAAACAATATTTGCAGAACAAGATATTTATTCTTTTGGGGTCATTTCTGCTCTATTCCTCTTCTCTTGTAGAACATGTATGGCAGAGCATTGTAAGAAGTCTCCAAGTTAGGATCAAATAGTCACACACCTTTGTTCAAATACCATAAATATTAACTACCTACAAGGCCAATGATATAATTATGAATATTTCCAATAACTTAGAAACTTTAGCATACCAAAACGTCATTGATTTAATGGATCATTTAAATCCATTAGGGCAGACTTAAGAGACCAGATCAAGAATAATATTCAAAAGGAAAGATGATCACAACTGTCAATATATCTTAATTTAAAATGTGCATTGCTTATTGTTTTCTTCACTGTTTTTGTAATGAATTTGATAGAAAATGCAATGAATTTGTAAGAAAATCAATCAAGATGACATTGAAAAGGGTTACTTTACTGCTTTTGTCTGTTCCCCAAAAATAATGGAATTTGCACTGGTTTATTCATGCCAACTAATTGTGAGTACGTTTGCTAACAGGGAAAATCTTTTTCAATTTATATCTTTTTTTACAGACAACAACATTAATAGGTCTTCTGAAGACAGCTAGACTGCTGCGTTTGGTGAGGGTAGCACGGAAATTGGACAGATATTCAGAATATGGTGCTGCAGTTCTGATGCTCCTTATGTGCATATTTGCACTAATTGCACACTGGCTTGCTTGCATTTGGTATGCCATTGGAAATGTAGAAAGACCTTACCTGGCACATAAGATTGGCTGGTTGGATTCTTTAGGAGAACAATTAGGAAAGCATTACAATAAGAGTGATGCAAGCTCTGGACCATCCATCAAGGACAAATATGTTACAGCACTTTATTTTACATTCAGCAGTCTGACAAGTGTAGGATTTGGAAATGTGTCTCCAAATACCAACTCAGAGAAAATCTTCTCCATCTGTGTTATGTTGATTGGCTGTAAGTAGTTTATTATTATTACTATTATTATTGTTGTTGTTATTTTGCGGTGTTTGAGCAAATAACAAAGTCTAAGCTAATAAAATTATAAGCATGCAGCTGGAGAGGCAAATTCCTAAGGAAAGCAACAGTTATATGTGAAAATATGTTGTGAGGACTCATGCAGTGTCAGGAAGCCTGAGGTATCAATGTTTCTTAGATTATGCTGAACCAACCTAAAGTGGTTATTAGAAAAAAGCTACAGTTTTTTAAGGTCTATGAGCATGTATCTAACTAACTGACTTTTTAAATATTTTTTTAAACCCTGAGATATAAATTTATGTGTACTTTCTTACCTCTGCCCTTTGTTCTTAACTTTGTACTTAGCCTTAGTTCCTAATTCTTACCTCTACCAAAGTATGTAAAATCAGATGAACCTAACTTACAGAAGTAAATTCAAGGCTACAAATCTCCAAAGAAAAATATTGCCATCTTGATTACCATTTAATATTTAAGCTTCTTCTGCAGAGTTGGTTCTGATATAATCAAATAAATAAAAAGCTTCAAGTAATTCAAATCCACATCTTTGAAAGTGTTACTAGTCTTGCCTGAGCTGTTATGTCTACAAAGTTCACTACTGTGCACTGTTGCATCACCTGCAAAACCCAATGATAGAACTTGAGCATATTTTGTTTCTATTTAATCCAGCATTAATGTATGCGAGTATTTTTGGAAACGTATCTGCAATAATCCAAAGACTCTATTCAGGAACTGCACGGTATCACATGCAGATGCTGAGAGTAAAGGAGTTTATACGCTTTCATCAAATCCCTAATCCTCTGCGGCAGCGACTTGAGGAATACTTCCAGCATGCGTGGACGTACACCAATGGCATTGACATGAACATGGTATGTTCTTCTGGTTTTCAAGCATGGGTGCTGAAGAATAGATAAATGGATGTGAATTTAGAAAGTGATCGTGAGTTTTCATTATTTAACTTTATCAGTACGAGTTTTAGAAGATGGATATATAGCAATTATTGAAAATCAAGCCATTTCAAAGTTGGCATTAAAACGTTTAGGTGCTTAGATTATTACAAGCTATAGCAGAAATCTGAACTCTTATTGTGCATAGGAAAATTAGAATTGCAGTGGACTATTATAAGCTTAAGACAACAAAAAAAAAGTGGGCTTGCTGCATACATAGGTGATTCAGAAATTTGTTTGTTCTTTGGTCTGATTTTCCACTACCAGTATAAAACAATAATACCTTTATTGGTATCTATAGCATTACCCTTGTAGAAAGCCTGCAGCCATCAACTCTTTTACAAAATCCTATCATGTAATTTACATCAGGTATATTGGCGGTGGCTGGAAGAAAGGATCAGGCAGATGGGTCAACTGCTCTTTTCAAGAGAAATGCTATGATCATCCAAACACTTCAAACAGTAGCTTGCTTGCATTCATAATCACATAATTCTGTACTGAAAGTCAACACAATACTACTAATCATTCAGCAATCCACAGAACCTCATTTCTAGGAAATGGCAAGGTACAAGACTTTCTGTTCTTGAGGTTTGATTTTAGGGATTGATTAAAAAACCTGTAAATGCTCCTTATGTAGAAATATTTGGCCAGCAAAAAAAACAATAACAATTTTCTAATGAGCAAAAGTAAGCATCTATATTTCTGGCTTCTTTTCTGAAGATAGTAGCTATTTTTCTGAAAAGTTGACTTAGTTTTGAAGACACTGAGAGAACAGAGCAGCATAAGTATCTGTGAATCCATGTCTCTGGAGGAGTACTTTCCAGAGCTATTCTGAGTTATAAAGACTTTGCAAAGCTCTCCAAAAAGTTGGCAAAAACAATAACACTCTATAAATTCTGGTGACAATTTAACTAGAAATCAACCTCCCAGATTTTGACAAATTCAAACAGCTTCCATGTGGCATCCATACGTACGTTTGTGAATAAGACTGTTAGAGTGGTATACTTTTCTGCTGTAAGCAGAAACTATAGTCTTGGTTTAAAGCTTTTATAAACTTGAATCAATGACAGCCTGACTTTATGGTTACCATTAAGTAAAGCAGATCTTAAAAGTAAGACAACAGCTTAAATATATTGGGCTTCACCTCCCACTTCCACAAGTGTCCCCCCCAGAGGGATATTATGCCCAGCACAGAATAAGGATATTTGTATAAGCCTCTGCTGGGGATTACTGCAGTGAATGGCAGCAACAGTAGCTTCATCCTACATAGCACTGAAAGGCCTTAATTCCCTCCGATGGCAATGGGAGTATGGGATACTCAGCACTTTGTAGGATCAGGCCCTTAAGCTGCAGGTGGGTGCAGCCTAAGCCTAAAGTAGTTTATTGAATTATTTCTGAAGATATTACAAAGTCATGTATGCCTTAACTAATTCATTACCACTAATGGATGTACAAACACCTGTTTCGCATGAAATAGTAACTAAAACTGGATGTTGTCGGGTTAAACTTTGCATAATGCAGGAATTGGTGTAATGGAAATAGTCTTGGATTTGTCATTAATGTGAAAGAGTAACTAAATGGATTTAATAGCCCGTATTCTGAAGTATGATTGTGAGGCAGTATGGAGGCTTTTTTTTTTTAATAAAATGTGAAAAAAAATCAAGTTTAGCATCTTGTTATGTTTTATCTCTTGCTGAGTTCACAATTCTAACCCTCAGGTTTTATGGCACTTAATTTTCATAAAATGTGAGTTTGAATATATTACACTTAGTGCAAGGATAATATGACAATTGTCTGATTTATTTTGTACTTATGAAAGATTTATCTCTTTCCTGTCTGCTTCATACCTAAATACATGGAATAACACCACCCACTGGTAAGAGCAGGAGGTATTTATATCAAATTTAATTCCAGTATAAAGTGTGGAGAATATCCATGTTATCTGTTGGGTTTAGAGCTTGTTCAGTGCTTTCTAATTTTAGTTGTATTTTTTTTGCATGATGAAAGGGTAGTTAGCAAAGGAATATAGTCCAAGTAGAATCAGATGTGGGGCAAAATGGCTTCTAAAATTAGGTATTAAGAAATGCTAATCTAACCGCATTTATTAATCACTGTTTTACCCCACGACTCAAATCATGCTTTTCTGCCCAAAAAAGGTCATGTGCATATTGGTTTGCATTAGATAGTTGCTCTGTAGGAATGTCACTGACAAAGTTGCCATGCTGATCATTCTGCATTATCCTTTGTGTGAATGCTCTTAGTTCCAACCATATATGCATGTTAGCACAAGCATCAATGAAGTTTTCTCAGCTATAAGCCATGTGCATATGAATGGACTTGCATGTGGTATTGAGAACTTAATTTTGCATGAAATATTTGCATTTACACACCAAAGGGCTAATACTGCCCTCAGACAAATGTGTTTGACTCCTGTTGATCTTTACTAGGAGTTTTTTACAAATATCTGAAGGCAGAATTTGATCCAATCTTTCTTTTTCATTTCATTTCATTACTGAAAATTGAGTAAAATTAGAAAACTCAATCCTCTTTCTCCTTTGAAATACGAAATGCATGAATAACTTACTATATATATATGTACAGACCATGTATACACATACACATATATATATGAAAATAATACTAGAAAACATGTTTCAAAAGATGCTTTTAATTATCATCAGTAGTATACATAAGAAATCAGGAAATGTGGAAAAAAATATAAACTCAGGAATAATACTTTATTAAGACTACATAACCTTGCTTTCTTAAACAAAGTCCTACACTTTACACTGAAAATCAGAAGATAATATTTTTTTTTTTTATTTGAAATGGCTAAACTTAAAAGTAGCTTTAAAAATTTGCTGTTGAAATATCCTGAGAACATTGCTTATTTGTACATTTGTTCCCCTCCACTTCATTTCTACATCTCTTTGATTATGTTTCATTGCATAATGTATTTTGATAAAAAACAGTTCCACATAATTATGCATGGACTGGATAAACAGGATTTGGGATTTATTTTAATCTGGATAAAAATCTTGAGTCTACAGAATAAGCATAATTTAAATCATATCCCTGTGGTATACACTGGCAAAGTTAAATTCCAAGAAAATTATTTACAGTGTATATTGTTTCATGAAATATCTCACCAGTCTCAAAGATTCAATTACTTTTCTTTTTTTAAATTATCCTGTTCTGTTTTTCCTAAATTCTCTTTGCCTTCTTTTCCCTACTTCATTCCAGCATTATCAGTCCAGCACTGATAATAGCATGCCTGTGATGCTTTCTTTAAAAAGATAACATATTTAGTGTTTGAGATCCTTTTTTAAGTTATGCATGTATTATTTATAAACTCCCCCTTTCTTTCCATGGATCTTCTGTGCATCAGAATAGCTTTATTGGTTTATTTTACCTTAAAAAAAAAAAAAAAAAAAAGAGAGGAAAAAAAAAAGAAAAAGTTCAAAGTAAATAATTGGGACAAGTTTAGAAAGTCTTTAGCCAAATGTAAGTTAATTAAAATTTTGGATGCAGGACAGATGCATTTTTGGTTTGGGCTTTGGTACTATGAAAGGAGAGAGCAAGTCAACATTTTTATGTATAAATTTATGGAACCTTTCTCTAGCAAGCATCCAGGCAAATGGTTGTTTTTACACTTGTAACTGGCTTCAGCCATCAAGCAAGTACAGCAGAACACACAGCTATCTTGAAAGTTCAGAACCAGCAATGCCACTTTATCAAATAAAGGCAGGTTCATCATTGCTTTGGTAAGGCTTCTTTTGTCAGAAATTGTACACTGGTCACTGTATGAAACCACTACACTTTGTAATTCTTGCTTTTGTCTCTACTGTAATCCCTTCTTATGACCAAAACAAATCTACCAATACAACTATTGCCAGCAGTATCTTTGAAACAGAAAGACAGGAAAGTAAACTAAAATTTCAAAAATAGCAATGTTGCTTATAACATCAGAAGAGTAATCCAAATTAGAAGTGTTTGGAACAAAAACTAGTAGTACTTGGTTACACAGAGGGAATATGTAATCACAATGAAAAGTGGTACTGTTACTTACCTCTATGTCATGATGGAAATCATACGACATAAGCTTACCAAAAAGTACCTCAGATATGAGGTATGTAAAGCTGTTTGTTTATGTAAAGCTGTTCTTTCTTTTTCTGTAACAAGACTACTTAAAAAACATGCATGACTACATTTAATCAAGTTATGGGAAAGAAGATCTCATATAAACAATATGAGGTTCAAGAATGTCAATCTATTTGCAAAGTGATCTTTTAACAGTTTCTCCCTGAATAGTATTTTTTGGTCTAACGTCTCAAAACAAGAGCAATTAATAATTTTCCAACTATCATCACCATATTTTTGGAAATATGTGGATCTGGCTTACTTCCAGCTTGTACAGACATTCACCTTTTCGTTTGATGAAAGAGTCAACTTCTGAGGAAGCTGAAATCATTTTCTGTCCTCTTCATCCAGAAATGTAACATCTCAGAAATCACCTTTCAGATGTACTCAGAAAGTTTGGTAAGACAAAGAATGATCCACTGCAGCTCCGGTAATTTTACACAAATCTGTTTCATGCCAATGAGTGAAAGCAGAAGAAACTAATTCTTGATAAGTTTGTCAGCCATCAAATCTCATTGAAAAGTGAATTAGCACATCATCACAACTTCTCTCTCAACTGTTGTAAGGACCTCCTTCATATCCTGCCAAAAAAATAAAATAAAATCTGACTGCAATATTTTCTGGTACAAAGAAGAATCGTCAGAAATAATTCTTATTCTTTGTAGGAGTCCAAGAGCTGCTGAAACAGAATTATCACCACCTGTGACCTTGTTTATTCTTTTCTAAATGGTGAAAGCCCTTGGAAATACTTCAGCCTTCTGCTTATAGAAATACTTGATTTCCATAATTAGCTATCACGGAAATAGTAAATTCTCTCTAGAAATAGAACTAGGTTGAATTACATAAAGGCTTTGCCTAGATGAAGCTGCTACTAAAATCTGAAAGTCATATCTTTATAACAGAACTAAATCCTGCACTACTCTTTCCCTCTTGAGGGGACAGCCACTAGGGGACAGAGATCCTAATTCAAAATCTATGCAATTTTTCCAGCTAAAGAGTTTCAGATAATGCTAAAATTATGTGGGAGAAAGATAAAAACTGGAGACATAGGTTATTTCACCAAATATATTAATTACTATGAATTAATTTCACTCATTCTTACAGAACACAAAGAAAAATGTTAATTTTGAATATAAATCCTCATTAGAATGATCTCTCCAAGGCATGGGTTTGTTCCCTGTAAGTAGTTCAAAATTTCTTCTTCAAACTGTCCAGGAACTTAATTCAGTAGTAAGTGACACCAGTGTCCTGAGATTTGTATTACGCAGATGGGATCTAAATAGAGAATAAGTATGTGTGGTTGAAGACAGAAAGTATCTTTATTCCAGCTTCTTTGCATCTTTAGCTGCTCAATTTTTTGCTGGGTTAGTTTTTGGTTGGAATAGTTTCCGAAACCATTGCAACATAGGGCAGTAATAAAGAGGTAATGTGGGGAAGGACCAGGGTTTCAGTTTATTCCGTTTTAAATTGTCATCTGAACTTGAGAGTCCACCTTTATCTTTCTGTCTATATGCTGGGTTCTTTCCCACTCATAAGTCTGGCTTTGATCCTAGGACAAGAAAAACTTAGCTCAAATGAGTTTCAACAGGCCCCAAACAGACCCACGACACTCTTTTCTCTCTTGCCCTCTTTAACTGCTGCCTGGCATTTAATGTTTGATCCCACCTATTCCTCCAACAGAGGAAATGGATGACAGCTGAAGATTATATGCAGAGTTCAAGGAATATCTTTGATTACTGGACTGCAGGGTCTGGAGCATCTCCAATATTAGCAAAGGCTAAGACAGCTTGGACTGCTCAGCCTGGAGAAGAGAAGTCTCAGGGGGATCTTACTCATTTGTATAAATGCCTTAAGGAAGGGTGCAAAGAAGATGGATCCAGGCTCATTTCAGTGGTGCCCAGTGGACAAGAGGCAATGGGCACAAACTGAAACACAATGTTCCTGTCAGAACATCAGGAAGCAGGTTTTATTACTGAGAGTAACTTGAGTGCTGGCACAGGTTTCCCAGAGAGGCTGCAGAGTCTCCATCCTTGGAGAGATTCAAAAGCTGTCTAGAAATGGTCCTGGGCAATCTGCTGCAGGGGGGCTGGAGCAAATGACATCCAGAGCTCCCTTCCAACCTCAAACATTCTGTGATCCTATTGATATAGGATGTGATGATATTTTGATGTTTAATGATGAGTATTGTAGTTAAGATTCTGATTTACTTCTCCTTTGATGTTGTCTAAATATTTTCTGTGGGACAATACCTGTTCCAGAACTGAGGAGAGAAAAATATAAAAATTGTCATGAATCTTATCTTTTACCTCAACGTCATGAATCTTATCTTTTGCCCCAAACATTTGCTAGTTTTCTGAGGTTAATACGTACAAATGTTTCTAATTCTGGTGTCACAAATGTGTCTGATACATGTGTGAGTGATATTTAATTGTCATCTTGTAAAAGTGTACTTGATGCAGCTGGATTCCCTCTCCACATATAAAAGACTACGTTCTTCAAGGCAACATGAATCACGTCCCTACTATCATCTCTAAATTTCAATTGTGAATTCCACATAAAAAGTTTTATTTCCTTCTCAGTGATATTTTCCTCCTCTCTAAGCATGTCAAATAGATAAACCAAAATTATTTGACATGGAATAAGTTTCATTCCATACAGGAAGAGGCAACTGTACTTCGACTCCATAACTATCAAAGAGAAACAACAGGAGCCTTTGGTCACAGCATCATTTTTTTTTTAATTTTATTTTTTATTATTTTTTTTTGGTGAGCGGTGGTTTGAGAATGTTTTCCTTCTTTGTTAAATTTCTTTTTAGAACATCTGAGTATCTTCAATTATGCATGAATTCTGATTCTAACCATGAGAATCTAAGACTTTCCTCACCAGGGCAAGATGGAACCACTATTAAGGCGATATTGACTGTAACAACAGAAACACGGCAGGAAAGAATGGAGCAACTGAAACCTAAACTTGTATAAATCTTTATTCAAGTGATTTATTTGTTTTGGATTCATCATTGAGAATAATGCTATTTAAAGTGAAATTCCTAGCTTTATAATTTTCAAAATTTTAAACTCTTATTTTGAATCAGTCAGTCCTGCATTCATATAATTTCACGATTATTTTGGCTTTTATTTTTTAAAAAGTGTGTATTACATTTTTCTTGTTACACTGGAATATGACTTAAATGTGTTTAAAAATTCAAAAAGCTTGCAACAAATAAAAAGAAGTGAAATACCGTATTTAGCTTTGTATTATTTTTAAGACAATCTCATGATTTTGAAGAATGGATGGACAATTTTCTAATATTTAGAGTTGTCAGTATGTACACACGATATACTGATGTTGATTCTCACATTGTTAGAACATGATTTTTCAGTGCAATTTTTCCTGCTGTATACACACAAAGATATTTCTGAGAATCAGATAATTCCTTATTAACACAAGCTAAAATTGGTGAATAAGATTTTTTTTTCTCAAAGTAATGAAAATCTGAATATTGGAAATGTACACAGAGGCTTGGATTGATAAGATGCTGTCCATACCGCACAACATAAAATTTAGTTTGGAAACATCTTATTCTATATATCATCAGCTATGGGACTTGGATTTGATACCTCACTGCATACTATGTGAGCAATATGGTAAGCTCCTTTTAGTAATGTAGTATATAGCAATGTTTTAACAAATTTATCTTCAAAACAGCTTTTTTCTTGCATTTCCAAGCTTATTTTAGTGGAGTAATCTCCAAAACTCCATTGAAAATTAATGTTATTTGGGTGCCTGTCACCATTCCAAACATTTAACAGTTGTGGTATTAAGGAGTAAATGTGCTTCCTCTCTGATGTATAATTGTTCTAGAGTGTAAGCTCCATGGAGCAGGAACTTTTTCATCACAGATGCTTGAACTGAGGATAGTATCTTTCAGATGTTATTGGTATTTAAGTAACTATTAACTAATATGCGATGATTTTAGAACAGTTTCATATTAAGCATAAATTAGTTATGAAAATAATTGTTTCTTAAAGATATCCCCAAAGTATCTTCAGAAATATAAACCAACACACATGGTCTGCATGTTTTTTGCTTAATGGTAAAGTGCAATCCCTTGATAAATGAGATAAACAGAAGCTGATGTGAAAAATGAATACAATTTATCCTAAACTGTACTCCTGAGTTCCTAACCATTCAAATACCATTTCTTGTATCTCTGAATAGAAAATGCATTTCCTATTTTACATCCTATAAAAAATGGAGCTCTTCTAAATTGTATTCAGATACGGTTATAAGAAAATAAATAAATAATTCAAAATAGGTCTTTTTTACTGACATGCCTTGAGAATAACTTCAAAATAAACACCTGCAACTTTTCCCCAGTTGTCTCATTGACCAGACAAATTTAGTTATCAGTTTCTCATTATCATTCAGTAAATAAATTGCTACAATCCACAGTGCTTTTAATCAAATGTAAGTACATTAAAATTAACAGAGTAATTCCGTACTAATATATTTCTAGTAGTGTAAGAGATATCAAAAACAGAATGGTAACATAGAAACTTTTCATTTATCATGTTTTCTTTTGCTTATTGTTGTTGAATGCTGGCTTTTTCTGAGGATGTATTAATTTCATGTGATAATGCCCTATGACTCACAAAAGTTTTGTATGTATGTGTGTTATAACATTGTGTTTGTTATTTCACAGCATTGATTTCCATTAGCAATCATAGAAACATTTTAAACTCAGTTAAAAGTACTAATATTTCATTTATAAATCATAGCTTGGCTTGCGTGGAAAAAAGCCTCATATCAGAAATGTGTTCATCTTCTCCATTAGCAAGAGATGTGAATATATTTATGCAAGAAGAGTGAATGCACAGACCTTTATTGTGCTGAAGTAAGAACAAATATAGCAACAAATGAATGCATCTTGTATATATTTTTTTCTGTGCAGGATACAGGATAAACAGAAATGAATTGATAGACTGCTCTAATAACAAAAAGTCACATCCTGTTCACATTATTCATGACTGGTAGCATCAGTTCATGTTCTGTCCTTAGAAATATGCAACAGATATAGCCTGTCCCATTGCACTTCCAGGGTAAGCATATGACCCATTAACATCATTGAGAGAGACAATAGGATTTAAATGACAGAAAGGGTGGTACATAATAATGTGTCAGCCCCATTTCTGAACAGAGAACATAGAGTCATGAGGTGGGCAGCACTCCCATAGAAGTCATTTGCAGAAATGTTCATTGACTCAAAGAAACAGAGGTAAGCTTTTCTAAATCGTTTAGGATCATTTCAGACATAATGACAATCTTGCAAATAGGTTACTTTTTTTCTTCTAAACAAAATTAGCATGTTACCATGGTACCCAAGAGGAAGCCTGTGGTTCTACTTCAGGCAAATTCCCATTGTTGTAGAGATGAACAAGGACCATAGCAACTAGCCCTGTTGTTCAAAGAATTAATCATCTGCCTATGTAAATCTGCATAACATCATTGTTTCAGTGACACATGTTGGTTTTTCTGATAAAAATAGATGTTATACACTTACAAACAGAATATATTTAACATGAAAATCTCATTAAAATTCCCCCTTCTGAAAAATATCTCAGATCTCATTCAGATAGCTTTTCACAGGTAGATTTTATAAATAACATAGTTATTTTAGCAACAAAATCTTCTTATATTAAATGTAGTAGTTTTATAAATGATTAAAAGGAACTAGATACATACAGTCTGAATAGGTGAAATACTTATTTGTCTTATTTGTTATTTTACTGCGGTATATTCATTCATATATATCTTGATACCATTTTTAGCAATGAAATAAATCTTCATAATGAATTTAGGAATCACTACTTTTTGAACTCTATTAACATTCATACCGTGTAGCTTTTGGAATATAGATTACACTACGCACTTGTTGAATTGTAATACTCTAACAGCCCTTAAAAGCCACCTCTATTTGCATGCCACTTCTTTCCTCCTGTCCAGGAAGAAAACATAAATGATTATACAACATAGCTTTCACAGCATCTATATGAAATCCTTATGCTTGTCTTTCCAGGTCCTGAAGGGGTTTCCAGAATGCTTACAAGCTGACATTTGTCTGCACCTCAACCAAAATTTGCTTCAGAATTGCAAAGCTTTCCGAGGGGCCAGTAAAGGCTGTCTTCGAGCTTTGGCTATGAAATTTAAGACAACACATGCACCTCCTGGAGACACTTTAGTGCACTGTGGAGATGTTCTCACTGCTCTTTATTTTGTGTCAAGAGGCTCCATTGAAATCCTTAAGAGTGACATTGTTGTAGCCATTCTTGGTATGTAGATTACTACAATGCATGTTAAAAGTCAGGGGACTAAAAAGAAACATTTGTTGTTCCTGGGATACGAAATCTGTGAATGTTTTAGTCACTGTTATTTAAAATCAAGCAGAGAAATAATTTAAGGAGCAAAGTCTGCATTACTCCAATAATCCATGTGCACCAAAGAGCCCCAGTCATTCGAAAATCTAAAAGATAAGAGCAGGAGTGAGTCGCATTTATCCCTAGGTAAATGGTGAGATGCAAGTTGAGACAAGTCGATGTCAAGTTACTCCAGTTCTGATTATGCTGCATCAGCCAAAGTTTTCGATATCCTTTTCTTGAACAGTGTATGAGGGTACTGAGGCCCATAGACTCACTACATGCTACATGTAGAAAAGCATGTATCTAATTTAAGCAGTGTCTTCTAGAAGTTTTCAGAAATGTCTGCTTCTATCCCCTGAGCATATAGAAAAGGAAGAGAGTACCAGATTAATCTGATCGAGACTGATACCTAAGTTTAATAACACTAGCAAATTCCCTTATATTTCTTATCAGCATGTTCGTGTTTATATTGCATGGGGCATTATTTGTTCTCTTTACCAATGAAGTTTGTCTCAGAGCAATGTTCAGTCCAGCTTACCTACAGCTGGTGATGACTATTATGTGGAACCAATAGGAGTATATTAGGCATAGCACTTTCAAAAGAAAAATAACTAAAACTCTACCTAAATAAAACTACTGATCTGTTTCTTCAATTTAGAATCAGGTAATAAGAATGCAAGGAACATCTGAATAGATATGTAAGGTGGTGGAGTCACCATCCCTGGGAATGTTTAAGGAAAGGTTGGACGTGGTATTTAGGGACATCATCTAGTGGGTGACACTGGTGGTAGGGGGATGGTTGGACCAGATGTTCTTGAAGGTCTTTTCCAACCTTAATGATTCTGTGATTTTGCTACACTGAAGTAGATGAAGCAAAATGTGGACTGGTAGCAGTATGTTGCTATTAATTCACTTGTGACTGCTTTTCTGCTAGTGCTTTTGCAGAGTGGATACCTGAACAGAAATACAAAGGTCTGCCTACAGCAATCCTTCCCTACATTTAGATAGAGTTATCAAGATAATTTGTCATCTCATGCTATTGCATCTCATCAGCTGGGCCAGCTTTATGCACAAGCAAATTAGGGACCATGCAAGTGTGACACAGTGAGATTTTTACTCACTTGTCTTCCCCAGATTCTGAACAGCATGATTCACTGAGGACTTCCTCTCTTACATCAAATGCATGTAAATTTCTATAGCTCTCACAATGAAGAAAAACTGACAAGTTTACAAACTCAGGAATTTCTTACTGGACCAAAGATGCAGACTGTTTGAGTTTTGTGTGTTATGCACATCAGATCCTTGTGCGCCTCTCACCCTGCAGCAGAACCCCACGTATCTGCAGTGCAATGCCAATGCATCTCTTCCACTCCAAGGTTCCTCACACCAGGGTCTGCAGGCCAGTGGTCTGCTCCCCCACTGGAGCATTACCCCATGGTAATGGGAGTCCAGAGTGGAAGAGAGAGTCATGCACAACTGCAGCCAAAAGGAGCTGCACTATAGTCCCACATCAGTTACATGACCCATGAGGCAAAAGTCTGCCTAATAGCTGGCTCCAGTCAATGAGATTATGGTATCCTGAAGAATCTGTTTTTTTTTAAAAAAAAAAAAAGTGTCCTGCAACACAATCTCACTAACCTAACAAAGGTTATCAATACTTAGCCAAACATTTTTAGTTATTTCCTCATCTGAAAAGAAAGGACATAAAAAAGTCTCTTTGTTCTCCAGGGCTGAAAAACTTCAGTCCACAGCACAGTTGACATTTCCATCCTGAATAAGTACTCCAACTTCATCACAGAAGTCAGGGGTTCTGAAAAATGTTGGGTTTATCCATCAGTTTTCCTCAACTCCTCAGCACTATCTGATGCTGCTAAGGTCTTACCAGTACTGACCTGACAGCAGTAACTCTGTGCCAAGACTCTGTGTCCTTAGGAAAGATGATGGCTATTGGACTCATAGAATCTACCACCTCTTTCAGCTTTGCAGACAAGATATTAAAATACTGTGATCGTGTTGATGTAAGTTATATTACAGAGAAGGTATTATGTCTTGGATAGGGACCTCTCCATTCATAAATATTAAGACCAGAAGGACTATTAGGTTATGTTGGCTAACCTCTGTTATATCACAAACTCATTTTACATTTCATATCTTTAACTATCTTTTGTGTCTAATGAGCTGTTTGATGAAAGCATGATGTTGAGAAAAGAAATGAATTTTGATCTGAAGAAATAATAAGATGAAAAAGCAATCACTTTTCTTTGCAGTTTATTTCCATAGTGAATTATTTTATTGTTAAAAATACATGCTTTATTTCCAATAGAAAATTTTCTTGCTTCAATTTCTTTCCATTGGTTCTTGCTTTGCACTCCTCATTATATTCTAGACTGATTTACTACTGAGTAATTTTTCCTCTCCATAAGGATGTATGCAATATAATCAAGTTACCTCTTTAATCTTCCTATTGAGAAACTAAACAGACCATGCTCTTTAAGAGCAACTCTACCCTTGAATTATTTTTTGAATCTCTTAGCTACTTGCTCACCCAGTTCTCAGCTTCCTTAAAAAAAAAAAAAAAGGAGAAACGAGATCTACTTGCAGTAATCCAATACCCAATATAAAAAACACAGATGTTTATCAGAGAAGCAAAATCACCTGCACCCTTTCTCAGCAGCCTACTATTGCTCAGTTGCTATGACGAGTATTCTTTTCCATAAGTGCTTTCCTAGGTATAAAACCTCACCTCCATTTTGCAGGTATGCCCTGCAAACCTTAATTTAAAGCATATTTTGCACTGGTCTGTGATTGCTCTGCATTTATGACAATTAGCTGAAGATTTGGGGAAAACAAGCAATTAAATATAGATGACAATTTCAGCAAACAGGTAGTGCAAATGTGTCAACATTGATGGAAAGAATTGTAATAGTACCAAAATAGAAGCAGCTATGTTTAAAGACCTTCTTCAAAACAGCTTCTGCATCTTGGAAGCTTTGCATTCCCTCTAAAAAAATATAAGAACTAGTAATTTTCTACTAAAATATATTTCAAATAAAGTATGTTTCTTCATGTACATTTAACAAAATGAGATTCTAGGCAAGACAGGTCCTGGACTCTACTGAAAGTCAGAAATTATACCTTTGTCATCATATGATATAAATACATGAAGTTTTTCTTAGAAAGAACAAAGGAAACTTCTTTAGTCATCCTATTTTGACAGAACTGAAGGAAAACTGTAATGGAACTAGATTTTCCTTTCACTTAGTCCAATTATATGCCTACATAATTTCATTGAGTTTACTTTTACTATTTAATAAGAATACTTTTGATTTAAACCAACATACATGCAATGGTAATCAGATTGTATCACTTCATGTAAAATTAAGTATTCTACACTGTTATCAAAAAGAAATACATCATCCAATTTAATGGGTTATTCATGGTTAAAATAATCATCTCTATCTAATTTTCTTTCTGCAGGAAAAAATGATATTTTTGGAGAGATGGTACATCTTTATGCAAAACCAGGAAAGTCAAATGCAGATGTGAGAGCTTTAACGTACTGTGACTTGCATAAGATCCAGCGAGAAGATCTACTAGAAGTTTTGGATATGTACCCGGAATTTTCTGATCTCTTCCTCACCAACCTAGAACTGACTTTTAATTTGAGAGATGAAACTGCAAAGGTACACAAAATAAGTTTTGTGTTTTTTTTTTTTCTTAGTATTGGGCAGAATCTATGCCACAGTAACAAAACTTGAAAATAGCAATTGAAAAACTGAGGTTAGCAAAACCAAAAGCTAAAACCTGAGGCCAAATCCTATTTTTAAAAAAACACATTCACCTGATTGCTCCTACTGAAGTCAGTAATACTCAGAAGAAGTCAATGAAATGATCCAGATGATGTTAATCTAACAGGATTTGATTCTATATTTAAATAGTATTAAAGTTTTAGCCAGGGGGATTTTGGATTTTTTGTTAAAGCCATGGAAAATATGTTTTTCCAGTGAGCATGACTATAGCCTGGGTCACCACAAGGGAGACTTTTGACACTAAATATAATTGTATCACCATGAAATAAATATAAATCAGATCATCCAGATTCATTCTGTCTAATAATACAAAATATTTAACTGCCTTTCAAACATGAATTGTTAATTCTCTTAACTTAAGTGCACCCTACTTCCTGGGAGACTAAAAGTGTACAAGGGACTTTTCAAATTTCATTCACTCTTTGGATTTACAGGGGTTTCTTGGTCTCTTTTTCCTGCAGTGACTCTCCTAAGTGTTCCCTCATATCGGTCTGAATTGGCAAAATAGGGGGAGGTTTGAGCAGAAAAGAGGAGAGGCTTTTGGGGCTCTAGAAAGTTTTCCCCAGAAAGCTGTAGGGTACGCTAGCACTGACCACCAAACATGGACTAAACTGCCCACAGAATGGCCAGCTTACATTTCATTATTTCTGGGATGTTTTTAGTGTTTTTTTTTTTTTACCGTACTTTAAAGGAGAAACAGAGATTCAGTGAGAAGAAGCTAGCAGAATTTGGCCTCAAAGGCTGTCTGAAAAACAGAGACAAAGAACTCTAAGTTTTCAGTTAGAAATGACAGGAACTTCTTTGCTAATCACATGTTGATCTTTAGTTTAAAAATTTTACATAAAAATAACTTCCAAAAAGAAATGTCATTTCTTTTTTTTTTTTTTTATGCTGAGCCTTTTTTTCCCATAAAAGATTGTTCTGAAAATCTGAAAAAATACCAATCTTATTCTTTATTTTGAAATGTATCATTTTGTGTTTATTGAAAAGGTCATCATTATTAATTACATGTGAAATACAATACAATGAACTTAAATTTAAGTTAACTGAAGGTCCACATATTTGAAAAATTTCTTGAAGATAAATTCACATTAATGACTTTGGTCTTCTTAGCAATTATTTTCTGCAATTACTTTGCCATCAATGTTTTATCACTTTTTCTTTAGATCTGACTAAATTGAAACAAATCACATTGTGTTGTGATGTAGAAGAGACAAAGAAAGTTCTTGCTGCTCACATCTCTTAGAAATTTTTCAGATATTATTTCTTACTGCTGTACTAGCCACTAAGAAAAAAGTCACTAGATTTCACAGAGACAGGGAAGGACACACTCATCCATGCCTCTGAGCCTGCAGAGTCAGTTTTCTCTAGCAATTCCACTTGCATTCCACTGACTGTCACAATCCAGAAAATCATCCCCAAAAGAAGTAATGAGCACATTCTGATCTTCAAAACATCACTCATATCCAGATTTGTTATCTGGATAATAGGTGCTTCTGCCTAAGCTTCTGCTTCTGTCCTCTTATTTATGTAAAGTGCCTTTTTTCTCCTGCAGTTATTCTACCAGTTAGGCACCACTTAGGCACCTTACCAACCAGGTTTACAATGAAGAGAATAGAGAAAGATGCAAACACTTACCAAATCTTTCCCTCTGCCTTTCTCCCACATGCAAACCTGTTTTCCTGGGTGGTACACTCAAGTACGGTACAAACCTCACTAGTACAGGGAAGGGAAGTAGATTAAGTGAATTCCTTGGGTGCATACACAAAGAATGTAACTGGTGTTTTATTAGCTTATTTGTAAATTCTGCAGTTGTAATATAAGTAAAAAGAAGAATTAAATGCATCTTGTATTTATAAAGGCAACAAAAAACACATCCGTCTTCTAATAAGATATATAGAGAAAGATACCATTGTGTTCAGCTATGAAACACAATGAAATATGTCTCTTAATGAACTGAATTTGATAAAAAGGCGGAAGGTCTAGAAAAAAAAATAATAATAATAATAATGAATAAAGTGCCTGGTGCTTGTCAACCTTATATTCCCTGTTGTAAAATGTAACCTTTATAATTATTACCATATAATTAAAAATAAAACTAATTACAAGCAGCACATTACAACTTTATCAGAGAATGTATAGTATTGCAAGGAGGTGTGTTTTTTTTTTTCATCTAGTTACTCTAAACTTACTTAAAACACAGGAAGCTGATAATATGTGTCTCTACATGTGAATTTATCAAGATAATTTTGTTTCACCATCATGTGGCAACATTGCCAGTTATGCACTATCTGCACAAACTTTTTAGCATTAGCATGGACCAATACCATTAGATAGGGATGGAGAGCTTGATGTAAACTGACTTGTGTAATGTTGCCTTTCTTAAAGCATGAACATGATTAACAGTGAATCAACTATTGAAAACCTGCTCTTTTTATGTGGGACTAATCTGTCACTATGTTTCATATTTCATTAATCAAGTCTGACCTTGTAATAAGATCACAAACTACTAATGATACGGATGGAGATAACTGCAAACTACGAAGACGGAAATTGTCCTTTCAAAGTGAAATAGAGAAAGGTAATTAACTTCATTTCTTACATTAGACAGTACTGCTTCATTATTCATTGGTATTTCACTTGGTAATGCTGGGTACAGTAGGGTCCCATGTTGGCTGTTACTGTAGCAGGTCTTGAGAATCCAGCTGAGCAGCAGAAACATTCTGTGCATTGTCCCCTACATGATTATATATGACTAGAGGATATCAGTTTCACCTCCTCATGACTTCACACCCATCAGTGCAGAGCTATTCAAACACAAAGCTACCTCACTGCCCTTGTGATAAACATATATATGTGTATACATATACATATGCATATTACCTCTTAAGCAATATCCATTTTCTGAGACATCATGCTTTAAAATGTTTGGAGAAACTAGTCTACTGGATTATTTATTAGCAGTGTTGACTTTATTTCCTCAGCAAAGGTAATAGCTTACCTTCAGCTTTGCTGAACTTGATGCTAGGTAGTGTTTCTCCCTGGAATTAAAATACTTGTTTTCAGGACACAGTAGATTCACATAGTCAGATTTTGATTAATTTGGCAATGTGTAAATGGTTGTCCTGGAAACAGTTCAGGTTTTCTGTGCTTACATTCACCTTAGGGACTTTTGGGAGTAATCCATATGAAGGAAAATTCAGCGAAATATTGAACCATGTTACAGTATTCAGTACTCCTAAATACCGGGAACTGTAGATAGTTGCTGTGGTCAGACAGCAATTGTCATGAAGAAAGCTAAATTGATACTCACAAGATTTTCATTTTTACGAAGGGAAAGCATAATTCCTTGAATAATTTTATAGTTTCAGGGTCCAATGATTTGTCTGACAAATTATTGTTTCTGGTATGCCTGTCTTTCATACTCCACAGTTAAACCCCACACCCCATACATAAAACCAATTTTAGCATTGCAGAGTAGTTGATAATAAATGGGAATACTTTAGAGGTACATAGCAGGTATAATGCTTTATGAAGGAAGACTTTAATCCAGAGCATGGCTACTCAGAACAATGACATTGCCATTCAATCAAAGAAGCTTCTTTAGGGCGGGAAGCCAAGACTGACAACAAATCTGTCAGGAAAATGTCCCCATGAAATATTCAATCTGCTCCTCACAAAGAATCTGTTGACAGAGGTGCTTTGCCTGAATAACCTTCACATTTCTTATGAGAAAACATATGCTACCACCCAGATAAGATGGAAGTGATCTTCCATGCTGTGCCTGCTGCAGAATTACAAATAGGTTCCTCAGGTGTTAATGTGGTGCCAAGGCCCCAGGCTTTTATGGTTCTTGCACATTAGATTATGCTGAACAGCCTCTTGGGGACATTTATTTACATTACTTTTGAAAGAATATAATTTCATACAGTTTTGTCTTTGAAAATAAAATAAAGTTGCACCATTGAAAAAGAAGGGACAAAACTGGCAACAAGTGCTTTAGTCCTGGTAGTCACTGTACAGTACCTGGTAACTTTTGAGTTAGACAGAAGTGTGGTACATTGGTAGTCCACCTGAGAAGATGCTAGCATGAGAGTCCTTTGCCAAGGAGTGAGTATGCTTTTGGCCCACTGGTTTACTGGCCCTCTCTGGTCCCTGTTCAGATTCTCTGAAATTTGCCAGAACTGAAGGAGGCACCTGGTAGTCACAGACCTTCTATGTCACTTTTCTGTGTCCCATCCTACACCCTGTATGAGGTTGTGGAGTACTAGAGGTTACTACTGGATTGCAAAGTTGTGTTCTATTTATTTCAACATTTAGTACCAATAGAAGGGAGCTGTATCGTATTTTGATCCAACATAGTTAGACTACAACTGATAATTATTTGGGCATGATCCTGCAGATTGAGCTTAGAAGAACTGGAGTAGAAAAGACTGAGCTCCTGAACACAGAGCTGGCAAATGCATTTCTGGTCACAGTATTCTTACAGATTAAAAATGTCTCACATGATGACTTTTAAAAATCATATTTTGATTTTGGAACTGTAATTGAATAGACTACAAATTGAATGGACACCCAGCATTCTCACTTTCATATTTTGATATTTTACATCTCACCAAATTCTTATTTATTTGTAATTATTATGGGGGAGAGTGTTGCTCATGAAAACTGACTTCTTGATGACATTTTTAATTTCAGTTTTCGACCCACTAACATATCACACAGTTAGGGAATGTATTGTTTTCATCTTTAGTATGATCATCAGTGATTTTCTCCCTTTTGGAGTGCTAAAAATGGGATTGTGTTATCTCAGCCTTTAGTTCATGCTAGCCTGATTTGGACCTTGTTGCCATGGCAACTCTTCCTGCAGGAGTTTTATCAGGGGTTAAAGAAAATCAACACAGCTCATGCATCTGCAGTTAGTACCACTACTTTTCCAATTCCAAGTAAGACCTCAGTCCACCTGTACATATTTCCATCATTTCTTACCTGTGTCAACAAAAATTGATCTTAGCTCTATCAAGCTCTATTATAATATGCTTTTAAAGGGTCTGTGTGGTATAAGACCACTTGAGGCAGCTTGTTCTCTGGTTTCCAGAAACAACTGCAATACCACAAGAGGTCCCTTGCAAAAATTAACACATACACTACATAGCAGCTTATTCTTGCTCTCACCTAAAATAAATTCATTGCAGGACTTTCAGGATAATGGATGATATTCCTTGCACAGGTGCAGGTGCAGCCTCAGACAGTTGCCATAGATGCTTGACAGTCAGCCAAGAAATTCTCTCCATGACTGCTTGAAATAAGCAGTATTCCTGCCTGGCAGCTCCCACCAAAGCTTTCAGATTGGTTGGCAAGTTAGTCTCCTGCTGAAAACTGAGGGGCAATGAACTGCTCCATCTACATTCAGTTGCTTTGTTTAGCAGTGCAGAATACAGCCCTGTCTTGCCCATTACTCATTTTCCTCTAGTAGTTAAGTGGGAGATGGCTATTTTTGAGACATTACATAGAGGCAAGAAGTTTCTTTAGTTCCCTTAGTTCTGACTGCAGATCTGATATTCCATGCTGAACAGGGCATCACTAGAGTTGGTTTCATCAATATGGAATCCAAACATACAGCTGAAAAAATGCAAAAGTAACAGTCAGAGTGCCACCCTAGCAAAGTAAGCTCACTGAGAGCTTGAAAACTTGAGGTTTTGAAAAGACTTTTCTGGAGTTCAAGCACTAATACTTTTATTAGTGCCTTGTTCAACTTTTTGTTAATGTTTGCTCTAAAAGCTTCACCTTCTTGGGACTGTCTCCTATTATTCTCATGAAAAGCTATTCTTTGCATTTAACTTTAATTTATGTAGCCCATAGCTGAAAGCTATCAAAACCCTGGACCTGTTCTGAGCACTCATACATAATTCTTGTGAAGCCCTAGAAACAATCAGATAGGAAATCCTTTCCCAGGAGAAAACTGATTTGAGGCTAAAACTACACTAGTGATAAACTCAAATCACATCTGCCCTTTGTTCTTTTGACAGAGCATATAAAATACTTCAACAGTAATATAAAACTGGCAAATAAACCAGCATGGACATACTATCTAGGAATGTAACGTTGACCTGATTGAAATAAACCCTAACTCTGGATTTTTAGCTGTAATCCAAAGACAAGAACATCATCTCACAGACTCTAGCTGAGACAATGATACAGTCTCCAGTTGAGTTATATTGTTATATTAGGAACCAGAGATTCAGGTAGCTAACAATACTTAATCTTCAATTTTCTTGCCAGCTGGCTCAGGGAACTCGTAACAAGGAATTTTTATTTCCATGGATGTGATTTTAAAAGCCCACAAAAGAATGTTCTTATGAAATCTTATGCACTTGCCCATGTTGACACAGTCTGTAGCAATCAAATATAAAATGCATCCTGCAATGTTTCATTTTAAGTGCATTGTTAACTTCCATTCTCATCCCCTTCCCCCAGCTTAGACATTTAAATGCTTACTTTATGAATAGATGACTCAGCCAAGCACTGTGCTCTGTGTCCCCAGCAAGAAAGTAGGGTAAGAATCTGGACAAAAATGGAAACTCTTACTTAACTGTGTTAAACTATTAGCGTTTTGCTAATGAAGTCCACTTGGGCTTAATTAGAAAAGAGTTTCTAATATTCAGCCAGGGTGTCAGGTGGTTAAATGAGCAGGGAGCAACTAATATCTAGGCAAGCAGCATATGGCTTGGAGCAAGATTTCATGTCCCTAAAATCTTACCTTCAGCACAAACCCCCTAACAAAATGTGTATGGTCATCAGAGAGCTCATCACTGCAGTTTTCCATTTGCTCCTATTATTGTTATTGTTATTGCTGTTACCACCGTGCCTAGGAGCCACCTCAGGGACCTTCTACAAGAGTCTTGTTTCCATGAGTTGCTCCCAGAGAGGCTGTTTCCAGAGGCCAAATCTGACCAAAATGTTGTATGCAGTCATACATACCAGTAGCCATCCTTTGGAAAAAAAAAAAAAAAAAAAAAAAAAGTAATAATAGTGCTATAGTGAAAGCTGTGTACCTTGTAGAAGAGAAGAGGATTCTAAATTTGACAGAACTGCTTTGGCGTTTGCCCTGAATTCCTTTTCAGATGTGTGTTTGTACACCTTTGTTTCTGATTTTTTAATTGTATCATTATTTCCTGAAGTATAAATCAAAAATTGTCCTTACATTATTATTTAAATACCATTAAAGTTGATACAAAAACACAGGAAGGAAATTCAGACACAGGGCTGTCACTCCATTCCTAATTTATCTCGTAATAGAAATGGCACAAAAGAATAAATGAACTTTTAAATTCTTGGCTTTTTAAATGTGTTTCTTATTCAGTTATTCAAAACTACCTCCCTTCTTATCTTAGTCCATTAAAAAAAATAAGGAACATAGATACTTATGGAATGGTTATCCAATCTTTAGTTCAGGATAGTGGGAGGTTTCCGTATTTTTTGTTCCCTGTTTCTCAAATCATCCAAACCTTCATAGCTTGGAGAGGAAACACACCAATATACACATTAATTTACCAAACTCTCACAAGCAGCTCTGAGACAGTCCAGGAATTCAAACAGCTTTCTCTGGTATACTTCAGTTCCTTTACTGTGACTATACAACCTACTGGAACCTTTCAGTAAAATTGCCAGGATTTGCTATAATGATAGAATGTCACTAGTTTGTATCTTTAGGTTCACCAGTGAATACTTAGAAGTTCTCAAATTAAGAATGAAACTGGAATTAAAGGGTTATTATAACATTAAAAGTAGTCATAGAAAAATAAGAACTTTAGATCTTTTTACAACTGAGGGGAGAAAATGTTTAACTTTCCTAAGATACCACCAGTAGCCTACTTCTTATGAGGAATAGGAATCTCCCTCCATCAATTCTAGATAGATACCATTTATTTTCTTTAGTGTTGGTCAAAAACCACACAGAGATTTCACAATACATTTTGTAAATAGGGGGTCCTAAAGATAGATATTTGAAGGGAACCATAATAAGTAGAAATGAGGAAGAAGGAGGAAAACAAGTGTGTGCTAAAGAATGTAAGGATCTTCTTCTTGAGTTTAGGTGGAAAAAGAAAGTGTATGGACACTGGAAGTGAAGTTAGGCAAAATGGGAGGACTACGGAGTTGCTGTTCACTATTGTATAGAGATAACTCATGCCACCAAAGCTCAATTAGAGCTGAAGCTGGCCATTACTGTGGAGGACAATAAAAAGTGTGTTTTTTTAAATATGTTAACAGCAAATGGAGGACTAGAGATAACACTGCATGAGGATGGTCACCTCACAATTAGGGACAAAGCAGAGATGTTTAGTGCCTTCTTTCCCTCTGTCTTTAACACCGATGAAGAGCTCTGGGATCCCT
The DNA here is from genome assembly GCF_009769625.2 of Cygnus olor. Taxonomy (NCBI): domain Eukaryota; kingdom Metazoa; phylum Chordata; class Aves; order Anseriformes; family Anatidae; genus Cygnus; species Cygnus olor. The sequence continues at coordinate 22,505,073 of NC_049174.1, forward strand.
AGAGCCTTGATTTGGACTGTGACTGTAGGAATTATAAACTCCCAGCCAACCCTGAACTTGTGCAGGATTTGCTGCTTCAGCCGGTTTTCAGCCCAGAGAAGAAGTGACTGAGGGGAGGCCTCATGGCGGCCTGCAGCTCCCTCACGAGGGGAGCGGAGGGGCAGGCGCTGAGCTCTGCGCTCTGGGGTCAGCAACAGGGCCCGAGGGAATGGCATGGAGCTGGGACAGGAGAGGGTCAGGCTGGGTGTTAGGAAAAGGTTCTTCACCCAGAGGGTTGTTGGGCACTGGGACAGGCTCCCCAGGGCAGTGACGTGCTGGAGTTCAAGGAGCATTTGGACAACTCTCAGATATATGGTTTGATTTTTGTGTGGTCTTGTGTAGAATCAGGAGTTGGACTCAGTGATCCCTGTGGGTCCCTTCCATTTCAGGATATTCTGTGATTCTATGATTGCTTTACCTCAGGTTTCAGGAGCCATTGTAAGTCTCTGGAATTGTTTTAGATTTCAGGGTCTAGCAGGTCTACAGACATCCAATGTACCTAGGTGAAGAACAAGGACTTATAGATACAAAAATCCATGTTCCTGGTAGAACTTTGGATAAATTCTTTCTGCCAGCTTAAGAAATATCTTAAGGAATGTGTGCGTGCCTTTAAAAACTCCTGTCTCTGCCACATTCTGAAAATGGCCAAGCTTTGATATAACTGTATCTGTTTTGAAAGATTATTTTTGAACCAAAAAAATCCCTGATGGGAAGAATCTATTTTCACTTATTCTTTGCTTCACTTAAGTTTTTTGGGAAATTATGGTGTAGAAGGGCATAACTGTATATGATGTTCACAGAAGGAAAAATGGTGGTAAAATGGCCAGTCCTCCTCTGATCATAAAAATTTGGAACTGTTGCTAAATTAAATTATTAATGAATATGTGATGACTTCACGGTTCATTACGTTGCTCTTTTTTATTTCTAAAATTTAGAATCCTGTGGTCTTCAAATGTGAAGCAATATCTTTGCCACTGAATAGGCAGCATGGTTTATTACTTCCTTTAATTATAACTAAAAAGCTGCAAGTGTAACTTTCCACTTATAAAAGTGAATTAAAATGCAAGTAAGCATCATATTAGAATACTATGCAATTATTTACATTAGCAAAAGCAGATAAAGTATCTGTGAAAGGCAGCCTTTATATTAATTCTCTCACAGTACTAAGCATTATTATGTTATTATATGTAATATATAAATAGGTTTCCAGAGACTTTCTATACAAAGTACACTACAGATTTTACATTTGTTTTCAAAGCTTTAGGGACAGCTAATTTTCCTGACCATACCCATCTTCTATTTTTTCAGCTGAGACTATTTGGGCAATATTTAGATCTGAATTCTTAGGCTTTTCAATACATGTTTTGTACAGCTCTCAAACTACTTTTCTTCTCTCATGCACATCAAATTTGTGGTTTTAGTATTCAGCTTTCATGCATATAAACCCATCCAAAAAGGTAATTTTCTAATGCAAATAATTATACATTCAGGTTAACTTGAACAGTGCTATAATCAATGACGTTCCACTGAGGAGCAGAAAAAATTTCTAGAGATACTACATTTAAGCATTCTGACCACTTCAAGTTTTAGTTAGGAAGACTTTGTGATTAAACTTCCCTTAAAAGGTTTTGCTTTTTGTCCTTAGGGATGTTTGGCATATTGGCAATGGGCAGATGTTGGAGCAAGCTATGCTTTCTGCAAATACTCAAAAATGTTTATGAGGGCATCAGTTCTCAGTTTCTTTGATCACCACTCATGACCTGAGATGTTCATGACAGCAATAGAAGACTCTGTCCTGAAAACGGACAAATTTCTCATCAGCTGAAAAATGGTAGAGTGGTTTGTTCAAGTTGTTCATCTGGAATTGACTTTCATGTAACCTTTCCTAGGACATGGTCCTTGTCAGGACACAAGTTGGTGGCTGGTTTTGGCATAGACACAGGTGTCATGATATGCAGTGTCAGGACTCTGACTCTGAATGTAGGTCCGGTCAGTTCTGAGAAGGCAAGAGCTCAAGCATTCAAGATTTGTGAACATCTTAGGTTTGTTTAAGGGGATTCATGGTAAGTTATAGTACTTTTTGAAGGTTGAAAGGGATTAAATCTATAGACAAGGCCAAAACTGGTTTTCAGACAAAGCTTTTAGTAGCAAATCTGGAGTAGTTCTCATCTGAAATGTTGCATGCAAAACGAAGCCTAGAATTTTATCTATGCTTGTCATGCATTTGTAAAGCTTGTGGGCATCACATCCTTCTCCCATTGGAAAAAGAAAAAAAAAAATCCACTAACATTTTTTTACAGTTTCCCATAATAATGTTTGCAATTCAATACATTTTTTTCTCTGAAGATTTTAAATTCACTAAGAATAAACAATAAAGATTTAATAGAACTTAAGGATTAAATAACATTTTGAAGTATCTCATTGGAAGGCCTTGTATGAACGTAATATATAAGTAAAAATACTATTTGTAGATTGTGTTAAGAACCAATCTGAAATACCCAAGTCAAAGAAAGGATGGCAACGTGAGCAATAGTGCCAAGCATCTTGTCTGTGGATTTCATTGTTACAATACTGTATCTTAAAAGAATACAAATTAATTTTAATTTTTTATTTTATTGTTAGATATGTGAAAAAGATTTCAAAAATGTATACCTTTACTGCAGCAAAAGGAATGACCGGACACTGAGTCATTTTTTGTTTTCATGTTCACAAGCAGTTTCCTCCTTTTTATATTCTTCTAATACCTAGTCTATCAGAAGGTACACAGTCATATTTAGCAATGTACTCCATTCCAGTCATATTCAAATAAGTATGAAGTAAACAGCAAGAAAAATGAATTAAAAGCATTTTAATTAGCAGTTTACTAATCATAAAATCCCTGTTTGGCACTCTGTAGAGCACTGCAGCCTGAATGCAGCTTGAGTAGACTTTTCTGTAATTGCTCTGCATTATATATCAATACTGCTCCACAGTACCATTAATTTTTGTTATTATATAAATATTACTTACTAACTACATTGTTATTACTCAGCAACTTATAAATTGCGAAAATATGGTAATTCCAAGAATTAGGATTTCCATTTTCCCTGTCTGATTCTAGGCTGTTCCCCATCTACATCAAGCAGTCATCTGCATTTCCTGACAGTATGATAGGCATGGTTTGAACATCAGTGTTCAAATTGTACATCAACAGCTTTTGATTTTTGGACATCTTTGAGATTTTGCACCTTTTCAACCTGTTTGTGGTGTTGTATTTAACATGCTATCTGAAATGCTTGGTCACTGACTTTTCACTCCAAATATTTCCTGCCTTTGGTGCATGAGTGGGCACAACCTGGATGATTCTGTGATTCTGTGATAAAGCATTTTTCTGCTCGCTGACAAGATAACTGATATTTTTTAATTAAAGAACAGACAACGAGCAGTCTTTCTCACTAGCAAATATTTTGTTCATACGTAGGAAAAACAGATTGTCCAACACAGGAACATTTGTGAATATCACAAAGAAAGAGCTAGTAACAGTTGAAGCAAAATACTTGCTGGGAATCTGAAGATCTGCAGCCTTTTGAACAATCAACCATCTCTCCTTCAAAGTCACAGCATGCATTTCTTCTTACCAAGGGACTTACTTGGTGTAACGTAAAATGATATGGTAGGATTTTTCAAAAGGATAGGACAACGTCATGTCTGCTGAACAGATTTATAGTTGTACAGATAATTTTAATGATAAGGATTATGTGTCTTATGGTTTGGGATATAAATTGCTTTCTGCAGGGGTGAGGAAGTCATTCACCTCATTTCCTGTGCAAAATTGAATTTGTCAAGGCATATTATGGGGCTTTTTATTGGATGGCTGAAAAAGGGAGCTAAAATTTGCCTTCTTCTGAAACATTAGGCTACATAGCCAGCCTAATGAAGTATGACAAATTCCAGTTAATGAAATTACAGTAATATTAAACAATGCTGCTCCACATGTAATAGATTACTGACACTTTCACCAATATCGTTTGTAGCAGAGTAGTATGTTAAGAGAAAGTCATCTAAGTTCATGGAGACTGCCACTGTTTGAATAACATGAAACTTCAATACTACAGGCTGACCATGGCACACATAAGAAACTTCTTCGACCTCTGGTAACCATCGAACTAAGCAAGGTTTTATGCCAGCATTTCTATAAGTCTATGCCATAGCTGCATTTCATTGCCCTCATGACAACCCTGTTTCTTCCCTTCCTTTGCTAGTACAAGCACAAAAAGCAGGACACAGACCTTCTAAAAATTACTGTGAAGGATTTGGAACTTCCAGGCAGCAAATGTCAGATGACATTGCCCGTAAATTTGGCAGGCACCCAAACCACATAACAGGCTAACGTGAGTCCCATAAAGAGTGCAAATGATGTTTGTACATGTTTGGTAAAGCAGAAAGTTACAAAAGAACCAACTTCAGCAGAATATTTTTCCTAGCGATCAGAATTAGAGAGTGAAAATTGTCTTACTAGAAAAGGAAAGAGGAAGCACTAGTATGAGGGGCTTTTTTTAATTATCACAATTTTTTTTTTGGGGGGGGGGAACAGAAAAGAAAGGAGAAGAGAATCCTTTTGAAACCTCATGTCTGTGTGACAGAAAATTAACTTATCCATACATGCATATAAACAGATACAAAACTCTTCTCTTCTGGAAAATTCATTCCAAACCAATGACTGGATTTCATTAGAAAATGAAGGAAAAAATGGAGAAATTCACACTCTGAATAAAGCACTGCCTAGATATTATTTATAATATCTTTCCACTAAGCTCCAGAGGCACTGCTAATTGGTTGATCTGAGGTGCTGAGCTTGCACCTTCATCAGGTCCTGAAGAGTCAAATGAAAAAAAGCAGTTTCCATTTTAATTCCTGTTCTAGTTGCAGAGTATAATGGGATTATTCTACAGACAGAAGAATCATTAGCATCAAATAAGAATCTTTAAAAATGAAAGCAACTTTTGACTTTCTGAATACATCCAGATGGCTAGCAGATAAAGCAATGGCACTAAAATAAAAGATGCATATTTTGAAATAGATCATCTGGTTAAAAATTATTCCTCGATTTAAATGGGCAAGACCTTACATTCAACAGATCTTCAACGTCTTTCTAATGCCAGTGAGTTCATTATATCAGGACAACATTTGGAAAAGAATATGCTCTGTTGTTCTGAAATAGATGCAGACTAAATGCAGGAACATCAATTGAATTACCCTGCTTTTACAGCAGTGTAATTGTTAGCAAAATCTGGCTTCTTGTTTCTAGATATTTTACTATTCCATGAGTATAACAGATAAGACAGTCTGCTATACTTCAGCTACTATACAATTTTTTTCATTAGAGTCTCAATGACCTCCCCTTAAAATTAGTTCACTGATTGATTTGTATTCCACAGGGTGCTCATTACAGCTACTGTTAGTGCACAAAATCCCATGAACATAAAAAATTACCCTAAAAATGGCAATTTCAAGCTTTCATTATAAGGTCTTTTTCACAGGTTGAAGTCAGTCAAGCAGTAAGTAATTAAGACAATTTACTGTAGCATGACTGTATGCATTTCACTATATATTCCCACAAGAAAAGCCATGGGAGACATCTACATTAGAATTTTTTATTAAGCTTTCTTTTGCTTTTGTACTATTTTGGAGAAGGGAGATGCAGGGAACATGGGACAACTACACAGTCTGAACATTGCCCAAGTATGTTACACTGCCAGCCGATTTGCTTTTGTGTTGATGCCTTAGCAGTATCAGAGTATCACCAGTATCACTTACAGCTGGTAATCCTGTTTACCAAAAGCCAAATAAAATTACTTCAGTCTAGGGTTGTGTTAATTGCTCCTGGAGATTCCAGAGGGTGCGGTTACAGGAGACCTGCCCTGGTATTTTGTTGACCATTACCTGCCCTCACTGCTCACAGATGTCTGGACTCCTGCAGAGTGGTCTGTACAGATATGGCATTCTCTTCATGTGCAATAAAGAGAATTAGATAATGCCACAGTTTCATTTCATTATAGACACCAAAAAAGTGACTCATATAGTCTCAAAAGAGAGAAGAAACCTAGAGAACATACTAATGTTGTATTAACCACTACTGTGGTCTGTAAAGACTACACACATTCCAGAAATATGTTGATTTGTAATTAGCACAAAGCAGATGGGAAATCATGCTGTCTCCCCAGGAAGTTAATGCAAACTAGATACAGTATTTATATGTTGTTGAGACTACCCTGCTAAAATGTGTTTTAAATAAATAACAGAACTGGAATTATCGTGACATTTCAGTTAAAAATAGGTAAGACCAAATATTGAATTTGAAATTAGCTTCAAGTTTATGCTGAAAAGAGGTCGGGAGTTTTCTATATTCACAAATGATCATTCTTGCATTTAAATCCTATTTAATTTGTACAGCATGCTTTGTAAAGGCTTTATATCTATATTTTTATTTACCACCTCTTAAGACTACTGAACCTGCTGCTCCTCACTCCAGACCTTGAATGTAATTAATGAAAGATTCATTCTGAATGTGATTGGTACTTTCCTACCATATATATCACAGCTTGTATATTTTTCTTACTCAGATAATTGGATAATCAGAGAATTGCAATTAATTCAAAAGGTTAAGAAATTTGGGCTGACGTTAAAAGTTGTTTTGAGATGATCATATGAAGACAGATACATGCAAATGTCTTCTGGGAATTTAAGAGAAATATAAATCTCCTCTGATACAAGAATCAAAAAAAGGTTTTAAAGTAATTTATTCTAATAGGTGGTGAACCTTGTAACTGATATATGAATAATCTCTATCCTGTGACCAGAATAATCTAGAACAGTTTCATGAACTAGCTTCATGAAACTGCATATTTAATCTCATGAACTGCATATTATACACAATTATTTCTATCTAACAGATTATTTCAAAGAGAATGATCAGAATGATCCTGAACCCTCAGGGGACAACAGATATTATCAATCTATTAAGAAACACTTTGAGGAGGAAAAAAGTGGCTCGTCATCATTTATGTCCTCCATTGAAGATGAGCAAAAACCCCTGTTCACTGGGATAGCTGACTACCCATCTGTAACAGAGAAAACCACAGAGGTGGACTTTGAAGAAATGGTTCATGCAACAGAAGAAATTCTTATTGACAAAAGAAGCAATTCTTGCAAAGGTAATCTAATTGGTACAATTTTCTAGAGTTTGAGTAGACGTCTTACTTGGCTTGATTATCAAAAATAATTTTCTTAATGGTCCTAATGATTCTTTACATAATAGTTACTTTTGTGTTTCCCAAAAGATTAACAAGAAAGACTATTTTAGATCAAAAATATTATTTCCCAAGAGGATTGCTATAGTTTGACACAATGGCTGTGGGACCAGATTACAGAACCTCCCAAAGGTTCACCTTGGTATTCATCTTGTAACTGACTTACCATAGAAAAGATTTTTAAACAAAATCTTCAAAATTGTCAACTAGTACTAGACCTCACTAAGTGCTCATGGATGAAAACTACATTCAGAGCAGTAAAGAGTACTTCCAAAGGAGTTTGACATTCTTGAGTTGGGTGACAGCACAAAATCCTACATAAGGGTTAAATAAATCTAAAGGTGGTCACGCGCACACACCAAAAAAAATAATTGTTTTCAGATAATTATTATCATTCTCTGCATTGACAATGCACAACCAAAATTCAGTGAAAGAAATTCAAAATAGCTTGAAAGAATTCTATCCCATTTGGCTGTACATGTTGGTTAAAAAGAATGTTATTACATCACAGAACAAATCCCGACTTCCTTAAGCAAAATACAAGAACAAATATTTGGCCTTTTGTATATGACAAATGATCAAAAATTATTACGCAATCTAAGTTAATTTTACATAAAATTACACCTAATATACTAAAATGCTAATTTTCTAAGTGATGTGAAGGGAAATTAATGAAAAGCTCCAGATTAATATACAGCTACAGTGTTGTTGAAAGTTTGCTTGTGATTATTTCAGTCTGAAGGAAAGAATTACATATTTACCATTTAATGCTGTCTTCCCCCTAAGTTTGTTTCCATTTAAGGCGATTTAACCATTTAACCACTATTCAATAAACTTTAAGCTTTTAAGTTATAATATTAAACTATGCTAATGATTAAACAGGCCAAACAGTTGGTTTTTTTTTCTTTTTAAAGGTATGAATATGTGAAGCCTGGTCTCCTCAAGTTAGGACTATATAAATGTGCACCTCATAAACTTGTTGCATACATACTGAAATTTGAAAGCTTACCTTTCCCCAACCAGTAGCCAGAAACGTGTCCTTGTAGCTATAGCAATGTTTTCCAAGGCAGCCTGTTGCAGATTTTAATTGAGCTAAATTTAGCATGTATATAGGTTACATGTTTTGATTAAGACACATATTTTGTACTCTAGCATTTTTGATAATGTGTGTGGAAGTTCTTTACCCTTCTTGCAACTTTCATAAAATCTTCAATAAAATAAGATCAGCTTTGTTTGATGTATGTTTTAAACTAAATTGTTATTCCTACTCTTATAAGAGATTGGTTATATAATACAATAAAAGTAGTTATAAATATAATAAAATTTTGAAATAAACTCTAACTGTATGTATGCATCTTTATAATCTACATATATTATGGTAGCCTTAATATAAACGTACCTGTATAAAGCTACTGTAAGTGATACATATTTAGTTATCTTTAGTTTTGTTTTAAGCTTCATTCATTACTGTTGATAAAAAGAAAGACAACTAATAATAATTAGTTGATAGCAGATAATGAGGACAGAAACTTTATAAACTTCTTTTCATAATCCTGAAAACTAGGTCTTAACATTAAAACATGTCTTTTTTGAGGAGATCTGATAATTTTTCCATAGCTGCTAATTTATATACAGCAGAAAGATGCTATTTTCTATTCTCACTTGGTCATTATTTAGGCCATAAGATTGGTTCATTAACTGTTCAGATGAACCAAGTTACATATTTATTGATTTAGTTCTCAGTCTAAAATTCTTCAAGCCATAGAAGACCACAGCTGGTTATAGAGTTGTAACTGCTGTTCAGTCTTTCTGAGGATACAGGTGTATGTGGAAGTATCTGAAAATATGCTTAGAACAGTACGATTCTGTATCCCACAAGAGATAAGTCAAGAGTCTTGCTTATAGGGTATGAACTAATTTTATAATTTGAGTGCCAATTCACTTGCTTTGTCACTGTTTATTTTAACAGTATACAAATACATATACTGGGACAAAAACGATCTGTGATTTCCCTGGGATAATCAAAAGCATTGAAAAATATGAGATTTTACAGAGTGAATTATTGTGTAAAATAGCCAACAATATGGGTTTTTAGGCCATTAAAAAGCAGTGAAATGTAAGGCCTATATTTTTAGTTTCTAATCCTGAAACTCACTGCTTAAAAATAATTCCACTGGATTTACAACATCCATTATACCCACAACCACAGTTGAAAAATTTACCCCTGAATTTGTCGTAGCTTGCTCCATTCACTTTGCTGAGAGCTTTCCAATTTCCTTGGACACCGTAAATTGTGCCATGTGTGCCCACTAAATCCAAATTACATGCTTCTCTGACATTTTCCTCTTTCTGTTGGCTTAAGTGGGCTGAGAACCTGAATAGGTTTCTCTGTAGCCAAGATGAAATCTCTTTCCCCTTCCTTCTGTTCAGTGCATAAAATCAGTTACAGGTCATGTCACATGAAATCCAAACACTCTCTACAGCTCCAGGAAACCTTCTACCACCTGCTAAACAAAGAGCAGATAATGCAGTAAGCACCTATCTCTTCCTCCTCTTGGAGTCATGTAGTGAGAGCTCCCCTTCCTGACTAATTCTACTTGAAATACTAAATCTGAGCAGGAAATCTTTTCCTTTCCTTTCTTCTTCTTCTTCTTCTTTTTTTTTTTTTTTTTCCTGTTTCTTTACTTAGATAACACTGCTTAAAGATGTGTTTGAAAAGGATTAGCTAATAGCATTTAAACAAAACTCTCACATGTCACCCACACAGGTTTTTTTTTTCTCTTTTCTTTGAAACATGTCTCTGGCTTCTATGGTTGCTTAGAAAAAAATCACGAGTGAGAAATGAATGTAACCTATGCGGAGTTATCAGCATGCAGTGCCAAAAGAAGTGTTAGGAGAAGCTCTGAGCAAACCATTAAGGGACTACTGAGGCGTGTGGGATTCACATCCAACTGCTCATACGACTGAAGCTAATGCCTTATAAGCAGTCAAGGTTCTTCTCCAGCTGCACATTGAAGCACCAGTCTGAGCCCAATAAGAACTTTTAACACATTCTATAACTTCACAAGGTTAAATAATTACAAATATGAACCTAACAGGAGTTGTACTGAACAAGTATTAAAGTTTCAACAGCCTTTTTTTTCCAGAGCAGAGGAGAATCTGAGTGGTACTAAGCAATTTTTGACTGTTTATGTGACAACAGATTGAATCAAAGTAACAAAGACTGAGGATGGGAAGTAGTATATGTAGAAAAACCACTGTTCGTCTTAAATATGTCACCTGTAGGGTCTGCAAAGCTCACAGGAAGATCTTCATTCTATATCAAATAAGGGTATGTACAACTAATATATCCCATGATAAATAATTTGTAACGTTTCACCAGTTTGGTGAGCAGGAAAAAAAGCCTGAAACTGGGAATGTAAACTAATTAATAAATGCACAGAGGTGTAAATTAAGCAAAGAAGAAGGGAAAATAGCTCAAACCAGAAAACTAAGCAGAAGGAAGGAGTGCATAGTAAGTTGCAGTGTTTGAACACAGAGACCTAAAACATGGGAGGGCTGGGACCTGGAACAGTCATCATCATTTTTTACAATGGGATGGAGGTAAATAAATATAAAGGACTCATATAAAGACTAGACTTTTATATACTGGTATATAAAATATACAGGATTAGAAGGGGAATTAAATTCAGCACACTAGCTGCAACTGTAGTAAGATCTTAATAATGCATTTGAGTTTTTTTAGCTTAAAGTAATTTACTATTTCTACCTTAATACAAATTTTTATCTGTACTTCAAAAATATATATTTTTTTTTATCATGAAGCTTCATTTAGTATTAAAAGTGACCTATGACTGACCTAGAAATACAGAACATTTCATTCTTTTAGGAGTCACAGATTATTAAACAAAATGAACTGGCACCTTTCACACCACAGTACTATAAGAGTCTCTGAAACATGCTTTACACACCAATATAAGGGTTGGGCTGGAGAAAAGTGATGCTAAAACTACATCAATGAAAATCAATTTCCTTTTGAAAATAATAACCAGTATCCCTTTGCAAGCATTATGAGCTGCATTAGATGGCCTCTGTCTCAGAGAAAACGTATCACACTTCATTTACCTTGTTAAGAGAAGCAGTCTTACAATTACTAGTAAGAAAGGCAGCTAGCAGAGGTCTCTAGAGAAGACATTCCAAGGCACTGTAATGTATACCAAATGCTGTAAATGCAAGGCACCAAGTTCTCCCTTTAAACCAAAAAGCTAAACAGTAAATACATTTCAATAGCATATTCAAGGGCAAGAGAAGAGGTTCTAGCCAGGTCTCTGAAACACACAAATTCAAGTAAATAATTTAGGGTTAGTTTAGAACAAACACTTCTAATTTCAATGAAAAATGAATTGTTAAAAATCTTGAGAAAACTGGGGGTTCATTGGTAAAATAATAGAAAGAAAACCAATGAAATAGGAGGTATTAATTGGCAGAACTCTGATGCTGGCTATACAAAGCTACTTTGTTTATCTACAGCTTCAAAGTATTAGCATGTTCCTATCTTTATGTTAGAAATTTAAAATTTTTGGATGTGTCCACTATTATCTTTCCTTAAACAGTGGTAAGGAACAAAGACAATTCAGGCAAATTGTCACCATACCAAATTGACTTCCAAGGTTTGGGAAACACTGGTAAGTGGAATGCTTGGTGGGTGCTAATCCTCTCTAACAGCATGTATATAAATCTATACTTTTTTATGGGTTTTGTTTTGTTTTGTTTTCATCAGATATTGCTGATAAAAGAAACTGGGAGGAGAACATCAGGGAGTACCAGGACTCCCCGAGTCAGTCAGCATTACCCCATGTTACATGGGGCATCTGCGATACTGAAAGTGACTATGTATATGGGGAAGTGGAGAATCGATTAGATTTACTTCAAGAACAACTCAACAGGTAAAAACAGAGATATGATAAAAATATATTTGTGAAAGGGTACATAATTCAATGGATACAAATGATACCACAGGAGGAATGAATTTGCTCAGAAAGTTTCCAAAACCATTCATATCTTTGGAAGTTCAAAAGTACAAAAACATGTGGGATGGGAATATCACTTTGTTATCCATATAAATTCATAGGAGCCTAAGTATCACCTAAATTCAGCCTTTTAGATTCCTGGAAAAAAAATGGGAATGATGATTTTAAAATTTTTAAATCGCTGCCTGAATAATGTCACTTACCTCTAGGTACCTGCATTAGTGACTCTGAATTGCCATGCTGAAGAGCCTTTCTCCTCAATTGACAGGCAGCCTAAGAGTCCAACTTTTTAACCAAGAAACCTTAATGAGGCACCTAAACTTGTTAAATGTAAATCTCAGCTGGAATGCCATTTCTTCAGCATTGATTCCTAAGTTTTTCACATGTCCACAAAACAGAAATTTTCAGCATCTTCAGTATCTGAAGTATTTTTTTCTTTCGTGAAGTCCCAAAGTAAACCAACTGCTTTCCTTAAAAAGAGAGCATTTACATTACAGGCAAGCTTCATTTTAGGTGCATTAACTTCTTTTGCTACTGTCTCTGTAATAAGTAAGATATGGAAGTATGCAAAGGCAAAATACTTAACACCTGTTACAACAGAAAATGGACATTTTCTTCATCAGAATACACTATTAACTCACTTAATAAAATGTCTCTTCCTTCTTCCCTCTTATCTTTAATATATTGCTCTTTCCTGGCAGCTAAGCAGCATAGTTTATAGCATATTAAAAATATAGTTACAGAACTTTGATCCATCATACACTATAGTTTACCAGGTAATTTCACTTAATTTTAAATCGCCCTATGCTCAGGTCTTTAGCTTCTTTATTATTTCCAATATTTTTCCATGACAAGTACTATGACACACACTCAGCCCCAATTGTGCTTTAGTAGTCTTCATTGGCATTCTGTGCCATAAATTTTAGCAATCAGTTTAAAGCCAGGTTAATGGTATAGTGCTTCCTTCATCTACTATAAGCCAATCAAAACACAGTATTTTTCTTTTACGAATACTATAGAGTACATTAAAAAGACATTTTTCACTTGCAAGCCTGAATTGCTGTAATTTCTAATTGCAGTAGTCAAGTAATCCAAGGAACTGTAAATGTCACATAGCCAATATCTGCATGTTCCCTATTAACAGTGGGAATTAACAGTCTTTCAGTTACATTTCCTGAAATCTTAAGCTCCTAAAACTGAAATTATATCTCAAGTTTACCCACAGTTTCACCAAAACCTTACATAAGTTCCCAATATTTTTGAGTGAGAGAATACCATTGTTACTGATAAACTAAGATTTAAATTGTTATGAATTTTATTAAATCATTTTATTCTTTAACTCTTTTCATGTTTTTAAAGCTTTTCATGCTTTCAGGATTTGGGGCCTTGCTGGATCTTCTATAAATGTAACAGACAATATTCTGTCTGGCTTATGTCAGATCTGACCTGCTGGACTATAAAGCAGGGTCACATTTTCCTGTCCTTTTCCATGTCAAGTCAGAGGCTCAGCATGCTACTCAAATTATTAAATGGACATAGAAGGCTGGAAAGCCACTGTAGCAGGACTATTACCCTAGCACTATCTCTGTTTTTCATCTTTTAGCCACTGGAATTTCATGGAGACTGTGGGCCAAGTGCCTAAAGTTCTCATGTCTTTTTCTTTGGATGGCATGACATGGACCTTTTTTTTAAATTCTAAAGAAAGGAGGGAGAAGATATACATGCAATAATGAAATGATGAATAAGCAGTACCAGATGTACTCTTTGATTTGAAGTACTAGGAAATCCCTATCAAGTGCTGACAAAGTAAGAAGCGAGCCATTTCAGAGTTAATTCAAAGCAAAAGACAATTGCTGATACAAGTCCTCCAATGCTAAATCCCTTTTATCAACTGAGATGGTAAACCTCAAGTTTAGCAGACAGAAGCTCTCTGGATGGTGTCATGCTGCTGCTGAAGTATTTTCCCCTGTGGCATCAGCATCATGCTTGTGTGAGATCAGCATATTTTCAAGTAGCAAGCAACCCAAGAAGGCAAATAGTGCGTGAACTGACCTCGGGGTTTGGGCCTTTCATTATAGGAGCTGATGCCACAGAGCCTGCTTCTCCCAATAAGGAAAGAAACAGCATCCTAAATATCCTTTGGGCATATCTTTCAGATTAATTTCATAGATACATTTATAAATAAGTGAAACAGGTGATGGACTACTCCAACATTAAAAAAAGAAAAAAAAAAAAAGATCCTGGTAAAAGCAAAGATCTGTCAGCAGCAGGATCAATTCTGCTGCTGTAGAGAGCCCAAGTAGTAACATTCACAACATTAAAGGCTGCTGACAAAGATTTGTTTATTCTGTCAGAGGATGAGTTGCAATACAGAAGGCTGTATATCCGCATAGTCCGTCATAGCATGTCTGTAGCCTTCCAGCAGCTGGGGAGGCACAACAGGCATTACTTATTGCTGAGCTTGTCAATGATATTGGTAAGACCATTTGAAAATCAATTCAATGCTATGCAATTGTCAGTATGAACAACATAAGCAGCTTAAGTGTTTCAGAAGTCATATAAAAATTTATGAAAATTGGAAAAAAGAAAAAAGCTACTGAGTTTGAACATCAGAAACATATAAATTAATTCTATGGTCTGTATAAATTTTGACAGTAAAGAAACTTGGCCAGTTGTTGTGTTGTTTTTTTAAAAGAAACTTTCTTGAAAGTATCTTTCATTTTCTAAGTGTGGAAGAACACAAATGTAGTTTTCTGCTTATTTTAGTGCATTCTAGTAGCATTGGCAATGTCAGAATTAATCGACAGATACAACAGAACGAGAGTCCCATCCTAAGCCAGTACAAATTAATTTAGTTTCAATGAAGAGAGTACAGTTATTCCTCTTAATTTCAACTAAAGAACTGTTCCCCCATGTTACTGTTAATTGCAAAAATAAAGGACAGTAATGAACTCATTCTTAACGTAGCAAAAAGATCGGAGACAAGCAGGCGGGTATGTTCTGCAAAGGAAAGGGAGAGCTAGCAAGCTTTCGAAGGGCTCAGTACTCCCTCTTCTGTTCTTTCCTACTTAAGGCATGGTCGAGTCATAAAAAGCAATAGTTTGCTTTATTAATAAGCTGCAAGTCCATCTTGAATGCATCTGTAATCAGTATGTTAAAACATACCCATTCCTGACCACGCATTAACTGATTTTATGTTACTTCTCTAGGCTTGAATCCCAGATGACTGCTGATATCCAAACCATCCTGCAGCTTCTGCAAAGGCAGTCAACGCTCATTCCACCTGCCTATAGCACGGTGACTGCTGCAGGGGCAGAATATCAACAGCCAGCAATTCGGTTTACACAAAAGCTTCATCCTGTAGCATCAATTAAAACAGACAGAAGTTTCAGTCCTTCATCTCAGGTACGTACACATTTTAAAAGATCAAAAGAGCCTTGCTAATCTTGTTAGCTTATGATGGAAGAAACGCATACTAATCTAATTGCTTGTTCATTAAAGAATGTGAAATTATTATTCTGATCTAGCACCTCTGCAGTGGACTTTGATACCGTATTTTCAGAGGCCACATTTTCTGTGAGGGTTTTAGAGATTCATAAAGTGATCTTATAATCAGACCAATTTACTTAATTATCATGCATTTCACAAAAACAAGCAGAAACAACAAATATTAGACACAAGTGTAAAGCACAAATACTCTCCTAGCATCAGACCTGAAGATGCAGAAGCATCTATTGTAGGTCCAGTTCTTGAAGTCCTGAGAAACACCATAACTGTTTTCATGAAGGCAGAGGCCAGAGAAGTCCAGCTGAGGCAGCAGGGTGGTTATATACATATGGAAGCATGAGGGGAGAAAAAATCTTATGTACAATCCCTTGCCACTGCTGGAAATACAGAGCTGCTGCATACCTGCATTTTCCAATACATGTTTTCCACCCCAATTCTGTTCAGGCAGAATTTGATTTTCCAAATTTGTTTGGCATTTCTTGAATTTAACAGTTTGAACAGAGATGTGGCATGTTATTTGCAGATGCACTGCAGCATACAATTAGTAAATCCAGCGTGCTTGGATGTGCCAGATTCCTCATGCATATGCTGAAACACATACAGGTACAGTAAGTCCAATGCCTCCAGAAAGCATCAGTTCACATGCATAAAGATTATCAGGGCAGCAAGCATGCAGCGGTTTTCAGAAGCATTTACCCACCATGTATACACCTACATAAAAAAAAAAAAAAAATCTGTCAGAACAGAAATCTAGCAACCCTCTGGAAACAAACATCACCAGGCACACTGCACACTTTGCACAGATTCTGAGTTTAAAAGTGAAGGAGAACTAAGTGCTGAGACTGGAATCCGAATGGTTTTAATGTTTGGACTGAAATAATTCCAGAGGTGCAGCCTGAAACTACAAATTCAGGAATATTGAAATCCACACTCTTAGACTAGGCCTCAAGAATATTCAGTCCTTCAGAAAGGATATATACTTGTATCTTGATGTCACATGAACAAGCCAGAGAAGGGGACAAAATCCCCAGATTCTACAACTAATCAACAGAATTGCATTCACTTACATTAAAGCAAATGCAGTACCATGTAAAAAATATTTCAGCACACTGCTTAATTGTCAAACATGGTTTTCCAACAACAATCAGATTGTGCTCATTTTGAGGAGAAATAAGAGCCTAGAAGAGACTGACACAATTATTGCCATCTTATTTCTTCTCTTTTCCAGTGTCCTGAATTTCTAGACCTTGAAAAATCGAAACTTAAATCCAAAGAATCCCTCTCAAGTGGAGTGCATCTTAACACTGCCTCAGAAGACAACCTGGCTTCTTTTTTAGATCAAGAACATGACCGGTCTGTAGAGCGTCCCCCACACCATTGTAAAACTTATCTCCAGCCAGTTAGGCACCCTTCCTTGCCAGAATCTTCACTAAGCACTGTAGGAATCTTGAGTCTTCATAGGCATGTTTCCGATCCTGGTCTTCCTGGGAAATAATACTTTTATACTATTACTTCACATAAAAATGTAAGTGCTTTTAATGGCTGTTTTCCCTTTTTTGTATTTAAATCCTCTATACTTGACTCAGGGGCTACAAGGAATATACCATTATATGCAAAAGTACTGTATATTTTCCTAAATCTGAAGCTTGTAAGGTAAAGTTGAGCAGTTCTGATGTAAATAATATATATACACACACACTAACTGTATGTTCTAAATGTAAAACTGCCAGCATTCTCAAGGCACCTTATATTTTTATTTATTTTTTAAATAACATGCATGTTCTGAAATTACAGTTTATGTTGCATGGAGATGACTATTTACTGCTGTCATGGAAACAGTATTTTATTGTGGATACGTTTTCAGAACAAATAGGAGATCAATAACAATAATTCACACAGAAAAAACTCCAACCTGACCAATCTAAAATTCAAGTAAAATCTGCTCACTTTTGAAAATTGGATTATCTTTCTTGTAGTGAGCTTTTTACTATAAGTAGCAATTATTCTGCATCTAGAGAAAGAACAAATAACGTAACCAAGTCTGGGTTCAAAACAATTAGGACATAGAAACCAGCCTCCTTCCAAACCAGTTAAAGCAACACAGTACTTTAACAAGACAGGAAAACAGCCACGTGCTGGAAGGTATCACCATAGATTGCATCCACAAAACCACATATATTAATTGAATAGTTTGTTTCCAGTATTATTTTTTTTAATTCACATCAAAGAAGTTAGCTATCACAAGCAGGCAGGTACTCTTCATGTGTCATACAAACATAATCAAATGCAATAAATCTAATTTCTATATAATACAGAAGACTGTGTTCCTTTTGTTCAATACAAATTATTAACAATCTGTATAATTAAAAAATACTTAAATTCTTGGTTTATAATTATAAGGGTGGTTGTTTGTAGTTCTCTCTTTTTACTGACTGGCCCCTCTACAATGATCCTAGATAGGGTATAGATGTATGTGGACACACATACCACACACACATTCCTGGATGTGTGCATGTGTGTATATTATATATGTACATTATGTACATGTGTGTACGTGTGTGTATGTTTATATACAAACATATACACAAGTGTGTGTATATACCTACACTTACATGTAGGAGTATAGATATCGTTATATATATGTATATATGTAAGATCACTCTGAGGAACAATTGTAAACTTTCTTATTACAAAAGAAGTAAGTTTAGCTTGTGTCCAAAGCTGACTACATTAGAATAAAATGATTTAAGGTCTGTAGGCTTTAAATACAGTATGTACTGTATATGCATAATGCTTTGTGAATACTTAGATTTAATTTTATTAAAATATTATTCTGCTTCAAATGCTGTGTTTATTTTAGAAGGAACTGACCTTTTTATTACTGTTTTTAAATATTAAAAAACGTTCACATAATTTTGTAATCTTAAAGCTTTAACATGAAATTCCTCTAGGAAGAGAACTGAATTCAGAAAAGAATGTAACCCAGTTAGTGGGTGAGCAGTGAAACTCGAACTAAAAATCCCTCTGCTCTAAACCAGCGTGCAGAGTAATACAATAATGGTTGACTGGTTGACCCTCAAATTAAGAGTTACCTACATTATGTGTTAGGGTCAGAATAATACGTAAGACACTTAGTCGTTCACAGACAGTCAATAAACACAAGGTGGCTGCATCTTCTCTCATTTAAAATTAGTGTCAAAATACCAAGCAAGGCTCTGCTTTATCTTTGCATATAAAGATACAAAAATGACTTAACTAAATATCTCTAAGTTAAGAGAACCCAACCCTTCTCATACAAGATCAAATTTTCTTCTGCCTCACATTGGTTGACTGCTGATAGGTGCATATCTTACGACATGCTGACTGCTCTTACTTCTACTGCAATGACAGGAGTTATGCACTTTTTAGTGCCTTTAGTGCAGGATCAGATCTTACATGATAGCATCACTGGGCCAGTTAGAATCTCTGCCTGCAGATACTCCATTGAAACAGGAGTGCTGAATAACAAAGTCAAATAGCTTTTTTTTTTTTTTCGCTCAATAGCAAGCATTAGCAACAATTGCTGTATCTCAGTTTAGTAGCTAATACTAATATCCATTACAAAGAACAAGTTAGCATATTGTCTAAAGAAGTATTTGTGGTTGTGCCACATTTAAAGAGTCTGGAATATTAAAAATAAAATGAATGAAAAGAGTATAATGTATGAATATTACTTTACTAAATGCCTTTTGCCTGGTTTCATCACTTGGAATTTCATATTTATGCCAAGAGACTGAGCATAACAGGTGAACTGGGGAAGGAAAAGATGGGGAAGAGGAAAAGCAACAACTGCCACAATTGTTCCAAGCGAAGGAAAAGCTCCATCCTTGTATTGGCTTAAAAAGGCTTTGTTCCTTTTCTTCTCTTTGTCTGTGTTTATCCAAAAGGAAAATCTGAAATGGGGGCAACTAAGGGAGACTTTGCATAGTTACAAAAATTCTAAGTTCCCTAGACATCTGGCAACAAGTGAAGAAACAAAACACAGATAACAACTCGATTTGCAGTAGTCTATCTGTCCCTTCCTTGCCAAAGACAGACCTGCCTTCTCAGATACCTTCTTTTCTTGTTTAAGTACAGTGAAATAAATGAAGACCCACTGCTTCAAGCCTTTTTCTTCTAGAGACAAGTACAAACCAATGTTTGAATTAGAATTAGAAATAGGAACAGCAAAAATTCTCTTATTTTTATCTTTTCTGGGCAGGGCTCCCCTTAAATGCGGTCCATTTCTAACGAGGTAGAAATTGCTCTGCGTTACCCAAATAAAGCTAGGAATAACACAAGGCTTGCATACCCATGCATCAATACACAGCTATTCTAACATATCCATAGCATCTTTCAAAAATTTAGGAGATTTTGGTATTGCTTATGCTTGAGCCTAGGAAGACTTAACTTGGCTATTTACATTTAAAACTCGTGGGTAAAAACACATAATACATTATAACCCATAGATAGAGAGTAATATCCTGATGATTCAAGAATAGCTATTGTACTGAAATATCAAAGTAATCAGGACAATCACTCCAACTATGAGAGCAACCCATTCAGGCTATACTCACCCTGCGCTACATCTGCTGCAGAATAATGAACTTGCTTGTAGAAACTTGCTGCCAAATTCCTCTTGTACTATCCTCAATCAAGTCCAGAGTAGTATGAGTTAACTAACAAGGTTGTACTAAAAGCATTACAGTGACTGACAAAGCAAGAAGTACTAATCTGGTGCCTGTATCCACTAAGAGGAGCAAGCGCAAAGTTAATTAAAATAGGTCTGATAAGGAAAGGCCTGTATGCCAAATCTGCTGTAAGTACTGACTATTGGTTTGCATTTTCTGTTTTACTATTTTTTACTGATAGTAATTTGAGACTTTATTCCAACCTGCATCATTACTTGTAGCTACTCCAAATGGTTGCAATTATATGTTTACCAAAGTTTCCCAAGTTGCCTCTCCTTCTCCTCTTTTTGCACACAGGAAAGGAAAATGCAAATTCCATGCTCCTCATCTGTTTACTTCTCTTACCTCATTATCACTAATGCAAAGCCCACTAAGAATATAGGTGGATGCAATTCTCTTATCTGTAGTATCTAGCAGCTGTGCACAAATAGCAAGGAACCTAGTCTCACTTTCAAATTTAACATGCTTCAAATGTAAACATTTAATGAGAATACTAATTGTAAACTGTAAAATTGCTTCAGACCTGAAACAGACTTGGTATGCAGCCATTGGCATAAATAAATTTTAAGTAGCCTCTTACCTACTTTAAATAAGAGCATGCATAACGTCCTTTATATGTGATTACTCTGAACCTAGAGTTCCCTTAAGTTTTGTTAGGAATGATAACGTACTCATGTCATACAGCAGTCAATGCATCGCATATACTACATCTCCTCCATGCATCAATTTTTTTTTAATCTTGAAAAGAAGACTATAATAGAACTTAAGCAGCCAATATCTTAACAGGAGAAAAATAAACACAATCCACAAATAGATCATCTATGCAAGTCATCACCATGCTCAGTTTTATCAATGATACTAAAGGAGCATATCCTGGACCTTGTAATTGCATGAAGGCATCACTATGGCAAGCTTACTTTCTCTCACTGTATATCTATGTATGAGTAGTAGATGGAAATGCATTATTAATGAGGAAACATTTTTCTTCATCTAGCTACTTGTATTTTTTTTTTATGCCCACTTGGGAAGTTCTGATTATTAATGAATACAGAATGTAGCTATTCTCTTTGGAATGGAAATTAGATGGACCAAATTAAAGTCTCCTGCTGGATGGATTTGCCCCTTTTATGCGTTATTTACGTTTTCTATACTGAAACTTCATGATATTGTAAAGCTGAAAATACAAAAAAAGTTGGAAAATTTAATCTAGATAAATACTTCACTATTATGACCTATGGCAAATCCTGTTTGTATAACAGGTTTTTATATAATACAGTTAATATAAGTTTTATTTTGCTTTCAGAAAAGATTTCCTGGAAAAATGTTTACTGTACAAATAAAAGCACTTGTACACTGCACATATTCAGTATTTTATATCACCATAAAATTTATTTGCAAGAAGTCTAAATATGCACAAATAAATGTATTACACTTATTTCAGTCATGAGCAACAGAATGTGAATATTTCATTTGTGACTGACTTGAATTAATTACTACAATGGAAGCACCACTAACAGGGATCCAAAAGTTTGAATACGTTTTAGTGTCAAAATTATAATTCAAAAAATAGTTCAATATTTAATATACTTATAACACTATGGGAATAAACATAAAAGCACAGGATTACACACAACACCTCTCACTGGCTTGAAGCACACAACATAGAAGCACAAGATTAGACCTCTTCAGAAATTCCTGTGTACACAGTAAACGACATGTAGCATACTGAACTCCATCCTCAAGTAAAACTGTAAGGTATGTCCATGTCTAGTCCCTCTAACTTCACTGGTCAAGGAATTCAAAATCTACAATAACCCCCAGTTACAAGATCTGGGTAATGAAGCTGACAATTTTTATTCCATTTAAGGCCACATTTTCACAAATTATATTGATAGAAAGTGTTGTTGAAATACCTGTCTTCAAGCCAGACACTTCTGTTTCCTGAGACGGTTTCTTTTACAGAATTTACAGTGAAACATGGAGTGGGTTTACCATGTAAGGCCTACTCAGAGATTTTACTGATCTAGATGAAGAGTCACTGAAATATTCTGAGATAAGCTGAGCTCTTAAAAAAGAAAAAAAAAAAAAGATTTCCTTGGGGAAAAGCTTGAGGTGGGATTAAAATACAATCAGCTGGAAGCTGGAAGCAATTCCAGCTGTATTCAAATAGTATTATCTAAGCTTGCCTCACAGGATGGGGGAATAAATAAATAAATACATAAATAAATATTAAAACCACTATTTTAACAAGCAGGAGGAGTAGGCAAGTTTTACCTAGAATATTTTGGTTGTTAAATAATCCATTGATCTGGTTACTTCAAACCACCAGATGTCTTCAGAGTATAGCATCTGAGACATCTGCCACTACTAATGAAAAAAACACACACAGATTAGCATCTAGGGTATATGATGTTTTATTTGAGTAAGCGAGCTAGCTACCATTTATAATGCATGGCCTACATTTATATAATCTTAAGTTTTCACTTCTCTAAATACAGGGGGTACATCAGCCTACTAGGGAACCAACTGAAATTAACTTTAATATCTTAGAGAAGCCTCCTTGAGATCATGATTCAATTTTGAATGGTGACAGAAATAGATGAGGTATAAAAGCTCAGTCTTCTTTTTACCTTCTACTTTTTACCTCATAACGCAGTCAGCAAGGCAGTGGTGGTAACCTCTCTAGCACCGAGCTATACCTGCCTGTCTGCCGCAGCAAAATACTCACTATCTTCCCAGAATAGATCCCATTGATTATACATCTCTAGTTCTTCAGCATCTAATTCTCCATGCTGTAGAACAAATGCACACATTCATCACAGTTGACAACTCACATTTAACTTGCAAAAGATATCAGTGATTATTAATGCATTACATTACCTGTAGTGATAACTAAACATTCTTACATTGTTTAACAAGACACTGTAACCAAAGAGCAACTGATCTGAATCAGAAACAGTAAACAGAACTTTCATCTTAAATATTGATGGCAGTGAGCAGGTAAGCATGTAAATAAACATATTCAAAAACACTAGCAAATTTATAGTATTTTGTAATATAGAATTTACATATGAAGATAGTCAGTACATTGATTAAAATGATGGCACCTTTGTTTTCAATACTTAGCAAAGTTTATTCAAAACTGTTAGCATTTCCACACAGAAATAATTAACAGACGCTTTTCCATCTACCCATCACATCTCCTCTTGACATTCACAGGGTGCAGGGATGTTGCTCTCAAGACAGCTTGGGCAATTATATTCCAGTTATCCTTATTTTTCTGTAATTTATTGTAGTTACCTTTTTTTTATTATTATTTTTTATCTTAATATTAACTTCTTTGGGGTTTTACCAACCAGCTTGAAGCAATTTGTATTAACTTCCTTTCATACAGAAAGTTTTCAGACTGGTTCTATCACAAACAGCTGCTACTTGTTTACAGCAGCAAATACTTTAGCCTGCTCCAACCAAGCAGTAAAACAGTCTTAAAAGTAAAGCCACAAAAGTTAACTGCAAAAGTTAACTTCCCCATGGTTTAGATGAACACACTTTACTTCTCTAACACACTCAGAAAGGTGCACGAGCTATGTTAATGCACCTCAGCTGACAAATATTAGCTCATTTAACAGTGAGCTACTTGGTAATTTAAAGAAAAATAGCGTAATACACACCCAAAAAAATCATACATTAAATATTCAGAGCTGGATTTTAATAGTGGTTAAAATGACTCCATATTATACACGCACAAGCTGCATCAGAGTAAATTGGGATCTTGCTGTTTTAAAGTCAAGAACCAGAAAGCACTGAGCATTTGTTCTCTGACATACATGACAGACAACTCAAAGGAGCTTCACCTGTTAGTATTACTTTATCTACACTGCCTTGTATCTCTCCAATATTCAGAAGAATAGCCTGAATTGTTTTCAAAGAGACAAAAATATAAAGATTTGTTTAGATACTAGTGCTTATAAATAAAGTAGAACAACATGCAAGAGCCTGCTATAAAGCCCAATCTAAAATCTTAACATTCAAAACCACGTACACCTGCCCTCCCTCTAAAGATTCAAAAATTAGGAAATAAATTTTTCAAATGCCTATATTAGATATTCTTAAAGTGATTCAAGCCAACATTACAAATGAGTACCCAGCGTGTTGTGCCCAGTGGGTAGTTGTTAATGGAGTTAAGTCTAGCTGGTGTCCTGTTACAAGTGGTGTCCCCCAGGGGTCGGTACTGGGGCCTATCTTGTTTACTATCTTTATTGATGACCTAGATGAGGGGATTGACCGTGCCCTCAGCAAGTTTGCAGACGATAACAAGTTGGGAGGTCATGTCTGTCTGCCTGAGGGTAGGGTGACCCTTCAGAGGGATCTGGATAGGCTGGACTGCTGGGCTGAGGCGAATGGGATGACTTTCAACAAGGCCAAGTGCCAGGTCCTGCACTTTGGCCACAATAACCCCATGCAACACTACAGGCTTGGGGCGGAGTGGCTAGAAGACTGTGAAGAGAAAAGGGACCTGGGAGTGTTGATCGATGCTTGGCTGAATGTGAGCTGACTGTGTGCCCAGGCAGCCAAGAAGGCCAATGGCATCCTGGCCCGTATTAGAAATACTGTAGCCAACAGGAGCAGGGAGGTGATCATCCCCCTGTACTCAGTTCTGGTGAGACCACACCTCGAGTACTGTGTTCAGTTTTGGACCCCTCACTACAAGAAGGACAGAGGCCCTGGAGCATGTCCAGAGAAGGGCAACAAAACTGGTGAGGGGTCTGGAGCACAAGTCTTATGAGGAGTGGCTGAGGGAGCTGGGATTGTTTAGTCTGGAGAAGAAGAGGCTCAGGGGAGAGACCTCATTACACTCTACAACTTCCTGAAGGGAGGTTGTGATAAGGAGGGGGTCAGCCTCTTCTCTCAGATAACTAATGATAGGGCATGAGGAAATGGCCAAAGTTGCACCTGGGGAGATTTAAATTAGATATCAGGAAAAAACTTTTTCTCTCAGAGTGGTCAGGCACTGGAACGGCCTGCCCAGGGAGGTTGTGGAGTCACTGTCCCTTGCTGTGTTCAAGAAGCACCTGGATGAGGTGCTACAAGGTATGATTTAGTAGCTTAGTGGGTATTATTGGTGATAGGAGGGTGGTTGGAGTAGATGATCTTGTAGGTCCTTTCCAATCTTGTGTTTCTATGACTAACAAGATCACGTTGTTTATAGCAACACAGACGAATTTAAACTGAGCTCTCCCCTGACTGTTCTGAGCGATTCACAGAAAGGCCCTTAATTCGTGGGAGCTCAACACTCTGCTCAAGAAAACCATGATTGGGCATGGTTAATAAATATAATGACAAAGGCTACCCCTAAGAAAAGAACTTTCAGTGAACCCACATCTTAAGTAGATTTTGGAAAAACAGTAATTTCTGACTCATATAAAGCTTTAAGCATGGTTATCTAGAATACAATTCAAACTTTCCAGTATTATACCTTTCACTCAACTGTTTCATTTTTTGAAAAATGAAGAGACAGTCAAAGATTTAAAAGCTCACTAATTTTGGTGAACTTGCTCCATGAAAAGGTCTAAGTTATGTCCTGTTCCCTTCCCCTCCGAAGATTTTGTACCTAATTTTTCACCCTTCCCACACAGCCTTTTCAGAATTGTGAAAAAATAAGCCACATCGATGAAGACAGGCAAACCCACACAAACTCCTTGGCCACATTACCTCATTTGTACCAAGAATAATTTGCTTACACACTGGATGTCATGAAGGAGTACAGAAATCATCTTCCTTTTGAAGAAAGTGAAATATGCTATTTGCAATGGTTAACACAAAGCCAGGTTTCATCCACTGCAGTGATAAAGTAGGATTAACAGTCTTCTGTGATACCCAGGGAAACGTTATGCTCTTCATTTACACTTTCCCTAACTCCAATGAAAAATTAGATGCTCATTGTAGATCCTCCCATATTCAAACCATGTTATAAAGTCTCCCTAGGGGCAGGCCTCTCTCAGATACATGACATATTTCTATGGGTCTAAGTTACCTCACCAGTCACTGGTAACGGAAGCAAGCCACTCCTACCTAAGAAGACAGCAAATCAACATGTTGTTTTCTATGTTACACAGAGTAAAACAACCTTATCTGATAGTCACGAAACCCTGACAAAGAACATGCCTTCAGACTGAGATTCCTCTTGGCCTCAGAAATACTTTAAGACACTTTAGAAAGTTGAGTGTGCATATATACACACATATACATATATAAAAATAAACACTGAAAACTTCACTGAACTAGTTGGATCGAGGCAGGTCTTTGGGAAAACAGGAAGGAAAGAGGCTTGGTTTTAGTGCCAAGTGTTGAGTTACTCGTTAGCGCAGCTGCAGATGGCTTCTGTGGATCACATGAAGAAGGACCTTTATTATATTGCAAAAGCAGCCTCAGATCTACGCTTCTGAGAAAAGCAAAGCCCTCGCTGCCACTAGTACAACCTGTGCCGGTTTTCTAAGAGTAAATTTCAGATGTAGCACAGCATAACATGAGATGCTTGGATCCCTAAATACACAGCATCACTATTAAAAGATTTAATTTTAACTAACAATGACAAAGGAGACACACGCAAAGACCTGGTTTGTTTAAGCAGTCTGGAAGCTGCTAAGCACCAGTGTCATGAAAACTAAGCGACAAGGCCCTATAGCAACTGTGTTTAGGCTGAGCAGCCAAACAACACAGAAAAATATTTATTCTTCTTTCTTATGCTGTAGCCACAAGTACCCTCCTTCAGCTCTCCTACTGCTCAACGACATGTAACGCAAACAGCATCCAAGCCTTTCACGTTTGTTTGTGCTATAATGGACGCTGTGAAGTGCTTCCCCAAACACTACGACTCGTTTTCAGATATACTATCCACCCTTCCTAAAACTCTTTTCAGAAAAGGCAGTTTCGTTTCCACTGTCCCTGCCGGGCACACGAAGCCACAACACTGCCGCAGCCCCTCTGCGGAGCTCGGGCTGCCCTGGTCCGCAAGCAGCGCCGAAGGGGACCGAAACGGAACGGCGAGCAAGGCCCTGCCAGGCCCGAAGGCACGGAGTCGCCGTGGGCGAGGTCTTAGGCTCAGCGGGCCCCAAGGGGCGACACCGCCGGCACTGAGCTCCCTCCTTCCTCACGCACACCCCCAAACCAAGCCCGCCCGCCACCAACTCGGCCACTGCTGTTGGCCGCTACGCGCCTGCGCGGCGCCGCCGGGGCGGTGAGGAGGGGCTCCGCGCGTTGCGGCCGACTCAGCGGGGCGGGGGAGGGGATATTCTGTTTGTGCTCGTGCTTTAGTTATAGAGTCAGAGAATGGCCTGGGTTGAAAAGGACCTTAAAGATCATCTAGTTTCAACCCCACTGCTCTGGGCAGGGTTGCCAACCACTCGAGCAGGCTGCCCAGAGCCTCATCTAGCCTGGCCTTGAATGCCTCCAGGGATGGGGCATCCACGACCTCACTGGGCAACCTGCTCCAGAGCCTCACCACCCTCTGAGTGAAAAACCTTCTCCTAATTTCCAACCTAAATCTCCTCTGTCTTAGTTTAAAACCATTCCCCCTTGTCCTATCGCTATCAACACATATAAACAGGCATTCCCCCTCCTGTTTATATGCTCCCTTCATGTACTGGAAGGCCGCAATGAGGTCTCCCCAGAGCCTTCCCCAAGCTAAACAAGCCCAGTTCCCTCAACCTTTCTTCATAGGAGAGGTGCTCCAGCCCTCTGAGGATTAAGCTTTGCCGTGTGGCCACCCCCCCGGCCATGGGTTGGGTTTCCCGCCGGTGCCGGGAGCTGCCCATGGCACTCTACTGGAGGCTGTGGTTGTCAGCCCCGTGGCTGGTATCAGCCCAGTTATGAAGGGACGGAGGGCTCGGCAATGGCTGAGGCGGGGAGGAGTGCAAGCATCCAGCTAGGGGATGGCAGGAGAGCAGGAGGTCAGCCATTACTTGTTCAGCCTAGTAGCAGCAGGAATAATGTCAAGTAGTGTTGGTCTTCTTGTCCCTCTAAAGCCAAATAAGTGCCCTTCTGATGTCTGCAAACTCCTTGAGCCTGTAAAGGACTGTTGTGGTATAAATACACAGGGCCTTATTTGCCACTGCTATGTATGCAACATGTGAAACTAAACCCTGGCCTGTCATCTAAAGAAAGTAATGACAGCAGAAGAAGTACAGGGGGCAGAAAGCAGAGTGACTTTCCCCAAAAGTCTTTCAAATGAAACTTGCGTAAAGCAGTAAGCAAAAATAATGAAGAGTGAAACTTGAGAGAAGCAGAAGGGAAAGCAAGCAGTAAAATGAAAGTAAAACAAACTGGGAAACAAAGTAAGGAAACGAGATGCGTATACAACAATATAAGCAAGAATGAAAACTCTGTGTGTCTTCAAAGATGGGCAACAAAGCTGGTGAAGGGTCTAGAGAATGAGTCTTGTGAGGAGCAGCTGAGCGAGCTGGGGTTGTTTAGCTTGGAGAAGAGAAGGCTCAGAGGAGACCTCATTGTACTTTACAATTACCTTAAAGGAGGCTGTGGCAAGGTGGGGATCGGGCTCTTCTCCCATGCACCAAGTGATGAGGGGAAATGACCTCAAGTTGCGCCAGGGAGGTTTTATGTCAGATATTAGGAGAAATTTCTTTACTGAAAAGGTTGTGCGGCATTGGAACAGGCTGCCCAGGGAAGTGGTTGAGTCACCATCCCTGGAGGTATTCAAGAAACATGTAGATGTAGAATTTAGTAGCATGGTTTAGTGGTGGACTTTAGTACTAGGCTAAAGGTTGGACTTGATGATCTTAGAGGTCTTTTCCAACCTGAATCTCTGGAACACGTCTAACTGAACATGTTCTGCAGTATCACTGGATACTTGAGAGAGCATCAAAATCAATGTGAAGTAATTACAGGCACCATTTTGCTTTGAATCAGACCTATAGGGCAAAGATTCCCAAAGTCTGGAATACCTATTGCTTATACCAATATATAAGTAAATAAATAATAATCAGTGAAAAGATACCCCAAACCTCTAATTTTGCCTGGTTGGGGGCACTGGCAGAATTTAGATCAGAAATTAAATGCCTTCATTTGAGTAGGATACAGTTCACAGCAACAAATTACTACTGGGTGGGACACGAGAAGCAGGCAGCCAAACGTGTTCTGCTGGGCTGCACCCATAGTGCCTGCAGGAGCTCATCCAGTTCTGGTGTTTAGGTTTTAGGTTCAGCCTGAAAGACTAAGACCCAGAGACAGAATAAGATCAGATACATGGGTTTTGTAATGTGAAGTGTCATTTACAAGCTTAAGGAGATATAATCGGGTCTGAAGTGTGCAGAGGGACTAATCCTGCGAGTGAAGGCAGACCACTCCAACCACCTGGGGTCCCCACCTCCTCAGCGTCTAGTTCCTCCACACTAGTAGTGTGAGCCTGGAAAGGCACAGCTGCACAAATCATTGGCACCCCAGAGAGCAGCACTAGAAACCCCCGTCTGGAAAGCGAAAGTTCTGCCTTTAAACCCACGGTGCCCGTTCAAAGTTTCCTTCCAAGCCTTTGGGAGCGACACTTCCCCGTGCCCGTCCCTCCAGGGGCTGGACAGCCGCACTCGGCAGCCGCCCGCAAACGAAACCGAAAGGGCTCGAAAGTAGCCGGCTTACGGGGCGGCGACCTGCGGGCGGGCTGCCGGTGGACCCCGGCTGCGGCGCTCCCCGGCCGCCCCTGCAGTATCCCCCGACCCCGGCCCCGGCCCCGGGCACCGCCAGCGCGACCATGTCGGCGGAGTGCCGAGACGAGTGCTTCCTCTACATGATCTCCTGCTTCAGGCCGCGGCTGAAGCAGTGCATCCGGGTGCTGCCGGTGCTGGACTGGCTGCCCTCGCTGAGCCGGGAGGAGAAGGAGAAGGTGCGGGTGGCGGCGGAACAGCGGGGCGAGGTGGAGGGGGCCGAGGAACTGCTGCGCGCTGTGGAGCGCGGCCCCCGTGGCCAAGGTTGGTTCCCCGAGTTCCTGCAGGCGCTGGAGAGAGGTGGCTGTGACCTGGCTGCCCGCTACGTGAACCCCAGCCAGCTGCCCTCACCCACCGAGGAGGCTGACCACGACCTCTGCGTGCACTTGGTGCAGCTGCTCCACGCCACCCTGGTGGATAGGATGCAGACCAGGCAGGTGGCCGAGAAGTGCCTGCAGATGGACATTTTCCAGGAGGAGGACCTGGAACGGGTAAGTGGCCCATCCTCTCAGGCTGGGCACCAGGCAGTCCCACAGACACTGGTCACCCCCAGGAGCTGTGGGGCACCACAGCAAGAAGTGGCCTTGTGCGAGTGCAGAAAGCCAAAGGGTGATACCCAAACCTGGGGGAAAAGACAGGTGGTGCTCCAGGTAAACTGTTGAACACTTACAGGTTGGCTAGCACATGGGATGCCAGCTAACAACCAGGGGCAGACAGTAAATACCTTGAGCAGAGATTTAGAATAGATCAGTATGTAAGTGGAAGTAGTCTGGCCAACTTTACTGTGACTTATCATTTTGACAGATACCAGGCTCAGAAGATCAGTAAGTGTCTTTTGGCCCATGAACCATACCAGAAAGTTGTGCTGGCCTATAAAGTTCTAGAGAACATTTGAAGTAAAACAAGACCTCCCCTCACCTTTATTTTCTGCCTTAGGTTCACTAAGGAATATCACAGCCAACAGCAGACTATGAAGCTGAGCAGAAATACCAGTCTGACAAGAAAGAGCAAGTGAAGGGTAATGGCTTTGACGAAAACATTTGCCAGTGTTTTCTCCATTGGGCCAAGAATGGCTTGCCTGGACTAGTGTGAAACTTACTTGGAACCAAAAAAGAAAAAAAGTAGATATCCTGAAACAGTATTAGAAGAAGAAATATATATATATATATTTGGCACAGGAATAAGACAAAAGATCACAAACTAATGGTGGAATTACGTCATACTTGCACCCTAAATTTTGCATCAACTGTTTAGGTACTTTAATGCTCACGTCAGTTAAATGAGAGTCATGTATATAATTTCATCTGATTGGTGACTGTCGGGGAGCAGCAAGGGCTAGCTGCACCCCAAGAGCTGGGGAGCCAAGCATGGTAATGCAGCAGGCAGAGACAGGAATCTTTTAGGAGGCTATTGTCTCCATTCCTTAATGGGTGCACATGTTCCGTGGTCATCTTTATGCTGCTTGTATTTCTGCTTAAGTCGTTACCCTTCAGACCCTTGCCAGTTTCAGCTCTGACAGGGCCTAGGCTTTCTTAATGAATGACATCCCAGGATGGTCCTGCTATATTCCTCTTTGTTTAACTCTTCCCTCCTCCCACTGCCCACACGCCTTCTTTTTGTATTCAGCCTCAGTCAGGGGGCTTTCACCCTGTTTGGCCAAACTTGAGCCAGCTGCTATGCCTACCCATTTTCTCGCATATCAGGATGGATGATTCTTGAGCCTTGAGGAAATTGCCCTTGAAGACTGAACGCCTGTCTCAAGCAGCAGTACTTTTGAAACAATGCTTTTCTTTCTTGTGAACACCTGCCCACTTTTGCTTATGACAGCCTTGGAACACTTTTCTATAGCTTCTTTGAGGGCAGTAGTCACTTTCAACAGGCTATTGTATCTTGTATTATTTTATTGCACTGTATTATTGTATCGTATTTTTAAGTGAGAATTGAGAACTTGAAGCCAGTGTTTAAGAAGGGAAATGTTCCATTCTAAATATGAGGTCATGCCATAGATGAAGTGTGAGCTCTGGTATGCTGTAGGGCATTACTTCTCCTTAAGCAAGGATGGTTAGTTCCTAAACCAATGTGAACACCAATTATTGTTCCATAATAAAAACGATTATATAATGGTTATTATTATAATCATTTCCAGTACCACCAGTCTCTCAAATCTCAGATCTCTTGTTTTATACATACTACCAGAAGCTATATGATGTTGGACACAAATGCAGTAAATCTCTGCTGGTGAGTAAAATTATTGTCAGGCCCACCATATATTTTTGTTTCTATGTTTTAGTGATGACAGGGAAATACTTTTGTACATATACTATTCCTGCTAACTTCCCTAAACTGTTTCAAAATTCTGTCTCAAGGTGTTTTTTTTTAATTTTATTTTATTTTCACCAGATCAATGCTGTTACTGACACTCGTGGGAACAGAGATGGTGCAAGGGAGCTGTTGAGTAGAATAGTGCAGAAAAAGGATTGGTTCTCTCCTTTTTTGGTTGCTCTGCGTCAAACACAACATGAAGACCTTGCAGATGATTTAAGCGGAAATACAGGAGGTAATCATCTTATTTCACCATAATAATGTTGGTTGTTTTTTTTTTTAACATCTCTTTTTGAGTTGTTACTTTGGAAACAATGCAGGGTTCCAGCCATATTGATTTCACTGTTATACTGAGACAAATGCTTTCAGTTGTCTGAGGATTTCAGAATGAAGTTATTTAACAGCTAACCTGATAGATTCTTAAACACTAGAAATCCTTATTAAGCAATATCAAACTTACAACAGTATGACCAAAATTGTAATTAAATTGAATACTTACCTTTTGTAACCCATTGGTTTTCAATGTGATATTTGTATAATCATTCATAATAAATAGTCAGAAGATTATTTTGAACAAATAAAACAAGATTTTTCCAGATTTCTCCTTCACCACAAAGATTAATGTTTCTTTTATGGCATGGTTTACAAATACATTTGGTATTTTAAAGTAGACTTCAGTATATCTCCTTGGGGATAACACATTGATAGGTCTCAAGATATATTGCATAACATTTACTGTAAGTAATAGAGTAAACTAGTAAACATTATTTACAGAAATGAAAGTAAAAGAGGTATAGGTTTTTAGTTACCACTTTTTATTCCTGTACAGCAATTATGATATTGTAAAATTATCACCCTACATGCTAAAATATGGAAAAAAGGAGGAGACCCCAACCCCCAATTTTATATTGCAGTCAGCATAGGTTTTATAAGATATTTGAGAATAAAGTTTTTAACAGGTTTCGCATTTAACAGCTTCAGCCTTCTTGCTTGAGGAGCTCACCAGAACTATATCGCTGTGGTTTTAGTTTCTGCGTGTGGGACTATGCGTTAAAGATTGGGATGAGAGGCATGAAGGTGCCTCTTCCAGTTGAGGACAGGAATCAACCTTTGCCATACACTGATAAGCGGCTACCATATTTGAGCATGCAGTTCAAAGGTGGATGAATGTTTCAGTTTGCAGGCTAGAGCCTGAAGATGGTTCTGGGTGAGTCAGATGGTGGGAATAGATCAGCAACTACTGTGGTCCTAAGTTTCATTTTCTGTTACACGTTTGTCAGGCTTAAATTCTTGTCTTCATTACTTTGCTACCAGGTAAAAAAGTAATAAATGCATAGCACATGCACTAATTACTAAAAGGAGGGCTACAAGATGGTGAAGGGTCTAAAGGGCAAGACATATGAGGAGCGGCTGAGGTCCGTTGGTTTGTTCAGCCCAGAGCAGAGCAGGCTGAGGGGAGGCCTCATGGTGGCCTGCAGCTCCCTCACGAGGGTAGCGGGAGTGGAGGGGCAGGCGCTGAGCTTTGCTCTCTGGGGACAGTGACAGGACCTGAGGGAATGACATGGAGCTGGGACGGGGTGGGTCAGGCTGGGTATTAGGGAAATGTTCTTCACCCAGAGGGTTGTTGGACACTGGGACAGGCTCCCCAGGGCAGTGGTCACAGCACCAAGCCTGCCAGAGTTCAAGAAGCATTTGGACAACGCTCTCAGACACATGGTCTGATTTTTGGGTGGTCCTGTGTAGAGCTAAGAGTTGGACTCAATGATCCTTGTGAGTCCCTTCCAACTCAGAATATTCTGTGATTCTATGAAGTCAAAGAGAAATCATTTCTGTGTTTGGAATAAGACAAAGAAATGTAAGGCAGGAAGACATTTGGGGAAAGTTCTCTCAGGTTTTCTGTTTTATGGGAAGGTTTTGAAGTCTTGTTTTAAGGTACATCCATTTGTGACCTTACAAAACTTATGGAATTCAGAAGAGATTTGTGACCAACAACTTCATTAATTAATATTTATGAAAACATCAAAATTCTAAACTACTGTTTGTCAAGACCGTATGTCATGCTGGTGTGCTGATGTGACAAGCACGATGAATACAGACTAGTTCTTTGTTTTCTGTGCTACACAGTAAAAGAATATGTTTTTTATAGTGCCATGTTATTTCTTTTTTTTACTTTATAGGAAAAGAGAATAAAGAAAACGGGGTGAAGAACAGTACAAACAAAGAAACAGAAGCTGCAAGCCAACCAGGACATACTGTAGTGGAGGACTTGAAACAGCAAGAAAATCTGGATAGTGGTTCTGTCAGTGAAAATGGTGTATTGGAAACATCTGTTGAAAAGAATTCTGTAGTTTTGGGTACGTCCACTAATTGGTATTTTGTTCTGGTACCAGTTCAACTTTAGTATCTTCCTATCAGTTAACTGCAGTACCAACTTAGGGGATAGATCTTTAAATTTACTCAATTCACTTCAAAGGAGTTGCTCTCAAACAAGAATGTTGTCATATTTGAACTAATTAATCTGAAAGGTATGAAAAAGCTTCACCTAAAGTAACTACACCAAGCTAGTTCAGAAACCTATTTGCTAGCACAGTGCAGAACGGCTTAGAAGGACATTGCCAAGAAATTGTTGTGGCGTGTTGTTCATATGGATCCACTTTTTAAAATGTGCCTATGGAGTTGATCATGAGCAATAGCAACTACCAGCAGCAGTTCCCAGATATAGCCAGGAGCTGATGATTCAAACATATGCTGTATGATTAAGGAACCATTTGTATCTGTTACAAGTTCAGATGCAGCTCAAACAATAGTTACAATTGAGATAAATCCTGCCTGAAATGATTTTAGTGGGCTTACTCAGCCAAAGGAGTAAGACAACTAAGGTTGCTCTTTTTTTCATCAAACGTGAATATGTCAAGAAAAATTTGGCTCTGAAAACTGCGGCCTTTCAGTGTGTAACAGTAGTAGCTTATTTTTCATTTAACGTGATCTTAACAGCATATTACAATGATTTATAGCGATTAGTGGATTATTGACTGCAGCAGAAATATCAGCTTGGTTTTCCTGCATTAGAACATAATTTTGCCTTATAAAACAGAGGTGCCAAATATTTAATGATGATTCAGAATGGATCCGACTGAGTTATCCTTACTCTTAGCTAGGGTCGTTTCAGGGCGAGTTAGGCTCTTAATTGTAGCCTTACTCTGGACAGGTTTTCACTGCTGTTAGCCTGATCTTGCCTGACTATTTTTAGACCAGGCAGGTAAAAGTACAACTGGACCCCAGATTCTACTTCCATGTAGGCTAGGAACCCAGCTAATTTGCACTTTGATATGTCAGGTGTTGTTAGTTTTGCAGTACACTCCCACCATTCCTCCATATATTGAGGACAAATTTCAAGGAGGAAGAATCGTTTTTGAATCACTTGATATTCCTGCATTTTGCATTGGATCTAAAGTCTCCCCTGACCCTTTTATTGCAGTAGATAAAACAGAGTGAGTCAGGGAGAAGGTAAGAGAGCCTGTGGTGGTTTTACCTTGCTGGGCAGCTAAACTCTACTACAACCACTCTCACTCCTTCTCCTCAGATGAAGAGGAGGAGAAGAAAGTATGTTGGAAAGAAGGTCCATCCCAGCCAGACCAAGTACAGAGCCATAGGGTCATAAAGGTAGAGTAGAAATAAACAATTTAGCCTGAGAGAAAACTAGAAAGAAAACTGCCTGTACAAAAACACAGATAAGAAACTGCATGCACAAAATACAACACAAAAGCACTAAGTTTGCAAGGTCAGAATTGGAGCACTTGAATTAAGGTTTCTCTTACCTGTATAGAAAACACTTTAAATAAATGGCAGCTGTGTTTTTCAAGATCTGTTTAATAAAATGAAGTAGATTGGAACGAATAATTATATTGTGGGAAAAATACAGATTGAAAAGAAGCCAATGTGCTTTGTTTCCATCCTTATCATTATGCGCAAAGCCATGATTTCAAGAGTGGTTTGCCCCCTGTTGGTTCCAGTTCACAATGAACGTTCCATGAAAATCTGACTTGTGGTTACTATAAGGTGATAACCACTTGATTGATTTTTTTTAAGTGGAAGTTTCAGTAATATCTTACAAAGTGTGCCCCTTAATGCTTCAAAGTGGAAAAACCGACAATTAATTTGAAAGTAGGACCAGTTTTACTAACTTGTTTATATTTTGGTACTTCATTGATATTTTCCACTGTTTGAAACTTTTTCTGTGACAACATAGCACATGACAGGAAAGAAGGACTTTTTAAAAAAATTAATATTGCACATTTCTATGTTCTTCATTGCATTCCATTGTCTTTGTACTTGTTAGTGCAAAGTGACAAAGTGACAGTGACAGCTGTTAGAATATCAGCCCTTTTATCTTCATTGTTTTGGAAAGGGGTTACTTTTTTTTTTCTTTTAAAATAATTCAAGAAGATTATTACAATCAAAAAAGGAGAATATTATGCTATTCAACTTTAATTTGGAAGATGGATATTCTACATTTCATTTTACCACTTATGTTTTCTGTTACGAGATGATTTTGTAATGCATGCTGCAGATTGTAACTCAGATAACTGAGTATAAAATACTTTGTGAATACATATTCTCTGTTACATATACATCTTCCAGTAGGTCATTTTTGAAGGGAGACCATAATTCCGTCTTTTCTTTCCTAATCACATGGATTACTAGAAAGTGAAGATGAGCAATAGCAATGTCATTTTCAGAAACTGAATTCTTACTAAAGCTACTTAATATTTTGTCAGAGGTCTTTGAACATGGTTTATAACTGGTGATGTTTTCTTCTATTTTCAGGGCAATACTGTCTTTTATGTGATATTAAATACATGCTATTATATAATAATAGTAGGGAGTATTTATTTAAATCAGGCTCCTGCTGTGGATATGTATTTTTTTTAAGTGCCTTTATTTTGATTACGTTGATTTCTGGGAAACTAGACTTTTAATTTATGTGCTTAAAGTGTGGTGGAGATTCATAGTTGAATTAGATTCTGAAGTTTGTTAGCAATAAAAGAAGAAAACTGAGGACAGCAAGACAGATGTTTGCCTCACCTTTCATGGTTATGTCAGGTAAACTGAAAAATAAGACAACCAGATACTGGACTCCTAAGGTGGCTAAGGTAGCTTCATTTCAGTCGTGGATTTTATGCTTGTTTCATTAAATAGCTGTTTAGTTTCACTTAGTCATTCACCTTTCAAGGAGACCAAAGCTTGCATAAAAGGGATGTCAAAGCTTCGCATTTTTACTGAATGCAGACTAGGTGAAACTTCTACCTCACTTACCAAGGTTTTGTAATGTATTTTAGGAGTAATGATCTAAGACTTTCCATTTAGTTCTAATCTCTTACAGCATCTGTTTTGCTGTACCAATTATTTGTTGGGGACAATAAGTAAAATAGATATGGAAAAACTGAAAAAAATTTGATAGAATGCAAGTTCTATGAGCTAATTAAGTGTAGGTCACTGTTGTTATTCTCACTGTTTTCTTATGGACACTGTGAGCTCAGTTGCAGAGTGCTGCAGGCAAGCTGACAAACAGTGCGGGATGAGTCTGTTTGCAGAAGATTTTGTCTGGAAGAACTCTGTGTATCTCTTCAAATGTTAAAATTACCGAGTTTTGGAAAATCTATATAAATTACACTTGTGACTGAAAAATAAATAAATAAATAAATAAATAAATATCAGTGCAATATATTGATTGCCCAGCAGAGGGGGATCTTAACATTAGAATATCTACAGGATACTTGCCAGCTTTCTGTACCAGTGTCCAAGTTTTCTATTGGGTGTAACAGAATTGTCGGTCTCTGCTTTTACTTGCAATCAGTTTGGAAGATTTACTGTGTGTCCAGTTGTCCAACATGTTTTTCTTTCTTTTTTTCTCTTCATTCCCTTCTGAAAAGGAACATAGGAGTAGAGGTGATCGTGCATGTGGTCCTGTGTGGACCCTTACTTCCAAGCAAACAGAAAATAGATGCCTGACTACACTAAATTATGAACCCCATTGCCTTACCTCTGCTGTATTTTGAATTTTTATCTCTCACTCCATCTTTTCTTCCATAGGAAAGGAAATTATTCTTCAGCCATCCCTGCCAGACATTTGTCTAGCCCATTTTGACAACTAAGGGAGAGAGTAAATAATACACTAGCTATTTATATTTGTATAGCAAGAGTACTATACTACATTTGTTTCTGTTTTCACTTAGAATCAGATGCCGCTACAGAAGATAGAAGTGTCAGTAACATGAATGAAAACCTGGGACAGAGCAGTACAACCAGTGATTCAGGTATGTTTCCCTTCTCTTATTTAGTAACTGCAAAATAAACTCTGGAGGGTAAGCCCTCTATGACTAGGCTAAATCAAAAATCAATGGAAAACATTTACTGTGAACTCCAGCAACAGTATTTATGTACCAAACTTCCTCTTATTTTGTTGGTAAACAGATGCCATTTTTATGGGTCTGGACTTAACACCAAGCCCCAAAGGAGCTGATTTACTGGGATCCTCTGAATAGGTCTCGAAACATTGCCATCATACAAATGGTCAGTGATGCAGAATACAATCACACAGACTGGAATGAACTTCTGGAAGTCATCCAGTGAAGTTATCTGTACAGATACTCATAACACTGCCACATGTATGTGCTTCTTTTGCTCTAACGATGAAGCTAAATTGTGTCTGGCTCCTGTACTGGGAGGTAAGAGGAATTGAATTGGACAGGTTTTAGAGGCATCAAAAGTTGAGGAGAAACATTTCCTGGGTACTTGCAGAACCATAATGAGGATCTACTTTGGACCGGAATAATTTAATAGCACTGTTTGTAAAAGTAACCTAATCAATGGAGATTAATATCTGAAGACCTTTGCAAATCTCACATTTAAGAATACTTGCAAGTTCTAAATGAGGTATAGCATTAAACTAAATATTAGATTGTGTTTAGATAACACTTTTCAGACAGATGTGAACTTGCTATGTATAAACTCTGAAACCAATTAAACACCGCTGTTGTAAAAGACATCCCAATTTTATTTATTTATTTTTTAACCTCAGGCAGAACAAATTTGCATCTATCTTCTGTGGTGAACAGTTAATGTTTGCCCTACACTGAATTCAAGAATCAGTTGACTTCTAGAAACTAGCCTGTATATAGTTTGTTCTGTGCCTATATCTTGTGCAAGGGCAAAGAAAAGTCTGGGTTACCTTACAAGCCAGCTCTGCCTAAAGAAACTAGTATTAGGTCAGTAAAGTCATTGCAGTTGTTATATGTCATAAGCCTACAAAGTGTTTACTGAAAATGCTTTAAAATAGTTTCAACCTCTTTTAATACTAAAAATCATGTATTTTACAAGTACACAGAAGATTCAGGATATCTCAAATCTAAATTGCTACCCCTCAAATCTAAATTGCTACCCTACAGATAGGATTTTATTCTATGAGGAATATACTTTTATTTTATTCTCTGAGGAATATACTTTGCACTTCTGCATCAGCTGAGGTGACTCATCAGTCACACTGGATTTTTTCCTCACTGTGTCACATGAAATGTCAGGGCACAGAAACTTCTCCATTTTGTGAGCAGACACACTATATCCGTTGGCCAGGCTGATACAGGCTACTGGTGTGTGGTAGCACATATATAAATATATGGCCTGAGCCTTTAAGATTCCTGAAAAATCTCACATTTAGTTGAGCATTGGCTATGTCCAGTAGTCCAGCAGAAAAAAATAAATCACTACAGTTATGTGAAGAATGCAGAACAGATTTTTTTTACTTGTTATTTATTACATGTTCTGTTTACACTTGAGCTTTAAAAACAGTTGAAAAGTTTTTAAAAATATTCATGCTTAAACTCAGAGCAAATATGAGAAAAATAGTGGAGATACAGATGGACTTGGTGATATTTTTGGACTTTATAATTTGAATTTTTGCAGTAAGGCTGTTGTATGAGATGTCTGGGTAGATCTTAATGCACTGATAGAAGTTTGATTTTAAAACAAAGAATCCTGTGGATTTAGTTGCCCTTTTCAATGCAAGGATCACTTTACATTTAAGAAAAATGTTGGAATTAGGATAATAGAAGAACAATTATAATGTTTCTTTTAGCACAGAGCAGCAGTTTATGAGCCTTGTATGAAGGCAGACAACCTCCCTGTGCATGTTTTACTGTGCATGATGAAAATTCTTTAATGGAATCATATCCTTTGAAAAGATTCCTGTATTAACCTTTATCTTACCAGGAGCCGAGGAAGCTAGGAGAGAGCTAAGTTAAATATTTTTTAGGCATGGATGGTTAGTTGAGGATGTTAAGATACTGAAATTTAACTAAACAGATGGGTGATAAAGTGCTAGTTTCAATATGATTGAACTATTGGATTTAGTCAACCAGAAAGCAAACAGTGTTCTTCCTCAAAAGAGAGTAGTAGAAGTCAGATAAGTAACAGCAAGTACTCTCTGGTGTAAATTTCACTGTGTTCCAGATAGTACTGCACTCACGCTAAAAGGCAAAACAAGCAAAAAACACTTAGGAATGGTATTCGGGTGTTTCCATCAGCAGTATTTTATCAAGCTTCATTACTTTTTGTTAGTTTAATTTTATTTAATGGAATAAGGTTTACTAGAAAAAATACACTTATTTTGCGTATGATGTATCAGTGATAATAAAAGCCCCATGATTCTTCATTTAATATCATCAGGAAATAAACTAGAGGGTTTTTTTCCCCATTTTTAGTCTGGTAGGATTTCTGCCTCTTATTCACTGACAACAGTACAAGTTCAGGATAATTAATAGTTCAGGATAAATAAACATATCTATAGAAAAAAAAAAGCGCAGAACTCCACTAAAGTAAATACTTCTTACATTCATATAGATAATTTCTGACTTCCTAAATATGTATAAACTCAGAGAGCTGATATGCTTTTCTCACTGCCTGAAATTGTGACATCCCTTTTAACTTCTGAATGTTGTTTGTTTTATCTGTGAGGAATAGATATGAACTCTTTGCCATTGCATTTTATATGATAGATGGAAGGTTTTGGCCTTTAGGTGGCAAATGCACATGGCCTTTTAGTGAACAGCTCAGATTGCATTGTGTATGAGTCAGTCTGGAGGCAGTGCAATCTGCATTGAATAGGTGGTAACATTCTGCAGCTAGCTTTGTCTTGTACGGTCAATTGAATTTTCTTATCTATTTGATCTTTATACTTTATAACTCCCTTCATCTATTTTTAAGTAGTCCCTATCTCTTTTTCTTTTTCTATCTCAATCTTTTTCTTTTTTTTCTTCCTCTGGGAAGTATTTAAAAAGGTAGCTCACATGCAAGCAAATAAATCTCAGTACCGATGAAAGAGAGCATCACATAAGATTGGCTAGATTACGCATACAACAGTTCTGAACACAACTTTTGTTGTTTTCAGTGCTACTGAATTGTATCATTTGAATTCATACATAATAATAATCATATTAACATAGATGAATGAAGACATATTGTGGCTTATTCCACCTACCCTGTTAGGCAACTGGATATAAGCACAGGTCCACAGAACAGCATTTCCTATGCTAATGCGCCATGTTTCTCTTTATTCAGAAGATGTATCTCATAATAAATTTATGTTTTCCATTTGTCACTTGTTCGATATTCTGATAAATGATTCCTGTTTGATATTTATATTTCTTTGCACCCTTAGATGAAGATGAAATGGAGAGCAGAGCTTCACCTGAACCAGATCTGATCCTGAGAGATTACCAGATGGAAGTTGCAAAGCCAGCACTGAATGGGGAGAATATTATAATATGTCTCCCTACAGGCAGTGGTAAAACCAGAGTGGCTGTTTACATTACCAAAGATCACTTGGATAAGAAAAAAAGAGCATCAGAGCCTGGAAAAGTTATAGTACTCGTTAATAAGGTATGTTGGTACATTTAAAAAAAAATAGTATTTTGCAAACCTCATGCACTGTTAGTAAAGAACTTGTAAAATGAATGTAAATACATTTCTCAGCTTCTCCAGATGTACCTATGTTTAAAGGCACACAGCTCTAGACTGTCATCTCCATTATAATGCTTAAAACATGAGTGATTTTAATTTAATGCAGCACATGTGAGAATTTGCATGTAGCCAAATAACTACGTTATTGGAAAAAGTGTTATTTCTTGTTAGGATTAATAAAAATGACATAACATTTAAAAAGTATATTTTTCACATTCTGTGTTTGGATCTGGTAATGAAGGCCACCTAAGGAGTCTCAAACTAGTTAGGTAATGTTCCGTCAGATTTTCTGATAAGAACTGCAATTTTTACAGTTAAATTCAGAGCATATAATCTAAACTAAAGTTTTTCTATTGTAATATTAAAGTGTGTAAATACATTTAAGAATTGTATTGAAAGATTAAAGGATATCCATATGAGAATAAAATTGTTAGTATGCTATGAGCTTAGTCAAAGAGCCAGAGCATTCATTGTTTGTTCTTTCTAAGACACAGTTAAGCCAATGTTCTTGGGGCAAAAAGTTTTTCTTAGGAACAGTTGCAAGAGAGGGATTGCTTTGTGGATTTTGTGTTTGCTTTTCCTTTTTTTTTTAAGTCCTATTGTGTAGTGAATAAGGGTTTGTTTACTTTTTAAAAAAAAGTATGTTTTGCACAGAGTGTATATTCACCTAACAACATCTCTGGCAAATAGGTATGTATTTATAATCCTATGTATGTTCCGGTGTAAATTATTTGGAAACTTTTTTTCAGGTACCATTAGTGGAACAGCATTTACGAAAAGAGTTTAATCCATTCCTGAAACGTTGGTATCAGGTTATTGGTTTAAGTGGTGATTCTCAGCTGAAAATCTCATTTCCTGAAGTTGTCAGAAGATATGATGTAATCATCAGTACAGCACAGATTCTTGAGAATTCACTGTTAAATGCAACTGAAGAAGATGAAGAAGGTGTCCACTTATCAGGCAAGATTTTCATTCTGAAATTTTTACAGAAGGTCAAAAGTTCTGGAAAACTGCAGATTAAAAATGTGCCAAACTCAGGAGTTAATGTAGTTCATCTGACTGTTTTTATAAATGCAAGCTGTACTCTGAGAGTCAAAACCACATCTTAATGTGCTTGCAATTTTTTGAAGCCAAGTTAGACTTTTGCAGTTCACTTGTTGTGCATCCCATTTTATGTAGCTCAAGCACGACCTTGTGCGAATACAGCTATACTGATTTCAGCTTCCAAGCTCAGTAGAACATTGAATTATATCACGTAGAAGCCATGAATAGAAGTAGAAAAAATATTAAAAACTCAAATGCAGTAAGTAGTTTAAGAAATAC
The DNA here is from genome assembly GCF_009769625.2 of Cygnus olor. Classification (NCBI taxonomy): domain Eukaryota; kingdom Metazoa; phylum Chordata; class Aves; order Anseriformes; family Anatidae; genus Cygnus; species Cygnus olor. The sequence continues at coordinate 22,549,022 of NC_049174.1, forward strand.
AATGAAGCATGGGATAGAAGTCAATCTGTTATAAAAGTTGTATTCTTTAAAATTTTACCATTTTTCTAACATATGGAGTTAGGATTGCTTCTAACTACGTACAGATAGGCAGCCATAATGGTCTTCTACAACAGATAAAGGAAGTTGAAGAGCACAAAAAGTAGAAGATGAGATGAGTGAAATTGTTTGCCCAGAAGTCTAAAGTGGGAGATACTATTGGGAGATCAGAAAAGAAATTGTATTATCTGCCAGGGATGGAACAAAACATGACTTCAGCTCCAGGATTTGGGCTGCAGTGATCCTCCTCTGTGAAAGTTGACTTCTCCCTCTAACTGCATGCAGTCAACTCTATTCTAGATGGGACAGGATGTAGCTGAGGGGAGAGCTACAATGTTCAAAATAAGGGAATTAAGGTAAAAGAAGAATTTGTCTGAGTGTTACAGAGACAACAGGGAAACATGGTGTCTGTCAGTGCCTAGTGCTAATTGGAGTAGTTGCTTGATCCAAACCAACTCCTACAAAGCCACTTGAGTATCCCAGTATTATAACCCCTCCTTCAGAATATCTTTTCGTTATCTTAGGTAGAGTACTAGAGATTTTGTTGTATTTATGTCCTTTACACCTCCCCTAAGTCAGTAAACCTTCCCAAATCTGAATCATTTGGGAATGCCATATAGAGGTGCCTAAACACTTCTGCTGGAACTCCTGACCTAATTAGAATTGGGCTGGGTCCCAAGCTTGTGTCATGAGGTTTCACACCTTGCAAAGTTTCATTCATAGGGAGTTATAATACATATGATCTATATATATATAATGTAGAAATATTAGAAATAAATAGAAAATTAGGTTTGAAACCGCACAACTCCAGTCCAAAGTAGCTTCCTAGACCACTTGTGTGAAAACAGTCACATTTCCCCAGTGACGTGGAGCAATAGTTTGCTTTTTTAGTGGTACTCTGGTTTAGCATCTGAATAAAATTTCGCTTGTTCACTTTCCATCTTTCTTCAGCTGACCTGAAAATATATTACATAATATTTTCTCCAGCAGAAGGGCCCATTCAGACTATTCTAACTCTCTGTTAGTTTCCCACTTTTGCTGCTGGTTGACACAAAAATCATTTGTAGTGATGCAGCAATGTGAGCTCACTTATGTGTAAACAAGGCCATTAAAATTGCCTGATTAAACATTAAATTAAAAAAAGAGTTTAACCCAAATTATTTCAGTGATCTGCTTTACAGTCATTGCCACAGTTTTGTAGGGAATTCAACATAGAGAGTTACTGGCTAGTTAGGGGAAGGGTGGGAGTTCCATAAACCAGTTTTGCTGCTAGAGAAACAGAGTTCATGAGTCTTTGAAATAAGAACCTTAAAATATATTTCAATATCTGCATATGTAAACAGGTAGATGACATGTTCTCTGTGTTTGTGCAAGATTTAAAACAAAGAAAAAAAATTATTTTCTTTATCGTATAGTGCTCTACCTGTTGCATATAAATAGGATCTAACTAAAAAGCACAAAATCATAGTCTGAATCTTCATCAGTTTCCTCAGCTACAAAAGCGAGATGATCAGTAGTTCCCTCTCCATATGTTTGTTTTTTCCAATGACACATCCATAGAGTAATGTAAGTCTTTTATTTGGGCAGGAATAGGGGGAAAATCTCTGTGTTGCTATAAAATTGAAGCATATTTTGATCAGCACAGGACTTTCTAGAATGTCTGAAAGGCTTCTAATATGTAACGTATGTTCACATAGACAAATGATACGTAGTTTGTCAGTGCATTTACGGATATGTTTATAAAAGATAGCATAGTGTAGAACTATAATACGTTCCTACCAGTGGTTATTATCTGCTATGCTGGTTATTAAAAATACGTGTGTGAAATTCTTTATACCATCAGATTGTTTTTGCAAAAACAGAAAAGCTTTCTACATGATATGAAAAGTAAAACTACTTGACATGTCAGGAGTACAGCAAAAATTCCAAAGTTCATTAAATATATACAGCTCCCATCCACCCTTTCCTCCAGTTCTGTAAATTTTCTAATGCATTAGGACTCTAACTAACTGAATCTTTTCAGCACTGTGCTTACCTGTACGAAGATTTATTCACACAATTCTACCTTTGAAAGAAAATTAATCATAATTAATCATAATTATTCTTTTTTTTTTTTTTTTAAGATTTTTCACTCATCATTATTGATGAGTGTCATCACACTCAAAAGGAAGGCGTCTACAACAACATAATGCGACGCTACGTAAAAGAGAAGATGAAGAACAGAAAACTGGCGAAAGAAAACAAACCATTGATTCCACAGCCTCAGATTCTGGGACTTACAGCCTCACCTGGAGTAGGAGGTGCAAATTCCAACCCAAAAGCTGAAGAACATATTCTAAAAGTAAATAGCCCTTATATTTGCAAATCACCAAAGGAATAGTGTCTTGTTAAAGTAAATCGTTGTAGTGTTAGGCTTCAATTATATCATCTGATTTTTTTTTTCTTTTGTATATGGAAATTCAGCTCAGAGCCATTCAGCAAATTGTCCCACTACCAATTAATGGACATTAACATTGGTGTACAAATAAAGGTCGCTTACATAAATAGGGAAGTAAAAGATTGCCTCACTTGAAAACAAAAGAATCTCAAGATCAAAGACAAGAAATCCAGAAAATAGTGATTTTTTTTAATTAATAAAAATCTTCTCTTTACATTGCTGGATTAGAATTTACTGTGTATTTTAAGTCCTAGAGAGATCACAGTATTTTATGTCTGTATTTCTAGAGCAACTAAGCTGGGCTTCTATGTGGATCCAGGAAAGTGAAAAATGAAGTTGAATATTTAAACAATGTACCTGTTAGATATAAGTAGCAAGCAAATGTGCTTACAGCAGTTAGTTACTGATTGAGAAGGGAGTAGTACGTGTGGTGGCATATATGCCTGACTGGAGATAATTGGTTAAATTCTGTATTTAAAACGTCTGTGACTGTAAAGAAACTATTTTACTTAAAATTCAATGGATTTACATTAGTGATACAAAAGGAGAATTTAACACAGGACTGCAGTGAAACCTTCTATTTAGTAAGATTCGCACAAGAATAGCGGACACTTCTTGAGCAGGGAGGTTGGACTAGGTGATCTCCAGAGGTCCCGTCCAACCTCAACCATTCTGTGATTTTGTGACAAACAGAATGTGAAATGAATATGTGAGGCCTACAAGAAGTTGTTATGCTCTATTGAAGTAGATACAATTATGAGGTATTTTGAGACAAAAACTTCCTAGCAGTGGAAAAAGCAGAGAATTCCTTTTCATTATCTGTGAAATCTTAATGATAAGATGGTGGTTCTTCTATGTGAAGAAATGTAATCCAAATACACAAGCTCAAATAGATAACTACTGTTGCAGACATCATAAAGGTTGCTCGCCAGACTTCTTTTTTTTTTTTTTCATCTGCTCATAAAAAATTTAAAGTTTCCCCTTATTACTTCATACTCACTGACAGAAATGTGCATATTATCTTCTCAGGAGAGATCAAAAGCAGAAAAGTCCATTTCAGTTGTGCAGTTAGTATTGAAATTTTCTCCATCTATTTCTCTTCCAAGAAAGATCATTTCAAATTATTTTCTACTCTTGCGACAAGCTTTTACTTTCAGAATTACTCAGTAACATATATTTTCTTCTATTTAATTTCACCATTCTTTTTATTTATTTGTTTTGTGCTCCAAAATTGTCTCTTCCAAAATATTGATGGTATATTTTCCTTTTCAAAGTACCTATTTTGCACCCCAATCTGCCAGCCTCATTTCATGTGCAAGAGTCACTTCTGGCCTAAAAAGTAACTTGCATAGCTTCTCTCAAACACTTTTCAAAGAATTGGTCCTTCATACTTATACTGTCTGCATGCCATTTTTGTGGGAAGAAAATACACAAAATTATGTAAAAAAAAATATCTGAAGGAGAAAGTATGTTGCATTAATTCAGTTTTTATGTCAAATAAGTCATTAAACATTAAAATAAATAACCCCTGATTTTCTTACAGATCTGTGCCAATCTTGATGCACGTAGAATCATGACTGTTGAAGAACATGCCTCCCAACTGAAAAATCAGGTGAAGGAACCATTTAAGAAGACTGTGATTGCAGATGACCAAAGAAGGGTATGTTTTGTCAAACAAATCGGTATTAAAGTTTAATTTCCATTTGAAAGAATGTTGTATGGTGTCAAGAACTTTTGGTTAATGCTGTTTTGCTATAGGTTTACTGTGATCCATAGTGCTAATCTGAATCTGCTGCCTTCCTCTGGATGGAAAAGTGTCAGTAAAGTTAAATGAAACTAAATTTTTACATATCTGCATTTACTGCATTTATATTTTTCAGATATCTGGTCAAAAGACCTTCTGAACCATGTTTCTATTGGGGTGACATAATATATACTAAAAAAATGTTATAATCACAGTTTAATTTTTATAATGTTCTGAGCTATTGATTTTCATAACTGTTAATACTCTTAGCAACCTTACTTGGCTTTGAATTTGAAGTTCTAGGTTTTAAGAAGTTACTCAGTGTAGTATTAGCCAGAAGAGTTCAGTCCAATGTTTTTTTTGCTAGAAGATGCTTACTTACTTTAGTAATCCATTTCTTTCTAGGATCCATTCAGAGAAAGAATTATTGAGATCATGACAGATATTCAAAACTATTGCAAGCTCTATCCAAAATCTGAGTTTGGATCTCAGCCATATGAACAGTGGGTGATTAGAGAAGAGAAAAAAGGTAACTGCATAGGGAAAATATCTTGACTTTGAATTTGTCTGTTTCTTGTTTTGTTTTGTTTCATACACAGACATGTTTTTGTATGTTTTGTTGACTTTTAGCTGCAAAAGAAGAAAAACGCAAGGAACGTGTCTGTGCAGAACACTTGAAGAAATATAATGATGCTCTGCAAATTAATGACACCATCCGAATGGTTGATGCATACAATCACCTAAATAACTTTTATAAGGAGGAAAAAAGCAAGAAAACAGTAGGAAGTGATGATGATGATGAACCAGCAGTATCAAAACAGGATGAAACAGATGAATTTCTAATAGATTTATTTCATGGTAAGCTTGAAATACATGCTGATTTTTAATATTTAAAATCCATAGAACCTAATAGTATAATTTACATGGGCTCATTAATTATTACTTTGTAGAGATTGCTGTGTTGTTTATTATGACAGTGGCTGGGTGTCTCAGTTCATAAAGTACAGAGTGCGTTAAACAACGTCACAGTGTGATCATGTCCCAACATGCAGTAGATGTTCTTTGGTTTTGGCCTAAGGACACTTCCTTTTTTCTGATACTAAGTAAAAATTGTTCTCTGCTGTTCTCCAATGAAGTGACCCTGAGGACATTCTGACAGACAGACAGAATGTATATTCCATTAGATACTCCTGAGGGACCAAAAGTTGAGCAAATGGAACACCAAAGTAATGTGCAATGTCCCTTTTTTAACCAGACCTCTCTACCAGCATTTGACTGCATACTAAGAGATGGGAGTGATGATCCTGAGTAAGTTCCAGGTAAAGAGCAGCTACTGGGAGAATTAAACAGTGGGTTAAATTGCAGACACCAAAAGTAGTTGCCTTTTTTTCTGGTCATTCGCCTTGGAACTAGGATTAATGCAGTACTTCACACAATAATATTTTCTGCCTCTTTTTTCCCCTTGCTGCCTTCACAATGAGAAAGAGTTAGACAGGTTGGCTCCTGGGTGGTGCAAAACAAAACGGGATTCATACTGTAGTAAAATCTACCTTCATGAACTACAAATTTAGAATGCCACCATTAAGAAATTTGGGAAATGTTAAAAAAAAACTTTTAGACAAATAGATTAGATTAGGTAATGTCATTGTGTTTTTTACTGACCATCCATACTTGTCTTTGTGCCCACTACCTTAGAATTTCAGCGTTGAGCTGCTGCTGAGAACAAAAAAGTTAAACTAATTAAAAATTAAACTCAGTTTTCTAGAGTGCTTTCATTTCCACATGTAAATAAAGTTCAGAGAAACTGATAATGAAAAGGAAATTATACTCAAATCTGTTCCAGTTTTACCACTGATAGTGCCAGGAGTAGTAGAAGGAAATCTATCGAATTTGTTTCCAACTTTTAAGACTGGAGTTTTTCTTTGGGAGGTAAAGTTACTGCAGCTCTTAGTGTAGGTCTAAATACATGAGAAAACTGTAAATGTTTGTCACATATATCTACTTTGTAGATATATGTAGCTTTATACAAGTATGTAGCTTTATATGTGTGATTACATTCTAAAATATGAATAAGACTGTAGTCAGAAAGCCACTGCAAATGAGGTGTACTAGTTCTGGATAAATTGACTACCACTGCACTGGACAAGGTGGATTATTCACACGATAACCTGCACAGGAAGATGATATTAAAGTGATTGTAATATCTTAACAGACAAGCTTCCCCCATCCCTTTCTTAAAGTGTTAGTGTTGTCTTTTTTGTGATCATCTGTCCATGACATAATTTTTTAAATATTGAAAATTTAAATTAAAAAAAAAAAAGTGTGAGAAATACTTCCTGGTCAGTGGTGCCTGTGTAAGAGAGTCATTCATTGAACCTTTCAACCTCTATATAGAAAGCTGCTCTTTGCTTTTGTTTGTTTGTTTGTTTTTCTGTTTTTTTTTTTCCTAGAGCTTTTGTTTCACATAGTACTGTTTTTTAACTTACATCTGCTATTTTTAAAGCAAAAAAGAAACATCTAAAAGAGTTGGCTAGAAATCCAGAATATGAAAATGAGAAGCTGATAAAGTTGCGAAACACTTTAATGGAGGAGTTCACAAAGACTAAAGAACCTAGAGGAATTATTTTCACAAAGACTCGGCAAAGTGCTTTTGCTCTATTCCAGTGGATTACGGATAACCCAAAATTTGAAGAAGTGGGGATTAAGGCTCATTATCTTATTGGAGCTGGACACAACAGTGAAACTAAACCCATGACTCAGGTACAGAACTATGCAATATGGTGTTAAAATCTTGTACTTATTTTGAGAAAACAGTTTGTTTTAGTACTAGAACAAAAGACTGAAGTTTGGAGCCCAGAGTTCTGCTTTCAAATCTGCCAGCATCTTACAATCATAAACTGTAGCTTAGGTGAATAACAGTATTTTAATTTTATTTCCACAAGATGCAACTTTTATTGGTGGTTGTATTCTATGACAGCAAGAGTAACAGGAAACGGTTTCCTAGAGGAGTATATAGTCAAAAAGGGACACAAGTTGTAGTGGGATATAGGAAGAAAAAAAGTGAACAAAGTGGCAGTAGGAAAGTATGATAGTTAAATAAGGTCATACGTATTAAGACAACATTGATTCAAATTATAGTTTACTGGACAAATTGAAAGATAAACTGAATTACAGTGCTAAGGATGACTGTCTTTTCCTGATATCATCATTTAATCAATTTATTCCAGTTTATATGCATGCTTCACACTGACACAGTCATTGAAAGAGAATTTGCCAAAACACACAATGAAAATTCCATGGTTGATAACTCAAGAATCCATCTCATATCAATGTGTTCACCTCATACACAACATCTCTCTGACAATTTATTTATACATTCAAATTTAATATTTTCAAAATAAAGTGCTTCAGTATACTAAATACTCTGTTTTGCTTTTTACATCCCGTAAAGTTGCCACTTCAGCATTTAAACAATAGTGGTGTTACTTATTGCTGGGCAGAGTCTATTTACTGCAGTTCCTTTCAGTTTCAAAAAAATGTATAGGAATTGTTCTCTACAAAGTAAGCTTGTTTTCTGAAAAAAAAAAAATGTTCTTTAATCACTGTACCATATTGCACAAACAAAGCAATAGCCTCTATATTTTGAAACTGAATACAGTATATAGGAAGCTTCTGTCCCTCTGCTAAAGCTTGTTTGAAATGTCCAGCTAATTCAAAATTCTGTGTTTTGGATGCTTTATTGTTTATGTACATCATCTCTGTGTTTTTTGGTGCTCTGCAGATGAACAAAATACATTTTTTTTGAGGAAATTTAAGTACTTGGGAACTTGACTTGGAAGTACTGAAGGCTATACTTAAAGATGAAAATACTGAAGTAGTAGATACCCAGAATGTCTGCGTAACTACTTAAATAACTTTATAGAGCAAAGAATTGTATTATCAAAACTCCTAGTGTCTATGAAATGGAATTATCAGCTAAAAAGGTCCAAGTTCAGTTACATTTGAAAGATTGGTGTCTGCTCCCGCCTCCCTCACAAATGTGTGAACGCATAGTGTATTCAGAAGGAACTCCTTGTTTGTGATCTTGAAAGGTGTTAAATGCAGTGGTTGAAATGACTGAAGTTTGGCATTCCACTCTGGAATAATTGGGTTATAATTCCTTGATTCTCTTCATTACAAGAAACGTCTGTCAGACACTAATACTAAAAGTTAATATACCGATATTTTTAAATTTACAGAATGAGCAAAGGGAAGTCATTGATAAATTCCGAGGTGGAAGTGTAAATTTACTTATTGCTACTACTGTAGCTGAAGAAGGCCTGGACATCAAAGAGTGTAACATCGTTATTCGCTATGGCCTTGTCACCAATGAAATTGCTATGTTGCAGGTAAGAGTTTACTGCATACCTAACTTATTTATTAAAGTGCTTTCTGTTTAGAGTATGCAAACAGTGAATCATATTCCTGGGCCTTGGTAATACTTTTTGAATATTTGCAGACTAAAAGAGAAAATGTTATTGCAACAAAGTTCATTTCCAGGTACCAGCCTCCTGCTATATGAATTGCATGTTATATAAAATTTGCATCCATGTGGTGCAGTGTGAAATCCATTTAAAGTTCTACACAACCAGAAAGCTGTCTTATGCCTGGTATAGAAAAGGTATTCTCGTATGATCAGAGGCCTGGTTGAAATTGACTTTCTGTCCTTGTGTAATGGGCGGAATATGGACTTTTATCTTACTTCCAACCTCCCCACACATTTTTCCAGCCTATGATCAACCAGCAATATATTTATCACTTTACAAACACTAGACAATGCACACATTCCCTAAAGGAAAAAGACAAAAAAGTATACAACTCTCCAGTTTCTATAATAAATGCAATATGTAAATATAAAGACATTTGTACTCTTGACAGCTAAAAAAAATATAACTGCATATCATAATACCAGTTTGTCCATGTTATCAGTTAATTTGTAAGCACATTTGAGATTTTTAAATGCATGCTTATTTTTTGGTGACAAAATAAAGTTTCTGCTTCACAAAATGTTGTGCTAATCACAAATCTCCTGAATATTATCTCACAGGTATCTTTAATGTTAATGCAGAAAGAGAATGTTTTTAATACTGATTCTTTATCTGCCTAAGTGAAAAAAATTGCTCTGTGGGGTCCCTCTGCAGTAAGACTTGTACATGTCTTCCGTTACAAAAATAGGAACAAGTGTTGCATGGTGTTATAGGGAACTTTACGCTGCTTATGTTATATTCTTTGCAAATTGTAGGCCCGTGGTCGAGCTCGAGCTGATGAGAGCACCTATGCACTTGTGGCTTCGAGTGGCTCAGGAGCTGTTGAACGTGAAGATGTAAATATTTTCCGTGAGAAAATGATGTATAAGGCCATTCAGCGTGTCCAGAGGATGCCGCAGGAAGAATATTTAAATAAGGTATCTACTGCAGCTCTACACTTTCCATTTGAAGAAGGCTGATGCATACTGTAAGGAGTACTTTCTACTTGAAATCTACTTAAGGGAGGAAAATACAAAATAATATTATCTAATATGGCCTTGCATCCTTCTGCCAATATTTGTTTTATAATCTATGTTTCTGGGCCTTTGGAGAAGTCTGGTTTTCTGTAGGTAGGCGGAGAAACACACAAGTTGGGAAAATTGACTAAAATTTTATTAGTGAACTTAGTAAAATAAAGAGAAAGGTAATTGCTTTTTCGCAGTATCTTTTTTTCTTTTAGAAGTCACACCTTATTAGGCAGAAAGGTTATTTTTTTTATGAAAGTATAATTTTAAGCTTTCAGAATAAGTTTTATTTGTAAGGCTCTGGAATTTATGGAAATAAATGTTGAGATTTATTAGTCTGCTACAGTCGTTCCACTAGAATATTACAGTGCTCTAATTGTTATGTTTCTAGATTGAGAGCTTCCAGTTGCAAAGTATAATGGAAAAACAAATGAAGGCAAAAAGAGATCAGCGTAAGACATATAAGAAAAACCCTTCACTAATAACATTCCTATGCAAGAATTGCCATAAGCTGATATGTTCAGGAGAAGATATACAAGTTATTGAAAACATGCATCATGTCAGTGTGAAAAAAGATTTCCAGTAAGTGTTTATGAACTACTTTGTCCTTTTCAAGCAGAAACAGATTTTCTTTTCAGCAGGGCTTGTAACCTTATAGGCCCAGTGAGTAAAAAAAATAAATAAAAAAGAAATATTTTTCCAATATTTTCAATTCATAAATTCTCTTGAGTTTACAGTTAATGAATTTGAAGGAAATGTTGGTTCTTCCCTTATTTCAAGGTGACTAGGGTGTGAAACTTCAGAAAAAGATATAATTCCTGTGGTAATATTAACTAGGTCACTTGTTATATAACATGGTGTGTATTCCACAGAGAAACAACAACCCAAGCTGAATACCAGTTACCCAGTGCAGAGTCTCACATTTACACTGTTACACTAGTAACAGACCCTGGATAAAAGTATGAGCCATGACCAGTGACTCATAAACAACTTATTAACCACTACCTGTGCATTGACAACTCTACCTGCGGAGAATGTCCATACTGGTCACACGCTTCCTTTATTTCTCCCAGTGTTCTTGCTCTTTCTTATCTTCATTGCAAGAGATACCATGCCATCTAGTTTGTTAAACATTTACCTCTGTTAAACTGTGTTTAACTTTTTAGTGCTGAAAGAGGTGACTTTCTTTTCCCACTCATAATAGAAATTAAGAGGCCAAGAAAATGTTTTAATTCACCTTCAATTTACTACAGTAACTTTGTAATTGGTATTGTACATTGCAAATCAGTCATGCTTTGTTATGCATGTACATGCAAATCAGTCTGCTGCAGTCATGTGGCAGACACCATCCTACCAAGTTACTGCCCTCCAAAGTTCACTGGTATAGTTTGTAAAGTTAATGAAGAAGTTTTGAAGAGTTAATGAGAAATTAATACTCATATGTTGAAAAAATGAAAATTTAGCTGCAGACCTAAACATTAGACTGCTTCTACTGTGAAATTGTCTCATCAACATAATGCTATCAGTCAAAGTACAGTTATCATTGAAACTATAAGGTAATAATTATTATAACCTCTCAGCACAGGCTGATATAATGATAGTAACCCACAAAATCAAGCACTCCCTAAATTAAATGATATAAGAATGTGTATATATTCTGCATCTCTGGAGAGTCAGGATGAAATGATGCTGTGAAGGGGTAAAGTTGGACTATAGGGAGTAAAAAGAAAACCTCTAACTTTCAGATATCATCTTTGACAGCTCAATGGCACTTCAGAAAAACAAAAACAAAAACCAAAAAAAACCTATCCCATACTGTAACTCTATAACTGAAAGCCTGCTGCTGCTAATGAGGGAGGATGCACCTCCTAAAATGTTACAAAAGAAAACATGGAGTATAGTGACATGTCAACATTACTTAGGAGCATGAAATAGGACCTTGCATTTTCTCTGGCTCCTGAATGTGCACAACAGAGAGGTTACTGCCTTCTAGGTTTCATATCTGATTTCAGCAATAGTAGTCACTGTGCATTTAAGGCTATTTGTAGCCAATAACCAATGTATTCTGACTCACACTTTCTGTTTTTCAGACATCTTTACCATACAAGAGAAAATAAGACACTGCAAGATAAACATGCTGATTACCGGACAAATGTGGAAATTATATGTAAAGATTGCGGACAAGTGAGGAATGACTTCTTTTCATACTTCTTTGTTGCTGGTGTCTGTCTTTACTTTTGTCTAATGATATTGTCTGTTTTTCTGAAACGTGATTTCCTTATACTTGCAGGCTTGGGGAAATATGATGGTTCACCGAGGTCTTGACCTGCCTTGTCTAAAGATTAGAAATTTTGTGGTTGTTTTTGAAGACAAGAAAACAACAAAGGAAATTTTTAAGAAATGGGTAGAACTGCCCATCAGGTTCCCCAGTTTTGACTATGCAGCTCATTGTCCTTCAAGTGATGAAGACTGAGGACTCAGAATGAAAATAAATGTGTTTTTCGTCTCTTCTCTGACTGCTGATTATAGAGAGTGTTATAGAGAGTGCTGCATCCTAAACACAGTGAAAGCTCCAGAGCATGAAGACACTGCCTTGAAGAGGAGAAGACCCAAGGGAGGAGAAGGACAAAGTCACGTGGCAGCTGTATGCACTCAGATTTGCAGTGGCACTCCAAGACAAATAAGACCAAATACATTGCAGTGATGTGTATCCATGGAACAAATTCCCCTCTCAGTATAGTCCAATGTGGGGTGGCAACACTGTCAAAAGTGTGTTTGGTGACCTGTCTTTAAGCACAGAACATAAGACAGTCATCCTGACACTTGCTGTGGTGACTGTTTTCTGTTTTGCTTTCTGCTACAACCCTTATGAAGATAAAGTGTCTTAAAAAAGAAACCACGTAAAGAGAACAGATTACATGAGTGTAATTTTTGAGTCATTGTAGCTTCTGTGTTTTCATGACAGAGTCCTTTCTCTCTTACCTTTAGCTGTAAGCTCAGGCATTTTTACAGACTAAGTTTCCATTAAAAGAAATTTCAAAAAAATCAAGCCCTTAAGTTGACTTTAAATTGATTATCTTAATGTCCAAGAAGGACAATGACAATTGACTTTCTGTGTGTTAGCTTCATAGGATTGTTAAACTGGCTATAGCCATTGAGGTACGTATTTTTTTTCAATAAATGAGTGTAATAAATAACTTTTACCAACTTTGGTACTGTTTATTCTCTTTCTCTGTAAGTATTGTGACAACAATAAGAATAGAGTTTCACTGTAGAAATTTAAAGGATAATGGTATTCTGACTGTAAAAAATAGCATCACGTGTCTCCATAATTATCTAATTGACAGATTTTATTTTCTCCTATTTGCAAGTAAGATACTGAAGCATGGAGGGTCTGTTTGTTGTTACAACAGTCAACTCTGTAAATTCAGGATAATGTGGTATGTTTACTGGAATGGGCACGTAAACACTTCAGTAAACCCAGGTAAAAGTTTCTAAGTACAACTTAGCTGAAAAATAGAACCCAGCAAAAAGAATTTTATTACACCTAGATCTGTAATTGATCTACATTCTTAATAGGAATAGAAATGCTAGGTTAATTTTTTCCAATCAGATTTTATTGGGGGGGGGGGGGGGGGGGGGGGAGGTGTCTCATTTCTGACTGGGAAGAGTGGCACATTTCAGATATGATCTAACTGATATGGGTCATTTTAGGAATAGCTACTTATAAACAGATTATAGTGTTATAAAATGAATATGCATCTGAGAGTTTTCACTGTAGTAGTTTTGTTAATTACCATTTGCTTAAACTACAGAAATTGTAGCTAGTTTATAGGTTGAAATTATTCCACTACAGTGATTTATATTAATAAACTACTACCTTAGGCTGGAAAAAAAAAATGGTGTCAGGTGTAGTAGGTGTAGTGAGAGTTCAGAGATTATACACGCAAAGATCTTTCAAGACACAGTGATTCCACAGGTATCTTTGAATGATATAACAAACAGGAAAATCCAGTGGGAGGTAGGGAGTGTAAACAGTTCATAGCATATGAGTATTTTATTGTATATATCTTAATATAATGTTATTCCTACCTTTAAGTTTTGTGCAGTGCAGAACAAATATGAAATCTCCAATTTCTTTGTTTAGTGTTAGATATTTTTTTAATGAAACCATTTCTCTCATCTTGTTCTTCGAAACAAGTTATTCTCTTTCTTGTACTGTAATATTTTGTTTAATATTGAAGCTTTTTGTGACTTTGGTCACAAAATATAAATTTAATTCAGCACTAACTGCAGGCCACATTTTACATTTTTTACACATTGATCTGCGAATCTTACTGTTTAAAAATGTTGGAGATCACACACATTATGATTTAAGATTTATTTTGTTAATGTGATCTGTACCCAACAAATAAGATGCTATGAAGTATACTAAGAATTAATTATCAGAATAATTTCTCTTGGCAAATAATTATCATCCAGATCATTGGATATCTGTATTAATGAGTTGGTATGGTTCTTTGAATGATACTTTTAAATCAGAAAAGTCTTGTGAGATGTTTAGAAAGTAAATGTAACATAAGACATAGTATATAGCACTTCAAAGTATCTGAAGTCATTTATTCAATACTTTGAAGAAGTGTGAAACCCTGGTAAGATATATCATTAGATATATGCTGCTGGGTCCTCTATTAATAATTTTTCACGCTGAGTAGATCTTTTGGTACTTCTCTTTGTTGAAGCAACAAGAGCTTATGCAACAGCATTTCTTTGTTCTTTTATAGTTGAGTTCAACAGGGCTGTATCAAAAATATGCCTGGGCTTCTTGTAGTCCACTTGTGTGCTGCTGTTACATTCCCAGTTCCTAGTGTGACTCAGCTACATTGTCACCAAAGCTTAAGGGGTGTTTACACAATCTCACTTCAGCATAATGTGTAATGAACCTCAAATGAATCCTGCTGGCTTGTAGGATAAGGATTTCCACTTCAAGTTATTGTCTCTGAATGGGGTTGTAAAACGTGCCTATATTGCTCATCCAGGAAGTGTGAAGTTATAAAAAAACAGGCTAAATTGCCATGTTTTATCTGCTAGCTGCTTCTGCATTTATTGCCTTTATGGACTCAAAGTCCTCCAGGGACTGTGACAAATCCTGATTGCATTTTCTGCTTACATCTTTTATTAGTTCATAAATGTGGAAAGAAGAAAAACTATTAGTCACCAGGGATTTGTCTAGCTGTGTGCATGGCTACTTAACTGCTTCAACTTTAGTTGTCTTTTCATTATTCTGTCTACTTTTGGTCTGATATCATGCACAACCTACGTCTGTAAATTGACATTTCCTCATCTGGGAAATGTAAATATTTCAGTAACTTAGAGTAGTTGCATAACTGGCTGGATAGTTGCTGTACAAACTGGATGTTTTGTGTTCCATAATTGGCTTCTTCCTCCATTTCTCCAACTGATTCCTTATTGTATCTTTTTTTCCACTTTTACTTCTATCTTGCCTTATGTGGTTTTGATTTTTCAGAAGTTAGGAAGAGCTTTAGCTATTGAAAGAATTGGTATTTGCTTCTTTGCATGTACTGGTATAAACAGTCCAGAGAAGGATGTCAGGAGCAGAAGATGTATGGAGCTTGTAAGGTTCATTCTCTGCCAGGTGAATTTTGTTTTTTTTCTAATGCTGCAATGTTTGTGAATCTTACTGAAGCATGTGTCTTTAGACTTCCAAAGTACAAAAATAAGTACTATGCAGCATATAGTCACTTACCAAAGTCATTTGGATCATGTGAGTTTGAATCATTTCCTTTGAGGCATTCTCTAAATGTTCATTCCTTAGAGGAAGCTGCATGTTTGGAAATGAAAACTAGCCTGATCAAAACTTGCATTTGCCATTTTGTGATGTTCTGGTTGTTAGAAATTACCAGTGCTGGTAGGAAAAAAAAGGAATGCAATAACACTGTGAACTGTGTTATTGCAAATACATACGGCATTAACCACAGAATGCTAGGAAATAACAGTTTGGAAATATGAATAATGAGCATGAGTTACATGGAGAAAAATATCTTTTGTTGCAATCCATTTCTGTTTTGGAAATTGTGAGTCGCTGTGGTTTTATCTTGTTAGGAAACACTACTGTGGTTGAGCTCAGTTCAGACCTTTATATACAGCGTCTCAGAAACAATGTATTTTGTTCTTCTCAGCCTTTTTTCCTGCACGGCTTATGTCAACGCGATGCATCTGTTTCAGAAACGTTCTCGTGTATAACTTGTTCTTTACTATTGTATCAAGAACTCATAGAGACGGGAACTGAGAGAACACAAGCTTCTGTAAAAATAACGCATGTTTCACATCACTGGTTGTTCCGGACGAATAAATTGAATTTCTT
The DNA here is from genome assembly GCF_009769625.2 of Cygnus olor. Classification (NCBI taxonomy): domain Eukaryota; kingdom Metazoa; phylum Chordata; class Aves; order Anseriformes; family Anatidae; genus Cygnus; species Cygnus olor. Next base: position 22,565,175 of record NC_049174.1, read on the forward strand.
TTCAAAAGTCTGCCCACCAAGACGAAAGGCAGCGGCAGCAGCCCCCGCAGACCACGTCGCGTTGCCTCAGTTGAGGCCGGGCCGCTAGGAGGCAGCGTGCCGTGCCGTGCCTTCTCCCCGCCGACCGTTATTCTCCACGCCCCCGCCCGGCCGTTATGCCCCCCCTCGCGGGCCGCTGTGAGGAGGCGCCGCGCGGTTTTCTCCTCACAGAAGCGCCGATGGCGAGATCTGTGTTAAGGGGAAGAGTCGGGTCCCGGCTCCGTGCGTGTTCCCCATCTTCCAGAGCAGCTCTGAGAGGGGTTAGTAAGGATATTTGTGCAAAGTCAGGCTAATGAGCACGACGGACTTTTACTTCTCTTTTCGAGAGTTTCTTCTCTCTGCTGAGGATTCTCTTACGTAACTTGACGCTGTGGTCTCAAGAGAAGTTTTCTCTGTTTTCAGCTGACCTCATTTCAGTGAGCTAAATAAAATACATACAATTGGTGGTTTAAGTGTTATTTCAGAATGTGCACAGAGCCAGTAGATAGTTACTGGCCCAAGCTCTGTTACATAGCACATAGAAGTTTACTGTTTTCTGAGGAAAAAAGTAGTTCTCTTTACATGTGGAAGACATTAAACAACTTGTGGTTTTGCTTCTTGTTTTGCATTTTTATGCCATCATTTATTATTTCAGAAAGTAAACATAAAAGAATTATAGATAAACAATAACAGTGTTCCTGAATTTTCTTTTAATTTCTCAGTAGAAAGTAGAAATAAGGTCATAAATATGTCCTGAGAATGTGAGGCTTGCCAAAATATACTGTAGATACTTTTCAGAGAAAAAACAGTACATATCAAGTAACTGTTGATTCATAAAACCCGTAAGTTAGTGTAAGCAGATGTTGGTTACAGCTTACATCGATGGGAAGTGTATAATCACCACCCCTATAGCCACCCACTGTCCATTTCTGGTTCAAGAACTTCCCCGAAAGCCTGTTTCTAATTTTATGGAAACCCTTTGAAATTTGGCACAGTTTACAAAAGTATGTAGGAAAAAAAAAAAAAAAAAGGCTGCCAGAGGTTTGGCCTCCAACTGTGAAAACAGACACTGCCTTCTCAAACTCCTCTCCTAGATCCACTGACCAACACCCAGAAAAGAGAATTTGCATTCTTTTAGAATACAGCAGGAAAATGAAGGTCTGTATGCAGCTCAATTCAGCTTTCGGTAACATTTACGTCTGTTTTAAACTGTCAGTTATTGTACAAGACCAGGCTCTGATGTGAAAGTATTTGCTTTAAAGAAAAAGGAAAGGGAAGTCTTTTCGAACGTACTGCAGGGACATTTTTTGTTTGTTATTTGGAGGGATTTCAACAGTTAAAGAGAATGGGAGGATTTAATTACATTATCAGCCATTAAAGTGTACTTCAGGCAATATTAGAAATGTAATTATTCTTTGTTTCTGTCCTGCAGACCCGGCTAAAAGTAATATTTGGCGTGGTTATATGCCTTTTGCTTTCCTTATTACTTATGTGTATTATACTGCTTCCATCAAAAGGTAAGGCATTTGTAATCTAATGTAGTGGAAAACACAATGTCTACAGCTACAGTGGCTTCTAAAGTTCATAAAAGTTTGTTAACTCATCTTTAGGATTATTGTGTCAGTACTGTTATGGCTTTACTGCTATACAGAAATGTACTGACAGCTGAAATATCCTGAAGGTATGATCAAATGCCAGCAGATGTTGACACAATGAACTCTTTGAAGTGAAAAGCACCTGAGTTAACTTTATTGTGCATGTCATATAATGTTCTTAGACAGGACTGCAAAAGTAGTTCTCAGATCTCCTCATATTATTTTCTATGTTAAGGATTATAAGACTCACTGTTATAAGACTCATCTGTTAGTATTTTCTCTACCTTGGTGAACATGTACTTGGTTTTCAATGCTATCACAATAATTATAAAAGTTCTCTACCCAATTACAAGTTAAATATTTCTCTGTTCGTAGGATATGGTGAATTGTTTGTGTACATATTTAAGATTGCATTTGAAAATTAAAGCCAATATTGGATAAAATAGGAGTGCAAAGTTTGCTCTAGTATTATGCCAGCTGTGGGTAACTGCTGATGCAGTGTGGTCTGCTGAGTGCTCTGGTAAAGCTTCAAGTGAGTGTGGTTTGATATTTAGAGCCCGAGTGGCACTGACCTAATGGTCATTTATATCTATGAGAGCTCTAATAAGAGCATTATAAGTATTTACACATCCCTTCCACTACAGTGGATGAATACCTCTAAAATAATTAAAATAGTAATTAAAATATACATATATATATATTCCAGTAGCAGTATTCTTATTCCAGTAATAGTATTTAAAGGGATTTTTTTTCCTATGGTTAATCTTTGTGTGATATTTGTGTTGAGGGAAAGAATGGAGGTTTGTGAAGCATTTAGGGTTAATTCTGTTATGCATCATGTGAGGATAGATTATATCACAGCAGGAGGTAGTGCTGTGAAGAGAAACCACCTCAGAATTGTGGTGACTTTTACTGTCCTATGATGGGGTGCCAGATTTTTTGGCTAGCTGAAGCATGGTCAAATCTGAGCTTTCATTATTAGATAAAGGTGTGGTATCAAGCCAAACTTATACCAAATCTGCATATTTAGAAAGGACGTAGTGTCTTAATGAAATCTAAATAAAAAAGAGTAGCAAGGAGACAAAGAGAGGGGAGAATGAGGATCAGGTTGGCAGCCTGAAGAAGTTGCTAAAGATCATAGAAGATACTGTAAGAGGAAATGAATGTATTTTTTCCTTCTGAAGTTATCACATACCAGCTCACTGGTCTGAGCTTCTTCAGCCTTTACAAAGAATTCTTTTCGTCTATAGTTTCTTGGAATGGTGACTTGGTAATTAATCATATCAAACATCACATTTAGATCCAGTAGGATGAAATAGAATTTACCTTACTTTACAGAATGCTCTTAGAAAGAGCATTTCAGACAATTGTGGAACACATAATTATGTCGAACGTGTTTGATTATAGCTTTGTATTTTCAGATGGAACTGCAAATGCTGCAGTTATCTGTTTACGCCTAAACCTTTTTGGATAGTCTACTGATCAGCTGCAAAAGGAAGAAATAGAAATTAATTTTGTGATTATAAATCTTGCAAGTCAAAGACAGACAGGAAGTAGCTACAGAGATGGAATGTTGTTTGTACATTCCACCTTGACTACTGCTTTACTGAAAGGATGTGGTGATGTGGAAAGATTAATTGCATATGAGAATTATATAGATACAGGCTAAATCTCTGCTGAAGATGCCAGCAAAGCAAAATGTCATCTCTAATCCTGAAGGAACTGGAAGATATAATTTGGTTGTGTTTTTGTCTGCTAAGTTTCTAGTAATTTCATGTTCTTCAAACCTCTCAAGATGTGATAGCTGGTTTTGTTTTATACATGGAAGCATATCAAAATGTGAAAACCTCTGTTGTACTGGAAAATAATTTTCTTTTTTCAGAGAGAAATAGGGGAGAAATACTTAGCAGTGGTTATTACACAATTTCTGTGGGTCTGAGAAGAGCACCGTGAGCAATGTCAATATCATGAATTGCAAATGACTGAGAAATTGGTGACAGGTTTTTTTACATTTCATTGAGTTAGGAATGTGTTTTGTGACTTACCTTGATAACCCAGCTATGATAACCCAACTCTAAACATTTCAGATTCTTTTCACTTGTACACTGGTGTAACTAATTGTGTTCTTCAGCAGCATTAACAGGAAAGAAAAGACCTGTTTGTACCTCAAAAGCAATAACAGAACCACAGGCATCTTTTATTCTGTTATTTTTAATTAATAGCCAAAATCCTGACTGATCAATATTTCTGTTCCTGTTGCACAGTTGACCTAGGACTGAGACCAAGACCTTGGTTCTGTGATAGTGTAGTGAATACAACACCACCTGCAAGGTTGCTGTCCCAGAACACTAACCAGTTTTTCTTTTGTCAAGTCATCCACTTACTATGATTAAAAGTTCTGTTTTCTGTGTTTTGTTAAACTCTCTCACAAGAAAAAACTGAACACTAAAGGAGAAGGTATCTGCATAAAGTCAGTGACAATAGATGCTTGAAGGCTTTTAACACCAATTTTATACATGTACATGGAATACACTGAAATGCATGAATAATTACGATCATGGAATATGAAAAGCAAGTTACACTGTGAAGCAAAGTAACTAATTCAGTGCACAGAATTATTCTGCGTTTTCTGATTTTTTGAAATGTGCAAGAGAAATACAGAATGGCACCCTGTAAATGAATGCAAATGGACCACAAACCATTAAAATCAAGATGGTGGGGGCAGTAAAGGGAAGAAAGCAAAGTTAAAATCTGGTAACCTTTCATTTCTGTGGTTGGCTCTGATATTTGCTTCCTTTTTGTCTTTGGGCATATGGTTTCGTCTTTGTTATTTCACAAAGAAATAAAATTCAGCAAAATAGCTTACAAAGCCTACCAACAACCATCCAAATTACCATCCGTATAGTGATGCAGACATGTAAAGTACTTTTCTTGTTAGGGTCTATTCTGAGGTTTCAAACACTATTATTGAACTAGTCTTTAGTTACAGAAAAAAGAATCAACAACAATTACAGCAAACAATTAAAGCTGCTGCTCTTAATTAAAGCATTGCTATATGTCTTCAGTTGCCTAGAAACAAGCATCCAAAACTAAAAGTAATCAAGTGAAAGTTGTGTTCAGGTTTTTGCAGTCCATGGGTAGAAATTCAGATAGAAGTGGACACATTTTGAAAATCATTAGCAGTCGTAATAAATTATCACAGAATATTAAGTATGTAAGGGTGAGATGGTGAACAGAGTAAAGGTTTAAATTAGAGCTGTGAAAATTAGAGGACAGATGAGACATTTGTCATACTGCTTTTCTTTTTAGTAAAAACTCCTCTTAACATGAGAGAAGGAACAGAGAAATTTTACCAGATTAAGGTACCAAACAGGAATAAATCTAAGGCTCCTTTACACACAACTGTGGAAATAGATCTTAACCATGGATTTCTAATAGTTAATAGACATTCAGTTAGAGAATTTAAACTGGAAGTTGGTGATAAGTAATCATTGTTAAATATAAATATAGTGGCTTTGGATTCCTCTTTGGAATTATTTTTTTTTATGTATTTTTTTAAGTTTTCCATATTCTGTACTTGTCATTAATGTATCAAGGATCTGTAATGTACAATCATGGGATTAACAAGAGAAATTCTTTATATTGAACTTTTTGGAGTATTTTCTCGACATATAGTAATAGCTCAGAGTTTATACTGATAGGTTTTTGCCCATGGATTGACATTCAATTTTATTTCTCACGACAGCTTTCTTCTGCATTAGTGCAGACAAGGCTAGTGTCAGTGGTCAACCTGACATGTGTATTCTACAGTAAATAATAGTCATGTAGCTGGAGAAAATATGAATTATCATTTTAAAGTTATGGAGAGAACATGAAGAAACATTTCCCAGGAAGTGAGTGTGATCTTAACTGAGAGAGGCTGTAATGGGGAAGTGATGGAGCATGATATGAAACCTGAGGGCAATGAGTCATGTTGAGTTTCTGGCTGTCTTCTGAGTGGTAGAGATCTACTAGACCATGTGTGAGGTCATCCCCTCAACCTCTGGTGACCATGGCAAAATTCACCTTGACTTCAAAAGAGAAAAGCATCAAATCCAGAATGCCTAGACTTGAAAGCTGCCAAATTTTTAAAATTGGCCTTTCTCAGAAATGTACCTGTGTCTTTTGAAGATTAAATGTTTTGAGTAATCTTTCTCTTGTGAAGTCTATGGAATTTCTATTATTATTATTATTTACTTTGAATTACACTTCTATAATGATTTTTTTTTTCATTTCTGTGTACTTAGATAGCCAGCACTTCAGCATTACCTCTTCTCATCTGGGCTGATTGTCCTTATTTTTTGTTCTGGACCCCTTCCCTAATTTAAAGTGCTTTAGTTTTTGGAAGAAATGTGGTAAAAGAAAAGCGACAAAACCAGCCACAATGTTGTACATTTTTTAATGTGACTATCTAATCTGGTTAGAGATCAAATACCAGAGCACCTGTCTTCTCTCCAGAATTATTGCCAATTTTCTTTTAAAGCATTAAATAAAAAGTGGAAGTTTGGGCTCAGTCATTCATTACATTTCAACATTATTTTAACCTGTGCACCTTTGTCTTTTTCTTTTGTGTGACTCCTAAGAAATATATGTGGATGGTGATCATTTTGAAAGTCTTATGTCTATCTTCTAACACTGGTTCATGAGGCTTTTATGAAATTTGGCGGTAGGGATTTGTATGTATATACAGTTTGACTCTGCTGAATATGTGTAGATCTCTGTTCAGACAAATAATTGTTTCTGTTCACAGCTTCACACAAGTTCACAGAACCTATGCTTTAAAAAAACTTCAATTTGCCCTTTGTACATAAGTAGCTTTTCTTGTTTTCCCAGGATCTACAAGTAAATATATCTCACTGAAAAAATTTCTGGGTGAAAATAATTAATCCATCCAGTTCCTAATTTTGTATCCCTAAAGGTGACTCCTTCAGAGGCTGAAGAACCTTATCAGAACAGTAACAGAGAATTTTCCTTTCTGCTGTGCCTGCTGCCTGCATGGTTCCAGGATTGTGCTATCCTCACTATTCTCTGATGCTTAAATTATAGAAAAGGGGAAATACTTGACAAGTAATCATTATTTTTTTTTTATTTATTTCACTTCACAGCATTGTGTTAACAGAAACTTTTTGTCTTATTTTCAGTTGTTAACACAGATGATGGTCCTAGAGCTCTTACATTGGACGATTATTTAAATGGAAACTTTCAATATAAGACATTTTTTCCTTATTGGGTGTCAGGTAAGTAAAACCTTTTCTCAAAGATACATAAGCATTTCTAATATGTATGTCTTGGCTGGTTTATACAGACTAAGAAATGTACTTTTCTTCCAGACTTACTCTGAATGAATGCTAAATATAAAATTAAACAATTTGCTAGTCAAAACTTAAAATCAAGCTTACTCTTCTGTCAGTCATTCTAGAAATTCCCGCTATTTGATGTTTCAACACAAATGTTTGAGTTAAGCCTAAACTATCATTTTACAGAGGCTTTTGGTGATTTATTTCTTTTACTGTCATACTTACTGCTGCATGTGAAATAAATATGTCAATGTGTCAGTCATGTTCAAGGCATCTCTCTTTTTTGTGTTTGTCACTGCATTTCTTCACTTACCATTGGTAATAATTGAGGTAGCCTGTCTTACAGGCCCTGTTCTTGTTTTCAGTAGTATCTAACTCTGCAGTGAGCCCAGCTGTTCTTGTCTCTTATTTACCGAAATGCAGAGACACTGCTGAAATTCCAAGTTCCAAGGCAATGCATAGAAAGTAAGGATGACTTTCTAAGCAAGTTCCTTAAGGTAGAGGTAGACATGAAGTTAATTGCTGCTGATGTATGTGTCAGTGTGTAGCTGAAATACGACTCTTGTTATCACTGAATTGCAGCAGCACCAGAAAGTTTGAGCTAGAATGGGTTACATTCTAGTACATGCAGCACTACCGCTCATATCTCTGCACTGCCTCAAGCAGTTATTCTCTGAGTAGAGACAAGAGACAAAATGCCCATTCACATAGAATCTTATCAAGTTAGTTTAAACCCACAATTTTAGAACTGAACTAAAGCCCTTCAGGACGTTGCTAGCAGCAGTTCAGGTTTCACAGTTAGCAATTTGAAGTATGTAGACATCACTTACATGATTTAAAAATTAGGTCACCATTTGTTAGAATTCTGTCTGAATTCAGAAGTATGTAGGCAGCGTATCACCTAAACCTGATATTCTCCTTCCCTCTTTATATCCTCCTCACTTAAACTTATCTTTCCTCTCAGCAGTCACAAAACTCACACAAAAGTCATGCCATAGATTCCATAGATAGTCATGCCTACAGCATTCCATATGCCTACTTTCCTTCTGAAGCAGGGAGTTGAAATTTAATAGCTCTTCCTAAGGGGGCCTGAGATCACCTCAAATGCTTTTACTCAAATCACATAAGCGTTCTCTAAATATCTGAGGGTGATCTAATTTCCCTCCAAATTAAAACCTTATACAATGTTTCAGGCTGCTTTTAAATTGTTAAAGACTGTCTTTAGCTACACCAAATACGTAATTTCTTATCTCCATTTAAAGCAATGAAAACAACAATGTGAAACTAAAATTCTGATCTTCACACTCTGCCAAACTATGGCTCGTGTCTTGAGCATAGGTAAGGTTAAATTCAATTCTCATTGGAAGCCACTCACCTTCACCGTGTAGGATCTGTGTGAGTAGGGGCAGAGTCACTTATGTAGTGTTGGTTACATGGTACACCTCTTATCTCTGTAACCTGTACAAACGAGAATGTGCTGGTGAAATTATAAACAAGGATCTTGAACATTTTCTTTATAGTTTTTATATTGTGATACTAGTCTTCTAATGTGTCTGTCCCTGATATTCTTGATCAGATATTACTAAGAATAAAATCTGTCATTGAATAGTGAAGTTAACTAGATGATTCTGTGTGCAGTGTATGATCTTGAGAACATAATCCCTGAGATACATAAGAGAACATAAAACCCTGGAGACAGTTGTATAATTCTGTACCTTGGCATCAATAGAAGAAAAACATTTTTTATGTAGATGCCAAAAGATACTCGCTCAAAATCTATTAATGACAAAAGCAGTGAATGCTTTCATAAACAGAAATGTTCTACAGTATCTTCTGTGCAAGTTATCAGCCTGTTTATCTTGTTTTTAAAGATAATGAATATCTTCATCAGTCTGCAGAAGATGATATTATTCTTTACAACGTTGAACTGAACTACCTAACTACTATCATGACTAATAGCACAATGGTATGTACCTTTTCAATGAGTAAAAAGATAGCAAAATGCAGTTTTTTCAAGTATCTCTTTAGAAGTGAGTAGATTAAAAACTGACTCATCAATTCCTTATTTAAAGTGTTTACTAGAATCTAATCTACTTCTTAATCTTTCAGAAACAAGTTAATGCTTCAAATTATGTGTTGTCATCAGACAAATACTTCATGGCTCTGGAGAGCAATTATTCAAAGGTAATTATTTTAATATATTGCCTAATGAAATGTTTGGTTTCATTCAGTATTTTGTTGATTGTGGTTACTAAGCATAAATATTTTTTTTCTTTTTTTTTTTTCTTGAGTAAAGTGGAAGGCTGTGAACAGACAGCTGATGATTTTTAATTAGATTATCCTTTTCCAGTTTAATAATACTATTTTTTTTCTTACTTAATTTTTGCAGCTGTGGAGATATTCTTATACAGCATCATACCACATTTATGATCTCATTTATGGGTAAGGCCTGATATTTCTTACATAGAGCTATGGCAAATACTCTGTAGTGATATGTTTGGAAGCATTTCACTGAAAAACTCTATAGCAATGTGCCTACTCGCTGCTTAGCTTTTATTTGAATTTGTTACTTGTTTGCTTAATGACTGTTACCTATTACTTCTGCAAAATCAAGAAATTTCTTTGAAACAAATGGCCTCTGAGAAAATCTTACAGTCCTTTCATCTATTCATCCAGGTATCTGCATTGGTTTATATTCTATGCCCTAAAACTTTGACTGCTCAAGATTCTCATCTTTTTTTTCTTCTTTGCATAAATTTCTCCCACCCTGTCTTGGCTGCTTTAGTCCACTTCAGTCTCACACCAGATGTCTCCTTGCCCTTCTGTTTTCTAATTCATCCTTTTTCTGGTTAATTTAATCCTCAGCTTTCCTAAAATCTCACATTTTCTTCAGTGATCTTGTAACAGTCCGTCTTGGGTTCCCCAAAAACTTACAGCTCCTCCCATGGCATTTGGTCTTTTTTCCAAGATCTTCCACAAACCACTCCTCTTTTGCTTTCTACCCAAGTCTGAAGGAGGCCATCTGCCTCCCCAGTCACCTTTTTATGCCAGAAGTTGCAGCATGACCAAATGCTTCTTAGCTCTGAGCAACAGGGACTGCACTGAGCTGCTACATTCTTGGGAAACTTTTTGCTCAAGGTGACAGATTACTACTAACTAATATAAGTACAGAGGTACTGCATGTGGCTCTATGATCCTTAACAAATGTTCTAACTGCTGCTGTTACGCTTGCTTCAGCATGTTATATCCTGGGAACTACCATGTGACCGCTGAGTTCACATTTCCCAATGACTTGCTGAGACTATAATGCAGATTGCAAATAGAGGAAATGCCTGTAGATGTCTACATGGCATTTAGGAGGAGATAAGGCTGCCTTCTTTGGCTGTTGCATATATTTTCAAAGGGTCGAATTGTTACCCTTTGCCAGCACTAGTGCACGCAATCACATTGCTGCATGTCTGACTGCCTGCTTTAATTTTGCATTGCTCATTAAACGAAAAACTGTTAGAAAATATAGCCCTTCATGAATTTTACATGAATGTACAGTATAATGATACATTTGCACTGCGAGCAAAAAGCCATTTCAACTTTTTTCCTTTTTTTAGTGGTTTTGTAACAGAAAACCAGCTTCCACATAAAATTCAGTATATATCCTGGTCACCCGTTGGACACAAATTGGTCAGTAAAGATAACAAATCTCTAGAATCATTTTGCTTTATGTGACTAGAAGACTTTTATTTGCCTTTGGTTATTGCTTTGTTAGGCCATATTTTTGAGAAGCCCATGTGTACCAACCTTGGTTGAACAACAATGATAAAGATGGTTTTAACTTGATAAATGTTGACTTGTCTGTTTCAATAAAAGAATCCACGTTCCTCAACTACAGTGTGTTTTAGTTGGCTAGTCAGTCTCTTATCAAGCATTGACCAACATAATATAGGATTAAATTCAGTTTCAAAGCCTGAAAAATGATGTGCTTTCCTTTGACACCATACAGTATTGTTAGTTTAATATGGAGATTTAAAGATACCATATTTAAATCTCTTCTCAAATTTTTATTCTAGGAAACATCTACCAGATTCTAAGTATTACAAAAAATGTTCCTATATTTTTTGAATAACTACTTGATAGTATTTTAAAATAATTTTAAATTACCTAATGAATGTAGTTACAAGTTTGTAAATGTTAGTCATTCTTTGTTCCAAAGCATCAGCCCAAGTTGGTGGTTTCAGAACTAGTGGCCCAGTATTGACTAAATATTTGTGCATGAAATTACATTTAAACATCATATTAATTTCAGAGAACTCCCAAGAAAATACACTAAATATGAATGGAAAATGTATTAGGAAAATATTTTCTTTTGATGTTTGTTTTTTTTTGGGGGGTAGGAGGAGAGTATTATATCTCTCTATTAAACGAAATATTGCTATTTTCTTTGTCAAGATTCTGGAAACAGGAAACAGTGAAAATACTTTCCTGATAAAGTACTTATAGTCTGTAATGTTTTTATGCAATTCCCCTTGTATTGTTTCTCAAGAGTTTTAGGAGTTTTATTATTCATTTAAATAATTAAATAGTTAAAGTGTTACACTTTTGTTGCTAACTAGTGTTTATAGCTTCAAGACACATAATTTTCTAAGAAAGTCATGTTTCTGATTCAGTTTCTTAACCACAAATCCGTTCATTTGGTTTAAATGTAGAGATACATAAGGTCTGCAAGCACTTCTTGCAAGAACTCTCTTTTAGTAACTAAAAAAAAAAAAAAAAAAGAACAAACCAGCCCAAACAGATTAATTTTTTTCTCATCTTACATCACACAGGCCTTTTGACAGATTTAGAAAAGTTTGATTATTTTCTTCTGAGTCTTTTTGTATTTGTTTTTATCTTCTAATTTGGTGGCACCAGAAGGAAAAGTCACAAGGATACTTTGTCTACCTGAGGGTAGACACAGCAATCTGAATGAGTTTCAAAGATTTTACTTTCATGCTTTTCCATACCAAAGCTAGCCACAGAATCCTCTGAAGTTTATTAAGATCAAGGGATTTGTTCAGGATTTATTCTGGCATATTTGAACATAGAATTTGTTCTGTAATGTAAAATTTATTTACAGAAGTACTTACTCTTGCGCAATTTGCAAAGGCTTTTAATGTAGAGTTACTAAAATAAATATTTATTATTTTGTATTCATTGATCATGTCTTCTTGTTGGTATAATTAGTAGCGTTGACTGCAAAATCTTTGACTCAGACAACTCCTGTTCTTGGTGCATGTACTCATAAGAAATATATTCTTGTCTTTAGGCATACGTTTATCAGAATAATATATATTTGAAACAAAGTCCAAGAGAGGCACCAATTAAACTAACTGGTGATGGAAAAGAGAATGAAATATTTAATGGGATTCCTGATTGGGTCTATGAAGGTAAGTAAATCTCAAAGGGCAACAACTAACATGTTAAATGCTTTGTCTGAATTACGCAATTTTCTAGATCCATTCTACACCATCTGTGATGATGCACTGTTTTTACAGCCCTAAGGATTACTTACTTTCATCTGTTTTCTGCCATGTTAGGATTGCTAGGGACTGGCAATGACTTCTTATTTTGGGGAGAGGGAAGATGAGAAGGGAATCACATATATTGAAACAGTTTTAAGTAAGTGTATACAAATCACTACCTCCTTTTACAAAGGAGCCAAAGAGCATTCAGAAATTGAATGTTAAAAATGCAAATTAGAAGATTTTTTTTCTTTCACATATAACATATTTCATATATTTCACATATTTCTTTCATATAACTAGTCCCTATCTATGACATGTTTTCTTGTTTTTATCCATGTCCTCACTGCACGTATAAGCACTGCTCATGTGCTCCTAAGGCAAGTCTTCCAAAGGTTGGAGGCAGCATGAGATAAAATGTTGAACAATATTACTGAAAGTATATGTAGTAAGTGATGGAAATTGGCATAATGAATGGATTACAGAGTTAACCTGTCTGTAAACAGTGAGAGAGGAAAACTGGGGTACAAGCAAGCTGTGAAGAGGTTTGTAGAACAGAAGGAACATGATTTACTTAATGGTATAAAAAAAAAGAGAATTAGTGAGGCTGAGTCACAGTCATTGTTACAGCCATAGAGGAGTGTGAGGCACTGGCAGAGAGACGGGATTAGATCTTGGCTTGGAAGGGAGAAGAATCTAGGGAGTTACAGAGAAAGAGAGAGATGTGGAAATTTATACACAATGGAACTTTGTAGATGAATGTGTTTGCAGATGAGATTATCCCAGTGACAATTGGTACAGAGAGCTATTCCCGAAACAAAAGCTGGAGAAGGGGTGAGATGGATTCTCCAAAGGATTCAACTTATTATAATAGTAAACAAATACCTGTGGGATTTACCAAAATGAGAGCACTTGGAAATGTGTGCCATGGCTTTATTTTAAAGGAAGCTATTATCATCTATAAGAGTGCATGTAGCTATACAAACTAGAAATATGTTTTCTGCCAGTGACTGCATTTTGCATTCATACTGTATGACCAAAATCCTGATCTTTAGTTACTGAAACTATATCAGAACTTTACAAATTGGGCATTGTTCTGCTGCATATGTGGTGGCTGGGCATTAAGCTTTAATGGAAGTTTTAATGTTGGTTCATTATTTGGCACTTCAGTACATCAAAAAAAAGAAAAAAAAAAGGAAAAAGAAATGAAACGTGCACATATGTAAAACCCAACTGAGTCAAATGGGATTTGTGTACACTTTTTGGGAGTTCTCTAGGCCTTTCTTTGAGATGCATTGCAAAATCTTGATGCAGAATTGGATCTTGTTATTTGTTTAGTAGAAGTCTTTCTATATGTCTAGGTTGACAAGAGTAAAATGATGTAATAGATCAGAAGATAGATTACACTGATAAACAATCGAGTGATTTTTTTTCCCTCAGAGGAAATGCTAGCAACAAAATATGCATTGTGGTGGTCTCCGAGTGGAAGATATTTAGCATACGTACAATTTAATGATTCCGACATACCAGTTATTGAATATTCATATTTTGGTGAGGACCAGTATCCCAGAAAAATAATTATCCCATACCCAAAGGTATGTTTCTCATTCTTTTCACATACTTCCTGAGATGTGATAACTGTAACATTAACTGTGTATAGAAAGTATTTGTATTGAAATAGTTAAGTCCATTGTGGCCTAAATTAATGGGAAAAAAACAAACTTGGGACAAGTTCTGAAAAGGTATGGCCATGCTCAATACTGTAGTAAAATAAACAGAATTCCTCATGTAAGTAAAAAGCATGTGCGAAAGTACATGTTTGTATGGTCAAGCCTTACTTTTTCTAATTCAGTTTATTTTTTGTAATGTGTTAACTACATAGTTGTTATTTTTCATTGCAGTACCTCAATTATGAGACGTTGCTTATTTTGCAAAAGCTTCAGTCTATTTACATACTTCGTAGTTCATTTTGATCTCAAGGGGTTTTGAGATACTGAAAACTTTACCTGTTTTCAAGTGCCAGACCTACGGCAAGAAGGATTTGGTTTTGTACTGTACTGCAGAGATACACACTGCAAATACAGCACTGGTTCCCATTAAGCACTACATTTTCAGTATAGAAATGCACTGAATTTGGCTGTTCAAAAGGGTTTCTTCTTTGTTTATAAAATGATGCAAAGTTAAATAACATCCTACTTGTGCAGAGTCTACTCTGAGATCTTATAAGGTCACATTTGTACTGTTGTACTCAAATGGATAAATATTTTGTAACTTATCCCTACAAAAAGTGTTGTAATTTTCCTAGATTTGATTTTTTCAGAGCCTGATTTGAATAACATGATACATTTTCTTTCAAGGCTGGTGCTAAAAATCCTACTGTTAAAGTGTTTATTGTAGACACTATTAACGCTGAAGCATTTGGTCCTAAAGAGATCCCAGTTCCTGCAGCAATAGCATCAAGGTAGTGTGCTCTCAAATAAGTCTTCTAATTTATTTTTTTTAATTAGGTTATGTCTGCTTGTTTTAAATGCTTAAAACTCTGAATTGTTTTCTAACAATGTAATACCCTATCAATCTCTTAATTGGAGATTGGTCAGAAGCTACCTAGAAACGTTGTATTTTGTATGCCCGTATATGTATTGTTACAAAGGACAAAAAACATCTCTAAGAGAATAGAAGTTTTGCTTTTGTATTCCACAGATCAAAATGGGGGTTACAGTCCATAGCAATGCTTCTATATTTTTGTTCTTTAATGACCACTCTTTTTCTCTTTCTTTTATTTTTTTAGTGATCATTATTTTACTTGGCTTACTTGGGTAACAGATAGTCGAGTCTGTGTGCAATGGCTAAAGAGAATCCAGAATTTTTCAGTCTTAGCTATTTGTGACTTCAGAGAACATTCAAATACTTGGGACTGTCCAGAGGTAATAAAGTTGGAAATATACATTGCTGGAATTAATATTTGCTAATCTCCATTGTATTATCCTCTTTTAACACCTACTCATCATACACAGGTTGCTCTGACTTACTCACAGAAGTATGTAATATTTCCCTCATTTTTTTAAGAAAAGAATTGTGTCGCTGCCATAGTTGTCTTTTCCAGTGTTTGATCACACTCTTTTAGATAATAGTGATACCTTTTTCAAAATTTAAATGCTGGCTGAGAGGTGAAAAGAAAAAATTAACTGCATCAGCAAAAAATAATATCACCAAAATATATTTTTTGTGATGTTAAGTGACAATCAAAGCAAGAAAATAACAAGAATGGTATTGACCAGGTTTCAAAACTGTTTAGTTCCTTCTTGCTTTCTTCATTTTCAAAAGTGGAACCATTTAGGATACACATTGTTTTGTTTTTTTAAATTGTATTATAGCATGTAGAAATTTCATGCTAAGTCTAATTGAATTGTGTCCTTTATGATTAATGTTAAATTAGTTTAAATAGCATGCAGATTAAAAGTAAGGCAGGTTTGTAAGAAGGAAACATTCTTCTGTTTTATCAAGTCATACAGCTGGAGAAAGCAAAGTTTTCAGGAATACCTTTTTTCAGATCTAAAAAGAAAACTTCCAACTAAATGCAACAGTAACACTACATTTTATTTAAACACCTCATACTATTAATAAGACAGTTCGGAGGGAAAACCATGCTCTGTTGAGCAGAGGCGTGAGTTCATATGGCCTAGCTATCTATCCCCGTACATAGAGAGTCATAGGTGTAATGCACAGAAGCTTTTCTGAAAAAAAAAGAAGTTCTTAGAAAGACCTTTTAAAGCTTGAAGACTGTACACACTGACTGATATATATCACATGGATCCTGAAGCAAGGAAGGTGTAACACTGAATTTCAGTAACTACTACAGAGATCTCCTTTATTGTCTCTTAGCATTGATGCTGTTTGCATGCCTGGTTTTTAGAGGTCATAGTACAGAGCACCTATAAGAACTAGTATTAGGCCAAAACTTTGAACTAATGGGAAATAAAAAGCAAGAATACTTATAACAGTCTTTTGTATAAATGATAGGTTGTAAATTCAGAGTTCATTAACACAGTCTTTCCAAGCTGAAAATACTTATTCCTCTATGATATTATAATTGTTACAAATTTTAAAGGAAGGTAAAGTCCTGTTCTTTCAAAAATGTTATTATTGAAGTAATTTTCCACAGAGAAATAGCCTTAGTTTATAAGGATAAAATATGTATTTACTGCAGCATTTTATGTGTTTCCTAAGAGGAATGACTTATTTACGAGTACATTGACACTGAATCTCACCTCATGAGAATAACTCACCGCATGTTAATAACTAAATGTTCTAACGTACATTAAAAAAAATCAAGGGATCTGGGATTCTACCACAATCCACCAAAGTACTTTAACGCAAACATAACTTTAAGCAAGTAAGCAGTTTTATTTATTCAGAAAGTCTATCTATGTGTTTAAAATTAAGCATGTGCTTAATTGCTTTGCTGGAACCAGACCAGAACAATTAACATCTTGCAGGACTGTGTTCATGATCCTTGTTTAATTGCATTTCTCCATGATACCTTATTTATGGAATCACTACTGACGTTTCTATAATTCTATATTTATATAGTGATACAATGCTTTTATCACATTAAAGTTTGCACAAATGGCCAATTGAAGGAGTGTGAACAGATGGGAGTGCTGCATTAGCTCTATTTGCCGTTAGAAAGTATATCTCTGTGCGTTTCCTTCAGCAAAAATAGTTCACTCGTTGATTTCAGTTAAACTGAGACTGTAATGTACAATAAATGTGCTAGGCTTTATGTACTTGAAAATAATAACAAAATATAATCTACAAGATGTTCCTAAAGTGTTGATTCATCAAAAAGATTCATTTCAAGTCAAGTGTTCAAGTCTTGCTTACGTTAATAAACCACAGGAACCAGTGTGACTTCATTGGAACTATTCCTATGACTATAAGCTAGGCATGTAAATACCTGTCTGTGAAACTGGAATTTACTATAAATATACAAAATCTCTAAATTCTACAAACACTTTAATAACAGAAAAATCCCATAGAGGTCATGGGACTACCCACATGAGAGAAGTTAAATATATTCTTAATGTACTATGTCATCGGGAACTGAGCCTTAATTTAAAGAAGGGTAAATAAATCTATGATGCACATATAAAATAATATTTCCCATTTATCTTACATTGATAAGAAATAAAATCCAACTGCTAAGTCAATTGCTCAGTGGAGCACTTGTGAAGTACTGAATGGTATTCTAAGGGGCAATATCTGCATCTTGCACTCAAATCACTTTGCATGGACTGAGTTGAAAGGAAAAAGTGAGATTCTGAATGTTAATTAAACTACGTTGAGAATAACGAATGCAAAACATATTATTTAGAAAGCAGATTTGCCAAACTTATTTCAAACTGTGAAGAAATATTTTATTAAATGAAAAAATATACAGAGAAGCTTGCAAGATAACAAAAGAAATGTATTTATAGAAGGGAGAACTGATAAATATTAAATCACTTCCCCCATTCAACATGGTCTCTTCAATGAAAAAAAACATAGGAAAACACTGAAAATGCATTAGAAAATCTGTAAGTAAAAAAATAAAAATATAAAAGCATCTCTAGGGAGGAGACACTGATCCATTTATGCTCAGTATAACTCTAAAAATCAGTTTTGAGAATGTTTCAAGGAGTTAGCACCTACTTAATTTATATTCATAGTCTCAGGATATGATAATCTGCTTGATTTTTGGTACCTATGTTATTTTTGTCAATCCTTAATTCTTCTAAGTACCTTTTTGTAAGATTTTTTAAAATGTTGAAAATCGGGCATTTAAATGCCCCTTAAGAAAAGCAACAAAAATGAACACCCTCAAATTTATTTGTACTGTACTTAGTTCAATTTATTTTTCACCGTGTGGATATGAAATATGTTGAAATATAAATATCTATTTTGCCTGACTTAGTAAGACTGTTGATGTGACTGGAAGTCTCTGCTGTTACAGTACAGTATACAACTTCTTCAGACAGATAAAACCAGAATGCTGTTGGGAGGTTGCACCAAATTCTGATGCCTATTATCTTGATACAAATCCAGAATTACTTATTAGATAAAAAGAGTACATTGGATCAATAAAAGTATTAAAATAAAAGAAATCATAATTTGGTCCAAAAGAGTGACCTGTTTTCAGAGGGTGAGAAGCAAAATGTTTTCTCATTGTTTACCAGAATTCTCAACTGGCCAAAGGAAATGGTAATCAACAAGCTTTTTAGCATTGCAGTTGTCTAGGTAAAAAATACATTACTGTGTGAATTTTAAAGCTTATATACCAATGTATTTAGCTTGTACTTTTAAGGTTTTTAAGGTTTACATTTAAAAGTATACTTTAAAACCTAATAGTCATATTATCCACTGTTATAAATCAACATCACTACTTTGAAATGAGTATGTCAAACCAACTGAAAATCTAACCCAGGTTATGATTATTATTGCTGAGGTTATTTTGGTTGTTTTCAATCAAAAATTCATGAGAGCAAGTATTATTTCTTGCTTCAGTGAAAATGTTTCATAAGGTTAAAACAATCACTTTATATCTTATTTAGCTCCGATGATAGAGCTAAATATATTTTTTAAAATAGTAATATTTTAACTAACATAATGATATTAATGCAGTAATATTGTTTACTTTGGACAGTCTTCAAGTGCCTGAATCATCATAGCAAGTATTCTAGAGTTCTCTTTTACAGGAGGCTGCAGACTTTTTGTTTGAAGATTTTTAATTCTCCATTAATTCAATCTTCTTAAAGACTGTACATTTGATTTTGTTTTTCAGAATCAACAGCACATAGAAGAGAGTCAAACAGGATGGGCAGGCGGAGTAAGTTTTGTTCTTGTTCTCTTCTGATTTAATGAAAACTTACAGCTTTCTGCATCTTCACAGTGGTGTTTTGAAGCATCAAACACTATTCAAAGTCACACAATGCTACTGCCTCAAACCTGTTGCACTGTAGGGTTGAGACTTCGTATGCTGTTAGGCATAGTAGCTGGCTACCAGCTTTCCGAGTATAAAAAACTTTTTTTCTACCTTCCTTTGCAACTGATTAGACACTATACTGAAGGGAGGGAAGCCAAGAAAAGAGAGTGATTCATAATGCAAAGTAATTCTTAGAAATATCTGGGTGGGGACAAAGCAATAATGTAAAAATCCTCTGATATTGCTAGGGCAAGAGATAAGTTTAGTCATACCATAGCATTTTAAGAATAGAAATTGTTCATTCAGATCACAGCTTTAGTGCCAGGTGCTGTTCATCTTCAGCTAGAGAAGAACTTTCAAGGTAAAACACCCCTCTTACAAGTGTAGTTGATACTTCTTTGCAATTAGCCTTAAGCAAAAGAAATTTTCTCTACCCAGTAACCTTTATCTTAGAAGATCTATGACACCTTTCTTTGGGAGCTTGCAATAAAAACAAAGCTGCAAGGAAATTGTAAGAACATGAGATCAGTATTCACATTCATATATTCTAGCAATTAATGTGTGTGCATATGCTTATGTTACTCCTCAGGCAGGTGAAGTTACTAGAATTCAGTATGGGGTACCTCATGCTGTGTTTGATTATCCTGCAGTGGACTTAAATGAGAGCCTCAATTTTCACTACACTATCCTTTAAGAGGTGTTTTTATTTGAAGTAAAGATTATGCATTCAGAAGGATTAGTGCCTTGCTCCCTTTCTTTTTTTCACCTCTGCTTTTGATGTTGTGATGATGGGTTTTTATTAGAACAAATAAAATTGCACATATGCATAAATTCCTGCTTAGGCTGTATGGGATTTCAAAGATTAGAAGTATTAGAAGGAGGCTCCAGAACAATTTAGCTTGTGGTCAGAAATTCTAGTTGATCTTGGGTTAATATTATTCAAAAGTCACATCTACTTGGGAATGTTTGGTGTTTGAAGTGCTTGCAGGTCATTATTCTGTGTTCATATTTTGAAAATAAAACTTATAGTTGCAGTAGCTGGATGACAATCTTAGTAAAGAGGTGATGGTTTGAAAGAAAGCTAAATTTGAATGTTCTTACCTGGGATAATCAGTTCTTAAATATTGGTAAAGTATGGCAAAGATTAGATATCCATTTTGCTTAGTGCTATTTCTGTTGAGTGAATCAACCAAACTCTGTGGTCCACAGGACTTTCAGTTTGGCACTGTTCATGAACATTAGCTTCATTAGAAACATTATTTTTAAAATCACCTCTACATATTTTTAAATAACTACAGATCATACAGAATATGCAAAATATTCCATTTATAAATAAAGAGCTTGTATTTGTGTGGTACTTCAGGTATCTATATTATCAATTTAAGAAATCTGACATGATATAGTGTAATTTGAATGTAACCATTGAAAGAGAGTCTTGTTATTTTAATATGTAGACTATAACCTGCTGAACAGTTTGGACATTCTCTCTTTTGTCTCACCTACCATGTTTCTTTGTTCCAGTTCTTTGTTTCTACACCATATTTTACATCAGACAGCAGTTCATACTACAAAATTTTTAGTGACAAAAATGGTTATAAGCATATTCATTACATCAATGGCTCCGTGGTAAGTCAAGCAAAGTGTTCTACTTTACTGTGAATTTCTGAAATAATTCTACTATATTCAGTAATTTATATATCTTGTTTTGCAGGAGAATGCAATCCAAATTACTAGTGGAGAATGGGAAGCAATATACATTTTCAGAGTAACAAATGATGCAATGTAAGTATCACACAGAAGAGTATAGATTGTGAGTATTGTCAGTAAGAGTAGTACTTAATCATTTGACACACAGCAGCCATTTGTCAACTCATTAAGTTATAACTAGCTCGTTACAATGTATCTAGTAACTCAATGCATCCACAACAAATTTGTATGCAAAAGCATTGCTCAATTTTGCAAACTTCTTTTACTTGTGGGAGATTCTTTGCAATTGCCCTCAATCTTTTTGTTTATCGTCATCGCCCATCTTAGACAGTCTTATCTAGGGATATGTAAATTTAAGTATGTGGTTATCCCACATACAACTAGAAAGTATTTTTATTTTGTTGAGTATGAGTTGTGGTTTCTCATTCAGGTTACTATATATATAGATATATAATTGGAAGAGTGATTGAGTGATTAGCTTTTGTGAATTAAGATGGAACTCTCATTTATATGGTGTATTTGTCATCTAATGAGAGTCTGAGCAAAGATTTATTAAGATGAAAGGCATGTAAGCTTAACTCATTCTTCCGTCTTATGCAGAAATCTCAAAAAGCGTAAGTTAACTTCCAAGACATCTTTTTGTCTTGATGCTGGTTCATAGTTCATCGGTTTATGGATTATTTACAAATTATATACAAATTAATTTACAGTTTCTACTCAAGCAATGAATTTGAAGGCTATCCAGGAAGAAGAAATATTTACAAGTAAGTGCTATCAACATTATCTTAATGATAATAGGTTAATAGACGATGGGTGTGGATTTGTCAATAAAATAATTTAATTTCCAAATAATTTATTTAATTTCATTAAGTGTAATTTCATGAGTTATCTTAACTAAATCTTTACTTGACATTATATCTGAGAATTGAGGACAAGAACTATCTAAAGGCTTAATAAACTGTTAGGAAAAATATGCTAAAAAGGGAAAACATTTATTTTTAAAA
Source organism: Cygnus olor (assembly GCF_009769625.2). Classification (NCBI taxonomy): domain Eukaryota; kingdom Metazoa; phylum Chordata; class Aves; order Anseriformes; family Anatidae; genus Cygnus; species Cygnus olor. The sequence continues at coordinate 22,587,291 of NC_049174.1, forward strand.
GGAACTGTTTTGAAAGTAGAATGCCTGTGTTCCAGAACATGAAGCAGACATATATGATGTCGGTTGTAGCAAAATAAATAATTGCTTTATTTTATTTTTCCCCTAGACTCAGTATTGGAAGTAAACCTATCAGAAAACAGTGTATTACTTGTAATTTAAGGAAAGAGAGATGCCAATATTATACAGCAAGGTTCAGTGAACGTTCTAAGTATTATGCCTTGATCTGTTATGGTATGTATAGCATGTAAACAAACAAATAACTAATTGTTCTGTTGGACATATCAGAAGCATAGATAATATTATCACAGCATACATAATAAATTACCACAGATGATGGCTAGATGAATCACAGAAATTTCACTGTAATCAGAAGACATTTCCACACTCTTTTTTATGTCCTAAAATCTTGGAAAAATGCTTCAAAAATATAAATATTTTCACACTTTTTTTTACCACCCCCCCCCAAAAAAAATGTTTTTTAGAATTAAAAACAAAATTTTGAAAGTCCTTCATGACACAAAACAAATTTTAAGCTGACTCATCAAAGTCATTCTTGCAGCAGCAAGTGCAGGATTTTGTAAAAGACAGTGATTTCCAATGAACATGATCAAAGTTAGCTCTGAGAATTCACTACGATGTGTTATCAAATTGAAACAATTAAAACTTAGGTCAGCCTCAAAATGTTGAATATTTACTACCTGAAAAAAAATTTAATAACATCTTTAAAAAAAAAAAATTAAAGATTTTTAAAGATTTTAAAGATTTTTTAAAGATTTAAAAATCTTTAATAACAGAACTACGAAAAATTCATCAAGATGTATGATTATTGAAACCGCTTATAACACAGAAGTATGAGTGATGAGTTCATCCATTACGGTAATCAAAGAATAGTTAAGTAACAATGTTCCCTAAAAAAGGGAAAAAAGCTGTCCAAAGTTTCCCTTTTGCGTACTTCATATAAAGCTTACTGTTCTTCTGCACTGAATCATCAGCTGAACAGTTCTTTGGTCCTCTGTTAAGCAGAGGACCAAATGTAGCTAATAACAACACCTTTCAATCATTCTTGTACAAAATAGTCAGTAAGGTCATCACCATATGAAATCCAGTCACCTTCACAAATACAATTTGACATGCTCTCAGAAGAATGTTTCACATTGTTAGTTCTGCATTCACCTTATGTAATCACATCTAAGGTATTAACTAGATGTCAATTCTCTAAGGAGGAAGAGTTGGCTGATATGTTACTTCTATTATGTTTGTTAAGTTATGTAGGTATACATGCAAGTCTACATACACACAGTACCTTATGTATTTTGTACAGCAAGGTCTAGTGGGTTTTGCAGCAGAGAAGATTCAGAATGGCAGAAGGTTATATTCAACTCTTTAATTCCTGTCAGTTCCAACAGTAATGTAACCTACACTTTACCACCAAATTCTGGCTTCAAACTGTAAACAACCTTCTTTTGATTCTTATGACAGGTCCTGGGATTCCTATTTCCACTCTTTTTGAGAACCAGGGTGATAGAGGTACTGAAAATATCCTGCCTATTTCTGGATGCTTGTTTTTCTCATTGATCTTCACTATGCAGATCCCCTAATGCAATATTTAGGATTGTGATCAAGTAGCGTTGCATCTTGTTTGTGCTTCAAAAAGTATTAGTAAAATATCTAGCGTCTTTCTAGCTTTGTTAATTAGTAAAATCCAAACGTCAATGAACACAATGATGCCTTTATTTTCATTTCTGAGTCCCACACTTTTATGGCATCCCGATGGTTTACCTGTTTACATATTATAGATGCAATTATTATATTGGCAATTCTTTGGCTACCAAATATTGGTTCAAAGTTTGTAGAAGACCTTATCATGATTTCCAAACTATTTCTTTTCACAGCTCAAGGTTTTCTGATTATATATATATATTATTTATTTTTTCTGTGAAGTAACCCTACCCTATGCAAGAGGCTACAGTGTACTATTAAGAGTTTGCAGTCTGAGCTACTGAACTGTACTAATTAGAATTTGGATGCTCTTCAGCCATCAGAAGAGATTTCAGGGAAGAGCAGAAGCTCTTTCAGATGAAATGAGAAAAATACCCATTCAAATAACTGTTTCAGAGAAGGTGTAATTACACAAAATAGGAACTCCAGTAAGAAACATGCAGAGTCCACCTCTCTCTCTCTCTCTCTCTCTCTCCACCCCCCCCGCCCCACCCGCCCCACCCACACACACACACTTTTTACCTAAAAAATTCTTCTCAAACTTAAAAAGCTCTCAGTCTTGAAATGCTAATAAAAATACCATGGTCCAGTAAAAAAACTTAAGTGATTCAACTTTCCCCCACCCTTCCCCAATAATCAGGGGAAACCCACAGGTAGCTCTAATGCCAGTTTAGCCTTTATTAACATCTAACTATTAAATGAACGGTTTTTGACCAGAAGGCACACAAAAACATGTGGAAAACAAATTCTGTAATATTGTTGAGCTAAATTAATCAGTGTTGTTTCATGTAGAAGTCAATTAATTGCAACGTAAGACTATTTTGACTCCAATAGGAGTTGATACCTCTTAGTGTTTAATCACTCAAAAATGTTTACGGATGGAAAAGCTTGCTCAAAGTACCTATTATAATTGTGCTAGAAAAAAAAAACACTATGTTCTTTGTTATTTCTTTTGCAGAAGGTTTAAAAACAGTCAGTGCCTGTTTTTTTTTATATTTAATCCACTGTCATAGCTTAGTGTTTTCCGTGATTCATTACAACCTTGTGTATCAAGGGCCCCTACCATCTATCTTCTTTATCAAAGTAAGAATTATATGAAATGCAGCAAAGTGCCCAACTATAAATATGCATTTCTTAACCTCTCTGCAGGAGAGAACAATTTTAGTCAAGGAATCTTTACCACTCTTTCATAATGCCTCACTCTGCTGTTATTCTTCAGGAATAAAAACAAATTCAGGCTCTTCTTTGACCTTTTGGATGACTTTTTGTGTATTAATCTTACTTAAGTCCCTTGCTTTTGTAATCTCTTCTGTGATACAAAACTATTTGTTATGGACTGGACTGCAAGCTGTGAAAGAGTGGTAGTGGATCTATTTTCATTGCATTTTGGCAGCATTTTGAAAATATGTCACCCATGAATTTTAGTAGAAATCCTATAGTTAAATCGACATAGACCAGTTTGGAAGCTCCCTCCAGCATGCCTACAATTCATTTGTGGTAGTGGACAAGTTTCAGGAGATTTGAGGGGAAGGATGGAAAAGGGTTCAGCTGAGTTTAGGTAAGTATCCAAAGCAGGATGATCTTTCAGCTATAAAAACTCAGTTGAGCCTGCAAGAATTGTCAGAGTACTTTGAAAGAACAAATTCCAGTGTTATATTTCAGGCATTTTCAGAGCACAATCTAGTTCAAGACATGCTGAGAGAAGTAATTGTTTGTTTTTTTTGTCACTTCCAGAAACTGGAAGTGCCTTCCATCAAAAAATAAAAAAAATAAATAAAATAATAATAATAATAATAATAATAATAAATCTCCTGAAGTCTATAAAAGTTCTATTTAATTTTGAAAATGAAGCTGAAAGTACAGTTTTTTTTTATGTACAATATTCTTAATCCACTAATACTCTTGGAAAAATGCATATGCAAACAATACCCAGTGAATTCATAATATATAGCTCTGTGGTCTATGCTGGAAAATAACTAAATTATAGTGATTTTAAAATGATATAAAAGAATCATAGAATCATAGAATAGAATCACAGAATATCCCAAGTTGGAAGGGACCCATAAGGATCATCAAGTCCAACTCATGGCACCGCACAGGTCTACCCAAAATTTTAGACCATGTGCACAGTCCAATCGCTTCTTAAATTCAGACAGGCTTGGTGCAGTGACTGCTTCACTGGGGAGCCTGTTCCAGCGTGCGACCACCCTCTCGGTGAAGAACCTCTTCGTGAAGCCCAGCCTAAACCTCCCCTGCCTCAGCTTAACACCGTTCCTGCGGGTCCTATCACTGGTGATTACGGAGAATATGTCAGTGCCTGCCTCTCCACTCCCCCTCGCGGTGAAGTTGTAGACTGTGATGAGGTCTCCCCTCAGCCTCCTCTTCTCCAGGCTGAACAGGCCCAGTGACCTCAGCCATTCCTCATACATCTTCCCCTCTAGGCCCTTCACCATCTTCGTCACCCTCCTCTGGACACTCTCCAACAGTTTAATGTCCTTTTTGCACTGTGGTGCCCAGAACTGCACACAGTACTCGAGGTGAGGCCGCACCAGTGCAGAGTAGAGCGGGACAATCACTTCCCTCGACCGACTAGCAATGCCGTGCTTGATGCATCCCAGGATACGGTTGGCCCTCCTGGCTGCCAGGGCACACTATAAAAGTAAATTGGGTCCCAAGCAAGTAAAGTATATATATATATATATATATATATATATACACGCATATATATATATATTTGAAGCTAAGTTTGCAGCAATACATTAATAAGAACAGTTACATGGTATGTCTAGTATCTTTGTGGACATACACTATACAGTAGATAAACCAAGGGTTTGCCTCATCCCCTTAAGAAATTGAGTTTTCTATGTTTGTCCAGAAACAAGGTAGTCACAAACATATATGGGCTTAACCATGCTGCCCAAGAGTCTCAGAAGTTAAACTTAAGATACTGTGGTAAGCAAGAGAGGAGATACAGAACTGGTTTTTGCATTGTGTGGTGAATTTTACATTTCCAGCTTCTGCCATATAAGAAAACTGGAGAAAGTTATTTGCAGGAGATGGGAGTTTCCTCCTAACGTCTAGAACTCTAACACTCACAGGCAGTATGCAAAATGATTAGTGTTGCAAAATGTATATCCTATAATAATCTAAGGAATATTTGTGCATCATAATACCAGTGCCTTGCTTTTATTTAGCTATATGATCAAGCCCAAACAAAACTGGCTGAGCTGATTTCATTACTCTGCTTGTAATTTTTCACAGATTTCCTTACTGTTCTAATAAGACAAAATAGAGAAATCTCAATTAATGAAGAGGCATTAACAAATGAACTACTTAATATTTGGGCATTTCTTTTCTGTAGAGCTCAGAATATTAGAAGACAACTGGGAACTGCAGTCTTCTTTGCAAAAGATCAAACTGCCAAAAGAAGAAATTAACAAACTTGAAGTGGATGGTATAAGTAAGAATTACAGTTTTTATTATACTTTCTACTCATATTTTGCCTTCATTTTGTTGTAGTAAGTATAGTCTTTCTGTAGATCAAACTTGTTAGCCTGCCAGATTAGAAATCAGAGCCCTCATTTTGCCCTGTTTGACAGTGACCAATTTATCTTTGTCTCAATGTATCTATCAGTAAAATAGTAGTTAAAACACATCTCTGCTTTGTGACGCAATTAAAAAAAATACTTTCATAATATTTGTAAAGTGTTTAAATATCACATAAAAACATAGTATATGTTTTATAGTACAGTATGGTACTAATGAAATGTGAAATGCAAACCGCCGTTAATGTGTTAAACATTATAGTGACTTGTATACACTGTTATTTGCCCTAGTGACTTTACAAACAATATTCCATAGTAGTGAATCAGTGTAATGTTTTCAAAACCCGTGTCTCAAAATCTTAGCAACAGTTGTATTCCTAATTGTGCTTTTCTAAACACCTAGAAAACTGCAAACCTAGTGTTGGTGAACTAATAATTGAATACATAGCTTAATTAAAAAAAAAACGGACACTTCAGTTTTTCAAGTTTATTCTTAAACAGTTTAATATAAACAATTACTTCTGTGGTCCTGTGGTTCACAATTCATGCACTCTGTAGTTTGTGCTGATTGTTTTTCTATTACTATTTTATTACTATTACATCAAACAATGGATTATGCTTGGAGAAATCTTTTTAACCATTAACAATATAATTTTAATTTGTCTTTTCTAGCTTTGTGGTACAAAATGCTTCTGCCCCCACAATTTGATAGATCCAAGAAGTACCCACTGCTCATTCAGGTGTATGTAACACTTCCTTTCTTTCAATTTTGTTGTTTTGTCTGAAAGAATGTTTATTATAATTTAAGGAAACCTAGGATATTTGTAACATTTTATCAAGCAAAAACAAAGAACATTTTGTTTTTGTGTTTGTTCATTTGATATGTTTAAATATACATATCAATATGTTTTCATATTGAGATCGAAATGTAAACATACACATTTTCAATGTGAAATTATTGATTTCAGCTTTGTTAATATGGAAACTATGAGTCTGCTTAATTTTCTTATGCAAAACAAACAAACAAAAAAACCTAAGCCACATGGCCTAGTTTCTTTGAAAGTTTCCTTCTAAAGAGTATATGACATGAATTGAATTTATTGCTGTCTGGAAAGGCAACAAAAAATGCATTGGTGTAAAAAAAAAATGAGGCGGAAAAATAATGGGTGTGATAAACATTATATTGTCTTTTATTAACTAGTGATGATCCAAAGTTCCAACAATGCTAAGTATGTTTGGCTGAAGTTTAGAGTAGAAGATGAAGTAATTCATGTCCTCAAGGTCAAATACGTAATTTGTATTAGGCATGTCTCCATATTGCTATGTGGGGTGTGTTCAGCCCACAGCTCCCACAGCATGTTATTCCCTACTGAATCAAAGATTTGATGATGGCCAGAAAGTGTAAGGAGCTATACTTTTTTTTTCCTGTTTTCTTTGTTAATGCATAGTATGTGTGGAGATCAAATGTCAAATAAATACAAACAAACAAACAAAAAGAATTGAAAAGGGCTGTTACACCTCATTTCTGTACCCAAGGAATTTGGAGATAATTAGAAATTGAGACTTTGAGACATACCTCCTACAAGTATCCCCCTTACAATGTATACCTGATGCTGTAACCCTTAATCTGAGCTAAAACTAATGGTTTGTGTTAGGCATAAGACATTAAGGATTTAAATGAATTTTAGATAGCAAAATCTCACAAATATATGAAAATGGTAATGGGACTGCTTCTGTCTACTGAGATTTCTAAACCACAGCCATTCAGCAAAATATTTGTAGAGAAAATGTGAGATGTACCAATATCTATAATCCAGTATCTGGTAGTCATTTATACATCTGAGTTGAAAACGTGTAAATTTCCACCTTCAGGTATGGAGGACCTTGCAGTCAGAATGTAAAGGACACATTTAGCATTAGTTGGATAACCTATCTTGCAAGCAAAGAGGGAATTATTGTTGCTCTAGTGGATGGCAGAGGGACAGCATATCAAGGTGACAAGATTTTGCATGCAGTATATCGAAGACTAGGAGTCTACGAAGTTGAGGACCAAATATCAGCAGTGAAGTAAGTAGAATATCTCCTCATAACATTTTTGTATTTACACACCTACAAAAAGTAATGTGAAAAAAATATATATTAAATGTTTTCCTGAGCCTGTCTTCTGGAGAGCTGAGGGCTACAGGAAGTAAGTCTAGACTTAAGACTTGTAGAAATAAAATATTACTTGATGTCTGTGTGGTTTTATGTGCTGTACTAAGTCCATTTACTACTAAGTTTACATTTGAACCTCAGCACTTCCATTTTGTAAGGGCATTATCAGAGGCCTCAGTCCTAGGCCTAAAGAAATATGTGCATCAGTGGTGAGAGGTAAGCTAATGTATTTTCCATTACTGTGAAGTTTTCCCTGAAGGGGAAACCTACCTCATAGGTAGTAACCATATTGATTAGCCAAAGATCCATATTGATAGACCACGGTGATTAGCTAAATATCAAATGTGGAGTTTGTAATAAAACTGAATCCTGACACTACCCTTTCAAGAGTGTAGTTAATCATAAACTTGTTCTCTATGCTGTCTTAAAATAGTAATAAACAACAGGAAGTGACTGAGGTCCTCTAGGAGATCTCCTCTCCCTCCACAAGCTGCCCTTCTGCTTCGAAACACTTAAGGTGTTCCAAGGAAAAAGAAGTCCCTAAGTGGAAGTTTTGGGAAGGGGGAAAAAGCTGAGGTTTTGTAAAGAAAGTCTGTCTGTTAAGCTTACAGATGCAGTAGCACTACTAAAGTGAGCATTTAACAAAGTGTTAGGTTGAACCCCACAGAAATGAATGCAAAGCAGGATTAAGAAATCTAGTCTAGGTTTTGATCTTGAATTGCTACTATCAGAGCATGGATAGATTTTCAAGTGCAATATCCTTTCCCTCAGTAATGGACCTGATTCTGAGAAGAAAAGCTAGAAAATGGATGTACAAGTCCAGGTTTCCACAACCTTCTCTGCTTGCTTGTGAATGGTGCCTGTATTTACAAGTGTGTGTGAGGAGGGTATCTGTTCCTTCCTGTTACTGCTTTGTGATAATTCGTTTCCACATCAATGATATAAACACACCATTATCTTTTTCAGTGTTACATGAAACAGCATATCTGTGTATCATGTCAGATTTTTCAATATAATCTATTATTTTCTTTCCTGAAACTCTTAGCAGCAACATGCTTTAAAATATCACGGGACAGAGAAGTGGTTTTTTATTACTCTGAATCGTCACTCAAACATAAAATGTCGGAGACAGAGGGAGTCTAAACTGATTCTGCAGTTGCAGAATTTGCTGAGATGGGCTGTGAAGAAATGACCTCAGACTTCACACTTCCCAATTTTCTGTCAGCACCTAGACTAAATTTTTATTCAGTTAAATGCATTGCATTCCATCTTACTGATCTAACACATGGTTTAAAATGAATGATTTTTAGAAACAATCATATACTCTAGTGGGAAACCTTGGAGGAGCTTTTACTGTAGGAGGAACCCCATGGATTAAGACAGTAATTTTACAAATCTGAATCATTTTTTGGCTTATCTAACTTTGTCCCACCCATATTGTATTGGACATTTTGAGTATTGTCTGTCATTTGTGGTTGCCTTAGTAAAATACTGCTAGAAGCTGCTGGTATATTTTCTGGGATGTATCTGAAGATATTTTATTCTTGCTCTTGAATGTTGTCTTTTGCTTATGTATGATGTTTAAGTTAAAGAGAGGGTCTGGACAGTGTATCCAGGTGAATATTAAGTATAAGAAAAAACAACTTTTTTTACATGAAGCCAGTTGTTCCTCTGGAACAAAAAATACTAAGAAAGTATTCATTTCAGCAATGTTTATTCTTTAAAGAAAAAATCTTCCTTTCCTCTGAAATGTCTTTGAGTTGAATAACTGATGCTTTGTAGAAATCTGACATGCTATGCTGATTGTCAGTTTGATCAAATTGCTGTGATGTTTGGAAAAAAGTGAAAAAAAAATTTTTTTTTTGCTAATTGGCTAAAGTATTATCAATCTTGGTTTGCAATAATGCATTCATTTCTGTGATTTTCTTTTCCACAGGAAATTTATAGAAATGGGTTTTATTGATGAGAAACGAATAGCGATATGGGGCTGGGTGAGTGGTTCATCTTTTTTATATCTATCTTTAAATAATCCTGCAGTATAATTTTATATAATTCTTCCTTTTTCTGTCCTAAATCTATATAAAGAGATTGGCTGAAGACAACTTCAGGGACAGCATAAATGCCACACAACCCCTTTATAAACATTTTAAGATGTTCAAGCCATCTGGCTCAATTGTTTTTCTTCGTCATGAATGGCTAGATTAAGAATGCAATATCAAGAAAGAATTTTTCTTCCTTTCTCTCTTCCTTTCTTTCTTTTTCTTTCTCTCCTCCCTTCCTCCCTTCTGTCTTTCTTTTTCATTGCTGTTGTTTGTTTGTTTTCCTTGGCCCAGTTTCATCGTAAGAGGCTTGCCCAGAAACACTGGGCAACTGTAATTGTAGGAGTTGCCTGATTTTAGACAGCACATGAGCAGGGTTGCTAAAATCTCTCTATTAATCTAATATTTAAATTACTCTGGTCAGACAGAGCTATAACTAGGATAAAATGTGGTGTCATAAGGTGAAATTAAAGTGACATTAATCATGTTAAGACCACGTGAAAATACAATTTTTTTAATCACATCATATTTTATTTAACTACAGTGTTTCTGGAACCAATTAGGTGATTTCAACCATCTAAAGCATTGTATTCCAGTAGCAGATATATTATTTAAATAACAGCACTATTGCCAAACCTGTCAGTATTTTTTTTTTCTTTTCTTTTTTTTCCATTTATTATTACCATTTCCTGGTCCATATCCTTTGAATAGAGTTGGAAGCTGTATCCTTATTTATAGCCTGCAGTTTGACAGGTATGCATGAACTGTACCACTCATCGTACTTTCAGACTCACCAAACTCTTTTGGATGGTAAAAGTACTTAAATGACCACTAAGGCAATTCAGGTTTCGAACTCCACCTCTCTGACTCTCACAGTACATAGATTTACCTGCCTGATCTTAATCCTTTACTCTGTAGCCTTGTGGACTGCTTTTTTTTGAAGATCAAATGAAGCAAGCAAATGCTCTTGAAAGGTTTTATGAGTTACCATTTCCTTAAGCATATCCATCGCTGTCATTTCAAGCATGACTCTCAAGAGTAGAAAGGGACTAACTTACTTCTCTACAAATTAACTAAATTAATAAATAATGATCTGTGCATACTGCCCTTAATCATTCATATGCTATTGATAAGATTAATAATTTAAAAAATTCTGCATGACACACCCATCCCTCTATTCCAGAATAAACAGGAGCCCATTATTTCCCAAAGATCTTATACAAGTATTTTCCAACCCCAGTTCCACATCCCATGTACAATCAAACGGAATGCTTTTTATTACAATATCTTCTCCTTTCTCAGCTTCTAGCCCCACATTGTTGCACATCTATTCTGATATCTAGACTTACTTTGCCTAACTTCCATCTATGAACTTGTTCTTCCTTATTGGGTCCCAGTCTGAGGAATCGGGCCAGAATAGCAGCCAGCGGTAGAGACAAATTGCTCCAACTTCAAGTTCTCAAATATCTAAGCCTGTTAGTACTGGGGATGGAGATGGTTCAATATAGCAAACATTCAAAAAAGGTAGTTAGATGATAAGGGTGGGAAAACCTATGACTCTTCTTGGAGGGGCACACTGACAGGATGAGAGGCAATGAACACAAGTTACCACAAGGAATGTTTTGATTGGGTATTAGGAAAAAAAATATATGACAACAGTTTTCAACATTGAAATATGTTGACTAGAAAGGCTGTGGAATTTGGATGTGCCTCTGATTGATCTCATTTAATTTTGAAGTTAGCCCTGTTTTGAGATAGTTTGCACTGATTAGATTACCTTGAATTACCCTGCCAACTTAAATTTTTTTATGATTCTAAATGCTAACAAGAGCAATATCCTGTGATAAGTGCTGAAGAAAAGAAAGAAAGAAAAGAAAGAAACTCTTTACTTTGGAATTAGTTTATATGAGTTTGATTTGGAAAACAAAATGATACTTCACCAATAATTTTAAACTGTCTGTGATTTCTTCCTAGTCCTATGGTGGATACGTAACTTCTCTGGCACTTGGATCTGGCAGTGGAGTATTTAAATGTGGAATGGCTGTGGCTCCTGTTTCCAGCTGGGAATATTACGGTATGGAAAATCGTCATAAACACTGACTTGGAAAGAGAGATAGCATTTAATGACTTTCTAAATTAAATCATTGCAAGAGAATGTCAATATGAAACTTAAAGACAGTGCAATTACCTAGACATAAAACTTTTAAGACCTTAAGTTTAATATTTTCCGTGCTGAAAATAACTGATTGCAACTGTCAGTTTGGAACGGATTTTGTCACATAGAAGTTATGCACAGACAATTCTATATGCACATCTGTAACAGTCTGTAAAGTCCTCTTGATAAACACTATATTCAGGAATGATCTCCCTGAAAAAATCTTGTTAAAACTGAATTCAGAAACAGCTGAAATGTTTTTCTGCCCATAATGTAATCACAGTGCACTTCGACTTCAGTTACTGCAGATGGCCTCTGTCAGGAATCAGTATCTCTGATGACTGCAGTTATTTTCCAAAAGCAGTGGAAAATAGAGGGACTCAGTTCTGTCTGATATCTTATTTTTTATTTTTAAATATTTTCCCTTTAGATGTTTCTCAACCACACCTCCAGTGTTGTTGTGTTACGAGACATATTTTTCTTTATTGACTCAGACTCCAAACTGTTTTGAGGAAACAACTCTGAGAGTATACTCCCAGGGCCTTGCTGTGTGAATAAAGCAGGCACATACGCACTTACTTGCAGACCTGTTAAGCTTTTGGCATGGTGTAAAGGAACCTTAGTGTAAAAAAGAATCCTGCCATGCATGTTTTCAATGAGCAAAATGTAACACTTTGAACACATTTACTTAGCATATGGTCGTTGCTAAGAAGTCTTGGTTATAAGAAATTTTTTTGGTTAAATGGGAAGGATTGCTTCCCTGACTGCTAGCACAGACATTCCTTGTATTTATGGTGTTTTGCAAACAAGGGGAAAAACATTTGTATGACACAGGAAGCATAATCTTCATGTTTTCACTGGCATGAACATTTTTGAAGACATTTTCACTCATGATCACAAAATTATTTCCAGAGTGCAGGCATAAAACACTATTTTGCAAAAGTCCTTCAATAAGGGAAAAGTTATAAACATTTGTTTGGGCATTAAAAATCGGATGAAGTTTTTTAAGTAAAAGCAGATTAGACCCACACCATTGCAATCTTTACTTTAGCTGATTTTTCAAAAGAGCATTAAAAAATCTTGCTAAAAGCACATTGTAAAATCCAGACAGGCAAACGTACCTCCCCAAAGGAAGGAAGGAAGGAAGCATAACAAAGTAATGAGTCATGAGTTCTGGCAAACAGATCAAGTTGATATTAGGGTGAACTGTGTTAGGGGCAAAACTACAGGATGCTACATATTTGAGACTCCAAGCAGGGTCAGTATGTTACAGGATGTACTGGCCCCTAGAGCTTCTAAGTTTTGTCCTGCCCTCTTTTATATGCACAGATCAGAGTTTGCAGCATAATCTTTTCTCTGAAATCCTCCCACTCACCTCCATTTTCTGTCAGAGTTAATATAGCAGCTGAACAGTTATAAGGGAAGTTGCATTCAGGGACAACATATAGTTAAAAGCATTAAATATGTGACTGTTTTATTAAAATTCTCAATCTCCTTTTTCTTCCTCAGTAATTGACAAGCTGAATCTTCCACTTAGTCATTATAATGCAATTCTTGCTGACCTCAGTGGACTTGTTGTAGCTCTACTGGTAGAAGAGAGTGGAGAATTTGGCTCAAAATACTGTAGAAATGCCAGCCATTCAAAAAGAGTTTATTTTTTTGAAAACTCAAGCCCAATATGGTTGTTTGACACTGTGTTGACAACAGATATTGCACATTTTCTGTTTTCATTGAACGATAAAGAATTTTGATAAAAGATAGGCTACTTAAATTTTTCTGTATTTAGTTTATGACGAATTATCTTCAGGAACCTTACCTGGCTGATCTGGGAGACACAGTACAAATCTTTAGCACTTGGTGGTAACGTATATAAAGAATATATAATAAACCATGGGCACATGGCTATACTGAGTCATTTTCCATCCCTGGGGGAACTCTCACTTCTATTTTTTCTCAAAATTAATCTAATGCAGTGTATGAAACTGGACAACAAGGTACAGGCCTGGCAGATGAGGGGAAAGCAGTGGATATTGTCTATCTGGACTTCAGTAAGACTTTTGACACTGACTCCCACGAATCCTCAAATACAAACTGTTAATGTATGGGCTGACTGAGCAGACAGTGAGGTGGATTGAAAACTGGTTGAACAGCTGAGCCCAGAGTGGGGTGGTCAGTGGCACAAAATCTAGTTGGAGGCCAGTAACTAGTGGCTTGGGAGGGGTGGATGATAAACCATAGTGTGATGCTGCAAGCCAGAGGGACCTCAACAGGTTAGAAAATGGGCTGACAGGAACCTCATGACATTCAACAAGCAGAAATGCAAAGTCCTGCTCCTGGGGAGGAACAACCCCAGGTACCAACATTTGCTGGTGGCCACCCAGCTGGAAAGCAGTTTTGCAGAAAACAACCTGGAGGGCCTGGTGGGCACCAAGTTGAACATGAGTCAGCAATGTGTCATTGATGCAAAGAAGGCTAATAGTATCCTGGGCTTCATTAGGCAAAGTATTGCCAACAGGTCGAGGGAGGTGATCCTTCCCCTCTATTCAGCACTGGTGAGGCCACACCTAGACTGCTGTGTCAAGTTCTGAGCTCTTCAGTACAAGAGAGACATGGAGATGCTGGAAATTGTCCAACAAAGCACCATGAAGATGATTAAGGGACTGGATCATCTGGATCATCTCCCCTGTGAGAAAAGGCTGAGACATGTGGGACTGTTTAACCTCAAAAAGAGATGCCTCGGGGGGATGTTATCAATGCCTATAAATACATCGAGGAAATGGGCACAAACTCACTTAGAGGATGTCCTGTCAACATCAGAAAACACTTTACTGCATGGGGAAAGCACTGGCACAGTTTGACACAAAGAGGTTGTGAAGTCTCCCACCTTGGAGGTATTCAAAAGCTGTCTGGACATGGTCGACATGGTCCTAGGCAGTCAGTTCTAGAGGATCCTGCATTGGTCCTGGTTGGACCAGATGACCTCCAGATTTCCCTTCCAACATCAACTAGTCTGTGATTCTGTAGACAATCTCAATTCCTTACTGACTACGATGGCCATCACCTCTAAATATGGGAGGGAAAGATGCCAGCTTTTCTTCATCAGAAAGCCCTGACTCTATTAAATAAATAAAATTCCTGTAATACCGCAGCTTGACCACTCAATATGTGCTGGTTACTCTTTCAAGGAAAAGTCATAAAGAAAGTAATGCTCTTGTAGTGACAGCTGCTGCATCAATTTTCCACAGATTTTCATAACTACTATTAGTTAAATTACAAACATGCAGGCAGTTTAAAGATAGCTGAAACCTAATGGTTTCATTTCCTGCTCCCCCATAATTGTTGCTTATATTCATTCAATAGGATAAGGGCAATGTTTTTTCCATATTAACTATATATACTCATACACATCCCAGGCTGGAATTCTGCTCTGCTTCTCTTTTCAAGATGTCAACAGTAGTGTGTGTTGTCTTTCTACCACACACATTTATTGGCTCATTCAACTTACTTCTGGAATTCAAACCAGTAGCATAAAGCAGTATCAGTTAATTACCTTTATCCACAAAATGTTAACTCCACAGATGAGTATCGAATCACTATTTCTACAAGGACTGTTTGGAGGACATGTATTAATTAACTTTCATATTTTTTAGTATGTTTAGATTTGGTGTATTATGAGGAAACCAAGCAGAACAGATATAGTTAAAATAAACAGTCAATTTTCTATGTGTCACTGGAGAAACAAAAATATCTTTAGCTTTTTTATTCTTTAATATCACAGCATCTATCTACACAGAACGATTTATGGGTCTTCCTGTAGAGTCCGATAATCTTGAGCACTACAAGGTGAGAATTCTCTTTCTGTGTTCATTTGACTTAAACCTGAGTCACACTTCCATGGACAACCATAATAATAAAGAAATAAAATGACCTGCCAGCTCTCATAGTGGCAGCCCTGTAACAGCTAAAGCTGCTGCTGTGAAATTCATATCTCTGTAGTTCCTCCTGGTTTTGTATTTATCAATTGTAAATATGATAAATTGTAGGATCCTTATTTTCTCATTGATTTGACAGTGCAAATCATTAATTTAGGAAAGAACTTATGTGAGAGAGGTTAAGATGTCGATGTTTTGGTTTGTACCCTTAACTATGGTATGCAAGCTGCTTCATGCAAATTTAGCTGTCTGATAATAATATCTACATAGTGAACAGTCAGAACCTCCCCTACCTGGAACAGATTGCATTTCTGCTTTTCTTCACATTGATAGGAAATCTGTAACTTCATCTAGCAGTGCACATACCAGCTCTGAATACAAACAGCCCTGAATTAAACCCAAAGACTTTAACTCAAAGCCTCCTATAAAGGTTTTTGTATCGTGTTCTCAGTACCTATTCTCCATCCTAACCCCAACAGCAGAAATGCTCAATACCAAACAGCTCTGGTAGAGCTGTCTAGGTAGCCAGAAATTGCAGAGTTCAGAGAATGCCACATGGTAGGTACTATGCTTTTTGTGAAGTTGTCATAAATGTATATAGTTTCTATTAATCTCAGATTGAGATGAAGTCACTGATGTCGTTATTATGCCAGTCCAACTGTTTGATTGTGATTACACTGGTTAATGGAAGCCTTTTGACTCTGTGATTGAGTGGTTGAAATTGAAGCTGCTGAACTGTTCACTTTTCCTCTCAACAGAATTCAACTGTGATGGCAAGAGCAAAGAATTTCCAAAACGTGGAGTATCTCCTCATCCATGGAACAGCAGATGGTGAGGTTTGCAAATGGTAGTACAAATACAGAGCCAGAATCACTTTGTTTGAAAAACATTAAGCATCTTTCTGTGCCTTTGATTAGGATGACTACTTAGATCTTTGTTAGATTTCCATATGACATATTATAAGGTGCTTAGTCTTTCTTAGTCATGTCAACTGTATCACTCGATAATTAGTGGACACAACTTAATGCACTAGAATTTTATGCTTTGTGGTATTTACACGTTTCAACAGCCAATCGCTTTTTTTTCCTTTTTCAGATAACGTACATTTCCAAAACTCAGCACAAATTGCAAAAGCTCTGGTTAACGCACAAGTGGATTTCCAGGCAATGGTAAATAGCAGACTATTTTTCATTTTGAACAACGTTTTATAGCTTTATCAATAAGCTTATCTTATATTTGGTGACATTTTTAAGAACCCAGTTCAACAGAACATTCTTCAAAATCTGGCATTAAATCTAGTTAGTGCATTTGTTACTCTTTATAAGTAATTTCTTCTTCAGAGGATTTGCCTGCTCTTTTTTATTTGTTTTTTGTTTCTCTCTTCCCCTTTGGATGTTAATGAAATTTCTCTCATAAAGAATAACTTAGAGGCTTTTAAAATGAGCCAGGGAGAAGAATGAGAATCCAGCCTTCTTATAAAAGTTGCTGATAGCTAGTAAAAGAGAGGAAGATGAAAAAGCTGGCTTCTGGGACCAAATCCATCAGTGCTTCTGATGGATTCTCTTTACCTGGACATGCCTGCCACAGGCAGGAGGCGAAACACAGGGGAAAAAAGGGGAATGAAGTATCCAAATACTGTATCCAGGATGAGGGGGAAAAAAAAGAAAGAAAAAAAAAAAGCGTCTGCAAAATTTGCTTGGAGTAGTTGGAGTACCAGGTGCAGGCAAACAGAAACACATAGGCAAGAGGTTAGAAGATAAAAATGAGGAATGAACAGGGAAAAAGTAGTACTGAATTATATGTTAAGCAATGCTTCTGCACCTTCTTTCTCCAGACTAATGGCAAAAGGATCTGCCTGCTATCAAACATACTGGCCTTCTGCCTCAGACCACTTTCCCAGGTCCATGAACTTACCAAACAAGGATCAGACAGAGGTCTCCCTGTACTTGAGATTTGTAGGCCCTTTTGTGAATTCCCCATCTTCTAACTTCACTGATATTTAGCAAACCTGGTTTATTTCTCAAGTATCTGGGATTCTGTATGCAGTTGTAGTCATTCTTGCTCAGCTACAGTAAAGTCTCAGTAGAGTTAGAAGGAAAATCAAGGGAACATCCTTGATTTACTTTATGAAAGCAGGCCATTTTTAGTCTAGTGAAATAAAATCTGAAAATTCTGTGATTGCTATGGAGGATAACTACAGAGAAAAAAAAAAGCTATTGAAGCTAAAAAACTGTTTTAGCAGAAGAATAAATGTATATATAGTACTGACAAATACATTGAGGTCAAAAGTTAGAAGAATTTTCTGTTAAAACAGCTAGGCTTTGGAACGAGCAGTGTAAGGGGGAGCATGGCAAAAACCAACCTACTTTTAAGCTTCAGGTTAATACATTCACTACAAAGGGATCAGACTTTGCAACCCAAAGGTGTCTCTTACTCCTTAAATGAGAAGACTGAATGATTTTTGCTCTTCCCGTTTCTAATGTCATGGAAAAGTCTCTAATAGCAAACTGTCCTGTTGTAGTTAGGTGTTCACCATTATTTCTTAAGAAGTTAGCATAATTCATATCTTATTTGCTGTAATCATTCATAATGCTTGGGGTCCTGCTGTTATGCAGGATGTGTTGAACAGAAATGCACAACATTTAGGTGAAAGCTTATTGCTGAGAGACCAGTATTCCTGTATTGCCAAGGCCATGCAGCACGTCAGGGGCATTTCATCTCTAAGGGCATCTCAAAGCTCTTTTGCCCGACTTGATACAACAGACTTGTCAGTATTGAGGCAGTAATGCTTACTCCTAGATTACAGAAAGTATAGAAACTTTGTTCTATATAGTAGAATCTACTGAAAAGGAAAAAAAAAATTAGCAGGTCCCTCTGTTTGTTTACTTGAGGCATGTACTTTTTTCTATATGGTAATGAAATGGTGGAAATGCTTAACTATTACAGAACTGAAGAGATAACGTAGGGGCTTTATGGCTTTTTTTTCTTTCTTTCTTTTTCAGTGGTATACTGATGAGAACCATGGAATTCCAGGCCTTTCCAGCAAACATCTCTACACACATATGACCCATTTCCTCAAACAATGTTTTTCTTTGTCAGAATAGATGGGCTATTCAGAGCATGCTAAGGCATCTGATACATCTCTGGGAGAATGCAATGATAACAGTGCCCGGGTTATGTAGTTTTCAGGTGGATTGATAGCAGGAACTCTGAAGTTAAAAACTTGATGTTTACATCCATTTTTTATATTGTATATTAGCAGATGTTGTGCTAATACATGTTTTGGCACATTTAACACCTGTTGGATAGAAAAAAATAAAATCAGAATGTAACACGGCATGTGCATTTATTGCCATCTTGCTTAAACTACATTCTGCATTCCAAAGCTAGGTGGTCCATTGCGAAGGCATGCTGCCAAATGAATACACTTGCATTTGTTAACTATACCTGTAAAATGGGCAAGGACAATGAAAGTAGTACAAGTACCTAATTAACTTCTTAATAAGAACCAGTTTCTCAAAATACATTTATATTTCCAATTTATTGGAAAGAACTCAAGCAGGGATAGGAACACACAATATTTGAAGCCTAAGTATGGGTAATCAGCCAGAATTTTGAATGCTGTGTTCAAATTTTATTCAGCTCTTCCTTGAAACCCTGATTCTGCTAAACTCTGTGTTCAGGTTTAAATATGGAAACTGGACATTCATGATAGCTATTTTATCTCAATGTTTTTTTCTGCCTGTGTTCAGATTATGTGAGCCACATTAGCCTGCTTTTAATCTTCACTTTGGAATTCACATTAATTCTAATATTGTTCATCCCAGACTGAGGGGAAAAAAATCAAAGGATTTTGCAGGTTTTCTTTGCTTTGTTTCCAGTAAAACTATTTTAGGAAGTCTTTTAAAAACTCTAGAAGCTAATAGTGATTGGAACACATGTATTCTTTTGATTAGTAATTAAATCAGTCCTGTCATAATATAAGAGTATGAACAAGATAATTGGCAGGAGATCCATTTTAGATTAAATGATTCTCTGGTCACATATTTAAAAAATTCTGAGTTAGCTTACTGCATAAGAATTGTCATCTGTCTAATGTAGTATCTCATCTTTGCTATTAGCTAGTGAGGGTACAAAATAACCTGAAGAAGATTGTGGAGTAGCCTTCCCACAAAGAAAGCTGCTTCCTAACTCTTTGAGACTGGTTGCTGCTTCTTTGTGGAAGAGCAAGGCATTTCATTTGACCCTCTTGACAAAAAGATGGGGTTTAGCCAACATCATTAAAATGTAGAAGTGATTTGCTATGTAACGGATTCCTTCATTTTGTTAATGGCAATATCAAATCTGATTTTCCGCACATGAGAACATTCCTCAGACATCTTTATGTAAATGTAGTTGCCAAGCTGTTTGTAATGGTTAAATTATACTTTGATGGGAACTCTTCAGAAAATACTCAATTAGTTCAGGTTTTTTTGGAAACACTGCCAATTATGTGACGTTAATGAGCTTTTTGTTGGTAATGTAATTAAAATTCAACTGCTATAATGGTTAAAGGAAAAAAATATAGCTCTAAGAAAGTTAATGTTAAGCAAATATAACATGAAGTGGGGCTAATTAGATGTTGATTACATGGTCCTATGTGCATTTGCTGTAAACAACAATACTCTCAATAATGTGATTATTTTACAAATAAGGAATACAATTCAGTTGAAATTACTGAGATTTAACTCTCAATTTGTTATATTGATACAACACTACAGAAACTATTGCAAATTTGCGTTGAAAGAGAGGAAAATCAGGTTCTTGTAGCAGATGCTTAAAGGCTTTAGATATCTGAATATGTCAGCGAGAACCCAGAGCAATTTTCAAAATGCATGGTATCAATCTCACATTAATATCAATATATTAAGTTATCTTTAAGTTTCTGCA
Source organism: Cygnus olor (assembly GCF_009769625.2). NCBI lineage: Eukaryota > Metazoa > Chordata > Aves > Anseriformes > Anatidae > Cygnus > Cygnus olor. The sequence goes on from NC_049174.1 coordinate 22,607,764, forward strand.
CCTTTATACTTTATTTATACTTCTGAAAAATCCTGCAAGCCCTAGAAATTTGACCAGATAAACCAACCCATTGTGGATACTACAAGTAATAAAGTAATACAATGCACTGGTCACACCCCGCCCACAGGTCTGCAGTCAGAATCTTCTGGAAGCATTTGAGATAAGGGACATTTCTGGAAAATGTGTCAAACAAAATAACAGAAGGTACCTCTTTCCCAAGGGATGCGTTAGATATTTCATCATTAATTTGCCCGTATGTCTATTTATTTCCTGAGGCAATCAGAGTACACATCTTCCAAACTGTCCAACATTTACTTTGGCTTGTAGGAAGCAGCTATGGGGATAAACCATAAAAAAATTAGTGCATCACGCTACTGTCATTTTTGCTTCATTGTTTTTCATGTCATTAATTTATTTGCTTTATACAGTGTTCTTGCCAAAGAATGGGAATATGTCTTCAGCAGAGTGTGACGTTTACGCTGAGTTGCTGGAATAATGTAGAACCTAAAAACTTTTTGACTGAGCAACCATGTATTTTGATGACCTGGGGAAAAATGTTGTAGGATACTGTGAGTGTTTAAAAAAAAAAAAAACTTACAAACATATACAACATATATCAAAGTAGCTGTCCTGTGCTAATAACAGGTAATGATGCAGTCATTCATTAGAAATGGTGCAGAGCATTTATAACGTACCATTACAGTATCACACAATGATTGAGGTTGGAAGGGACCTCTTGGTGGCTCAAGCAGGGCCACTTAGAGCAGGTTGCCCAGGACCATGTCCAGACAGCTTTTGTATATCTCTCAGGAGGGAGACTCCACAACCTGTTTGGGCAATCTGTGCCAGTGCTCAGTCACTCACATAGTAAATAAGTTGTTCCAGACAGAACCTCCTGTTTTCAGTTTGTGCCCATTACTTCTTGTACTCTCACTTGTCATGACTGAAAACAGCCCGGCTCCATCTTCTTTACACCCTTATTTCAGATAATTATGTACATTTTCCCTAGAAGAAAATGTTTTCTGTTCTGCATTGTTTTCTATAATCACAATCCACTTATAACCATCACCAGACATTTTCAAGGACGGTTGTTTGCCCTGTTCCTTTTTAATACAGCCTACAGTGTTTACAGTTCTGCAAAAGGGCTTGTCTTGATGAATCAAGCTGAAGCTAACAAAGGGTTGGTTTTATATATGAATAAAAAGTATATGCGTATACTGCAAACATAGAATATGTTATGTAAAAGCCAATGCTGGAACACAGCTTACTTTGAAATTAAGAAATGATAGCTTTTCACAACAAGATTTTCTAAGCTGATGAAAGAGAGTCCTCAAAGTATTGCTTTCTACCTTAGGACATTTTAGAGGATCCAGTTTTCAGAAAATGCTGAGCACTTCCCTATTTTCTTTTTTCTCTTTTGAATAATATTCTCATACTCGAGGTACCCAAAAATATCACTTCAGACAATGAAACTTGGTCTTTGAGACTGTCTTATAAACAAGGTATACTAGCCTCTGAAGGTGGGGCAGTGATATTTTCTTTGAATGAAGAAATAGCCACAGACAGAGCTGTTTACAAGTCTGTTTCCACTATAAATCCTGGTTAACTTTTACAAAATAAAGGTAGAGGTGCAAAGCAAACCTGCATTTTCATCATCTACCTAATGTTGTGTGTATGCATGTATCAATGAACAATATCATGCTGTATGTATCAATGAACATATAGCGTTTCTCATACCTCAAACATGGAAATAAATTCTTTGCTTCACTTGGGATTGCTACGTGTGCAAAGAAGAAAAAGTTTGAAGTGAAAACGACGTTAGTAGATCAAGTATAACTCCAGCCAGGCTCCAGAACATGGTTAGTGTTATACTCATTTTACTTAGATAGCAAGTAAAATTCAGACTACATTTAATATTTTCCAGTTTGCCAGTCAGTTCTAATTACAAGGCACAGCTGTTTAGTACATTTTATAGTCATTTGAATGCTCTATATTTAATGTGAATAATTCATAGTATTTGCTAAGAGCATTTGGTATTACTTTCAATTATGAACATTGTCTTCTCAGAATGTAAAGTAACTAGTACATACTTGGCCAGCTCTTCTGCTTGCGCAAATTGATGCAGCTCCATTGATTTCAAACGGAGCGATTCCAATTTATTGTCAGTAGACAGTATGGGATATTTGCATAGTTACAATAACTCTGTTTCCTAAGATACAAACCCATAGATATCCATGGCAGTGAGCATGGAGTTGCATGCTGTGGTAAGGTGTGGAGACCCTAAACTAATCTCTCTTTTCAGAAAGTCACTCCTGCTCTCCAAAGTGTAGCCATGGAGTTGCACACTTGTTGCACACATTTGTGTGTTATACATGTATGTACATGTGCATGTGTGTAAGATTTATGCTCCATATGTTTTATGTGTGTATGTGTTTCCATGTATAGGTTGTACTAATTTCCAGAAGGAGAATGAAGGCCCCTTCTGCCTGATTATCATGATAGGAAAACAAAAAGGGCTTCACATTCAAGCCTCTGAACTCATGGTTGAGAAGGTTAGGGAGAGGGGGCTTTTGGTGCAATGTACTAAAGAAAAGGCAGTGGTCCTTTAGTCATATCCCAAGATACAGCCTCCTCTCTCCTATCTTCTTTAGGTTTATATATAAAGGTGCTAATAACAAAAAAAAAAAAAAACACAGAAAAATTGTGGGTTTTTTTTAAGCATTTTGCAGTGTTGGTTTTTTTTCACTTTAAAAAGCAACTTCCTAATTCATTAAAATGTTCAAATCTTGAATATTTTTTAATAATTTTTCTTGTACCAACAATTAAAGAATTAAAAGAAACATACTTGAAAGAGTATGATATTCAGAGTATGTTAGCCAGTACATTGGTCTAACAAGTGCATTGGTCCTATTTTTATGAAAAAAACATGCCAGCTGGAATTGCTGCTGCTAGGGTATTAGGTTCAGTGTGCGTCTGGTAAGAATTCTTCTTATTTTACCTCATCTGTAATTTCCCACACGATTTCTGGTCCAGTAAGTGCAGTATGCTATCCCTAATAGCAGCCATTACCTCGTGCTGAGATGATGGTGTAGGAAACTTTGATTCCCTTCAAATTCAGTGAACCCAAGATACCGATTTTTTAATGTCTCCAAGTGACACCTGAAAAACAGATGCAACTTTCCCAAAGGCAGGTCACTTTTAGGTTCTGTTTCTTAGTCTGATTCATTTGAAAGTACTGTCTCATCCATGAACTAAAATACAGAAGGGAGTGAGCCCTTGACTTTTGCCTAGAGGAGCAAACTATTGTATTTTATGATGTGAAAGGAAAAAACTTAGTTCAGGATATGTACATATGCATGTTTCACAGAGTCATTAAAATTTTCTATCTTCTTGTTTGCTGTGCTCTTGAAATATGTATTTCTCTAGATTCAGTTATGGCAACTGACAGGTGCGTAGTTCTTGATGGCAGTTCGCTTCTTTCCTGTACTTTTTATTGTATGTGTATCACCTGAAAAACAAGTAATCAGGCAGTCATCTTCTAGATGCTAGATGACCTGCTAGATGCTATAGCCTGTGTAACAACCTGCCCAATGAGGTGCACTGAGCTGCTCTGTCTCATATGTTTTCTTCCTGAAATCATCCTACTGTAAACAAGGAAATTTAACTGACACAAGAAAATATACAGAGATAAACAGAAGAAAAGAAGCACCTGTTTCCTGGAGGGGAAGGTATTTTCTTACCTTCTGGCTTCTTTGTTTAGAAAGCTATGCATTTTTAACTCAACATGCAATGAGATATCATCTGTAGCAGTCCATTTCAACAAATAAGTATGTGTCGTATTCTGGTGAAAAAAGAAAAAAAACAAACAACAAAAAAAGAAAAAACACGGTCTAAATGGCCCTTTGATCACCATCTGCTGTCGTATCGGGGTACTGCAGAGCTGGAGAACATACCTCCGTGCAGGACATGCAAAGCTGACCAACTTCGTGGAGAGAGTGCCTTTTAACACTTAGTGTAGGAACTGCATTTAAAATATGATTTTGCAGTGGAAATCGAAAGTAGATTAAAAACATAATTTTGAAAACAAAGTATCTCAGTGAGATTGGCATCTCATGAAGACAATTACATTTTGAGCATGAGGTAGTTTCCAGGCTTATTTTGGTTCCTTTGGTACCGCGTCTTAGATATTACACTGGTGTTTGCCTAGGGCAGGTTGCTATATGGAGATGGGTTGTTAATAGATCATTTGAAACAAAAAAGACTGAAAAGCCAAATTTAATAAATATCTATGCAAATTTGTGTATGCTATGCTAATCAATGACTGGGGTTCCATGACTTTGAACATCTGGGAGAGAGAAAAGAATACAATAATGAGCAGGGAGAAAAAGGACATGGAGAAGAGAACATGGAAAATAGAGAAAATGAAGTAGTAATTAACAAGGAGACTGACAAAAAGAGCAAGTAAGGCTTTCTGAAATGACTGAAGGAATTAACTGAAGGCAATGATGAGAGACCCAGAAGCAGTGCTCTTAGCTTTTCAGCAGCATCACTTGCTTTTTAGCTAGAAATGACAAAATGGGACCATGAATCTCAGTACATGGATCCAAGAGCAGAGAAAAAATACACTAACACTCCAAAAAAATACAATTGATTTTGTAGACTGAGTATTAAGACCTAATGTTTCCCTACACTTGTACTGTGGGTGTATTGGGAGTGTGTAATACAACAAGGCATTTAGGGTAGAACTCTAGGAAGGATCTGTTTAATTTTGTTTGCCACTCTAATATTAGGGTTATTATGTTTATATACTACTTCAGTTGTACAATATGGGCTATGCCAATCTGGCTATGGTCAACCAGCAGAAAATTACCTCAGTGAAGAAGATTCTTTGCTGGCTTCAAGGAACAGTGTTAGGGGAAATAAGAGGGTGTACTGTAGTATGCATGTTTTGTGCCACAATTAGACAATGGGCCACTCTAGACTGGATCATAGGCTGTCATTTATGCTCAGTGAGATGTCCACCATGATTCCAGACCCTTCCCACTTCTGAGCAGAAGTGAAACTCAAGTTTGAATCCTTCATATTTACTATCTCTCCTGGAATGCATGGTATGCTACATATATGATAATTATATTTCTTTTTTTTTTTTTTTTTTTGTGCCCTTTTTCATTTTATAAAGGATTATCATGATATACCAAAAAGTCCTTAAAATTCTATAGGAATTTCTTGCAGAGGGATATCTCACTTGTTGCTTCATAGACAGGATAAAATCCCCATATTCATGACTGGCAGATTTTTCAGCTGCAAGGGCCACTGACAAGCTTTGTGTCAATCTCTCCTACCTGTGGTCACAAGATCACTGAACAGTCTTCAGCAATGCTGCCCCATCACAGACATGAAATTGCCCCCATTTATTATTCAATGTTTTAGGATCTTGATAGTAGTTGTACAGAACATACACAGCTATAAAACTTACACCTGTATTTTTTATTATTATTATTTCCTTGTAGGATTGGAGACACATGAGCAAAAGGCTTATCTTGTATAAATCTGTAGGCCACAGTGTGAAACTCAATTTACAATGAAAGTTTGTCATACTGTTCTCCAGTGAGTATGAGTCTTCATGTAATAGAGTTGGCATAATACATCTAAGCGTAATCAAATGTTTTTGTTAAATTTGACCTGTCCATGGTCATGTATGTCCATACATGTCCATGTATGGTGAGTGGCCATCCCTGTAGTACTTTACATCTCTTCGTGTTCATTATATTGGCACAAGATTACTTGAAGAATTAACCAAGCACTTTGGGGTAGTAATGCTGTTTATTGTTAACAGTGTATTAAATTTATAAATCTTGATAAAATTGTTAGGTTAAGTGATATTATTAATGTCAACAGGACCAGGATTTTGCTCAATACTAAGTATTAAATGTGGCAAATCAGAATTTGGAGAAATTGCTACCTTGATCCAAAGCACCTTTAGCCAAGTGTTTATCATCCTAATGCCCTTCTGCTTGATATTTACTTCTTTGGACATAGCTACCTTACTCCTTTTGCAAATCCATGTTAGCATTGATGTCATAAAGTAAGCAGAATGAATGTGTGAAATTGCTTGTAAAATTATCAAATGAAATGAATAGCAAATATGATTACTTTTTTTTTTTTTTTTTTAAGTTGAATAAGGAAACTGTCAGCAATGATGCACTCTGGTAATGCTTACTAGAGCTGAACAGTATATATATAAGTCCATGCAAAAGAGGCAGCTAGGCAGATCTCAGGATCCTCAAGGCTTTCCATAGTTCCAGAAGAGAGAGTAGCCACTCCAACTGCTACATATCACTTCAAAGAATAAAAAGGTAAGATTTATGTGAAATACTAGTACAGTTTGTTTGAGAAAGCTGAGTGTATTTTCTGTATTGTATTGTCCAATACAATACAGGTCCAGGGTCTTTCAACAAATTAGTATTTTCTTCTGTGCTTATACTCATTAATGTTTGAAGTTAATGACATCATCATTTAAATCTTTTAATCTATTGAATTAGTTCAAGAGAGAATGATTCCAAAATGGGAAATCAACTGTTAGGATTGCAGAAGCAACTGAAAGATGGAAGAGTAAGCATGTAAAGATAAAAGACAGGCATTGTAATAAGAATTTAAATGTGAAATACATAATTATTGATTTTTCTATTTTTATCTCATATATTTATCTATTTTTATATCATATATTTAGATTTTTTAAATATTCATTCCTTACAGCTACTTTCTAAATATGAATCAACAGGGATTAAATTGACATAATGCAAACAAAGTAAATGGGTTTATATAGACACTGATTGAAAACTGTCCAAGACAGCTTGTCACTACATCACCCTACAGATTGCCACTCCATTGCCCTAGCTTCAGATTGGTTTGCCTCAAACAACCGTAATTTTCCTATCACTATAAGATCTCGGAGAGAAATTTTATAGCATAAAAGTAAAAACTAAAACCTTTCAAAAGTTTTTGTGATTATTTTATAAAATTTAATTTAGTCTTTTGGTCTGCTATGGATTTCCTTATACTAGAACCATTATCTTTTACAGAACTTTACACAAGGCATTGCAGTAGGTAAGTTAGATGTAAAGCACATCTATTTGAAAAAGTTATTTATTAATAATTAGAAATAATTTCTATCTGCAATTTTCACATTAATAGAAATCTACTTTACTCATTCATACATTTTCATATGAAAATATTCGCTTTTTTACTGATGTAATTCCATACTTCTTATTTTTAAACTGGAAATAGATACGAATCTGACTTTTGAAAGATTCATTTTTGAAAACTCAGCAAGATTAAGCTAGTTAAAATTGTACAAAAAAATGTAAAATTGTAGTGTAGAAAAGACATCTGCAATAAAATACATGGGAAAAACTAGAAAACAGATTGATCAAAGAAATAATGTCAATTTCTAATTTCAAATGCAAATAGATGTCACAAGTCAATATTTTCAATACTACAAGTTTCTGATCAAGATTTGAGAGACATTTATTACATATTTTCTGGCAGTTCAAACTGTGGTACGTTATGTTTTTTATCTCTAATCAAAAAGAAAAGAAAACATTTCCATTAGTTTAATATGCATAGAAATAAACTTATTTGGGTTTGGTTGTTGTTTTTTTTTTATTTTTTTTTGGGGGGGGGGGAGGTGTAAGATTAGCTTCAGTTTTCCTGCACCCTGACAATAAGATCATGTGTATTTTGGCAGTATCTACTAGTGACTTAAATAAGTAAAAGCAAATAAAAACTTTCTTCTGATCTGGAAAAAAAATAAAATTAAATTAACAGGAATAAACTAAACAAATAATATTTTTCTGACCATCTCTTATTCTCTACAAAATATGTTTCTGTTCCCAAGAATAAAACAACAAATTGCTATTTTAATAATGTTTTTCCTTTTAACTTGTAGAAAACTGCTCTTTCTGATATGGGTTACCAGTAACAAATATTAAACATTGAACAAACAAAACTGATTCTAAATTTTTGAGATAATAATTTGACATAAGTTTAACAGCTGGTCAGTGCATTTGAAATGCTTATTTTATTAATGGCCAGAATTCTCTTACTTGAAGATTTTAATAATGTCTAAAAACTGCATTTATACATCTTCAGATTTTGATTCTCAAAAAAAAAAATAGAAAGAAACTAAACATAGATTTAACTTTAAACATTCTTAAGGCATAATGTAGCCAATGGTAGCCAGTGAACAGTACTGTTCAGGTTCTATAGGACTGAGGTATAAGAGAACTGAAAATCTGTTCACTGATTGCAATGGGCTTTGAATATTTATTTATAAGTTTTATATAAAAGAATAGCTTTTGGTATCTGATACTATTATAAATAGACTGGATAAATGATGAGGCTATTTCTTTCATTCCATGTCAGTGACTTAGGTTTATGTCTAAACTGTATCATGTTTTAACAATGCTACAGGAAAGTACCCAACTTTTTCTGGTTTATCAGGTTAAGTAAAAGTGTAACAGTCTGCTTGTGTATCATTAAGCATGGGAAATTTACTTATGTATGCTGCAATAGCCAGACTCTATTTGGTGTCTAGACTCATTTATATATTATATTTGGTGTGAGACTCATTTATAGCTATATCAGATAGCATGGGGGGGTCATTACAGTGCAGCCAAACCATTTATGTGATCACAACAAAGTTATCTCCCAAAGAATAAGGCAAAGCTTTTGTTCCATTGTTGGAAGACTACGAAATGTGAAATTATGCATTCTGGAGGATTGACATTGGATGTCAGTGTTGCACCACCAAATTACAGCTCCAAATGAAGCAGCAAAAAGAGAGTTCTATGCTATAGCTAGGATTATAATAAGACGGAATGATTACATGGCCACTGCATTATTTGTTGATACTATAGGCAGGATATATGTAAGTGTAGAAATTAAATCTCATATATCAGGGCATTACAGAAGGCAGAAAAGAGTCACCATACACACTAGGAAAAACAAACAAATATATTGTCAGTAGCTTTTGATGGAGACAATGAAATCATCTCCATTGCTTAGCAGTACAATCCACCAGGATCCCATTTTTTATCAAGATTTTATTAAGGTTTAGATTCAAAATACTTCAGTATTTTGATACTGACATTGAGGTATTGTAGTAAAGTATTTATATTAATCATTAAGGTTATCTTAAAAATTAGATCTCACAAAATACTAAAAACAATATCTTCTTCCTAACTGTAGATAAAATGCCTGCCGACAGTCGAGACTTACAATTTCATTTCATAATAGATGGAAGAAACAAACTTAAAAAAAAATCCTGCTCTGAAGCTGGGGCATACTAGTGGGACAGCGTAGAAGTCCAACAGCAGCAGGACTATTGATGCTGTAGTAAACTTTTTGCACAGCTCAGTGCAGAGCCATGTCCAAATCTCAAAACAGAGTAATTTATACCTTCTCTACATATAATTTCTTCATAACTTTCATATGGCTTCCTACAGTCCATAGTATATTTAAATCCAGCCTATTGCAGCAAGGCATTACCACAGAGAATAGACATGTTTTCTCTCAGGCTGCCTTATTTTATAAATCATTGAATTTAAGCAAATAAAGTCATTGGAGCTGGAGGAGTTAAATGCAGATTACATTTAGTGGGGAGGTTGTTTTTTTTACTGGGTCTTAGTTTGCCACGTATAACTTTACTTTAGTGCACTCATATTTCTTATATCCCTATGTTTTTCAGGCTGTAACATAAACTTCCGTAGAAAAATGTCATGGATGGCAGAAGGGCTCTTTCAAATACTCAAATATCAGTCCAAGTGCATGATGATGATATTATTTCCAGTGACATTTTGCTCTTGTGAACGTACTGCAACTTCTGTTGCTTTTAACGTGATCTATACTGATTTTAAAGTTAGAATGATTTACTATTCATCATTCATTTAATTGGCATTTACTCATTGAATGAATGGTATATTTAATTTCTTTGTCAAGGTCTAAACACCTAACGTTTTAAATTCATTTTCTTTTCTATACAGTCATTCCAGAAATTTAAGGGATCAAAACAATAAACAATAAATACTAACTGATTTTGTAAGTAGATTTCCTCATTTCCTGTTTATACAGATGCCCTCAATGCAAAGCACTTTTGAGACTATTAGCCATCAGCTGCTCATAGTCCTTTTTGCACAGGGTTTTGTGAGCCCAAAATGAATAGCATTTCGTTTTTCAGGATTATATGTCAACAGGCTAATATTAGTACATTAAATAATGAAAATCATAGCACATAGGGAATTAGGAAGAACATTTTTCCCACTGGTGACTATTCACTAAAAGTGAACTGTACTACTTGTGTGAGTAAACCAGTCACTAATTCAAGTACTAAAGAGTCATCTATCAATAAGCCATTCACTCCAGAGGCCTACTACTGCAATATGTTTTATTTCCAAAATGGAAAAAAGTTAAAGGAACGTGGAGGGTCAGGAAGAACGAATGAGGAGCTGCTGATGTGACAAGGTTCTTGACAGCAATTTGCCTTTTTTTTTTTTAATAGTAAATGAGATGGAAAAATATAAAGTCACAGCAATACCCTAGTTTTGCTGTAAAACAATGGTATAGAAACAGATTGAATGTTTACCATCAGAAGAATGCAGAGCAAAGGAGATGCAGACCTTTATACTCATATTACAGAGGAAACTGAGGATGCAGCTAGTCTCAGCTCTCCTTGCAGTCTGGAACACAGACTAAAGCCTAAAGATATTAAATCTTGAATGCCTACCCAAGGCACTGTAATCTCCATCCAGTTACACAAGGTCTCAATATCTTCAAGTTTAGATCAGCATTAAGGATCTCTCTTTTTGATATAATTGATTCAGTGGTATGTAAAGATGATTACATTTTTCTTTGTTGCCTTATTTCTGTTTTTACAGGCAATGAAAATGAAAAGTGTTTATTTTGTTGCTGGGCTCCTATTAATGATAGTTCAAGGCAGCTGGCAAAATCCTCTTCAGGATACAGAGGAGAAATCAAGGTAAATTCTGTAGATTGAACTTCTAGAAACCCTTGGCCTTAACTTTGTTTTCTTATAGTTCAAAGCAAAACATACTGTGACATATATTATTCAAAGTACTTAATCTACCATTGGAACTAGGAAATTTTTAATACTTCAAAGTGAGGCACAGAAGTTTTCACTATTTTAAACAATAGCTGCCTTAGTTATCCAAGAAGACCTTGTAACTGTGCAGTATCCAATCCACTATATTGATTAATTTTACCAGCTAGCTAGTGATCAATAATATGCCACTTTTTTTTTTTTTTTACCTTGTAAGACTATAAAATGATATGGTTAAAAGAAAAGTCAGTGTAGAATGTACTATAATCATTGTCAATTAACATGTTCTAAACTTTTCTCAGATCATTCAAAGCTTCCCAGTCTGAACCGTTAGATGAATCTAGACAGCTGAATGAAGTGAAGCGTCATTCACAAGGTACATTCACCAGTGATTACAGCAAGTACTTGGACACCAGACGAGCTCAGGATTTTGTGCAGTGGTTAATGAGCACTAAAAGAAATGGGTAAGCCTTTTTGCTCACATTGCTATAGATCTCCATATACAGAAAACGGCCCAAAATCTAGTACCTGTCTGAATTCAGTTTCTTGATTTCAGCTTCCCATCACAGGCCATGTATAACCGTCAAATGACTAATGTACTTAAGGAAAATTTATATATATCATTAATATGTTATTAGAAATGAGGGGTATGTGCAAAATCAGTCAAAAGGATTTGGATAAATCAAGTGTAGTGTCTTGATAAATCAAGTGTATGTGATGTACCACCCAAACTGAGACTATATCAGCCTCTTTGGGACAGATTGTTTCAGTGAATCAACTTATTTCAATATGAATCGTGTCAGTAAATATAATATAAAGATGTCACCTTTGGACCTTAATAAAACTTTCCATGGTTACTCTAATCCTGAAGTTTCATTTGTGAAAAGGGAGCTAAGGTTTAATCTTTATTGACTGCTGGATTACAAATACACCATTAAGGTGTAAATTGGTGTGTCTTTTTAAAGATACACTTTGCTTAAACACAAGCTACCAAGCTGAGAGCAAGAATAATGTAAGAGCATGTAATTCTGTGCCCGGTGTTCTAGAAAAGATCTGTCCACAGAATAAAAAAATCCATTTAAATCCCTGTGGGAGCCCTTAAAATATAAAGTAATAATTTCTAGATAATGTATTAATTTAAATTATAGAATTATAGAATAGTTTGGGTTGGAAAGGACCCTAAAGATCATTTAATTACAACCTCGTTCAGGTGAGGTGGCAGGGACACCTCCCACTACACCAGGTTGTTCAAAGCCCCATCCAGCTTGACCTTAAACACTTCCAGGGATGGGGCATCCACAGCGTCTCTGGGCAACCTGTTCCAGTGCCTCACTAACTTCATAGTAAAGAATTTCTTCCTTAAATGTATAAGTCTAAAAGTATTCATAATATTCATCCATCAGTCATGGTTGTTTATGATAATATTTAAATAATAACCAATAGAAACTTATCATGCTCATGCATGCTCTGCAATGTACTGGTAATAATAATCTAATGATTGTGGAATTCCACTACAGCCAACAAGGACAGGAGGACAAAGAGAATGACAAATTCCCGGACCAGCTCTCAAGGTATTCTAGTTGCCACAACTCATTACTCAAAAACAAGTCAACCTCATTTCCTCATTTTCCGTTAAACAAGAAAGAAAACTAGTATTCTTTACAATGTTAACATAATCCAAGAAATACCCATCAAAAGAAATTGTTCTGCACTTATTTTTTATGAGGAAAGAAAATGTCTGGTATTTATTCCTGTACCTGTGTGCTATAGCTTCAGGGAATGCAATGGCTTGAGAACAACAGATTTTAGGAAAGAACATACCAAGTAATAAAGGAGAGTAGAGAATAAAAAAAAAAAATACAAAAAAGGTTGCCAAAAATCATTGTGTTAAGGGAAAGAAAACCAATTAGAATACTAAGGAAGGGCAAATTGCCAGGCATCAAGTTTTGGGGGGCTGATAAAACATGATACAATGTTTGGCTCTCAGTGCTCTGTCAAATTTTATACAAATTGCTCATAACAGAAAAGGAGAACACAAGACAGGCTGCAGGTCAAAATTTTATTTCCTGACAATGATTCTGGGAGAGGGTTTGAGGGTTTCAAAATTTGGAGCAAACAATAACAAAAAACACTAAGTGTTTTTCCAAAATAGATTTAAATACCTATATTCATTCTACCTTTTGTTAGAAAATCCAGAGAGGGCAGCTTGGATCACAAAGATCTTTCCATTCAAAACACTGTTGATATAATACAAAATCTGTGATAATGTTTCAGCTTCAGTGAAACAGCATATCTCAACAAAATTAACATTTCATCAAAAATGTTCCAAACTAGAGTTAGCATGCTGATGGAAAATGCAGATGGTACTAAATTGGGAGGAATGGTGAAATCCCAGGAAGACAAAATATAATAGAAAGTGCTAGAGGCCCTGAAAATTGGGCAGAAATTAGCAAATTCTGAAATAGAAATTTGAGGGAACTTATCTGGGGAAAATATTCCAAAATATGTCTACTTCTCAGTGCAGTGTGTCTTCCTAAGGGCCAGTGTGACATAATTTTGCCATATCAGAGAAAAAAGCATGTTGGGGGGGAGGTGATTTTCTTTACTAAGCTGGAGATGATCAGGTTTGAAATTGTTCCAAGATTATCACTTGGTTGGAATGATGTGTGTCCACAAAGCAATTCAAAGTGCAGCAGACTGATATCAAAAGGGGTTAAGTCTGAACAGTTTGGCTAAGAAATGCTGAACACAGGAGGACTGGCTTAATAGAAGTTTTAGGTGAGTGCTTATTGAGTAGTCTTATTGAGGTAACAAAAAGTGTATCTGTAGAATACTATAAAGTTTGTTGAGCAGAGCCAATTAATCTAGCAGAAAACCTTTCCAATGCAGCTCTATATGCTTTCAGCACCTAATTTTATTTGTTTAGAACTAGTTCAGTTATTTCTACACAAAACTGTACTGTATAGCACAGGCATTGCTTTTAGAACTGAAAGTCAAAAATACCAAGAGTAATTTCAGAAGCAAAGAAAACCCCTCTCTCTAATAAGAAATGTTAGTTTAGTGGGGAATATAAATTAATAGAAGTTAAAAAATTGTAGTCAGTAATGCAGTCTGATCCTACAGTATTGCTCTTCTTTCAGCAATGCAATCTCCAAGCGTCATGCTGAATTTGAGAGACATGCTGAGGGCACCTACACCAGTGATATCACCTCTTATTTGGAAGGTCAAGCTGCCAAAGAATTCATTGCTTGGTTAGTGAATGGACGAGGAAGAAGAGAGTAAGAATCCATCCATTCCTATTACTAAATTTTGCCATGCTTTCGAGGTTAGAAATCAAGTCTGATGAAATCTTGATGTGTTTTTGATGATTCTTGCTGTACTTCACAATTTCCTTTCGTAATAGAAGACATTCTGTGAGTGTTAGACTACCATTTTAAGTTACTGAGTTCAAACACATTGAAACAAACCATTTCAGTATGCTGTTACACTCTGAAAGGTCAAGTTATATAAGGTCTACATATCTAAAACTAAACCAGACCTTCCTCCACTTACAACCTTTCCCACTTCACACAACATTGCTTACAGTCTCCTTAACTCTCATTGACTGCGATAATTCAAGTCAGTGTCATCTTAAATTCCTTTCTCTCTTTTTTATTTTTTCCCAGCCTCTGCAGTCAATTTTTCCCTCTGCAGTATTTCCAAGATTAAATTTTTACCAATGTCACTGCCACCACAGCTGTAGTCCATGCTCTGGTGATCATTCCCAGCAGTTACTGATGTCTTCTTTTTCTCTTCTTATGATCGACAAACTCTCCCCAAGCTGCTGCTGCCAAAATAACCATCATTTCCTACAACTATATCTCATTTTCATTTTTAAGACACCTCTACTTCTTTTGCTATGGTTTACAGTTTCCGGGACTCACAGATCCACAGTTTTGATTTACCTGCATCTTTGATTTCTTTCATGCTTATCTTGCTCTTCATATTGCATATTTCTCAAAACCAATTCACTACATTAGCTCACTCATGATCTTGTATCTTTTTTTATGATAGTCTTACACTTGGAACAGCCTTAGCTTCAGTCTCCTTCAGGCACTTTCTGTCTTATCATAGTTCCAACTCTGCATGGTTAGGAGTTAAACCATGCAAATGCCACTGCCCACCTTTTAACTGTTCTGTATTTATATGTGCCTTTAGACTGTAAGCTCTTCGGGGCAAGGATTTCATCCTATAATTATATACTCTACCAGCTGTAAAGTATTATGTAAGTCTTTCATTCTATATAAAAATAATAAATAACGATAACAATAAAATATCATCTGTAAGACAAGATTGTGTGTTGTAGTCAAGGAAGACTAATTAGGTAAAAGTAAATTTTGGAAATAATGATGATTTCCTGAAAAAAAATAGTTAGTGAGTTCCTGGGTTAAATGAATGAGGTCAGCTATACAGATAAGGGAAAGGCTGGTGCCTCTTCATAGTGATGTTCAGATCTGCAGTTGTTTTTTCTGTCCTTTTATTTTCATGAGCAGAGATAGGGTATTTTAGTATTTGTAAGAAAGAGAGATTACAACTGAGCTGTGATGAACTGAGCTTAGAAACCTAGATGGACAATTACATACAGAGCAGCCTCCTGCTTCCCAGTATTTAGTATTATTTGTAGTCAGACTTGCATACAGCCTTCCCTAAAATCAGTGCATGAAGAGAGACCGTCTGCATGTCACTGACCCCAGAGCATAGTATCAGCACACCTTACTGGACCCATTAAAATCTCCCTTTATTTGATGGGTTGAAACAAGCTTTCTAAATAAGGCCCTTGACACAACAATTTTCCAGTGGTCAAAAAGGAAGAGAGCAAGAACTGGGATCTGATTCCAAATACAAAATTCAATTGTGCAACAACAACAACAAAAATTATACATATATTTTAATTCAGGTATTTTACACCCTCCAAAATTGCTGCTTTTACTGTCTAAATGCTTATGAAATATAATTGTAAGTATAAAACTAAGACTTTGTAAATCAAACAAAAAAATTGTATGAAAATGTGACTATAATTTTTTAGTACTGATATTTCTTTAAAAAGTATTCTTAGTAAATCTACTGTGAGTTTTATTGATGCCTAGTCTACTTAGCGTAGACTGAATTATGGTTTTGCATGTATGGTTTTTTCAAAAAAATGATAGAGAGGAATCTAGACTTACCTAAATGAAGAGTCCTGCCTGGTAAAGGGAAACTTATTCTTTCTTCTGTTGTTAAAATAATGCTTCAAAATATGTTCTGATATGCTTCGTGCTATACTTAGCCATAACATCTGGCTCAACCTTTAATTCCTTAAAATCACAGGAAATGTGTAGTGTATTAAGATCCTCCAATAAGGCCCTCTTAAACAGTTTGTTTATTTTGATCTGCAAATTGTTTCATAATTTCTTCCCTTTGAAGTTTCCCAGAAAAAACTCTTGTAGCTGAAGAAATGGGCCGAAGATATGCAGATGGCACTTTCACAAGTGATATCAACAAAATCCTGGATGACATGGCTGCCAAAGAGTTCCTAAAATGGCTGATTAACACAAAAGTTACCCAAAGGTGCTTGAATTTTGATAATATTTATATTAATATACCGGGGTTTTAAATGTATTTGTCACACATAGGGAAAATACAGCTCATTTTTCTCTTAACTATTAAGATATGTGTAAATATGTTACAAACTTTATGTTACAGACAGTGCTGAACAAGGATAAGACACTATACACAGAAGCCATTCCAAATACAAATTGTATTTTGCATCAGTGGTGAACCTGGTGAACCTATTTAATAATTTTCTATTTAACTTCAGGGGAGCTTTGCCACTTAATGTTGCCAGAAGTGAGGTCCTATTAAATTACTGAAAAATAAAATTCTCCTTTGCCATGGGCATTATAAAATCAGAAATGTTTATTGGGAAAATGACACCAAATTCATTATTCTTTAAAGACTGTGATATAAAACTGCCTTAAATTGTGGCTTGCCATTAGGGAATAAGGTACTGTTATATGAGTTCCTGATGGCTAACAACTTAAGAACCCTGTTTTAGTTTTGCTGTAAATAGGTAAATAGTTGTAAATAGGTAAATGCTGATGGAAAAGCAACATTTTCTATCTGAGCTCTGCAAACAAGTTAATATTTGAGGATTATTTGTTAACATTAGCAAAGGATTTCAAAAAAATAATAAAATGCCCACTTGAGGCACACATGAATGGTAAGATTTTCTAAAATGTTGGATATCCATTGCAAAAGTTTATTACTTTTAGTCTTTTAACTACTAAAGGACCTAAAATCACTAGTTGATCTTGGAAATCTGACACAAGACATACTGTCTCAAAAAAATGTAGAAGTTATCATTCAAACACAGTTTCGACTAACTTTTTCATATTTTTGTGTTTGTTTGTGGTTAAGCATTGAAACAATTTAAGATAATCATCTATGTAAGACTACTAAAAAGATTTTCCTTTAGGAGTAATTGTTTTCAATCCATTATTAGAGAGAGGCATTGAGGAGTTTGTGGAACTAACATCTACTAACTCTTAACAAGAAAAAATGTTTAACAGGAATTTCATAAATCTTGGGAGATTTATAATATGTGCTAATTGCCTTTTTTTTTTTTTTTTCCCAGAGATCTTTTGGAAGAATACCAGTAAAAATGCAGAACAAAAATGGGATAAATGAAGATCTTCACTGCATCAACTGCCAGTTATTAAGAGATTCTGAAATCTGTATTGTCATTTACATTGGGTGTAACAAAGCTATGTCACCTTGCATGCCAGAAATTAATTGTAGTGTTGTTTAGTGTTGCCAAAAGATTATATATATGGAATACCTGTTGTCTAAGGGATGGCTATCTTAATAGCTTTAAGACTATGAAAGTTCCACATTTTCATATTTTCCATTTATTACGACTGAAATAACTCCATTTATATTTACATATGGAAATATTTTTCTAAAAAGCTGACATACAATGATTCAATCATCAATTATACGTGATATTTTTAAGGGTCTGGCAGTTGCAAGTGTCTGAGAAGTGAATATCCCTGTTGAAACCTTTGTTATAAAAAGGCTAAGCTTTAAGGATATTAAATGATAGCCTTAAATAAATTTTTTCAAGCTTCTTTTCTGTTGACTTTTAATGTGTATATCCCTTCTGCCTGTTTTCATTTTATTCTAATATGTTAGTGTCACTGAGATCTTGGAAGTGGTTTGTTTGGAATGATAAAACTAAATCAATGTTTTGTTTTGTCATTTTTCTCCATAATGATTTCCTGGAAAGAGCTGTATGAACTTTGCATTATCCTTAGTTGAAAAAGAAATAATGTAAGATGAAGCTAGAGGTAGAAGCAAGACTGAACAGTACCCGTTAGCATAAATTGCTGTTTCTCAGCAAAAGCAGAAGGACAGCTCTGAAAGATGTTAAATGCAATATACTTTCTTAATAGTGGAAACTCTGCCACCCAGTTTCTTCAGGTTTTATATGATTGCCAAGTAAAACCAGCTTAAATGGCCCTGGGATCACTCTTATCTGTGTTGCATTCTTTTCTTCCTTCTTCCTCTGAAAAACATGGTGCCCATCATCTCTTGCAGTTAGCAGCATTGTACTATAACGTATTAGAACAACTGTTATTTCAGTAACCTATGCCTTCTCCATTCTGGTCTCAGTGTTTCTAGCAGTCCAAACTCTTTTATACTCTCAGTTGGCCAGGACACATTTTTGTAAGTAAAGTAGAAGCTGCAACTCTCAAACAGACTCGGTTGCTTTTATGCACCTATTACTTCTTATGAATCCCCAAACTCCCTTTTCTTCCTTTGCCGTAATAGCAGTATGCCAGATATCAATACTAAAATGCCCTGACGGACAACTGGTTTAAGAGAAAATCAAAGGGCTTACTTAGCAAGTATCTAGTAGAAATTGATATAAGACAGGTGTTGGATCAGAATTGGAACCTATAAATTTTGCTAAGAATTACTAGTATTGTTTTGAGTCTCCTTTATTTTTCAAAGACACCTACAATTTTCAGTAGTAGTCTGGAATCCTCCCAATGTGCTATAAGGCACCAATATTCTGTAATTTCAGATCAGGACTGATCATACCCAACTTTGCACCTAGAACAGTTTTTTGACAGCAACAGATAGCTTTTCTATTAACCCAATTTAAAACTATTAAAACTCAAGAGAACTTTGCTCTTAAAAAACCTATCAGAGCATTCAAAATATCACTGGAGATTAAAAGGGGGGAAGGGGGAAGGAATGTAAATGTGTTGTATGTTTAACCTAATTTTCATGGAGTGGTTTGATACCAAGTACTTTGAAAACTTTAAAAGTTTCAGATACACACAGTTGGATCCATATGGTCCAGGCTGAAATGTTACAATTAACTCTTTTATTTCTATAGACTGAGAAAATGTCTTCAATGTGTTTTACTCCATTATGTCCAGGATATTTTGTATTCTGAAGGTCAGGATTCCTGAATTACCAATCCTTTTGTTGTGTCTGTCCCCAGTGTACTTGAGTATCTCTTGATGATGGCTTTGTCGTCTATGTAAGTATTGTTTTCCACATTTTTACAAATTATGTTTTTATGAACAGAGGGGATATAAATAACTTTCTGAAAGTTATGCAGGTTGCTTGGAACACAGCAAAAATATTTAAACTGTAATTTTCTGAGTCCCAATTTAGAGCATGAATCAAAGGCACCCTTTCTTCAGAAATCAGATGAAGTTGAGCAAGCTCCAGAAGTTCCAAACACAAGTTTTAGCACAACTGGACTAGGAGTTACATATCCTGAAATGACAAGGTCATCTGGAATCAAGAACAAGGTATGTGCTGAATATTTCTTGTACATACTAGATGTAATTAAATTAATGGTATAAATGTAAATAAGTAGCATTCACTTCTTCAAAAAGTGTTTGTACTAGACAATAGCTATCCATGTCTTCAGGCTGAGAGAAAGCAGAATAGCTGCAGCAGTCAAGGCTACAGAGAATTGCTATTTATATTTTAATCTTAATTTTGTACTCTAGTAAGGGAGAGATATCTCCCTTCTAGGCCTTTTGCTGTGAGTGGTATATTTGTAGAAAAATTTAGGAATTTGAGAGTGGCCTTGAGACTGCTTTTAAATAATAAATGTTCTTCAAAGTCTCCAGGCAATGAAGCAATAGCTGTGTGTTATTTTGATTGCATTCCCTGCGGTCCTCTGCTTGTATGAGGGGGGCTGCAATTTGCTCTGTGCAAGTAAAGGAAGGGAAGTGTGACTGCCTAAGAGAATCTTGCTCAGGAGCATGTTGCAGCATTACTTACAGGGCTACACCCTCATCCACTCTCAGAAGCATTAATCCTTCTTTCACCCTTTTCAGTCAAGGACCAAAACTGCATGCAGCTTGCTAAAATCAAATGTCCTGGTGCGCATAAGGGATCTTGACTTGTATGCTATGAAGGATGACACTGTTGTGATGCCCCTCTACACCTTGAGTAAGATTTATGTCTACAAACAGAGTTAGGCTATGGATCCCATCTTATGTGAGACACACTGTAAATGTATCATAGATGCAGCTTATGGTGCAAGAACTATTTTTCTTGTTTTCATTCTCCCCACACTGACTTCTTCACTCTACTAGAAAACTGAACCTTATACCTTCTTTAAGCTGTATGAAAACAGTACCACTGCGCCAGATACTTTGACTCTGTTGTGTATATGCAGTTTCTAAAACTGCAGTCATGCACATATTTAGATGCATTCATGCACCTATTTAGAGTCCTCTGTGTCTCTACATGTGCTACCCAGAATTTCAGTGACTTTATATTCAAAAGTGTTCCCAATATTTTCTCCTTTATTAACCGTATTTAGATCTTAATTGTACAACTTCCTTCCTATTCCAGTCTATTTGTTAAGCATCTGGAAAAATAAGCATGTTCAAGAAAAAAAAAAAAAAAGAGAGAACTAATTGTAATTAAATATCATATTTCAATTTTCTTTCCCTTTTTTTTTTTAACTCTTTTCATCTGAATACAAAAAAAAAAAAAAAAAGAACAGAAACTTGAGATACTCTAACCATTCAACCATGCTCTGTGGGCATGTGACAAGAATTTTCAGTTGCCAGGAAATTCATTTTTTAAAGAAAAATACATAAACTTGAAAGAACTGAATGACAGCTGCTACTAGCCACATCAAAATGATTGTTCCAATGATATAACCACAGGAAGCAAGTTGTTTGTTTTTTTTTTCTCATTTGTTTTCCTTATTTACTGTTAACTCTCTTCATAATAGTCTCATTGTAATGATGAATTACCAAACTGTCCTTATGCTATTTCAGCTTCAAAATGTAAAGAAACAAATGGAAATTCCTGGGGAAAAAAAAAAAAAAAAGATATATTTGTTATCAGAACATACATTTCAATCAAATGAAGCTTGAACACTCTTCAGTGCTAACAGCACTTTTGCTTTCTCTTCCTCACAGCACATTTGAATTGAGCCATGGAATTAGTGTAAAACTTTTTCCAGTACTCACTTTGTCTCATGTAGCCACATGTCGAGCCATCTGGAATACATTATTGCATCTGTAAAATAGACTGCATATATTTCAGTCCCAAACAATTTTTTTTGTTGTTGTTCTGCAGAACAGAGCTTATTTTTTCCATTTTTCCTATTGGACTTCTCCAGATATTTCTGGAGGGAAGGCTCAATTAAATAAACAGAGTTATAACAAAGCCTTGAGTTTTACTGAGGCTAGAAGCCTGAAAGAGACATCTCATCTGGTATATCCACCATGTATTTAGGGAAGCCAGCCTTAAGGCTGAAAGCTGCATTTTGGTTCTTTCTAGCAGGTAGCTCTTCTTAGTTATACAACTTGCTTAACCTTGTTCTTAATGAATACTTTTGTGTTCAGCATACAGTATGATGAACAGCTATGGTTTCTCAAATTTTATTGTGTAGCAGCCACTGCTGGATATTCATTTCATTAATCTCTTGGCATCATATTAACACATCTGATTGCAAAAGAACCTCATGGTATAAAGGAATTTGAAATATTTGGCTGGAGCCACTTTTTAGGTCTCAGGCTATCACAAAAGACAATCAGACAGAGCACCCAGAAGCACAACCATTACAAACATTTTTGGGATCATTGATATTTTGATTAAACAAGAGGAACTTGAGATTCTTCCAAGGCTTAGAGAATCAATGCTAGCTACTATTGCAATTAAATGGAAAGCATATTCTGCTACCTTTACTCTTAATGGAAAATTCAGGTGGTTCTCAGTACACAATCTGGTCCCATAAACTTCCATAGTATGACCAGAGTCAGAAACACAGTAGATTAATAGGCATCTTGGTCTTAGAAACATAAATCCAAATTTGCAAAAGTATTTAAAATTATGTACCCACTGGACCTAGCAGAAGCTAGGCATATGTTTTGTCAGTGGAGGTCTTCTTAGAATAACCACTGAGAAACACTAAAAGCTTGCAGATAATCTCTCAATACATTATTGAGCTGCAACTTGTCTATGAAAAGCTTGTGAGCATTCAGGTGCATTTTACCAGAGGACTGAGATTATACCTTGACCATGCTACACTTTAAGACATAGGATGGTCACCGTTTAAATGCTTTGAACATAGAAAACGAAGCATACATTGGCTGGTTATATACATGTTTTGATTCCTGCTCACTGGGAAAAGGAAAATTTACCTCGGGGGGCGTTGGTTGGTTTGTGTTTGTTTTTTGTTTGTTTGTTTTTTCTTGTTAATGAGATGAGTCAGGCACATAATGGTACAGTGTACTAGCTAGATACTGAATATTCAAATAGACCTGTAAGACTTCTGAAACTCCATCTCACAGCATACAGGGGATATTAGTTTGAAATGTAACGTGAAAGACTGCCACTTCACTATAATTTTAACAGTCCACTGTGGGCTCATCTGTACAACAAAATTAGGGATAAGCAAGCTGTGAATTTCCACCATGTTAGATACTATGTTGCAAACTTTGTCTTCTGTTCTTAATCTAAACTTCCATTTTGCAGGCTTCCACAACGATCTACCTTTTACGACATGAACCAGTACTAAAGAGTGTAATATACACCCTTTTTTAACTGCATTTTTATCAGTCTTTCCAGAACTCGATCGTCAGAAGAAGTTCAAAGAGTAGAAACCTGAAATGCTGGTGTTATTAAGTCATTAAGAGCTTTGCCGTTGGCGTTTGAAGACAATTCACTTCTGGGACCTCCGTGTGGGCGTTATCTTCTTTCCTACAGAAATCCTTTCAGTGTCAAGGGTCCTTCCTCTCTAACGTACAGCTTTGTTATCCCGCTCACAGCGTTTGAACCGAAGGCGAAACCACAGCTCTGAGAAGCCCCGCGAACTGCGGAGCCAGCAGGAAAAACGTGATCTCGCTCAGCCCCCAGCGCCTGCCGCTGCTCGCTTCCTGCAAGAGGCAGCCACCCCCGGCCCCCGCCGCCCAGGCGCCCAGCGTTGCTCCGAGCCCGGTCCCGCGGGCGGCAGCAGCTTCGCAGGGCCCCAAGGCAGGCCCTTTGCTCGCCTCCCCTCCCCTCCCCTCGCCTCGCCTCGCCTCGCCCCCTGAGCCGAGAGCAGCCGCCCGGCCCCGCCCGCCGCCTCACAGCGCCGCTCCATCGCACCATGAAGGTGGGTCCGGGAGAGGGGGGCCCCGGGCACCCCCTGCTCGGGGCGGGTGGCACAGGTCGCGGGCCCTTCGCGGCCGCCGCCTGATGGCACTTCTCCTTGCAGACCCTCCTGAAGTGGCTGCTGGGGCTCCTGGGGGTTGCCGTTGTCATCACGGTCATCGCTGTGCCCGTGGCTCTGCTCACCGGCAGTAAGTCCGCCGCCGCGCTAGGAGGGAGGGACGAAGGGGTCCCCGAAACTGCTAGGGCTCGGTCTCTGCCGGCCTTGGGGGGGCTCTGCCCCTGTGCGGGGGTGGGCTTCGCGGTTGGAGTTTTGCTGAAAGTTTGTACTTGGGCGTTGGTAGGGCTGGCGCTCCTGAGTCCTTTGAAACTGGAAGTTACTTCAAGGTGTCTCACCTGGGGGGGCTTGGGGGAGAAATTAAAAAGACGCTTAATTCCCGTGTAAACGTAGAAAATGCTAGTTACAAGTATTACGAGTTTCAGCACTTTTTTCCTAGCGCAGCTGAAAGCTGTAGAACCAGCAGTAAAGTGCCAACTGTTAAGTTCTCTAAGGTGTGTTGAAGAGATAAGATTATACTCCTCCTGATTTGCTTCGTTTGCACAACTTTTTATTTGTTAACATTTATTGAATGAAATTATACAATGCTGTTACAGAGGTCAAAAAAAAGTAGGAATAGATTTGGAATGTGTTTTTGGACTCTGATCAGTTTGTACTTTCCAGGTTGACATTGCAGCTCTGATGTTAATGTAAAACAGCATTAAATCTTCATCCAACAATACATTGCTCCCACCTGGTATGGCCAAGCTGCACGTTAATGACTCTCGTTATGTTCTCATGATTAACAGCTGAGCTGTTATAATATGTAGAATTCAGCACTGCAAACTTTAAGTATTTTCTGGATCAGACCTTTAGTAGTCTTAAGTTTGTTAGGTTGATCCAAAAAGTATGAAGATATGTATGTTGATCTTTTTTGTGTGTTCAGAAACAAACAGCAATTGCTTACGTGCATAGAAAGTTCTGGTGTTTATTTTTATGTCAATTAAAGAAGCAAAATTTGTGTCACTGTACTGTTCATATGGCATAGTTTACATTTAAATCTTTGGCGTTCTATCTCTGATATTAATAATATCATAGTCATTAGTAACTAGATTTTCAGAGTCCAGATATCTGGCTTATTTATCTTCTAGGCTAAAAATTGCATCAGTGGATGCAGACTCTCCTTTCTGCCAGTTTTTGGGTGCTTTTTGCCATTAATCTAAGAAAGCAGATTTCTGAGGTGACAGAAAATATTTTAAGAAGCTGGAAATCATAACAGAAAGGATCTTAATACTTTATCAGATGCATGTGTGCACCCTTACATAGTGCCTAGCCAAAGAATTCAGTGTACAGGTCTTTACTCTGCTGAAGGGTTACTACTAGCCTACCTTAATGCCAATGCTCTGTCTTACTGAAAATCAAATGGGTCTTCTTTCATAGGCTGTAGCATAGGAATTCTTTTGCTATAGAAGTGGCAGCAATTTAGAATTGGTCTTTGAGTTCTATAGTTAAAAAAAAATAAAGAAGCACCTCTTTTGTATGAAATACAGAATCCTACCATACCGTCAACCTTGGCTTGTGCCACTTTGTGTATTGTAAAAGAGTAGGGCAATATGTTAGTCTTCTTACTCATGGCTGAAATTAATGAGTGGGAAATTATCTAGCACACCTAGGTAATTCAGTAGGTCTGTTTGGATGAAATAAGGACAGAGATGGAGAGGTGCCAGTTTGTAAACTTGAAGTTGTGACTTTTCCCAAATCAGGTCAGTTGTAACATCTGAATAATAACTGCAGCTACTGCAAGTTCAGGAACTTTGAATTTTTGACTAAAAGGTGCTAAACCAGTGTTTTCTGTTAGCTGAGGGTGTACAGATGGTACACTTATAATTAGCTCTTCATATGTTAGAAAACTTAGATTGATTACGCTGTTCCTATGCATGAACTCAGGATGCGCAAGTCAGGTGAGGATGTCTTCTGGGTCAGTACAGGAACTGGCCAGAGTACAAAATTAAAGGTTGCAAAGCTGTAAGGAGGAGCAGCAGGTTACATGACTGTGACTGTGTGAAATCAAAGTGTGCTCTGATAAAAGGAATTGTAATTGCAGTCAAATTTTTATTTCATCCTAATGGTTCAAGCATTGTGCTGGGAGTGAAAATGATTATTGATATACATAGGTATTTTGAGTTTAGATTTCTTACCTTTGGTCTTCCCCTTGCCATACTCCTCCATGTACTTTAATTTCATAAGCTTATTAGTCATGCAGCACAAAATTAGTTTGATAAATGGGCTCCAGTGTTTTGAAAGGTTACGAAATTTTGACACTCCAGAGGTGTTCTGACTTGTTGGCTGGATGATAGGCTAGTGAAATGAAATGTGTTACTTTTGTTTCTTCTCTTGAAGCCATTTAGTATGGACTAATAATTTAAGTACTTCATACTTATATTTGCAAAAATGTTCCCTAATTTTGATTAGGGAACAGCAGCCCTTCAGTATTTATCCTGATAAATACTGAGAACTTGAGAACTGTGACTGTGCAAAATTCCATGCTTTTTCTTTATACCCCGCTGCTTATTTTGCCACCTTATTTTTATATTTAATAAAATATAGGACTGCTCGCATCAAACACTTTAATCTCGAAGTAGCTCCAGGAGTCAGTCATACTTGAAGTCTGTTGGTGAAGGCGTTGTTATGCCTTGAGGAGCTCTTCAAGAGGTGACTACTGTAGCAACTGGCTACCCTTAAGGCATGAATATTTTCTTAAAACATGTGGCCTGTCTGCTCATGACTCATTTCTCTATTTACTTACACTTCTGTTTTTCTTACTCTAACTTTTCATACAAAAGGCAGTTCAAAACATCCAGTGGCCATACGCCATTACCTCTTCTCTAGCAGTGGTCCTAGTGGCCAGCTGCTCAGGAAAAGCCAAGAGTGATAGGAAGAGTAGACGATGCTGAGAGCAGAAAGGAGAGAGTGTCATATCTAGTATCATTCTGCTGCCACGAGAAAGTTACCAACAACACAAATAGTATACAGACCTGTACAACTGTCTGGTCACAAATCAGTTTCCTTCACCCAGACATCTAACTCTGAGAGCGAGATACTGACTAAATGAGAAGGCTTATCACTGTAATAGGTGATACTGTGCATGGGCTGCTGTGCTCTGTTGAGAGAAAATGTGCCTAGAAGAGGTTGGAAAAGCATAACGGGTTCTGGGAAAGTTAATGACTTTGGGGTGTGTGAGAGGAGAAACTTCATGAGTTTGAAATCCGACTAGTGAGCTAGTTTTTACTAGTGCCTGGAAAAAAGTATGAATAGAGATAAGGGTTACTGGCAGCAGAAGTCCAATGAGGAGTTCTTGTCATCCTGGATTTGAAGAATGTTGGGACTGCTGAGACAGCTTCTCGGTTCAAGGACTTGAGAGAGATGAGGTTGCAGATCTTCCTCACAGCTAGTTTAATGTATAACTGAGATGAAGAGGAAATCGAAGCCTCCAAATAGCTCTTATTGTTCCTTTGGGGATGGTCACATATCAACAGTCTTACCCTGTTTATCCTATCTGCAATTTGTCCTGTGCTAAGCAGATTTGTGACTGGATGGTGTGGAGGAGTATCTATTGCCTATGTCAACGCCCTGCTTGCAACTGAAAAGGATGTTTAAAAATACAGAGATGTCTGGCTGATACACGATTCATATTTGGAAACCTGTGCCACAAGTTGAATTAATCTGGTAGCTGTGATCTGTCCCAGTTTTCTTGGGAATTGGGAATAAGGAGTCTTGTGATTCCATGATTTGTGAAAGGCCTTAGTTTTAAAGGCGTTCAGGGAGAAAGCTGGAAAATGGGTAAATGAATTTTAACCTATGGGTTAGAAATAGATCTTTGAAGTGGAATCTGTTTCAGTCTAGATTCAAAAAATAAGGTTTAGACAAGAATCTTGAGTTTGTGTGTTTTTAGGGAAGCATTGTATAAACAGTGAGCAGAAGTTAATTCCAGTAATGTAGCTTCAAATGACTTCAGTCAAAGTCATGACTGAAATTCTCTCCAAAGTTGTTAGGGAGATACAGTAGGTTAATAAGTCAGTATGTTGTGAGCATACTGTAGATTTGTCTGACCAAAGAGTCTTTTATTTTGAATCTTATTGTTGTAGCTGTTCTCTTTTCCCCATTTATTCTTGCACCTTACATAGCATTACAGGATCCTCTTAGTCTGAATGTTGTTTTGAGAGAGACACAATTGCTTGCTCAATTCCATCTGAAATCCTTCTGTCCTCTGAAGGAAGGTGGACATGTTTTCCTGCTATATGACCTTGACTTCTCTAGCTGTCATTTAACTCTCTTATCTACCCTAATTTGAAAGTTGAGTAATGCATATAAACAAATTTACCAGCAGTTAGTTGCTATCTCTAGAACACTTCTGCTATTTTTATTTCCTTAGTTTGCATGAGATGGGGCAAATTTGAGAGGGATACCAGAGCTATTGATTACCTCTCTCTGGGACAATCTCCACAGCCTCAGTGACACCTGGGGAACTGCCCTAGGTTGGTGTCACTGTGTTGACGGGTTGGTTTTCTCTTGGGTGTCCTGCATCAGGTTTCTCTTCTTGCATCTCTCATGCTGCTTCTAAACTACATTCTTAGATTTCAGATCGTTCTAGCCTTTGTTCTGCTGTCACTTAAAAATTCTGATACATTCTCACCTTCTCTGTTTTATATCATTTCTCTATCCCTTTCTTTCTCACTGTTGT
Organism: Cygnus olor; assembly: GCF_009769625.2. Lineage (NCBI taxonomy): Eukaryota > Metazoa > Chordata > Aves > Anseriformes > Anatidae > Cygnus > Cygnus olor. The sequence goes on from NC_049174.1 coordinate 22,636,318, forward strand.
TGAGTGTCGTGCTTGTACTCATCTTTCCCTTGTGGTTCTTCGAGTCTTTCTTGGTTGTACTGAACGTGTAGTAAAGTTTCCAGTATTATTCCTTTTACGGTTTTATCTCTGTTTTAAGCTGGTTACATGATTTCTTGCTCTATTGCATGGTATATAGAAATTTAAAAAATGTGTCTTGACACGGGGGAATAAACAATGCATTCACCAAAAGTAATTTTTAACAGCTTTCATTTTGGGTATGGTGCTGTGTTGCACCACGAACTTTATACAGTAGTTAACTGTATTTCCTTAACTCCTTCCTTAACCCCTTATACCTACAGAAACCAACTCAATCTTTCTAGTGAGAAAAAGTGAAATGGTTTCAAAAATAAAAAATAAACCTTAAGTTTTTGCTGTTGTGACAGAGGTATTTTGAGGTAACTATTTCCAGTATATCATTATGACAGTGATAAATATGTATGTGTTCTTTGGGGGGGAGGGTGCAAGAGGGGGAGAATAGGGTAGATATAAAGAGCCAGTTGCTTGGAATTTAGAAAATAGTCTCCATATGAGTTAGACAAGAAAGAAAAATAGCAAGAAAATTCAGCTTTCACAGACTCTGAGGAACTGGAGTGAAAGAAGCCATTTTGCTAAAATATGAACGTATATTGACCTGTATCCAATCTTTAATTGCCACTAATAAGTTTTTGAATGTCAACAGATACTTCATTTTGTCAAAATAAGCCTATTTGACACTTTTTTTTTTTCAAGTGGAGTCTAAACTAAAAGAATCAAAATGCAGCAGGATGCAATATGTGGTCAGTGGCATAATGTGGTTAAGTAAGAATATACTGGTGGTGGTCTATCTTGCAAATTAAGAAAATACTCCAAGTAGAACTTTTTGACTATACCCTTACAGCTTGGCGTATGTTTTCATATTCAGTTACTCTGTGGAAGGTGTTGACAGAAAATGAAATTTTAATTTTGTACACAGCCAACAAATCTTAATGGTGGCCTGATTTTTAGTAATGAGACCTCAGCAAAATATGTATGTCACCAGGGGAGAAAAACATTCAGCAGTTTGGAAAAATCCCTAAACCTGTTCATCAGCCACCTGTCTTAAATTGCTCCTCCTTTTCCAAGAGAGAATTTTGTTGCTTTCTGAAGCCCTTCTAATTGAAAATGACACTTACTCAATTAGGAAGGAGAGAAGTGATATTCCCAACTAGACAACTGTGCATGAATATCAAATACACACTTGTTCATAATCCATCAAATTAAATATTCAGTTAATATAGAATAATTAACCTGAGAAATTAATATTCTCATGGAAACATCATGAGCAGAAAATCTAGACTGGTGATTTTTAGAACAGGCAAATTTCACATGGAACTGAGCAAGCATTTCTTTTTTAACCTTTGATGAGCAATCTTAATCTAAAAGCTTTGTTAGGCTCTTGACTTTTACTGCAGCAATGGCTGTGCAGTCTGTGCTGTATATGGGTAATATGCTTATTGTTTGGAAATAAAAATAAAACCATAATAGCTAATATAAATGTCTTCCTGTCATGTTCCATATGTCACATTTATTCAACCTACAGAAAGATACCCTGCAGCAATCATTGAGGTATTTTTTGTTCCCACCACCCCCCAAGGATTTGTACTCTTTTTTCTTCTTCAGCATATTGAAAGAAGAGGCTGTCTGTTGAAAAGTATCTAAAATACTGGAAATCTCAAAATAGATGGGGGCAGGTTACTATCCTGACTGATTAGTCAGAACACCTGTACTGGAGTGTTTTTATCAATTGATTTTACCCTGGATCTTTTGATTTGCACTGATAGTAACAAAAAAAAAAAAGGAATGATGATAAAGATTGAATGAAATAAAGATTGCTTCCCTTCTTTACTGTGTAGATTTGTATGACAGCAGTTTTTTAAAAAACTAATAATAATAAAAAAAAAGTGAGGGGAAGCAGGAAGAGAATTGCATACCTGAATTTTAAAAAATATATGTATATATAATATATTATTTGAACCTTTTGAACTTTGAATAAGTAACTTTTGCACTACAGCCAGTAAAAATGAAATATTTTCATAGAAAATGATGGTGGCACACTGGAGCTGATGACCAATCTCAGAAGCTTAACTGGATTCAGTTTCACTAGTCTTTTCAAAGTAATCCAGTTACTTAGTTCTAATTTTGCAGTCAAAATAGTGATGTCACAACAATCATTAAAATCCTTAGATACCTTGGTGAAAAACACATCAAGAGAGGAATAAATATTTAACCAGCTACTTCATTATAAACTTAGCAGTATGCATTAGTGTGTTTTTTTCTTTAATTAGATGTTCATTGACAATTTTAATGATTTTTCATTTGAGATATTTCTGAAATTTAAGTTTAATGATAGGTGATTCACTATGGAAGAATTTGGGACCAGGAACAGCAAGTCTTATGTAATAAAGTACAGCAGCCACTTAATTTTAATATATCATTCAAGAGCTGTACATCTATTCCCATGGATGCCACATGTGGCCATGCCTGTCCACCACTCTTAAACATGAGCATGTACATCTTTGCTGTACATGACCAACCCCACAGTCAATGTCTGATGCAAGTATTAGCAGTCAGGGTTCTGCAGCTAAGTTCCAATGTGTGAGCATAGAGGGGAAAGGCACTAAGATCGCTTCTTTTCAATTTTTGAGGAGTACATACATATATTTCCTGAGATAAGAAGTGTCTTTTGTTTATTTTGTCACTGTCAAACAGGAATTTTTATTAAATCCAAGGATACCAGCTCTAGTGTATCCTAAAATAAAATAGCAACAGAGAAAAGGCATTCATAATTTTTGTGTTTGTTCAGTGATCTCATCAATATTCCTTTAGTTTATGATTGATGAATTTATCTTGCAGTAAAGCTTTATTGCCTTCTCACTGCTGGTGCTTCACACCTGGTCAGTTAAAACACATCAATAACCAGCAACAAAAGACCCTTATTTTAGTGGTCAGGTTAGGAAGCTGGGGTGGAACAAGTTGTAATAAAATCAAAATCTCTTTTCTGTCGCTCTTTCTTTCAGAAAGTACTGATTCACGAAGAACATACACTCTAGAGAATTACCTGAACAGTGACTATCAGTACAAAACACATAATTTGCAGTGGATTTCAGGTAATTTATTTCTATACATAGCATGAATCCGAAGAAAATGTACTACCATAAACACACAATACTCAGAAATGACTACTATATCCTGAAAAAATGTTCAGTTATTTAATGGTACTTTTACAGAATGGTGCATAGCTCAAAGAGTTGTGATTTCTTTTCCTTAAATACATGATGGTGTTCATGTTGAACTATATTCTCGCATTGCTAAAAAAGCATATTTACTCATATTTACTTCTGTGTATAAGTGTGTTCATGTAAGTGTGTCATACTGTGAAGTGTCAGCTTCCTGTGCAAGCTATCAGGAAACAGGGACATGCACGGCTCTTTTGCTGCTGGGTATGCCTAGTACCCCAAGGGAAAGAGGTGCCAAAAAGTCGAGGCTGTCAGCCCAATGTTGTGAACATTCTTGTGCTATAAGCATCCTTTCATTACAAAAGACGGAAAGAAAATTTTGACCATATTTTAAAATTTTATTTCCTGCTTAACAAAAAAAAAAAAAAAAGATAAATGACTGATGAACATTTTACTTATTGTTTATTGGTATCTCTCTTGCTCTTTTAGGAAATCAGTATCTTCACAAAACAGCTAATGGGGACGTCCGACTTTTCAATGCTGCTACTGGAACATCCTCCGTAGTCTTGTCAAATACAACATTAGTATGTTGGCTTATATTTAACATATGCAGACTTGGGGGAAGGTATTAAATTTAATATTTTGTTCTATACTTTTCTCTGGAATCAGTGCTTAATGTGTTGTCTTTGCTCTTTGTTGACAGGACAAGTACAAGGCAACCACGGTTATATTGTCCCCTGACCAAAAGTTTGCTCTTCTGCAGTACAGCTATACAAAGGTACAAATAGAATTTAATTCTCTCAGAATGAAACCGGGAAGTCAAGGTTTGGAAACAACTGAGCGAGAAGATGGTCTTGGAAGTACGGGTTGTGGAGGCTGAAAGAGTGTGTGGGAAATGCATGAGTTTAGATGAATAAGATGGATGTCTGTAGGGGAACACTGAAGTCTAAACAGACAAGAGAAGAGGGAGGAGATTGATAGTGACTGCCTAGAGGCATCAGGCTTGGAAACTAGAAGAGAAGGGTATCAAAGACCTGTGAGCTTGGCAGAAGAGAAATGACTGTGTGAGTAAAGCCAGATAAAAAGTTAGTGGATGGAAAGATATACGGAGAGTGAAGCTGGAGGGTTAATCTGGGGAGATAAGCTAGAATGGTAGACAGGTGTGAGTGTCCAAGGAGTTGTGTGGGTAAAGGAGAAGCAGGGAGGTGACAGGCTGCATGCATAAGCTTGTATATATATATATGCTATGTATGTGTATACTTGTTACATTGACAGCAATGTAACAGCAGGTCACAAAAGTCTTATACTTTTCCAGCTACCCTAGACATCTCCTCCACTCATGATTTGTTGTTCTATTATATTTTATTTGTTGCAACCATAACAGTTAATTTTACTTTAATGCTGAAACCATCTTTTAACCTTTATGTAGTAGTAGGATTGAAAGTTCTGTTGTTATTAATATTTATTGCGAGAAAAGAGAGTAACAAAATGAATCATGAGGATGTGGACACTTCTTATGTAATAGCCATCTGGTTGTGTAGTACTAAGATATTGTTTTATATCTTCTTACAAATCTTGAAGAACTATCATAGAAGGTAGCATTATTGTAGCATGTCAACACCGTGGGCTAAATCAAACCTCTTCAGCTCCTCATAGTGAGTACATTTAAATGTGTCTGCATTATCATCATCATCTGTCTCTGTAAGTGCCCCCAGTGATACGGACTTCAAGAAGAAGGTTTCTGAGAGAAAGGGTTTATTTCTGTGACAATATGAATGGAAATAGGAACCCTGGAACTGCTACAGAAATACTGCTGGGACTTGTGAGGACTACTAAACAATAGGATGTTAAGTTAAATAATTCAATATTATTGTAAAAGGAGGCAGAAGGCAATTGTGCCAGTAGGGCAGAAGGAGAGGGATTAACTGTGGATAGCTTTGACAGTCTGCCATATAGTTACAAGAATTTCTGAAAATCTTCAGCATCTCTGGCCTCCGTATTTCTGCACTTAATCGGTCAGTGGCCTCTATCATAGTACTTTAAGTGATGACCCCAGAGCAGCAGTGATTCTTTAGTCTTTTCTTAAGCATTATGGAGACTTACTACTCTTGTAGTTTTGTTGTGTTATATCTGTCTTAAGCAGAAATGTGAGGCAGGTTTCAGTGGTAATTCAAGCTGTAAAAGATTTGTTTCCTGGTGACATTTTTGTTTTCTTAATATTAAATTAATTCTTTTGCAGTTGTGGAGGCATTCCTACACAGCTTCATACTACATCTATGATTTCAATACAAGGTTAGTAATTTTTGCATGAGATATAATTTTAATAGTATTTTTCAATGAAATGACATTTTACTGATTTGTCTTAGTTGTGTTTTGTTTCTGTTCTTTCCAGTTCTATCTTAGATGAAACACTACTGCATAATAATACACAATATATTTCCTGGTCTCCTGTTGGTCACAAACTGGTCAGTAAGGATAAGTGAAACTTATACAGTCGTTTATTTTTGTATCCATGACATAGAAGCTCACATTAATTGTGCCATTAGGCTTTTTGGACTTACCTACTCCTAGATAAAGTAGCTGAACTAGATTCCAAATTGACTGGCTACAGTTGCTGGAAATATTCAAACATCCCTCTGTGTGTTTTGTTCTTTGATGAAAAGGCATTCCTGAAAGTAGTAGTGGCCCATAGTCTGCACAGGAGCTTAGTGTTTTTATAGTGGCAGGCAGTAGCTAACCCCTTTCAAAGACAGCAGCATTATGGCTGTCTACTTACTCATCACTGTGGCTTTTATCTCCTAATTAAAACAATGAAACCTTATTTGGTAGACAAATGTAACAGGGATTAGAGGATCAAACTCTCCTCTCCTTGTACTCTTTCTCACAGTCCTTTTCTTCTTAATCTCCACCTCAATCCATGGTAGTTTTGATAGCCATTGTGTTTGCAACGCTTGTGCATTCCCTATGTGGATGTTGGATCTGACCTAAAGAGCAGTCACAAGAGATATGGTGTTTATGCATTCTTACTGCTTGTAGTATAGAGATTATGGAGCCCAACCACAGCAGCAAAGGATGTTGAAAAGAGCTTTCTGCATCTCAGAGAGAAGCTCTAGAATAAAAGTGTTGTTCAGCTGTTAGGGAAAAATGGATTGGAAAGGGAGGCAGATGCCAAAAATATAAAGGAGTTCTGAGTGTTACTCAGAAATACGCCATCTTTGGAGATCTATTAGCGATTCTGAAACTCTCATCAATGTTTTACCAAAATATTCTTTTGTTTGAAGGACAAATAAGTAAAAACAAACAAAAAACTACTAAAATAATCTTGTATCTCAAAAGGAAATTAATAGGAAGGCTTTCTTGACACAATAATAGTGTCACTTAAGCTAGTTTGTGGGGTTTTTTGGGTTTTGGTGTGGGGTTGTTCGTCTTTTGTGTTTTCTTTGTTTGTTTGTTTGTTTCCATCTTGGCATAAAGTCAGGTTGCTATACTTGCTTTGTTTTAGTAATTAATGTTTGTTAAGTATCAGTGATGTTTGGCTAAATGCAAATTCAAAAGACAGCTTTTGCCATCTGAAGTGAAAGTAAATAGCCCACTAAATGTGGCAAAGGTAGGGAGCAGATTTACTGTAACAGAAATCATTATCACAATGATGTTTTGCAGGCATATGTTTGGAATAATAATATTTATATAAAAGCTTCACCAACAGCAGCACCTGTGCAAATCACTAGCAATGGAGAAGAAAATAAAATTTTCAATGGAATACCAGATTGGGTTTATGAAGGTAACTACATCAAGCACAATTTACTTTGCATGTTAATACAAAAACTTGGTTTTGTTATACCTATTTTATTATAACTGTTATATCTCATTTCTTATCATTGAAAAGTTCAAAATAATGCAAGTCTGCATTTTCACAGAACCATGTATCCTTACCTGAGCTTTATATCTCATTAGTGTATCTAAGAACAGAAATGAGTTAGCTTAACTAGCAGCAGGTCACTAGAAATCATAGTGTGTGAATTAGCTTCATGTGATAGATTATGAGCATTGATCTTTTTCTCATTTCAGAACTCCAACAAGCATTCTGTGCTTTGGTACTTCAATTAAAAAAAAAAATCCCATTAAAAACTAATGAGAACAATTCTTCAGATATAAGAACCAACTTATCAATTGTAATTTAAATGCATTTGCATCTCTTTCAGAGGAAATGTTTGGCACACATTCTGCTCTGTGGTGGTCTCCAAATGGCAATTTTGTGGCATATGCAGCATTTAACGATACAGAAGTTCCTGTTATAGAGTATTCCTTTTATTCTGAAGACACCTTGCAGTATCCAAAGACCATTCGAATTCCATATCCCAAGGTCTGTGTTATTTAACACAGTTGTTCAGCAGTTTCATTAAGGGAGTAGTCTCATTTAATCAGTTTCTGCTAATGAAAATATTGTCTGTCTCTCCTCAACAGCTTGCTGTGATTACTCTTTCTGAAGTCAACAGCATCTGGCAATATTAAAGTATTTATTCTCTCCAGGGGAAAGCAAATAATATTAATAATAATGTTTTGTTGTTTCACCACAAAAATTTTGAGAGGTGACAAGTAGGTGTTGAGATAATGAGAGATCTTAGGTAAAAGCATTTGGCAGTTGCATGTTATATTAGTGTTGTGCGTGGTATTGAGAATGAAATCTTCAACCAATGCAGTTTTTTTTAGTTCTCGTATGCTTCCTATGTTGGGACGAAGGGGAAGAATTTGCTGACAGAATTTCTTTGCCCATATCTAAAGCTCTTTCAGTTTTTGCTGTGAGTGAAAACTTTTGTGCATGCAGCTGCTTCTTCCCTCCATGTGACTGTGTCCGTTGCTCATGGCACAGTTGGCACTGGACTAAATGGTGTGAGTGTCAGAGTCCAGTATGCTGCAGACATGTTCTTTCAGACATTCCACACATGGAGTGCTTAATGTTTAGTACAACATTTACCTATTGAAGTTATTTGACATTCCACGGCATTTTGATTTAGCAGAGTGATTCAGCAATACACTTAAGACATAGTGCAATTACAAACTGCACTTTGAGTACAACAGTTGCACTGCACTGCTAAATCACAATACAAATAGGGTTCTTATTACTGGTCTCTATAATAAGCGCACTGCTATAATGCTGGGCATCCCCAGTTGCCAGGAAGGAACACGTGGGTTGAAACCAGCTCAAGCCCATCTCTTTGTTCAGCTCTTTCTGCTCACTGCTTTTTCTATTCTGTGATGGGGAAAGATACCTATGTATCTCTCTCTGTGCTGATCTGGCCAGCTCAGGAGGATAGTTGCACTCTTGATTAACAGGGGCAAAACAGCTGATAGAGGCAGCTGATCCACTCAACTGATTCAGATGTTTATCTGGAGTAAAAACCACCCCCCAGTCCCCTTTGTGCTGAATTCAGCTTTCTCTGTAGCAGCTGTGTTAGGCCTCGCCCTAGCCTTCCCCAATCTTCATGATCATGTTGCCTTTGCCTGTCTCCTTGGAGCCTCCTCCACATGGAGTCACTGGTGGTCACAGCAAGCAGCTGGGCTCACTGATAACCACAGGGACTCTGCCCTGAGCATGCTGCCTGTGAAGAGACGTAGGTGTAGCAGGTGTGGAATGAACTGCCAAATTAAGTAGCACCTTTTATTGCAAACCCTTACTGTTTGGAGTATTGCTGACTTCTGGAGATAGGTCAACTAGAGCTAGTTAACTGTTACTATGAGGACTTAGCTAGCTAACTTGTATTTCTAGAGAAGAAGCCCTTAGTGACACAGTTACATGGCTGTTAGAACCTATTAGCACTACATTAAAAATAGTGGGGTACGTGCTGCAGCCACTGCTTTGATTGTGGTATAGGTGGCTATTATATAATCAGTTAACGTAAGGTATCAGTCTCCATGAAGAATCACATTTCTGTCTGTTAGCACAGCATTTGATTCACTGCTAGATATTGTGTGGCATGTGAGACAAGACGCGGTCAAATATTGCTGTGGGTACAGCAAGTCCTGTGTAATTATGAATGTTTCTAAATGTAGTAGTCTTATATAGAATTACACAGCTAGCACTTCCTTTTTTTAAGTAAAGGTAAATTATATATTTACCTTAAAAACTGCATTTGGGAATCCGTCTTTTCACGTGTTTGAAGTTAGTTGGTTCTACCTGACTGTCTGTAGTAATTTCATTCGTCTATAGTTTCAAACATTTTTTTTTGTCAGGAATATTCTCTTTTTGAAAGTACAATGAAACATTTTATTTTTAGGCAGGAGCTAAAAATCCAACAGTGCAATTCTTCATAGTGAATACCCTGGTTCCTGGTTTTGACTCTGCTGAAATTTCTCCACCTGCAGAAATAAGATCAGGGTAAGAAATTTTGGTTGAATGTTTGCATGTTTCCTTTGGTGAAAGAGGAGGAGCTTTTATGTGTGACTACCCTATCTTCAGTTTATATTGTCATTTTACCCAGTCATGAGGCTCTGGTAGCAACAAGATTTACCAGAGAAAATCTGCACACAGATTATCCTCCTAGTGATTATATATAGATGGCATATTCCATGTATGTTATATTCAGAATGTGACAAGTTCTTGGCTCATCACACTCAGTGGAGTCTAACTATGGTGAAGTCATTTCACAGTACAACTTTAATGTGAGCAAGTTTTGGTATAATCAAATTATAATGTATGTATTCCAATTCACTGGAAAGAAAAAAAAACTTAATGGAAAGTGAAGATTTGATTTCATTGGAAGCAGACTTCTTGCTGAGGCAAGGTATCATGGTTGTCTTCCGATTTATACTTAAAATGTTTGTTTTCTTTGGAAACATGGTGAAAACCAGCACCTCTCAAAGTAAATGGAAAATTGTATTTCTCAAAATGCCACTGGAAATGCACAACATGATATAAATGTATTTTGTGAAGAGTAGCTAAATTGATTTAAAATGCATGCATATGGGAATTGGTATCCTAGATCTTGGTTTTTATTTTCTCTTTTTAACAGCATTGTAATGATTTTTTAGAGGCTTGCACTTATGAAGATGTTTGGTGTGGAAGCAATCACAGGTTATATTGATAAACTTAAGGGGGGAGCGGGAACAGGCCTGTTAGGTAGTGCATAAAGCTGCATTTTGTACTAGGTGACCAAAAAGTTATAATTGGAATATCGATGGTATTTCATATCAGTCCTCACCACAGTATAACATCTCTGTACTAACTGAAATACACAAGTTTCTATGAATGTTGTTCTGTACCCTTATTAGGATGTTTTATTTCTTGACAAAGAAAGCTCCCAGAATCTGGAATGGCATTGTTTTGCTGCTTTAGGATGGTAGATGAAACCTGTCACTTTTTGCGTGAATGGTCAGCATGAAACCCATGCAGCATTTAAATACCACTTGGCATCACGGGTACAGGGGGTTCTTGTTGGTCAACACAAGGATGAAGGCAATGAATGCTTCTTGTCTGAAATGATTTTTCCTAAAAATAAGAAGTCATCAGAGTAAAGAACTCTGGGTGGTGATTGCAGGAATATCTTTTCTAAGCAGCAGATGAGGAAGGGCTATGCAAAACTGCTGTAATGTATTCTTTGACTTAATTGCAAATTTATATTTCATGGGTTGTTGAAAACTGAAGATGCATTCCTAATCTCTGTAATAAACTTAAAATATTTATTATACTTACAACCATTTCTCTCCTTCTGTGTTTTGTTGTTGTTTGTTTTATTTTCTTTTACTGTTCATCCTATCTGTTGGATGATTTCTAGTATCATAGAATGGTTTGGGTTGGAAGGGACCCTAAAGATCATACAATTCCAATCCCCCTGCCATGGGCAGGGACACCTGGACCAGGTTGCTCAAAGCCCCATCCAACCTGGCCTTAAACGCTTCCAGGGATGGGGCATCCACAGCTACTCTGGGCAACATGTGCCAATGCCTCACCACCCTCTGAGTAAAGAGTTTTTTCCTAATATCTAATCTAAACCTACCTCTTTTTTATTTTTAAACCATTACTAGTATCTGTAAATGTTAACTTACCTAACTTTGAAGCAACAAAAACTGTGCAGCTACTTCCCCTTTTATAAATCAAGAGAAACCACTGTTTGTTTTCCAAACAAGCTCCTGCAGAGATCTTTTGTAATATTATTGGTCTATTACTCTCATTGAAGCCACTGACAGCAGCCATGTTAAATGTCCTATAAATCTACCAGTCAAATATAAATGCAAAAGTAGACCTTTTTCAAGCATGATTTCGAAGCTGCAATCTAGAAATAAACCTAAAAGTGGCTGGTAACTGGTTGGCATATATTTTTAATCCATCCATGTTAATTGTAGTCTTTTCCACTTTTTTTCCCACTTTTTTTTTTTCTTCTTCTCTCTTTCCCCCATTTTATGATCATGAAGATATTCACTCTCACAAAACTTCCCACGCATTTTTGTTAACTAACTTTGGGAAAAAGGGAACATGAACTTGGAACTAAGTCAAATGTGCAAATTCTGGTTGAAAATGCATACTTGCCTTGGAGGGGAGGTTTATTTTATTTTAGTTCATAAGGCTTCTAGGAGATAAGAGAGATCTAAAATAAGAAAAAAAGAGTACATCTAACAGATCGTAATGGTAAACAAATCACTAAATTTTATGTGGTACTTTTTAAAAAATAATACGCAAGAATGTTCAGGAAAATGATACATGATTTTTTTATTATTGTTTTTTGGATAGTCCAATACTTCATGTCAACTATTTGATATTCAAATAGTAATATCTGTTGTTGGTGTAATCTCTCCTTCCATTCTAACTAATGGAAGCAAGTACTGCATTGAACAAAGATGTGTATTGCTCCAAGTGCTTAGCAGCAATCAACTTAATGCAGCAAAGATTAAAATTCCAAAATACAAGGCCCATACAAAATAATATTAAGAAGAATTTCCTTTAGATACACACAGTACATTTAATTAAGTCCATGTATGGGCTGTCTGGAGTAGCTGTTATTTCTTGCACTAGAGAATAGTGATCTCACTGCTAGGATTTAATTGCAGTCTTCCTGGAAGTATGTATGTACAAACTATATAATTCTTTTGCATTCTTTGTATGAATAATAATAACTAATGCATCTGCTAACAACAAAAACAATTGACAACAACAAAAATGCCACAATTAGGTTTGCATCAGTGTTTATCCTTGGAAGAATACATTGAAATGAAAATAGCCAGATGAGTTTCATTCACTGAATTACTGAATGCTATTGTATAATATATTATTACAGATAGGATTTTAAATATTTAATGTTACTGCTGTTTTCAGGGATCATTATTTGAGCGTTGTAACGTGGGTAACAGATGAAAGGATCTGTCTGCAGTGGCTCAGAAGAATTCAGAATTTTTCAGTCCTCACAGTCTGTGACTTTGAAAATACTACTAGAAATTGGACATGTCCACAGGTAAGAAAACTGAGGTGGGAGAGTCACAATGTTTGATAAATGAGACTAGATAGGAGTGGAGTATCTCTGTATATTTATATTTGTAGAAACATAGGCTGCTATAAAATAAACATAAATGTTGTGGGATTGTTTGTTTTATCTTTCTTAGGAAAAACAACGTACGGAAGAAAGTACAACTGGCTGGATTGGCAGAGTGAGTGTTCAATTTCTAAAACTGCAACATGTTAAATAACACTGATAATTAAGAAATTTTCTTATGAGCTTCTTACCAGTTGCAATGCTCTTGTGTGCAGGTCTGATCCGTTCACTCATTTCATTTTACCTACATAGGAAAGATGGTCTTAAACAGTCATAACACATCCCCACTCCCATTTTTAAACTATTGTGGGTATGGCTTTCAGAACTCCCTAGGTTGGGCTGACAGTGCGCTGTGGGCTCGAGCTGTAACTGCATCCTCCGTGACCTGTGCATCATGTTCAGTTTGCCAAAAAGCAGAGTGCTCCTTCCAGACTCCTTTTTAATTCTGACCTATTACTTCAGTAGTGGTAGTTAGGAGGGTACAGAAGCCAGGATTCAGAATTCCATTTATACTGGGGGAGTTGTCGGCTATGCTGGTTTGGCTGCTATCCAGTCTTTCTGCGACCTCCAGAATGATCTAGGGGATAAAACATTAAGAAATGTATCCTATAACCTTCAAATTGAATCGGAGGAGAGGTTTAGAGGACAAGAGTCAATGTTAGTGTTTCAGGTTCTCCCTGGTTTCTTCAGGAACAGACAATTCCAGGTTCTCCTCGTTTGTTTTCCTTTTTGTTATTGTTTTGTTTGTTTGTACATTTATTTATATTTTTCCTCAACCCCAAATATCCATTGGAGAGAACTGGGGACAAGATGCATACAGCTGACCAGATTAAAATTTTCATACACTTCTGCCAAAGCAATTGCTACTGTCTGGATGATGTTTTCCAAGCTGCCTCTCAATCCTTTTGTACATGGTAGAGAGTAGGCACCTAATGAACTACACAGAAGATCTGGGGGAAGTGAAGCAGAGATGCAAAAGTTCAGACTTGGAGGGAGAAATGAGTTTTAGAGTTTTTGATGAGAACACAGAGTACACTTTCCACTCCCGCATTTTCCACACACTGATTATGCTTTAGTCACTAATTCACTTTTGAAGTCAAAAATGAAAGTTTAAAGAAATGCAAAGAGGGAGGCAACAGCAGGGATGAAATCATCCGCAGTATGAAGATGAGAGATCAACCCACCTGCTGTCAAATTTGATATGGAAAGGAAGGCCTTAGCGCTGACACATTTTCCTTCTCTGCAGCAAAGGCTTCACAATTAGACAATGTGATGATCAAGCTGCAGACTTTGTAAACAGTTGTGCAAAATGAGAGGGCAAAATGCGAGTCTGTGCCATTAAACTAGGTTGTTGGTTTTTTCTTTCTTTTAAAGAGACAGCCCACATCTTAGGAGCTGTTGGAAGGAAAAGATAATCTCACTGTATGGTTCTTGGATTTGAGAAGGGAGTGGAAAGTAGGGAGGATTGAAGAGTGGATAAGAAAGATATCCTTATGCCTTACTATTCTTTCTACTTACAGATGATAAAATGATACTTGACTGATAAGGCATGTTTTAAAATAGATAACATATATGTATGTATGTGTGTATATACACATGTATTTATATACATTTCATGTGTTTAATGTACACATTTATGTATGCATAAAACATGTACTTCTCTCTTTCTTTATATCCCAAGTATTTTCTTTTTCAAAAAATAGAGATGAAATTTTACTTAATTTAAGAATGCTCAGAACTTTCACAGCCTGTGTTACTGCAGTAAGGTTTCCAGTTCATGAGCTAAGTTAGAGCTTGCTAGCTGAGTTGAAGGAAAGTCACCCTGTGAAAAAGCAAGACTGTGGTAGGAGAGAAATTAGCAAAGTATTTGTCAGGGTGTTTTGTGCAAAAATATTGCTAGGAAAGAAGGTGAGACTGTCTGGAGAATGTCTGTGAGGGTGTCTCAAGTTTTGTCATTGCTTACAGAGTGACCGGAGGCAAGTCACTTTATCCTTCTGTTTCACTTTTCATTTCAAAAATGGGTATAACATCTCAGAGAGATTGTGATGAGTCTATTGGCTAATTAATGTTTAGATGTTTTGTACACGTATTACAGAAATAGCTTTTATTTCACTTGACTCAGTTTAATTCCTGTTTTTCTCTTTACCATGTGGAGCATGTCCAAAATACAGTCAGTAGAAGGAATTAACTCATTTCCATCCCTCCAAATTGATAATTGGATAGCTCCTTCATGAACATATCATTCCAGTTTTGCTCCTCTGGTGTTTTGTAATCACCTACTTCCTAGTAAAATATTCTCTTGAAAAGCATCTTGTTTTCTTTGAAAAAGGGGGGAATTTTTTTATTGTCAAGCTAAAAAAAAAAAAAAAAACTTCAAAGTTCAAAGATGTGTTCACAAATGTGTGTTTTAAAAGGGAAATTCAAAGAAAATGTGCTCGCAGTGTTTACATTGCTATAGGGCACAGCTTCATGTTGAACAGAATAAAGCAATGACTTTAAAGGTAGAAGCGTGTATTGTTTCCTATCTTTTTAGGAAACTAGGAACAGCTGTTGTACTTCAGTTTCAAGAGAGGTAAGGAAGGGCATCCATCATTACCAGAGGATTAATACTTGGGAAATTCTGCCCCTAAGGTGCTAGGAAATATTTTAAGTGTTTTTACTGTCAGGGTAGTAGCTGCAGGTCCTACCTACTAAGTCAGCAGGCAAAATATCTCACTGAAATATTGTTTTAAGTATTGAAACTTCTGTTTAGAGATATCAAAACCTAAATTTATCATTTTTTGGTTTTGGAGTTTTGTTGTTTGCTTTAATAGACATCTCTCTGGTGTTCTAGTTTCAGCCCTCTGTCCCTTACTTTGCACCCGACAATACTACCTACTACAAAGTCTTCAGCAATGCAGGAGGATACAAGCATATCCATTACATAAATGGCTCAGAGGTAAGCTAGAAGTTGTAGGACTGCCACTTCTGACTTGTGTTTCTGCTGGTGATGAAGGATCTTCATGTTCTAGTTTTTATCTTGCCTTTCTTTCCCCCTCCAGGCTCCAGTACCTATTACTACAGGAAAATGGGAAGTAATCAGCATAGCAGCTGTAACCAATAACTTTTTGTAAGTATTGTAAGTAATATATGGTTTCTTACCAGGAGGTCTTTTAACAATCAAGTAGGAAGGAGTACAAGCAGGTGCTATTTAATTTAGTAAAAATCTGATCTAAACATGTAAGATAATCCTTTAAATATTGTAATGTATTTTAAATACTTCACCAAAATCAGTATGTTTTGCTCTTCTAGATACTACATTAGTAATGAAAACAGTGGGACTCCAGGAGGAAGAAATCTTTATAAGTAAGAAATGTGTTCTACAGTATGAGTAAAAACTTGTTAGTGAAAAATTTTAAGATAAAGTATTATGAAGTAAAAGATTGGGATGTTCATAGTCTAATGTGGGATTCTATATGCAATATTTAATTAAAATCAATATAGAAGTATGAACTGTAAAAAAAAAAAAAAAAAAAAAAAAAACCACTAGTATTTTTCTGTAAATTTAGTTGATAAAGGGAAATTGTGAAAAGAAGCAACAATCCTTAAGCAACCTGCCCCTAAAGAAAACCTCTCATGCTTTACTTTTGCTATGATAATTCCAGTATTAACTAAACACAAAAAATTAAAGTCTGCTTTATCTGTTATTTATGTCAATAAGGGCTTTGCTTTTGAATTGTATCATATTTCATTGTCATCTTACTTAAAAACATATATTTTTGTTCGGCACAGTTTAAAAAAAAAAAAGTCTTTTATCTCTGAAATGAAGCTCATCTACTTTGCAGAGTGCTCTTGGAAAGCAGTCCAAATCCTGCTAAATGTGTTAGCTGTGATCTGAATCAAGAAAGATGCCGGTATTATTCTGTGTCCTTCAGCAACGATGCACAGTATTATCAGCTAGATTGTCATGGTGAGTACATCCAAAATTAATTGACATAAACATGACTTGCTGTTTAGTTGGGTGGGGAAGTTCACTTCGTCAAGATCTTGATACGCGCTGTGTAACTATTATGTGTGTTGATATCATTGGATAGATGCATTGGCAGCAGAAAAACATACTCCTTCCTAGGCTTAAAAGCACCTTAATAACAATTACAAGGTTAAAAAATGATAGTCCGATCCATTAATGGACCTGAAAAGGGTGAAAACATTCCTGGTCTTTGTGCAAGCCTGAATCTCCTCAGGAGCTGCCCTTATGATAGATGCCATGTGCAACGTTCTAAAAATGATAGTGAACTGCATCTACTACAGAGCATGTTGAATGAGCAAAAACAGCATATCCTTCAGATTAAATTTCCTTCATCACAATTGTTTTGTGACAAAGGGAAGTAAAGCCTTACTTCAGGGCCAGATAATAGATGGAAATTTCTCTGCCAGTGAGTCATTTGCAGACTGGAAATCATTGGTAATGCTCTGTAGGAAAACTTGCTTCTTTTTTCCAGGCTGTTCCTATAAAGCACTGCACACAGTTGTGCAATCTGAGGGAATGTGCTGTGCATGGAGAGCTCTGCTGGTAGAAGCAAACTGGAGGATCTGAGGGCAAGGCAAGCAATAGGCTGGGTGAAGGGAAGTTCTCTGTGGGAACAAAATTAAGATAGGTAGCGCTGTTCAAAGAATCCAGTGAGTATAAACATATGTTATGCACTGGGACTGCAGTCTGTCTCTGACCTGTAAGTGCTTGTACTAGGTAAAAGGGATAAATTAATCAGAGGGTGGGGAAAAATAAAATCTTCCTTAAAATTTCCTCCTGAAAAATATGTACCTCAGTACCTCACAATCACATGGTTTGCCTGCAAAATAGTTTGGATATTTTATGTGATGCTGTGGTTTGAGTTTGGGCCCCAATAACTGAAAATGCAGTCTCTGCAGATTGGATGGAAATGCGTCCTGAGCCTTTGTGATTCCCCAACTTCCAATTACTTTGAGAGTTTTATTTTGAGACTGCGTGCAAACATGAAGGTTTTGTGCTCTGTTAACAGGTCCTGGCCTGCCCATGTCTACTCTGCACAGAAGCAGTGATGACCAAGGTGTGAGATTGTCTTAAAACATGATTTGTGTTAAACCAGGAACTTGCATTGGAAATTTATTTTGATTTTATTCTCGTTGCTTAGTATAATAATTAAAACATCTCACTTTTGTCTGAAATGAAATTTACCCTTTCTTTCTCTACTATAGTTTACCAAAAGGATAAACTATATAGCTCAGCATGCATTTATTCATACATTATTTAGCATTATTTTACATTGTGCTAGAAAACAGTAAGTAATGCATGTCTTATTTATTGCATAATTGTTCATTTTTTGTGAAACTGCAGTTAGATGGAAAATGCAGAAACTTTGCTAAATTACTGAAGAAAAGCTATACCATAAACATAGAATTATGAGAAGAAAAACAAAAACTGCAGTAAACTGAGACTACAAAGTAGGTTGCCATCTTTTCAAATTGAATTTTAAAGTGGTTCATAATTAGAGAGTAACGTATTTGAAAATAAAATGTTTGTTCTTTGACTCTTATTAAGTCTGTCATTTAGTCCTCAGGTACTTGGAAAATAACACAGAACTGGACAATTCATTGAAAGATATTCAGATGCCTTCGAAAAAAATTGACTCCATTACTGTAGGTGGATATAGTAAGTTCAAAAAACACACTTTACTTTTTTCTCCCCATTTCACCAAGTGTTTCAAGCTCCTCTGCTAGAAAGCATGACAGAAAAGATGGGTGTAGCAAATATTTTTGCAGTTACTCCATACTTTGAGGCAAGACTTCTTTTTTTTTTTAATCCCCAAACATTCTGATCTAAAATATGCTTTTTTTTTTTTCCCCCCCCCCCATAGCACAGTATCTTGGATATTTTCATGATGTGGCTTAGCTCCCCTTTCTTCAATGACAGTTACCTGAAAAATAGCAGTCTCTACCACCAACTTTTTTTTTTACAAAGGGGGGGCACAAAGTTAATAAGCATGTTAAATTAAATTCTGTATTCAAGTGAGCCTTAATTTACAGGCACAAATCTCTTTGGTTGGTTACAGCAGGTGGGGACAGTGGAGGAGAAATACAGTTATTATTGAAAAATGAACATGCAACGTAAGAGGGGAAAGCTTGCAAAACTATTTAGGCTACACTTCAAGATTACCTTTGACTTTCTGTTGGAGAATATTTTGATTGAACAGTCACATTGTTGAAAGCATGTTCATGCTTCAAGATTGCACCAACTTCTGAATAATGAAATGTTAGAAAATGAACCGGTAATGCTTTGCTAATAGTGCTTATATTTGCGTGTCTGGGTACAGATGCTTCCTTGGCATGCTCCTTGGCTAAGGAACATCAGATAGAATGGCAGTGGTAGGCCTGGTACTGTCTAAACTGTTCTTGCTCCAGCCTTTGCTACTAGCTTTTCTCTTCATGACAAACTTCTTCATGATAAATGAATGTTCTTAATGAAATTATATTTTACAAACTGTATTGATTTCTCTCAATGATTGTGAACTGTTCTTTTTGATGCCTCCCTCCTTCCGCTGTTATCTTATTTATTTAATAACTGTCTTTATCTTTGTGTTTTCTGTCTTTTATTTTAGTCACATTTTTACTAGGGCTAAAGATGAAATCTTCCAGGCAGGATGGAGGTTTAAAGAGGAGGTTTCGTGCTGTCAGTTGTGTATTCATCTTTTTATTCCTCTTTGTTCTTACTACTTCATCTCTTCAGGGTAAAAGCTTTTGGGTAAGGGGAATCTATTTTTAATGTCACAAATAGGAGAAATAAGTCCATTTATGTAGTCCTACTTCAAGTTCAGAGTCTGCTTGCAAATCCATGTATGTACTTATCAAATTAAAGATGACTCCCATGACTATAGAGTACACAGATGATGGAAAAGGAAAAGTTAGGTGTTTTTTTTAATGCTCAATTAAGACTTACAATTTTTTTCAGTTTTGATGTCTTGTATTTTCATATCAGGACAAATTCCTGTAATACTTGCACTCTAGCCATTAATGCAGCGCGGTCCATCATCATTACTTCATGCTTCCTTTTCAGTATCGATAATTTTAAAATCAATGAGCAACCAGTGAAGCCAATTGCAAAACTTACCTGGTGTGCATTTAAAATAATCAGCTAACTCACTGACACCTTTGGTACAAAAAGTAACATGGATAGAATCAGAAAAATGTTGCTTGAGAAATAATAGATATTTGGGTATGTTTCTGTGATGGTTTGCAAACCTATCTGGTAGGTGGTTAATATTTAGAATTTAGTGCTGGAGAAAAATTAGGGTAGAGAAACATTTGTGAGCTAGTGTTAGATTTCCCACTGCAGACGTACCTAATTTTACATGTAAGTGTATAATGCTACAAGACAGCATGTTGATTTCCTAAATTTTATTATTATTATTATTTTAAACATTCCAGTTTCAGACTTTCTGCTAACTTTGCTGTAAAATATTACTGACTAGCTAGGAACCTTTATCTGTATATATTCGGACAGTTCAGACAAAGCTTTTTAATTGACTCAAATGTCCTTGTATAAATTACAATGCATGTTGATTTTTTTCACTGGAGTACTGACCAAAGTCAAACTCTCTTCATTTTTAGACCTGTGGTATCAAATGATACTGCCTCCCCATTTTGATTCATCAAAGAAGTACCCTCTGCTCCTTGATGTGTGAGTATTCGAGTTACGTGGCAATTTCATGTTAATAATCACTTTCATGTACTTCAGATTCTCTTAATAAGATTAGAAAACATGCCAGTTGTTTCCCAATTACTTCTTGAAGGAATTTTAAGAGAATGAAAATGAGGTGTATCCCAGTTTGTGATAGATTCCTGTACCGTAAGATGATGTAATGTTTAACAAGTGCCTATTTTGCAGGTGGCAGTGAAGCAGGTATATTCTGTATCTTAATTAAAAGCCAGGATGTTAGTGTTAGCTTACCACCTTCTCTGCTCTTAGAGTTCTTTAGGAATAATTTTGAATTAAACTACATTCCAAAATTAAACCTTTAATAAGCTATTTATCTTAACGCTAAAGTAGTAAGTATGACATTGCATTTTCTCTGTGATGTTTGACTGTCAACTGGTGTTGGCAAACTGCATCCTGTGGTCAAAATTGTATTCGTTGTTTTTTCTTAAATTCGAGACCTTAAAAGTCATAATTATAAGGTTTTAAGATTTAGCCCCTTCCTCACCCAAGTATATCTGCTAACTGAAAACCAAACTAGATTTTTGTCTGTGATGAAAAGCAAAGATGTATTTTTCTTTTTTCTTACAAACATTGGGCACAGCCTTTCCTTTATCAACTCAAGTAATCCTGGTTTGTCTCACTTTCTCAAAATATTATGTGAAATCCTGGGAGAACCTATTAGTCAATAAGCAGTGTTGTGAAGTCTGGAGGAAGTGTGCTAAGCCCTTAACTTTAAAGTTGAGTAGGTTTAAGAAACAACTTTAAGTGTACCTTCAGTGCCAGTCCCGTATGAGGTGAGTGATGATGTGCAAGCATGGACGCTCATCAGTAATTGCCCAAATGTTGAAGGGTGCAGACCTAAGGAGCTGCTTTGGCTTTGCTGCTTGTTTACTGTTTGAGCTGGTTGTGCAGCAGCATTGTAAGGAAGAAGTGAGTAGCTCAGGAACCATTGTCTTTTGTGTGTGACTACTGCTTCTGGAGCATCATCTTACTCTGCAAAATATCTGTTGTATCTGCTTTCTACATTTTGGTAAAATGACTATCTTGCAGCTTATCAAATTCAAGGGGTAAGAGAAGAAAGTGAGATAAGCCGTGTCAGGTCAAGCCAGTAAATAAGCTAATACAAAGTTGGATTTACCATGGCTTGCCTATCCTTGTGTTAAAAAGATGAAAAAAATATTTTTTTCACAAAATCATTTTTTTGTCAGGAAAAAGAAAACTGCTGTTTTTTGAAGACCTTACTCTCCTTCGAGAGGGTTGACCAGACCTTCAGATCTAAATCTGAATTTAAGATGTGAGAGTTATTCGCATTCAGGTGAACAAATGACCAGACAATTATTCTACTCATTTTTTTTCTATTTTGAGAAACAAACTAAAAGCATAAAACAAGACATGTCAAACAGACTGCAAACACGTGCTTTTTTGTCCATTCTTCCTCAAGCATTTCTGTTCTTGGTGGTATGTTTTCTTCTAACTGGAAATTACTGAAAATTAGCAATTAATTACAACAGAAATGTTAACCTTTTCCTTTGTTTACCAAGAGATGACTCCTCAAAGAAAGCAGCTGTTAATTTTTAGATACATCTTTATTACAATGCTACCAAATTATATTATATAATTTTTGCCTATTGAACCTTTCAATGAGCAGTTAGTGCTCTTTGCTTGTTAAGATTTCTTTTGGTTTTGGTTCTGTTTTTATCAACTTACCTGTGCCTTTGTCAGGATCACTTCTGCTTCATAGTGATCTTAAGAAATTCCTGCAGCAGTGAGAGGATCTGTAGTGTACAGAAACAAAGTTAGATATCGAGAATTCCTAATAGCTTTTCTTTGCTTTCAAAACTGGGAAAAATGGGTTATAGAGCAATAAGAGCCACTTGTTCATTTCTTACTCTGGTGGGCCTTCTGTTGGACAGCAGCTAGGGAGTGCATTGCAAACATAATTTTACCATCCAGGTACTTGCTCTGATTTCATAGTGCTCACGTGCTTCCAAGTACTTTATTTTAAAGTTACAATTTAAATCTTTTATTCCTTTTTCACGATGTGTGTAAAAAATAGTTTGCTTAGACTGTAAGGAACACTTAATTTCACTGATGAAACAGTAAAAATGCAGAAAGTAGATTCCTTTCGTTTTCCTTTAGGTAAGGCTGTTTGTTGATTTCAGACTTTAACCAGATAAATGAGTAAATGGAAGAGAAATAGCTGTACATCATCACTTTGAAACTCAGATATGCCAAAGCATACAAGGAAGAATTTGGTTCAGATTTCTGATAAGCCATTTAAAGTCAAAATCAAGAAAGTTTCTTATTACAGCAAAAAGCAATAAAACAAAATTCAAATTTCAAAAAGCATATTGCTTTTAATGTCCAAGCAAGTACCAGTGTGGAGTCAGTTGGTGATGCTTTTCTTTTTCACTCGGTCTAGTTTAAAAGTTCGCCCTTCTTTGGTTGCTGAAAATTGTCAGGAATAACTGTGCTTCAAATGCTCAATGAGAGACTATGTGAAGACTAAATGCTTGAATTCTGTGGGACTTCTCATCCAGGTATGCAGGACCCTGTAGTCAGAAAGTAGATTATGCCTTCCGGATTAACTGGGCTACGTACCTTGCAAGTACAGAGCAGATCATTGTAGCAAGCTTTGATGGCAGAGGAAGTGGATACCAAGGGGATGAAATCATGCATGCAATAAACCGAAAACTGGGAACCTATGAAGTGGAAGATCAGATTTCAGCAGCTAGGTGAGCTACAGTGAAATGGTCAATAAGTGTTCCTTCTTTTCCATGCTTACTGTGCAGGGAAACAGGTGAATGTTTTGAATGGTCATCTTGAAATTACTGGCTAAAACATAACTAAATTCGATGTTCATTTTTTTGGAACGTCATTTAAGGGCCAACCATCATTTTATGCTTAAAAAGAGACGAGTTAAGGTTTTAATAACAAGTTTACCATATTGCTGTTTTTATAGAGATGATAACTGTCACATTATTAAGTAAAGCACACTACTTTTGAATGGGTAGCTAAAAGTTTTACTCCAAGCTTTTTGCAAGTTTTTCTAGTGACTGAGACTTGCATGTGCTACAGTTCCAAGCATTTATATTGTAGTTGATTTTCATCGCTTGATTTGTGCTGTAGAACCTCACTGAACTTAATGGTGTCAGTATGACTCTGAATCATATAGAATTCAACTTCTGGGGTTTGCTTTTGGGGATTTTAAAATGTTAAGGAGTTTAAACAAATAGTGTTTCAGATTTTTTTTGTTCTTTTTTAAACCCTCACTTGGATTTATAGATGTTGACATGTCCCTTGCTGCTGCAATTTGAGTGTAGCTTTTTTATTTAAAAAAAAAAAAAGGGGGGGGGGCAGGGGGGGAGAGAGAAGTGTGTGTGGGGGGGAGAAGGGCAACTGAGGGATCTAACTTAATTCCAGCAAGTGATACAAATATCAGTGGGTGTTTAAGTGTTTTTGCAGACCTTCCAGGTTTTACAGTCACTGTGAAGTGGGACATGCTTATTCATAGAGGTGAAAAGGGCCAACATGATGGAAAATAGGCACATCTGTATCATGGCAGAGACCTGCAATCCATTAAGCATTAAATTATTCTGTTTGCTTTTAGAAAATTTTCTGAAATGAGCTTTGTTGATAAGGACAGAATAGCTATTTGGGGTTGGGTAAGTACTCAAATTAGTTTGGCTGGCTTATTATTTAATTGTAACATTTTTTTCTGGTGTCGAGGGGTGTTTGTTGCGTGCTTTCTGTTTAAGTATGTGCAGGATGGCATGCAGGATCTTGAACTAAATTGCTGATGGTGGGCACCAGTGAATAATTGCTTGGTGGCAAGATGATGATGTCAGTGATTCCCTTAGTGCCTTTTCTTATGGGGATAAACACATCTTTGTAGTATGAAGTCAAGTGTATAATGAACTGTAGCAGGAGGGATTTTTTTTTCTGCAGAAATGGAGGACTTAATGCATTCCCATCTTACTCCTTATGAGTCTCAGGATGACTAGTTGAAGAGCAGTCCTCCTGGGGCTAGGTTGGGGGTTACGTATCCTGGGTATCGAACCTGTGGGCCAAGAGAATTTCTTTTTCTTGAGTTTTCAGATTGTCAGCTTCTCACTAGGTACATTCATTTTGCCAGGTTAGATAACGTATTCATATGTGGGTTTTTAGTAGGTACATGTAATTACCCATACATGGATAATTAGTAAGTACATGTGTTAGTTTGCTGATCTCATTGAGAGGACTTGAGTATTGAAGTTGGAGCAAACATGTGGCTTTGAACTAAAGTTACCATTTGCCTGTAATCTGTTTTCAAGACAAGAACGAGATCCAAAAATTGCTCTTCTTTTTGAATGTGGGTGGTCACATTTTCTTAAATAACCTCTTCAAACTATAGTGAGGGCAGTCATTTGGGCAGTCGGTGACATTGTTTAGGTATCTTGCTGCCTGAATGCTCAAGTGTGTCAGATATTTACTCATCTGTGTATCAGGATAGACTGCAAGTGAATTTTCTGTGCATACTAAGAAGTGTATTGCTGCACAGTTCCTCCCACAGACTCAGCAGAAGATCCTTCACTCCCCAGTCACAGTCTTGCTCTTGACGCTTTGGAGGAGAGTTAGCAAGTGAGCTGCCGTAGGCCTACTCTGAGGGAGTTGTAAATTTTTGGGTGCCCTGGTGCAACTACTCATCAAGCGCGTTGTGGGCCTCCACTCTTCTTCCACCCACTTCACCAGCATGGAGAGGGACACAGTGGTTCAGCAGTGTCTTGTTTCCTGTCTTTCGCTGCTGCCTACGGTGCTACCAAACACTGTCATTCTAAGCTGAGTCACAGTTCAGTGGCGTTTGCACCCCTTTTCCACAGCAAGCTCTCATTCATCAGAGCCACAGCTGCCATGCGCTGTTTGATGCCTGTTTCCCCCACTGAGCAGGCTGGGTGAGATCTGACCCAAATTCAGAATGGAGTTCATTAATATGAAAAACGCTGAGCCTATAAATGTCTGATGAACCGTTTAGCAGATGGGCCCCATCCTTTTCTTTCTGACTAAAATAACAGCAATGTTTTCTTCTCAGTCTTATGGGGGATATGTGACCTCCATGGTGCTTGGCTCTGGAAGCGGCGTGTTCAAGTGTGGAATAGCGGTTGCCCCTGTGTCACGTTGGCAATATTATGGTATGTGATGGCTTCCTTGTTACAAGGATTCCCATATGTCTTGCAGTGCACATGCTGCAAAGTGTTGATTCATAGCGCAGAACTTTGATTATCTACTAGATGCCATGTAAATGCCATTTGGTCTGTTTTTATGAACTCATGGGTATTGCATTTCAGAATTAAACCAGTTTCCTAAATTTTATTTCTTATTTTAAAAAGTCAGATCCACAATTCCAGATAATCTCTATGACCTTTAATGATGGAAAATTGTTATAATATTTTTAGTAATACCCTAATGTGTCTGCAGTTGTATTCCAAAGCTGCCATGTGTTCTGAGGAGCTGAGACCAGTACTGAATATCAGCAATCCATCATTAGTAGATTCTGTGTATTTAAAATGCTACTTTTTAAAAAGAACTGTGAGACCTAACATCAAATTTCATGTCCTCAAACTTGTCTCTTAAAATGACAATAGAATTTGAATTTCCTCTCTATTTTTCTTTTTAGAGTGTAAAATCCGGACTTTATAAATCTAGTCTTATGAATAGCTTGATATGAGCTAAAACTGAACAAATGGACTAGTCTATACATGCCTCAGGCTTATACTGTGTAAAGTTGTATATTGCATGAGGCTATAAAAACAGTCGTAGGGGACCTTCTCCCAGATTAAAAAAAATATATAGTTGACAATATAGTATGTGTTAATACAATGTGACCATATATTGATATTCTTCTTGCTTTGATACGTCCAAAAACTTTCAAAGGAAAGCTTTCCATGGCAAACTTCTGCTAAATAAAGGTATAATTTATTCTGCATCCAGCACAGAGGCTGTATAAGAGTGTATTGTGTGCTCTGGCTAAGTCAGCAGCTCAGAGCATACTGACAGATATTTGTAGTAGTCCATTGGGGATGTACAGATGTTTTCAATGTTTTAGACATGAATATTACAGAATGGTAGGGAATTTATTTTTTATTTTTTAAATTTTAAATAAAGATCAGTATCTTTAAAATACATTTTGAGTTGAGTAGATAAAAGAAAGGGTTATGGAGGCATGTTATATTCAACACCAAAAAACTGTGACAACACTGGTGAGAAATCCAATGGATATTAGAATATGGTGAAATAGTGTCGGTTTGTATGGCTTAAAATAAAGCAGCAGATCTGCAAATGTGATAGGATATCATGCTGAAAAATCTGTGGAAAATCAAATACTAAATTTTGACTATATATATGATAGATACCAGCTGAGTCCCAATCCACTACAACATTTTCATTTCATAGTTTTTAAGTAGTAAACATTTACATAAAATTTCTAAGCTTTATTTTTTTCAAATGCCAGTCATTTACTGAAAGATTTTCAGCAATTTTCTTAGGCTTACCGAAAGAATAACAATAAGGTAACATTGACACAAAGTACTTTATTAATATTCAGCATTCAGGTGACCATGGCAACAAGATTAAATATTCTGAATAATGATGGTTACCTACGTGGCTCATTGTGGAAAATCTGTTTTTAATCTTCAATCTCTTCTTAATTTCCAGTATGCGTTCTTTTTGTATGTAACAGACTGAAATTTCTGGTAGACAGAAATACTGAAAAACTAAGTAGTATATTCTGATTATTTTTTTATTACAGATTCAATATACACGGAGCGATACATGGGCCTTCCTATAGAAAGTGATAATCTGAAAAACTATAATGTAAGAAAGAAGTCACTTAATTTCATTTTTACATGTGTTGTTTCTTTTCTAAGCCACTCTGTTGTTTTTTACACAGTCTTGTTCCTTCCCCAGGGGAAGAATTAAGTGTTTCATCATTCCAGTGTTAATTGTTGCGTTGTGCTTTTAGGGGCTCTAGTTTCATGCTTTTGGATTCAAACAAGGCAGTTACTCCTTGCTGTATGCTGTCGGTTTTCGGTTGTTTGTTTTGTGTGTTGGTTTTTGTTGTAGTTTTTTGTTGTGTTTTTGTTGTTTTGTTTTTTAAGTTCAATTCCATTTGGCTACTTTACAGACTGTAAAACAAGCTGTAAAAACAGTTTTATTTTAATCACCAGGAAACAAATTTGTTTTAAAATTTAATATGATCATGGGCAAACTATGTTTTATTTAAAAAAAAAAAATGCACTGCATTTCTCTGAAATTTATTTTAAAAAACATGGATATGGTGTGAACTTTCCAATTTATGATGTTGCAAGCTTTAGTCAGGGAAAACAAAATCTCTTAGGTAATAGGAATCCTTTACAGGTAGACAAATCTGTCAGTACTCTGATCTCATAAGCAAACTGCAGACCAGCTGGAAGCCAACATCATCATCAGGGACAGAATTTTGGCCTCATCTCTACGAACACAGGGTTTCTAAACTTTCATCTAAAATAACTAATGTTTGTCCAGAAATTAGGGAATTTCCAGGTGTTTTAAGGGGAGCAAAATACCTGTAGATTATGTTCATTACAGAGGAGTAACATCGCTCTTCTGTGTACCAGCTGCATTTTGTTGCCTAAAGGGCTTTTTGAAATTCCAGGCAGCTGAGAGTAGGGCAGAGCTGCCCAAGCCTTCTGTAAAGTGTTAAATTTCAACCCAAGGTCGAAATACAGCAGCTCTTGGAGAACAGTAAGTGATCTGAGGGGTACTTTGTCACTGGGATGTTTCAGAGAGGTTTAACCCTGGTGATGCTGGAACCAAACATGTATACTAAAGCAAAAGAGATGGGGCATTCTCTCATTTTAATTTGGTAAATAGGTTAGAAAACAGCTTAGGACTGATTGTGGCGTGGGGGGGGGGGCTGGAAATCAGTGTCATGGGTGGGGGGTAAGGCTGGAGGCTGTTGCGCTGACTTGAAAGTATGGTAAAATGTTAAAGTTCATGCATATATGCGCTGAAATACAGACTGGAACGCTTGTTTTGCCATAGTGCTACAGTGATCTAGTTTTGTCAACTGCTGTATCAGAAGCCCTGGTCAAAACCGAGGAAATCAGTTGTGATTGCTGGGAGACTTTGTACCGTGTCTCTCTGAATTGGCGAGCTGCTCAGACCCACTGGGGGCTGACCAACAGCCTGCAGCAGCCTGCCTACTTTTTCCAAATGTGTTTCTTTAAGGCAGTGGGAACAGTAGGAGGTCTGTGAGGTAGCAGTGTAAATAGAAGTTACTGTCGTTGTGCAGAACGAACGTTAACGCTCTGGGTGCACAAAGTCATTCACCAGTTTCACGGCACAGATGGCAACAGAGGACTGTTTAATCCTTTCAAGCCAGGAGTCGGATTTTCTTGGCATAGGATCCATTGCTGGCAATGGCCACGTTGAAACTGCCAGTACCAAAGAGCTAAAGGTTTCAAATGTGTTACTCAGAGGACTAATTGGGGAGAATGGTGGTTAGATGGAGGAGGGGTAATTGCACAGATCAGATTGTCACACTTCACTGCTCCTTCTAGAGACAGGAAAATGTAACTTGAGGAAGTCTTCATTCATTGCTAAAAGCCCCAAATAATGCATTACTTGGAATTTGCTTTTCCACATAAACCTGGAGGGATGGGTGGATAGCCTGAGAGGTGGGTTTGTTGCTTTTCATAAAACAACAGTGGAAGAGTCATGGGATTTTGTTGTTACTGAAGATCATTACTGACTTCAAGCAAGGAACGTGCTGGGCTGTAGCCCCTTTCTTCAGTGCCCCAGACCCCTGGCCTGCCTCCTGGCCCCTTACCCACTGCTAAGGGTTATTTCCTGAAATGAATTTGTTTAGCAAGTCGATGCAAAATATGTACTGAAAAGCTCTCCTAGCTGAAGCTGTTAAAGCATTTTTGAACTGTTACCTTCATACTGTCAGGTTTGCGTGCTGGATCATATATTCTCTATCCTACTGCATCCAGTGTAAACCTGACTTGAAAGGTTGCATAAAATCTGCACTGTGTGCCCTGATTTAAAAGAAAGGGGACTGTGTACACATCTGCTTAGAGCAGATGCATGCTGCTGGTGCCTTCCTAATGCAAAGAGTATTGCTAATGACCGTGATGTGATGTCATCTCAAGAAATGGTATCTAGTGGTGTTGAGAGGTACACCCTACCTTTGTGTTACTGTGACATTAGGTTTCACATTGATGGATGAAAAGTCTGGCTTGTTAACAGTCTGAGGGATGGCTCGCAATCCTTTGGGGAGGCTAATTAGGTGTGATCGGTGCCTTCTAGGTGAGTTGTAGGGTATTTAAAGTTAGAGCTTTGTAAAAGAAACGAGCAAGCGTGGGTGGAGCTTCCAATACAATTGTGAAAACATCAGTACAGATCCTAGGCTAAATGGGAGAAAAACTGTCTGCCTGGGAAGAACCGTCCCCTGACGTAAAGGACTTGAGACTAAAACAGGCCAGAGCTACAGAGGTCAGATGCAGTAGCCATGTAAAGCATACCGAAGAGACTGTTCAACTTGTTAGATTATTTTGCAGTTCACTCTGAATTTGATATGCTTTTGGCAAGTGTTTGAAACAGTCATAGATTTGGCAATCCTTTTCTAGCAGATTTGAAATGTTCAGTCCTTAAGAACTGCTGCATCATTAGGTTATGCAAAACAGGGTACAATTTTGTAAATATGCCATCTTGTACTGATTTGACATTTGTTCTATTATCTGAGAATATGCTAAAGGGAGAGAGACCTTCAGTTTCAGCCAAACCTTAACTTGTTTGTTGAGTGCTGATAAAATGTTGACTGCTGTGTGATCTTTAGAAAAGCCAGTTACACGCAGCAGGGCCTAATTCTCTGTACTTGTACATAGTCCCTTTTCAGAACCATTGTCACAATAGTGTAACTATGAAAAGGAAAGGGGTAAATTAAGTTGCATTTACATACAGTCCACTTGGGGGTTGTTTTTAGCTGTTGCTTTTGAGTTGTAACTGTGTCTAACTTCAGATTGCTCCTACCCTGCAGTCTTTTTTTTTTTTTTTTTTTCCAGAAATACTATGTCCTTAAAGCACATTTTAGGGAATGGACTCTCTGTGTTGAGTATGGGTACAGCAAGTGGTAAATCATTTGAAAGTAATTTTAAAAAAAAAAGTATCTCTTTTGTGTGCACCTTACTTCTGAAGTATTTTATCTTGTTTAATGCTTGGAAGGGGAAAATAAGTGACATCATTTTCTTTAAAACTGCTTTTGGAAAGTCAAATTCCCAGAATTGTACCTCAAGTTGGGCTTCCACACAGAAGGTGTGCTGTCCCTTAAGCCAGCATTTATTTGCTGTAAGAAAGCTTATAAAGATCTATCAAGTTGCCTTGTGCGCATGTGCAAAATGTTTCATTCAAAGGATACTGCGTGTGTCATTTTCTTTTTTAATCACTGGGCTGATGCTTTGTAAATCATTCTTTTGGTTGGCTGCTGTACCAGTGCTTCTTGATGAAACAAAGTCCCCTCTGCAGATTTTGGTGCTCTTACCTAGCAATTCCTACTGTATGATCCCGACATGTTTCAGTGGATGGTGTTATGCTTCCAATGTGCACGGCTTTCTATACATTATGTGGGACTTTTGCTGAACTGCATCCTTCCTTTATCAAAAGATGGCAAATACAGTGTCATGGATTTGAGGTGTTTTGTTGCTGCTTTTTTTTTTTCTCCCGATGAACTTGTTTTTCAAATGTGGTTGAATAATCATCACAGAACAAATTTCAGTTATGAAAGCTTGAAGTATGCTATTTTTGCAGAAGGGGAAAGGGATTTAATATTTATGTTTGCTTTAAAGATATTTTGTGTGTGCACGCGCACAGATACATAAGAAAAGCAAAACATTTCTGTTTCTTGGTAATATAATGTATTTGACATTTTTTGGTGTGCTAAATACTAATTCATGCACAAGGACACAGCCTTTGTATGAGGTAGAAGGAAAAAAATTACACATTCTTTTGTTCCTAATTTTTACTTGTTTTCTTTGTCATAGTAGCTTTTAAGTTGCAGTGCTATAGAGAGAACTTCCATAGGGATTCAGGTATCTTCAGCAGAGAACCCGTATAAGGGTGCTAGTGGAAGGAAATTTCATTCAACGTATTGTCCCATTATGCTGGGTAGTTTATCAAGCCTCCACTATCTTACGTTGTCCATTTTCATTTTTCCACCCTCATGGCAAAACGCTGTCCTGTTCCCTTTCCTTGTCCAAATGCAGTCTCTGAAGTCTTTACTTCCCTCATTCTTTAGCACCTGGTCACAGTGCTCAGGTGATTAATAGGCCCTTGTAAGTGTGTCACTTACTTAAGTGTTTTTTAATTTGTTGCGTTAGTTGCTGATTATTTTTTCATTGCCATATTATCTTTTAATTCCTAAAATGCAGCTTGACTTCTACTTATAGATTTGGTCTAGTGTTTTGTGTGTTTTTTTTTTTTTCTTCTGTCAGACATGTCTGTATCACACTTGGGGGAGAGTGTTCTTTAAAACTTCTTGGCCATTGTTTACTTGAGAATGAGGACATACAAGCTCTGTTGAATTTAGCTACAGGTAGACTGTAGTGTACATCTTCATGGGGAAGATAATGCACGTAGTCTCTGTAATATCTTCTCCTCACTATCATAGGGTGCACTGTTGCCATGGCAACATTTTTTAACTTCTCTGCAGTATCACAGAAAACCTATGGCAAGTGGTGTGCTGCAGGCTAACAACATGTTAGCAATGCATTAAATGTCTATCTCACTCACAAAACTCTTCCCCTCTGGAATTGCCTGTTACTTTTCAGACACAACCCTTGGTAATAATTGCAGACCAGTGCAGAATGGTTTGTGTGTGAACACGGTGCTGTTGGATATGTGAACATGCTACTTTGTGGGAGGCGGGCAAGGGTTGCTGCTTTTATCTGAGGAACCCCAGACTGTGTTAACAGGAATCAGTCAGTTGGTAGCAAATCATCTTCTAACAAATAGCACCTTTTTTTTCTTTTTTCCTTTTCTTTAATTTCAGAGTTCAACAGTAATGGCCAGAGCTGAAAAATTCAAGGAAGTTGAGTATCTCCTTATTCATGGAACAGCAGATGGTGAGTTGCAGTTAATTAGACATTTTAGTATTACAGACAGGTTTGCAATTCTACTACTGACAAAACAAAAGCATGAAGGGGCAAGGCTGTTACATTTACGTCAATAAAATAATACAGCTTTCTTCAACTAATTTGTGTTTCAGGCAGCAGTGCTGGGGAGTCTTCTGTGTTCGTTGTTTTGCTTTTTCCCCCATAGTAGTACAGAATCAAAATTTTGTTTACCTTTTTCCTTTTTTTCTTCGTTTTTCAGATAATGTTCACTTTCAGCAAGCAGCACAGATAGCCAAAGCTCTTGTGGATGCTGAAGTGGATTTTCAGGCAATGGTATGTCTGTGTTTTGTGTACCATATTACAAATGGACTTATATTATGAGAATGGTGGCATCAGCTCCTTGTAGTTAGGTACATATCAATTGCTATCTTAAATGAAAGCTCACATACTTGCATTTCACCTTCAGTAATTTAAATCTTAACATAATTTTCCATATATCTACTGCATAAGGAAAAAAGCAGCTGCTTCTGCTACTTGATCCTGTTTACCTAATCTTTCATTTTGTTAATTTTTCTGTGTTCTCAAACAGTCAAGCTAGTCCCAATCTTAGCATGCACCCACAGTTGGCTGAATAGTATCTATCTTACTGTATAAGAAAAGGGTAACTTCAGCTAAGTCCATTTCTTTACCCAACATATCCAGTCCATCATTTTCAGTGTTTCTCTATTACACTTGTAAGACCTCATAGTTGCCCCAGCATACTGTGCATGGAAACTCCCAGAATAAGGTGCTGGTGCTTCCTTTCCTACTTTTTCCCAGACCTTGGGGAACAACAGATAAAGTACAGAATGAAGGCAAGTGCACCAATGTATATGAGCTCCCCTTCAGCCAGACCTGAAGGGCTGAGGTGGTCAGAGTAGAAGAACCTCTTAACTGAGGAGCTGTACCTAGCCTCCATGTGGACAAGTAACCTATTTATTTTGTACTTAGCACGACTAGCTGCTGTATCCCGCAGAAATCAGGGACAGAAATCACAGCGCCTTCCTACCCCCTTTGCCTCAATGCTGAATTAGCCTCTCAATGGCTGGCTGAATGGTTTTTTGTTTGTTTTTGTTTTAACGTCTATCACACTTGATTTGTATGATTTAGGTGTAGCAAGAGTTAACATTCTCTGTATTTTCTTTCCTGCAGTGGTATACTGACAAAGACCATGCCATCACCGGTCAAGCACATAAGCATATTTATACTCACATGAGCCATTTCATAAAGCAGTGTTTCTCACTGTCCTAGCACAGGAATGGGACCAGCATTTTGGTTGTTAGACATGGGTTTTCTCCAGAAAACTCTGTAGTTAATGGACAATGAGCCAGTATAAACCTTGGGATACCTGAATATACAATGAAGTGCTAATCTTTTATAAAGATTTCTGTTGCCAAGCTACTATTATTGATTGCATTTAATCAAGTCATTAACATCACCAGAATGTAAGTTGTAGACTTCCATAAAGCATGGTACTTTCTTGAATCAGTACTGTTTGCTTTGATATTTCAGTCTAAAAATGAAAACCAAAAAAAAACAGTTTCTATATGGTATAATGAATGGTGAAAATAACATCAAAGATGAATTGACATGATCATCAGTTGAGGAATAAAAACAATGTTTCCCAAAATAAGATCCCTGTGATTATTTCTGTGAAAATACAGACAAAACTTTGAACAGATTTTGCAGAAATTACCTAATGTATGATCAATGATTACTTCAGAAATAGTACCATGAATGCTGCAATGTTAGTATTTTCTACGCAGATGGAAACACTTTGTTAACTGCAGTTCCTTAAGTTAGTATTTTCTCTGCAAACTCTTAGATTACAACTGAAGAAATCTTGCAAGGAAAGCTCGTAAGCAGCTTTCACTAAAGATTTTAAATGAAACCAGCAGCACTGAATTTTTTTTTCCTGCTTTGGTAAACTGTTATCTGGGAACTCTAGCAGCTCACTGTTGTTTCTTTTCAGGAGAGAAACTGCTTTTTCTTTTTTCCTTTTCTTTTTTTAATTTCCTATTTACCATTGAGCAGGCTACCTTCTTTGCATTTTAACATAAAGCACTACTACATGACCTAACTGTCACTTAAAGCAAGCACTAGACTGTAAGTCTCACATGAACATGCTGTTTAGCAAACCTGCTCTTCATTGCAGCTTACCCGTAAACTCCTGCTTTACCTTCAGCACTCCAGGTAGGCTTCTCCATCTGAAAATAAGACTCATATTTTCTTAATTTCACACAGATCATATAACTGGGTTGCATCTTTTCTATAAAATGTGCTGCTTTAAAATAGTAAGTCATTAAGTTACAAAAGGATGTATATTCAATGTCATTGAAAATGCTGCTTAAGAAATAACTCCTAGAATGTTACAAAAATACATTAACTCTAAGACTTATAGTGAAATTTCTGGTTTTGCTTAATGGTATCATGATATTAGATATGATTAGCATGTGATTGCATGTATGTATGTATCGTGTGTTACTAGTGATGTAAATGATGTGACTGTAAAAGTAGTCATACAGGCAGATAAAGAACGGGGAGGTCTGAATTTCTTTGGTCTGGTACATCTTCCCCAGCTCCAAGAATAATGCAGACAATGAATAAGATGATAGAGCTACCTCAGGGAACTGACAAATATCACTTCAACTTAAAAATGCATGAACGCAGGTAAAATACCTAAAACTGAAGGCCCAGAAGAAGGCCACTTTACTTCATTAATATACGAAGCTCTGCTCTGAGACAACTGGTTGTGGCTGAAGTACTACCACATGCTAGAGTTAGGCACTTACATACTAGTTAACATTTTTTCCTCTTTATTTTTTCCAGGTAAAATAGTAAACTTAAGTTCTTTGTACAATACACTTTGTGTAAAATATTAACAGAGGCAGCAGAAGCCTGAAGCGTGAGCTAAAGTTTTCTGGCTGGGAGGCTTCCATTCTTTGGTTCAAAACTTAGTGAAGCTTAAAGGTGTTCTAATAAGACAGAGTTAATAATTTAAATATTTGGGGGTTGGCAAAAGTACTAGGCTTTAAAGCCTACAGGTACAGGTTTTTTTCAGGAGCAGAAATAAGAATAAATAAGGCCCTAAGAATAGCGGGAGCTCCCACCATAGGCAGTAGCTGAACAAATGATCAACCATTAGACAATTTAAATACTGTTACTTTGAGGAATTTTAAGCTGTATGAACTTACCTCGTGAGCTGTTAAAGGACCCAACTACTGCTGCCTGCTCCACATCATCTCTCCCAAGAACTAGCGGAACCAACTCATGACCAGTAAACCAGAATCTAATTCCCACTCTCTTCCTGGAACAGGTCAGTTATATGCCATCCCTGATGGCGCACTTACTGTTTGTTAGAGACATACCATGTACACCACCAACAACTACACACAGCTAGCCAATGCTGGTTGTAGCGCATGTTTCAATAAGATCCCACTTGGAAATGAAGCAGGACTGAGCTATACGATTCAGATATTTGTGAGGCATATTCAAGCATCAGGTAGCCATTTAAAACACTGTACAACATTGCATATTTTGCAGTGTGAAAATAAAAATTGAAAATTAGTTAGGATAAATATTTATTTTCACGTAACATTTCTTAATTGTGAAAAACACAATAGTCTATTCACATGTACACATAAACTTCTGTAATAAATTACATCCAAGAAATGAGTAATTTTGACCAGGAATATGAAATTAGAAGTAAATATAGCACTACATTTATATTGTGTGATTCAGAATGTTGAGATTAACATTGGAATAGCATTTAAATTCACACAAGAGCAGAGTGACTGTTTAAAAAAAACACTCTGGAATACTGAACAGAAATACAGAATGCCATTGAATACAGTGATTTCTTAATATTCTAAGAGTTGGTCAAGTGAAACTAATACATCTTGATTGTATACATTATCTGCAACAAAGTCAGCAACATATTAAAACACCACCACGCTGCTTTCGGGACGAACCAGTATTGCACTTCTATACTAACCTTAAAACAATTGGAATATTATAATTTATTATCAAGTACACAAAACAAAGCATTTAACCTTAATGCGTTGGCATTTTTTCCTAAATTTATAAATACAAACATTTAATTAAATGTAAATCCTTCCTTATGTCCACTACATGTCTTCCCGCCTCCCCCCCCCCCCCCCCCCCCAATAGAAATGGTCTTTAATGGGCTTTGATAATGCCAAGTAAAATTTAGAACAGTGACCCTACTGGTTTGCAGCAAAACACAGTTATCATTTATGGCTGAAGTAGTAAAACATACATACGCACTCACACACACACAAAAACATCAGAAGGAATACTTTAAATGTGCTGGAAATGAAAAGTAAGTCACATGAGGACTATGGAAAGATTAGCTATTTTGGAAAGCTAGGGAATGTTAAAGCCCTGTAGCTGAGTTCTTAGAAAGATTATGAGACTGTAGATGCTCATTCTTAGGATTCAAAGCAATAGTGACAGCCTTCATTTAATCATTTAAAAATTTATCTTAAAAAAAATTTTAAAATTAGTAAGTTTCAAATAATCCATAAAACTTTTGCTCCACATTTCTATTAATTCAATACCTAATCTCATAGTCCTTGTTTTACACAAAAGAACAGCTTGAAGGATCAGGCAATAACAAAATTGTTTATGAAAAATGTCTTTGCAGTAGCTTTAAAGCCACATTTTACTTAGCAATGTTGTTTTTAATCTTTTAATCAATATGTACTTTATAGAATAGTGAAAAGAGCTGTAACAAAATCAATGGCAGGATACCCATTTAAGTATTATACACAAACTCTGAAATTAACAGGTTTATAGTTGTTAATAGAACAATATAAATATGCACTTTATGCGGCTGTATTTTAGGCAATAAAGAAGAAAATCATTGGGCAGGTGCTATCATTGCATGGGCGGTATAGTTTGTATCTACAAAATTTTTCCTATTATAAAATAATGGATTCAGTAATGACATAATGGAGTTGTTTGGCCTACCACAGCAACATTCGTACAATACAAGATAAGATACTGTAATCACAGATTGCATTTTAACAAATACTGTACCAATGTTTCACATCAAAGGATGTGGTGGTGTTTTTCAACCAAAGTGAGAGAATGTTTATAATAGATACCTTAATATATATATTATATATATGACTATGTTCCAGTTACATACAAATTTAAATATTAAATACACTGTATTAAATCAAGGAAAACTGCACAAATACAGAATCTGACCCTGCAATCTCCATAGCAAGAGTAATCCATGACTTCAAAATGACAATTTGAGGAGGAAAGCATTATCCTCAGTAGTTTGTTCATGGGTCAGATCAGTTCTCACTTAAAAAAAATTCTTAAATCTTAACTAGTCAACTTGGGTCTCCTAAAGTCATTTCCTCCAATTAAGTGGATTTAAAAAAAAAAAATCTAACAAGTGTTTCAAGTTCATCTTGAATGAAGATTAAGTATTCTCACACAGGAAAAGTAGCAGAATACAGTACAAATCTATTAACAAGAAAGTTGAATTTGAAAGAAACTTTGTTTGTTAAATGTATGATATGAATACTGATAAATGGCCAACACCAGCAAAGGAAATCAAGATTTTTTGCATTGGCTACTGCAAACTTTTGCACAAATACTAGACAATGTAGACATTTAGACAAAGGGTAATGAGATAAATATTGCACTACATTACCTGTGCTAGTTTGAGATGAAAGACAAAAGTTACAAGATCAAATCAGTTATACTTAGTGGTTGTGGCACTCCTTTCATTCATTCGTAAAAAAAAATAACTGAAGAACAAGTCATAGACAAGTCTCCCGGTCGACACCTTTCCCTGAGTCAGCTTTCTTCTCTTTTCTGATTTCAGCACTAGAAAAAGAAAGGGGGAAAAAAAAAGGTTGCAACAGCAGTATCATATAGATTAATGATCTACCTGAAAACCAATACTGCACTGGTATTTTGATTAATTTTTCATGCGGCATAGCACAAACTGGGAAGCAAGAGAAAGTTTCTATGTTGAATGGTGCAGAAGACATCAGCCAGCATTTTAGTGATGAGGTAGGTAGAGAACTTAAGATGTACAGACAGACAAGTCAGCCCAGCATGCAAGCAAAGACAGACACTTCTTTGTTTTTGGCAAATACAACTGTTAGTTAATTAAGTAATGGTAACATACAATTCCCAGACAATACCAGCATTTTCTTAATGGCACAAACAAGAGGTTACAGTAAGTATTACTTTTCTTTAACATGTCTTACATTGCTCAACATACATTTGGAAGGAATGTTTCAGAACTAAAGAAGGGCAAGCCAATTTATAACTGTAATATTTAGCTTTCAGCCTTCACTGGAGAGAGCAGGCAATGACAGTAGCAGAGGGGCAGGGGGGATGACAATATTCCCCCCTTGGAGCTCAGCTTAGTGTATACTTGCTCGTGTATACATATAAGGAATAATGCATTTGGTGTGTTTCCTTTGTTGTTGTTTTGTTTGTTTTTTAAATAAGCCTGAAAGTTAAATCACGTAAAAGCCATATTACCAGGAACTCTGAAGCAGAGTTCAAATTTGGATTCTGCTTTTTTTTTCCAATTAAAACAATGTTGATTTGCCTACAGAAAACAATACATGTGCAAAGCAGATTTATTTATATATTTTTGTGAAGAGAGTCCTAATTTACAACAGCATAAATAAATAACTTTTTTAAAAGTCATGTTGTTGCAACGAGTCTTAATCACGCTACAAAAATGCAAAGAGGCTTCCACAACACAGGCAAATCAAGCCTTCAACAAAGAGTGAGTGGCAGGGTATCTAAACATGTTTCTGAGAACAAACCTGTACCAAGCACATAACCTACCAGGTTTCATGGGAATAATTCCTTAACTAGAATGAATGAGAAATAGGCTGAGTTACACAAGGCTTAAAGGAAAGCACGATCAATTCTCAAATTCTTAAGGTGATTCATGAACAATTTTACAATCATCCGACATTTTTCTTCACATAAAAATTGCTTTAAGGATACAATTCAGTTCAGCCAAAGCTTGCTTCTATGCCTATGGCAGCTTCCAGAGGTGTTAATGGAAATAGCTAAAGAATACCAACTTCTGCCACTTCAACTGCCAAATCTGTCACCTTCTGTAGAACAGTGATAGGATTGGGTATGCTACACTTCCTGCACACAAAGGGTACGCAAACAAATTCCTAGGGGGTGAATTTAAATTGCAGCAGTACAGCCAGCAGAAAGTACCTTTGCTTAGTAAAGCAAACAATAAGCATGCGTAGTGTGTCTTAAAGTCCGTATTATTGCGAGGTTTTATGTGTAGATACCAGGAAAGTCTCCTCCTATTTAGGCTTTGCATCTCCTGCAGATGCGGGCTTTAATTAATGCCTAGAGTAATTTGTAAAATAAAAAGGACAAGTCCAATCTTTTACACCAGTAAAACACATACCTGGTGGAGCTGTAAGGGTATTTAAGCACTCTTCCTCCCTGCCCACTAAGTACTCTTAACAAGCATGAAAAAGAAGGTTTGGGATATGAGACTTGCTTACCTTCAGACAGAAAAGGGACTTTGTGTCAGCTACAACATAATAGCTTTTTCTCCAATATTTTAAAAGGGGAGCTAGGACTACTGTTTATATATGGTCAGATCTTCTCCATATGTTTTGAAACTATCTGAAGGGCTTAATATTATAGACAAAGACAGAGGAATATTTAATTACATATACCAAAGAAGGTTATGTTTCAGACAGGTGCCTTGGTGATCAATTATATCATAGCCATACCCAAAAGCAGACTTTTAGCTCCCTAGACACTTTAATATTGAAAAATTAAGGTATTAAGGGAGAGTTCAGGTGCCTGTATGGTTAGGCAACAGCTAAGTAAGTAAATCTCATGCAAGTCCACCCTTCAAAGACTTAATACTGTTATGAATCTGTTATGTAAGAATTACCACATACCACTTTGTCTCTCCCCTACTTCAAAGAGCCAGGGCTTATGACAGATACTCAAATCATACTGAGAAGTTGTTCGTATAACCCCTTCTCACCCAAAATCTCTGAGATCTTTGTAGTTTAGTATTGACCAGTCTCATTGGTCAAGTCAACTCAGTATTTAATAAGTAGGAAGAACTTCCAGAGCTGATGTATTCCAGCAATCATTCTATGTTGTCAATTGGTCAGTCTACACAGAAGGCATTACATGCAATCACAGTACAGTATCATTATTTAATTATCCCTATTTAATAATATTTTCAGATGTTGGTGTAAGAAAACAGATGTGACAACAGAAACAGGACTATTATATGCTTCTGTATTTGAACTTTAAAGGCATGATTAAAATTAATTTCAAAACAAGAAAATGAAATGTTTTTCCCCCTATAGTAAGGCACCCCTCAGTGAATTGTCTTTATGACTGATACCATTTCAAGCATTCATTTTTTCATTCATTACTTACCTAAGATCAAATTTTCATATAATGTTATGTGCATTCAAGATTAATTTTTTTTTTAGCTCTGTCTCTAAAATAATATTTTCTGTGGCTTTGTTTATCAGAAGCAAGCCTTGCAAATTTAAAGTTCATTGAACCTACTTCTGTCTGGGAATTTGAGAGAAGCTAGAGCACATGAAAATATCAGGATTTCAGATTCTTCAAGAGGTTGGTCACTTACAACAAGACACTCATACCTAAAACCCTGATCCCTTAGTTTTTTTTCACCTGAGTCTTTGTTTATGTGAGCTAAGGTGTGTCTGCTATTTTGCTGCGGCATAAAGGTCAAATTGTCTTTTACCCGTATGTTGTCTGAGCCACAGTCTCTGCAGATGCTCGTTGCTCAAA
This sequence comes from Cygnus olor, assembly GCF_009769625.2. Classification (NCBI taxonomy): domain Eukaryota; kingdom Metazoa; phylum Chordata; class Aves; order Anseriformes; family Anatidae; genus Cygnus; species Cygnus olor. The sequence continues at coordinate 22,677,761 of NC_049174.1, forward strand.
GGATCTTTGAAAATTTCAGGTTAAAACAAAGTACATGTCTACATAATCGATTGTACTATCAAAGAAAACAATATCTACCAGAAAAATTAAAACTACTGCATACCCACTGGCTGTGAATGTACCACATCACTTTCTTCTCTTTCTCCAAACTTTCACAGCCTGGGCAGCGGAGGCACATACAGTAAGAAAATCATACTGTACATCCTTTGCCCATGCACCAGACCGATTTCACTGTTATGGGATCCTTTTCATCCCATGTGTAGGGTGGAAGATAAATCAGAACTACAATGCTATTTTGACTGTCATTAGATGACATTGGTCTGCTCCATGGGTGTTTAAAATGAAGATGGTCATCAACTGTTAATCTTGTTTATGCTGTTTAGGGAAAGGAACAACACTGAAAGGCAGCATGCCATTTTGGGGTGACAAAATTTAAAAAAGTATTTGACTAAAATCTTTTTTCCTTCAATGCATCCCTTCACCATAAAGCTATAACTAGGTATTTCAAACATGGAACTTATTTTGAACATTAGATTTAGAAATGGACAGAATTTTGCATTTTAAAAAGTCACCGAATTACTAACAAAAATATGCTAAGAATAAATTATACTTAGCATTTAAATATGCTAAATCTACAGTTTCTACTTTTAGTATAATAAAAATGAAATTTTAATATTAAGGGCTTTGAAGTCAACATTTTTGTATTCCTATCTGAAATTTCTTTTTATTCTGTCTCCCCAAAAATAACACAAATTGTGTAGGCAACACCACTTTGAACTGGAAAAAACAATAAAGGAAGAGTTTGGGGGACAGGGTCTTACCTTTGGGGAATCAGCTTCTATAGTGATTAGGAAGGGGAGCTTATGACAAAAATGTGATATGAAACAATTAAGTAGAAAGTACCGTTACATTTAAAATTTACGGAAACACTGGAAAATCTTTCTTACAATAGCACTGTGCTTGTATTTACTATTTCCTTATCCCCATCACAATTCTCTAGTACAGACAAAACATCATTGGTTCGTTTTACATTTGTCTGGATTAAACTTTAAAGGTATTTATCTGGTTTGAGTCCAGCTGAAATAGGCAGAAAAAAATGACCAGAAGCGATGCAATCTTTAAATTATTTTCACTCCAAATATTGGTAGATTGCATTCAGAGTACTGGGCTCTTCATACAGATATTTCCAGGGCAGTAATAACTACTACTTTTTCAAGAGGAGAAAATAAAAGCAAGCAGAACAAACACAACAGCTGTTGTGCAATATCCAGGTGTAGGCTGGTGGTTCATTACACAAGCATCAAGCATGTTCAACTTCATGTTCCACTGTAGTGTAACTAAGTAGCATGCAAGTATTTGTGATTTTCTTTATAAATATACATAGTGAATTTGTGTTTTGAGCTTAGAGTATTTTGACTAGAAATAATTAAAGTAAAAGGAAACCTCAAAAATTAAAACTCCAAGATGCTAGAAATCTTTCTAATCCCTAGCAAAATGTTTCAATATTGGCTTGAGTCCAATATATAAAGCATAATGTAGTAGAGGAAAAAAAATTAAAACCTTTTAGAAGGAAAGCTTGACTCCTTTTCTTTTGCATTCTCTGAGGATATCAACAATGTCTTCCACACAGCAGTTTTAGCCATTTCATCAGAAATGTTTATCACAGATGGGTCATCTCTAGGCAAGAATAAAAGTAAATACACAATAAAACAATACGCAATTAGTCTTTGTTACTTATTAACTCTACATAAGCCCTCGAAAACTGATAGTGATGAAAATAAATATGCACAATATAATTTGAGAAATCATGTTAAACTTCAAGAATCCTTAACAATTACTGAAATATTCTCTTAATATATCTTAGCACTTTTTTTTTTTAGTATTTTCCTCCTCCAACAGCAATTAATCACAGTAACATCAATAAAATATATTGTGTGACTTAGAACTAATAGACAAAGAAAAAATTAGAATTTAGAGTAGTTCAGTTGGAAGGGACCTACAAAGATCAAGTCTAACTGCCTGACCACTTCAGGGCTAATCAAAAGTTGAAGCATATTATGAAGTGCAATATTCAATTGCCTCTTGAATGCTGACAGGAATGGGGTGCCAACCCCTCTCCTTCTTTTCTTCTGTGAAACTAAATATTTGCCCAAGATGTCACAGTGTGCCACTGGCATAGCTGGATTAAACAAGAATCCTAAGAGCTCCAAACAGTTATCAAGGTACTTATGTTCTGAAATTCCAGCTGCTTTGAAAGCAATTTGAAAGTAATCAAAAACCTTGAGAAAGTCAAAGATATAAGCGATCTAAAAAAAAAATTCCCTGATTAAACAAGGCAATCAGTAGCTTTAAGCAGCACTGTGTAGCCATTACGCCCTTAGCTTTACCTGGACTGCTCTAAACATGTATTTATACACTCAAAAGTAATAAACCCTTAAACGTTTTATGAGCGTGACATTACATTATTCCTGACTTCATGGCTTACATATGGTTTGAGTGTCCATAAGACCTCACTAAACTTGTTTTTGCATTTGGGGGGGGGGGGGGGGGGGGGGATGACACAAGACCACTTTATCAACCAATGTCTTTGTTCTTTTTTTTAGCTGTAGGCCTGTAACCCTTCCAGTACAGAAGTTTACATACTATTCAGGCAAGTTTACCTAAGTAAACACACTATAGATTAATATAGATCACAGCTCGAGATAAATTGAGGTAAGTATTGTTAATATAAAATAGAACAAAAAGGTATAGACAGAAGAAGAAAAAAAAATAAAACATTAGAAATCTGGTGAATCAAAAACAGGAAATAGGCTGTGATTTTTCAGACACACAGATAGTAAAATACAACTATTTGCCTTAGGATATGTTAAGATAACTTCATATTGAAATATAAAAGATGGCCACTCTGAGATAGTGTTCCTGTGAACTCATGTTAGTGCAGAGATTCCAATCAGCAGACATTTCCTGTCCTTATTAACAACCTTCTGAAAACTGTAAATGAGAGTAAGTCCTTATGGGCTGGCCAGGTGTGTTATTACGATCTATAACACAGCTTTTCATGCTTTTCCAGTTGTTCCATCCCTGAATTATGCCTCATCAAGACAGCTCTTAATTCACTTACTATCTCACATTGCTAGGATCTTAATTAAAATGTTCTAAAACATGATAGTTTAAGAACCTAGTTTTTCTGGAGTGCATTCAAGACCATTGCTGGTCTCTGCTAGCATCAGGGTGAAGGAACTGACTTGCTTTCACAAGCAAGTGAAAGTTTTCATCTTCCTTTCACACCGTGCTTGTCAGAAGCCGAGGTTTGTCATGAATGGCCTGACCCAAGTCCTGTCCGAGGGAAAACGACGTAGTGTGGTCTTTCCTAAGGACAGTGAGATCATATGGAACTACTAGAAAGGGACCAAGCTTTTTAAATGCTGCAGTATATGGTTCAGTTCACATAGCTGTACTCTACTATCAGACATGCATTCTCCTAATATTCAGGGAGCATTAAGTATAAATATGGTGGCACGTTTATTTTATTTGTTTAATTGCAACTCACCTAAAAGAGGAAATGTATATTTTACCTGTAATGTCCTTCTAGTGGTAACTGAACAGTCCCTTCCTCTTCCATTGCTAACATACTTTGCTCTTCCTAGGAAGAAGGGATTTAGATGTGAGACAGGATATGATCTTGTGAAAAGTAAATTTTATGTACTTTAAACCTTTGCCCCCTTTTCTTTAAGTATTTATAAATAGTTCTTGAAATGACGTACTTTCCAACCCTTAATTTAAATATTTGTGATTAAACTGCCTCGAATTTTAAAGTTGTATCTTCATTTAATGTTATTTTTCAATGCCAAATAGAGGCAACACTTTTGTAATAAAGAGAAAAATCAGTTACACTGAGCAAGCAACTGTATGGTGTATTTTTAAAAATCATGCATAACTGGACATATACATAGCAACGTTAACGTGCCAAAATTAGGGAAGCCAAATTTAAGTTTGTGCACATAGTCTTAAAGCTGACAAAAGTTTTATTGCAGTGAAAAGTAGTAAAACAAGACACCAATATTAGTTTTCATTTAAACAGGGAAAAGACTTCTATGAGGACAGGGAGTAGAGAGAATCAGATATATCTACAAAAAGCCTTTTTGTCCCATAATGACAACTTCAGGAAATCATTATCTTAGGGGGGAAGGGAGAACAAAACATCATCTCTCAAGGACCATGTCCTGCTTGCAAGAACAAAGGGAAGCAAGTCTCTTGTCTTTCAGACTATAACACCTCAGGGCTTCACAGACATGTGCCAAAAGAGGATTCTCAAGGCTCCCACCACCACTAGGTCAGGAAAACTGCAGCAGCCTTTGCAAGAGGTTAGCTCTGAAGCAAAACCTCTGAAATAACAGTGGCTTACGGCCTAAATAACAGGCAACCATGTGGGCAGGTAATTCCACAGACTTCCACATAAACCCACCCAGGTCTTGTAATCACGTGAACTGTCAAAGTAAATTGCTGCATGGGTAGCAAGGCAGCTCCCGGGAAGTTAAATGTGCCTTCACATGGATGTAACCATCAAACCCTGCCATAAACTGTCGCACTGTGTGTGTGAGTGTGGCAGATGCCAGAGACCTGTTCTTCTTCCCCTTTATTAGATGGCTTGGTAACAGTTTACCCTAGTGTTCGCTGGAAAGCGTGGCAGTGGCTCTCCCAAAAAGAGAGGCTTGCCATTATCTGGCAGAGCACTGAAAACCCCACATGCCCCACACACTGGTAAGCTGGTATAACCTGAAAGAGCCAGAAGAATTTTTGCAGTGTCCTCCATGTTTCACTATTACAACTATCTTTAAAATTTCTTCTTTTTTTTCTCCAAATGGGAAAAGTCTCTTTTTGTTCATTCCTGTCTCAGATAGCCATAATTGATTTAAAACAAAGTGGCTAATAAAGGAAGATTTATGAGAAGGCACATACAATATCCACTATAAATGTAGAAGGCCTCGGAAAAACATGGCCTAAAAATATAAAAACAACTTAAGTGATGAAATTAGGATCCAATCAAATAAGTTTCAGATCTTGTCAACTATATTTCTGAATATTCTTGTGGGTTGAATACTTCTATTTTTAAAAGCTGTGTGATAGCAACTCTCCAATTAATTCCTTAGGCTACATGTCAGAAGTTTTATTACTAGTTAATTTTGTCATTTCCAGGCTTCACAGCTTCGTAAGTTTTTGACAGTTGAACAGTTTTAATAATAGCTCCAAATATTTAGAAATGCCAAAATATGTAAAAATAGCCTCTCAAAATAGACAGTGAATGAAATAAAGTAACACCAGTAGATTTTCCCAGTTTTGTTTTCTGATGCCATCCTATCAAGCACGGGAAGGAAAGTGACATATAACCAAAACATAAGGATAACAAATAATTCTTTCCAATAACCAGACCCACAAGAACTGAGCTACCTTGGTTTCTTTTGGTTACTGTGAATTGTTACAACAGCTAAATACTGTGATGAAACAACACACTGGTTTGCTTCAGTTCAAGGGGGAAGAAAACAAATCATGTATTTGAACTTCAACCTAGTAGTTTTACAGGCACATACTAAATAGTAAATCATAATCATGATACTTATCACCTAGGTAGAAACTTTTTCTGAAAATGTAGTCTATTAAAGTATGGTGCATATGTCAAAAAAAGTAAAGTTATAGTTCTCCAAGTTACAGCTGAGGCAGTGAGTTGTCAAGGGTCACAAAAGAATGCAAAAGGGAGAGAAAACTAGTTTTCACGCTTATATGTTCAACTTATTAGCTCGTGTCCTATTTCTGCATATAGACATACCAGGGGGAATCCTTACCCATACCATTTCACTGGTCTCAGATACCTCATGGCACCCCTGAGGATAAATTGCTGATTTACCCATTCACATTGTCTAGTTCTTGCGGTACCCTTGTACTACCAAAATCTTATGCCTCATGGGTCACAGGCCTTTGCAGAGGTCTTCAGGGGAACCCTTAGAGGTTTGTCTGCCTGACTGTCCCCAGAGCACTCCTGCCTGAAAAGACCACAGCCTGCCAATACCACACAGCACAGTCTGCACCTTCACCTCCCACTGCTGCAACTACTATTCAACAGCGCTAGAGCAGGACACACAACTGACATTTCAAATAACCTGGCACTGACATATTCTTCTTACTGCTCCTGCAGTTAGTGCTTCTCCGTCAAGATGTCCTTCATTTGTTTGGACCCATGACTTAGGGACATGGTACTAATGTCCTGTAACATTGACCATGTAGCTATAAATACCAGTGACACAGGAGAAAGACCTCAGTCCCCTACATATAAAGTTATTTTACCACAGTTTTGTGAGATACTCAAACAAGTTATTCATGAAGCACAGGCTAGGGGGAAATACTGTCAGATGCAAAACTGATTAGGAAACTACATTCAGAAAGTAGTTATCAGCATTTCACTGTCAGAATACAGGAATGTTCCAAGTGGAAATGCCTAAGGATTTGTCCTCTGTTCATGTACATTCCTTGAAAGGAGACAAGGAGTCCAGATCTGAAACAGTCATGGCCCTGGGTGGTTGTGCCACAGGCTGTAACTAAAAGATTTGGTTAACAGGAGTAAGCAATGTCCTTTTTTTCATTAGAAAGTGAAAGTAAATTGTTTCTGCAGTAGCAGAAGAGAAATGCTGGTCCAGGGTATAACAGATTGATACTGCTACAGGGTTATGACACAGGTGAGCAGGGAGGGCAGAGGTGGATGGCATGCAACCTGTGTATGGCTCAGAAATAGCTGGGACATGTCATGACACTGAAATGCAGCAGTGCTCTCCTCAACATTGCCAGCAGGGGTGAGACAAGTCCCAATGAAGCATCAAAGTACCCCAAGTACCCGAGGGCTTTCCTACAGACAAGTTCATCACTCCACCATCAGCTGAGTGGGTCTCAGGAGGAATCCCCAACAGTGCTGTTGATACGATGTTATCTACATTATGGCAGCATGAGATTCTACATCTGATAGACATCCACATCTTAGCCTCTTAGATTTGTAACCTTAAAATGACATATAAAATATGAAAATATTGCAGTTTGGACACTGTTAGCAAATCTACTTTTTGCATTGAATATGCTTTAATTACAGAACTTTCTCTAATTGTCTGAAAGAAATATTGATAATGTGTTTCAAAACAACAACAAAACCCCACCACAAGACAAAACAAAATCCACATATTTTAAACCATGACCCACCTCTTTCTCAGCATCTTCTAGTTTCTTTTTCTTGCTCTCAGGCATCAAATCATCTAACCAACTGAGCTCCCGTTTAGTAAAAAAGAAATCCATGAGTTTTCGGACAAATACCAAAGCTAGGACCTGTAAAGATATTTATTCAAAGAATTAGGATATTAAACAAGTAAAACTGGTATTTACACTCGTAGAGAAACACTTTCAAAAGTGACCACAATTAACAGCTGTAATTTTATCCTTTTATCCTGGAATTTTAGTTTGGACATGTCAACACCTGGACTTCCTTTGTTCAGATAGTGCATGACTTAACAATGACTGAGGTTCAGTAGATAACTTTTATTTTCAATTAGTGAAATAATCAAGGCAAGATTAGTTAAGCAACAGAGAATATTTTTCTTTTGTTCCCAGCAAGACAGAGAACTATAAGTTCCTCTATGCAATAAACAATCTTCCTTAGTGAGTGAATTTTCTTTCAGTAAAACAACTAAGCACTACACCTTAAACAGAAACATCAAACTGATTTTTAAAAAATTCAGAAGAATTTTCTCTAAGAAATATACAGTAGGGCTATCCACAGATATAAACTAAGTGCAAACTAGACTCAAACTAGAGTTTATACATAGAACTTTTGCTTATAAAGTGTGAATTATCCTCACACGCTGAAGAGAAGCAATACTGTAATTACCCTCCACAGTTAATTTTTTTTTTATTCAATAATGATTACCCACAAGTAAGAAGAAAATGGAATTCTAGTGGAAATAAAAATATTTCATACCATCATGGGAAAGACAATGGCAGCTCTTGAAACCTTTATAATCCACAGGAGTACAAGACAACTCAGCTGAATTACAGTGAAGAGATGGACTTTTCTAAGAGGAACATGCCTCAGATAAATAAAATCTGGCTGATGCTTTGCAGGCATCCAGAATAATTTTATCCTGTCAAAAAGCTGTAAGAGAAATTTTAAGTGTGTATCAAAATAAGCATCAAAATACGCAGTTATTCATACACTACCTATAGATATCACAAATACCTAAGATTCAGGCTTGTTACTCTAAAGGCAAAAACCGTGCAAAAGTTCGGGTGCACAGGGACTACTTCAGTTACAACTGTAAGCCATGAATCTATGCTAGTCCAACAGTGGTAAAAGACTCATCTTCTCTATGGTTGAGCCAAAGTTCTCTGAGTAAGAATGAGAATCGTATTATTTAGGTAAAATTTAATTACTTGGTTAGTCATACTTCTCAAGTTCCTTTCACTTTTATTATGCATTTGTCTCCTTAGATTGTAGATGTGCTGAGGTACCAGTGTCCGCTAAATTACATTCTGTATAGCCACCCTACAAGAAAAATCCTGCTCATTACTGTGTAATACATTACACAGAAAGGAAACAGTTACTTTAAAAAATTACTGCTAGGATTTCAGGTCAGGAACTCTTAAAGTTATGGAAAGCCAGAATTCAAAGTAGATATGAATCTACTGTGAATCAAAATGGACAGAAGCTTGCTGATTCCATCAGGTACATGCACCATTACGCTGCCTTTCTTACACACTCAAAATTTGTTTTCCGAGAATTGAGCTCTGCTCCTTAAGCACACAAAATGTTGATCATTGAGGGATCTTTTCAGTCTTTTATCTCCTGCAGACACAACTCCATTTTTTTCATTTTACTTCACTAAACACTTTATCCCAAGCTGCTCTCTGTTGCATACTGCACTCTTTCTTCACAAAATCAGAGAAGGAAAAAAAAAAAAAAAAAAGATAAGCCAGAAAGTCAGCTGTGATGCCATTAGGAATATACAAGAGAGGTTCTTGTTTTTCAGACTTGCTTGTCTCCATGCTGACCCAAAACTTCATGTCAGCTACCGCAGCTCATTGATGATGGTGATGCACCATCTCTCCCTGGGGGAATGAGCCATGCTGTATTCACACAATCTTTAGGAATTTTAAGTTTCAGGAATTTTTACTGTGCATGTAAAACTGCATTTTTTAAAGGGTTATAATTTGGCCAGATTTGAGCAGATTTCTTTTTCACAGAAACAGCAAAAGGCACATCCTCCCACGAAAGCCATCTTTTCAAATCTCAATTCCTTGTCCCAACTTGGGGGAGGAAGAAAATGAGGGGGAATGCACTTTTCCAAGTAGAGATAGCCAGATTTTAGCATGTCTTAAAAATATTTCTCAATAGAGTACTTGCCCATAGTTCTGAGAAACAACTGAACCATATTAAGTTTATCTATAAACAGCAGTAAAAGCCAAACTACACTTTTTAGAATTTCAACCCAAATAAGACCTAAGCAAAGTTATAAAAGAAGAGTCTCTGAATAGAAAATACCAATCAAAAAGCAAAATATGTTGTCAGCTTTGCCTATGAATAATAGGTTAAAAAGGTCATTTTAAACTCACAATTGAAAATTTAAATAAAGAAAAAAATCGGGCATTTTCTTTATTCTTTGTATTCAACAACCTCTTGCACAGTACAATTTGTGCTTTTGCCATGTCATCTTTCTCAATGGTCTATGAATGTGTATCAATAGCTCAACTTTCAGTAACAAACAAAGGCACACTTGAAATTTCAAGTGTGTTTGTGTCAGATGGGCTAAAGGATTTAAATACTGTGCCATTTAACACTGCTGTAGGCCAGCAGAAATGGTTCATAAAATATCATTACCTGACTGCTGAAGTGTCTGGCTCGTGACAGAGGCTCACACTTAAGGCCACCGCAGGAATGCTGCCCTTTGTCTAGGCCTGCCCTACATATCTGAGACCAGAAATTAAGTAGCACAGGTCTTGCAACGGTTTCACCTCCCTACCTGGGGCATTTATGTGCACAGGAAATATCTTCAGAATCTCACCTATGTCAGTTTTATGGCAGTTAGCCAAAAGCCTCATATAGACAAGTTCAAGATCAAGTGCACCACTACAAAGCACTACGTTGGAAGCTGAAAAGGAAGTAGGCAAGCAAGTGAATGGGGAAGCACGAGAGAGGGAAGAGATCTTGATAGTTCTTACTCAGATTTTAGCCACAACCAAAATTCCCTTGATATACCAAGGGAGAAGAGAAAAATAAGCACCTAAAAAAACAAAAAAAAAATTGGAGCACATTACCTAAAGGGAATATTCTATATTTAGAGGGAATTCATTTTCCTTTTTAAGTGAGTCACTTTCAAGAATTTAAGGTTGGCTACATTCCTCTAAGATTATATACAAAAGAGAATGAAATAATATAATAAAATTAGCTACACATTTAATAGAAAGCATCATCAGTAGCATACTCTACTTATATCCATTTTACCTGAATTCCCTTTAGAGATGAAGCACCCATGTAAAGAAATACTCCGTAAAGTACTGGCATAGGAATAAACTGCACATATAAACAGAGAAAGGGACGAGTATATTAAATACCATTTAACAATATTAAATGCTAAACAGTTGAAATTCAAAGTGCCATATGCCTGCATTAATCAGACAAGTTGTAAACTCAGATTCACTCAATTACAAATTAATAATGCTACTCAGATCACAAAGCAAAAGAAGAATCTGTCTCTACAGCTTTATTTTTCCTCTCATGGCCAGTTCTGAGGACAATGTACATTATTCACTATTAAAATTAACAGAACTACAAGAAAAATGTGTTTGGTTCATACTTAAATGTTTTACTTAAAAGACTGCTCAGGAGAAAGTATCTGAATAGTAAAACTATAATCCTCACAGCTATTCAAGATACACAAAAAATATTTCACGTTGCTGAAGGAAATGTTCTGTGCTATAAGCATTTATAAATGGTGAATGACTTATGGAATGGCACAGTAAGAGAACACAGTAAATATTCAACCTCTAAGTATAAAGTGTGTAGGTTACAGAATATTTCCATAGATAAGTATTTGTTTTAAATACTAAATGCACAAAATATGTTCAGTTTGGTTTCAACAAAGTGAAGTTTTTATGATGTACATAATAAAACAGTACTGGGATTTTCAAGTTCTAAGTGCTTATTCCCTTCACTGTGACAACATGCAAGTCTAAATTCTGATCTTACTGAAGCCAGCGAATGGACTCTTGCTGATTTCACTGAGGCCTGACAATTCTTATAAACAGTATTACGCGTATAGATGGTATTACATAAGCATATGACTAGACACCCAGTTTCAGGACACTGGTGAGCAGTGCAGAGCATGCTGGCAGCATGAGAGAATTTTTGTGTTCATTGCCAAGAATTAACCACAAAAAGTCTCCTGCAACTGTGAAGGTATTTTTAATTATCCAGAATTCACAAAATGTTCTTAAATTACCTACATACATTTACTTATTTGTATAACTGAGCAAGACTGGTTCATGACAATGATAGATCCACAGGTGAATGGCAGAATTCACTCTGACTTCAGCAAGACCAGATTTCATTATAAGGTTTCTGTCTTTAAAATGTTAGATGTCCCTAGTGATTTTATTAGGCAAAATTAAAATTTCACTTTAGATTATCATTTTGCAACATTATTATAGTTAGTAATGTGCCTGGAAAGGGCAGTCATTAAATAATGCAGTAACAGCAGTGAAATGTTCTGTGTACTGCAGTATTATTTATCTTTTCATTATTTCCCCAAAATTACCTTCAGAATACTTGTCAAAAAGACAGATGAGCCCATCAGGATAAAAATCATGAGCCCTGTGACTCTTTGCTCCCGGATTCCAAGAAATTTTGGCTGTTCCCCTGGAGCAGAACACTCCGATTCAAGTTTTAAGCTATTCACGTGGGAAATAGAGAGGACAGTGGCTGCAACAAACCATGGCAGTCCCATAATAGAGCACACTCCAAGCATGACTGCCACCATGAGCAAGTCAAGATGGTATCCGCATCCTTTCTGCAAAAAAAAAATGCAATGACAGCAAGAGGTTACAAAATGACATCTGAAATAAGAAGATTGGCAGGCATTCCTAATGAACAGCTAAAGACAATTAAAAATTACGTGACTTGTAGCAGAAAATAGCTTTCTTTTACGTGGTATCCAGGCTGGGTCAGTAGTGGTGGCGAACCGGTTATCTAAGGGGAATTCCTACCGTTCACTTGAAATGATTAATTTTATTAGACTCACTTCTGTTGTAAGTGTATATATCATAAATCCAAAATAATTTGGTGCCACAATAATGGGCAACAAATAGTTTTTATGCTTGTAAATACGATAATAGTAAGACAATGGAAAATACAGACATTTTTCTGTTTTAAGTAAATCTCTTCTCTCAATAACAATGGATGCTAGTGTACAGAACATCCAACTGCACTGCCTACTTTCCATAGCACTAATCTTAATAGGCCATCCATCCATCCCTACACAGAAGGTAAAACATGAATTTTGATTCTTTCCTACATAAAACCTCTCCAGTTAACATTTACAAAATCAGTTTATGCCCTAAATGGCCAGAAAACCACACCAATATTTGTAAAGTCTTTATAGATGGTAAACACATGATAGTAATAAGCGTTCCCTAATGTACTTCCATCTAATCTAAGAACAGGCAGATAGATATGAAGAGAAATTAAGCTATAACTAAGCTATACATTAAACTACAAAATAATCATAATCATCACCAAGTGCTGTTTTGCTGGTTTCCTTATTCAATATTGAGAAGTAATATAATAAACATTTATATGGGAAGCCAGTATAAAACCTTTGGTTTTGGACTATCTCTGTAGCAGTCAAATACTTTGTCAATTTACCAGCATTATGCTTTGCTTTTGTAGTTGTGGACACAACATTTTGGTCAAACCTCAGGCACATTTAAAAGCCTACATATTTGAAAACGACCAATGATCTGCATCAAGCTTACTCATATAAATGTTTGTTAGCATAGCTAGAAGGAATATTTCTTTTTCTATTTTAGTAAGTATCCAGGAATACTATGTAGCTGCAAGCAACAAATCAAGATATTTTTCCTTTAAAAAGTCAGGTAGTGAGTTATCTGCACAATATGGCAACAAATCCAATGTCATGGTCTGATGAAGCCGTGATGTTCATACAAACAATGAATATGTTGAACCATAATTTTGCCTGTAAACCCATGCAAATGCCTTTTGACATAAAAAAAGTAACTAAACTAAACTTGGAAGGGTTTGCTACAGAGACTGCCAAAAGCTGAAATGTGCACTATTCAGAATTTGCTATGGGAAGTATAAAAAAGGAGGGGAAGAACAAGCTGGAAGCAAACAAGTCATTTCTTTCTGAAGACAACTTTAATTTCTAAAATGGGAAGTGTCTGGGTTTATGAAAATGCAAGCCACATCAAAATGAAAATGCCATCTTATTTACTTACTTTATCTGAAAAGGGGAATTCATATAAAATACAGAAAATGAAAAGAACCAACTCTAGCGGCCTTCCCTCACTCCCCAAAAGCACTCATGAATCTTATCTCCAAGACACATCTTGACAAGCTCAGAGATGTGTCAAACAAAGATATTAGTTACATGCACAATGCACTCAAAGAAAAAGTTTAATTCTAAATCCTAACAGAGACACCTTTTTTTACCTTCTGACACATTTATGAGGAATGTATCTGCTAATGCATACAGAATCCGAGAGCATTTCCTCACATTCATACATGATCTGAGGAACCTGACATATGGGAAGAAAAGGAAGCATAGCAACAGGTGATGCTACACCAGACCCCAGCAAAACTAAAACGCAGCAAGACAAGGGGGCAGCCAGGAGGACCATCTGACTCCCAGATGCCAGTGCTGAAAAAACACATTCCAAAGCTTGGCAGCAAATTCCTGCATCTGTCAAGTTAACCACATGCAATGCTATGGATTGACATGAAGAGCCAGGCTGACAAAGAGGGCAAAAAAAGAACATATCAAATGTCACAATCATCCAAGAAGAGGCAGTGCAGAGTGAAGGTTGCAAATGCATTTGCTAAAGCAACTTGGGATTGGATTGCTGCTTATTAAAAGTATGTCAAAAAAAAAAAAAAAGCCTAAGCTCGCTGCATATACATGTACAGAAACCTGCTGCTAGATTTTGCCCAACAGTTTTTCAGAGGGGTGATGTCCCTTTTTCTCTCTCCATCTGTAGGCAACTAAAGTGTTAGAGAACAGAGCAGGAAGTTGTCCTATGTTGTTTTAAGAACCCATTGTGCCACTAAAGTTCAGTCTTATTCTCCTCCATTCTTTAAGAGGGAGGACACACAAAAAATGGATGGGTAGAAGTACAGAGAAAGATGAAGAGAGAGGAAAAAAAAATCTTGTAATGCAAAATAACCCCTGATTTTTCTAAGTCTGGTCCAGTAGGCAAACACTGTCAATATTTGAAGACGTAATATAACAGTGATGAAGGAAATGATTAACTTCCGGGTTATTTTCTTTAGGTGAATTGGTATCATGCTCCAAATAAAGTATAGAGGATAGAATTTTATTGATTCAGAATCTCTGTACCAAATCACACTAGTAAAGACTTCTGTAAGGCAGCAAATCACTGAACACAGGGCACAGATACCACATAGACTGATGGAAAAATGCATAACAATGCTTAATAACAGTGCTATATAGCATAAAGTAAATTAGCATCCTCAAGTAGATGAAAATATATTACATAACCTGAAGCAGAAAATGACAATAAAATGAACTATTTGACTGAATACCTTTAGTTTGTGTTCTTTTCTATTTATAATGACAGCTGTGATCTGCTGGTCCATAAAGATAAGGATAGTACAAAGCAGGGCTGGAATTACAGCAGCAATGACTGTCCACCAAGGATTAGGCCCCAAAGGAGTAATAAACCATCCACGATCATCTCTGGTGGGCTACAAAAAGAAAGTCATGCATGACTAAGGATATCTAAGGATTATCTACACAAGAACACACACACAAACATTTCTAGGATACAACTTCCTTTAAAATGAATAAATAATCTCTCTATATAAGATGACAGAAAAAAATGCTAAACTTCCTATAATACCAAAAAGAGAAGCTATATGTAATAATAGCATCTAGGGTACTGCAGACTTGGTTATATTTGGAAGGAGACCCACCCAACTACACAGGCCACTGATCAGAGCAGTTTTATAGCATATGGCGAGCACAACAAATTCTTAATAGTATCAGTACTCCCTGACTACAAACATATAATAAATTAAACTACTATAGTGCACTATTTTATCAAAATAGTAAGGCAGTGCAACTAATCAACAAATTACCTTAAAAGCATTTGGAACCTGAAGTTTTGGTGATGGAATCCCAATGGCATAGTCAATTAAAACCATGGACAAAATAGTGAGAAAGACAGCAAAATCGCTGACAACAGATCGCACCTATGATTATCAAGAGAAATGACAACTTTAACAAAAGCACTCGTGTCATTTAGGACCTATTACGACTCATTTCTTTTCAGAGTTTCAAGATATTTTTTGCTTACAGATAAAACCATACTTATTCTGGCACAATTTTTTAACAGAGAACAGACACAGTGTCCATTTTACCAGCAGCAAACTGAATTTGCAGTGCAGCTGGCATTCATGCTTGCACATGACTAATGACAACTTTTGAATTAAACAAATGGCACACACCTTTGTTGGGAAGTATCGGCTAGTTTTGAACTGCTTCAGTGTGGATGACAGAGTTACTGTAGAAAAGAATAAGATGACAGACCAGAAGAGGACATCTGGAACATAAGGGCCATGATGACCACAGGCTCGTCCAACAAATGCTCCATGAAACTTTTTACATTCCTATCAGGGAGAACAAAGTAGTATTGTTCTGAAAAGTATGCTTATGCTGATACTTTCTTTCCAATTACTTTCCTAAACTTTTAGTTTTTTAGTTCCCAAACTAAAATCTAGATTGTATTAACAGAAATAGTAAAATCATTTTTAGGTATTTATTCTTTGAAAAAATAAGACTACAAGTATTTCTATCTGGTCTACGTGGAAAAGTCTCAAACCCTCAAAAGAATCACTTTTTTAACCACTATTACATGATAAAGTCACTAAGATATACCATAAAGCAAGTCATTAATTTAAAAACAGACTTATTTCAAATTGAACACACACATTTATTTTCTGTTTCAAAAACAGATTTGCTCTTCCTAATTCCTTCCAAGAAAGGAAAGTTTGAAAACAACCAAGAGAAAGGCTGCTCCTGAATTCCTGCTTCATTCTCAAGAATTGACTTTTGTTTTAACTTCACAGGTCAAACGAGGAAAAGCTACTTGGAATGTACAGTATTAACCTAAAAGGAGACCAATACATCTAATACCACATGGGGGCGGCACATTCCACAAATTATCTTTTGCTTTAAAATGTGATCAGGTAAAATGTATCAGAACCCAAAATCTGTATTATTTTTTTCCAATATAATTTAAGATCAACTGTGCAGTAGAAAACATGTCTGATAATTCTCCAGTAGCATCCTTAGCTGTTAAAAATCATACTTCTTCGTCTTAACGAGACTTTTTAACAAGCAGTGAAATAGAGTGTAGCTATAAAAATAGGAGCTACAAGCTCTGGACTTGCAATCCTTTCCTTTTCCTTCCCCAAACCCTCCATGCATATTAAGACAAAAAACCACAGCACCCAGAATCAGAGATTCCATACAGCGATATCCTGATGGATTAGGATCTTTTTGTTTCAAATGAACTGGGTCACTGGCTCATCAGATGCACAACACAACACTGCGGCTTGCCATGTTATGAGAAACTTTGTCTTTGAACAAGCGCTGGCTTGAAAAAATCAGTTTCTATTCAAAGGTCATGAGACAAAGGAGTGAAAAACTTTTTTCTTTTTTTTTTTTTTTCCTCTAATAGTATACCTAGGATAAATGTGATGTACTTTTGACTGATGAAATTGAGGTGTTAGCTGGGAAAGAAATATTTCAGGAAATATTTAACAGGAAATTCTCAAGATTTTGGGACATCAAATAGAAGACTTATCCTGGCCTGAGCTAGACCTTGACGTTGGCATAACACACGTTCCTTGTGTAAGAAGAGGCACCTACGCACCTACTGACTTTGTCACCATCAGAATAAAAACTCTGATCATGCTTAGTTTGTCCTAGACAGAAAAAAAAAAGTTGTTCTTACTGGGTCTTACTGTAGGTTTTTAAGAAGAAGTGTTTGTCTTTCCTGACCAACCTAGATCTTCAAAACTTAGAACTTATACATCAGAAAAGAAACATTACAAAAGAAACGACAAAAAGAACTGAGCAGCAGAAAAGACAGTGGGGGTAAAACTGACCAAATTTTTATAGACTACTAGGTATAATCTTTTATTGCATTTCTATAGCATAGGAGAATTGAAGTTTCCTGACGATGCTTGCAAGAAATAAACACATGAAAGCATGAAAAAACTTGGATATTTCTTTGACAATTATAGGGATTCACAGGAAAAGTTGGTCAGTTATACTGCTACGCATGTAAACTCAAATTTTGGTAATAAGGTTTTTAGAAGTTCTGAAGGGTTTTATATAATGCAGCTGGTCTTTTACATTTATAGTTAAAACAAAATCTGTTATTTTAAATCTCCTCAGCTGCAAATGTACTCTGAAAAACACTGTCAGAGATCTGAGAAAGTGAGAGGAGGAGTCTGCCCCTGCACAGATGCTCTTTGAGCGTGCTGCAGTTTTGAGAATATTCATTCTGGATTGCTGGAATCCCTCAGGCCAGCAGTCCTCAACTTTCTCTCTGCTGTTGCTACACCAACAGAGATGAGGAGCGGTCCTTGCTATGAAGATATTAACAGCCATGGAAGAGCGCTCTTGCTTACTCATGATAGAAAGACACCAGTTCTTCTGCATTCCTGCCTTTGAAGGAAAAAATCTGTGGGAGGTGGTCAAGATGGATTGGGATTTAAGTGCTTCATTTGGTTGTGCTTACGATGGGGTTATTCTCGTTTATTTTTTGAACCTTTAGCTTTATGCCTTTTTCACTCAATTCTCTTTTGCTTTGTAATGAAACGATATCTTTGTGAGAAAAACCGTTGGCTAGATCACAATATGCCATTTTAATCAGGTTGCAAAGGTTGCTTTAAAGAAGTAAAATCTGAAATAGTAAATCCTTCAAATGTAGGAAAGTGTACCATTTTAGAAACAACTTATCCATGTGAGCTAAACCAAACTGTTTGTAGCTTTTTCCTGTCCTTCTTCCCAGTAAAATAATTTGCATAACTAAGACATCCATAAGACTGAAGACCTAGATAAGAGAAATTTGGCCACTGAACAGGAGCTTTACAGAATTTCTTCCCTTCCTTTCCTTTATAGCCTGAACAGCTGGAAGAATGTTTTAGGGGAAATAAATGCTTCTAGAGTCTTTCTACATGAGGGAACTTTGGTTTTGCCATCTGGCAGAATTTAGGACAAATCCGTTATCATTTGACATGTTTAGACTTAATCTCAGTCAAACTCTTGTGCTAGTGTGTCAAGGAGTTTCCAAAGCAGGGCACAAAATGCACATACTTGCTTTAATGTGTACTATCAAAGACTGCATAATGATCTACCAAAATGTTTACAAAAAGAGAGAATTCTACGAAGTCTATGTTAACTTTTGTTAAGTATATTATATGCTTTATTTGAACAAGTAGGATCAGAAAAAAACATAGTATTTTTCCTATATATATGCTGCTTAAGGATAGATAAAATGCTTATTTATGCTTATACCTTTATTTACTAAGTTTCAATATTTCACTTACCGACACAGTTAGGTTCCCCCATGGCACGTCAGATGCAGATATATTGTAGTCCTGCCAGTACTGTAAGGTTTTATTGCTAGGATGTTCTGGTTCCACACAATTGCATCTGAAAAGACAAAACAGTATCTTTTCTTTAATAATAAAAGATGTATCTGATACAAATCCAAAT
The DNA here is from genome assembly GCF_009769625.2 of Cygnus olor. Classification (NCBI taxonomy): domain Eukaryota; kingdom Metazoa; phylum Chordata; class Aves; order Anseriformes; family Anatidae; genus Cygnus; species Cygnus olor. Next base: position 22,696,834 of record NC_049174.1, read on the forward strand.
TATCAACTTTATGACATATTAAAATCGTGCTCTACTTTGCCATATAATCTTAGTTTAAATGAATTCAGTAAATGCATGCTTTAAAGCAATTTGTAGTTCAGTAGCTAGTGCTATTACTAGAGCAAAATTTGCTGTGAGGTGCATACGCATATACAGTACGTAACGTGACTTATTTAAACCACTGTCCACAGCATGTTTTTCCATCTATTTTCCTCCTATTCTATTGATACTTCTGAGCACAGTTTTTAACACTGAGAATGTGCCAGTCCTGTTCCACTCCCTTATACCAGTATTTCCCTACATGGGATTAGACACTATGCACAGTTCCAGGGCTGACACGTTTCTGAAATGCAAACTGTCTGCATTCTGTTTCTTTTTCTTTACCAGAATGCCTTCGCGTGAAAAACAGACAAAGTGCCTGGTCAGCTGATCTCTGCAAGATCACCAGCACCAAAGGCTCTGGGAACTTTTGTGTCTGTTGTTTTTCCCCTCCCCACAGCTACTTTAAAAGCATACTTTTCATTCTGAATTGTGTATTTTAACATACATAAAGGTGAAGAGGCAGTGTGGGAGGACAGTACTTCAAAAAGGCAATTTAAAACAAAAATTAAGTCTTTAAAGCCTCTGAAGCAACTGTGGGAGGCTTTTTCTTTGACAAAGACTTCAAAATCTGCAGGATACTCTGTAGGTTCCGAGATGTCAACTGTGCTTTGCAGTTCTCTTCAAATTAATCCTACTTCAAAAATCTATAGTACTATCTATCCTGCTCATATTTTAACTTGCTTATGATAGCTGCAAATAAATTCTGTACTCCTTTTTCTGATAAATTTGTCAGGAGTAGCTGGGTACAGAATAAAATCTAACTATACAGTAGAGAGCCATTAAGCACACATTTGCATTCCAATTCTAGCAGAGTATCGCTTTATTCACTTAGCTAAGCCATCAATTTTTCTCTGTGGACGTTTATCTTTCCACAAAACAAGGATGATGATTCCTACATAAAACTGATATTTTCTGTACATGGAATTCTGCCATCTACATTATGAGTACAGAATAGTGCTATTGTATTTCCATTACAATACTATACATGTGACAAAACAGCTGCATTTAATATACAGAGAGGGAGAGATGCAGGTTATCTTTGTGCAAGTCCTTGCTTTTATTATAAATGCAGCTATTTATAAGAGAAAGAAAAAAGTCTTACAGCCCATGAACAAAAAGAAAAAAAGAAAAAAAAAAGAAAAGCAATGGCATTCAGAAAAATAGAGGACCTGAGCCAAAAGTCATTGAAGTAGACTGGATCTTTCAAATAGACAATATGCTTTGGATCAGGCCTCAAGTGCAAAATGAATGCGTGTTCAATGCATGTTTAAAATATTACAAAATAATTAAATGAAGCAGATCAATAACAGTGAGTTAAGGTAGCATAATAAAGTCAATAAATGGGATGTCTATGCTACTGCAAGGGAGTATTTGACGTTCATGCAACAATACAAGTGTGGCTATTTCAGGTTACGATTGTTTCCTGGGAGCACAGGAGCTCCCTGCCCCCTGTGGTCCATCGCTGATCGCAGACTGGCCAGACGCTGGGCGATGGCCCATTGGAATTTGATTACAGTAGGCCAAGGTGATGTGGGCTGTTCAATCACAGTCACTTTCTCACTAGAAGGGAAGACTGTGCATGTCACCAACACTATACAGTATAACTACACGTACTGCAAACTGCAAAGTTCCATTTAGAAGTTAGAGAAGCCACAATTTTCTATTTCCTTAAACTCAAAAGCCTGACAATTGAAGGCATAGTTCAATACAGCTGAAGTAATTCACCTTCGGATGAGATCATCACCCTGTTTATTGCTAGATCAATACCACTTTCCTTCTTCACAGCATTTGAGTCTGGCCTGTACCAAGTTTTGTTGGCATTTACTGATGGCAGATCATCCTTCAGAAAGTGACTTGTGCAAACTCTGCCCATACAGACCAAAAACTTTACCCTGCACCCAGCTTTTGCAATTGAATGGGTGCAGAATTAGGCCCTAACTGTAAAGATCGGATCCTGCTTTCTACTGAAAGAGGTAAAATTAAAGTCAGAGTAGATCTTTGTTTAGGATCACAGAAATGAAAGATGGAATGACAATCCCTCTCCAGCCCAGAAAACACAACTGGAGGTACCATTCAGTGCCAGAACATAAAAGAGCAACTACCAAAATGTGACATTTCATAAGAGATGTAGTTGCTACAATGATGACTATTTCCCAAAACAACTGACCTACAAGAAGGAACTCACATTAGAGAAATAAGGCTTTCTACTTTCATCTCTTAAAACTTTTAGTCTCTTTCATCATCATTTTTACTCTAACAGAGAGGTCAGCTCTCAGGAGAAAAAGTAAAATATGCTGAATTATTAACCACTAACACATCTTTCTATTTTCTTGATAAATTATTATTCAGAAGGTGGAATTAAGTAAAATTGTGTTGCTTCTTGAAGGTTCAAATGTGCTTAAATCCTTTTTAAATTGTTTAAGGTGCTAGGCACTTGCCCACTGCAAGAGATGTATGTGGAGTTTATGCTGTTACCAATGAGCAAGAGACTGTACATACACCTAGTAGTACATTTTCTAAGCAACATACTCAGCCTCAAATACAGTAGCAACTAAGCAATATAGTCCCATGCCTATTGGTGATAACAAGCCAGCAATCACCTTTGCTATGCCAAAAGATACGGAAGGACTCGATTCTTTTTCATCATAGCTAGGAAGAAATTGCTTTTTTCATGTCTAGAACATAGGCAGGGAAGAATACGACATTAGTTGTGGTGGCAAAAGCATAGGCATCACTACAGTAAAAATAATAATAATAATAATAATAAAAAAAACTCTGCTGCCAATCTGCTGATTTTTTTCTTAAGTTTCATTAATTTTAGACAACCATCATAACTTCCCTGTGCATGACATTTTCTGCATCTTGTTCTGTTTTCAAAAAGCAGAGCTAGGGTTTGACAACAGCAGCTTCAGGACACCTCAAATTACTATCAGTGCTCCCCAAAAGGAACAGTCATTACTAACCCTATTAGCACCGAAAAGACTTGTCTGTATGATCCCTCTTCCTTGGGACAAAGGGAAAGAGAATATGGGTTGGTAAATTAGAAACACGTTGTTTTATATGTAAAGTTGTCCCCCCTTTTATCAGCAATAAAATCACTGCTACTCAGCAACCAGTCGGGTGAAAGGTTCTGTACTAAAACACTCAATCCTGAGTGTACCTTTTTACTACAAAAATAAGAAACGTATTCCCTAGGCCTATTTACTTGATCAAAATTAACATGTCTGGTGGGAGAATCCCTAATTTCTACCTCTCATCCCCAGTTCTTCAAGCTCATTCTCCGTGTGCTTATGAAGCTCCGTTGAGCACACCCTCCTCCCCACGCAGTGCAGCATGGTGTGAGCCCATTCGGCTGCCATTACAGACAATGTAAGAGCTCTGAACAAGACTCTTGCATGGTGTTTTTGTGAGTAAATAAAAAACACTTACATGGTGCAGCTCCTTTGAAAGCCTCATGGCCACTCATCCCTAGGCAACTGCCATTTTACAGTATGTTCTTTTCAAGGCTGGGAAACACTTCCTACTAATGATTTTATGCAAGTCATAGGGTTCTGTTTTAGAGTTCTTATATTTCCAGCATGTACATACTAAAAACTACACCTATTAATACTAAATAAGGCTCTGCTCTATAAAAGGTGCAACTGGAGCTTCTTCATGATTAGCTAACACACTACTTCCCCTTCCTGGAAGAGAAAAATCTCTTTTGGGCTCACTTAATATAGAGAATGAGATTTACTTGATATGAATATTTATTTAAAAAAAAAAAAAAACAGGCAACTACGACAAGTTACAAAATGTGCTTGGTTAAACAGTATGTCTCACTAAATATCAGAAAACATATTTGGTAAAGAGTAGGAAGCTTTTCCCCTAAGAAGCAGACTATGCTCTATGGGTATGCGGTACATTGATAACATAACAGAGTAAGAACATCATAGGAAACTGAAGATAACATCACTAATTTTGTTTTAAAAGTAATGCATTACCACATACGCATAAGCATTGCTAACACTGTATTTACAAGGCTGAAGGAAAGCCCAGCAGTATCAGAATGCCACGCATGTTTAGGTTGTCTCCAAATATACTATTTTCATGTGACTCTTACGAGTACTTGAAGAGTCTTTCTGTTTGTCCAGCTGCTACACAAAAAGAGACAACAGCATCATAGACTTCATCTCTTCTGCTGTCCCATATGTACAACACCTGTATATCCCTGGCATTGTATTTACCATACCCCTTCTCATGTCAACATTCATAACGATGAAACCAAGGTCTCAGTGGAGAAGAAACTGGAAGCAAAATAATACTGATGGGAAATGGACTTGTCAGTTGAGTTCTATTCTCAGTATCATGAAATCCTTTCAAGGCACAGCTGTCACAGCAAGATGAAATTTTTTTCTTCATTTATTAATGAGATCTGCCATCCTGAATTAGACCATTGAGTCATTAAGTTAAGTAGCCCCTCTCTGAGGATCACGAACATCAGTAGGCATCTAAGTATATTCTACAAATTTGGAAGTCTATATAGCATGGTTGGTGAAGTTGAGGGGAAAAAAAATGAAAAAGTATCTAGATAATGCACTCAGAAGCACAACAAATTCATATACACATAAATATATCTGTATAAATATATCGGGGGGAGGGGGGGTGCTGGTGTCACAGTGAACAAATCACAAAGAATTGGGTTTCTCTGGATAGCTCCTAAGAAGGAGAACATTGTTCTCCCAAGGGGAAAGTCTAGAAAACAGATTTATAATTATATTGTAGTTTTGTTAAACTTGTCTGTCACTCATAAAGACTGGTCTTTATTAGCTGCCAGGTGCAGAATGCAGTCCCTGCATTCTTAGCAATATTATGGTATGTAACTGCTACAGAGAGAGCTTATCTTGAAGAAAATCTGTGTTATTATGTGGGACATTTCTCATTTTCATTAGTCAACTGAAAGCTTTCACTCAGAAATAGTTCTAGGTTGTAATCTATTCCCACTTGAAAAGTTAAAAAAATAAAACACTTATACCTGAGAAGAGATTCACAAGCTATATGGTCAGATTAACATTAATTTTTGATCATTCAAGTGTAGTGTACCAATACACAAATGTACTATAAAAGTAATCCAAGGATTGTACATAAATTTTTCTAGATTAAGACAACATTGTATAGACCAGCTGATCGCCATGCAGAATTGCTTAACACAGAGATCCTATTCCAAAGCAGAGGGGATAGGGAATAGGAAAGAATGAAGCTAGGTGAGCACTTATTGGACTCAACAGAAGGAGAAAATAAAATGAGTCAGTCAGGTTGAATAGAGATAGGGAAGTCCTAGAATAAAGCAAAATTTTTTCTGGATTCCAGGGTTTGTCAGGAAGCAGAAGGGAACCAGCACTTAAACTTAATGATGGCAGTTGCATGGTTCTGGGAAGAAGAAGGACATTCTTAGGGGAAGAAACAGAGGATATGGCACAGTTACTTAACTGTAGGGGGAAAAAAAGTTACAAATGGGGGAAGAAAATCTATATTCATATCTGCCTACAAAGAAATCATTACATGAACTGGAATTCAACTATATGTTTGGGATCCCAATGAGAATATCATGTGCTGATCATTAGAGACTACTCATTCCACCTGCAACTCAAGGAATACAAAGCATAGAAGAATGTAATTTGCATCCAGTAATAATGTATTTGATTAATATCAATATATTCAATATATATATACACATATATATATATTGAAAGATTTAAAGCTTGTTTGTGCAGATAGTGGTATGCACAAAGCTGATCTTCACAATGACTTCTAGAAGCAATGGTTTCTATAGCCTGCAAAAGATACTGAGATTGACATGATCTTGGCTCCTTAATTACATCAGAGTGGGATTTTCTACTCCTAATTCTTAAGTGCATGTCAATACCAAGACAGATTGTAATATGCATATTACTATGCCAAGAAATCACTTTAAAATTATTCAATGTAATCTGTTAATAATTGAGTAACTTCTGGTAAAGAATATTAAAAACAACACGAATCCACTTCTCTGAAAAAAAGGATTGATAAAAAACAGAAGGTATATAAAGTCCCAAGATCTGAACCTCGCTCAGAGAAATAATATATTTTCTGTATTCATAGATAACTTTCTTAAAATGTTGGTCTTTTAAAGAATACTGGATTGTTTTCTAAATCTCATTACTTTCATCATGGATGTTCATTTTGTTTTCCTTTTGAGAACCTCTATTTTCAATCCACTCGGTAGCAGCGGTCTCCTTTCCTAGCAATATTTAACGTATACATTAAAACTGATGTGCATCGGTGTTACAGACAGAATTCACTAGCTGGAGATATATTTGCTATGGGAGTAGGAAAAAGCAGGAGGAGGAGAATGCAGAAATAAAAGAGTTGCTATGCCAACCTACAAATGCTAATGGCATGACAAATACAAAAAGGTCACAGTAAAAAAAAAAAAAAAAAAAAGACTAAGAAAGAAAAAACAAAGTCCAGACCAAAAAATATGTGTATTTCATTTAACAAACACTACAGCTACTGTATTTAAATTCCTTTAAAACAATGCATTTTAAAAAGAAAAAAACTGCACCGCAGCAGCACACTGAAAATCAGGTTGCCTTTGTCCTTTTTTTGATCTAGTTCTTCAATGTCTAATTACCTATAGTCTAAAGACAGAACTTTTTCTTAAAGTTAAACAGATTTTCCTGAAAGATCATCTGAGGATCATAGCCAACATTTTAATGCGGAGTAACAAACAAGCATAACAAAGAAAAAGAGTAAAAAGTGCATCAGGACTAGTTATACGCTCATTAGATCGTGCATCAAAAGATACTTTTGTCTTTTTGAATTTGATAGGATTCTGTAACAAATTAATATATTCTACCTAAAGTGGTAAAATAGTAAATAAGAACACTTTTAGGAGGACTTTGAGCTGATTTTCAAATATTTGGGTATGTGCAATTTAATAAAAAATAAAACAAAGCTGTTCTAAATGCTCTTTTTATAGTCTTCTAAGGTTTATTATGGCAGATACTAGTAGTGACTTCTATGCTCTTAAATGTAAGAGGAGATACATGTAGTAGAGTCTTTTATACAAAACTCCTGCAGTGGAGATTGTTTATGACAGAAGTCAAACCCACCCAAAATACGCCTTTCTCACTTGAAATATGGTTACAATCTGTTTGAAATACAAACCATTTAAAATGATATTTTCTTTGTCTTTCTAGTACTCCAAAGGATGATACTTACAGCACGCCAATGACTTTTCATGAGTCAAAGTCATTTCTTCACCAAGACAAAGGCACCGATACTGGGATGCAAACCAACTACCTATGGACATCAGAGCATCCTTAGAAAGGCCATATGATAAGGGAGAAGGCTAGGCCACAGCTTAGACCAAAGCTTCAAATATATACATTACCCTCACCTATTTAACTTCTTTTGTTTTTAGTAGACAACAGTGAGAATACAGAAAACAGGAATTTTACAGTATAACCTGAGTTTTCTAGTACAGAATTGCAGATTCGAGATAAAGATTTACATAAGCTTTGGCAAAGCATCCAAAGAGAAATGAGTTGCTCAACCTTTTGAAGTTCACCCATTGCTAATTAAAGAACTGCCAAGGCTTTACTAACAATTAAAAACTTGTCTTTAAAATCCCCGAAGATAAAAAAAAATGCAAACAGCTGTTTTAATTAGCAAAACAGCAGATACTAATTAGCTTCTGTAACAGAGTATGCTGGTCCTTTAAGGACAGGACCAGTTTCAGTCCAAGTCTGCTACCCATTTGAACTACAAATAGAAGGACTGCAGTCAGATGCTGCAGAAAAAAGCTTCTCATTTCTCATGAAAGTCCGCAAATTCAAGTCCACAAAACTGAGATTTTTACTTCAAGTAAGTTTTTGAGCTTACTTGTCTTCTAGTAAGATCCTTCTGGAACTTATGGATCTTTCTGGAATTGATAAAGATATTTAGAGTCATTCAAACAGGTCCTGAGGGTAAGCCAAAGCTGTTCCTGGCTGTCTATGCAGAAGGAACCATAGCAGCAACAGTAACTTTCTGCACCCTTTTTCACTGGTAAACTGGGTGGATGGGAAAGGCCAGTACCAGATGAAAATGTTTACAAATATGTTGAAAAGGGAAAATCAGTTTTAACAGTGAGGGAAATGAAATCACTCCCTTGAACTCCTCCTGGCAATGTGTGCTGAAGGAACCAGACTATTAAGAAAACACTGCTGGCCTTTGGAATATGGAATGAGGTGAGAGATTTTTCCTTGAAGAAAGGAAGATAGAGATGAGGAGGTCTTTCCATTTACCTGGAAGCAAATGGACTATGATGGCTTTTTTTCAGTTGAAAATTGAAGGAATATAGCGCTGAAACTTAGGAAAAATGCCCCTGTAACATAACTGAAATATGGTGCTGACTGATTTGCTAGACTGAATGTTTGTTTTCATTGAATGTTATTTTGAAATCATATTCCAGACTGTTTGTATTTTAACTAACTTCCTTTTCAAAAAGTTGTATACTTGTTTTACCTTCATAATATCTCCGTCCAAATAGGTTGAGTACTTTTGGAATGATTTAAATACATCAGGCAACCCATTTAAAAATTCTTGAACCAAAAGAAAGTATTAAGCATAGAATTTTTAAAAACCATAATGCTTTTATTGTCAAACTTGGTAAGGTTTCAAGCTCTGCCAGTAAGCTTCTCTGACTCTGCACCACAGGGCTCCACAGAGACCTTATAGCAGTCTTCTAGTACCTCAGGGGGGCCTACAGGAAAGCTGGGGATGGACTCTTTGTCAGGGATAGGACAAGCAGTAAAGGTTTTAAACTAAAAAAAAAGTAGGTTTCAAATAGATGTTGGGAAGAAATTCTTTACTATGAGAGTGAAGGACTGGAACAGGCTGCCCACAGAAGCTGTGGATACCCCACCCCTGGAGGTGTTCAAGGCCAAGTTGGATGGAGTTTTGAGCAATCTGGTCTAGCAGAAGGTGTCCCTGCCCATGGCAGGGGGGATGGAATTAGATGAACTTTAAAGTCCCTTCCAACCCAAACCATTCCATGATTATAACATTTGAGAAAACTGGACTTGCTATCTGAATGAAAAAGCAATCATGTAACAATGTAAGTTCTATGATTTTTGTTAATTACAATTTTATTTCCCTCAAAAGTTTTTGTTTGTTTGTTTCTTTCCCACAGTATTTAAAGAAAGGGGAAAAAAATCACAGTACTACCTAGATGAATCATCACTGCCACTACCAAACACTGTATATCACAGAGACAGTTAATTTGCTAGGTGTTCACACACTCCAAATATATCAAGGAATGTAAAATTCAGTTTTTCAAGGATGATACATGACTTGCAAAAATCAAATATTAGCCTCAGCAGTACAGGTACAGTTATATCATTTCCACTGACAGGTCTTTTTTACTCAGGAATTTCTGAAATTTGATATTTTTTTTTTTGTCTTGTGATGATCACATGCAAATGATAATTGAGATACCTTCACGTCCTGGGCAAATGGACAATGTGTCTGGACAGAGTAATGTGCACATATCTGTGCTGCAGACTTGTCGAGTTCAGGATGCACCCAGCCTTTTGTGAATGCACTGGTAATTTGGAGAGCTGAGGTGCAGTTGCTCCAACACAGCATATCTTTCAGCTCTCCCAATTTTTTGGGGCCAGTTCTGAAGAACTAAGACAAACTATGGTGAAGGGGAGGGGAGGGAACAGAAGAGGCTGGAATTACCACTTCGCAATGTTCAGTGCACAGATTCTTGGAACAAGCAGATGGGCTCTTAGACAGCAGAGCAGACAGTGAATTAGATGCAAGATAATCAATATGCATACTGATGTCTCCAACAATCAGGTTTAATATAAAAACTATATAAGCCACATCTCTTAAGAACTATGCTGCCTATAACTATGCCTACAGCTACTTGTTTTGACATTAGAGGGGTCAGTTGCCATGGTCATGCTATTAGTAATAAATAGGTTGTTGCTGCAAGTAGAAGATATAACAGATGCCGTAAGTGAAATATAATGTAAGAGCTGAAAAGTCAATTTATTTGCACTATTCAGAGTGAATGAACAACTGAGAATATATGTATGAAATGATGACCCTATAAATAATTGTACATGACCATTTTATCATACAATTTTGATCATGATATGTGATTCTGTGATTCTGTATTTGCTTGAAATCATCAGGCAGTAGTCAACAAACATCTGGAAGATGCTTGTCCTTCAGTAATTGCATTTGGAAAGCTCTAAAACTTTTGTGCTGGTATTCCAACACTATAGGACAGGTCAATAGCTTTAATCAGAGGGTAACAGTTGCTGCCTTTTTTTTCTTCCTTTTTTTTCCCCCCCTTTTTTTTTTCTTTCTTTTGTGTTTGTGTGCTCTGCACGTTCTGTATTCAATGAAGACAGTTACTAACAACAGGCAGTGAGTAAACAGCACCCATCAAAAATCATTTTGGCATTCTGATTAGTGAATGGGATTTTAAACAAAAACAAATACATTGATTTTAAATGTAAGGAGGAGAATGATAAAACTTTATCATAAAATATAGAGATACCTATCACTGTACCACTATACCAAGCAAGACTGTTAATTTAACTTTCTGAAACCTCAAATAGATTTGCAGCTAAAAACAAATAAAGTCAGCTTACCACAGATACATAATATCCCCATTTTTGTTTTTCATTACATATTTTAACATCTAAGCTCTGCCTGCTAAATGGTTTCTGAATAAAATTTTGTCTTTGTATAGTATTTCAACATCTGTTTGTCAAAACAATATGAGAACATCATATTCTGTTTCCCTTTGACACAACTACTTTGAAGTGGTATAGGAAAAGAAAATCCACAAATACTGTTCTATATAAGGCTCTTTAGAGTAAAATATCAACTTCATTAAGTTAAACAAGATCAGGATATAATCTAACTGCATTCATGGTCTATTCTTGATGTTTACTGCCTTCTCTTCAAACTAGTATTTCTTTGTCTACCAATTAAACTCAGAGAAAAATACTATTTTTTCAGCATGACAGAGCATGTCACAGCAGAACTAACTACAGTTTCTATATTTTAACTTGTTCTGTGTATTAAGGTATGCACATTCAGATTCAGGTTTTACTACCTATTTTACTAGTGATGACAACATACACAAAGCTCAATTATTTTCTCTGTTGCTGTGTTTTGTTCTTCTCAGCTTAAAATGCAAATGAGACATTTGGTTGAGACACTCCTGTTTTTCCACTGAACAGAAGACGTGGCACTGTTCAAGCATTGTTTCTTTTGGGCCCCACCCTGCTCATGCAGAGGGTTCAAATGGGTTCAGTGGAATAACAAAGACATTTCTGGGGGCGGATCTTCTCTGAAAATGCTTTTTAATGACATTTTAGTTGCTGGGGTGACCAGGCTTAATTGGCCTCAAACCAGATTAGGATCTTGTCCTTTATTAACACTCCTAATCAAAAAACACTTGTCAAACCTTGTCAAACATAGTAAAGTACGGGTGCTTAAATGGAGTCATATTAAAAATCTTATTAAGAACAAATTGATTATGACAAAATCAATCACTTCTGAGAAGCACCTAACAACTCTGAATCCTCTTCAGTTCTCAGAGCTTGAACCTTAGCTGCCATGGAGGCTAAAATAAACGGAGATACATCAAATTTTTATATAGGTCAATATTTCAATTTGAAGAAAAAAACAGGTAAATATGATATAAAAATATGCCTGAACGCTCAATAAAATATTATGAAGCACCAGTACAAAGTTATACTAAGAGTTCATTGAGTTGCACCTGACTAAATAAAAACGTGAATAAAAAACTAAAGCTGAGGTTGCTCCAAGACTCCGTTTTATTGTAGGACTCCCTACTTTCACACATGTAACCTTTCCAAAACTCCAAGTCAAGATATTTTTTACTTAAGATTAGAGTTTGATACCTCTAGTAATGACTGCTTCCATGCGCCAGAATCATGCCTAACTCAATGGCTTCTACATGTTAAGTCCACAACTATTGAAAACATTTCCTGCTGTGCACTAGACATCAGAAAGATAGTCTCCTATGAAAAAGCCCATGGGTAAGAGAAGAAATCGTACTTACGAGTATTTAGTCAGAAGATCCAAATCATTGTGCATGTTGATTGGGTATGTCTCACTGAGATGAAATAGCTTCTCTAAGGCCTCATAAATGAAAATGATGCAGATAAGAGAAGCAAAAGCTTCTTCAGTAAACCGTGTAATATAACAGACTAGGGAGCTTGCATCAGTTGCAACAAGGATGATGCACAGGATTGCAGTCCACAGTCCAATGCTAGCTCTCAGAGAAAGATATGACAATCCATACTCTCTAAAGAAAAAATAAATAAACACAGTTTAACTTCTGTCCAGCCACAGTTTCCTAGATGTAGAAGAGGCAGGTCCAAAATCGTTTTTCCTAGGGATGTGTTTATTTTGGATACAGCCTGGGGGGCAGCAGAGGGAAGGCAGGGAGCAGGTAGGAGGACGGGGAGCAGAACCCAACCCACCCTTTTTGCATTACCAACAATACACTTTTCAAAGTCACTGAATAATTTTCAGTCTCCAAAAGCCTAAGCAGTCCACTCCAAAACAAACTCCTGATCTTATTTCTTCAGATGTTGGAATTTGGTGATCAATGTTTCTAATTTTACCCAAAAACACCTTAGCAATGATGCATATCATGATCTCACCCATCTCAAACATGTTTGCGTACAACTAAGTCAGTGGAGTAAGTCTTTACCTTGCATATAAGGATTCCATAAATGTTATTTGGTCATACACATTTAGCCATTTCATTTAAAAATATGTTTGAAATTTTAAATAGCTCTACTCCACTTACTTGCAAAATTTGAATAAGATCTTCTCAAACACTAATACCGGTCCTGTGCTGCCAAGTATAGTGAGGGGCTGCCCACCAAAGAGAGAGTAGGCAATTCCAGTCATGGATGCTCCAAACAGCGATTCTATTGCACTCTGAAAATGATACAGATTGAAGTGTCTATAAATTCTCAATCAGGTTCTTTTAGCAACGTATTGATTTGTCATCTTCTAAACATTGAAACACAAGTATTTTAAAGGTTGTGCCCTCATGCAACAACAGTAATAATAAAAAAATACTAACCACAAACCTACAAATGTAAGTTTGCTTTGAAAGTTCAGATTTAACACATACTATACGACCTTCAGTTGCTTCTCCTAGTAGACCACCAAATGTGATGACAGGAGACATGCAAGCACAGTAGAGAAATAAAAACGATGCCAGACACTGTAGACTGAGAGCATCCCTGAAGTCACTCCAGAAGAACGGAGCTTTTCTTTTTATATCTAAAATCAATCCTCCAAAAAATCTAAAAAATAAAAGAGAGAAAATTAATGAAAAAAGTTTACTGAACTTTTTTCCATAATATTCCTTAGTAGCTGCAGAGAAGCTATGCTCCCTTAATCGAATGATACATCCTCTTATAATTCATCCTTCCCCAGAAGAAAGTTTCTGGGAACTCTGTTCTGGTAGCTTTAACCAGGAAATTGTTTTTAAAACAAAATAAGAAATTGTTTTTAAAACAAAATAATTTGCATGGTTCTGTTTTTAAGATTTTCATGTAATCACCCAGACCCAACTTCTGAACAGTTGTTAGCTCCCACGCATACAACTCTAGTATTTTTGTGAAATAATTCTTTGCATTTCTTTAATGAGAGAGCTACTACAGTGCCCATTTGCCCACACTTCTACACGTAGAGCACATCACATTCTTTATCTGAGAACCTCTTCCTACATACACTTGGTAACAGAATTAAATCTAGGCAATAACTTTCCAAGGACAAGAATTGTCGTATTTTGTCATTCATGCTACGCTAAATATGATCAAATATTTAGGAACAGACAGTCCATTACAATAAACAACAAAGTTAAAACAAATATCCCACAATGCTCTTTTTCTCATATGCACACCGTATCTGATGGTGCTGAGGTAAAGTGGGGAGACAAAGTGTTACCTGCTCCTAAATACTAAAATGATCCTTCAAGCCTGCAATAACAGATTCACAAGAAGGAGAATGACATACAGACAGACTGACCATTACACACCTCTGCTGCACTGTGTACAGCAACACTGCATCTGAATGTTTAGCCTTGTGTAGGTGGGAATGACAGTTAATTATCAAGAGGCAGCAAAGAAAAGGAAATGTCTAATGTACAGCTACCAGCATGATGATGCTGCACTAAGGTAACTCCTGATAGCCGATGGGCTTACACCACACAATATTAGACAAGAGAGTATAAGTATTCCTTGGAACAAATTCTTCCCTCAGATGTGTGTATGTTGTAGGCACCACAGGAACTATAGTCTCATATACCAGGGCTTACCGAGGCCAAAAAAAAGTGCTACTGCACAACCCAGAAAATTCAACAACAAAATAGTTGTAAGCATTCATAATATATGTGACAGGACCATTTCCAACTTTTCCTTCAAACAGAAATCAGAAATGTTAACTGAGTTTAACAGCAGTCTGACCTTTATAAATAATCAAGAAAGGAGCTTGCAAGTAAATACAATGTGAAAATTTAATTCCTCTTGCCCTCCCTACAAATTAGCAAGTATTATCTTTTTCAACTACATGGTATGTAAATCAGGAATAAGGCCTCAAAAAAAAATCATATGCCAAGCCAGTCACTTAAGAGGGAATTAGACCATTATTATGTCTTTGAAAGTATACCAGTTAGTACACTTAAAATTTGGAATATATTTTCACTAACTTTCCAGTGCGTTGCAATTCTGGTCCAGAGTGCCCTCCAGGTTGTTCTGGATCGCCATGGGCTGCAGTCCCATTTGGCACTCCTGGGATCTTACGCTTCTCCTACCAGAAGGAAAAGATACTTTTCTTAGCTCTTTACAACCAAACACAACTTTGGCAAAGCAAAATTGTGCAAACACAATTTTGACTTTGAGAGTTGAAAGACTAAACATTTAAATTTTATTGTTAGATTCAACAACATAACCTCTTCATAAACAGTTCTGTAACCAGAAATAGTAGAAGGAACTGTGACCTAAAAGAAATTTAAAGAATTGATCAATGAAAATCCTGTTATCAGAAAGCATTTTTAAGAGCAGCATGCCGGACTGCTTTGATCATTTCTTACTCTTATCTGATCATTGCATTTTGACTTCACTAGCAACTTAGCATAACCAGCAGCATATATTGACAAGAACTATGAGTAACAAATCTTACACTATATGTCTGAAATACACAGCAAAATTCAAAATGGATTACAACTGTCGTCAAAGAATAGGAGAATAGATAAATGATGGAAAAGCTTTGTGAACAGTCACTGTTCAGTAACAATCCATGCTGAATAATTAGACACAATCATGTCATACTGTAAAAAAGCCATCAAGAAAAAAGAGATTCCTTTTTCATAACCTTTTCTGCTTGTTTGAATCATCTTCTGAGGAAAACTGCACCTGTAGAAGGACATACACTCACATGCAATGGAATATTTGGGATTTGTGTTTGTTTTTTTTTTGTTTCAGAAAACTAGGATACCATAAGCTTAGAACAAAAGCAAACCATGGCTGTTTGTGATGATCAGAGACACTTATGACCACTTACTCCTCAATTTAAGATCTTTAGATCCATCTGTCTTTATTCAGGAGAGACCTAGTACTGAACTGCATAGACTGTCATCACTATACTACGTTTTCAAGACAACAGTTCTCTTTAAGCAAAGTAACCAACAGAAAGGATGCAAAATGCCTATATAGTGATTTTGCTAAATACTAAATTAATGAGACTTAATTCTACTCAGCAAAACTTCATTTCATCACAACCTTTAAAAGTACTTTTTACAATGTACAAACCTGAGAGGGAACATTTTTAGGTGGCTCTATTCGAATTGTTGGGTCCCATTCTCCAGGAGGGAGAACTGTAACTTGATCAAGAAACTCATCAATTCCGGACACCAAGTCATTGCGATCTTTTGCTTTGTACGCAACATCATGGAACACCTGTGAAAAACAAAGAACTGTATGTGGGAAGAAAAAAGAGATGGGGAGAGGAATACCCATAAAATATTTCACAATGGCCCCTAGACTTCTGAAGTTGAAATCTCAGCTCTGACTGATTAGAAAATCTGGTACATAGTTTCCATACCAGTTTCAGCTAAATTGGTGCTAAATATTCCAAGGAATTTAAAATTCAATTATACCACTGGAAATTAACTGTGTAAAATGGAATCTTCTCAGTGAAGATACCCTTGCATGTTACTCTTGTCTCTCATTTTGTTACCTCCTTATGACAGCATAATCTGGGCAGTTATAGGCCGATGAAATGAACTTAAAATCTATTTGTGCATGATTTCAACCGGACAATTACATATTGCAGGTTCCCTATTACACCTCTTCAGTCACCACAAGGTTCCCTATTATACCTCTTCAGTCAGTACAAAATGACTAAAGCCAACTCATGAATAAAAATACCTCGTCTGTCATTAGTGTTGCAATTGATCTTCCAATCTCATGGTATTGTTGCCCTTTACCCAATGGTCCAAGAAGAATAAACAAAAATCTGCAAGTTAAATAAAAATACTGTATAAGGCAGATGGATGCAAGTAACTATATACATTACAGAAATACTTATTTAAAATTGGACCAGAAGAAACTCTGTCAAACACAGACACAAGTTTATGGGGCCCAATAACATGCATCCCAGGACCCTGAGGGAACTGGCTGACGTAGTTGCCAAAACATTCTATGTCATATTTCAAAAGTTATGGCAGTCAGGCAAAATCCCCGGCAACTGGAAAAATAGGGGAGATTTAGATTAGATGTGAGGAGGAAATTCTTCACACGGAGGGTGGTGAGGCACTGGAACAAGCTGCCAAAAGAAGTTGTGGATTCCCCATCCCTGGAGGTGCTCAAGGCCAGGCTGGATGGGGCTTTGGGCAACCTGATCTAGTGGGTGGCATCCCTGCCCATGGCAGGGCAGTTGGAACTGAATGATCTTTGAGGTCCCTTTCAACCCAAGCCATTCTATGAAATATTATTTATAATCTCCTTCAAGATCCTCACACACATATTTAAACATGAAGCTCTAGTTAGAAAAAATGTGAAAATAACTTCCAGAAATATATCATAAGCTTCACAGTCAGACTTGATTGAGACTACCAAAACCTCCTTACATAACAAACCTTATCTTACATAATAAATATATGCAGTTATAATCTAAATACAGAAAACTTTAACATAAATTTAATGTTAGTTCTCTTAATTTAACAGAACCAATTACTTTATTGTTTCTGTTAAATTTTATTACTTTATTACATGGTAGTATTATTGCAATATCAGGGTAGTGAAATTACCTCTGAATAAAAATAATTTTAAAATCATTTTTTCCTCCCATTAAGAAGGCTCTAGATAGCCTCTACTCTGGGCTTGGTGTTCTCTAAAATGCACAGGATATGTTCAAACGAAATAATTTCCAGGTTTGCTGAAATGGAAAAAAAAAAAAAAAATTGACTGTTTAACATTATTAAATTCTTTTAAAACCAAACTTTTCACAGAAAATAGTTTTCTTAATTTTTCATTCTTTAATTTTCTTTAGGCCAAAAATCAAGACATCTGCATTGTTTTAATTTGTTTGTTTTTTTGGTTTTGGTTTGTTTTTTTTTTGGTGGGAGGTTGGGAGAGGCAATGGAGAAATGGAGAAAGGCTTTAGAAGTTTTTTCAAAGCTAAGTCTCTCAATGTCCCTTATACACATGCATGAATCAGAGAAGATGAAAAAAGTCATATCCAATGTAAGTACAAATTAAAGCAAAATTTATACTGTATTTATATTATACTATATACTTAAATATATACTAAATATACTTATTATTTTTATTTATTTTTTATTATTTATTTTTACTTATTATACTATACTATACTTATTATACTATACTATACTTATACTATCTGACTAGGAGCAAGGATTTGAGTCTCAGGATTTCATATTCTAGATGAGTACCATGAACAACTGGAATACAGTACTGTTGTCTGCTAGAATTCTACTTTTACAGAAACAAAAGAGGGAAGGAGAAAGAGACAGAATATATGCAGACAAAAAAAATAAAAACCAAACAAAAACTGAAAGCCTGCATAACAATTAAGCCAGTGAGCTCAGACATGGGAGAATCAGACTGGAATTCTGAACCAAATCAGCCCCAGCAGGAAACAATGTATCTGCAGATCTGCTTAAAAGCTTCATATTGGGCTCCAAAGTCTATTTTAGACATGACAATAATTCCTTATAAATTGTTCTCAAAGCCAAAGTACTTTATTAGAAAAGGTTTCAACTAACAAAAAGACAATCTAATAAAAATTTATGGTCAAAAGTCACATTCACTTTCATGCAAGTATCTACAAAGTAAATTTTAGAGGAGCATGGTATTTACAGCATATTTTTCATCCATGTGCTATCCCTAGTTAATCAAATCGCAAAGTTTTTTTTCCCTTTAATTATTTCCTGTATCATTTTTTTTCTTCTGGACATAATTCTGCAGTATCACACAAGTAGTTTCAGTTCCAGATGAAATAGTCTACGACATTGCTTTGCTGCTGCTTCAGCTTCCCAGTATTTCATCTGCAGTATTACTTGTTTGTATAGGATAAATTCTGTTTTGTAGCCTGACAAGCTATCTTTTCTACTTCTGCAAGGAATGATTTTCTTCGCACACTAACAGCATGTTTCTGAATATACATATGTATAATTTAAAGGGCAGGTGGCAAATTTCATAACCCAATACATGGTGAAACTCACTGAAGGTGACATCACCCTGTCTCCACAAGATACTTAGAAAAACACAAAGACGCATAAATCTAACTGTACCTAGTTGGAATTGGAACTTCAGCTAGTCCTGTAAGCAGCACTGCAGGAGATAACCTAACAAAAGCAACAACTGCACGGTCCAGGAACTCCAGTTCACCAACTAAGATGTTTGATGCTTCAGCTCCAGGAGGTATCTTTTTCATGAAGTGTAGGTCAACCTGGGAAAACAATATCAAATTATCAATGAGTTATTTACAGGGATTTTTTTCCCCCTGTTTTGTATTTTAAATTTACAATTATTTTCATTATTCAGTTTCTACTACTCTTGTCCGTCAAATAACGTTTCAAAAAATAAGAATGTTTCTCAAAAACTGATTTTTTAATATTTTACTAATTTTATCTTGTAAACATAGTTAAAGTACTCCAGAAATAATTATAAAGGCAACAAATCACAATATTGGTAAGAATCTAATATTAATTTCCTATTAATAATTTTAACAAAAATCTTAACAGAATGAATAATGCATAATAGAATAATTAATAGCAGTAGAAGAAACTAAGACACCTCTTTTTTCCATAATTAACAAGTGTAGAGATCATGAACTCATATCTTATAGTTGTCATATTATAATATCAGTGAGAAAAAGAACAGGGTCTACCACCCCAAATTTTCCTTCTACTGCTCTAAGTGAGATCTATTTTTGTTTTCATATGGACTTTCATATGGGGAAGATACTTCCCTTCTACTGAAAACAAGAGAAAATAAGCTATGACCACAATTGTCTCAAGAGAGAAAACTAAAGGAACAAAGCAGAACAAAAGTTTTGGAGTTTTAAGGCTATGGTGTTGACTTTTCACGGGGGGAGGACAGGAAAAGAAAAGAAGCAGCTTCATCACAACATTGCTATGTAAGCTCTAGGTATTTGCCAAGGAATGTGTTTATTTGTATTTATTTTCTCAGTACCAACCTACAGTTTATAACAAAGATCGACATGAAATAATGGAGTATATAATGTATGTTTGATTTCATTATACACCAGTATTGCCTACATTTCAAAATGCATGAATTTTGTCATTTGCTTTCCTTTTATTAATCTAAACACAACAACAGCAACCAAATCCAATATAAACTGTTAAAGTGGACCATTTTAATGTCTATCTTACAGCCATCTGTCAGTACTAGTTTGCATAGTTTTTTGGTAATATTTAGAAAATTGTTTTCTTGCAAATGGCTCTGGCACTAAATCAGAATTCAGATATAATACAGTTCCCTCTGTAAGAAATCTTATTTCTCTAAGATCACAAAGAGATGCTACCGTAAGCTAATCTAGACAAACAACACCTCACTAAGCTATGAGACAAACATCAAATCAACCTGAAAGGTTGGAGCCCAAGTACTTCATCAAAGTATTACTGAAATAATTTTTTCTGTTCTCCACTCAAATCACAAAATGACTCTTCAGGGTTAAATACAAAACCCAAACAGATTCACTCTGCATGTACTGGTGGCATTTTAGGTCATTTCTACTTGAGAGAAAGCAAGTAATCTTCCAGGCACAGGTACCAATGTGCTCTCTGTACTGATTTTACTTTATGAATGGATTTAGCGTTTAATAAAGTCTTGTGTACCACATGCTACAGTTGTCGCCTTAAGGTCCCACCAACATACAGATCACAGGACCAAGACTCAAACCTGAAAGAAATACTCAATGCCCTGTCTACCAGAAAGTATTCCTAGACACATTTCTAGTACTACTGATAGCTTGAGAGTCCAAAATCTTTAAGGTACTGAACTGAGCCCCAGTCAAAAGTAAAGAGAAGCATCAAACTGGGTAAATAAATGCAAACCTGAGGTGTCACTTCTGCTATTTAACAAGCACAGAGGTAACCTCGAGTGAGTTTGGGGCAATTGTAAAAGTTACATTCTTTAAACACTCCTTCTAACCTATCCACCATTCATCTCTCATTGCAAGAGGTCTTTAGTTGGACAGGCCTCACGTAGATCTTAATCTTAACCCTAAATTGAGCCACATTCACGACTTGGCATTTAATAGCCCCAAAAGGCTCCTATTAAACATCAAAGTAAATGACCAATGTGGAGTCCATTCCGTTCCAGGCCACCTCGAGGAAGGAAGAAGGAGGGGGAGGGCTCCCACAGAACCAAACATAATTTGGCATGAAGACAAACAGAAAATAACCAACATCACTTCTTAGGAAAGTCCTGACATGTATTCATCAAATTTACTTATAAGCAGAGCTATCCACTGTTCAAAAACAAGTCAGTTATTTCCCATGGTATTTGAAAGACCAAAGTCTATCAGTATTGTAACTGCAGTTTTGATTCAGAAATACTGTTTCCACGTGGAGCACAGAAATGTTGCCATGAGGAGGGACATGGCTGCAGTCTGTTCACGCATTTCATATTTCAGGACAGTTGAAGATCATGTCAGCCTTTGTTGGAAGAAGCAGAGACGAGCAATTGTTAAACTGCCATCCCCATCCTGCTCACAGACACAGGATAAAGTAGTGCTGTGACAGACAATTTAGAACACCCTCATACTGCCCTGGGAATACAAAATCCTCATGGTGTTCCCAGAGGAAGAGGAGCAGCACATTTTCAAGTACAAACATCAGAAACTATGTCTCCCTCTTTACACTACTGAAGTAGCATTCAACACAGCTTTTCCTGATGTCTCATGTAATTCAAAAATAGATACCAATACAATCAACACTGTATCAGTGCCGTATTTGTGTTGTTGATGGTTGAACCAACTCCAGAATTTGGAATATTAGAAGTAGCCCAAGGGAGACATATTAGCAAAGAGAGAATACGTGAGGTAGTCAAAGGTGCTTTTTGGTAGAAGATAAATGAAATTAATATGTGGAACAAAATTAGAGCAAGAAATCACAATACTCAAAAGAAAATTAGTGTACTGCTCTACTTTCCTCTCAATCTGTGCATATAATTCCAATTATAACCATTGGGAGTTACTGCAATAGCACATTTCAAGGGGAAATTGTACTTTACTTATGCATCTTCAAAAGGATACATGTATCTATTTAAAGGCAGTCAAAAAAGGTATTTAGATTAGAATTCTTTAATGTTATTTCATTCCTGCAAACAAAAGCTTCTTTCATATTCCTGACATCCTTGTGGCTATCTAACACTGCTGAAGCTAGCCAAAAGATGACACGTTGATCTCTTCGCATGACACTTTAAATAGGAAGAGCTCTTTTGATCAGCTAAGCTGCAGCACTATACAACTAGTGGCTGAAGGATCAGATGATGCAGCCCTGTTCTTGTTTAATAAAAACCATGCATATAGATAATAGACCAGGATTTTGATCCTACAAGACCCAAAGCAATTGTGGAAATATGCAAGAAAAGCACTACTGAAAGTCATGTCATTCCCAATAGGTTGTTGTGAGCGTCATCTCTGCACAGCTTAATATTGAATGGCCAGCTTTATTTCTATTTGACATCCTTTATAAAAATGTTATACCTTGATATTAGAACATTTGCCAAAACAATTAGTTTTTGTTAACACTTTTAAAATAAATACCAGCAAACCAAAATTATAATTGACTTTCTATATTCTCAAGTATTTTTAAAGAATTAGCCTGCATTTTTTTTTTAGCATGTCACAGTTTATAGATCTCTTTTCTACCTCTGAAGAAACATGGTCCACAATACATCCCCAGCCCTCCTCCTTTCTTCTCACCATCTTTGACAACAAGATCTGTTTCCCATCTTTATTTCAGCCATATACCATTCCTAGTCTGGCATGTTCAGTCAAGAATTCAACCGGTGCAAATAGCTACTGCTGCTAGGAAATATCTCTGGCACCAGATGGAGCAATCACATAACTCTACTTTTAGCTCAGCTGCACTAACATTAAGATTCAACAGACTCAAAGTGCTGCTCTTCAGAATTTTGGTTTAAATTACCTTTCTTCACTTACTCAACCTTTGTTGTATTAACGTGTCAGTTGAAGCCATCTATTCCTGTCAGGTCTGTCATCTGTATCTCATGTGACAGTTTGTTTTAGATACATACAGACTTCTTAAACAAATTAGGATTCTCCTTTACATTAAAGCTGAGAAGCTGTTTGCTTTTCTTTGCTATCTAACATTGAACTGTCATTGCAATCTCCACTACTGAACAGCTAACATCTTTTGTGAAGTGTACTGAAATATCTTGGCTTGCCAGAAATATTAAGTTGTAGGTTTACAGAAACACATTCTGTTTGAGACATCTGGAATCCACAATTGCAGGTTATAAAAAGAGTAGTTTGCATTCAGGCATTACTTCTACAAAAGTACAAATCTGAGAGGTAAATCCAAATTGTAAGAATTCTGAATTACCTTCCTTATTAAACAATTTTCTGTTCATTTCTAAAAACTCCCCCTACAGCTACATACCTATTGTATTGTTACATAATAAATGTGTATCTATGTTCTTACACTGGTTTCCTATTACCAGTAATTTATCAGGAAAATAAAGAATTCTTTTTCGTTAGATACAAACCCTGAGTTGCAGTAGCCATGAAAATTTTTAATGCTCAAGTAAAATTTGCACTTCGTAGCTTTTCCTAATTCACATGGATTCATTTTTTTTTTTAATTAAAAAAATCTGTTCGGTATTCAGGAATCTCTCTTTGTCATCAGTGAACACTTACCTTGCTAAAGTCAACAGTGCTATTTTCTCTGCTCACATCATTTTTGTTTTCAATACAGGCTGGAGCAGACTGTGGGGAAACAATCTGACCTGCTAACAAAAAATACCATTACAGAATACTAACACTCACTTCTATAAATAAAACAATATTCAATGAAATATTTGGTAGAATTAAAGAACTATATACATTCCATATCATATGTATATAATGAAACATCCAAACACGGCATTTTAATTAAATAGAGTAACACATTCTCAAAAGTGAAAATTTGTCACATGCAGCTACAAATTGGAGAACGTAACTTAGAAAATACTCTTGAATATTGGAAGACGAACTTTCTGTGCCAATTAAAGCTTATGATTTTTAAGTTATTACATTTGAAGAAAGTCCTGCATTTATATAATTTTTGTAAGTAACTTGAGGAACTGCCAAGTTTGGGGCAGTATCTGTCTGCAAGACTACTCCTCGCTGAATAAAACAGGACTACTAATATCCATAAATTTACTCGTGTGTAAGAATGTTCTGATTATAAAACATACTATAAAACCTAGCATAAGGGTGGGCTGTTATAAAAATAGTTATATTGGAAATTAAGATGATTTCATCTCAGTATTGAACAATGTGATATAGACATGTATAAAACAAATGTTTCAGCAAACACATTTTCAAAAAATTCCTGTGACGATTTAGTATAGTATTTTTTAGAAGTTTTAAAAACATCTCAAGATGAGAAGAGTTTAAACATGCCTCAGTCTCACGTAGCAAACAGTAAGCCTTGTGACCAGCTAAATTTTGCCAACCAAAGCTCAAAAAGAAAAAAAAGGATTAAGTAATAAATATAGGTCGCATAAAGCATATTTTTACTTAATGCTCCTGTGCATTGCCAGAGGACACCACACACACACACTGAGGGCGTGGGGCTAGCAGTAGGGCATCAGGCAAACCCCATGGGTTAACTGGACATTCCCTGCTTGCCTTTACTCCTACACTCTCCCTGGCATGGCAGGAGCTGCTCACAGCTCTGAACACCACAACAAAGTACAGAAAAAAGTGTTAAGTGTATGAGCCAACTATCTCTTACTGCCCTAACACATACCCAGGAATAACTGCAGAGTCCAGCTGGCCCAGAATCAGCATCTTGTGCCCAGCATATATTTGTTTCCATAGCAAATAAAGTCTCTCATATGACTAAGAAATGATGATGTGAAAACACTGGTTCTGGTGAAAATCAACCTAAACTTGCATAGTAACAAAGACCATATGCTCAAGACATATGAAGATAAAGACAGTCCTAAGCTAGGCACACTGTTTGGACAATTCAAAAAGCCATGGTGTGTCCGCCCTCACATCTTTGTTACATCCATTTGCAGTCTAAGCATATCCTCAGCCAGTTGGGAAATGGAGCAGTTAGCAGAATCCAGACCTAACAGAACAGGAGACACGCAAAAGTATCTCAACCGTGGCCACAAAACTATAGTGTCCAGCTTCTGTCACAGCTGAGCAGTGCAGTATCCTTGTCTAACTCTGGTCACGAATTGAGCTTGAGCTCAATTAAGCTGAGAAACTTGCTCAAGGAAAAGGTTGATTTTCATGAAAATCAACATTTCATTTTCCATTAGGCAAATCTCCCACGCCACAAAACAGTTTTTTGAGTTGTGCTACATCCTGGTAGCTTAGCCAGAGAGATTTCACTTTGATTAAGTACAGGCACAGAATGTTTCAAAAGGTATTAGTAAAAAATCTTATTATTAAATGTATCAGTCTTTAAAATGTAAATACTTTTATTTTCTCTCTGATTCAGGACAAAGCTCAAAACAAGAATAGAAATTAGGGCTTTTGTTCTGCACCACAGTGAAACTAACAGGAAGCGACAGAAAAACAGACACATTTCATATGGCAAAAATTATGGATTAACTTCAGAAGGCAATATATTAATGAAACTTAAAAGAATTTACATAAAAATAAGACTATGAATTCCTAAGTTTAACATGGGACAACCTTTGCCAATTGGAAGCCAGCAATTCTTAAATATGCAAGATAAAAGGCCATGCAACATTTCTGTTTTAATTAGAACTTACAGAAATACCACTGAGTTCTATCATTGCTCCACCATCATCACTCGGTATCCCCATACGCTATATTTCATACCATAATTTTTTTCTGTATTGTTTATTTGGCAGTCTTACAACTTTTTACATGAACTATCCTGTAGTATTATAACTTTCAAAATAGCATATAAATATATCTATTATTTTGATGATAATGTACATAATATATATATATATATATATATATACACATAAATGTATATTATAATGTAACAAAAAAACCCTCACAGTGATTCTAATATAGGAGCCAAAAAATGCACAGGGAACATTTCTACCTTAACTTATTCCCAGGAAGCCTTAAACTTGCTTAACTCTTACTTTCTTCCTTTTAGAAACTCCTCTATAATCCAGGAACTCTATGAATGGAAATACTTGTAATAATTAGTCATACAAATATACACATTATGTTATAAAGATGTTATCCACAGGAAAGCAAGAGAGGTAGTAGTTCATTGTCTTTCTGTTGCCAATAATGGATTTACATTTGAACTTTTTTCTGGACCCACAATTTCACGAAAATAAGAGCATGGATATCTGCCAGGGAGAAAAAGATTCTGACCAACAAAAGAGATGGACCACCTATTATACTACTGAATTTTTAACACCATAATTTAAGGTGTCAAAAGCATCCTAAGCAACTACTATAACGGTCCAAAGGCTAACTTTTAAACATTGTGTCCACTTTTCCTTTAGGTAGTAAAAGTATAGATGGTGGGAAATAAAAGCCACAACGAGTAAGTATGTGAAGTTTAAAGAATAGCATATGTTCTTTTTCTGTGCCAACAGAAGACCTCAGACTCTGATTTTCCCATATGCTGAAGTAATCTGAAAGAACACAAGTTTTACCTTGAGGCAGTAAGAGACATTTAAATAGCTCTGTAACTTAAAGACAGCTTTCTGGATCTTGGAAAAAACAATTTGTTGTTTTTTTTTACTGGATTGAATAACAATCAAAAGATACAAAGTAGAGAAGATAGGTAATTTCTCTTTTTACATTTCTCCTATAGATCATAGGAAATTTTTTTTAAGTTTATCAAACACACTGCAGGAATGCGTGTTCATAGTGAAACAATACAGTCTGCAAAATGAGAATCAGCAACTTGGTCTTTGTGCAGCCCTTCAACAGAAAAGGAAAGACAGAAAGCAACTGCTTTTCTGGAGAGATTTTAACTCCTACACACATTTAGTTTATTAAATGGCCATATATTTTGCACTTCAAACAGGCAGATGCTGTGCCATGGTGGCCCTCTCCCTTGTAGAAAGACTATAAGACTACTCGTTTTCACATTTGGTAACTTCCTGTATTCCAGAGCTACAGAGATGGCTTGAACTTAATTTTGTGTATAATTTCATGTTAGAGGAGACTTTTTGAGGTGAACACTCTCAAGCACATGAGAAATTCTCTGTGGGGTAGGACCAGAAGTATACTGATGGAAACCATGTGCATCACCATGCTACACTGGTTTTCCATTTATTATTCAGCTTTCAAATGCACATTGGCAAGTATGTATGTGCTTTATCCTCAAGTGTATTTTAATTTCAGCAGCTGATTGTTTTTTCTGAATGAAGGACATGGTTATTGGCATCATGGTAGTCCCATGAAACACCAACCAATTAAAGAGCTGTGTGAATGAAAAGGGGAACTGCCACGCTACACCTGGACCAAAAAGAGCAAGCAATATGCATTTCCTCCCTGATTTCCACCAAAACCTCAGCAGTCACCACTGCATCAAATTGTTTCTTAAATACAGCTACACTAAATCCAAGTCTTATAGAAGTCCTTATAAAATCTGAAGTTTAAAAGCCTTTATTTATCCTGCAGTCAATCTAGATAAAGCATCTGAAAAGCTGCCTTCTTTGAGATGTCATCAGAGAGCCATCCAGATTTTTTTAAGTACCAATCAAATATACAGTGTGGTATCATTGAAATACCGAGCCTACATACAAAGGAACTTAATACCTAACAGATAAAACCACGCTAAAATGGATGTTAAGGCTTATCTATGTATAAAAAGCTAATATCAACACAGTTTATAAAAGTTTTAAAAATTATCTTCTAAATTGTTATACATAAAAAGCGATATTTTTTTCAGATAATGTGAAATTGACAGAGCTTCGAATAGAGAAAAAATTCACACAAAACAATTATGTCATGCAAAGCCAAGCCATGTAAAATCCATCAGGTCCATATTTGTTACACTAATTGAAGTTTGCATTTGCAGATACAGAACTGAACATTTTGAGACTATTAGTCTTGTCAAATAAAAAAAATAAACAATACCAGTAAATTAATCTCACATACAACATACTTTTAGGCCCTAAAATTGAAGGCTTCAGACATTTAGCAATGAATGTTGTATTTACTAATCAATATCCAAGAGGTCTCTAGAATGCCAACGACAAAAACCAAGAACAGCGTTATTCAGACAAAATCAAAGTTAACGCAAGTTGGATGCAACCGAGACATCAACAGAATTTTAACCACAAAAAAGTAGTTTACATTTTCTAAAGCATATATATTTTTTCCCACTGAGAAAAAAAAAAGTCTGATTTGCAAGCCAGCTATCATAGCCTTCAGGCTTTTCACTGTAACTTGTAACCAACTTGCCAAATCTAAATGGACTCACTGTCCACCTAGGCCAAAAAGCAAAGAATGAAAAGCACTAAGTTCTCCTAAGTACATATTAAAATTCTGATATAACAGAGCAGTGACACCATCTTTGTACACTGAATTGTATACATATTTTTAGGTATCTTGATACATGATATTTTAAATCAGTGGAGAGCCATCTCACTCCCATTGTACCTGTATAACTGCAAGCAGAATTTGGTGTTTGCTAATGATACATAATAAAAGAGGAGATGGAAGAAGCCACTTAACCCATTTTCCTAATGGTAGGCCTCAACCTCTAACATAATTCACACGAAGTCATGCAGTTTTAACTAAAACGCTATGATCTGCAATTTTACAAATTGATCCAAGAAAATGGATTTACAAAGAAATAGCATCAAAAATTACTTTTTCCCAAAAGAACAACATTATTCCACACAAGCTTCTCATAAATGTGCCACAGCTGCTGACAAAGGCCTGAAGTATATTTTAATCACTATAGCAAGAAGTTGCATGCTGTCAGGAAACTGAGATGAAGACATGGGTGTACATTTGAAATGATCTGAAGCCCAAGCAAGAATAGGTATTTATACTACCTCCAAACCTTCAGGGAGTTTACAGAACCCAAAGGATAGGAGATGAGGAAGATACAGAGATGAGATGAGCCTGTTAGAGACAGACACAACAAAGACAGAGCAAAATAAAGAAATACAAAGATGAATGATACAGTTTTATACATACAGATTATACATTTTAACATGGGTACAAGGAAGTGTGGAGAAAGGATAATTATCAAATGAAAATGTTTTTAAATACAAGTTATATTTTAGTAATATAGTAACCTGTGGAAAATACATTTTGATTAAAATGCATACATTTGAAAAGAATATAAAGAAATACAGTATTAGTTAGCTTAAACTAGAACTGTCATTGGGCTTGGCTTCACTGCAAGGAAAGCAGGAGCAATTCACCTGATCCAAAATCACCACTGGCAGAGAACTTGGGAATACATATGGCATTCACTGCGACCTATTCCCAGAGCAAAGGAACCCGGTCACATACCTAGGAATGCCTCCCTCCCTTTTCATGGGGCTCCAAGTACTGTCCCTCTGTCTCCATATGGTAGTATTGACATCATCTGAACTTCACATGCTGTAAAATGGCACTGAGTTATGGCATAAGCGCTTGGACCGATGATTAGGAGAGATTAGGAAACTGAGGAAAGTAACAAACGCCATCAGAGAACTGGTAATTTAGATTTAATCGGGATACCAAAACATCCTGTCCTAAATTAGATGACCAAGCATAATCTTAAACAACTCTGCAAGTGCTCATATTTCCATTAAACAATGCAGAAGTCCAAACTGGCCAATCATACTAACTGAAGTAACTGGAAAAATGCTTGAAAGAGAACCTTTCGAAATAAAGTGCTCCAGCAGCTCATTCCATTAACTATGAAGATCCCTAATTTAATATGCCATTGATTTCTTCAAGTTTTTTGGCATTTGAATAAACATCTACTTAGAATTCCAGAATTTGTCAAAATCATATATGATAATGCATGGTATAATGCAATTTTTACGTTAATAAATTGTGTGTTCATATGCCAAGGGAGAAGCAGTTATAAATGGCATACAGAAATGGAACAGAAAACACGCACAAGATCATGTTATTATGGATAAAGAACACTTCAACAGTGTGCATGGAAGTACAATTTGAAAGTCATTAATCCTGACATGCACCACTCCCCTAGTTCCTTCCTCTTCAAATTTAATCGGTAAAAGGTCTACTAGATTCCATTACATATATACACACACACGTATGCACTCTGAAGCCTATAGTAAAAGTGAAATAGCTAGTCAAAAAAAAATTTATATCATGAAAACTTCTTTTCCTAACTTCATTATCATCAAATTCACTACTTTCCTGTGCTTCATACACAAATTCTGAATTGAAGAATGCTTTATAGAAGTGGAGAGGCTTACAAAATTATTTTAGCATTCCTGTAACAATAGAAAGGTGTTGTGTATTTGCAATTGTCTTTTGACTTTTTAGACCATGTCGTGGGAATTTAGACAGTTCTCAGATATCAGAGTTAAAAACCTATTAATCTCAATAAAAGAAGTTAAATCGCTCTCCAAACCAAACTTTCTAAAGTTGATTTACTAATGGCAAAGATTCCTATTTTTTACCTGCCTTTTAGAGCATTTATGCTAAAATTATTGCTACCCTCATAGCTAATAATTTTGGGTATTTGGTGTCAAATTGGATTAAAAAAATAAATCATTTTTGCTGCTCTTATGCCAAATTTGACTGTCGCTTTTTATTGGAACATCAAAAGCAGGCTTTTAATTCTCACAGTTTTGATGCTTAATGAAAAGTGAAAGTTAAACACAGCATGGCAGCATTAAAAATGCATGGTAAATCCATAGCACCCTGACATCTTAGCCCTGCAGAGGATGTGAAGAAAAGCCATTGTAAACAAAAGATAATACTACTAAATACAAAGCAAATTAATTAGATGGTCTGACAGACCCTTAAACAAAGAAAAAATGGAGGGAGAACATATGTACAACTATCATCCAACAAAGATATCACAGGGGCCTGTCAGCAGCACAGCCATATATGGAATTCAAGTTTACATCTTCATTTTCAGACTTTATTATTAAATATCTGGAATTGGAGACACGAGTAAACTAGCATAGTCAAGAACTTGGACAAAGAAGGGGTTTTACATCCTCCACTGTATGTACCTCATAGCCTAGATGGCAGGGACTTACTCCTCTGAACAACCTATTTCATGAACTACAGATCACTCTTCGTTTTGACCACTGATTTTTATCAGTTATACTGCCTTCGCTAAAACCAAATTTAACCAGACTAAGAATTTTCTTATAGCCAGAAAAAGTCTCTACCTTCCCCTGCATCATTCACCTTCTTAAAGGTGCATGTATCTCTGGACTGTAAGCTCATCAGTAGTATTTAAGATTACCTGTTTTTCTCCCTACAGTTTTCTATGAATTAAGCTTCCCATCCAAAAAATAAAAAGTAAAAATAAAATATTTTACTATTTTAATACGTTTTTAGTACTAGAAAGAGAGAACCCTACTGCTACTGTTGACAATACATGGAATATTTTTTGTTCATATATTCTATACCATGTTTGTGCACAAATGGGTAACTAGCAAGCTAAAATAACACTTCAATTGTACTTTACCAGTTAGTCTTCAAGTAACAAGGATGTGTCTCACAATACACTCCTGACAATAATATCAGGTTTTAACTCTTAATTTTGCTTTCTTTTACACACACTTTCACCTAATTCAAAGCTGTATATTAACAACACATTTTTGTGTTATTAAGAGAAGCTTGTACACATGCCCTATGACAATCGAAAAAAGAAATATATAGCTGCAGTGAGCATAACACTGTAGCGGAACTCTAGCATTTGGATCATGGGGCAATGGCAGGAAAAAATGATCAGAAAACTCTCTCCTGCCCCTGTCCAAGTTTCTAAGGACAGCAGAGTTCCTGAGAGTTGAACATCTCAGCATAGATTCCTGCATAATTTACATGCCATGTATGCTAGCCAGGGTAAAGAAGTAACTAGGACTATGCTAGAAGAGGCAGCAGTCCCCACTCCTTTAATCCTGGAGCGCTGGGGTAACAATTGCCTCTTAAGCCCATGGGACGCTTATTGGCTGGTGTCTTGAAGTGAAAAAAAGAAAAATACGTTTCTTTTGAAAACCAAAAATTTAGATGGAATTTTCCTCTTCCAAAGCTAATACTAATTTTAGTAGAATTCAGGTAATAAAATAAAGTTCAAACCTTTTAATGTAACAGGGTAATGGATGGTAAGAGAGAAACGTAAAATAAACCAACCCTTCTTTGCTTTATCATCGGGCCATCATTTATTTTGAAGAGGTCAGTACAGGAGACTGCCAAATGTGCATTAACACTTATGGAATGCAAGTACAAGAGCAGTGCTTCAAACTGATTAGAAGATATCTGTGTCCAAAAAGACTGTTTTTGGAAAGCTTCACTGTAATTTAGCTAAGAAGCTGATTTACTTTTCCATAAATGTTCCTACAATTGTTTAGATTTTTACTGTTTACAGTGCATTTAACTTGATTTAAATAATATAATGGAAGTGATTGGGTGATTTTTTAAACAAGGGGTTAGAGTGCTCTGAGGCACCTCTACAAAAGCATAGGAACTGGAATTCAGTAGTTTTTCTTCTTGCAAAATAAGCACAAACAGGTGGAAACCTTTAAGAATGCGTGCCCCCACTTAAAGAATCACTTAACCACTGGGTATATGAAACTAGTGTTTTCAATATGCTGTCCTGATTGGAATCTATTTCTTTGAGAATTAAACAGAGACATGAAGGTTCCCACAAGAAACCGAGGCAAAAGTGAGATGTTTCTGGAGTGAATTGGTGCATCAGTTCTATTAACATACAGAGAAAGTTACTGAAATTGAGCTTATAATATTTTCACGGCTTGTCCTGAGGGGTCTTTTTAAGGAGACCTACTTGTTATATAAGACCTATTGTAAAAAGCTTATGGAGTGCAAGCATCTGTCTTTCCTCCTATGGAAACTGAGGAATATGAACATCATAGCATTAGCTTTCTTAAAAGTTACTCTAGAATATTTGTTTAAGGCCATCAGCAAAATTTGCAAAAAATCAACAGAAAAGTTGCCTTAAAAAGGATGGACAATCATCCAACTTAGTTTTACTATTACTGTGTATCCATACACATAATCACTCACATCTTAACGTACGTTATTTTTTCCTTACTCTTAAAATGTTATTGTGGCATGATAAATATGTTTCTATTTTATATCATCTTCATATGCGATTGTATGTTGCCTTTTAGGTCTAACAGTCTCTCCCAAGCAGCTAGATTTAGAAGTACCTATTAAAACTTTACATAGCAATGGCTGAAAGAAATGATCCTTCCTTGAAAACAAAGATAATCTTTGTGTCAATAGCCTCGTTTTTCCAGATCAAACCTCACTATGACTCTCTCACTCTCCCTTCCTGTCCTATGCCTCACAGAATATAGGTACCTCTTGCAGCACCTGTATTTGTGTCTGTTTCCTCACTCTCCACTTCTCCAGGTGACAGGTGAGCTCAATACAGCCCTGAACAGAGACACAGCAGAATGGATTGAGATTTCTCTAAAGCTAAGGCATTTCTGGAATAAGAATCACTCGGTCCAGTGGTGCTCAGACAAAAATGTTGTGGGTATTGTGATAATACTATGTATGGAGGCTCAGTAATTCTGCAGTGCATAACTCTAGTGAATTAACTGTACATATACGCAAAATTTTGCTGTGAGTTTCATTACACATGCTTGTGTTCATGTAAATAAGAAAGAGGAATAAGAAAAGATCTTTCACTATGATTACCAATAATAACAGTATCGCGTATAAGGGCTTCTATAAAAGCAAGAAAGAAAAAAGTTAAGCCAATATTTTACTGTAGAACAACTCTGCAGACTTGCTCTTACATTTTCATAAACATCATTTTCCAAAAAGTGATTTTCTCAAAGAATAATGAACAGTTCTTGTGTTTTGTCTCCAACGGTGTCGCCTTGAAAATGTTTTTCTCGTTTTAACCCTGCGAACTCAACTGCAAAATCTCAAACACTTTGCCTAAAACACCATGCGTGTAGTTGAAGGGTACTGCACTGGGGACAATGTATTATGCCAGTTGTACAGGACAGAATGCCACATTAACACAGCTATCCTGCTTCCAACACCTGAACTAGTTCACCGGGACATATCTGCACAGCACTGGGTTGTTCCAGATTCTTGAATTTCAAGTTTAAACAAGCGTGTTACTGAATGCATGAGGAACCACTCTCTCATGTAAAAGGTACTGTTTTTACACAAGAACTTTTCAGAGTATAATCACTTTGAGTTCAAGCTGTGGGTACAAAGCACACACAACACTGAGCAGACAAATATTATTGAAAGCTGAAAATGCAAAATAAAGCAACGCATTACCATTTTTATCCATGGAATGTGGCTCAGACTGCTTCTTTCCAATATCAGCAAAGGATCTCACAATTGGGATCCTGTTGCTCAGTTTCTTCTGGTTCTGATGGTGATGCTGTTTCAGTAACGCCTCGTGTACTCTGTGACGAACATCCTCACTGAGCTGCCCAGAGCCCACCTGCTGATCCAGAATCATATCTGAAAAATAAATACATAAACATAGTAAGAGAGGGGAAAGAGGAAAAACTTTGCTTAAAGATGTTGCAATAACAATAATTAGCGCCCTATGGGATTACCGATGAAAGGTATCTGTTTGTTTAATGTGACAAGTATTAAAGCATGGTAAGTTTTATCTAGGAGTGTTTCACTCCCATAAATAAATGTATGATAAATAAATAATGGTATTGATGTAACAAAGTCAATTCCTCAAAAGGTATGTCGTTCCCATGTTAAGGTCACCTATATAACTCTGAAGACATTCCCTAAGCATTCCCATACACAATGTATTTAAACCCTAGATTATGATGTATATAAGGTGCCTCCCCACCACCCCCCACAACCAATACCTTATGTGCTACAAAGGACCAGCTTACTGTGAGGAGAAAACTTTTTGATTCCTTTTATACTTACCACAGAAGATCACAGCCTAGTTCTGTTTCTTACAATTACGGTTACAGAACTTTCAATACAATTAAAAAATATATATATATGCAGTTGAGTTTCCCGCATTTGGAGAAATTGCAGGGGTCAGCACACCCGGAGTGCAGGGGATGAGCCTTGCCCTGGGAAAACCACCTGCCTGATCACAGTGTCTCCCCTGAGGTAAGATGATATGGGAAAATTTGAAGCATTACTGGGAAATAACCAATAGGATCTCTTTCTGCTGCCTGATGCCTATGTTCATGCAAGAGAATCATTACATGGATGTGTGAGTCAAGCTGATCCTGCTGCTAAAATAGTCAGTCATTTTTGCAGTCCGCTGACAGAAAATATTAACATATTCACATTCAAAACTCCTAATAAGTATGCATTACGCATTTTGAATAGGAAAGAATTGTTGAGAATTTTGTAGGGCTTTTTTATCATTATTTTGGGAAATTCTATTAGCAATTAGTAATAATGCTTAACAGAAGGAAAGGAAAAAAAATCTGTATCAAAGCAAGTAAAACAGCATTTAAGTACACAATGTCCTTACACGTTCATTAGAATAAACTGTGCTGCACAAGAACAGTGATAAAATAAAGCTGAGTCAAAAACTTCTTGTACTGAAAATTCAGACAGCTCATGATTCTGTGCTGGAGTCAGATTCATATCTACCAGTAAACTCAGTGGCAAAGCAAGCAGAACAGAAAAAATAAAATGCAGATGCAGCATCACTAGAGAAATAATGTCAGGTCTCTGATAATTGCCAAGAGCACAATTGAGAATATAAAGCATTAAATAATTATACTAGTTAAATGCAGAGCTTAATTGCCAAGAGAACTACCCACTGTATATAAATTTTAAAAAAACACAACCATTTTTCTGAAGTTCTCAGTATCCCCATAACAATCCAATGTGTCATACATTGCTACTTTAAGAACTGAACTATAACTGCATATTTCGCTTAAAGTGAAGGGGCTACCAACAGCTCTTTATGACAACACATGCAAAAAGACATGACTAGGTCCATAGCCAAACACAGCTGTCAACAGATGCAAACATGAGAGATGTATCCACATCTCACCATGTAGAGCAGTGCAGAGCTTTCCAACATTGCCTCTGACCCTCTCCCAGCAATTACATTCTGCCCAGTGTTAGCAACTGTGTTCACCAAACAGCTCATGCCCAGGAGTAACACTGCCTGGTGCTGTGCCTACACTAATACAGCTTATCTTTGGAGTGCTTCACCTGTCTCTAAAGGTAACTTTTATCTCCAGGGTTAACTCAAATGCTACCAGGTCAGGTATCTCTGCACCCCCAGACAAGACAAACACATTTTTACCATTACTCTAGACTGCCACGGAAAAGAGAGAGAACTATGGTAACGAGAGTGACAGGCAAAACAGAAGGTAACACAAGTTCAAGAGAATGCCTGCAGTAATTTTTTTGCAGAAGGAGGCAAGAATAAGGACAGATTTGCAACACAAGGTGGGGGGGGGGGGGGGGGGGGGGGGGAAGCACCAGCTCCAAGAAAAGTATCCATTTTCCTGCTCAACTTTACTACTTTTTGAGAAACAGCCTCTGCCCTGAAGATAAGACTATCTTCCCTTTTAGACAGGCATAGTACACGAACTGGCACATCACAGTTCCCAAAACAGGCCAGTAATTTCTGTAACGTGAGAGCTAGCTGATCTTCACAGGAAAAAAAGTAAGTAATAATCATATAACTTAAGGCTTAAATGCTAAAGCACAATTGAGAAGATCCTTTTTAATTCTGCTGACCAAAATACAAATTGTAAAAAGATGCATAAAGAAGTAGTACCTTCCTTGAGTTGCTCTAAGACAGAAATCAAAAGGAAGAGCTGAAAAAAAAGGACTTCTCTAGAACAGTCAAATTTAGGGTTGTGGTCATCACCTTTCTTACAGATCAGTGGAACTCCACTTGTATGGTGTCATTCCTGGAATTACAGTATTTTCCATATTAAATATTAATATATATTAATTTCTGAGAATGATGTCACTATTTAAGATGTGCCACTTGAGGAGAGAAAATGCCAGGAAAAAGAAAATCGTATCGCTCTCTTCTTGCTTGGATGCTCTGCCAGACTCATTAACAGTCACACAAACCATGGAGGGAGGTAGTGTTGTATGCCAGTATGGTGACTAACAACTTGTATTTCCTTCCAAACTGAGAAGAAAGTGGCTTACCTCAAGTTTTCTTTTTTTTTTTTTCACAACTTCCCCTTTACTGTAGCCTGTCTGACACATGCAAAAATGGGAGATGAATTCAGAATTGGGAACAGTGAAGGGTACTTTTTTTTTTTTTTTTTTTTACCTTGATACTCCCAAGTTGTCATTCCTTTAAATACAAATCTATTTGCAATAGCAGCTATAGTTTTAGCGTAAATTACTGCCAGAATCCTGTATTTTAACCATTTTCTCTAAACCTGAACAGGTTTGAATAGTAATAAGAAGATTGACTCCATTAGCACCTACCATTATAGAATTCCACTTCATTTTCTTCACAAGTTTTTCAATATATCTTTTAAAAACCCTAGCCTCTGCAATGTCAATGGTAACTCTCTTGATTACAAAGCTAAGCTTGAAAACACGGGCCACACGGTTTAAGATCTGAGAGTAAATGTTAAAAAAAAATGTTTTTAACATTTCATTTTCAAAATAGACACTAATTCCTTCATGCTGTGTCAGGAGGATCCAATGTGATCCCACCAGCTGCAGCTGCACCTGCTTTCCAAAGTTGTGGTTTCGCACTTTTGTATCTAGAGCACATGACCATTTCTCATATAACAAAAAAGAGAAGAGAGAATAGACCTGTAACTTTGCAGCAATGTATCTCAGCTATATACCTATGTAACAGCAGAGACTCTCCAGGGTTTCTGTGCTGAGCAACAAGGTATGGGCATTTTTTTCTTTTAATTTTAAAAGAACATTCACGAGAAAAAATCTTGGTGAGCCCTTCTATCCAGGGATACAGATCACCATTATGTTTTTCAAGGTTGTTTCACAACCATAAGCAGCTTTCAACATGACAATGTGTGGAATATCCAGCAATATAGCTTTACCCAATCTAATTGCTCCTATCATACCATTTCTTCTGACATTGGGAACACTAAAACAGAATGTTTCTTCAGTAAGGAATCTGGACTTATAAGGAACCATGATATATATTTTTTAAGCTTTTAAAGACAGGTACTCTTCCTGCTCTAGTCACTTAAAAAGATTCAAAGGAACATGTAATTTCAAAAATGCTTTCTCCATTCAGACTCCGTTACAATACATCATTTACATAAAACATACTCATCTGTAAATTGATTTTGAAAGCAAATGTGAGTGAGTACTTAATGTGAGCGCTTAAACAAGCTATTGTACTAACTCAAATGTAACTCCTCATCATCTGTGAACAATTTACCCAGACTGCAAATTAAAGCATCAAATTAGTTCAAATACAGCGTGGCTCACATCTATAAACCCACCACAGCAAACCATATCTACCCCACCCCTAGGGTCAGCTAGGATGTAAAAGCAGATTGGCTTCTTTCACTCACTGTGGAGATGACTAGTACATACCACAGCTTCATTGTGGGTACTGTACAGAGACACACAGCCAGATACCTGTGGAACCATCCCAGGTCCAAATAAATAAGAGAAGTTAAGAGAACGCTCAAGTGACAGCTCTCTCCCTGCTGCTCAAGGTTCACAGCACACTCATCACATCATGCATATAGTTCAGGGAACACCGAGGTGAAACACAGAATAAATTTATATAAGGAGTACTGCATTTGTAACAAAATACCTCTGAGGTTGAACAAGTAACATCTAACCGACAGACAAGCTAAATTGGGCCTGTTTTCTGCAGTGGTGTGTAAACAAATAAGATCTGGAGCTCTTACTTTTGAGCTGTACAGCAGACAAAATACAAGTTCAGAAT
The DNA here is from genome assembly GCF_009769625.2 of Cygnus olor. Classification (NCBI taxonomy): domain Eukaryota; kingdom Metazoa; phylum Chordata; class Aves; order Anseriformes; family Anatidae; genus Cygnus; species Cygnus olor. Next base: position 22,735,766 of record NC_049174.1, read on the forward strand.
TCATGGGCCTGATATATCCTGATATTCTCCTGATATAGGTTGGCATTCACAGTTTACAGCAGGAGAAACTGAACTCAATATACGCCAGTGAGGTTACTGGTATTTACACCTCTCAATCTTCCAAATTTTATAACTGCAATTGCAGGACAAAATGAGAGATTAATGATAAAAAAATAGTACACATGGGCTTTTCTGTGCGTCATGACTGCAGTGACAGCTGACTACAAAACCTAATTTAAAAGCCAAGGTTTGTTTGTTTTGCAGTTGTTTTCTTTCCCTTAAAGACAGGAGAGAGGAAACACAAGCAACCATAAAGCAGTGTTTTATGCAGGACATGAAGCTGAAATGCTGTCTTTTATACTAACCTGCAACCTAATATATATGTTTACCTAGTGAGTTAGGCACTAGGAGCAATAGAAAACTAACAATTAGGATTCTTGATTCTGGTGTTTACAAGGGTGATTAGATGTGAGCTATCTAAGCCAGCGCATTTAGCCTGTTCAGCTAAGGAAGCAGAGAGTTCCAGTGCACTGAGTGCCAGGTGCTATTTTCAACTCTACCTGAATTTACTTTGTTCAACTTCTCAACTGAATTACTTGAAAAGTTACACAGACAGTGAAAAATGTCTGCTTTCCAAACAAAGAGTCTGCAATTTTACCGAAGAACAAAGGCTAGCATGTTCACAAAACTGTAAATAGTAGACTAGGCTAATATTCCCAACTTGCAGCTCAGAGAGTAAGCACTGCTGTAACCCAGAGCTATCCTAACACAGTGGATGCTACCAAAAGAACAATGGAGGCCTCATAAAACAAGATATTTTGCATCTCTATGTAGAGCATGAGTCACGAGTGACACTGGTTCTGTCTACACACACAATGAAAAAATGAAATTGACTTGTGAAATCTGTAACATTCCCAAATTTGTGGTTAACATGGGAAAACACCAAAAAAAAAAAAAAAGGATGCCATGCAACTTAGATGTTGGTAAGAGCTTTACAGTTCACCCACAGAGAAAGGAATAAAACCTGATAAAGGCTTCTCTGTAGAGGTAATCACAACATGGTAAGCTGTAAATAAAGCAAACACAAACACCTGTGTAAGTGAGAAGGTGAAAGCTCAACAAAAGAGAAGTGGAGGGTCAAACTGAGAGAAACAGACTGCTCACAGGCAATCCTCTGCTTTGTTATTGTGTTTGCAATAAAAGCTAAGTTTACCATAAAAGCACTGTCAGAAACATAATAAAGCATGAGTGTCACAGCTGAAACAAAGGAAAACAGTGAAATAAAATCTAAACTGGAGCCAGTTTAAATATTAAATACATCATTATGATGGAGTAATATACCTTAAAGCAAACAAAGACAAAAGAAGACTTTTTCAGATTGAAAGCTTAACGTGATATTACCAAAATCAATAAAGATGCACACTTGGCATGTAATGCCCTGGGTTGTTCAGCACGGAGTTCAGTGACCTCAATCACAAGATTAAGCTGTTACACAGATTGAAAATTCAGTCGTGAGGAACATACAAAAGACTGGTTGGGAAAAAAACAGTCAGATCTCTGGATTGGAAAGCATGAGAATATTTAAAATATTATTTTTAATGAACTTTTTTTCATTAATAAATAGGACTAGCTAATATTTCAAATGTGTGCAAGTCACCAAAGCACCACCATGCAACTCTGAGGCCACAGTTTGTATTTTACAAGGTTTGACATTTGTTCATAGCACACTCTGCACAATTAAAAGAAAACACGAGATCTGTGATTCATATTTTAGAGAATGTATTGCCATTAAAGGCTGGACCAAACAGTTTTTGAACCAAACGATACAAAATGGCATCATATGTTAAGTGGAAGAACCTTTTGGGTTCATTCAGTGGTTACAATCAAAAAACCAGATGGTAATCTGAGAATCTACACGGTTTCAAAGGAACTAAATGAAAATATCAAAAGAGAACATTTTCATCTGCCAACTTGAACAACACAGCAAAGCTGCTCTCTAATGGTGCAGCCAGATTCTGGCAAATACCTCCTCAAGAGACAAGTTCCAAAATAAATTGTTTTGATTACATAGATTTTTCAGACTTCCTTTTAGCATATGTTCTATACAGAAGTGATCGATAAAATATTACTACATCAAATGTTCAAAGGAATTCCTTGTGTTTGCAGTGCTAGCTTACTGATACAGGAGCCACTGCAAAGACATATGAAAAAAGAGTCAGATATTAAGAACAGAAATAAAGAAAACCTAAAATACATTTAATAAAAATGCACTTTTAGAAGGATACAGTTCAGCAGAGGAACCGAGCTGTTTTCAAAGAAAAAATAAAGTCTCTCACATAAAATTTAAGAATAAGTTGAGAAATGTCAGAAATGGTCATGGTGTTTCCCTGTTTGATGACAATGTTGGAAATTCATCTCAGGAGTCTCTACTACAATAAGATACTGTCTGTGAATTTAGCATCATAGGTATGAATAAGCTCTTTATCAACACAGAAAATTGGGTGTCTGTCCAAAGAAATTTACAGTCTTGTAGATCAAGTCATTTTTTAATAAGAGTTGGAATGAAAAAGAATCTAATCAAGAATGGACAAGCTGGAAGACAGGATGATTTAAAAATTCTCACCACGTCATTGGTGCCAAAATATTTTTACGCAGAACTATCAGAGTTTCCAGGGATGAGATACAAAATGTTCCGAAAGCCATACAAACAGTATAAGAGATGTTTTTCATCTGTAGATTTTACCACAAGCCCATTAAGGTCTTAAAACACAGACTTTAATAAAAGAAACTTTCAAGGGCTAAGTGCTGGGGTTTTAATGCTTTAGTAAGTGTGTATAGATTAAAAGCCTTGACTAAAACAAATAGGAATTCTTTGTCTCAATTTAGCAATGTAGATTAAGTATAACTCTTTCAAGGATACAAAGACTGGTACCGCATTTACAGTATAATTTGAAATTGGAATGTAGCCCAGATAGCAAGATGTTACGAACAAATACAAATACACAACATGCATTTCTCCCTAACAAAGCATTAAGGCAAGTAAAAAGAAAAGAAAGTACAGGTGAACAACTAACTTACTTGTTCTCCAAAGATATCATGAAATATAGTAATGCAGAAAATTATCAACAGATTAGGTTTAAAATGACAACAACAAAAAAACTCTGGTAATAAACTGTTAATCAGAAGCACAAGAACTAAAGTTAATCTAGGGAGTGGAATGCTGATAACAACTGAAGCCAAGAGGCTAGTTTCTTTGAACTCTCATGGTCAGGATTGTCATATACAACTGAAATACATACCAACGCCAGGGTGAACACAATGTTTGAATTGTATAGCACATAATACATAGGATTGTAACTACTGACAGTGAATAACAGCTGAGTAGAAGAGACAGGAAAGGATTTCCTGAGAGATCCTGCCTCATGCTCAGGTCCGGCAGTTGTTCATAAGGAAAAAGAGCACACCATCACATTATTGGGAATTGTCACATTTCTAACATACCTAGCACACATTTCTTGGTGGCATGCTTGCCACCACTACCATTAAAGTCATTCCTCCTACCAGTGATGCCTAATTTGTGCCACAGTCTTTCTAACATTTTGTAAACACTGGAGAGAAGGAACTACATACATAGTAGTACAGTAACAAATTACAAAGAAACATGACTGAGGAAGAGGAAAGCAATACAAATAATAACAGACAAAAGCAAATGGAATAGCAACTTTATTTCTAGGGAAATCTCTCCAGAGGAACCTGAGACAGAACATGGGTAATTTAGAGAATGACTCACTCGCAATAAGAACCTGCTGAAAAGTTGCTTAAAAAACAACAACAAAAACTCACTGTTTTTTGAATCTGCAGTGGGAAAAAATCCTTTCTCAAAGACAAAGACCCATGCAAACCCTATCATGTATCAAATCACCTTATCAGAAAGACATGCCTGTCCCTCAGATCAAATAAAATAACCAATGAAATACACCCACATCTGCCACAACATAAGGTGCTTATAAAGTGAAAATGGTACATACTAATTCAGGAAAGTCATTCTAAACCTCCTCTCAGAAAACAAACAAGCAAACAAACAAAATAAAAACAACAACAAAAAAGTTTTCCTAACCAACAAATCAAGATATCCCAGAAACAAGACTGATTCAAAACAGCATTTACAGTAACTCATCAAATTCTGTAATGAGGAACGACCTACATCTGTCGTGAGTTTCAAACCACAATTAGTAATGCGAACCTGAAGTTCTTGGACATGTTAAGTAAGCAAATAAACAAAAACTAAATGACTACAACTAACTAGGGATTAAGAGATTATAAACATGAATTTATTGTGGTTTCACCAAGCAATATCTTCCAATTGGAGGACAGGGAGGGAGAAGGAAGTTTGCTGGAGTTATTTTTATTGTGATAATTCTTACCTTTTTATCTATTTAAATAAAAACAATTCTGGAAGGGATCTCTCTTAGCTGACTGTGGAAGTTGCTGAGTGATTTCTGAATTAAAACCATAAAGCTCAAACCTGAAAATCTTAGTGTACTATTTAAGCAAACAGTAATAAAAAACAACGAAAAGCAGATCTGAGTGTTTCTTGATTTTTTTAAATAAATAATAAAGCAGCATTTACTGATAAACACCTTTGTTCTTGCAAATCAGCTGCTTTTTGTCCTTTATGTTTAGCTTCTGTCATCATCAAGAAAAAATACAAAGCTCTGATTCAGACTATGATTCATGGCAGAATCAGATCTCAGCACAGAGTAGAAACCCACACAAATTACTGCAGATTTGGATTAATAATATTTTGCGTCAGTTTGACATAAACAATTTAGGAAAGGTAAACGCAAAAAGCAGCTACCAACAGCTAAGTGATTTTTGAATCCACTGTTAAATATAACCCACTGAACAATAACTCTCTTACCTGATAGTTAACTAAAACAAATTTTATCTGACCCCTACATAGACTTTCATATCATCAGTAATGCAGTTGTCTTCATAATCTTGAGTATTCAAGTTTTCTTGCCCTGTCTTTCATATCTTTACCTTAAAAGGTTTCTATTTTGATTAGTGTATTGTATTTTCAGTTAACATGCTATTTTGTGCCTCTAATAAGGCAACAGTAAGGCCCCAACAACCACTCTCACACAATACCTCTGTGCACATTCTCTTTTCCTTATTTGACATCTGTTACATCATGATCGATCTTTAAGCAATGTTTCTAGTATGCAGAATACCATAAATCTTTGTCTAAAATACAAATACATCATAAAATTTGTATAAAATATCAAATATATGATTTACAGATACAGCACCATTTTCAGAAATGTGCAATCCAGTAATGTAGAAGGCAAGGTAAAACTTTTAAGCAGATATAAAGCAAGATATACAAATAAAATAATCCTCCTTGTTGTCTTGGAGGATTTGGAGTCCGACAACCATCATGAGCATGAGACCAGCCCTTACTAAAGGTACATAAACAGAAAATTAGAGACCCCAGATAATAAAACAGCACAGCTCTTTGCTCCCCTGCAGTAACTAGTTACAGACTTCTGGGAAAAAACAGGAATACTGAAAATAGCAATCAATCTCAATCTCATATTTTTGGGATATAAGGCTCATCCATTATGTTTGCTTGCATTCTGCTTCTGCTATCCTCAACAGCTCTAGAATCACACCTGCCAAATTCACTGGAAAATATGTACTCAACTTCATCTAAAGAAGTTAATCCATCTTAAAACTTTTTGAAAAATTTACATATAAAACTATGGGTTTTGATTTCATTCTCAACTCAGATACATTTTTTAAACTGGTCTTCTTTCTTGTTACATAGTTATAATGAATGTTCTTTTGTCATTTTTTTAAGCCAGATTGTCTGCAATTAGTGTAACACCAGCTTCAGTACGTAGAAATTAACACACTCATCATTCACAATGTAAGGTGCCACAGCAGAGTACGTATCTGTTCTACTGAAATATATCCTCAGCGTGCTCTCTACTCCATTTTAATTCTCTTCTTACATAAGAACTGATTCTGAAAATAGCAAAAACTGAAAATACAAAAAATAAATAACGCTTACCAGTTGCGTCAGATTTTAAATTCTTATTTAATATATTGAATAAATTATTTCCAAGGGGTTTCTAAACTGAACTGATTCTTATGCAAAAGCTTTCTTGAAAACAACATATTACTTGATGTTTATGGTTAATTTTCATAACTATTAAATGCAGCATCAATACATACCTGCAATTTCTTCTATGGAGTTAGCTCTCATGTCCAACAAAACTGTGCCATTCAGGATACAGCTTCTCAGCTCAAACAAGCTATGAAGTGACAGTGTGGCAACATAGGGTTTGCTCCACCTCTCTCCACCATCCTCTACATCTTCTTCAAACTTTAACCACCTGTGAAAACAACCAATTTTATAACTCTACTGTGCATAAGAAATGTAAAATGCATTATTTCCATGGGTACTGCAAGAACACTGTTAAACATGTCACAGAGACAAAAAGAAAAGCATTTTAAGAAAGAATTATTGTATTCTACAAAACCTTTGAGTAATTCTCCAGAAAAAAAATATAATACTATGATGGAACAATTATGAAAAGGATAGAGGAGAAGAATTTGTGGCAGAAAAAAACAAAAGCTATGCATAATAAGAAACACAGAACTTTCTCCATTTAGTCTCCACTTGGGAGTGAACACAAAAAGAAGACAGTTTATAATTTAATCACAACAGAGCAAAGAGATATTTTTCATTTAAAGTAATGTGTATTGACATATTGACACTTCATGGAATCTCAATCTATAATCACCACCATAAGCTTTTCACAAAAGACACTGATAAGAACTTTGTTAGCCTGTTAGTTGCTTAATTGCACTAAGCCACTCAGCAAAGGCAGTAAAACATTATGCATAATTTAGGCTATTTTTCATTTAAAAGTTCAGTCACTTAAAATGAAAACCTCACAGGCACATACATGCATGTGCAAACACACACACAGTGTAAACATCTGTGTACAGTCTTTCAAGCCCCAAAATATGTGCCTTACTTGGGTAAAACTGCCACATGAATACCTGAAATAGCACTGTAGAATCCAGTAATATCATCATATCTATTTTGAGTCTCATTTGCCTCTTCCCAGGTTCTGTGTAAATCTGGTGAGACTTCAATAAAGTTAGAGACGTGAAACTCACATAATGAGATCAGTCTTTTGTTATTAGACAGCTAAATGAACTTTCTTGCAATTTTTTAATTGTTTACTGATAAAAATTACACTTAAAATGTTCAAAGAATACTAAACAAACAAACAAAACCCGGAGAAGTCTGTTGACATAAGCAAAACTGTTTTAAATTAACGTTATTAAGTCTTTCAAGCCTACACAGATGTTGCTGTATGGAACCATGCAGCCTGCCAGCTTGGCAAGGCTTGAACAGCTGCAGCCACAGCAGAAGCCTTTTTCACTTGACAACAGCAACAGCACTTGCTTATTTTATGTGGACCAGGCAGCAGAGAAGTAGAGAAGAGTCTCACAGCTTGACAACACTTCCACGATTGTTTCTAGACAGCAAGGAAGAGTAAACCTTAAGACCTCTAAAGCTGAGCAATTTCCAGTGTTCCAATCCCTGCAGCCCAGTGACAGCAGACACGTCTGTCCTCTTCTGTTCCTGCCCCACCCAACTCTGCTCCTACCTCTAAAATCTGCCAGTGTACCCCTATTTTATATTACACTTTCCTCCATGCAGTCACTGTGTATCAGGTCCTTCCCCTTCTGTTGCTAACCTGCAAGTAGCCACCACTTCTGTGACCCACTCATCACCAGCAGATTGCTACATTACTAATGTGCTGCCCTGCTTCTAATTCCACCAGCTACCTCCAAGTGATTCATTTCTCCATCATGTGCATACATCATTTGCCCCCTTCTCTGCTCCTACAAAATCTCCAGTCTCCTGTTTCTAGCTGTATTCTCCTCTTTGTGTTTAAACATTTTTCTCTCCGTTTCCTCTGTACTGGCCAGTTACCACGTCTCAGCTTTGCCCATAAGATGCTCCTCTCCATCAGACTTCTATTCTCCACTTTCTTCACTGCAATCTCTTCTCTCTCCAAACATAGCTGGGCTACCTCCTTTACCTTTTCCATTCTGCCAGGGAAGCAGCAAGGACACAGCACACACAAAAATTTGCCTCCAGAGAGCTGAACCATGAAATTGAGTTTCTAATATGCATATGCAAACAAGGTTTTCCACATGGATATTCAAAAGCAACATCAGTATGTTAAACACACATTAATACACCCCACTGCTACCAAACTCAAAGCCATGACTTGAGGAGATGAGATATAACAAGTCAAGTCAAGAGAATTACAAAGAAGCGGGGTGGTGAGGGAGAGTGTTCATTTTGCAGTTGCGTTTGAACTTCATAAAACAAGGCTGCTCCTAGCTTATTCAAGGTGCCCACGTTTCCAACCTAAAAATGTGCTAGACCTATTTGTGGCCATAACATTCTAAACGTGATGGATTAATTGCTTGCTAAGAGTCTGTAAAACATCCACGGTTTTGCCTTCTCATCTCTTTGTTTCCTATGTTTCTAATCCTTTTAGGAGTTTTATAAGGTTACTATCTTCGTTCTTGGGTATAACCAGTTCTTTCTAGTGTACAATCATTTCATTTTATGCTGATTCAAACAAAAGATTAAAAATCATGCTACATACATACTAAAAACAATGATCCAAGCATAGATTCTTACAGAATCTGATCAGGAATCTCCTACTGTCATTGCCTTCTTGTTCACGTAACTAGTCTTTAACACTGCTTATCTGATTATACCGCTACAGTCTGTCCTATTTTGAACATACTGACCAATGCTAAATAGATTTGAAATGACAGATGAAAGACAAACATGTTCTTAAAAGTTTCCTGAAAACAGGTGACTGAACAAAAACAGGCAACACGTTCAGCATTATAACCAGAGCTTATATCTCACATAACAAGAAAAGTTGAAATCATGACAACAACTTTAAAGTTTGTAGTGTCAATCAGACAGGAAAGTTCAAGCACGGCATTAAAACCCATAGGGAAATATTACTATTGCTCAAACAATTATTCTTGCCATAGTGATCAAATCCACCTGAGTTAATCGATTTGAAGAGTATTAATTTTATGGGTTGCATCCAATTTCCTGCTGTTACTAAAACTTATGTGTTTTAACACATTATCCTACATTTTTACTTAATGAGCTAACAGTCTAATACAGAAACATAAATCATACCCAGCTGAGAGAATTCTACATTTGGACTAAATTTCTATTTTAAGAAGTGTTACATAAGTTTACTCATCAAGTGAAAATCATGTTTATCACCTTTTAGCTTTTCAGAATTATTCCTCTTTTATGTCAGATAATCCTTATTTAACATATCAAATGAGAAACAGCAGCAAAGAACATAAACAAATCTATAATCTTACATACAGTCATTCAATTCTAACTGTTCAAGTGTTTTTTTTAAATCAGAATAACATTTCAACAACTCTCTGAACTCATGCACAAGATTCTACAATAGAAATGGCTTTGAAATCCAAATTCTGGCATGGATCCTAAGTTCGACAATTTTCTACTCTTTCGAGTCCTTAGACAAAAAGAAAAAAAATAATATATTTACTTCTGCAGCTCAACCCCTCAAATTGATATGGTTAATAAACAAAAGCCTTTTATAATTTTCCAGAAAACAATATCAAACCCATCTATATATTGAGCTCCATGTCATGTATACTATGTGCTTGGAAAATATTTAGAACCATCTTGATTTGGTCTGATCAAGGAACAACAGCTTCATTCATATGATTTCTGCTGCTCATAGAGGTATACCAATAATGAGGTTTAGCTCCTCTGTTAGCATATTTGCTGGAACAAAGCATTCCACGGGAGTTTCACCAAAGTATGTTATCATAGGAAAATTATTAAACAGATGTGTGTGTATACATATAACGGATCTTCTACAGTCATCTCCACTGTTTTTTCAGGAGTCAATAAAAGAGTGTGCATACTTCATCGTAGACTTGGTTACAACATTTTGGTGCGTAATATGCAGTGGGTGAAGTTTGAACACAAGTTACTTCATAGTCTGCTATGTCCACAGCAGAGAGCTGGAGTATGCATTCACTTAAAAACCCTCTCAAGACTCAATGCTAGTAGCATAACTTTACAATCTGTATCAACCTCCACATAAGCTTTTCCCTGCGTAGGCTGACTAGAAAATGAACCAAAGTAAACAAGACTGTCAGAAACAAAAACAGAAGTGACAAACCAAAGGTTTCTTTGATCTATATCTTTGGAAGGAATTTTTGATCCATTTGGAGATGCTTTTCACTTCTTCATACACCTGATTTTTCCCTAGAACATCCATTTTCTGATCAGTCTCAATTTACTGAACAGTTTAGTTTCTAAACTATGGACGGAGGTTTAGTTTCATAACAACTCTGCAGCTTCATTAAAATATAAGCCTAAACACTTTCCTCTTGGTTCCGAAGTGTCTATTTTCCTCTTTGCAACATATTCTTGTCTGTTCTGGAAATATAGTAATATTCTCCTGAAATTTTCATTTGATATTAGCAGGTAATTGAGAAACAGCAGTTTGGGTAAAACTTGCTGGAAATTAGCCATTACTTTCCAGCCATGACAGCAAGCAACCATAGGATACATCTGAACATGAATTTCTTTCTTAATTTCTGCAATTTTCAATTGCAATACTGTATGTACAAAACAAGACAAACTGTTGTTTCTTTACAAACTTACTGGAAATATTAAATATTTTTTCAGGATATAAACTATACATCATGCATTCTCTACACAATCGTACAGCTGGGCAATATATAAAAATTATTAAATCAGTAAGATTGACTACTGATTTTAAAAGATTTATATTTTCTCTGTCTTGACATCAATTAATACAGAAGAACTTACTAATTTTACCACCTCTATACCAATAGAACCAAGATATTTCATTGTGCTTGATGACTAATTCCATGGATGGGACAACTTAAATCAGATCCTTGAATGGAGTTGGCTATAGCATCGATATACTTTGTTTGCCCCTACTAATTCACCTGCAGGAATACTTTTGTTCATTGGAAATGTTAGTCAAGAATTGGAAACTGAAGAATGTCAAACCTTAGAGACTCCCATGTGCTGGGGGGTGGGGAGGAAATCTACAAAAGGACTTACTCTTCCAAACAAATGAAATAGGAATAGAGCACATTTACATAAAGAACACCAAGTTTCAGTCAAATCTTATCTGCAGCTCCCTTTGATATGTTACTATTTTGATCAAGCGAGAACAAAATGTCTCAAATAGTTTTACAAGTTTGCTCAAGATACATATATATATATTTTTTTTTTTTTTTAAGGCTGAATTGTTCATGCAATTTCAATCAAACAGAAAAGAGGAACATATGGATTAATTGCATCAGAGTTGATCCAACCCCTTGTTCCAGCAGCACTTGGTGAAATGAATATTGAACCACTTAGTGACATCACTCTCACTAAACACAATTAATGACTGAGTCTCCCCCTGTATCACTTGCCTTTGAATTAATCTACCTGGAACTATGTCCAAAACCACACAACAGAACTTACAAATACTTCTAGTAGTATTTTTCACACAGATGGACAAAATATAATGAAGTTGGTACAGCAACAAATTCAGAGTTTATCCTTTCCATAACATGCTTTTAATCAAATCAGTATTTCTCAAGTCTTGGATCAAGCACTACTACCAAAAATACTTTACTGAAAGTACTTTACAATAGCATAGATAATTCCAGATGAGTGTTCAGTTTTATGTCCTACACAGATTTGAATATTTCCTTACCTGTATTGGAAACACTGCTTGTCATGCATACTAGAAGATTATTTATCTTTTTTGTATTAGCACCTTGTCATTCTGTTTTCTACTCTGCGCATCACCACTCCTTCTCCCATCTCCAATGTATTAGTTTCTAAGTATCTGATCTTTCATATTAAACACCATCTCATTTTTACTACTGTACTCGAAGTCATCTTGTTCTTTGTGTATATCTTTATCTATTTTTAGACTAAAACTACCTCCAAATTTCTCATCATCAGCAAGTTTTATTACTGTAACTCTTTGCTTCATTCAATAACAAACCTATTTAATAACTAATTCTTTCTGTTCCTTGTCACTTTCCTCCAGTTTCGTCTTTCAGCATGACCTGCTGCACCTCTTCAATTAGCTCCTTACCCACTAATATAATTTTTATTAATTAAACTGTCTTATTGCAAATTCTGATTGCTGTATCACATCAAATGCTCTACTAAAACAAATAAATCAGATCTACTGTTTTTCCTGTCCAAAAAAAAAAAAAAAAATCAATTTTCTGATTAAAAAGCATTATTACGTTAGTCTGACATGATACACCACTGAATTGTGCTTTATGCAATTTTCCATTTAGTTCCAAGTCTATAATTATTCTTTCTTTCAAATATTGTTCTAAGCCTTGCATACTTCTGAAATCCAACTAAAAGGCCTGTGTTTGTTCAGACCATTTTTCTGCTTTCTTTAAGAGTGTTGCTGTGTTTGCTTAGTACAACAACCCACCTGATAGATTCACAGAAAGACAGGATTTACAATACTCATGAAGTTCGTGTTCTTCCGTCTTTCTAGAATGGAAATTATTGCACCCTCTGATTTGCACAGATAAGGCACCTTGATGCTTGTTTCCATCTTGGATTTGGTCATTTCACTGCCATATCTTACTTTTCTAATAGTAAGCCACCCCATGTCAAATGCTGTCCAAGATTTTTGGATCCAAAATGAAAAAGACCATTTATCTTGACCAGCTCTTTCTGCATGGCAGCCCCACTCTTCATCTCATTTGTTAAGCTAAACATTTTCTTTCCCTATTTGTTTATTTATGTTCAATGTCTATATGTTGGTCTTCCAACTTTCAGTACATCATGTACTTTCTGAGCTCCAAAATACAGTTTTCTTGGCTGTTTTTTCCTCTTCTTTTTCAACAATCTTAGCTTATTTCTGTTTAACAAATTTTGATTCTTTACTTGGCAAATTACAATAGGAAGGGCTATACTTACAGATAGATCAATTTAAATCTCTTTATTTCAACTATTCCTTTTAAGCTCTATTTCAATTAGCTATTTAAATTAATGAAAATGGTTATAATTTGTCAGAAACACAATTCTTTGGTGATTTGCAAAGGGAATTTTTAGTTAAACAAACTGTTATTTACCTGTTAAAAATGACATAACCCATTGGTATTTTATTTTTTTTTTATCACTACATGAACTGATACCCTTCTTAGAAGAGGTCCTATATGTCCCTAATCAGTATGAGAATACTGCAAATAATTACCTTGATTAGATTTTCTCTCCCCAAATATTAATAAGATTATTTAGGAACACTACTACACTACTTTTATAGCACAATCCCCACATGAGAATTTTCTACATCTAAAGATCTATATTTAGCTTCTGTCCGTCCCTCCTATGGACACGTAAGAGAAGGGAAGGTCATAGAAAATTTTGTGGCCCTCTGGGAAAGTAGGAATTTGCAGTAAAATTAAAGGCAAAGCGAACAGCCCATGTACATAATTTCTCACAAAATCCTTTCAGCAATTCCACATTTTTTATCCTACTGTAGCCAAAGGTCTGGTCCACAGATTTCTGGGCAACTTTAAGAGGTATTTAAATTTCTAAGAAGAACAGTGAAACTAAGTGTTTGTGATACCTCATTTAGATGTCTGAGGAAATAAGCAGGCAAAAACAAATTTATTTTCCAGTATTAATGTATTTTCAGCAGAAATGCAATCTAATCAGTCTTGTTACAATAATTTGGCAGAAGCAAAATAATCCAGCATTAAATATTCAAAATCTCAAAAGTAACTGTTCATTGTTAGAAAATGTGAAAGTTTTTTTGCTCCAAAAGTAATGTTATTCCTGTTTTAACCATTTATCAGCTTCTTGAGGATTCAAACGTAATATAAAGTTTGAAAATCTATTAAAATGATGAGCTAAAGTATGAATAAAACCAATAATTCATTATTTGTATATATAGTATGTTTACTTTGATTTTTCCCTTGATATTCGTTCTGACCTATATTTAATAAATCCAGATGAAAACATTTGGCTCTGAAAAATAACAAATGCTGTAATAACACTAGCAGTCTAAGGATTAAAATTATGGTTTTATTTAAGCTGTATATCCAGAATCTGTTGCCACAGTTTTGAAATCATTCTTCAGAACACCAGCAGCCAATAGCTACAGATAATTTTTAACAAATCATGTAAACACTTACCTTGCCGTTTCCCTCCACTCAGCATCCTCTCCTTCACGCCAACAAATTTCATCAAGCTCAGTAAAGAGATCATGAGGAATGTGCTCCTCATCATCATCTTCCGTTCCAAGAATAAACTGCACCCTTTGTGATGGAGTATCTGGAAAAAGCATAAAGATATCACTTTTTTTCGCCAGAGAAAGCAAATTCCTAACATTTCATAAGATTATTGAGACACTTTCTCTAACTTCACTTGCTGCTACACAAAAAACATGATCATACTTATATTGTAAAAATATTTATACACAAACTCTTTCAGATTCAGATCTCTATTTACAGTAGTCGTCTAGTCAGCAAATTAAATAAACTCATCTAAAGATGGAATGTGACGTACAGAAGTACTGAGTATTAGAAGCTGAAATGGTATCTCACAGAAAAGAAAAAAGAAGTAGCATAGATAGAGCTGATTAAAGTAATTTACTCCATTGTTACAAAAAAAAAGAGCCACATAGTAAGTCTGTACCTATAGACCTAGCACAGCTCACAAATCTGGCCTCCTACATTTGCATCCTTTGTTTTACCTAGCAGGAGAAAGAATCCAAAAAAAACTCTGATGTCAATATTTAACTGGGAACTCCAACCATCACTTGACCCTTTTAAAATGGTTGTTTCAGATGACCAAGTTGCTAATCTGATCCAACTTCCCCATTTTATTCTTCCTGTATCTGTCTTCCCTTTACATTTCCATCATCATCTATTTTACTTCATAATCCTTCACTTCAGACCACTCAATATACTTCGGAGACATACTATTTTTCTTTCATATTACTCAGTAAATTTCTGGAGCTCACAGAACACTTTAATGTTCCTTATATTCAGCATTCACAGCTCAAATGTTTTAAGTCTAAAATAATTAAAAGGAAAACAACACTTATTTGCTTATTTAAATGAAAATCTCAGACTAAGAAACTCAGGGTGGAAACCACTCTCTCTAGAAATATAGTTATTTTTTCTGCTAATGAATTTTAGATTTCTGAGAGGAACCAGAAGTCCTTTGTGATGGCTGATAGGGGCCAGGCTGCCAGTCAAACAAAAAAATTACTATGCAGCAGAACAGCTCAGCAATTCCTTGAACACTGTCTAAATGACGTTCTGTTTTACAACCATATTTGTAAGACAAGCTACACTATTCCCATCCAGCAGTGAAGAACATCTCTGAACAGGACACTCAAAGTCTTTGTATTTTGGAAAAACTGAGATGATAGCACTCACTGAATGTTAAAGAGCAAGTACAGCACTGGTCAAAAAGAATTAAATGTCCAACTGATGCAAGAGATGAAATTCAACAAGATATCTCTTTTGTAATAGTAGTAAACTTACTACACCAATGAAACACTAACAAGACAACGGTTTTCACTTGAGGCTTATTCTCCTTAACACAGTGTAAAGATACAATATGGTAAAGCCTACTGACTTTTTCCACAAAGAATGGAAAAAAACAGGGTGAGATATAGGAGAGTAGGAAAAGAAAAAAGGCTCAAGTACTACTAAAAGCTCTAGAGAACAGAGCTGCAGGGGGACAACTAAGGGGACAAAAATTACTTTTGGTAAATCATTAAAAAACAGAAGTAACCTCCACTTTACCCTTTCTTTTGTTGCTCATTTCTCTCACTGTTCTCTCCTTTTTTCTTTAACAACATTTCAAGCTTCCCATTATTTTAGACCCCCCTTTCCAGGCTCTACCATTTTTTTAATATCCTCCAGGATATTCATATCCACATGTTGGTACGTTCTAGGGAAGGAAAAAGTAAATGCAAACATCAAGATGTGATCAGAGAGTAGGACGTGCATTCTGGTGAAGTCTGCAATTTGTTAAGACCATTTCTCCGAAGGAAAAAATTCAATGAGATCTGAACTTACAAAGGACAAGCACATATGACTAGTGACAGACCATAGAAAGCAAGCTACTGGTAAACAGCTGGACTGCAGTGAGAATATGAGAATAGGCACTGCCAAGAACATCCCGTACCCTTGGTAAAATCAGCACTAGGAACTGATTTACAACAACAGCTACTGCTAAGTAATATATGAGTAGAGTTGTATAGCAGAGCTGCCGTTTTATGACAGTTGTGATACTCATGCAAAGGCACACTTTCAATGTGGGAAGGAAAGCAGAGGATTTCTGAATTCAGGTAAATAGCAACAATACCTTACTGCTGTGGTTTGCTCAGAGTCTTCTGTCTGACATACAGCTATTCTTCTGACTACAGTTAAAAATTTACATAAATGAAAAAAATGCACGTTCTCTTTTCCTTGTTAACACACCAGTGAAACTAACTGCTAGATTCTGGATATAATTTTTTTCTGGATATAATTTTTGCTACTTCAATTTGTATTTGCTTCTGAAACATGCAAACCACAGCTTAATTTTCAGACAAGTTGGAAACTGAAAAAAAAAAAAAAAAAGGTTAGGTTTGTAATACAATGATTGTATTTTAAGGACAAAATTCTAACAGAATTAAACAATAGCAACATGATAAAAAAATAGATTTGTTGGTTCTACTTCTGAAACTGAGTTAACAGAATTACATGTGAGTAATGCCAGATGGATTTGGCTCTTACTCATGGGAGTAATAAACATCAAATATGTCATTAATGTGTTATATATAAAATGAGTAATGTGTGATTTAAAACCAATATGAAAGAATACTTCAATTGCTGACTGTCAAACTGTGATAACTTAATCCTCGGTGTAAAAGCATAATATTTGCAAAATAGGAGACTCAATTTTTTTCAAGTCTAGAAAAACAGAAACTGGTTTAAATACATCACTCCTTCAAGTAGTAAAGCCAGATTAGAAAATAAAATCTTCATTTTATTAACCATACTTCTATAAAGAAATGGAAGTAATATAGACTAAGCTAAAATGAAAATAAATGAATGGAACTAATTTGTTAAATAATTATTTCTAACACTGCAGTCATTTTATAACAGAGCATAGAGAAATTAGAATCAACATGAGTTTAAAGTTGAACAATAAGCAGCTGATGGTTCTCCCAAGTAAATGGCTCATCACCAGCTCAGGAAATCCTTCAGGACCAGCTAGGATTGCACAGAAAGCAGTCTGGTACATGATGGGAGCACGAGTACCATCAATAACCACCCGTGCCTGGCTAATGAGCCATCTCAGTCAGGAAAAGTTGAAGCAGCTTTCTATTTGCTAAGGCTCCACCAGCCCATAGGAGCCCACTGCTAATGCTCACATCACCCACGTAACACTCACACAGACACCCAAACCACCTCTGATAGCTCAAATTCAACACCCACATGAAAAACCTAAGAATTCCAAGTTTAAAAATTTGTACCTTCACAGCGCTATCAAAAGTGTAGAAATTAAGAGGTGGTGGATACAGTATTGTCAAAAGCATGAATTCACTCACACTGGGATTCAGTACCGCAGAGAGGAAGTGAACCTGACATACCACTTCAATTACCTTCAATGTAAAGTCATTAACATCCCTAAGCCAAAAGGAAGATACAGACATGCCAAAAGAACAGAGCTGAAAGCCAGAACTGCTAATAACTTAATTCCCAGACGAAAACAAGCAAAGCTGCTTCCTGGAACAGCACCGAGTGCAGGCCGGGAGGAACAATGGCCTGTACCGCCATCCTGCCTCATAAAACACACGTCGGAAAGAACCATGACTGGCATTTTCCTCTTTTAAGCCACCCCAACTACAACCACACTTCTTGATCAGCACAGCTCCCTCTTGCCTAAGGGAACAAGGTGAATGCAAGACTCAGGGTGGGGTAAAAAAGAATGGTTTTTAGCCCCTCCACGTAAGCCCGGCCCAGAGAAGAGCCTGCGCCAGCGCTCCTCTCAGGGCGAACTGCAGCTACTCCTCAGCACAGAACTGCACGCACTCTGGCCAAGCCATGCCACAAACAGAAACAGAGCTTTGGGTGCATACCACATGTATTCCACATTTTGTCCTCTACTCTTGATTAACTCTAAAAAGGGTACAAAGATGTATTTCTGGGAATACTTACTCTATTACCTCACTTGTCAGAATAGGATTCAGCATTTCTAAGTCTGCTGGGAACCCGCATTCCAGATCAGTATTAACAGGCTAATACTTTCCACGGGGGTCAGTAGATAGAGGGATGAAAAGTTATTTTTCTAAACTAGGAAACACACTAAACATTAAAATAAAGTTTATATTACAGAAGTTTGCATAAGGTAGTAAACATCATAGAAAAGATTTAGTTACTGCCTCATGCCCTTGTGCATTCTCATTAAATTAATATTAAATACACAAACTTTTTTTGGTTGCTCACTGCATGTGACAGGCTGCAGACAGGGTGTGAACTGGTGTAACATAGTTGACACGGACAACAATTCACCTCAGGTGAAGAGGAGGTGGAGTGAAAAATTCCAAGGATCATAGGAAAGACAGCAGCACCTCAGACACAGACAAACATTCCTTCTCCTCCTGCTTGTGCCCACCAAGGAAGCGATGGATGGGGGGCTCTCCCCCACCTCCATCCTGTGCGGATGAGACATTGCCCTTCAGCTCAGCAATCAGCAAATGTAGGGATCATAATTTTTTTTTAAATTATGAAACATGAAACTAAAATAAAATTTACATTACTGAAGTACATATAAAATAGTAAACACACAACACGCTTCTGAAAATCTCTTCAAAAGATCTTAGAAACTCTGTGTTAGGTGGGAGAAAGTACATTCCCTTGCTTGCTTCTGTTTTCAGGAAACTGCATTTTCCTCACATTAATTGTTTCCATTACCTCAGGGCTGTGACAAATAATCTTATCTTTTGTATCTCACAATATGGACAATCCCCAAGCTTCTATTTCTCTTCGCTAGACTCTTTAAACTGCTGTTATGATACATTACTATAATCCAGATTTACTGCAATCTGTTCCCTAGCTGCCCAGAGATCCAAACTTCCAAGTTCATCCTTTGGCAGACAAAGCATATAGTTAAGGGTAGGGGAATTCTCCTACAACTGTACTGTTTACAAATAAATTCATTTTCCCCATTAATATCCCTTTGAGGTTTGAGATTAGCTACTGCACATAGTTAGCTTAGTCCTTTGGTTATACTTCCCCCTAGCCCCTCTAGAGAAGTCCCCCTTTGCAATTCACATTTTTGCTTGCATTACCTTCCTGTCTACAGTCCTCTGCTCAGTTCACCTCCAGGCCGACTCAGCTTCCTTTGCCACATCTTGTATTATGAATTACAAACTTAAGCCTCTTTAAAACTGGAGAAATATTAAAGCCAGGTTTTTCAAAAACACAAACCAAACCTTGCACAAGTCCTGCTGTTGTCTAGTCTTAGAAGACACTGCACAATACTGAAATCAAACCCCAGTCCTCACAGCTGTGTTCACTTTACCCTCACAAAATTTGCCCTTAAAAAGACATGCTGCAGAGAGCTGATGTCTTGCTATTCTACTCCGTTCTATCCCAAAACAGAAACCACTCAAAATCGACACTAAAATCCACGTGCATACCAAGTAAGTGTAAACCTACCAGACAAAGGGAAATCTGCACCATACTTTCATTGCCACAACTGGCAGAGCTGACAGAGCTGTCCCCTCTAGCTTGTAGCCTTGCACCAGCAGGTGCTGGCCCCCATTACCCTCCCAGCAAATAGCACTGGGGAGCTGCTACTGCCTAGAGACAGCTTTTTTGCCAGCTTAGTTTTAACCTGAATCAATTCTTTAATTTAATTCACGGAGCAGCCACAATACTTGCACCACAGGAAAGCTGTGGAGGAGGGTAGCTTAAAGCATGAACCTGGGGCCTTAAATACAACAGCAACATTTCAGCTGTAACAGTAGCCCTCTTCAGTACAGTGAACAGCATTGCTGCGTTTTAACTACGGTAGATAACTTCACTGGATTTCTCTTTTCTCTTTTTTTCCTTCCAAAAATTATGAGGCAAGATGGTAGAAGTCAAGATGTTGTAATTGCTTAGCTTCCAGTTTTTCTACCCAAAAAAGCCCCTCCATGAGAAAGTCACATAATCTAAAAATTATGCAAAGGCACATCGTTATGGCAAAATGGAAACATCTTGAGCAACCTCATCCCATCAAGAGGCAACAGACACACAGTGAGACAAAGATATGGGGAAAACAAAAATAAAATTTCATTAAGTAATCTGCGCCCCCAAATGACAGGGCTCACTCGTTTTTCCTCCACTAAATACATATTCCACATATTAATTGTCTACAAACTCTGAATCTGCACACAGAGAACATTTGGGTTATTTTTGAAGAGTGACAGTAGGAGACTAAAAAAAAAAAAAAAGCTTCTGCGCTGCCATCAGAATGTTCTAAAAACATTATCTGCAGAAACCATCCCTCAGAAAGTAGCTGGTACAGCTTTCCCAGACAGGATTCAGAGTGATTACCAGGAAGCTTCCAACCATGGGTATTACATTGAATACAGGTGTTTTCCAGCCATTTGATACAAAGAAAGCTGTTTAAAAACTTGTTTTTCATTAGATTGGAACCAGGTGTGCACCTGTCCACTCTGAGTGGGGGCAGGCACAGCCCCACAGCACCATGTGCACAGTGCAGCTCCCTGAGTGCAGAGTGATAGCAAAGCAAGATCTGCACCTACGGAAACTTCACAGATGAAGTTATAAATTATGCATCTATAAATTATGACCAAAAAAAAGCTTTATCCCATGCTTGGTTAACTGAGCAGTACGGATTACTTCACGTCTTAATATTTCAGGCCTTTACTTCTTCCAGCATCTCTATTATTCAGTTCTTGCATCTCTGTCTTTATTATACCTCCTTTCATACTTCACTGCTTCAAAACATTGCTAATTTATTCTCTTGTAACACAAAAATCCTCATGTATTTTTCTGACTTACTTCAAAGCACTGTTTTCCATCAGCTGGTTGCACAGTGCTTATTTTCTCTATCTTTCTTCTTGCACCTGCTTGTTGAAATGCTTTTTCTTTACCATCCTCCTCCCCATTTCCCAAGAATGCAGCCTCCTACTATTCAGCAGAAATGCGTTAAAAGGGCTCTATGGTGAGAGGAAGCTAAGCACATTTCTGCATGTTAAATTAAGTCAGAATGACTCGTGAATTAAGGGATTATTTTGGATCGGTTCTCTTAGGTAGTACAGTCCCTCATCTTGAGTTAGGCATCGAGGAGAGGAAGTGCATTCGCCTTCCTCACAACTTCCCTGAGCCTCTGGGTTCTGTTACAACCTTGGGGTCATGGGGAATGAGAGATAAGAAGCATGATTGCAGTTTAGTGGATTCAGATTTAGTAAGAGAATTATCCTTTACTCCCTCTGAGTAAATAAATTACAGAAAAACTATGCTTCTTTTCTCTGTATAAGTGATGCTTCTCCCCTGACAGCACAGCAAGCTGCCTAAAACTCCTGTAAGGAAAATCCTCAGCAAAAGCAAGGATGTGGATGTAGACTACCAACAATGAATAATTTTGTTTGCCTGCTCTGACTGTGATTAACCCCTCCATTCTGGTATAATTTTAAGCTTTACAAAGACAAATCTATTTCACTGTTGGGTAGAGGATGCCACATTTCTGCCTGGATGGACAGATATCAAAGCTCAGACAAAGTCTGTTTCTCTGGCCAAGCTTCCAGGAGTCCAGATAGCTGTGGGAAAAATTCCTCAAATTTTACTAGTCAGATATTATTTCAGGGTGGAAAATTTGGATATTTCCAGATTTTTCTGAATGTTTGATAGTTCTGTCTTTGGCTCCCTTAGAAAAATAATTGTAATCACTCAAGCATTTTAAAGATTATCTTTGGCATTCTGGATCTGAAGAAGACTGAGATGTTTCTGGCCTATATCTTTTCTGTCTTGGGCATTATAAAAGTAATAATTTTGTGTGCCAAGACTCACACACCCTTTAAGTGGTAGCTATACTTCCTTCATAAGTGAAAATGTGTCTTACAAAAGTGCAGTCTTGCATTTATTTCAAACAAGTATACCTGTATTATTGCTATTCCACTCTTGGAGCTCACTTGAATATAGGTTGATTTTCACTCTACATAGGATTGCGTTGAAGAGCACATCTTGTTTGCACAACTGTCAAAGACTATTAAACTGAGCCAGTGTAGTTTATTTTTACTTTTGACATTAAGAAGGACACGAGCCTAGGTCTCCAGAAGTTGAAAGAACAGAGCTAAATTTTCAGCCAAAATGTGTCACATACTGGCACTTAAATAAAACCAGATGACTCAACAGAAGACATCACTTCATAGATTAAGATATCTCACTTCTTGGCTAATGTAACTTTCAATTGTTTCTTTTTAATCTGACATTATATGTATATATGTATATTCTATTTGAAAACTATTTAATAATTTATGAACTCTGTTGTTTTCCAAGAAACTGATTTCAATATAGTATAGGGTCTTCATACATTTGAAATACATTCCAGACAGAACCAATTCAGCCAATTTTTTCTTCAGCCTTAAAAACTTCTCATATCTAAGTTTGAAAAAATCTTTCTGCTTCATTCTCACGAATGTGAAATCCTTGTGAAATACTTGAGTATTTCAAGGTCTTTACAATACACTTACCCATCAGCATTTATAATCTACTTGGTCTAAAGCTTTCAACACACATAATATATACCTAAAATTAAAATAAAATCTTATAATTACTATTCTGTAACCTAAAACTACATTCACACATTTCTCTAATGATTTAAAAACATTCTTCATTTGCTCACTGACAAATGGTTTCCTATACATACTTCCATTCTATTTTTAGTACTTATTTTAGCCTTGGACATTTCAGTACACATGCTTTTACACGTTTTCGGTACACATGAACAGCAAAGAATATTCATATGTTTTAAGACAAAGCTTGCCTAATCTATTCATTACTACCTTTTCCTGCTTTCTATAGTGTTTTTGAATTTAAAATTTTGAGAACTTCAGAAGTTTTGTGTTATTGTAAGGTTTGTTCATTGAAAGGTATTTTTTCCCATTTGCTCTCAAGTCCTCAGGAGACTCATCTCATAATGGCACCTTACAGTATCATGTGAGGAAAAAAGCAAACGTAATCTGGATCGTTCACATCTGTTAAAACACTACAGGTTCAGTGACATCAGCATTGTTACAAAACTAATTGTAAAGAACCACAACTCCTCTATGTTGTTTTAGGGGCAAATACTCCAGAATCTTCACTGAGCACTACTGGTGCCATACAGCACTTACTCCACCTCAGTGGTCAAAGCACTCTACTTTTATGTGAACACTCATGGACAGTCTCCTACAGCAATAGGAATTACTGAGGTTTCTCACTAATTAACCACCCCTGGTTGCTGACATTCATCAGAAGAACAAATCTTGGCTCTTCAGCTGGGATGAGATGGGCTCTACTAAGTCCTCCAAAAACTCTGCTCCTAATGATATCACAACAATAACAGGAGGACAGACCATGCATAGTTGTACTGATGTTTATTACTAAAAGACTTACACAGAAATAAAATTTAACTTACCAAAAGGAGGAGATTCTCTCCCATCTTCTAATCCCGAATCTCGCTCTCTGTCTCTCTTTCTGTGTTTATGTCCACGGTGCCTATGGCGTCTGTGACTCTTTCTTCCACCCAGTGGCACATGAACTCCAATGAACAATGTTCGATGGCCTATAGGTAAAAAAAACAGTTACCTTTTAAAAAGGGGCTGTGGCAAAATAATAAAAATATTAGTAACTATAATATCATTAATGATGTGATTATTATAACTGTAATAATATCAATTATTGTTATATTAGTAGTTGTAATATTATTAATTGCAATGAAGATAATATAGTGTCACACATACACAACTTCCTGATACAGGACAAAATCCCAGTTTTGAAGTCCATGTGATGCAGTGCCAGATTTAAAAAAAAAAAAAACAATTTGCATCTGTGTGTGCGAACTTTGATTAAAGCCAGACAGGTGTTCTGTAAAATGTCTTCCAAAACAGTAATATCACAGAGACACATGGATCTCTTTGCATTGAACATTTGGTAAAGTTGCTGTTTGCCTTGTGCGTACAGGAACTTTACAAAACTCATTGCTATTTATGAGCCAAACCTCGACAGAATTCTTGTGGGAAATTCACTGAAGGAAAAAAAAAAAAAAAAGACTGAAGAAAGAATAAAACACCATGGAAGCTAGACTACAAAATCCCTGTGCAAGGTATTATACTGACATCATATTTAATCACATCGTAAATACATAGCTGGTAGGTTAGGGTGCTTTCATTTTTCCTATTTTATTTCAAAAAGTAAATGAGAAGGTACACATTGCTACGCTTGCCACCATCTTTGAGCCTGAGGAATTTATGTTGCTGATCAAGCCCAGAAGATTTAGCTCCCTTAGCTATGTGGGCTAGCAGGATCAGAGCACACAGTAAAGCATTCACAAGGGGGAGAGCACAGGGGAAACATGTAGAAAGCACCAAAAAAGAGATCAAATGGGAAAGGAATCATGACTCACTACAGGCAGATCTCCTACATTTACTCAGCAGAAACACATAGTCCAGATTACTCATCTCAAATAACATTTATTTTCTCCTTGAAATGAGCATAACACAGCTAGTGGATAATTGCTGCTTTGCTGCACTCATTCGGCAGTGTCAATCATCTGAAAAAGGTCAAGAACATTAAACTAAGGTAGCACGTGATCTCTAATCCCATGGAGACTCCAGTGGGGGCAGAAACCACAGTAAGGCAGCTATTTGTCACAATACATCAAAGAAATTCAAAGCCGACAGGAAGTCTCTGCAGAGGCAGAACTAAACAAGCTGGAGACCAGGCTCTGGACACCACACTAGTTTATTTCCTCAACTTTGGTTGGTGTAGAGGAGACTAGAAAGCAGACATCAGTTTTTGGGACTATTCTTGTATGGTCAGGACATTTTTCTGAAGCAAAGGCCATGAGTTGAAAATGTATTTATTTAACATACCTCTTTGTTCTTACTTATTACATTTAACCCAACAAATTATTTAAAGAGAACTGCTGCCCTTGGTGTATTTCAAATGTATTGCAATCAGTGATGCATGAAACAAGGAAAAATGCATTCCATAAAAAGAATTCATTAAAAAGATACCAAAGGACAGCAGGAATGTGGTACTCAACACATTCTTGTTCACTTCCTTGGGTAGAAAAAAAATCAAAACAATGTTTTGAGATAAATTTAAATAAAATATATGTATTGTATAAATTATATATATTATTTATATACTATATAAATGCAAATAATATAAATATCTGAGAAAATACATTAATATACAAAGATGATTTACAATCTGAAAGTTTATTAAAGAAATACAATAGGCTAATCTGCTCTGCAATGTCCTTTATACAATTCTACAAATCCACTGTTAAATTGTATAAATAATTTATTTTAAAAAAGATTGTTCTCAATCAAATTGCACATACCCAGGGAACAAAACTTAGAATATAGTGTGAATTTAAATCTATGCATTGATAGCGTTAGAGGCTTTGGCCCCTTGCAGTTTACCTTCAAAGCATTAAAACACTCCATAAGTAAAAATATTTTACGGATTAAAGAAACAAGAAACATTGTTATAAAGTGCTTTTTTAATTTTACAGGATTAATAAATCCAAATTATATTATAAAATATTTTAAAGGGATCCTGTTAATTACATTTAATTTTTAGACAGATGAAAGCACAGATAAGCTCATGTAAAATTGGGATTTATTCTAAATTTCTGAAGAAAAAGGGTATTGTGCTGTGAATACATGGAGGTATAAAATCTTTGCCCTAGAAAAGACAAAAATGAAACATACATTATTAACATAAACCCATCCTGCAGAGACATTTCTCAAAATAAAATCTAAGTACAGGGTTGTTTAGGGTTACTGTATTCCACAGAAGAAATTTTTCCTTACACCTAGATTTTATTTTAAGAACCAGTAGCAAATTAACTATGCAAAAAGGCAACTTCAGAAAAGCAAACCTTTTCAGCACAGTGCTTGAAAATGACAGACCTAAAAACCTTCAAAACAGCATTCTGAGTCTTTAAAACAGAAGCTTGTTCTAGGCTACCTAACTTATTCATGAAATAAACGGAAAGGAAATTAATTTAGTGGGACTTGTAAAGCTTTGAAAACACATATCTCATTGTAATTAGTGGTGTTTGATGGCCTAACTTGGGAACTTGTGGGAATCGGAAATCCCATTACAGTTGTCTGAATGGACGTGACATTGCAAGAGAAAATACAGATGGAGAGAAAGGAATTTACGTGCTTCCTTTAATTTAGACAAATCAAGATCTTTTTAATGGAATGCTAAGAGTGCGACCTTTTTTGCCCCAGTTCCTCTCATTCTCCTTCCAAACAACTGTACACAGAAAACAAACACACGCACACACTTGGTAGGCAGAACACACACACGAAGCACTTTCACCTCCTTGTTTCCCCATCAGTAGAGGCTCCACAGGTCTCCATGCATCAAAGGTGTTCTTTCAGTGAACCAGGCAAGCCGGTGCCTGTTGCATAAAAGGGGGCTGTCCTGGATCTAGACATTCATGAGCTCCTGGTGCCCACGATACGTCTGCCTCTGCTTCTTCCCACCAGCAATGATTCAGCTCTGCCTTGGGCCCCTGCTGAGACCCAGGCTTACAGGTCACTACTCACAGGCACGATGGGCAGGGGCAGATGGCTCTTGAAACATTTCCAAAAAGAGAGCAAAGGCAGGCTTTTGTGACCTACTAAGGAAATGCACTACAAAGTCAAGATGCCTTGAGAGAGAATATTGCCAGTGGTTCAAGTCAAGTCCCCAATGACAGCTGACCTCAGCAGGAGAACTGGGGGTTCTCACTCCTCTAGAAAACACTCACTGCCTTGAAGCATCTTTTATGTGTTGCCAGCTACAGCTGAACCAAATGCAGTGTTCTGTGTACTCAAAATGAACAGTGAGGTAGAGACAGAAAACCAGCAGTCCATGTAGAGTTTAAAAAAATGCCTTTTTCCTTATAGGAGAAAAAGTGAGTATGGTGAATTGTGTAGGAGTTGAGAGTACATGACTCATTATCCGTTATTGTAGTGCAGCAGGGAGGCAGAGCTAAAGAGAAAGCAGAAAAGACAAAAGCTGTGCTTCCTAAACCAACAGTTTACACGGCTGTCTGTGGATATTGTTTGCTCAAGGGCCATTTTTCACCTTTCTGCCATGCTGTTATTTGAAGAAACTGACAAAGTCTCCCCATTTTTTTTAGAACATACATGCAACTTTTGTTCTAGGTTAAAATGCAACAGAAATTATACAGAAATCTTTAAAACCATATCTCTGGCCCAAGAAAGCATTAAGGACATATTGAATACAGAGCATGAGAGCATTGCTCTAAAATCATTACAGGACCTTTTTAAAGGGCACTGATCGATCACTGCCTTCCCAACTAACACATCCTTTTAACAAAACATTTTTCCAGGTTGTAGCTGGACTATAAAAACATCTTTTTAACTGCATTCATGTCCACTTCCTACTTCCCTATGTTGCTCCAGAGGAGTCCAAAGACACTGCGTGCACAGTCCTATGACAAGATCAGGCCTCAGACCTTCCAAACAACTAAAAAAAAAAAAAAAAGTCAGCAGAAACAGAATGTAAAAGGATCTCCTCAGACATGCGTGCTTATTCCACTGCTGTTTATCTGAGGAAGAAAGTGACCTATATTTCTATTAGTTACAAGCAAGGAAGAAAAAAACAAAGAACAACTATGTAAAGAACTAAATATTTCTATCTCGTGATGTTGCAATTTTGTCATGCACATTATGCAGCTTTCTCTAATAATGGTGAATGGTCTGATAAAAATGAGTGAGATTCTACTAACAGATTGTGAAAATTTCACTGAAATATTTTGTAGGTACAAATGTCCTCATGTTGCGATCGTGACCCACAACATCATGCAAAGGTCAGAGCAGAACAAATTCAACCTTTCTCTGCTCACACATCTTCCATGAACATAGATAGCTTTTTATTATGGAATTAGTTGTTTTATGTCAATTTCACTTATTGGAATTTTACGGGGTGAAATATTTGGAAATATTAGCTCCCACAAATATCGAACAGGTTTCTTTTCAGTGGAGTTCAGAGCAAACTAAAACTTCAAAACCCAAAACAACAAAATACCGTTGTTTTCAGCCAACGCTATGTGGTAACTTCTCTGCTTTCATTATTTCAT
Organism: Cygnus olor; assembly: GCF_009769625.2. Classification (NCBI taxonomy): domain Eukaryota; kingdom Metazoa; phylum Chordata; class Aves; order Anseriformes; family Anatidae; genus Cygnus; species Cygnus olor. Next base: position 22,764,285 of record NC_049174.1, read on the forward strand.
TACTCTTCATGTGAACCTTCAAAGTGATTTTGCTAAAATGTCCAGCAGCGTCATTCACAAATCTGTGAAGCAAATCCCCCTCCCATGAACGTTGAACACCTGGGAAGTGACAAGAGACCCTCCAAAAGGGACCATACTGGGCAATTGCCTAGGCAACAGTGAAAGCACAACTCAAGAGAAAAAAAGTGAGATTTTGAGGAATATTTTGAGACATGGGTAAAAGCAGACAAAACTAGATGAGAGGTACTACAGAAAGACATGCCTTGGAAATGACAAAGGAACAAGCTAGAGTATGTAGTGAAAGAATTCTGTGCTTGTAAAGGCAAAATGGCTCTAGACCTTTTCATAGACAGCTACAGCTGTACACATTCGACATTACAGGCACAGACTAACCCAAATCTCTCTCAGACTTTTTACTTCTAACATTTTATATTCTGCTCCTCTAAGCATAATCAACATTGTCACAGGGAGCACGAGGTATATCAGACCGTCAGGATGAACAGAGGACCCAAGGGAAGCAGATGCAAGGAGGCTTGGAGCAGGGGACCTGTACTGATGGGACAACAAATTATTTTCAATAGGCTGTAGCTTCCTGGCAGTCAACGGTACGGGAGACCTTGGTCAGTGTTCCTGTCCAGCCAAGCAGAATTAGTAGCTGACTTTCTTCTATGCAGGGGCAAGGCTGAAGCAAGGCCAGCAGGTTAATATGATTAATGTTCTTTCAGTCCTGTGAGCTGCTAGGTCCTATTAATTTGCAGGTAAATAATGTCAGTGGCAGACAGGTCCACTATTATGTTATTTCTACAGAAACAACCAGTTTCTGAGACTGGAGCCACTCTGATTTTTACTAAATAATAAATGGAGATTAGAGATCAATCACAAGGACTTTTTTCATACATAAACCCTAACTGTACATAATCAAAATTTCAAGAAAATGATTTTTAATTCACTGTCACAACCTAGAAGAAATCAAAAAAGAAATAACAACTAAGATATCTGTGTTCAAAAGAGAACAATGAAACACTCTCAGATTTCTCTTTTTTTGGTCAGCAGGACATCTACTATCAAAATTAATCTTCATGAACGTTGCTTCTCCACAAAACATCTCTACAAGCACACTAAATTTTCAAATTAAATTTTGGTTTATCAAGTTTAAATCATCAGTTTCTGCATCATATGCAGTGTTGTTCTAGTGATGTTTATTTCCTAATTTAGCTTGAAGTCTTTTGTGACTTTTGGTAATCAGTCCACATAATCTAAATGTTATCAAAGGTGTCAGAATGCATATTCTCATGTACATGATTTATATACTAGATACCATGTTTTATGTGTCTTGGGAGACATAAAAGAAGGCAAACGATTTCCCACAAGACAATTTTTTCTCATAATACTTAGGCAGATAAAATGTACAAAGCAAAAACAGCTTGAGCAAAATCTTGACATCTCTGAGTCAAGGACCATTTTGCGATTTGCTTCATCAGAGCCAGAATTCATTCCTGATTCACTCCTGGGCCTCCACCTAACAATCCCATCTCCAGCCATCTCCCTGTCAAAGCTGCTTCTCAAACCAGGCCACAGTAACACCCACAGCAGTTCTGCAATCCTGGTGCAAAGATCCGGGACATGCAGCTGACCACCCATAGCAAGGACAACAGCGGAACAGTCATTTTTCACTCTTAGCTAATATGGTGAGCATAAACTAAAGATCTTAGTCTAATTGCACTTAGTGCCAATTCTTTCGTATATCTATGCAGTTTTTGCATATATTTATAGTCCAAAAGTCTAAGCAGGTCTAAGCAGATGAACTGAGAGCATCTGAAATCTGCAGACACATACAGATCAATCTAAATACTTCTCATCTTTGATAGAAACATGAAGTACATGTACTCATTTTGTCAGAAGCAACTGAAGCAATTGCAGAGAGCCAGAGATAACAACAGGGAGTAGGCTGAGTGCAACTCCCTCTTAATGTGCCCATCTGTTAATGAAAACATACCTACCTGCCCTCAGTACAGGTACTATACTACCTGTCGTTCTACAATTAAATACTTTAGTATCCAGAATCAGTGCTGAATTCCCACTTAAGAATTCCACCACTGATAAAAATAGGACCATATTTATTATAGTAGGAATTTTATCTGTATGCACACTGAAAGGTAACATGCAAAATATGTGATTATAGCCAAGGGAGATAGGCTTCTTGTCTTGCTTTTAGGAACAATTCCTCCATCCCTTTATTAATGCGACAATCAGACAAATGACCTGTTCTGTATTAGTGACTGATCTTGAGCTGACAACTCGGTAAAAATGAATTACGTGGAAAAATCATTCGTGCTGAAAATCTGAATGCCTGAGCTCTGCACACAATCTACTTCTGAAGCATTACAAAGCTGAAGCAAAAAAGATACAATTTGAAGTATATACTGCAAGTCCCATTATTGGCATTAAGATGAACACTGTGTCTCTTCTGCTCCAATAGAACAGGAATCGCAGTACTTTCATATCTCTTTTTTTTTTTTTTTTTTTAATAGGGAAAGAAAACACTGATCTAGAGAGACTGTGGCAAAATTGTGGTCTTGTGGATGTTCCTCCAGGCAGCATTAATCACGATATTTTCATGCTTTCAGCAAGATATGTACTTGCAACATATTTGCACAATGGCTGCCCCAAAATAGGCAAATACAAGTATCTGCCAGGCCAAGAAATTTAAATTGGAAATTTTAGTACATATTTAAGTCTGTATTATGACATTTGAATGCTGATAGTCTAAAGTTAAAAAAAAAAATAGCAAAATAGTTTTATGATTTCAAAAAATTAAGCAGAGGAAACTGAATCCTGAATTTCAGATTGAAACAACCCTTAGTTCTTCATACAAGTTGCAGTTTTTGAAATGTTGCTGATACAGTGCTGTTGAAACTTAAATCCTGTCAAAACTAGTCTTTGCTAGAATATTCAGTAACTAGCTATTTACATTTTTAAAACATAAACCCAATTAAATGTCTGCCAAAGAGCTAATTGCATAATACATATTAATTATCTAATTATATGATTTTACCAAGCTTTGCAATTAGCACCTGACTATGTAATTCCATATTTTATAGCTGAAGTCAGTTATGCAATTAGGAAAAAGGTAAATTTTTAGCAAAACACATCACAATGTACGTTGGGTAAGAATAAGACAGTGACATTTGTGAGTCACATCCACTGTTTCCAGATGGAAAAGTGCCTAGATGTGCTGTGAAACAAACGGACATGCTATTAACAGCAACCGGATTATTAAAATTTACCATCTCTTCAAACCTTTTAAAGTCACTCGGTATTTCTAGATTCAGTAATTATATATTTAAAGACACACTGATCTGATCTCGGAGTGGACATGAAATTTATCTGAGAAAGCTAACCACATTACGAAGGATTTTACATTGAGTAACTGTTCTGTTAGAACACTGTGAAGCAGCATGATTTGTCTTACAGAAAAACAGACTCATTGGCCAATGAAAGAATTTTTCAGTGTTCTAAACAATTTAAACTGATGGAAAGATTGGGAGGGGAGGTTCGAGGTTATTGTTGTGTTCTGATTTCTATTGATGACATCATAAAATCAAGTTTTTAAAAGAATATTTTCAGCGATATTTCACAGGAGTAACTCTACACATACAAGATAGTGGGGAAAATAGTAATTGAACATAGTTTTTAAATGACATATTGTTCAAATTTTGAGATGGAGTTTTAGGTTCCACATAGTCATGTGTGGAATCTAAGATACACATCACAGTAATTCTGACTGCCATAACACTAAAGTCTACCCATGTGACCAAGCTAAGTAATTCTCTAGAAAGCTGTCCATTCTTATCATCATCAGTAAAAAGGATATTTTTCTGGGTAGGCTCCCCCACAAATATTGTGTTTCAGAATCACGGAAAAGGGAAGGCAGAGAGTCCTACTTCTTCCAGCAAGTGTTTCTCTAACGACACCAGAAACAACAGTTTTAAGTTGTGCAAGGATATAATCAAGGGACTGAAGACTACAGAAGACAAAAGGGCAAGATTCTAGAAAGAGACTCTTGTACAACAGCAATTCAGTGTCACCCAATAATTATGACTTTGGGGTCATGTATCTCAAGTGTAAGTGCAGTCATAACCAGAATAAGTTTGGGATCCAGTAGTAAACCAAAATGCAACTCTTTCAGATACTATCTGAATTATTAGGCCAATATCATAAACCAGTTCTCACAACCTCTCGCTTACTTCATAGAATCATAAAGGTTGCAAAAGACCTCCAAGAACATCTGGTCCAACCATACTCCTACCACCAATATTACCCACTAAACCATGTCCCTAAGCACCACATCCAATTTCCTTCTACTTGGTGATGTTGGATGGTTTCTGCAGTATATATCAAGTGTATCTATCAGTCCAATCTGTGACACTCCAGAATGTTTTTGTTCAGCAAGAGATGGGACAAGGCAAGTACATGAGGATTGTAAAGTATAGAAGCCATTATAAATACTAAATCATCAGTCCTACTTGCATTTGCATATTTGAAAAATTAAAAGTAAAAAGAGTTATCTAAAGTTTGTCTGGATCATCTTTGTCTGTAGGACTTGATTAAAGAGCACCATGAAAACTAGCAAATTTCCACTATTGTCTGCTGTGAGAAATGACTACCATTTCTCTTTTTAAAATAACTGATGAGACTGTACTCTCCCATTCACTTTTGCATCCCCCCATCAGGTAGTTTACACATTCGAATTTGGTTTCAGTATTCTCAGAAGAAAGAGACAATGTAATACTCAGAAAAGTAATCTCTCACCTTCTAAATCTTCCTTTTCAAAATGAGTTTTGAGGATGGAGCGAGTTCCACCTCTATCCACAACAGCCTCTTCATCATTTCTCTGCAAAACAGAAAAAAGAACAGGTCAGCCACTTCTCATTTGGAATCTATTAGCAAGATTGAATAGTACTATGAAACAAGGATGTGTTTACTATTTATTTATTTACTCTTCCCATTTGGAAACCAAACATTTTTAAGAATTTCATTTTTATTATTAAAGCCTATTCCTTATATGTCAGTTTTTACTGAGGTATGATTACAGATACCTTTGACATGAAGAAGCTCTGTTAAAACATGCAAGATATATGAGTAAACTCCAGTTACTGGGAACTAAGAAAAACATGAGTCAATAGGACAATGAAAGAAATGAGAAAATAAATGTCTGGCTGAAGCAGCTCTATTCTTGTGCTCTTGAAGAAAGAGACAGTACATGTATTTTTGTTTTTAGGATACATCCTGAACCATAAACAGAATTTCCAAATTATTAGCACTAACACTCCTTATACTTTGGCAAAGCTAGAGAATTATATTCAACAGCAATATGATGAGAAAGGAAATATGAAATACCAATGAAAACCAGTGGCTTCACTTACCGATGAATTGCAAAGCTTTTGTTTTACTTTACAACACCAAGCTGTATTGGCAAGGAAGGCAGAAAGCATACACTATTAGCATAAAATAGAAAAGCTATTCTTCCTTAGGAATTCACATTTTGTGTTTAATTTTATATTGTGGTCATATATGCACTTTAATTGTATTCTCTACTGCACTGTAAATGTACTATGTGATGAATTAGTTTATTGTCCTCAGACTAAAATACTACTATAGAAATTAGTCATTTCAGTCACTTCGGGCATGAAAAAAAATCACAATTCCCTAAGTATAGATATGCTTTGGGAGCAATCTAGCAACAAGACACTGGATGTTGGGCTGAACAAAATATTGGTTTTCCTATGAGTGTGACATCACCCATTGTAAAAAACATGCTAAATAAAGCCTATAATTCACAAAGTGATTTAGGATGGTTTCCATTTACTCCACAGAGTAAATGATGATGAAGAAACGATGAATTATGCAAAAATTTCAGTTAATATACCATTAAAATATATTTTTCATTAGTGGAAGGGTTTTAGTAGGTGATATTAGAACTACATGATTTCAATATATAAAATTGGTATCTTAATGAAAGTCTGAAGCAAGGGGATTTAAATACCAGGGTTACAAGCGAAATATAAATCTATATATAGAATGCAATAGAACATAACAAGAAATTAAACCACATGAGCACCTCTACTTAAAGAGCAGATGCCCCAGGCAAAAAGATTCTCATCTAGAGCTAGATGTCACGAATTCTAGAGCTAAGTTTTTGTTTCAGACTTCTCTTTTTTTTTTTTTTTTTAAAAGATAGCTGTCATGCTGTAGCTATCTTATATAGAAAAATCCTAGGAATGTGTCAGCAGCAAGCATCTGGGCTGTTAAAGAAAGAGACTGAGAGCATTACAGTGCCTTTACTAGAGCTTTCCAGCAGATAATAGTATTAAGTGAAATCTGACAATGAGAAAAGGCTTTGTATTGAAACTGCTTTGTCTTTCAATAATTTAGAATTAGCTAGTAACCTATTAAGATGCATCAGGGCAGTATAATATCACATACACAATTTGATCATCTTAGGTAAAATTAATCCATTATTTTAAGAATTTAGACATAACTACATGTACACACACGTGTGTCATGCTGGCACAATGCCACGTCCCTGGGTGAACAGACAGGCAGGATACCAAAGGCCAGGTATTACAGCCATGTCAGTAGCGCTATTCTAGTGCAAGTCATAGCCACCAGAATTGTACTGATACTGAAGAGGCCTTATGGAAGCAATGTTAGGGGAATTTCTGTAATGGGGAGAATATTAAATTTCTGGGTAGTTTAAAGCCTTTACAGATCATATAAGTAAACTAAATACAAACTAATTCATTAATATTTATCAAAATATGCTCATACACTTTGACTTCTCTTTTCCCATGTGTTCAATTTTCAGCTTCTGGCAATCTTTTCCTTCCCTGCCTCCTCTTCCTGTAATGTCACAGCAAGTCTCAGCCTTGCCTCATTCTCAGAAGCAAGTTTATTCCATTAATATTACAGGGAAAAACAGCTTAATTGGGAGTTTTGTGTTGTTGCCAATCCACTTGTCAAACTCTGAGCAAAGTCCAATTAAACAGGCCTTGCACTGTGCACTCTCACTTCCCAGGGAGCGGTATGAAAGCCACCTTGCATTCACCAGTAAAAAAAGTCACACTGCATTTAGTCCAGAAGTAATTTCTGTGATTCCTGTGCTGCCTCCTTGGAAGACAGGACAAGGGAGGGAAGGGCTCAATAGTAGTTTAGCACAACTAGATCTTAATCTCATTTTAAGGTAAGCACCACAGCAATCCAAGTAATAACAGTGGCAGATCCCCTCCACTTTCACATGATGATTAACTTCAGTTGGTAATGCTCTGCTTTCTATTAGCATGTCATGAAAACTATGAAATTATTAAATGTTGCAATAAGAAACTGAAAGTATAGGCAAAAATAACCATAACAGTCATGGAAGATAGAATTCATGCTCTGAGTGATTTTTTAATGTACCAAGCAGCCACCAACCTCCACACTAACATCCTCAAGGAGTATATTAAAGCCATGACTCCACTGCAGTTTTGCCCACCAGTTTCAGCGTGATCAGAGCAGGGCATGAAGACTAAATGTTTTTCACAGCCATGCCATGTTTATACCAGAATTCTGCTGCTTCTTCCTTTCACCCCATTTGAAGATGATGAAGGTCAGAAATGTTATATGGTGTATAAATCTGCTAGGACTTTGGTGTTTAAATCATATTGACATACTGGAGCAGTCTGCAAACAAATTTATGGACACACTGACCAGGTATGAGTCCTTGGAACTGTCCATTATTGCAATGAGTTGCTCGCTGAATCCAGTGAACACTGTGGTCTACTGTTAAAGCATGGGAGAGGGATCCAGGAATTCCCCAAGCGCTAATCCTGGATCTGCCACTGACTTGCTGTGTTGGCAAAGTCACTTAATCTCTGTGCCTCAGCTTCCCCATCTGTAAAATAGGGATAATAATACTTACTTATCTACCTTCCTTACCGGACTGCTCTGTGCCATAATTAATATTTCCATAGCATTTCAAAACTGAAGTGCTAAATCACTCGATTTAGGAAAGTGCACAATTTACACATGTAAAGAGATGATAGGAAAACACAGATTGATAAAAACCAACCTTTAGGCATTTTGTTGTTGTTGTTTACGTAAAACCAATTTGTATTAATACTTTGCAATAGTTCTACAGTGCACAGTTATGACAACTGACTGGACAAAGGTTACATCATAAATAGATATACCAGGCTCACTTTCTGTTGGTCTAATTCAACAGTAATGCTACTGAAGCCTGTGGAACTACACTTCTCTGAATCTGTAATCAGCATGTAATATATAAATGGCCTAACATTTTTCTCTTTTTAATTGTATTATAATCTGTGTTATCACACAATGGTTTACCTAAAACGTGGGGACAAAACTATTTCCTTGAAACAGTAAGATATCAGCAAACACATACAGTAGAACAAATAACATATCTGGGATAAAAGAGTAAGAAAAAGCTGAGACTTTCATGTGGAAACCACAAGCTCCTTAGAGACCAGGGCTCAGCAACCCTACTCAGTCCAGGATTTCACCTCGTACATTTTCCAGATGAACGCTGAAAAGACCTTCACCACACAGCATCTTCCACTGCACATATTTCACAGGAAAAAAAAAAAAATCTACTCTAATGAAAAAGCCTTATAAATACAGTTAGTAGAGAAAAACAGACTACAGTAATCTTCTGCATCATTACAGTGCAACTGCACATTTTTATACGGAAACTTATTTATACTTGAATAAAATGAAAAGGAAATAAACTGTCTTAAAAAACATTTGGCTTTTTTTTCTGTGTAGTCATGAAGACTGAGAGTCATCAGGAGTTCTAAAATACAGATTTTCAACCCTTACTTCAACAACTTGTATAACAAAGTATGAAGTGTCAAGTCGTAGCAACAGTTGCAGGATAGGTATATTGGTTAGGAGCAATAAAAAAGGCTCAAGGTTTAGAAACCCAAAACAAATGTCTGAAGTGCCCTTTCCACCTATGTATTGACAGGCTCACTACCAAAGCTGGAAAAATGACTTCCTGGAGAGCCTTCCAAATTGACTCTCTTTAGCTCTGATACAGCCCTAGCTGCTACTCATCATGTGCTGCCACGAGATTGATCCTTAAACCTGGCGCCTGCCAGAACTGTGGACGGCCCTTCCACACCACAGATCAATTTAATTAACGGAGAAACTGCTTCTTTAGAAAAGCAGAGAAACATCATTTTATAACAGATGTTTGCAGGTGTTTTTTAGTTACAACACTTATAAATTGTACATGCTTTCAATATGCAATAATATCTCTGTTATAATGCAGAAGACTGAATGGAAAGGAGAGGAAAGTAACTCCTTCCAAAGGTGTATCCATACAAAGGCACATGACAAACATTTTAAAATACGTTATGTGCTAAGGCAGATGCATACACTTGTAGAATTCAGGATATTTTTGGATGATGGAGTTCCATCATCTCAACATACATTCCTTATATTCTGGATGACAAGAAAGTAGATTAAAGTCTTGGTGACAATACACAGATTTATTTTATTTACTTACTAAATGATCTTAAAAGACACTGTTGCATAGATCATAAAATCTGAATATTGCACAAACACATACTGAATATTATCTTATTTACTGTAGCCATCAGCACAAATGACAGTTTAACAATAAATATACATGACAATTAAAAAGAAATGTTAAACAGTCTCAATCAACATGTCTTGCTGCCCTTCCCTTACTACTCTGCTCCAATGGTACATTTAGTGCTAATATTTTAGATGGATGAGTCAAAATGGATAGCACAAAACCCAATCATTTTACATGGAAAACCAGAAATCATTTATTTCCTTTATCCTTCTTTTTACCTACATTTTCTTCACATATGGCTACTTTCATTTTCCCTTCTCTGATTTTTGGTCACTCTTTTCAATAAACTGGATTATTACTTTTTAAACAGTAAACAAAAGTCAGCTACAAAGAGTATTAATATTCCAGAAAATAGTTTGGGATTTTCAAACCTTCAGGTAAAACCCTCTCCCTTTTTAATTACATTCTTAATACACTCGTAGTGCAAATTACAACATAACCAAGAACCTTTTTCAGCATCTTTCCTCCTATAAAATACATGGCAGAGCAGAAGCCATTTTGATTTTTTCCACACTAGAAATTATGCATATGACACACTTGCTGACTCATAAGAAAAATAATCATGATATTAATTACTTCTCCATATAAGCCACTTATTGATGATTAGACAACCTACATAATTCTCAAATGGCATCTGGAACTAAGGAACACCTGTCAGAATAAAATATTAAATGCTGCATTCCTATAAAAAATAGAAAGCTGTAATATAAAATAATTTTAGTTACTTTGTATATCAATATTTACATGCTTTGGAGAAGAAACTTTAATATACTAATTTTAGCTTATATATTTTATCAAGAAGCTAGTGATAGAAACTGTGTTCACCTTTTGAATAGTCTGTAATGAGATTCTAAACATTTATCCAGACATCACATACACAGAGTGATTGCCCGCCCAGTGTGAAGATTCCAGTTTTATATTATTTATATATCTCTTTGTGTTGTAATTATTTCACTCCATAACATTTGTATTTTTAAGATCATTTTGGTTAAGTTAAGCTTGTCACTTCATAAAGATGGCATTATTGCAGATAAAGAAAAGTGAGTTATTTGAACTCAACAGCTGCCAACAGCATATAGGGAATATCTTGTAAAGACAATTAACCTAAATGGCAAAAAAGCTGTTGGATGTAGATGGATGCTTCACTGTTGGAGAAGGCAAATCACTGGTGACTGCCATGTTCAGCCCTGTCCTTTAAACTGTCCTTGAGCACACACAGTCACACAAAATTGATTTAATGCACAATGTGTATGCCCACAGTTTAGATGCTACAATTCTTTTCTCCCTCCAATATTACTGTTTAATTGCTTATATTACGTATAATCACATTTAACAATCTGTTGAAGTGGAAAGGACAGTGAATCTAATCTTTCTGATGAAATATAATTGCTTTTTCCATTCTACTTTCCCCCCTATTCACCTATCAAGAATGACCCATCAAAACACATTTATAATTTAATAAGGTCTACAGAATTATTTTTTAAAGTCTCTCTTTAATTGTACTGTTGTTTTATACATTTGTGTGTGTGTGTTTTTTTTTTTTTTCGTATTTTTTGGTGGAGGATTTCTGCAGCAATTTACTAGTTAACATAAAGCACATATTTGGTCAGCTTAATCCCCATAGTTCAACCTATGCAACACAGTAGAAAGCAATCAGTTTTATTTTTCATTCCAGATTTGCATCTTCCCCAGGGCTGCATGTCATATGCATAAGAGCATTTTTCTCTTTTTCCCTCTTCTTTTCTCTCTTTTTATAGCAAAAGCCACGAACTGTTTAGAGTATGACTCAATAAAGAAATACCATCTTCTGCAACACTGCTAAAAATTGCACTGATCAGCACTGGCTCCAAAGAACTGGTTTGCTCTTTACCTGAGACTGAGCACACTTCTAATATAATAATGCTATTCCTGAAACATATAAACATAGATAATCATTTCAGACATTAAATCCAAGTACATACTACTGTTATGAAGCAAACCAGACTAAACACAAGCAGAAAACACACATACGATTCAAACAAAGCAGTCTTGTAAAGTAAAGTAAATGCTCACAAGTAAATGCTCACATTGCTCACATGTAATTCCTGGGGCTATATACATTGAAGCACCCTGTGCTGGATAAGTACTATTATGCACAGTCGAGCCAACTATGTGCTGATGCATAAATTAATGCATAATCACTGAAGTATTTCCTTATTATTTAATAAGTAATGTTCTTCCTTAGAACAAGCATTTTAGGGAGAAGTAATGCATTTGTTGCATTTGCAAGGCAAATATGTTGCTTTGCTACATCTATTCTTCATATGCCTGTGCAACTGAAGACGAGATTTCTATTTAAAGAGAAAAATAGAGAAAACAATCACCAAGGTAAAATAGTGACCTGCTTTGTTGCAGTGGGACCTAGATGCACCACTTTCTCTGCACTCTCCATCAGAAAAGCATTCTGTTGTTCTAGTGGCTGCAGCAATAAAACAGGAGGGAAAAAAAAAAAAAAAGGAGTTCCCACTCAACCTGTTAGAGCACTGGATATACTAAGGAAGCAAGGAACGGTTGAATTCTTTCTGGACTCTGGTACCTGCTTTGAGCACTGGCATTTAATTGCAATTGTACTTGCCATGTTTTGTATGCCTTGGAGTAAAATTATCAGTTATGTTTTAAATTACGCTGACAGCCTTACAAAACCTGAACAAGGCACTTACAGTACCATGTTCCTCTGAACATTTTCAGTCTTGCTAATATTCCTGTAACTTTTCCCCTTCCTTCCTTCCTATCATATCATATCTGCTGGGTTTGTAAACTAATCTTCATTCAAATGCTAGTCTCAGCAAGACCTCTGAATAAATGAAAGGCAGCATTCCTTGCTGCTTGTGAAGGGATATAGAAGTTGGGTCACATTTGTATGACTGAGATTTTATTCCCTTTGCTTTTTATTTTCCTTTTGCTACACTGTCAAAATACTTAAAAGTAATCAAGGCAAGGAACAGCACAGATTTCAAGCTCAGGCACGGTTATTTTCTCCTCCACGGTTATTATTTGAATGTCTTATGTCATCCTAATGCAGTCCCATTAGCAGAAATCCTCTTTTCTCACTTCATAGCAATGGCTATGTCAACTACGACAAAGAAGTCCAACAGCATGAAGATAGATGTGAAGACTTATCCAAGGCCTAAATGAGATTTACTTTTAGCTTGTCTGGGCTCCCTCTTGGCTTGAAGCGAGGTGAGGATAGATCCAGGATAACAGTATTATTTAGATGTAGTTAGAAGTTAAATGTGCTAAGTTTAGCCCACTATGCAATAAGGTATTAGCTCCTGGATAGCAAATGGAAAAAAAAGTAAATCATGTTTATTGCTGGATTCTTAATCAGCAGTAAGATATACTGGGTTTTAAGCTGGATACACTTCCCATCTCAAGGGACCTGCTTTCAGCCTCAGAAAACAGATGTGTCTCCAGACCTTTTCCCAAAGAAACAGGGTCAGAGAGAAGAATCATAGAAGTCAGTCTTCTTGCAGCAGCTACTCATGTGGAAGTAGCAAGTGCAAAGAAGAAAGGAGGTCATGACCAACTTATGAGGATTGTTTCAACAGCAGCTACAACACTGACGAGAGAAAGGACTTTTTTCACTTCTTTTACAACCACAAAAGTGTTCTAGTCTGGAATCTATATCTTCTATATACAAATGTATGCCAACCATAATTCAAAATATCCTTTTTTTTTTTTTTTATAAGCCAGCCTTATCAATAATAAATTGCCTCCCTTTCTCAAAAACATTGGTATAATGCTTAGTGGTTCTTCTGTTTCTCGGTCCTACCCACAATATTTTGGTTGTATGCAGTAAACAAACATTCTCTACAACCACAGTACAATCCTTATTAATCAAGGCAGCAGGGAGGATATTCCAGGACAGAGATATTCTAAACTCAGATTAACTCCATAAAACGTTTGGCACCTAACTGAAATCGCCTAAATCAGAGATGGTATCACCCTCAACTCTTCTAATAGTCAATGCAAAACGACCACCACTCCCACAGGATAAGCAACATCTTAGGTGGCTCGACCATCACTGAAGATAGGCTGAAAATGATCAAGATTGAGGACTGTTTAATTGGGAATATCTGGAGACAGTAAACCAGATGGACTGTTAGATTGACTGTCATAATTCCTACACAGCCAAACTCATTTCTAACCTTCCTAACAAGTTAGCCAACACTGGTATCATTGTTGCTCTACTAGTATTGGAGGTAGCCTGAATGAATCAAATCTAATCCAAGCTTTAAAAATACTATGGCCCTTCTCTCATCCATTACCAGGAAAAAACTTAGAATACCAGAAAAAAGAAAAAAAAAAAAGAATACTTAGGAAAAAATAAAAAATAAAAAAAAAACAGTGCAGAAGCAATGAAAGGGAAAAGGAAAAAAAAAAGCCAGAAAAGAAATGTGGGATAATGAAATTGATAATGTGCTCTGAGAAGTAATGCAGCAAATAAATAGATTTCAGATACCAACTTTTAAGTTAATTTGAAGTTACTTGCGCATCACTTCTAAATACAAGGGCTCTGCCTGGAAAAGCAAGGGAATGAAATACATCACTGGAAAGAGAATTTTCCTATCAAAGACTCAAAATACACTGTAACAGTGGACTAAAAATGAGGGATTTGTACAGTTTAAAAGTCTAGACAGCAAAAGTGCACATGATATACTTTCAGGAATTTGAAATGTGCTGCCAAAGGTAAGTATGAATTTTAATCAGTAGTTCAACTGGTCTTCCTGCCTCTCAGAGATCTAAGAATTTGACTCATACAAATTGCTTGTCTGCTGTAATACAGAAGTTTTAAACATCATCGCTTCCATGACCTTGCTATTCTGGATTAGTCAAGATATTCGACAATAAACAAGCTAAAAGTTAGAAACAACCAATATGACTTTAATAGTGAGCTTTACATCAAAATTATAGAACATAACTTGTTCCGTAAAAGGCCCAAGAAATACTATAAGGTATAAAGTAGGCTCTGAGATGGCCATTAATACTCAGATTTGAGATCTTCTTTATGAAAGGAATTTTATTGTTAGAAAACAGCTTTGTCATTTTCATTGTCAATTTTCTCACAAAGCCATTAAATCAATAGATCCGTATGCACCCACTAACAGCAAGGCAGGACACAGTAATCTCAATCAGAGCTTAGAAGGACACGAGCAAACCTTTAACTATTGCCTATTTTAGGAGTTTGGGAGTCTTTCTGGTGGATATAGCTATGATATTTGAAATAGGAAGACTGTCAGGATTGCATTCCTGCTGTGGTAGGGAAACTTTTCCAAAGCAAAAATTTTTTTCAACCCTTCTAAGAGGCATAGTATTTACCTGCTTGTTTACATATTTGCTAGATTACTAATATCACATTATATTTAACCTTTCAAACAACTCCTTGACCTAGATGTCTCCAGCATTCAGTATTTTGAGAATACAACAGAAATGACTAAATATTAAGTTTTACTGGCTCAACAAAAGTAATGAAATTTTTGAATTACATATGATTATTTGTATTTCATGATACTGCTCTAAAATAAAAACAATTACAAACACGATGATGAAAAAGAATACCCAGCAGATGCTCTTCATACCCTTCCTTGCCAAGACAACACCATCTTCTTTTTATTAAAGAATGGATTTATTTATTTTTATGTGGTGAACACACACAAAAAAAATCTTTATCATTTAAACTTTATGCTGCAAGCTACTCAGACCACTCTTTCATTTAATACAAGTTTGTACCAAGCTTAGTACAACAGGTCCCTTTCTTGGCATGATTTCAATGCAGATACTAAACAAGTAATAATAATCACCCAATCTGTATTTGGTCTTATAAGTATCCTTGCTTGCAACTGCAACTTTTTTTTTAATTAGTGTTGTTATTAAATATGTATGTGTTCACATGTGGAGAAAGAAGAACAGCATCTGTGGGCTCCATAGACATACATGTTGCAAATATACATATGATGTGACAGTGATTTGAAATAAATTACTTATAACTATTTCAACAGTCATATAACTCAAAAGACAAGTTATAGTTTTTAGGTATATAAGCAATAAATAGTGTAAGGGTTAAGACTACATAGCAACCTATGCATAGTAAGATGCACACACACACCTGCCCAGTTATTAATGGGTTATACTTACTTCTACAGACTACAGAAGTTTTGAGGAAGAGTTTCAATGAAGACAGGGTATAGTCAAAGAAAATGCACAAATGAATACAAGAGAAATAGACAATTAAGAAATCAAAGGCCAGCAGAGCAAACACAAAATTCAAATTTGTGACAGAATCTCTCTCCTGGAGGGAAAGGATGGAAGCTGTAAAGCATTTAAAATAAAGACTCTAAGTTTGTATTTGAGAAGATGAGTAAACAGACTTCAAAAAGCAAGTGATGTAGGCAGAGGAATAAGCTAAGATGATATTAACACCACTAATCAAGTGAAGCAAAACTGAAAGTATTGAAGTCAGACAGAAAGATGAGATCATAACAGTCATGGTGTTGAGATGAGCAGGCCTTCAATGTGATTTATGGCTACAAGGACAAATAGGAACTGTCAGACCTCAGAGCTGCAAAGAGCAAGAAAAGTGCATCAGGAAAGAAAAGAAAATCCAGGAATTGGTTCTGACATTATATTCAGATGACCGCTGAAGACCAAGAAAATTTTCTGAGATAGGTAGAATTTAACCAGAGTGGTGGAAGACCACTAAAAAATACAGCAGTGATGTCTCCATAAAGATTATGTTTATGGCTACATTATCCAAAGTTAAGATGTGGAGGAAGATGAAAAGGCTGAGGATGGATTCCTGAGAGATCTAAACACACAGATACATACACAAAAAGGAGGAGAGGGAGAGGAAGACCTACCTAACTAGGAATTGGTCTGAAAAGAGAATCAACAAGAACAAAATGACAAATGCCTAAGAACAACAAAATTTAGTGAAGAGTACAGCACATAAACCGAGAGAGATGACAGATGGAGTGGAGCAGAATAAAGGACTAGCCTGGAAATCTTCCAGGAAGAAGTCAAGTGGAACATTAGTAAGATAAATTTCAGTGCAAAAGACAAACCAGAAGTGAGCAGTTCTAGAAAGGCAGCAGAAGACAAGAAATGAAGACAGTTGTACAAAGCATACCTTAGTATAGGGTAAAGGGGGGTGAAAGAGACCCAGAGATAGGAAATTAATATGGGGAAAAGAAACTACTGAAGTTTAGGGTTGTTTTGTTTGTTGGTGTCTTTACAATGGAGAGATTTGGGCATATTTCTTGTGTAAGGAAAGGAATTGAAGATGAGAGAGACAATTTAAAAAGAACTGCACAAGGTGGATATGGACAGGTCATGGGAACAGGTTTAAAGACTAGAAAAAAAAAAAAGTCTGTTTCAGATGAGGAAGCAGCAGCTTGAATTTTGTCCTTGATTGATTAGTCTTTAAAAGTTCACATGGAAACAAGGGGAAACAGATAAACTAAATGGAGGCCTACAAAATTAGTAAAAAATACAAAACATGGAAAACTGCAGGCAAAGATACTCGTGTCATAACAAAAATCCTAGAAGAACAGAAATCCCTACGAAGCACAGAAAGTCATGAGAATTGAAAGATTTTCACCAGAGATACTCAGCAGTATCTCTGCAGCATGGCAGATGGCATTAGGAACTGAGAAAGTGCATACTGGGAGTCAGCCAGGACCACGAATTTTAAGAAGGGTTTGGAAGTGTATGAGAAGAACAAAGAAAATAGAAACTACAGGGAACTGATATGCTGACAGAGGAAGGCAAAGCATAGAGTAATAAAGGAAACAAGAGCAGAAAAGTAGTCATCAAGGCTGACAAAAAAGTTTTTACAAAGTTCCACTTCTGGAGTGAGGGAATAAAAATGTTGAGAAAGTTAAAACAGTTATCACAGAAAAGGAACTCGGAGAACACAGCGCTTAGAAGAGACCAGGTCAGGTGTGTAGCTGATTAGGCACGTGGGATACAATTCAAATGAGAAACAGCCCCAGGGCAGCTACCGAGTTGGACAGTCATCCACATGGAAACCAAAGTGCGACAAATTATGAATTCAAGAAAAGAAAGTTGCAAGTCAAAGGCAGAGAGATGGGGAACAGGTAGAGTTGTGTGCATGGCAAATGGTAGCAACGTTACAGAGGCAGACAGAAACAAATACCTATGTTCAGAAAGAGAGAGAGCGTGCTAGGTGCCAACTTCTTTGACCCAAATTCAAAGCAAGTATTACCGGAGGGAGCAGTCTTCATAAACACCATGGATGAGCCAGACTTAACAGACAACGAGGGAACAGAGTTCTGTGGGCTGGAGGGAACAGCAGGAGGCAAAAAGACAATCTCCAGGTTCTTTGAGACTGGTAACATTCCAGAAACATCAAAAAATAAAATGAAGAGCAAGTAATGAAGGCAACAGGGAGTTCTGCATTTGGAAGAAAAAAAAAAAAAGTATGTGATAGGAATGCTATACAGAGGAGGCTGAACTAGAGGGAGATGTAACTTAAAGCAAGAAAGACAAGGCAGAGAAGTGTAACCTGCACGTGGAACATACGAACAGGAGAAGCATCTGACAGAACAGAGATAAACAAGCACCAATAAAGCAATCAAAAATAACAAGAGAAAAGAAACTGGGCCATCCTGATTGTTACTCTCATATTTTCTAAAACCTGTTATCTGAAGCTATTACATATACTTTCTACATATTCTACACATTAGCTGTTTTAACAAATTACATGGTGACTAAAAATGCTAATTAATAAGGGTGATCTACTGTAACATAGCTATACCAGGAAAAGTTTACATCCCGTAGCTTATATTGCATACCAAGTCCATATAAACAGTACTGGAGGCATTTTATACCGATACTCCATAACTGTATTAGAAATTCATTGCCAACATATGCTAATAAATCTTTTGCAATGTAGAACTGGACTAATCTGAGCCCTATTCTCCTAGGAATTTTAATCGCACTTATGGATCATTTGCCAGAATAGCATTCTGATTGCTTAATTCTTCTTCTCATGATACAGTACACAAGGGAGTAAAAAACATCCCTGGTTAAGTGTTCTTCTGCATCCTTGGACATACAGATGTCTGGGTTCTTGGAGAGGAAGTGTTTGTGGATTTTATCTTTTTATTTATTTTGAAGGAGCTTGTTTTGTTATTTTAAGCCTGCTCATTCTTTCCCATGCTAAATACCACAGCTGATATATCTGATACTTATCTTTACCAGTAATTATTTTCAAGCAAAATATTTCAGAAGGCAAAGGACTGCGAACAGAACTAGGCTAGCTCATGTTTTATGTTTCACTTTAAACCAGACCTCTCTCAGCAAGTTACACAGGGACTTAAGTCGCCAGATAAGGGTGCAGTCAGGTCTGCTATATATGGGGGCCACAGATGCCAGCTAACATGTTAAAACTTCAGGAACTGATCTGTCTAAGAGGAAAAAAAATGAATTAATTGAAATTCATTCCTTCCCTGTCACTGTGATACGCTAACTTACGCTAGTAATGCATACGTAAAAAGCAATGAGCATAAACACTTGGAAAAGAATTAAGGGTTATGTGTAATAATTTTATTTTCTTTGCAACGTTTATGTTCTAGTGTGATTACATCTACAGTTTCAAATTGATTCCTGATCTAAATGTACCAGAACTCAGCCCAAGGAAGAAGGTTTGTAAACTGTAAGGTTTTCTATTTACATTAGGGTTCAACCACAAAATCCTCCTCCACAGTGGTGGAATTCTCAGCAGACTGGATCATGGCAAATAAAGATGTTACTCCACAAAAAGAAAGGTGAAATCCCATATACATTTGCACCTTGCACAACTCCAGTTTAGTCAATGGGAACCCAGCAGTATAGGAGCTAGATAAGATTCCAGATTGTTTTTATTTTAAACTATAGCATTGCTATAGACTGAAACAGAACACTTGAAAAAGTGTGCATCATAAGAGCTTTCCTCTGCTTAGAAACAAAATGATATATTTTAAACTGGGACAGAACATAGAAAAGTCAACAGAGACTAGAAGCAGTAATAAGAAGTCAGCAGAACAAAACTGAAATCTCACTTGAACCTTTGTCCACCTATCAAAACAAAATGGCCCACAGTTTTTTTTAAGGCCAGTAAAGACTGAAACTACCTCACCCACTACAGTTTACATCCAAACTGAAGTGTTTCTGACAGACGGACAAAAGAGGAGAGAACCAGAATAAACAGACGTCCCTACTTCTGCCTTTAGCAGTGGATCTGACTTTCACAGGGCACTCAGTGAGCCTGCCTATTCCTCCAAACCTCACAGGCACTAAAGCATCCAGTCTCAATGTAACTAGCACTCTGTCTATGCCATTTTCCTATTCATCTGCTAAACAATAAAAATGGGAAAAAAAGAAAAAAGTAGCAACTGATATACTTAATGATTAAGTAAAAGATAAGGAACATTTCCTTTTCAATAGCATAGAGATCAAGTCAATAAATCCTGTGCATAGTTCCTGTAATAGACATTATTGTTATTCACTTGAAAATTTAATTCATGATCATTCTCATTCTTCTTCATTTTTCATCACCCTGAATCACAGAAGTAATGCACATGCCAAAGAATAATAAAAGATTACCAAAGGCGTGATGACTTTTTCAATCTGACCATAAAAAAAAAAAAAAAACGGAAATTCTGACATTATTAACTTTTATTGATCTTTCTTGTATTTTAAACCCTTTCTTAATGTTCCTGCTTCCTCAGTTATTCCTTTTGCTGTTACGCCGCACGACATTTCTGTGGAGATCCAGCCAGCCTAGAACTGCTGTTAAATTTGGATACCTTTCCAACACAAGTACTCCCAAGATATCTTAGCCAACAAAGCCCAGTTTATATTCCAAGTTCTACAAGTAAGACACTGAATTTGGTGTGTAACATCCTTACTTGGAATCGCCTCTGTACCTTTGAAGTGGAAGACCACACGTATGATATCAACTTTTGCAAAGATTTCGAAACAGTATTTGTCAACAATCACCCAGTAAGCCTGCTGCTGCTAATGGGCAGATTCAAAGAAACTATTATAAAGAATAAAATTACAGGGCATGTGAGTAACTGTGATATAATGGAAAAAGAATTGATCCTGTGGTATCACAAATCTCCTTTAATTCCTTGAAGGAGAAAAGACTAGGTGATACAGGTTGGACTAGGTGATCTTGGAGGTCTCTTTCAACCTAAATGATTTTGTGATTCTGTGATGAACTCTGTAAATAAAAGAAATTGGTTCACAAAGTCTACTCTGATAGTCAAAAGGTTTTCTGTAAATAAAAGAAATTGGTTCACAAAGTCTACTCTGATAGTCAAAAGGTTTTCAGCAAGAGTCCTCCAAGGAGTCAACTACAAGAACATAAGCAGCAATAGGATATGAGGAAAAGTCTTTGCAGGAGTTAAGAACTGATAAACTGTAGAAAACAGAAGCCATAAGGAAATCGTCATTTCTTCTGGCAGAGGGAGGTCACCAATGCAGAAGTCATCGCTTGAATTCTGGTGAGATTTGCACTCATACATATGGTATCTTACACATGTATAGATGATTTTGGATTAGCAGCAAGGCGACAAAGTTCACTAATGAGGGATAATTTCCTAAGATCCATAAAGAATTCATAAAGTTAAACTTGAATATGAAGATCTACAGAAGGCCCTTAGCACACAAAATGTGTTAAGGATGATATACTGTTGTTGGAGCTCAGTGGGAATCATAAACTGATGCACCAGAGGGAAAAACAATCTCAGTTTCACATACATAGTGAAATTTTCTGAGCACCACCACATAGCAGCAGGGTCTTGTAGTTTTGGTAAAAAATTCCATGAACATATCATATCGAAATTCAGTAGGAAAAAAAGGCAAATAGAATACTACAAATTAGAAATACATAGGGAACAAAATAAGGATATCATTATCCCCTCTATATACATCTAAAGTTTACTTACATCTTGAATACCAAGTTTATTTGGTTCCTATTTGCCAAAAAGGATATAGTTGAAATGGAGAAGATTCAGATGTAGAAAATAAGAATACCTAGTGTATGAAGGAGCTGTATTAGAAGTCTATAAAAACATGATAGGTATTCAGAGGCTGAATAGAAAAATTCCTGTTCAATGTCTTTGCCAACATAGCACCAAGGATGGCAGTATTAAATGAAGACAATTGGAGCCATATTCAAAACAAAGAAAAACACACAGTTCTTCACATAGCATGGTGGTCCAGTGCGTAGAATTCCAGTGGATACTAGAAGCTTTGTTGAGTTCAAGAAATGTGCAGACCAGTTCAGTGAAGAGAAATCTATCAAAGGTACCAAATCCAAGAACACCATTTCTGGAACAGAAAGTCCTGGAGCTATGAACTGTCATTGTGCAATTGCCCCACTATTACAGGCTTACCTAGGCTTTTGACCACTGTCACAGTGATGAGATGCTGAGCTATGCAGACTTTTGGTCTGGCCCAGCACAACCGTTTTTATGTCCTTATGCTCCAGGGAAAGACATGGCAACTGAGGTAGCTAAAGGAGATCTGCCGTCCCCTGCTGAGAGTAAGAGGCCCTCTGACAAGAGACTAATAAGTTATAAATATGCATCAGATCAAACTGATCAGAATTGCACTAGGAACCTGATGAAGCAAAGAAAACCCTGCCTTCATTAACACAGATAATCTTCCAAAAGGAGGGTTACTGAGCATTGGGTGCTTCTTGTCTTGGAAATGATGAAATTGCCTGCTGTTTTATGAAAAGAGCAGTGTTGTTCCACTGATGTGCTACATCAGTGTACATCACTATGTGTAACCCAAATAGGTAAACTGCAAACCAAGAGGGCAACAGATTTGGCAATGAACACGACAGGAAGGCAGGAACATCCATTATGGGGTTAGCATCAGCTCCAGGGCTTAGCCAATTTATTTTACAGGATCACTGCTGCCCAGCTTTCTATATAAGCGTGTGCCAGAAGTGTCCGAAGCCAAAGAGCCTGAATGTCTTTGCTATGACAGAATAAAAAGCACTTCACCCTAGGAAATTTTGCACTATCCACAGTAGCAGATAAAGGTGCTATTCTGCAGGTTTCTATATTAAATTAGAGATCTACAGGTATGTACAGTGTAGTCAAGTAAAGACAGTAAAATTAAAAGGAAGCTAAACTAGAAATTGATAACGATATTTTTATGGACATAAAAGGAGGCCCATGAGGGAAATAAAGTCTAAGCGATTACCAGGGAAATTTGTTTATAGCTGATGATACAGACATTGCTAAAAATGTAAATTTAATCTCTGTCTCAGCAATTGCAAAGGACACTAAAAAGGAAACAATTTAACACTTCTTATTGGTTGAAGCAGTCAAGAAAAGGACAGAGCGTGTCCCAGATCTGTGCTGAGGTTGCTGCTACTGTAGATGTTCAGGACACAAGGCAGTGCTTGTAACTACTTTTGACAGCACAGATTACATCTTTCAGTGACATCCACAGCAAATATGCATCTTTGCATTAGAAGTTAGATGGCTGAGAAATCTCAGCACATCTGCACCCTACAAAACAGAAAACCACTCAGGAAAGAGGAGGAGGAGACCAGAAGGCAGACTGGGCAATAACTGAGCCCAGTGAGTCACTGCAAGACACTCACTACCAGTAATGAGAAATTCCCTTACGACTACGTGCAGAAGGACTGGAGACAGTACACTGAGATCTAGCAGAGGGAACAAACCTTCTGAATGTAATAAGGCAATCAGTTACTGGAGAAAGTGGTCATCACTTCCTTCCTGAACAAAACAAGAATGCCAAGACAGATTTGGGTTTTCATACACTTCACATTTCATACAATAGGTAAACTTTACTGGCAATGTCTAGTCTCTTCCATTAAATCCTGTGACCTGGTTGTCTAAGTCATATATTTTGGCATGTATTAGCACAACTACCACAACTGATATTCTGAAGATAAAATCACAGTTACCAGACACTGAGCTTCATCCTCAAGAGTAACCACCGAGTCAGGCCTATACTTGCCATGTAGAATCTAAGCATGCAGCAATTATCTTCAGCAGAATATACAGTGCAATAAGAAATCACTATATTATATCACTGATATTGTTACAGAACTATTCATTTGTATTTTCTTCATGCATTAGATTTTTCTAATGATCCCATAAACACACACACACACCCCTATGAAATCTAAAATTTTATGTTCACCAAATATTTTCCTGGAATAGGACTAGAAAAGTTAGAAGAAAAATAGGAAAACATTTTGCTGCTCAAATGCAAGGACAAGGTACTTCTCTGCTGTTTCACTTGCAGGATTCAGACAAGTAAAAAAAACTGACACTGCTTTTGCTCGAAAATTTTAATCACAGGATTGGGGCATAAAACCAATACTGCTTTCGTTAAAATAGTTTTAATTGCATTAAATGTGGATGCAAACCACATGGGTATGATTTCTTGCATGTATTTTAATGAATGTGTGTATGCTTGCATAAAAACTTTAATAAAGAGAATTCAGACAAGTAAACTCGTTATGTTATCAGGAGAGAATCCTGAATCACTGATGGCTCCTATATACATTATTTTATTTAGGCAGCTGAGGGGAGAGAAGGGAAGCTATTAAAGAGGAGTGAAGTTTTACAATTCTTCAACTCTCTCTCATGTAACTTAATGCTGTTTTACATTTTCATCCAATGCACTCAGCTGAATATTTTGCACCAGCTAATGTTTGCTGCATCAGTTGAGAACATTTGAAAGCTCTGTCAGTGTTCTGAGGTTCCAACAGAAATCATTTTTGGCAAGTTGACTAAAGACACAGCTTATGAATCCCTGAAGTTCATGTTCCCCATGGTTCACCATTTTTTTTATTAGTTATATCATAACAGATGATATCTTTTTATTCAGTTCCATTAAGATTTACTTAGCTTCAACAAATTAAAATTCAACCTTTCCCTTTAGAATTAATTCTCTGTTCATTTCAGTTGGCATTTGGGGACTCAGATTCCGTACATCAGAAATTCTAAAACAGCAGGTTTCATCACTAACACAATTACTATGACTCAAATAAAGCTGTTTTCCAAGCTTTTCTTCTCCATAAGATTACTAAAAAATATTACTATTTATAATTTTCAGTTCTTTCAGCCCTCATTGTTCAAGGATTCCTGGCCAAAGTTTCCTACATTTGATGGACTAGTTCACAGACCATCCAAATTTCCTTCCCAGATAATATGAACCTTCCCCTCTACTCATCCTGGTCAAGACACATCTGAACTGCTCTGTCTAGTTCTGGGCTCCCATCTTACATGGAAGACACGGACATACTGGAGTGAGCTCAGTACAGGGCCAGGAAGGTGATTAAGTGATTGGACCTTCTGTCAAGCAAGGAGAGGCTGAAATATCTGGGACTGTGCAGCCTGAAGAAGAAAAAGCTTAGACAGGACTATAGCGTACAAATAACTGATTGTAGGGGAGAGTAGGGAGGGCTTAACCAGACTCTTCTCATTAATGCCCAGTGACAGCATAAGGGGAAACGGGAACTAACTGAAATATGAGAAATTCCACTTAAACACATACGAAAAAAATGTTATGAGTGGTCAAACACTGGAACAGGCTACCCAGAGCAGTTGCAGAGTCTCCATTCTTGGAAATACTCAAAATCTGACCAGACACGGTGCTAGGCAATGTGGTCTAGCTGTCCCTGCTCTGAGCAAGCGGTAGACTCCAGTCACCTGGGCTCCAGGGGCTTGGATAACCTCCAAATGTCCCTTCCAACCTCAACAATTCTGTGATTCTGCAATCATTTTTATTCTTACCAACCTTCCCCTTGATAAAATGCAAAAATTATATTTTTTCCCTCATTTAATGTACTTAGATTGCTAGTACCTGAGTCTAAAATGATAAATAGTTCAATAAAGACTGCCACCAACACCAAGACCCTGATTCAGAGACAAGCCATTCCAGTGATCAAGACAAAGTAGCAAGCCAGCCTAAATTTTTATTTTCTGTTTAGTTTTGGGGTAGCCATTTTATTTCTTTGGTACAGAGCTCCCTTAGTAAAATGAGAATAATAGCATTTCTTCACCTTACCATCACTCACAATCCTGTAATAATGGTATGTACATTTTAAAACCAATTCAACAAAGTGATGGTCTCCCTTTGAGGGTCACACTGAAATCAGTAAGGTGCAATGGAAAGTATTATGGAGCTTATTCTGTAGTTTGTATTGATTTTTTACTAATTAATCTATCAGAAATTACCAGAATTATGGATCAGCTTCTACTTAAACTTAGCTTAGTTTTATCATGAGGGAAAGGACAATGATAACAGTAGTGAAACAGCACTCATGTTAATGTTTGTAGACTTGTTGTTTGTTTTTATTATTATTATTATTATTAAACTTCTATTGATAAACTAAGTAAAGCAAAATAAGCATGGTCTCGCAAGGAAACAAGAAACAGGATGAACAACTCCTATCACCATTACTAGAGCAGGGAAAGGGTATGAGACAGACAGACCATTGCTTCATCTCCCAAATGCCATTCTAGGTAATGCATAACCACTCGCTTTTACTGCATTAATCTGCTAACTTTCCCTGCTACTCCCTCTTAGGAGGTTCCACCTCTACAGGAATTGGTTGGGGACTAACTATGACTCTACTCTAAACTGAACACATTACGGGGGCGTTATTGCTGTGATGTGTTCACAGCAAGTTTCCACATTTTCATATGACCCAGCAAAACTCCTTCAAATAGTCTTCCCTCAAAATGATCACACGGTGATACTTTTGGAGTACAAACTGATAGAGTCATTGAGCTATGTATTTTGTGACCCTGCAGGTAGCTATTGCATACTTATTTTATGCTACATTCTGTTTAGGGCTTTCTGACATGTTTACACTAAGCCTACCCCAATTCGGGTCATTAGGCCCAGTGATGGGGTATATGAATTAAAGTATTAAATGAGAAGAATCTGACTAGAGAATAGGATCATCTCCCAGGAGGGAGACTGATGTAGGACAAAAGGAACTGAATTCTCACTCTGAAAGTACTATTTGCTTCTAGTGTTCTTTTGCCATTTGTGAAAGCTTGGCCACAATCTCTCATTCACCCTAGTGTTATCATGTCCTTAAAAACTGGCACTATTGGGCATAAAAAGAGTCAGTAGTGTGGAATTAAAATGGCAATCAGAAGTAGGCAAAAGCATGGCCATACACAACTGAGTATGTGCATGTGTGCAAGTATTCATGTTTAGAATTGGTAAATGACACCAATACTGGGCTTCTCATGCAACCTGCTAGTTAACGCAGTTCCTAAAACTTCCATACAGAGCTTTGATCCTTCATAAGATCTGCATCATCAAGTTCTGAAAATATGAATGTTTAAAGACAGGGAAACACACTATACTCACAAATGTGTATTCATAATTCATGGTCAAGGGAAAGGTGTTCTTTAGTTAGTGAGATCCTTTTTAACACAGCATTCCACAAAGTGCACTTTCAAACACAGGTGCAATCAACTTGGTCTGAGGAGGGGAAGTAAAGTTTTAAAGAATGCACTAAAAAAACCTTTGTATTAAGTGATACCATTTACACTGCCATTGGATAATGGAGAGCTAAACAAGCAAAACAGTTTCTATAGTTTTAAGTTTTCAGATCACTTCTGTCTGATTCCCTTTCCTCATGTGTGTCTCTACCTTGCTGCAACTCCTCCTCTTACAAGAACTTTAACTCCTTCATAGATTCCTTAGGAGTAATATTCTGTTGTCCCCCTCAAATGAAGAAGCACCTAATGGGAGTATGCCCTTTGAGTGAAATAACATACTCAAACTCACTTAAAACAGTTGGTCACACTGGTATTTCAAAATGAAATGACCTAAACACAGACTTCCTCAAGCTAACATTATTTGCCAATTTATTTTGCTCTGTAGATAATTTCCATACTACGCATGCCACAATGCATGTCTACTGCATTATTTTGGGATTACCATCAATGTCACATTTCGAAAACTGAATACAATTTGCAGAATTAATATAAATGATAAAACAGAATCCAGGATAAGTACATGGCATACTGTTATAGCTTCCACTTACGCAAAATTTCAGGAAGATCTAATTATTTTTAATGAGCAAAGGAAACTCCAGGAAGAACTTCAAAACACAGGTAAGTCAAGATTTTAAATTATACTTGAATAAGAAAACCAAAGAAGCTGGGGGGAGGGTTGGTCCTTTTAAAAAGGCCTCAAATACCCCGCAAAGCAGCAAAATACCATGAAACCAATACTTTCAGGAATTTCATTCCAATGCCAAGAAACAGAATGTACTCATTGTGACTAATGCATTAAAACACTGAAAATAAATTCTAACAGATTAAAAAGATCTTGTAACAAGTGAAAGGTATACTGAAATCATTCCAAACCTAATCAAGCTTCAGAGTAGGGAAGTCTTTTCCCATTATTATTAAGAATGTAAGCTGGATAAGTAGACTGGGAAACTATAAATTATGAGCAGTACAAGTAATAAAACATTTTTTAGAAATATGTTTTTAATTAAAAATGAGAAGACAGCCATTTTTACTGAAACTATTTGCTGTACATTCTCAAGTTTGGTCTTCTGTGGTCTCCCACACATATTCATCTCCAATAAAATGTTATTAAACTGCGATGAAACTGGAATGCAGTTCTAAATGCAAAATCAAATCCATGTTTTTACATGTTTACATTTTTAGGTGAAAATATGAAAATGTTTTCAAACCTTGATCACTTAATCCTGAGCTTTGGGGTCAGGAAGTACCACTCACCCCTACCAATCTGCAGGCCAGTTACATGTGCAAACTGTTGTTTCACAAGAATAAAGCAAGCAACAGAAATATTGCACATTACTTTCAGGCTTTAGCTGAGCTTTTAAAACACATGGCCAAATACGTTGCCATGGAAATGTTCTGCAAATACATCTAGAATTTCTTAAGATGGAGCTGAACATCGTTTTTGAAAATAAACTTCTACAAATTCTATGAAATATAATTGCTGTATGCTGTATTCAAGGGCAATAAAATAGGAACTCTTCAGTGACTATTATCTACCATTTATAACACGTAATGTGATAACAGTATAACTAATACCATTCTGTCCTTCATACCTGAAATTAGGCCACTATCTTTCTATGTAAAATACCCATATACTTGTTTTCTTTTATGTTCTCGGACTTTTCTATCAGTCACAATACATTAGCAGATCCCAAAGTACCAGCCTTGCAATAAAGTTGGCAACAATTATAAACAAAAAGGATCAGTAAAAATGAATTTGGTTTTAAACAACATACTAAATATTTAAGTTATTAATCTTCCATTTTACAACCCATTAGTATTAGTATGCATCACTGAACATAATAATTAAAAAGGGGAGAGTTATCTTGCCAAACTTTAAGCGTTATGTTCAGTGAGCTATTTTTAAATCTGATTTGAAATGAAGGGGAAAAAAAAACTACTACTGCAAAATGAAGTAAGATCTGTGCCTGCAGAATAACTCAGCTCTGTTACACAATATGATATGTTCTTTTAAATAACCTGCCACTGTAGGTAAAGAGTTGCCCTACACTGTGCTTCATATGACAAATAAACACATTCACACAATAGCATTGTGTTGCCATGTAAAGACAAAGCAAAATAAAACTGCAATACAGCCTTGCCATTTTACTTTACAGCAAAGGCATAACCTGCTACCATGACTTAGTTAAAAGAAATCATATTCACAATAAAAACGGGTTGAAAATATATATGGAATAACCTTACGTTGTTCAAATAACAATTCACAACACATTAGATTTCCAAGATATACATTTCTCTACTTATGTAAACAGTCTACCCTATAAATCCTGTAGCAAATCCAACATGAAGCAATTACACAGACAAAGAGATTGTAAATGACCTAAAACTGTAAAACAAACCCTTGTCTTAGAAATATTAGTAAACTATGAGGTCATACCTGATGACTTAACGACTGTAATGTCTCACCGGTTCCAAGCTGCATGACCTTTCTATTTCCAGAGACCCCCAAAAATTGCATTTCCTGTCTCACAAAAGTGCATCACAGACCCATCTATCTTTCAAAATCTTCTGGGCTAGTGAAGAAAGCATTAACAGCCATTCTGTCCATCAGTAAATGCTGGAGTCATTACCCTCAAGATATCAGATCTTAAATATAGTTTCCTCCGTGCAGTTACAGACATCCAGTAGTCAAGGAGGCTGACACAGCTATATCACTGATGCTGCTAATGCCATCTGAAAACAGTAAGCTTACTGCTTAAAGCAATCCTGCATCATCCAAACAGAACAAGCCACATCCTTCAACTCCTCACTTGCGTTTTTTTTTTGTTGTTGTTGTTTTTTTATAAAACCTAGAGCTGCCATTATAGATTTTGTTTTCATCTGTGGTCAGCTAAAGGAGAAATTAGATATTATGCAACCAGCTTTGCATTAACAAAAGAAAAGCAGCAGATGAAATGACATATCGAGGTTATCAAATTTTGCTTGCATGACCGCTCCTCAACAAGCAATATCACCATTCAGAAGCAGCATCACAATCTGATCCAAAGGAAAATTACCAGAAAGAAATTACAAACAATTTACAGGCAGCAGGGCATTTGAATATCTGTGTGGTACTGAAACAGCTATTTTGCGCAGCCTTACAAATCTGAGTCTCTAAAATTGAAAACATTGCTTGCCTAAGTATTTTGGTGTTTATTTTCAAGAAATTGCATGATCACTGCATTGTTTCCATTACTCCCTGCTAGCAGCCAGAAAACAGCATGCCTTGAAAATGTGCCAGTATTATGACAGCAAAAATGTGTTTTGATATCAAACAAAGCAATCATGCATGGTTTTTTTTCTGATACTAGAGACCTTTCAAGCTAACAAATGCACAGTATCCTCCTTAGTAATTTTTAAACACTTAGGACTACACAGTAATAACCAGACTTTTTATTCAAATAAGTATTTGATGCAATTATAAAGCAAAATAGATTACTACTTAAAATTATTACTTATATTTATTTTTGCTATCATTCTAGCAACAAACTTAAGCAAACAAAAAAATTCCCAACACAGAATTAAAAAGAAACATTGCGACCAAAAAACTGGAAAAGTTTTCATGTCATAACTCTTCTGAATTCTTGACCCACTGAAAAATTACTAGCACTGACACAGTGAGAAAGTGCTCTAGCGACAGTCAGTCCATAACATTAAACACACAAGAACATTACCTCAACACATACTAAAATATATTCCTAGTGGTTGAGTTTTGCAGACAAATAAAACTTGGGAAAAAAGAAAGAAATCATCCCTAATTGAACTATATTGGCTCAAATAGCTTGCATGTTTTCAAATTAATTTTGATGTCCTTCTTTACTTTGAAATACAAGCAGAAGCTGAAACTAGGAGCAAATGATTTTAAATTAATTCACCCAGATCATATTCTGTTAGTTTAACATTATTATTATACACTTGTAGTAATTGCTCTTTTGAGCAACTTGCAGTTAATCAAGTTTGGCTTACAGTCATTCACATTATGACACTGATAATAGCAAACTGGTCTCATCCATGAATACCACGTATTTTCCTTTAGAGAGAGAAATTGTTTCTATAAATTTTTAATTGTTTCACTTTATACATCATGCTACTGCCACAACGTAAGGACTCTTCACCTACAGGGAAGGGAACTCACTTAGTCACACATTCCTAGAGGGTCTCCACTGACATGTGCTTAGGTAGAGAAAATTCCTGGCTAACGTAGCCATCTTCAGTAACAGATGCTAGTTAGCAAAGCCCTGGGAGGCTTTAAGTGCACAAGGGAACCAAATCAGGCCAGACTTGACACTGCTTTTTATATTCTCCAAGAGAGTTAACCTAGAGGCCTAACAACCTGATGCTACCATTATAATGCTGATGATAGTGGCAGTCAGGGCGCTGCTTCAAACACTGTCAATGTTCTTGAAAGCTGACGCTTCCAAAGTTCTTCCAGAATAATTCATGAATTCACTTACTACCAAAAAAAATTACTAAATTATGAGCACTGGATATAAATACATATGCAAGGAGACAAAAAGTCCTTCAGAAAATAGACTGGAGTGATTCAGCAATAAAAGAAGAGGAAAATTGCTTTCCCTGATCAGTGTGGAATAGGAATATCTCCCAAGATAATATTTTCATTTCAAAAGATAATTTAAAATAAATGACGATACATCATTACTAAGTATTAACGTATTTATTCCTATGCAAATACTCAGTTCAAGGCTATATTCAAATCCGTATCTGCTTACACCTACATAGGGGAGTACAACCACAGGAGTACAGTCCATGCACTGCTGAAAACCTCTTCTAAGACCCAACATGCCACGCAGCCAGAATACAGAGGCAAGCAACGTGATATGAAAAAAGCAAATGACCAAATAAAAAAATTGGAAGTTGCCAACTCACCTCTCATAAATACTATGTAGGCTCTCTCTATGCCCATCTATTACATGATGATCTCCCTTCAAAGAGTGAAAACACACAAAGCTAGGAGCTACGATCGCCGATGTCAGAAACATAATTTAGAGTTTCTATTCACAAGGAGTAAAAAATCTCTCTGCAGTTGGAGATGTGAAGAACTCATGAGGCAATAAGGGACAATATAGAAGAATATTTCCCTGAGTTAGGTTAAAATCTCAGTACAAATTATAAATGCACTTAGAAGCATAGAGAATTTCTTTGTGCATATTATCTCAGCTGCAGAAGCTTTTCCCATAAGATATTCTATATCTTAATTCATGGCAATATAATTACCATTTTGCGAAAGCGAAAATTTTAACATTTCTTTAGCAATGGGTATAGACAGATGTAAATACAATAATGTTTTTTCAGTTATTTGAGAAATGTTAAAACAAAAAGCTGATAATCCATTCCCTTTAGAGAATCAACAGGTATCACTTTATAGCATACAGAAGCATTACTCACGATATACAGTTTGATTTTATTTCATTTTTCTTCAGAAGAAAAGAGCAAGAATTTTAAAAAAGGCAAATTCAGAGTTCCTATGGATTATGCAAGGTGAAATAATGGTCACTTTGAATCTATCACAAATCAGCTTTATGTCAGAGACCTGACAGAAGCAGACAGCAAGTAGACAGCAGAAGCTCCATCACTCAACTTTTGAAATTAAATTTAAGTCAGATTTGCTAGTACTAACGATCATGACAGAGAACATTTGAGATCAATTAAAAGTATCGCAGATTGTAAAAGTAAGGTGAAATGATGTAGTGCCGTACCAAACAAGCTGGAGAAAAATACTAACACATATTCCTCAGCAACATTTTGAAGAAATAACTTTACTATGTGTATATATTAGTGGCTACAACATAAGCAATATGAATGATGCCAAAACTCACAGTTTGGGTTTGTTCAAAAACTCTCTGATGACAGTATTAGGAAGCACTGCTACTGTAAGAGAAATGGAACATCAATGGGAAGACTTGGATTACTTTTAGGACCACAAGAATAAAACTGAGGTAAAATTTAATAATGCAAAATGCAATGATGTGAACTTAAGCTCACTGAGTTTCTGCTAGAAATTGAGAGCTCGGGAGCTGAAAACCACAGTGAGAGAACTGTGGGGGCAAAAGCTGATCACAGAGTAATTGTGAGCTACCAATGTGATATCCCTATGGAAAAGGAAATGAAATCTTAAAATTACCGGAGAAGATATTTCTCATATACAGATATCAATATTAATGCAATAATATGAAGCTTATTAAAAGCATATTGTTCATGATTCTGATCATCTATGCTTAAAAAAATTAATTCAAACTACAAGAGATAAAGACTTCCACAAAGGTCAAGGAAATTTGAAGAAGAAACTGAAAGGGTTTGTCTTGCTTAGCTTAACAAAGACTAACAGGGAGGTCTATGTAACTGTGACAATGCCAGTGACAAGGAAAAGCATAAGTATTCAGTAAAAGAACTATTGTGGAACAAGCACAAATATATAAAATTTGTAATGCTGTTAGTTTGGGTTTTGTTTTTTCTACCTATCAGAAATTGAAGGTCTGCAAGAGCAAGAAATCAAACTTAAAGACCAAGACTATGCCTTTCTTTCCTATATATTTGCAGGAAAGATCATGAAAACGCAGGGGTGAAGAAAAAAAGCTGAAATTTAATGAACAGCGGATTAGTAATAACAGCACTACTGAGAAAATTCAAGGAGACTAAACTTACTGGAAATAGATTTAGAACCCTGAACCAAATTAAAATAAATAAATCAAAATTTAAAAATTAAATAAACACAAATGACTCAACAACAGCTGGCTTCTGTACTGAAGACACCAAGGTTTCTTCTTGATACACTGAATGGTATTAGCAATATAAATAATTTCTCTTAACCAAAATAATTCATCAGATCTTAAGTTTCAGCTGATCGCTTACATCAACACAGATTCAAAAATATCTTTGTACTTGAGTGGAATAAGCTCAAAAGTAATTAACGATAGCCTATTCCTCTTTAATCCTAATGAAAGGACTGCTTCTATTACCTTCCTTTAGTCTACATATTTCTCTCTTACTTAATTCTCCCATTAAATTACTGGGGATGGGGGGTGTTGTAAAATGTAAATACCCTTCTCTAGGCAAGAAATCCATTTAGAAAATATAAGTTTAAATGTATTAACTCAGTGAAATCTTGTGATAATTTATGGATATGCTTGCTCTGTTCTCTTAAATGAAATACTGTTCAAAGACTCTCCTTTTGTGATTATTTCAACAGGCATTACATAAATCTAATCAGCTCATCTGCGGATAACCATGACTGTGCTTAAGGGAAACTTGAAGCATTTATAAAACAAAATAGAAAATGAGAAGAGGCAGACCTGAACCACCGCTGCATAGTCAAAATTTACAAAGCAACTGCTTGGTTCCAACTTTTCCTAACGGTTAATGTAGCAGTATCAAAATCTGACTCTCCAAATATTCCATAATCAATGTTTCTGAATCCTGGCACTAAAATTGAAGCATGTATCTTAAACCACTCTCTGATGATCCAGATCACTGCATTACACGCTGCTGACAAATTAGAATAAATGCAAAACAGACAGTGAAAAAAAAAAGTTTAAAGATTTCTAACCAGTATTTTACCTTCAAAAACATCTTGAAAATCCCTGGCAACCCATTTCCCAAAAGATAATGCAGGAGACCTCCTCTGTCTCAGACTGTTGAGGAACCCAGGGCCTAAAGATGTAGACATATACTAGTAATGCTATACTCGCAGTGTACATAAAAGAGATAGGTGCTTACATTTGTACTTGGAGAAACACAAAAAATAAACACCAACAAAATCTCCCCATTGTTTGCAATTGTATGTTTACTTTCCTAGCAGTATTATAATTTTCTAGACTGTATGATTTAAATATTTGTAAAATCAGATTGATATGATAAATTTTAAACTTGTATCTACAAGGTTATATTTTAAATGACCATGATTTTCTTTTCAGACTTTGAAGAAAGCAAAGGTTTTCACCTTTTTAAGCATCTCAACAGTATTTTAACTTATGCCATAGCCTGTGAAAAATTTTCTCCTTTTATTAAGTGACTAGGACAAGGCTGACTAAGGGCTTAACCTCCAACCACTGGGGAAGCTAGAATTGACCATAAGAAAACATTCTCCTATCCTCAAAAAGCAGATGGTGGAGTTTAGCCTCCATGTTGTACAGGGAAACAGAAATTTATTTTCCTCACAAATGAAAAAATAACAATTCAATCAATAATGCTGGAATCTGATTAACAAAGCAAGTGCTACCAGCCCTTCCACAAAAGGAACAGGACAGATGATGATGCTCTGCATATCTCCCAAATATTAAGCAATACCGAAGGTGCAGCCTAGTTATATTGCACAACTCGTACCTTTCTTTCAATTTCAACCCTTTTCATCTCTCCCTTGTCCCTGAAGACGAAGAAAAACTTCTTCCTCTTAAGAAAAAAATATCAGTTCACTAATTCTAGCTTCTTAAGCGCCTCAGAAGAGATCTGACTTTTCTAAATATTTTGCATTAAAAAGTTCTCTTTCAAGGAAAAGAAATGTTAAATTTTGACATATAATTACCATTATCCTCTCTGCTGGCAGAAAATGATGGCAAAATGCCAACTTGCTTGTCTGCTATAGATAAGACATTTCCAAGCTTCCATCCTTCCCTTTAAAGAAAACAGAAGGGGAAGACCAGCCAGGAGAAAGCCTACCCTGTCAGCTGATCCTGTAAGAAATAAAATTAATATTCTCCTAGCAGAAATCATTTTCTTCTGAGCCTGAGGTAAATGATATGCCTTACCATATGTTATGATGGTCCTTTCAAGAATGACAAATTTGATGAATTTTTCCTGGATGGTCTTTCTCTCGATTCAATCTCTTCTCATCACCTCCAGCTTCTGCTGCAGGCAAACTCTCAAGGGGCATAAATCAGCATAGCATCACCAAATTATATAACTTCTACCCACTGGGGATTTAGCCCCTTCCACTTCAGACTCAGCACAAAAAAAAAAAAAAAAAGGTGCATTCTTCAATAACCTTTTTGATCTGTGTAGAATTACCCTGACATATTGCTGAGCCTCGACACCGATACACTCATGAGCAGAAAACCCAGCCATTTTTCTTAAAGGAAGACCTCTAAAAAGACTATATCCAATCACAACATACACAGAACCAGCTCTAACTCAGTAAAAGTGGTTCAATTCAACAAGTGAAAAAAGCCAAAAAAGACAGATTTGTACAAGCTTCTTCAGAGTATATAAAAATACTGGCATACTGTTACTTTGACTACAGACTCAGCTGTGCACTTCTCCTTAGTTTACCTATACATCTAAGCATTAGGAATGTCTGAATATTATTTGTCATAACAAAATGGCGCACACAGAGAGCAAACGGGCTAAGATTAACTGCACCAGCTCTGTCCTGCCATCCGTCTCTGGGAGGAGACAGAGAAAAGCTATTCAAGCAGCACATGCCTAACTAAAAGCTAAACTTCCTATTTATGACTGTGAGAGCAGGCATCCACAGCCTAGACAGGCACTGGGTTAGGGACAGTCCCCCTTTTGTTGATGTAGGAAGAAGACGGGAGAAAGAGAAGTCCCCCAAACTCGGAGTAGGCCCCAAAGGGTGCTGACATTAGGACACTGGATTGAATTACGAAATTAGAGAAACAAACTAAATAGGCTACAGAAACTAGACAAATTTATAGATACTTATGGATAAAAGGGAAGAAGATCATCATTTCCTACAACAATTCAAAATGCTTTAAAACCGTAATTGCCCACACATTGTTTTAATATTTAAAACACAATTTACACCCAGTAATGCAAGGACAAGAATAAAAACATTAAGATACCAAGAAAGAAGAATATCTAATGGTTGCTTCAAAGATAGAAAACTAGGACAAAATGCCTGTTGGAAGATACAGAGTCTCCCATAGGACCTTCAAAAGTCAGACACTGCCTGCTTTTAAAGTTAAACTGCCTTTCAGCTAACTACTTAGTACATGACACTTGTTAAAGAAACAAAGCGGAAAGGCCAGAGAAAGGTAAAAGAAAAGCAAAATGCAGAAAACATAATACTTAGAGACACATTCAAGTCATGGGGACTTCCTTGTTTTTGAAGGGGGGTTGGCCATTTCATATATGCTTGTGTTACAATGGTAAGCAACAACAAGAAAAAAAAATTAGTTGATTCTTGTGACTAGTATTCAAAAGAAATGAACACACAGTTATATTAAACACTGTTTCCTGCTTTAAGAAAAGAGAATACTGCAAACGCCAGAGTGAAATTATAATACCTGGAGTGCAATAGCAGATCTTGAACAGCACCCGTTGTGAAGACTCTTTACCCTTAAATAAAAATATTAACTATGGCACTGTGTAACTGTTAAAACTTTGTTTAGCCAAAGGTGCAAGGACTTTTTTCCATGATCCTCCATAGCCATTCTTTCCTGGGTACATACATGCTATATACACACACAAGGA
This sequence comes from Cygnus olor, assembly GCF_009769625.2. Classification (NCBI taxonomy): domain Eukaryota; kingdom Metazoa; phylum Chordata; class Aves; order Anseriformes; family Anatidae; genus Cygnus; species Cygnus olor. The sequence continues at coordinate 22,801,998 of NC_049174.1, forward strand.
ACGTATACCATTACTAATCCTAAAATATTCCATGACTTAGGGCTGCCTAACGGATTTCTTGTGCATTGCACAGAAAACATAGCTATTGGTTGACAGTGTAAAACCTAAATGATCAGACCTATAATTGCTAAAATTTACCCATGATAATGAACCTCCTGCTTTGTCCTGAAAGAAAAATTCAGCAGCAATCAACTTTGCCTTTCCTTTTTCCTCTGCCTCAGAGAGGCAGAAGGAAAGAGTTGTGTGAACAGCTTCCTAGAGAATAATGATGGCTGATAGGAGGTTCCTGAATTAGACGATAACTTTCCTACTTTCATCTCCCTCCAGTGATCATCAGTGGGACCGTCATATGTCCTCCACCTTCCCACTTTCTTAAAGACTTACTGTTTTCTAAGTCAGTGAGAAAAAAGCACAGACAAGTTCTGAAAGAAATCCAAGGCTGCGTGGTATGAGATGACAGTCTGCTTCTGCAAGTGAGTATTTATTATACTACCTGATAATCTCCCCTACTCAAAACCCTTTTTAAACCTGCCAGTTATTTTACAGCTGTGAGCCAGGTTCCATAAAAAATTCAGACAAAAGGGTAACTATGAAGCAAGGGCATTCTCACAAGACAGTTGTCCAGCACCCTCATCGTACAGCAGAGGGCACATGGCTTTAATCTGTGCTTTATCCAATGTTTCAAAAGACATCATCTTAGGTATTTATATTAAAACCTGATCACTGAGTTCTCAGACCAGCCTCCAGAACTAAATGAAGGCCTGTAGCAATACCAAATTTGTATTGATAGAAAGATGTGACAGCAATCCATCGGATAAATAATAATAAAAATAAATAAAAGTGGTAGGATTTCCACTTTTCCTTTCATTACCCAATTTTTCTTTTAATATGCACATCACTGAGGTATAAATGCTCTCATTATTGTAAAAAATATTTCAAATTTTCATGCAAAAAATGTTATGCTATTTCCTCTGTCTTTACTAAAACAAATATTGACATTTAATACTGTGAAATTCACAGAGTTAGATGATTAGAAGCTGACTTTGAACTGTATTCCCTGCAGAACGGTCTGGAACGAGAAGTGGTGATAGCTTTACTATCTGGGACATTCAAAACTCAGCTGAATAAAATGCTGTTATTCTCCTGCACAAAGCCATCTTTTGTTATCAATGCACTAAAAATTGTAGTCAACATCACACTTCATAACTTGTTCAGCCATATCATCCCTGAAATATCAGGTAATTAAAATACCTTACTCAAAGATGTAACTATATCACTATCACACCGTCAAACCAGATACGTCTCTAAATTATTCTGGTTCTTGGATAGGCTTAAGGAAAGAAGTGTCTAAATGCAGCTTAGCATAAAAAATCTTCTAGGAAACTTGCCTACTGTTTGCAATTTTGTACTTAATAAAATCTTGAAGAGACACTAGTGACAGAAGCATTGAACATTATAATTATCGAGCTTGTTTTTCCAAGCTTCCAAATTAAATTCCAACAGATGACCTCTACATTTTGACTAAGTTCTACTCTTATTACATAAAAAAAAGTAATGAAATGTTAATACATTCATTATTTGAAGAGTTTTCAGATAAATTGCTAAAAGTTAAGGTTTTCAGAAGTGAGGCAGAATATATGAAAAAAAAAGTTTTGAGTTAGCTTTAAATAAGTGGTACTCTAAATTCAGTAAGTACATGTAAGGAACAGTATTTTTCTTAATTCCTCCCAAATCTATTCTTCAAGAAGTTCTTGACTACTTTTCGAGACAATATATGACACAATGGATGCTATCCCAGATATAATCCAAGAACAGCTGCATAACTTCATCTGACTACCCGCAAATCCCTGTACAGTATGAGTACATAATGATTCTTTGAATCATCAGCCTAGTTTTTGTTTCTGAGGATAAGTTGTACATTTTAACATGCTCAGTGTTGTGTGCAAACTCATAGGGGAACAGTATGTAAAAGAATCATGAAAAGAATCATTCAAATATAGTACCTGACACATACTACTAGTAAAATTTTTGAACATTTCAACTATGGTACTTTCATATTCTCTGGCTGGCCAGGAAAAACATCAGTTTCAATTGCAGCCTCCTCCCTACCCTACAAAGAAAATAAACTTATATCGAAAACAAATATATGGCAGCCAGCACACACTTGGTAGCAAGGTGATAAGAGAACTCTTATCTATTATTTCATAAATTCTTCCTCATTATTACAGTTTTTACTCACGTAATTCATAAAAAAGCTAATTTATCATACAACATTTTAAATATCACAGCTATAGTATGAATCCCTATCAATAACTCATTCAAATAATTAGCAACAGTTCACTCAATGTTAGCAAGAAAAATAGAATAAATGCAATAGAAATAATTCATGCTAATGTAAAAGACAGTGCTTTACACTGAGCCAAAAGAAACTGTTCAGACTGTATCAGAAAAAGAAAAATCTCTTTTTTTTGTGTTTTTTTTTTTTAAATTACTTTCTTAACTTCACTTAGCCTCCAGCAGTCAACAGACCACAGATTTTATATATAGTCTGTTCTAACTCATCACAAGCCACTTGGCAAACAAGAAAGAAAGGTGGCTAGTGAAACAAAAATATGGCCTGAATTTAAGGCAGTATAAATCTGAGGCTTGTTGCCTCTTTCTCACCTTGAAAACAAAGTACATTTTTCACCATCAGGAGAAAAAGAGTTAGTCTGACCCAAAGAAGTGAGTTCTCTATTCAAACAAACACTCCATATACTTACCTGATTACCTCTCCCAAGGATACAGTGCCTAAAACTACACTGTAAGTAAAAATCTAAACCTCTCATTTCTAGCACCATCATAACCTATTTCAAGTAAAATGCTTTGCTCTTCCTTGCTCATGCTGCCATGCACTTCTACCAACTTGACATTCCTAAGTCTAAGCCTATTTTCCAGGTCATTGGTATGACTTTTTTGCAAAGCCTTACAGCCACTGGTCTTTATACCTAGATGGCACTGTGCCCACATGGAAACCTATCACTTTTGTTACTGATGAGGTAAATAAAGCCTTCTGATCTTCTAAAAAGAAGTTCTAGACAATTTGGAGCTTTTTAGAGACATGCTCATGTATGTTAACCATACAAAACATTTTTGAGCACCAAGCACACTACCCAGATGGAATACAAGACAATGTCAAAGGCTGACCACCAACCTCTCAGATGTTCAGCAAGCCAAAAATTCTTACACGCAATCAAGCATAATGGGCCATTCTGGTCACGCAAACCAGAAAATACACTGGCCGGACAAGAGAAGGGTCTATTTCTTCTCAGCAAAATCTTTTTTTTTTCCTTGTTTTGCCATTTGTCTTGTACATAATTTCACTTATAACACGATGCCTATAAAAGTCCAAGCAGCTATCAAAAGCCATATTAAAACAGCAGGTTCTTTTTAAAAATCATTTTTCAAGCAGCTTGAAAAAAACAGTATTCAGTAGTTATCTTTCTGATTTTAATAGCACAAGCGCAGGTTTTTGGTGCTTGGTTAAGAAATACATGTACTGCATTTTATATGAATTCTTATTAAGCAATTTTAGTTTGAATCAGTGCTACCACAGAAGCAATGAAGGCAGGCAAGGGGCACAAAAAGCAGAAGACAGAGCCTCAGGACTTCTCTTGCTCCTTCCCAGTGTGGAACCCTAGAGGGGCTCAGTGACGCCTGGCATCAGCAGGGTCCTGATTTCTGTTTGGTTCATCCCTTCTTTTGCCCCCATCCAAAGACTTCCCAGGGTAGCTCCTCCTGCTCCTTTACCAGAAGGTTTCTGCATTACCCCCCATATTGAGCACCACCTTTCTATGCAGTGTCAGCTATTCCATATACTAAATTAATAAATATAAACTGTACTAATTATTCATACAGTCCAGTCTGACACATTAGATTGAATGTCACGATTATCCTAAAGGTAGAAAGTGTTGAGTTTTACATAACATGTTCATTAAATGTAGTGAACTAATTAAAGTATGTTAATTAGGTAACAGACAAAAAGAACTTACTATTTGGTAGAGACTGGTCACTGCTAATACCTTGCATTGTGTTAATACCTTGGCCGTATTTTTATGCTTAATGAGCAAAAGGGAAAAGCTGATTATTCAGAAAGCAGAAAAAAATCACATGTGTTACGTGTTGGAAAAATTGCCTCAGGTGACAGAGGAAACACATACCAAAGGAACTGGCACTCTAACAAAGAAAGTACCATTTCAAAACCCATAAACACTGTGCTTCACTGAGAATTTTACATATTCAGATTCTAGAAAGCAATACTTTATTGTTAATGATGCCAATAAAGTTACAAAAAATATGATTTTACTTGCACAAGTTATCTGTTCTCCCTGTACTATGAAAATACTTTTTTCCTTTTTTTTTTTTTTAATTTACTTTATGAAAAATAAGATTAAGGCTTTCATATCATACACTCTGGTTAGCAAAACAATTGAGAAGCAAGAAATTATTTATTATACTGCTAAAGACATGGAGTAAACATTGATGGGAAATATACATACATATGTCTGGCACTGGGAATAACGCCCACAGAATGCTCTATATGCAATTAAAACTCACTGTGGGCTTACATTAAAGCAATGTTTTTTTCCTTCCATATTTTATCCCCCTGCTTTTCATATTATTTGAAAGGGCATGACCGAACTTAGAAAGCATTTTGATCTACTGTTATTACGAAAAAAAAATAAAAATCCTGTTAGTCCTCCCAATAACATTAAGGTCCGTACTGCATCAGGAGAAAACTGGAACAATTAGAGTAACAAAGAAGAGAGATGCTGGCTTTCATAAACTACTCAGGACAAAAGTAAATTACTTAATTTCTTTGTGAAGCTCAGCAACATACATTTCGGATCCAGACAAATCAACAGCCGCCTAGGCCTACAGGCCTTTTTTGTTTTATATTAAATTTCCATTTGTGGCTAAAATTCTGCTGCTACATATCTTGGATTCAACAGGACAAAGAAATTCAGTGTCTGACCAGATCCTAAACCTGGCCAAGGCTTGGGCTCAGGCGCTGCTCTTGCCTCCCAGCTGCCCACTCACCTTTCCGTAGTTCTCTGTAAAACAGTCTGCACATCCAGCACCACCTAAAATACAGAGAGGGCCACTGCTTCATTTTCTAGCAACACTGTTAACACCTTCCACCCTGTCTGGTACACTTCAATATAGGATCTGCTTCTCTCCCCGACCCCTTCCCCTCCCCCTTAGCCCACACAGCTGAAAACAGTGCAGTCACATCTGCAGATTTTGCTCTACCACCGCTTTCCACAAAATGGCGGCACCCTTCAGGGAGGGCCTGAAGAGAAACTACTGGAATGGACTCAACCTCACAACAGACCACAAGATTATTATCCCTAATGCTCACTGCTTAAGTGTAAGCTTATTAACACCAATTTCCGAGCACTCAGTTGCAAGGTCTTTCACCTCTCCCTAGTTATGACCTTTCTGAGAAAATTTAGTCTCAAGTAAACTTCCTTCAAGAACACAGCACACCACTGCCCAGGACTAACACCTAATTAGAGAGGACAGCACACCAAGTACAAAGGGCAGACCATATTAACATGAGTTACACACAAATTCACAACATTCACCACTGTTGTATAAAGTTCCTTATACTAAGAATTAACAGAGGTGTCTAAAGAAGCAGTTAATTTTGTTTACGGTTTGTCCTTCAGAAGAATTCGTGGATTTAGAACTGCAGAGTTTTTGCCAGGAGAACCTTGCAACATTTCCTATAACATGTTTCTGTAACATATAAACAGCATCAAATGCAATTAACTGCTCTGTCAAGAATTCATATATCTCTACTGGATGAGTATTTCCCTCAGTACATGAATCCTTTCTGATCCTTTCTCCATGCAGTTCAGTTTACTCCTGAATATAGTTACTTGCAAAGGATTTATTACAAATGAGTCTAATTATGCCTATAATTATTTTCAAAGAAGGATGCTGATCTAAATGAAACCCTGTGAGTACAAAAAAAGCAGAACTTGATCCAATTCTATGTGATGTATTTCCCTGCTGTATCTGCACTGAAATATGACTAAAATGCAATGGGTGACTGTTTTACAGGATTAAGGATATACAATTATTGATGAAGTTAGTGGAGGGAGAAACAGGGCAATGACAGTATGTGTATATTATTTAAACAAAATTTGAAATAACCACTTGGCAAAATATTAAAATACACAAACCCAAAAGGTTTCACCTGTTAATGATTACAAATTAATAATTACAAATACAAGGAAGTCCCTTTCTTTATAAATTATTGTTTCTTCCTGAAAACAGGAGGAAGCCTGCCAGTATGCAGGATACTTTAAAAAGTATTTTAGATTTGTAAACAAAGTTTACAAATGAAAACATTTGTATCAATTAGTTAACCATTTAACAAACAAAATATCATAGACGTCTGAAAACAAAAATTTCTTGAACCACAAGGAAGAGATGGGGGGCCTACTCAACTGTGCAAAATAACTGCAAGAGATTTTTTTTTTTTTAATGACTTTAGCAACAGAACCCAGGAGTTCCCAATAAGGAGTCTCTTGCCATCATTATAGCATAATTTCTGGAATAAGTCAAGTAGATGAATGAACAATGATGGCTCTGCTTTTGTGAGACAACAATGTAACCTCATCCTTGCAAGGACCTCAGGTACTACTAAGATGACAAGCATTACAATACTCTTTAAATTAAAAACATGGCAAATAATCTTTTGGCAAAAGGACAGATCATTCACAGTTAGATTTCTGATCATGTTTTACCAATGACTGTGTTTTGACAACTGCTTTTAAGTTTCCTAAAAGAATTTTATAGTTTTGTATAATTTAGCCTGTAGGCCAGAACTTAAATTTCTTTAAATTTACTTTTTGAATTTGGCTCAAAGAGCTTGAGCAGGTAAAGAAGGTGTGTTCAAATGCACTGCAACCATCTTAATTTCATGCAACTGTTAAGTGTTCAACAAATATGTTCACTTAAAAGAGGAAAAGATGGCAAACATAAAGCTTAAATGGTTTAAGGATAGATGATGATAAAGTACAGTTTGTTTGAGGGTTGAGAAGAATTATTTAGAGAATTATTTAGAATGATTTAAGCAAACATAATTCAAAACAACATCAATAATTTTCCACTGTAAAATAAAGATTAAACTTCAGCAAGAACTTTCAAACAATTAGATTATGTAAGACTGTGAAACTCAACATACTAAATGAAATTGAAAACCCAACTTTCCAGACACATAGAAGTGCTAGACAAAACACAAAGTAACAGCTGACTGTTTCCTCGTACAATTACTAGAAACAATAAAGAAATCATCTGCGTTGTCAGGAAATAAATATCCTCACTAATCTTACTCATTTGCCTGATAATGACTCGCAAATAAATTAGCTTTTAATTTAAAAGGATAAGAATATGTCTGACCTAAAGAAATCAGATAAAGAGACTCAATTAAATAATAATCAAGCATACATTTTCTGTTCATTCGTCAGCAGGATATAACCACATAAGGAGAGGAAAAAAAACTTCCTTGATGTGTGACATAGTTTTAAAAGTCAGTCTTGTTTTCTTATCAGCAAGGTTAGAAAATGGAAATCAAAAAAGGTACTGCAAGGATTTACATAAGGCACTAATAACTCATCAAGAAAATTAAACTGAGTAGTATTTTTGAATGGTCGTAAATAAATTGCAAAAATAAGGGGATAAAGTTAAATATACAGAACATTCTCAAATGACATTAAAAATTAATAAGCATGAAAATCACTTAAAAAAAAATCTCCATCTTCATAGTTCATCCTCTAAATTTTATAACGGAGTGCTGGGGAATATGCCAGAATATCTGCTACTAATATATCGGAACAATTACTGTTGTGATTCTTCCAACAAAAAATTACAACTGTGATATTTATAACACTGAGCCTAAATATAAGTAAGCCTCCAAGCAAAAATACATTATTCAGATGATGTCTTTCACTACATTTTTGTCATTTTGTTCTAATAACAGTTGCCCTATTTTTAGGAATTGTATATCGTTCAGCCTTAACAAGTCTTTTCCAGAGGGAGAAAGACTATTAAATTTATTTTCCAATCATAACTAGTTGGAGAAAATTCTGTCTCCTTAAATGAACATAATCCTTTGGCATGTAGAATCTTTTTTCTTTTAAAGCTTTGGTATTTATACTATGAAAATGACCATATTTTTCCCAATGCAAAGAATAACGAAGCCAATGTTTCATGCCTATTTTGAAACTCTAATCAATTAACTGGTGTTAAATTATGAACAGCAAAAAAATCACAATCACCTAAAAAAATCCAATTATGAGCAAGATAAGCATTTAAAAACTACATACTAATAAATTGGAAACACTTCCAATTCAAAATTTCTATTCCGTCATTCCATTTCAAAATTTGACTAAAGTCAACTTATTAAACCTAATACTAAGCCTACTTCTCCACCTACATAGGTTACAGTACATGCAACCAATGATGCAGGGGTGCTATCCTCCTTTTTTGCTATCTATCTCTTATAATCCTCATTTAGTCCATCCTGAACATCCCATGACCATGACCAATTTCTTCAACATATTTGCAATCAATGTCCAACTCTAACTGGAGACCCTGATCCTAAAGAAATAGAGCATATTTACATGAAATACTGAATGGCACTCTATGAACAGTGTAAAGGCTTCACCATGCTCTCCTAATGCAGGTCACTAAGTATTTGAGACAGGGGTGGAAAAACAATTTTTTCTGGAGAGAACCTGGTGTTAGGATGAACTTCCACAGTAAATCAGCTAAATCCTGATTTTTTAAGAAATTCTGCAGTGGGGTCTTGTTTAACTAAAGCCTTTTTTCTCTAAAAATGATGGTCATAACACTATACCTCCGTATGTAATAAAACCCTGCCAACAAGAAACATACTGCAAAATTAAATTAAGAAAAAAAAAACTTACAGGAAGATATGTACAGAAAGCACTCAAATATTATGCTGTAAAACTAAAATTTCAGTCAAGTGTCAATTACTGTAGTAACTGGATGAAGTTCCATGACAATTAATTAGACAAATTAACAACAACAAAAAAAAAACACATCCAACTCTCATGTAATCCATTATGCAACCTTTCCAATGCATTATATAACATCAAGAAACCTCGGCAATGCACCAGTAATTCCATCTTCTGCATGGTACCATACAGGTCCACCAGCAAGTCCAGCTGTGACTCACCGGGGTGAAATTATTCACCTTGGAAGTGGAAGACACCTGTTCAAGTGCTGTCACAGCTGTTGAAGAGAAACTGCCACTAGATCACTCATGCTTTAAAAGAGTACTCTAAGGTAAAAAACAGTCGTGCTACTTTTTTCTTGTTTAGATTAGAAGTCCCTAAAATTTTAGAAACATCAGAACAAATTGTAGCAGCAACTCTAAGATTATTCCAGCAGTATGAACTGAAATTTCCCTACTCCTCATAAAGAATAAGAACTATGAAATACAAATGCTAATTGACTAAAATTTTAAGTCTCTCAGATTGATCCATTCTGGATATAGTGAACCAGAAGACATTCTCACACGAGAAGTGGACACTCCAGAGTGCACTTGTATTTTAGTCTATGCCCATCTTTGCTACCTCCAACTTACACATCTTCATATACAAAGAAACAAATGAGAAAGCAGGTTTTTTTGTTTTTTTTTTTTTTTAAATGAAAACCAGTCAGCAGAAAGTATCCCATTAGAGTGATCACAAAGAAAATGCAGTTTGAGAACAGACTCATTATTGCTGAAGGGGACAAAAGCTAAAATGTACCTAGAGAAGCAAGCATCTTTAATCATTTGACTAACTAAACGCACTGCAGACTTTGCCACAGGCACCTTACCTCTGTAGCCCTCTCCAGGTTCTGCCCTTTTGTACTACATCCTAGGCAAAGCAGATCAAGTTAAGACAAAACAAATACAAACATTATTTAAATGAGCTTGTAGGAAATTCTAGTTTAGTAGTTTATTTTAATCTTGTTTTGCAGTTAAATTGTTAGGTATTTTCCTAAACAGAGATCTATTCTCATTGCTTAGTGTAACACTGGAAGCATACTGAGTTTAACAAGAGCAAATGCCAGATGCTGCACCTGGGACAGGACAACACCGGCTATACCTACAGACCAGGGGATGGAAGGCTGGAGAACAGCCCCACAGAAAGGGATCTGGGGGTTGTGGTCGACGGCAAGTTGAATGTGAGTCAACGGTGTGCCCTGGCAGCCAAAAGGGGGTCAGGCCCAGCACTGCTAGTGGCCAGGGGAAGGGACTGTCCCGCTCTGCTCTGGTGCGGCCTCACCTCCAGTACTGCATGCAGTTCTGGGCGCAAGAATATAGGAAGGACATAAAACTATTAGAGAGCATCCAAAGGAGGGAAACGATGGCAAAGGGTCTAGAGGGCAAGACATATGAGGAACAGCTGAGGTCCCTTGGTTTGTTCAGCCCAGAGCAGAGCAGGCTGAGGGGAGGCCTCATGGCGGCCTGCAGCTCCCTCACAAGGGGAGCGGAGGGGCAGGCGCTGAGCTCTGCTCTCTGGGGACAGCGACAGGACCTGAGGGAATGGCATGGAGCTGGGACAGGGGAGGGTCAGGCTGAGTATTAGGGAAAGGTTCTTCACCAAGAGGGTGGTCGGGTACTGGGACAGGCTCCCCAGGGCAGCGGTCACGGCACTGAGCCTGACAGAGTTCAAGAAGCATTTGGACAACGCTCTCAGACATAGGGTCTGAATTGTGGAGTGGTCCTGTGTGGGGCCAGGAGCTGGACTCCTTGTGGATCCCTTCCGACTTGGGATACTCTACGATTCTATGTAAACTACGATAAAATATATCTAGTCAGTTTTTAATAGCCATGAGGATTTAATGCTTGCTTATATAACTCCTTAGGCAACTGTATATTTATTAACATTTTTTCAGTATTAATTTTCCATTATTTTGTCAGAAAATTATTACATTTGTTAGATTTTTTAAATTCAGATAAAGTGCCTTGGAATTTAATTCAGTGAAGCTACTATGCTAAACCTAATCTCAGTAGGAACTTCCATGAATTTTTGACATCTAAATGTCTTTGAAAATGTGTACAAATCCTTTAAATTTCCAGACTTAGCAATTCTCATCTTCTCCAATATATTCCATGTATATATTTGGATGAAAGTTGCTTTTTCAACTCCCAGCTGGATTCTCAACTTTGAATGAATCCTGAATTGACCCATCAATCAGCTCTATCACACTTCTGCATCTGCAAGTAATACAGTCCTGGTTTAGCTGGCTGAAAGTACAGACAGCTGAAGCAGCACAAAACCCAGTGATTAGGATCCTGAGTTTGTAAGTTAATTTCAGACTGCTGCTGTTGTAGCTGTCAGCTGTCAGGGTTAGAAAGCCAATATTGTATAGGACCATATGCACAATCACACCAAGTGATAACCTACTCCTGATGGTGTATCATAACGGACAAAGAGAGAACCAAAGAAGAGGAAAACAAAAAACAAAATGGAAACAATGAAGATGTTAGCATATTAGAACAGGATGCTATTACACATTTGTGTAAGCTGTAAAATTATTATAGAAATACCTGTGCCAGGGGGGATATGATCCCATTTTCAGCTTTTAATAATAATCTTGGGCAACTCCACTGGTTTCAATCAAGTTACAATGCATGGTACCTTCCCAAGTAAAATTTGGACAAGGCTTACTATACAGATAAACAAAAACTCTGTATGAAACACTTCTACAGTCTGAACATTTCTTTATTCTAGATTAGATCCAAACCTAGAGACTGAGTTTGAAATATTCTTAAAGATTTCTGTGATATACTTAAGCCCAAATATCTAAACCTGAGCATTAACCTTTAAAATAGAACTCAGGCTTGGATTCTCAACATAACACAATCCAAAACTGAAAAACTAGTTCCTCAATCCTGATACAGAGAATACTTTCTTAGGTTTCTTTCTTACTGATGTTTCAGCGTAGGATTTAGTCTTACCTAGTCCTACAAGGAAGATGTTTCACAAGCATCTTTATTCTACAGGTATTTGCATTCAATTTTTTTATCATAGCACCTCTGCACACCATTATAGATGTTCCTTTTAAATATTTGCAGTGGTGTAAGTTGAAAACCTGTTTTCATGCCTCTCCTGATCCATCTAAAAGTGTATGTGAAACAACAACCATCAATTTTGCAGACAGTGGTACTCTCAAATAAATTGGGGAAAAAAATATATTGCTCATTTTCCAACATACTAAGTTTTCCTGCCTCTGACAAACACTTACTAGGAGTGTGCATACTGCATACCTACACTGCTTGATTCTAGAGACCTGGATTCTCTTATGTGAAATTGCAGAGTAAATGGAGACACACCAAAAAAAAAATAAAAATCATGATTTCGGTATCCAAAGACTGAAGCATCAAAACTTTCAAAACAATGAATTTTCTAACTCCCGGAAATGTTGCAACATTGTTTTCACATTACAACAGGCACATGTTGTCACCATCCAGGTAATGAGCTCTCTTTGCTTGCCAAAGCACGCAATAAAGATGCAAAGAGAGTGTGCAGTGAAGCAGCAAAGGGACAGACTAGATGCCATCTAGGGCCCATCAGTCGGATTACACATAGCTAGTAACCCAATGAATCAACAAAGCGTAACAGTCTATAATTAATACAATTAAAGTGAAAGCACTGGGCATCCATCATCAGCTCCTACACTGGCTCTCCCAGGCTCAGTGGCAGCCTTCTGCCCTCCTTAGAAGTTCATAACTGAATCTGTAAAAGAATACACAGCTACTTGCCCATTGTAAAAACCAAGTACTTTGCATGTCCTGCCAAGCTGCATCTTATAAATTGCTTGGCAACACACTTACAGTGATTGCTGAAACTATTTGAAAGCAATCTGGATTAAAAACTCAGATCTGTGATCACAGCCAGAACAATGACATTAACAAAACTCTAAAGATTCGGCAAAGAAAGGTGCTTTGGAAAGGAGGACAGCAGTTCACAAGCCTGTGAAGACGTTTGGATTTACAGAGCTCATTTGCTTACAAAGAAATGAGAACGTGTGGACAGAGCAGAAAGTTACCCTTCCTTTGCTACTGAATTCAACAGGAGCACACTCTGATAGACCTCCCCAGGTTGATGTTGCTCACTGCTAAAACAGCAAACATTTGACTAGTGCTACATTTTCTTATGTTTGGAATCCCTTAATCAGGAATATGTTTCTCCCGAAATATCCATTCCAACAACAACAACAACAAAAAGAACTGTAACTGACCAGAAAGAAAATGAACCCTTTGGCACAAGGAAGTAAAGACAGCACATGAGTAAATGACAGTACAATGATCCAACTCATTTTGGATCAGCTATTTTAAATGAGCTCACCTACAGATGACCAGGTGGACTGCCATTGGTAAGGGCAAACAATTAGTTCTCTTTCCACAAAATCATCAAAAACATTGAAGACATAACCCATCACTGCCAAGCTGACAGTGACAAAAGCTATTTTATGGACCCCAATAACAAAATCAAAAGCAGAACTGCAGAAATCTCTGAAATCACAATTGTTTTTTCAGGCTGCCCCACTACTTGGTTCCTACTAATACAAGTAAAAAAAAAAAAAAAAAAAAAGGAACTAGTAAATGGTCTTTCTTCTGGTGTTCAGTCCCACTTTCTGGTAATCAGCAGTTTAAAGTTTTCCTAAGCTGATGATTGCATCAGTTGAATTAGGATCATTGCGTTTAATTACCTAATTCCTTTTTAACCTATTTATACTTATGGCCACCATAATATCCTACATCACTCCAAGTTTTACACTGGAACTCTACGCATTGCGAGAAAGTGCTTCTCTCTCTTTTGTTTTTGTCTTACTGATTGATAATTTTAATTGAACATCCCTATTTCTGCTATAATGAAATAGGATTTTTTTGGTATTCACTTTTCTTTACTTTTCATATCCTGCCTCCTGAATGACCTCATTTCCAGAACAACTCCAAAGTTACAGAGCTTCAATTTGAACACAAACTGTGTCCCCACTAGCAAGAAACACTGAATGACACGACTTCAAAGTATGTTTCAGAACGTACACTCCTGAAATTGAAAGTTCAGGCCTCAGGTTGCCAGCACTCGGTGCTGTCATCAATGACATCATCTGAGACCACTCTCAGATGGTGACTGGCACTACCATAAGAAAGCTGTGGACTGGCTAGATAGCATTTAGTATTCCACTTTTTTCTTTTTTCAAGAAAAAATAAATACAGAGAAGGTGCTCTGGCAAGCCCTCTCATATCACGTCCACATCAGCAGCCACTAAACTCACCTCCTCTTTGAACGTAGGCATACAGTGTGTGAAGAACAGGCAACAGAACGGCAGGAAGAAATGCCTGAGTAGGGCATCAAAAAGTGGCACAATCTGGACAATGAACATCATGGACAGCAGAGAGAAAAACATCCCAGGGAGAGATTAAATTTGTTACAGAAAAGGTTACTAAGAGACAGCAGTAGCACCTAAAAATCAGGACTTCGGCTCAAGAGACGAGACTAAAAGAAGCACACATAGGATGATTTGGGATTGTCACGCCTGATATTTTCATGTTTTACATCTTTGCCATAAGAGATGAAATCTTGCCTATTTTATTTTTACCTTCTAAATAAAAATCTAGAAATCTGTTTTCTTGGTGTTGAAACTACAAGATTGCAAGATTATGACAGGAGCAGAAATTAGCAATAATGACCCGATACTGAATTTTCTTCTTTTTCTTTTCTCCATTTCTTGCTCTTTACATTATTCTCAACATGCATGTTTTGGATTTCTCATGTTCATAATCCATCTGTAACCTTAGCACTTCCAAATGATAAAAATTTCTCTAACACTTGTATTCCTATCCCTTCCAATCACGATATCTAAAATGAAACACTTAAAAATTGAGACTTTGAGAAGGAATTCTGCTAGTGACTCTGGATCAACTCATTTTCCCACTCCTAATAAGTAAAAGATTTATTTATTTTTTTTTAATTCTACAAACATTTTTAAAGGCACTTGGGGAAGCTGCTTTAAAGCTTAGAGTACTGCAATAAATCTCAGTGTAATTTTGCATGCCTTGAAGAAGTTTGGTCATTAGAAAATGCCGAGTACCTGCTATCTCAACGCAAAGCCTGGTTTTAGATAATTCAAATGTAGTATTACCAGTACTAAAGCACCAGACATTTAAGGGAAAAAAAAAGCCAGACACTAACACTTAATTGTAATGCTGACATAAAAACACACATATGAAATCAATTTTGTTGCAGACAACTGAACTCAAAATAGAAGGAACTTCTTACACATAGGCCTAAAATATTTTTAACATCTATCTCCTATCAATTTTGTCACCAAAATTATGGAGCATTAATAAGGAAACCAAAAGAAAACTTATAGTCTTGGACACTGCAAACAGTTGATTGAATATTTGCCACCACACAGATATTTTCAAATAGATTTCCACTGGAATGAAATAGATTTTCACGGTTTTATATATATGAACACAAAACCACACCATTTCTTAACATACAAAAGCCTGTTGGAAAAATGGAAAGTGGGAAAAATACTAAATGGTAGCAGGAACATAATCAGTTACATTGTGGATAAAATAAAATCAGAATCCCGAAATCACTCAAAATAATTATAAATCAATACTATTTTCTACATAAAATGTATCCAGCAGAAATAAACCCACTCTTTTAATAATAAAATCATTTAGTAAAACCTATAACTGTAAAGCATTATCAATGCTGCATTACAGTTTGCAGACTATTTATCGATTCTTTTCTTTTTGTTCAAGATGATCTTGCCAGATTTATTTTAATGACATTCTTACTTTTCAATGAATATTCATGATGGAAGTACTATATAAACAGTTATTTCTGCAATCATCATGAAATGAAAAATTTGAGACTCAATGATTAAGTTTAGCAGATAACAGGATAACAGTATCTGGATTACAGTATTTAAACTAGATTAATCATAATCCTCTAGAATTTTTTAATTTCATAACCATAAAACAGCACTTCCTCTAATCCATAAAATTTTCTATTTGTTCTATCAAGAAAATTAAAAACGTTACTAGTCTAAAAGACCAAATTTAGAAATAAAAGCACAAGCTAAAAGGTATTTTTTAATTCTCTCCATTCACAATTCAGAATTATTATTTTGTACTCTTGCAGCTAGCGTTTTATATGATGACAGTCATAATGGTTATGCTGCAATAGCTCACTAAGTTCTGGGAGCAATCAGGAGAATAACAATCTAGAGAAAAGAAGTATATTTTATTATTTTTGTATTGCCTGAAACCCATTTGCAGTCAAGCCAATAAGGAAGTTTACTATTAATATTTGTAGTGTCATAGCGCCTGAAGCAGCCAGTCACGGACCAGGACCCCTTCATGACAGACCCTGAATCCACAAAACAAAAACATGATTGTCATTCCAAAAGGTTCACACAAGTTTTTGCCTAAACAAATAAACAAAAAAATCATTTATTTACAGCATCTTACCCACACTGTAATAAACTACTATGTTTGCTCTTGAGTGATCACAAGCACGGAGCAGATTTTATCAAGGCTAAACCCACCTTGTATTTATGTCAGAGCATGCAACTAAGGAACTAGAAGAGAAGGCTCTGATGCTACCTACCTTGCAGTGATTTTTTTTTTTTCTGTAGAGCCATCGTTTGTATGCAAGACAAGGGAGAACAGATAGACACAAACATGAAATAACGAAAAGCTTCTGGTCAGTGCCACGGGTATCAATCTCAACAGCCTAAAAGTCATCAGGAACTGGTTTTACAGAAATTATCTTTTTCTAATATTGTCATCAACGCACTACTCAGCATTTTTATGTGACACCTTCCTCTAAATACCAGACCACTTCTGGAGCAGTAATTCCTAGACTTTAAGATCAAAAAAATGGTTTCAGCACAAGACTGCTTTCCCACCAGACTTTCTCAGATCCTCCACCGATGCATCATAAAAAACCTATATTCGAATTAACCAAGACACAGAATGGGCACAAACATACACAAGACTTAATTGTACATGCCTGCGTGACTGACATAAGAATAAACAAAAGTCAAACAAAAAAACACTTATTGTAGATTTAGATGATATTTAAATATCATCCATCTTACCCATTTCAGTAAAAAAACTTATACCAGACACCTTCACTTTTATATTTCCGTATTTTTAAAAAAGATCTTTGAAGAAGCATCCACCTGTACTATCCGGCTTGTTTTTTCACAGACATACATATACTAACAACTTTCATATTTATGGATAAATCTGGAGGAAAAGAAAGGGGCTGGGTTGCTTTGGATTTGTTTTTTTGTTGGTTTTTTTATTTATTTATTTTTCAGCTGAAATGTATTGGGGATTGTGAGCTACAATTCTGTTACCACGCACATCTCAAGTAAACCATGGGATTTTGACTAGGTATAGAGACCAGTTTCACCAACCATGCTATGTACTCCAATCTGTGCACTTGTGGAAGATGTCTGAGCTTTAGGTTGTCTATCCTGCATTTCTCCCAATAGTAGCAACCAAGCATATGTTTAGTTATTCTTTTTTTTTGGTAGGTTGGTTGGGATTTTTTTCAAGTTAGGAAAGGGTAGCCTGGGAAACTGCTGCCTCTTCCCTTAAGTACTCTGTAACCATTTGATTTTTCACTAAAACATTTTTTCCATCCCTTGCAGCTTACTTCTCTACAGACTCCATTCCACCTTGCTCGTGTCCCTCCAAGTTAGTGACATATACTGCTCCAATTAGTAAGAAAAACAACTTTACTGATAATGCACAATATGGTTTGCTAGATTTGTACCAACTGCAGCATATAACGTGTGAAGAATGCAAAGTGCAAGCCACAAAACCTTCAGAGCCTGCATCAATCAGAGCCTCGCAGCACAAGCATCAAGAAAGTTTTGTAAATACCTTCCTCTTCTGAAAGAGAAGCATCTTAAACAGAATAAAGAACCTTTGAGAACAAGCTGCTAAGCTATCCTCTCTACTTCCTAACATTTCCAGTTTAAGGACAATTGCAAGTCCTGCCTTGTTCTCATCTCACAACGCTTCTTTACTCATCTTCTCAGCATTTCCTCTGGTGTCATAAGCTTTTAAGGTAACTAAAAGTCCACACACAAAAAAAAAAAAAAGAAAAAAGGCTTTCACTACAAAGTCTATCAGTCCAGACAGGATGCGCACCCATAGATTTAATTTTTATGCTTACTGTTTTTTTCTTCAAAAGTTTCTTTTCTTCTATAAAAGTTACATTAGAATTCCTTAACCTTTTCTTCCAATACCACTTCTGAGCAAAGTCCTGTGCATTACATGGGTTTTCAGTGTGGGGAAAACCTCCACAGTAGGGTTTTTCCTGAAGCCATTCCCCTACAAGATGGGGACTGTAGCAGGTCATTGCAAAAACATGAGGTAAGTTTGATTTTAATGGAGAAAGCAAGCTGAATGGTTACAGGAAAAAAAAAAAAATCCTTTTTATGAAACGTAAGCATGAAGACTGCTGCACTACTTATTATTTCTGAAAACGTTAACTTATTCTGGATTCATCCAGATGCTTCTCTCAAAAAAGATAGGGAATTCACTTACTGTTAGAATTTGCACATGAAGAGATTCTCAGACAAGTATGATACGTTGCTTTGAGTGCTTTTACAGCTCATTGCCACATTTAATTTCAAAAGCTATTATAATGTTGCAATAAAAACAAGTGGACATAGTTATGTATTTCACTGTAACACAATCATTAAGAGGAGAAACAGACCGATGTGGAAGCTTTCTAAAAGGTAATTTTATACTCAGTGAAGTCTTACGTTCGAGTATTTTAATCATCTTTTCTAATAAAGGGAAATGATGCCAGTAACTGAAGGAGATGGGTAATATGAGTTACAATCTAGAGTTATGAACTTTTCTACACAGAAGTGGAGTGAATTCTGAAAAAGTCTCAGAACACAGCACAGCTGCAGAGACAACATAAACATCTGTATTGATGATGATACCTTTGGAGCTTATACATTGTAGTATGTCAGAGATTTTTGCAGGGGGAGGAACAACACTTTCTTATTCTATAAATTCATTTTAAAATATCTATCATATAATATCCCTTCAGTCAGCACAATAATGCACTGTTCTAGGACATTCTTGTTTTATTTTGGTACTTCCCTAAATAGGTCACAAAAAATGATTAAAAGAAATTCTTAAAGCATGCTAATTTTTCCTGAAAAGGGATATAGGTTAACTACATTATCGTGAAACAAAAGGGAGGAGAAGTACACTCTCCCACAGGCAATTTGAGATTATCATTTTTGGTAGTCTTCATACTACAGAGCAGACCAGGAGAATGTATCCTCCTCCATATGAATTTTCAGTTGATAAACTTACAGTCTTTGCAGTTTTCCAATAATACGCATGAGATGCTGCAGTGCAATCTCACAAAAAGATGTTCTGCATTCCCCACAGATGATACCAAACTTCCTCACCTTGAACTTGGGCAGAATTGGTGAAAATTTTTTCGTTAATATGGGCAACAGTGATTCAACCATTTTCCACATGTTATTCAGCAATTCTTGGAGCAGCATATCTGTAAGGTCAACCTTGAACCTCAGAGTAAAGAACAAATCTCCAGAGCAACTGAGTGGCTGATCTTGCCACTCAAATTCTCATCTTATTGTTACCATCACTTAATTGCAGATCAAACGAAAAATAACAACCTCCTATGTTTAGCAGAGCATATAATTTCTGGAGTTGGCTGAAAGCTCAAGGTTAACTTCTGTTTTACAGCTGTTGTAATAGGCTTTGACATAAGCAGATGAATTAATTCAACAAGAATGAGAATGATGTCTTCAACTCTACCAAATTCAGCCTTGAAAAAAAAAAATCGTATCTCTATAGTCGCAGTTAGACTTTACTGATTGTCGCATGGGAATTTTGGCAATTTCCTCAAGCTGGTTTTAGATGTCATTATACTGCTTGATTCCAAATAGAAAGCTTTCATACTTTTCTGTGTTTCCAGTATACATTTAAAAAAAAAAAAAAAAAAATCA
Source organism: Cygnus olor (assembly GCF_009769625.2). Classification (NCBI taxonomy): domain Eukaryota; kingdom Metazoa; phylum Chordata; class Aves; order Anseriformes; family Anatidae; genus Cygnus; species Cygnus olor. The sequence goes on from NC_049174.1 coordinate 22,822,113, forward strand.
AACTCTTAACTAGTGAGGAAACACACAAATTTTTCTTCAGTTGAATTTTAATAATACTATTGACAGGGTTCTGTTTGGCTCCTGGAAAATTGTCAAAGGTATAGACAGACACTGAAAACAAAATCCTCCTTCTGGAAAAAAAACACTCCAGGACAAACTTACTCTTATAGATGGAATTTTTGGTCTGATCAGAGTTACGAGAGACAGTAGGGTCTCACCCTGGAATTTATTTATTTTTTTCCTCCCCTGCTTGGTTTTACAACGAAAATGCAGCTTTACAGAATGAAACAGTTCCACCTTAGCATTCAGAAGCCTGATGTTTCAGTCCACTAAAAAAATACAAACTTGACAATTTTACTGAATCTTGTAAACACTGAGCACACCAATATAATGCAGTCCTTTTTTTCTCAATTTGTATTCTATAATCATAAATCTAATTATTCAAATTTATCAGTAGCTTTTTCATGAACCTGAAAATTAAAATGTTTGAGGAGAACAATCTTGCATTATTTTTATTCCGCTGTGGATTCTATTCTTTGATTCTATGAAGAAAAAAATACAACCACCACAAATTAGTAACAATAAAAAAATAGAAAGCAGTTAGGGTCTGATACACAATCTCACTGATTGTACCTTTATTTCTCATCCATGCTTACAACACTATTAAACATTCGTAACACCACAAAATTGCAACAGAGCTCTCAGTGTTTCACTGGGAGAGATTAGACATGAAATCTCATTCTTGGTGATAGATACTGTATTTCTAAAATAAAACTCTCAAACACTTTCATCTGTTGAAAAGGAAGTTTACATGTACATATGATCTTCCTCTCTGGAATTGACATGGCATTTACTATTGAATTTAATTACACAGTTTGCCAGACTAATTATAGTTTAAATATCTATTTTCCATTTGACAGAATCTAATAGCAGGGTTTCTTTTTTTTTTTTTCTTTCTTTTTTCCATATTTACATAGTTTCAGTGACTAAGAATGCCTCTAGAGAAAATCTAGCACAACTGCTAGAGACTGTTATCTGGAACAACTCAGAACAGTGGCTTCAGATCACTTCTTAACTTACATTTTGCCTCCTTTTAGTGCCAGTTTCCCAGAAAAGGTATAAAATGAACCTAACCTCTCAAAAAAAAAAAATGTGTAGCATTTTTGAGCATGACAGCTACAAATTGATTGCTCCCAGTGAAACAAGTCCTGGAACTTCTTGTAGCTCCACCAATGTGGACAGACTTCTAGGCTCTTTAAAAAGTCAACAGGACTGCATAAAGGCTTAAAAATCTGTGTTTAGGATTGTAATTTTGCAAAAAGAAATCCACAAATAATGTACAATTTTGTATTTCTGTATGGTTTAAAAACATGCTTGGTTTTAAAGCCTGCTTTTGATCACAAAATTTGTTGACTGTTAGGTACCCATCTTTTTAATATGCTCTTTGAATGTGCTTATAATGAATGTAATTGAAGACACAGATGGACTTAGCATATCTGAAGGTATGAACATTTATAACCTAGATAAACTGCTCCTATTTCCTCTGTTTGCAATATAATATATAATCCATCTAAGAAATAGTATTTCCAAAAAGACAAGAGGGAGCCGTTGTCACAGAATGATAGGATTGGAAGAGATCTCATGAAGCCTTCCTGTCCATCACCCAGCCCTAAGCAGGGATAACCGTGCATGCTTCTTTCCTGACAGGTATTTGTCTAACTTGTTGTTACAGCTGAGTAACAGAGACTCAACACATATATTAGGAAATTTGTTCCACCATTTCATTATCCTTAAGCACAGGACAGTTCTTCTTAACATCCTTTCAATATTTTCCCATAACTGACTTCTTCTTAGAAAGAAACTGTTCTTTTTTGCAGCATCTGCAGCCTTTTATGCACTAAAATTTTGTCTGCCTTTCCATCTTCTGGCTAGGGAGTCCCAGTTCATTCAAATCTTATTTCATATTTTTTAGTCTCACGATGCTTTTTACTGTTCTTCAACTGCCATTCTTTTCTGGAAGCACTACACGTAACACTGTAGTAATCAGTTAAGACCTTACAAGTGCCAAATATTATCTCACGTATCTGGAGACTCCATTTCTCCCTAAATATGTTAATGATGACTTTATTTGCAGCAAGTTCTTGCTCTGTTTGATTAAAATTGAGAACTTGCAAATCCTGACATATCTTTCGCATCTCATCTGAATTCTAAAATCTATTTGTAATTAACCTCTCAACGCCTCATAAATAATTACTTATACAAAGTGAAAAGGCTCCAGTGGGTGGCCAGAGAAATTAGCAAAGATAAGGAAGAATCAGGATTCGTGATCCAGTTTTGTCCCAGCTATACAAAGACGTGAACTGGCTTTCCACCTGTTCCTCCATTTCCTTCCCTGTGCCATAACCAAATCAATCTCATGCAACTTAATCAGTTCCCTCTTTCTTTCCATTCCTCACTTCTCCAAGTTTGCACAAATCTCTCCATGCTCCTTTTTATTCTCATCTCACCCTCCTTACTTTAGGCATTGGAATAGGCTGCCCAGGGAAGTGGTTGAGTCACCATCCCTGAAGGTCTTTAAGAGACGTTTAGATGTTGAACTTAGTGATATGGTTTAGTGGAGGACTTGTTAGTGTTAGGTCAGAGGTTGGACTCTGTGATCTTGGAGGTCTCTTCCAACCTAGGTGATTCTGTGATTCTGTGACTTGTTTGCATCTTTTGTAGTAACTGCATCTATTCTCTTTTACCTCAACTATCCTAACGGACAACTTTGTAGAAGCAGGATGGATTTCAATCATCTTTAAATATCTAATGCTTATTTTTTGTTTCATGAGAATACCTTTTAAGCTTCCCTAAAAATTGCGTTGAACACATTCAGTTGTTGGCTAAGTTGGACAACGTACAAATGCCATTACTATCACAAAGACAGCCACAATTACATGATTCTTCAAAAGTTTTGGGGTTGTTTGTTTTAAATACAGACCTGAAGACATCTGTTACAGTATATTACTGAAATGAAAGGAACATGTTATGCCTTTGGCTTTCTGTTCTCTTATCACATACATAAATAGTTGTTCAAGACAATTTACAACAGATTAAACTTTTCTTCACCTGCTTAAAACCCTCTCATCCCCTGAGGTTGTAAACATTACTTGTTTAAGAAGCATTAAAAGATGTTGATGGAAGTATTTTGTTTTAAAATTGATTCTGTATTTCTTCCAAAGAAAAAAGTAGAAAGGGAAGATGCAATTATTAGCAGAGGAAATGGAAACACATACTCAACAAGTAGAAATTGTGCCAACAACTCAAACCAAGCAGAAATGCATTAAAGCAGAATGATTTCCACATAGTATTAATAGTTTTTCTTGGTTTTGCACAAATATATATCAGGCTGCCAATTATTCTTAAACAGTAATACCACAGCACACCATGTGATTCAGAGAAATCTTTTTTAATCATGACACTTGCAAATAAAGGTTTTTCTGTGGTTGTTTTTGTTTGTTAGGAAACAAAAAAAAAAAAGCCTCTGATTGTTACTTCCTTTCTTTCTCACATTTTCTGGGAAAAAAAAAAAAAAAAGATTTATTTTCTCTTTTCACTCAGAACTTGGAATCAGGCAGTAAGAGATAAAATACCCAAAGCAGCAACTTAATTCTAAATTTATACTTATAGTTAGATTTTGGGGTTTTATTTTCAATGGTGCTATTATCTCAGTACTCTTGTCTTGAAAATGTAACACTGCCTCTGTAATTTTCCAAAGGAACCGCAACATTCAATAAAAATACCTTAACTGTTGCTATAATGCTAAATTTTGGGGAAGCGAACTGGGAATTGGTACTGTTAAACAAACTGTTGGGTCAGGCTCTGCCATCCGCTCTCTTAATGAGCAATACATTTCATCTGCAAGTCTCACTGGAGGTCCCACTCAGCATTAACAAAAGCAAAAGAATTTGGCCTGTTACTGTCTGTAGCTTCCCACACTCACCTGCTGCATTAAAAATAGCTACTCCCCAAGATCTCGCTATACCATTCTCCCACATACACAGGCCAACTAGCGATAGCTGTGTGCCATTTGCAGCAGTGACTGGAGTACTGGGTATAAACAGCATCTACCTACTATAAGCATAGTACACAAACATGTATTATGTGTATCTGTGGACATATATCAGCAATGTTATGCATTAAGGTCTTATACCTACTAAAAAAAAGTCCTTGAAAAGACTGAGTGAGGAAGGAGAGTACATGAACTTGGAATTGAAGAGTCAGTTTGGTTTTACTGTTACCACTGTCTTCAGACAACACAGGAAAGCAACTTGTTACGCATAAACATAATCAACAAAAGTCTCCACACCACATCTATGCATGCTTATGTATGTGAGAAGCATCAGACCCCTGTCAGATGACAACCCCATTTTGAAAGCCAGTGTTGATTTGCATAACAAGTGAGTTCTGGAACCAGAAAAAGTAAACACTCTAAAAACAGCTTTTGATACAAATACACTGTCTTAAGTGACAATTTGCAAGTCAGTTTACATGTATTGAAGTATATATAAATACAGACAACAGTATCTGCAGCTCTGATAAGAAATCCATAAATGATCCTCATAGAGACCTGCAGGTTGTTTCTCCCATTCTGTAAACAAATGATGACTCCATGGCAATCTTTCAATTACTCACAACTATTTTAAAGCATTCTGAATAAAAATACACTTGATGGCTGATAAATATAACATTAGATGATGATATAGAAAGCACAGGAGTCTGCATTTTGTAACCATATTAGTATACATATTGAGCGATGGAAGCAAGACAAAACTCGTGTTTTCAAGAATTTTGAATAAACTGTCCCCACGTGGAAAAAATATATTTTTAATTTAGTTCTACAATATTGCACTTATAGACTATTCACAATAGATTTCTAATAATTTTCACACAAATTTGCCCACATTGTGTAGGAAGAAAAAAAAAAAACAGAAGCAGATGCCTAATTTCTAACAAAGGTGCTACAGCTGTGTAAGAACTGTTTCCAAAAGGAATCTATAAAAATAGGCTAAAAGTGTGCAGATGAAAACCTACTTTCACTTAACTCCTCAAAACCACAGGTAACAATGTGTTATATCACTTTATAAAGTGCTGAGGGTTGGGTTTTTAATTAAAAGCTTGTATAATAAATCAGTAACAACATATGACTAATACTACAACATAAAGATTCCACTTTGTGCACACTGTGGGATTTTGATGAGAAACGACATTGATATTTCGCAATCTCTGAGCACCATTAGAAGATAAAATTAATCAAAGACTACATTTGCTATCTTTTACTATGAATAGCAATCATAATGTATCGTGTTACAGTTTCACAAAAAAAAAAGAAGAAAAAAGAAGAAAAAAAAAAGAAACAATTACTTCTGTTCCACATACCAAAACCACTACACTAAGCCCTTGAAGGAAAGAAGTTCTTTCAGCCAGGAGCCTTTTTCTTCATAACCAGTGTCCATCAACCTCAGACGTAGCTTGGAAACAGAACTGTACCTGTTTTGCAGCTTGCGTGCCTGTTTCCACTTATTTCCTGTCAAGATGAGGATTGATCCCTAAAACAGAAGCACTCTAAAGGTACTGCTGTCTCACGGTATTACCTTCCAGGATAAAAGTGCTGAAGTTAGTACCGATCCCTATTCCCTAAACTCTGCCCTGATGCCAGGTACAAGACTCCCACCATGCAAAAGCCACTTCTGCCATACCATATGCAGGGCTCTAGACATCAGCCAGACTGAGGCTGCCAAAGCACATTTAGACACTTTACTGCTTGATGCACAGTGAAAATGCCAGCAGGACAGAGGGATCTCCAAGACTGCAGGAGCTGTGACTTTACCATCATTGCTGTGGCACGAAAGCAAGGTTGCCTCGCTGAGACCCTCTTGGAAACATAAAGAGCAAGAGAGAGGACTGAGGACAAGTACCATAATAAATATTATGTATAGTACAGAAGACTCCCTTCCCCACTTGAAGCTTACACAACAGCTGCTGAACTAGTGAGATGCAGTAAATGGGAGGTGGGATCCAAGCCCCAGACATGACAAGCAGTAGGCACTGCTGGAGACCTGCAGCTCTGCAGGCAGGTGCTGATCAGAGGAGGGCTCTGCCATTCCAGACTGCAGAAGGAAAAGGGGATAATCCTTTCCTTAGCAGCACACAAGAAATACTGCCTTCTGTGATCCTCCCAACAACTGCAGCCACCTTTCTCTCTATGCATAGCCCTAGAAGAACAAACTTAAAGCCAGGTGGAATAAGGTAACCGTGTATACTGCCCTTCTCAAAAGCAAACTCCTCCAACTCCCCGAGCAGCCGCTGTCACACAAGCGGAGGCGATGCACATTCACGAAGTGAGACCGAGCAGCACGTAGGCTAGCAGGGTACGAGCAAGAGCCAGTCTGCTACCGACTGCGGACTATCGAGCTGGGCTGAAAAACAGAGGACTTCCACAGAATCAGTGATCATGAACATCATAGATGGAAACTGGATTGACAGTGAATTGTCTCTCAACGGCAAGGAACTGGGCAACTGGTCTGTCAGTCAAAAAGACAAGACCTTTTCCTACTCCTGCGTCATAAGCTGCAGGAGCGGCAAGTAACAGGAATTAGGACTCCTAAAAGGTATCCAGAAAGCAACATGAAAAGCTGCTCCCCTGCCACAAGGAAAAAGGAGATGCCAGGGATAACCTCACACTGTGTAGCAACCTGCCACCTGACTGCAAAATGGACCACGTCAACAGATGATGGGAACAGACCCCACAAAAAACAGGCTTGCCATGAGTGTCTCTCATCAGCCTACGGCAGCTGAGACTTGGCTCCTTCAAGCTTTGTCAACGCTGTGCAGCTTGTCGTGCTAACACAGAACCGTTTTGAGAGCCAGAGAATCCTCCGCAGACCTATGCGGTGCGTTCCTGTGGATGTGTGCGCGCAGACAGACTCTTGTGTATGCACATGAGAGACTTCTCCCTGCCCCAGACAGTCTGATCTCCAGCGCCAGACAGGATCCTCCATTCACAAACAGCATCTCGATATGAGAGCAATATTGACACCCACATGTACATCTTGCATGCATCTGCAAACCCTGCGTTTGCGGGAAGGCAGGCAGGAAAAAAGGATCCCCACTGACTTAACAGCGTGAAAAGTACCCCACCAACTGATCCCCTCCATACTCGCTGGGGAAACGCTGTGCTCTGAGCCAAGGGTGCACCGCGCACCCCCAGCCACGAACCCCGCAGCCCCTCGCCTGAGCGCCACAAACTGCGACACCGCGGCGCGGAGAGACCAGGGCTCCGGAGGGAGACAGACCCTGACGTGCAAGCGCCAGACCTCAGCAGATTCCTCTGCTATCTGCGAGCCAGGCAGGGCCGGGGAGCCGCCGAGCCAGCCCCAGCCCGGCGCGGGGTCCCCGCAGCGGGGTCCCCAAGCGCAGCGCACAGGTGCTCGCTCCCCAGCGCTGCCCCGCAGCCGCCGGGGGAGGCAGAGGGGAGCCTGCGAAAGGCGATGCGGGAGGCAGGGGGATGCGGAGCGAGGGGTGCCGCCGGCAAGGGGATGCCCGAGGCGGGGGATGCCTCAGAAAGGGGCCCCGGAGGGCTGGGACGGACACCGCCGCATCGCTCGGCGGCGGAGCGAGCCAACCCGTCCCCCCGCACCGACAAACCCGCTGCGACCCGCACGAAGGCGGCCCCCCGCACCCCGCAAATCCCCCCCGCGGGGGCGGCCGCGGGGCCGTACCGTGGGCAGCAGCGGCTCCATCTGCGCCCCTTGGTCCTGGGTCTCCATGCGGCGGCGGGGCCGCGGCGGCGGCTGCGCCCTCCCCGGGCTGCGCGGGGCTGCGCGGCTCAGGTGGCGCGGAGGCAGGAAGCGGCGGTCACATGGCTCCGCGCCCCGCCGCGGGGGGAGGCAGGGCCCGGATCCACCTGCGGGATGCGGCCGGGGCCAGCCGCCGCCCCCCGGCCGCCGTGGAGGCAGGGGGAGCCCGGCAGAGGCGGCGGGAGGGGGCCTCCGCGCGGCTCCGTGCTTCCGGAGGGTTTTGAGGGGGTCCCCGGGGAAGGGGGGGCCGGACCCCCGAGCGGCACTGCTGCCCGCGCCCAGCCGGTGCCTGAGGCGACAGGGGAGCTGTGAGTAGCAGCGCTCGGCCTCCCGGCTCTGAGCCTTCAGGCAGGGAGCACCTTCCCCCAGGGCTTTGTCCCGTCCTCCCCTACAACGGCCCCTCTCCTTTTACTTGAAAGTTATTAAAATATACCCATTTGCCATGTCTTTCCGGATGCAGTTAATTTAATAGCAGGCTTACCCCTTCCTTCACCCAATTCTATCACTGCTAGACATGGAGTTTCCCCTAATGCACCTGCCTCTGCCTCTTAGTGGCTACATGCAGCCACACCAAAATCCCAACGAGCTCCACAAATAGCTTCTCAAAGCCTACGTCTGGCTGCCCACATAGGGCAAATGAGCCCCCACGACACTCGTGTTACAGACACAGGCACAGTACTGCCTGCCAACACATTTGAGATGGAAATTCTTATTCACTGCTTCCCAGTCCAGCTCCCCAGTAAAACATGCCCACCCAAAGCCGAGGGCTTGAGAGTCAAGATGAACAGAGCCTTGCCTGAGAAAAATAAGCTAACAGATAAGCCTCTGCCTCCCTCTTCATGCTGATTTCCTTGCAACGCAGCAGGCCAAGCCCTACATTTTGGATATCCTTTGCAGCCTAAAAGTAGATCAATAAATAATTTTGCTAAATCTGATTTAATCTCCTCTGGCAAGGGACATATTTGTCAAGTTTCCTAAAGATAGTCCAAGTCAATTTATTCATGCATTAGGTAAATATAAAGAAAGCAGAGTCAAAGCTGGTTCTCACAAGGAAGGGGGCTATTTTTCTGAGTGAGGACTTAGAATTTGGTCTTTGTACAAAGTGATATATGCATGTAACACTCTACAAAAAGACAAACACCACTATGGTCCAGATTCTGGGACAGATCCGAAATGTATATTTCTATAATGATTAATGATTTACAGTAATTAACACAGTAGGCCACTCAGGTCACTAGAGGTAAGGCTGTGTCAGCATTCGCACAGTAAAATCCTATTTGCAGGAGCTTATAATTAAGCTATAAACGTCACAATGAAGCTTGGAAAGGAATGTGTTTAAAAGTGATTTCCCTTCTTTAAACAAAAAAGATCTCAAGTGAATATACCACTTGTGAAATGGGGAAGACTGGAAATGAACGTTAGTGTAAGCATCCTTAGTCTTCCCTGCCTAAATATCTCGAATGTGTCCCAGAAGATAAGGTACTGCAATCCATCAACGCCAGTGCCATTTACACATCTTTACTCCCCAAGAAATGCCCCCAAAACACACACATTCACACCTAAAAGCAAAGAGTAAAAACAAATCAAGTTTTGCCAGGTGAGGAGGGGCATCGGCTGATGGCATACATGATGTTATTCCTCCAACACTAACTTTCCACAGTGAGAAAACAAGATCAAGACCATGAGCACCGTTTACAGAAGCTACAAATGAGTTACTGAATGGGTCCCCAAAAGAGAGTTAGGAGTTGTTTTTGCAAGGGTTCTTTGCCAGTGATTTACAGAGCCAGGAGTACGCCATTATTGAATATTAGATGAAATATGGAAAAACTGTGTTAAATAATTATTATTTGACATCCTCAAATTATTCTGTAACATCCCACTCCATCCCATACAAAAATCTCAAGACCTCCATGGCCACAATGGTCATAAAGGCACAAACTGCCAAAGTCTAAGTGCAAGTCATGCTTTCAGTAGCTGTATCAAAGAGGAGATGCAAAATGTTGGATCCATAGAAAAAGCTCCAAGGCCAAAGGCTTTCCACGCACACAAATGGAAGAACATAAAGGACTGGGGTGAAAGCATTATTCTTAGTCAAACATAACTAAGATGATACTTCCCCCACCCCAGTAACATCCTAGCAGTATATCACAACAGAGAGCAAATAATATATTTATTCTCTAATTGTTTATAATTGAATTCTGTTTTCCTGTTCTTCAAGGTGGCTTCTTTCATGATTGTATCTGATCTGAACCACACTCCCAGTCACATCCAGCAATTCTCTTTTGCAGATTACTCTATCACGGTAGTAATGCCATCCCCAGGCAGTCTTAAAGTAGCTTCTCTCCCTGACAAACATTAGCTTTAAAATGAGGTAGAGAAGGCTTTAGTATATAGTTTTCAAACTTTTAGAATACAGTCAGGTCATATTTTCAAGCTTTTGTATAAGGCTGCTACAGGAAAGAGTAAGAGGAGGTTCTCAAGTCATCAGTAATACAAGAAACTTGAATGAACAAGTATTGTGAAATCACAACATGCAGATACACTGGATTTTTAAGATTTTAAGAATACCTAGGACATGCTACTCTAAATACTTTTGTGATATATACATCAGACTAACTTCATCTTTTATATATATATATATATAATAATTATATAAGTTTAAATATAAAACATGTATTATTATAAATAATAATATGTAATGATTACATAAATGAGATAAGGAGGGCTTCTACATTTAGCTTTATGATGGTAAAACTCTTAAAACAAGCTTCAGCAGGGAAAAGGAAGAGCATTTTTCTTGTTCTGTTATGTTCTGAATTTAGGTCAGAAACTGACCCGATCCCTGTCTGGAGTCATGTTTCAAAAGAAAAAGATGGCAAAAGTTGACTTCTATTATTTTACCTAATGTTACCTCTCGCCTCTTGGGTCTGCAGCAAGCTGGTTAGTCAAATGTTCTCCTGAATCACAATCAATGTTTTCAAACACCACTGAGCAGATGTTTTGTTCCTTAAAATCTGGCCACAAGAGGTATGTATTATATAAAAGGGGAAACACGTTCAAAGGGCACAACCCATTCTCAAAGTACTTTGTAGGTATATAACATACATTTTGGAGGCATAATGCATATGCTTAACTACTTGTTTAACATAAAAAATGGTCAGGGATGTAAACAATTCTCACTGCCTTGAACACCTGAACACAGCGTGTACACATACAAACAGATTTGTGGTAACATGCTGCTCCAAAATGAAGAGCTAAAAATCACAGATTTTAATCTTATGAGAGGTCTTGCAGTACTTCTCCTACTGTATCTTTGTAATAAAAGTTCTGTTTGTTTTTTTGTTGTTGGTGGTGCTAGTAGTGGGTTTTGTTTGTGTTTTTTTTTTTTTTTAAACCTAAGGAGTACTCCCTGATCATCAAGATTGATGAGTCCTTCCCTCACCTAAGTCCCAAGAAGGCATTCAGATATAAATAAGTGATGCTATTCATGTACTTATAATTTTATGCATGCACAAAAGCTGTTACAGAAGTCTAGTATCACTTACTGTCCCAGCACCACTCACATTTTTAGTGCCATATCTTTCTGTCAGTTTTCATTTTATGATCAAAATATGGCTATAATCTAAAAGGAATGCTCTATTTAAACCGTTTCTCCAGATACAATTCCTGTTCTAGGAAGACGTCCTGGGTATATTGGCTCTTCTCCCAGTTTAGCCATAAAATATGTCACTACCAGAATGGACAAGGGGGAGAGAAATCGCTAGTAAGGAAGACTGAACTCTTGATTTTCACACAGTTGTTAGTTACAAAATGGAACATGACAATCGCTTACTTTAAATTGTCCTCACATTAGAAATATCCTTGGAGCCTACCTAATTCACTCATTTACATCTAATACTCTCACCATCTTCTTAACTCTAAAAGGAACCTGTACTCTTGTCAGACCTAACAAGGTCACCAGTAGCTTTTAGCAGCATAGTGAACAATTTCACACAAAATTTGGAATCAGAAAGGACTGGAGTTAGATTGGTTTGTGCCCTCCTGATTCCCACCTAAGTTCTAGCCTCATGTATACATGTATATACATGTAAATAGCGTGTACACAATACAGATTAGTTCTGATTGCTTATGCTGTGCATATTTATCAGTAAAGTATTTCTTTAACAAAGGGAAACCTTTAAAAAATTTGCAGGTTATTTTCATCCTCTCGCAGGTACCTGTATTTCAAGTAAAATTAATTTATTTCTAAGCTTCAGGAGTCCTTTCTATTTTCGTACAGCTTATCATACAAAATGAAAAAGTAATGTCTGTACCTCTCAGACTACATTTTGACCTAAAAAAAAAAGAGTGAACTACCTTTAGATAATAAAAAGGAACATCCCATCAATCCATCCTAATTCTAAGATTTTTTTTCCTATAATTAGAGAAACTATTCTGACAAGAAGGTAACAAAGGGGAGGGAAGAAAGAAAAAGAATCTGGCAGCAGCTTTTCCCTCTCTCCATTATTCCTCCCTATCTGAAAATAAATAACCATCTGGATCATTGTACTGCCTTTGTGACAGGTGGTACTCAGTTATGTTTCTCATTTTATTGGAAAGCAGTAATGACTCTTTCTTCTGCTAATACAGTCTATCTGAAATTATTTGACTCTAAGTTAATTCATCTGAAATCTGATCCAAAAAGTTTCAGTGTTGATTGGGATATATTCTTCAATGGCAACAATTTCTTTTTTCTGTTGGCATCAGAACCAGAAAAAGTATTGTAATAATTGTCTCACTAATATAACTTCTCACATTCTTGAGCCAAAAAAGTAATGCCAATGAAATATGTCTGTGTCCATAAGCCCAATCCTACAACTCTTGTAACACAGTGAGACAATCTGTGTTGGTAAAGAGTACCAAATATTTGTTAATTCCTTAATTCTCCCCAAAATGGATCATCTGCCAAAGGTGATAAATTTTGTGGTGTTTGAATTCTAAGCTGGGCCTTTGATTTTTGCTATTTGGTATGTTAATATTAGAAAATGCTATTTAAAGATGTAAAATAAAATTAAGAACTGTGAAGACTAACAGATAAAGTAGTATGTAAAATGAATTAATATATTAGTTTGCCAATTATTATGGTAGCTACCCTTTCTAGTGTTATGTTTCATCAAGTACTCTCTCAAGTGAAAGAAATTCCTCAGACATATCATCCATTTAATCCGACTTTCTAAATAAAATATGTTGAATCAGGCTCTGATTAGTCACTGACCTAAATAATCCTTCATAAAGATTAGGCTGTCTTAATTTTAAGCCTACAATGGAGGGAGAAGGTTTTCCTGTTTCTTGCTCAGTTATTCTAACAGCAAATTATAACTGAAGATGTATCTTACAGACATAAGAAAACATTTGCTTAGATTGGGCTTCTAGACATTGGATCTTGCTACATCTCTTATTTCTAGGCCAAGAAGTCTTCAGGTAGGTGCTGCATTAGTAATTTTCTTCCTTTACAGTGCTTCTAATTTCTTGCTGCAAGAAAAGACTGTACACTATTGTCATGCAGCTCCCCTGACCTGTTTGAAGTCACCATTCTTATATGGCACAAGAACAAAACAATATTCTAAACTTGGTTCGACAACACAACAGTCTGAAGCTAAACTATAAGCCTTTTACCTCTGGATCATCCTGTCCTCCACATCATGGAACGGGATAGTTCCTCCCTTAACTACTGCACCACACGGAGAATTCCTAATAAAGTCTAAAGGGTCAGATAATGACCAATGAAAGACAGATGAGACTGGCTGTGTTTTTATTTGCTTGCAATATTTCAGACTCATAAATACATATTAAAGTAAATATTATGAAGTGCATGTTCCTCCTTTCATCTTTTAAATCCTAATCGTATCCTTTGTCTGTCACTTACTTTAGACTATAAGCACTTCAGCAGGGGGTCTGTCAGCCTCTATAACAGACCACACATCACGTGGCCTTACTGTGCTTGAGAAACCGGCACAAAATGTCAGCCAGTAGCTTTTCCGTATGTACTCATGTAACTATAAAAAGAACTATGCCTTGACACGTATATAATATATAAACAGTAATATTTGGCATGTATATCTAAGACACCAAAGCTATCTGTGCTAATCCCAGAAACAGAAGCTCTAAGCCATGAGAACTAGGCTTATCCACACCCAAGCCACGTGGGTCCTTGATGTAGTACAGAGTTTATATGGTGTCATTCCTGAGCTATCAGATTTTGAAAAGGAAGTTACTCCAACGCTTGACTTTAGAAAGTTAAGGTTGCATGTGAAAGGAATACCAGAATACTATTTATTTAACATGGTGTCATTAACTGAGTCTCATGTACGGGCTCTTCTTACCCTTCCTAACGCATCCCCCCAGGATGACCTGCCTACTTTAACTTTGCCTGGTCCCATGCCAGGGTCTCCACTGTTTGCTCCAAAATCAGATTAGCATGGTATTAGCAATGAGATTAACAGCAAAGGCACACTTAACAACTTCCGGATACACGAGCAAACTCTAGATTTCCATGCAGTTACAAAAAAAATAACTCTTGTGGTTGACATCTGATTCTCAAAAACTCATCAGAAATTCAGAGCTAAGATATCCGAATTACTATACTGAATGAAAACACTGTCTCCACATTTTAAATTGTCCCCACAGTAGGTGTGTTTGAAATCTACCTGATTTGGCTATCTATGTGTCTCTGATACTCTGCTGCTCTCGCCTTCTTCCTAGTTCAAACAAAACAACAACAAAAAATGCATACAGAAGGTTGCCAGTAGACTTTATCAGCAGAGTTAATTTCACACAATAATCAAAAGTGGACAATGAGAAGACTTGTATTAGCACAGGTTTATCAGAAAAATACTCCTTTAGTGAAGACAAACCTTTAAAAGATGGTCTATTTGCAACCTGCTACAGGTATTTGTATTTCAAGTAAAGCCACAAATCAATTTCCAAGCTTCAAGCAAAAGAAAACAATGAAAGAAAATATTTCTGTAAAATACACTTCTGTATTTCTGTAAAATACACTAAAATAATTTATGCAAACCCAGACAAACCTAACAATAACGAAGGATGAAGTCTTGACTCTAGCGAGTCCGTGGAAATTTTGTTACCAATTTCTGTGTTAGTAAGATCTCATCTCAAAACTTTTTTCTTTTTAAGTCTGTACAGATTAGGTTATACATAACACTGAAGTTCCTTAGTAATCAAACCATTGCTATAGGTAATTTATAGAGCTCAATTTAGCTCCCTCTCTACCCATCACTTTTGGCAGAAACCTGGCCTTAGCATCACAGTGTTCTTTTATCAAACATAATTATTCTTCCTCCCTCAGGGAGCCTACTCAGATACCAAACACAAATGATCGAACACTCCCTCTTACTGCATTTTCTAATCAACACATAACTTCCAGCCCAAGCAGCTTTCTTGCTATTCACAAGATTTTTATGACAACTACTTTCTTAATCATGTAATATGAAGTGTTCATTTTAAGTACATTTTTACTATTTTCAAAATTTCTAGCTCTCTAGTGGCTCCTCACAAAGCAACCATATCCACATCTAACACATTATTGACAAAGATGACAGAGCTGACATTAATAGTGCTTCCTCTGTTTCAAAATACCACCTTTGTCAGTTTGCTGCTTTAACCACAACGTACAGGAAAAAACACATGCTGAGCCTCAGTTTTCTTGCTGTTAAAAAAATAACATTGATTTACTAACAAAATAGAAATATATGCTCCCTTTTAGTCTTCTACATAGTACATTTCCAGAAAAATAATCTCTTACCTGAGATCCAGAATCCAGGATCTTGACTGGCTGGTGATTTCACAAGACCAGCAGCTGTTATAAACTGGCACAGCTCCAATACAGTCAAATGGGCTATGTCAGCTGAACATGCATTCCTTACTTAAGTAGCCAGCTTTAGTCAAAAATAGGAATTTGGAAAGAATTTCTGCTGAATTGCAATTGCTTTCCTTCATACATATTGCTGTAGTTACTATAAAGTACAGAAACATTAAAGAGAAATACTTTTCCTTTTAGCTTTCAAATTCTTCAGAGACCAAATGCATCTATACCTCCTGATACGGATGTAATTAAGATGTAGAAAGTGAAATATTTACTGAATTACTGCCCTCGCTGAAGTCAGTAATAAAAATCCCCGGGTAAGAACTTGACTGCATTGGATTTCACTTACAAAGATTACAAAGTAGAGTCCTGTTTTGTTATGTTTGATAATAGTAACAATGGTGTTTTAAAAATATGTTGGGAATCAAGTGTTAGTAACATACATTCTGCAAGCTGCTACCATACTTTCACAACATTTATCCTAAAGCTCAGAACTCAGCCAAGCGTGTTGGATCTATCCAACCTGATTGCTTTCCATGATGGATTCCTCCCTATTTGTGGTCAAATGGAGGGCAAGCAGTATCATCCCTCTTGTCATTACAAAGGCTTTCAACACAGTCCCCCATAGCATCCCTGCAGAGAAACCAGGAAGATATGAGCTGGATGGGTGAACCACAAAGCCATTGAGAAGCGGGATGGTCCATCAAGCCGAAAGGTTAAGTCAGTGGTTCAAAATCTCACTGCAGTCAGCTGCAAGGGGTGCCCATCTCCAGTCAGTCAAGTTTGACACTGACACTAACACCCAAAGTTTTTTGATTTTGATGACTCAGATGATGGGACAAAACAAGCCCTCCTGAAATCCATGGAGGCACCTAAATTGGACAAGTTGTTCATATGATGGAAGATGGGGCAGCCATTCAAGAAGACCTCAACAAACAGGAGAAGCGGGCTGACAGACACCTCATGAAGTTCAATAGAGAGAAGTGCAAAATCCTCTACTTGGGGTGAATCAACTCCACAGGCTGAATCAGCAAGATCACAGCCAGTGGATTACAGGGACATGATTATTGCCCTCTGCCTGGGGCTCATGAGACTACATCTGAAATAATGCCTCTGGTTGTGGGCCCACAGTATACAGAGAAAGGTCAAGAAACTGGACTCTATTCAAATTATACGCTTGCATCGCTGACCACCTTAATTTCCGTGAGCAGTTTATGCTCATTTTGTAGTTTATAAAGAGAAAGTAAGTTCTCATTTATAATTTATCTCACCCAAAAGGTACATTTAAGGTGAATCATGACCTAGGTGCATCTGTTCCTCTCCAATGACTTCAAAAGGATTTCACAAAAATTGCTCAGCTGCCAACAACCACATTTGACACATCTAACATGGTTGGAGTAACCTCTCAAGGTGTCCTGCATTATACATGAAAAAAGAAGAGACCACTTACAGAGTAAATATCAGTGTAAAGTCTGAGCTCCCCTTTTGATTTAATTTTGACTGAAGTTAAATGCACCAATCACAGAACTGAGCTCACAACTTTTGTTTGGGAAAAGGTATGAAAATTAAGCTCAAATACAACTGTACTTTCCTCCTTGCAATGAGAAGGCATGAGATTAAAATTCCAAGTATGAAGAGAAAACTAAGTATTAATATATTGATATTAAAGGAATTATTTGTGCAAACTTTTACCAGAGCAGTAGGCAACTCTTATTAGAGCTCTCAAAAATCTTATCTGCATGTCTGTAGGATCCCTAAGACTGCAAGTGTGGGGTTTCTGTCTCTTATCTATTTAAAGGGTCTTTAAGCCCATTAAGAGATTAAAAAAAAAAAACACAAGCTATTTAGTACATGTAATCTGTTTGCCATTTCTGCAATTACCACATTATTCCCAGACTTGTAAGGACACAGATGTAAATCCACTCCCTAGCCATTGCATTATGCTCAACAACGCACGTACTAGTACTCTAATATGAGAAATCATTGCCTGTTCCTCAAAAACAGAGCCAAGTCTTCGTACATGCAAAATATGTTACCACCTGCAAGCAGGACCGCAAGTTATCAAAACTTCTGGGATTCTTCTAATACTCTCACTGCACATATGAAAACTTAAAACCCATTGGAGTGAAAGTGTGAGATTATCAAGATCACCTGAAGCACCAAACAAATATCATACTGACTGCACTGCACCACTGGATGCATGCACTGGGGCACTGTTGTGTACTTTGATGTTGGTGTCACATCACGTGTCTTGAAAACAGCAACAGACTGATCAAAACCTTAACCAAAATTACATCATAAACTGTGGTGAACATCTTGCACAACTTAGGCTGTGGGACATTAATGTCTAAACAACTTAAGACTGTTTCTCAGCTCCCATTCTGGTATAGCCATGTCGAAAGGAGACCATTTTCATTCCATTTCCCCCCCAGTACCCTTGTTCCCGACAAAAAGAGAACCAGGACCTGGGGAAGCTGTAGTGCACTGCAGCCAAGACAACTGGGACACCAGGAGTGCAGGGCTCATTCCAGATACAGAGAGACTGGAAAATACATAGAGTCCAGAGCCTTCTCATGAGAACAAAATGCTCTGCCCTAACCTGAGAATCAGTGGTTGTAAATATAATGCTCCAGCTCAAAGATCCAAGAAATTCACAGCTCAAATGTCTGGCTTCATACCTGCACCACACGTGTTACTTGAATTTTGCTGCCTCTTATTAGATTTAGTGAAAACATTACAAGCTCAGAAGCATATTCATTTTTTCCCACCACATTAAGAGAGGTATTTCTTCTACAGACTTGCTTTTCTCACATCTTTTGACTAAGCTACAACTACACATCTGGAATATAATAAATCACTTGTTTTGTATTCAGGGCTGACAAGACGAAAACCCGTTAAGGGTAAAGAGTATTTTGTCACATACTTATACTGCTCCTACCGTTAGAGATACACTGTATTTTATTTTCTGATACTATTTCAGAGAATATAACTACACTGCTATGGCTGCAGCACACATGGTCATTCCTGGGCTGTCCTTAAATTACTAAGCTATGAATAAAGCTGGCAGTGGAACTGCAGTAGCACCAAGTACACTGCAAGTTTAACAGTTTCTCTGGAGGAATTTGCAGTATTGGAAGTCTAACTTCCATTTCTCTAATGATGACTCTGACAGCCTAACAGATGTAAGATACACTGAACATATGTGAAGAGCACTTGTCTGTAAGATCTTTCAGGATACTTTATGTTTCAAGAACACTCAAGAGGGGCAAACAAAATGAAGATCACAACAATGTATTTCCATACAGTTCCATAGGTCAGCTTCAAAATCTCCAAAAACTTCTGAAAGTGGCTTTAACAAATTCAGTGTGAAAATTTTCCCATTTCTCCATTACAAGAAAAATTGTAAGGACAGGGCAATATATGATTATTAATACAGTACTTAATACTAAATTTTGATAACAAAATTTAAACAGATATTCTAATAATAAAGGAAGAAGCTTGTATCTCAAAGGGGAAATCTATCTCAAGATACCCTTGTGAATACTATTGTCACAAGTTCTGCTATTGCTTTCAGCTGATGAACAAACCCTCAGGTGAGAGGAGTACATTTTCACCTTAACTGATTGCTGCTGTTTGTCCAAATCACAAGGCTACCATCAATCAGAAAAGAATATATTTTAAAGCCCAGAGGTGGTAAGAAACAATTTAACGAAAGACATTTTTCTCTTCCTTCTGAAGTGTCTGTAATAAATTACCCATTTTTCAGGCAGAACTATTTAGGAATGACAATGTATCATTGTGCTGGCTTAAATATGAGAATAATATGTTCCATTCATACCACGGAACAGTAAATACATTTTTGGGGACATTAAATAGAAAGAAGGTAAAGATTCTCCAGCTCCTAAGGAATTTGCAGAACTCACTGTCTGGAAAGAACAAATGCAGTATCCAAATGCTGCTAGTAGAAAGAGCATCAGGAACCTCTGAGGTGGATACTGCCACCACCTGTGGTCATTTAAAGTAATCATGACTTACATCACAAATAGAACTTGCCCAAATTCACAAAACACAATTTGCACAGCTGTTGGTAACCATGCAAAGCCACAAGCCTTAGAAAATAGAGCCTTGGAGTCTTAGTGAAAAGGCAATTCTGCGTTTGTCTGAAACTCAACGCACTGGTGAATTATCCGAAACATGACATACAGTTAGAACACAAACACCTTAGTCATGTAACCACGGACAGAGAGAGGTCTAGTCCACAACACTTGACATGAGGGTCTTGTATTAACTCTCATCCGTTACTGCAGAAGAAGCAAATACTCCATATTTTGAACAGGAACCTGGCGTCAACTGTCATGCAATAACAATGTATGAATGAGTTTATCCATCATATATAACTGATTCAGAAACTTTATCCAAAGAGTGACATTGGAATAGAAACCTTACCTGGCATCTCTTTTTTAAGATCCAGACCCCCTGTTTAAACGTTGACCATACAGCCAAGTTAAAAATACATAGTTATCTCTTTCATCCCAGCAAAATGCATAGTCTCTTCAGTGTATGAATGCAAGGAATCAAGTTATAAACTGTTCTTCTTCTATGGCACTATTATGGGACGTTCTCAGCAGAAAATCTACTGGTCACTAGTTGTGCCTATGACACTTCCTAGCTAGTTGCCAGACATTACAGATCTACTTTCAGAGGGGAAACAAGTGTTAAATCTAATAAAAATCCTGATGTCTCACCTTCCCTCATCTCAAATTCAGAACCACTGAGAAAGTCAGTGCAAACCACAGAGTTGAGAAACCCAATGGTAGGTTAAAGTTTGTTTACCTTTTCCAGGTAAAAAGCAGCTCAGGACACAGTAGACTTTTTACTTATGATTCCTCCTTAAACTGCGGTTGAACATGAAGATAAGGTTTTCCCCCTAGGTGGAGGCAAGTCATTATGGAAACTGTAGCTTTTCCAGACCTTGCAGAGCTGGCAGAAGTTGCTATTTGCCTCAAAGTGGTGTGAAGAAGTGAGGCAGTGCTGCAGTGCACAGGTGAAAGGCAGCAAAAAGTAATGCATGCCACTGAAGTCTCCCCCACTCACTTAAAATACTTCTATACCTAACAACAATCATCTGTGTACACCATCTGCCAGCTGTAAAGAAAAATAAAGTACTACTCTGGTTAGGACTACACATTCTGGTTAGTTCACTCATGCTAAATTAACAGGGCACACCACTTGTATTTGCAATCCGATGATTTGATAAAGGAAAAGAGTAAGGTGTTGATATTACCACGTATCCTGTCACTCACTGGAAAGGATTAAAAGCCAAAGCAGATTCTGTGGGAAACTAAGAAACTGATTTAGTGTGTAGAGATTAACTAAGTTGCAATAGTCACAGTGTCATAGGGAAAACAGAAAAATAAGTGAGCAGAAGAATGTAAGGGATTTTTTTAGACACTTCATTTGTCTGATTTGTTTGCTGCATCTAAGTCATACTTTGAAACAGGACTGCTAAATTATGCCTGAAATTGGTCGTTTTCCCCAGAGTTTTACTTCTAAGTACGTACTAGAGCTACTCCTCCACCGTTTCAGGTCAGAGTGGGTATGGTCTTGTCCTTAGCACAAAGAACAAGGGCAATGTGCCAAATGTGAAACAGACATGAGCTTCAGTAAGAACGGTCAGACAAAGTGCAGCTGTCTAAGGTCAAGTCCCAGGCGTTTTGCTCAAGTGAACACTAAATAAAAACCTTGTGAAGTGGACACACTTTCTAAATAAAGCAGGGATGATCTTGAACTCTTAAGAAAACTGAATTAAATATTCATGTCATGCACTAGTCACAAAAAAAAAAAAAAAAAACAGACTTCCTACGATACAAGCAGATACAACTTAGCCATTTTTTTCAGAGGAAGATTAAAAGCCTTTGATCGAATTGTATCTTTTGAGTAGGTAAAAGCTGGATCTCAACTAACTTTAAACTGCACAAAATTAGAACAATGGGTTTTTGCAAACATAATTGCCCACAAATATTTTTTAGAAAGGGTTGTGGTTTAATAACACTTACAACCTAGAATATTTCTTGACACCTTTGAGCTAAACGAGTTGGGGGGGGGGGGAGGGCGGGGGTCACAGTGATGCAGGAGTTGCAAAAGAATTGCTTGCTTTTAGTATATTGAACCTCCTTGAAACAAAGGATTAAAGTCAATTTTTTATTTATTTTTTTTAAGTATCAGAGTCATGAATCAGCCCTAGCAAAACTGTACCATACATCCTTCAAAATATCCTTCCTCAAAAATTAAAAAAAAGGGAAGAGCAACATGTCTCAGATATTTAATGCTTGTTACAAGTTTGCTTATGTAAAACCTCTCTTTCCAACCATACCCACCCACCCACCCCCCACCCCCCACCCCCCCAAAAAAAAATACACCCTCTCGCGTATTATCTAGCAGTTTGCATCCTTCTGAGTCACAAACCATGTTTTGGATGCCTTCTGTTGTCAGTGACATGGGCTTTAGTGCCACTCAGTGTTCAAATCACACAACTGCAGGGAGCTACTGTAGCAGAGCACTCGGCGTTATGTAGTGGAATGGTATTTGTTGATTCATGTAAAAATAGGTGAATTTTAGAAAAGAGGACGATATTGATCCTTCACGTGATCTCATCTTCAGCCTTAACGATTCTCTTCTGAGCAAGTCATAGAAGTCACAATGGGGTTTTCAGAGGAACTGGATGAGCAGCATAAAATGAACACGAACTGGTAAACTGTCACAGCCATAAGAAGTAAAGAAATCTAGAGCAGAGAGGAAGGGACAGAGAAAGAAGTTTTCGAGACAAAGGAGACAAGCCAAAGATCAGAGGGAACAAAAAGAGATGCTGAGCAAATACATACAAGTGAGAAAAGAACAAAGTGAATGCAAAGAAAATGAGACAAGGAAGTGGGGGCAAACAGTTAGAAGTCAACTGTTGGCTAACGTGGACAAATATTCATCTTCAGTGAAATGCAAGATCTTGAATTCAGAGACATTACAGTCTAAGGCAATTCCATATACTATATTCCTTTAGTGTCCTTTTTCCTCCTTCCTAATTCTCAGTAATTATTTCTGCTAATTTTGCTTCTTTTTTGGTTGTTGTTTTTAACCTAGTAATTCCCTCAGAGAATACACTTTCTGAAGCACTTTGCCAAAATAAGGGTTCTGCTATCTCTGTCCTTTATAAATCAAAAGCAATCAACTCACAGAGGAAAAATATATATAGTCTGAATAAATTATCAGTTCTATTGACAGTAATTCCCATAAACAGAAATATCTTCTGAGAGCTTTGCGTAATATGAATAGGAGTTATAATCAGAGCAAACAAGATATCCCCCCAGGCCAATAAGCACCACAGAATCAAAAAATACAAACGGAAATAAAAATCAAGTAGGAGATGCCATTTACTTTGAAATAAAAGGTGATTTGCCCAGCCAGAACATGATAAAGCTAAGCAATATACTGAGAATGAAGCAGGCCAACAAGATCATAAAATACCAGAGAGAGCACAGTCTGCACAGGATGCTGTGACTGTCCCTAGCTGGACACTGTTTCTCTCTGCCTTGTCTGACAAATACTAATTCTGATAAGCCAATGAACACCAAAGGGCTGTATCGTGACAACTGTTATTTAAAATATGTCAAGATATCATTATCACATGCAACAACTAGCATGTAACATTACAATAAAAACACTTCCTTCAGCAGATAAGCCCTCAAAAAGATACCACTCTCAGAAATAGAGAAGGGCACTGAAGAGTCCCTGGGGCTGGCCTCAGGACAACGCGTGGCTAACACAGGAGGCAGGTTGCTGCAGCACAGCATCACAAAAGGGGGCTGCAGGAACACAAACTGTTTGGGGCTTGTATTTTCTGTTCTGCTTGAATTTATGTAAAATCGCTAATGAATACAAGTTAATTAGCTACACTTAAGACTGATATACAACCACAGCCAAAGGGAATAAACAGGTTCACCAGCTGCTGTATTACTCCAACTACACTGTAAATTGCTGCATGCTATTAACATGCTCTCCTGGCTTCAGTAAAGAAAATCTTATTGAAATCAGTAGCACACATTTCCTATTTCAGTGAGACATTGCAAAATTAAAATGATATGTAGTAAAAACAATATGTGTGAGCCACCTGCTTACTGTATGATAGAATAGATTGGCATAGAATGACAGCTGCTGCACAGCCAACATTTCAGATACTGTATTACCTTGCCAACTGGACTTAAATTCACACATGATTTCCTTGACTAGCACTGAATGAATTTTTGCTGCTATAAATATGCATTGGCAATTGTGATGAATCATCCTGGATACTAAGGGTCACTGTTATTTCCAACCCATAAGAACTGTATCCAGTGCAAAAAGCCACCAGAGCAAATATTGGTGAGTCAGCACTGTTTGGATGACCTACATGTAAAGGGCATGCCTTGACCCACACTAAAGGATGACAATAATGAAGATAACAGCTGTGGAGCTTGCTGGATACTCACAGCACAAAACACTACAAAATCTTAATACCAGGGAATTAATTAAGCATTGTGTGCCTCCTCACACTAGCCTGGAGTCTGGGAGAGTTACCACAGCCAAAAGCTTAGAGCATTCGTTAGGCACCTAGAGCCAGATTCAAGTAGCCTGAACTTCACTAAGTTCTTACACCCACCCTAGGCCTAATCTTCATTTGCATTTAGCTTTTAAACAGACAGCTTGTGGCAGGTCACTGCTCTGCCCCTTACTTGATCTTTCCGAGTCCCCTCACCAGGCTCAGGCGGTTCTCCGCATTGCTCAGTTACAGGGTTCAGTGAAATGCCAGCTATGTGATATTGTTTCTAATTCCCATCGATTTCAATCAAAGCTATGTGTCTAATTATGCTTGCAGATCTATTCTTGCTGTTTTTTTATTGAAAGGGGATGCCTAGAGACAGTAAATGTTTTACCTAACTTTCTAT
The DNA here is from genome assembly GCF_009769625.2 of Cygnus olor. Lineage (NCBI taxonomy): Eukaryota > Metazoa > Chordata > Aves > Anseriformes > Anatidae > Cygnus > Cygnus olor. The sequence goes on from NC_049174.1 coordinate 22,846,787, forward strand.
GCTAACAGCTTATGTCTAAAGTCAGTGCTGACAGGAGCTCTAACAAGAAATCACTGCTTTAGATTTCCCTGATAATAAAATATCCTTTGCATATGTAACAATAAATAGTCTAGGTCTGCAGCTGGAAATAACCTTGTAAGGATGACCACGATTTACATTTCTATCACAAGCAACAATACTGAAGCGTTCATAAAAGGGCAGGTTTGGGGTAAAATCAGTAATCTATTTTAACCAATTCAAATGCCAATATCCCATCTGCTAAGTCTCTCTATTTTATATCAGTCTGCCATTTTCTCTTAGTGGTAGCATCAATAAACATTGTTGGTAATCATCTGCTTGTGCTCTAATGTGGCATATTCAGTTTCATTGAATAAAGCCAGGCTGAAGATCCCTGAAGAAAAAAATGTGACTTGTTTAGCTGTGATTCAGATCCATGTCTCTAGTTTAAGAATGACTCAAAGTTGCATCATCACCAAACCTGAACACAAATAGTTTGTTGTTTTTTTTTTTAATCATATACAGAGCTAAATGCTAATAGCAGCTATGTTTTATTTATTCCAAAGAAAAAATTAATTTCACTTTTTTTTTGCTCATTTTGCCAAGTGCAGTGAAACATCTCAAAAATAGCCATTGATTTGACGTGTTCACTGAAAACAATATTTGTATCTGATGATGTGTAACAGGACTGCAGTTGAAGAATACCACTTCAATTTAAGAAAATGTTTGTTTTGCTTTTTCTCCTTTCAGACAGATTTGGAACTCATAGATATGAAAGGCTCAGTAACGTGGCCTGAACTCCTGCTTCCCTTAACCAGCATTTACCATAAAATTCTCAAATACATCTAGCACAATCACAGTCTGCCATCAAGACAATATAAAACACACTATGACAAAGGAAAGGTTTGTTTCTGTAGCATTCTAAAACTACAGTTACAATAATATAACTAAGCACAGCAAACAATAGTTAAAACTTGACCTGATGATTTTGCCATCATGATCACATCAAAGCCTCACAGCTCTTAAGTTCCCATCAGGTATCCAGGGCTTCTGAGAGGGACCAAAGCCACAACAAACTCATGCCCTTCAACCTTAAGAGGTCTGTCAGCAAGGCAGGGAGGAAATCAGGATCTAAAACCTTCCAGTTGTGAGATCAACCTGATACAGAGGTTACCAGAAACATGGAAGCTGGGAATACCAGGCTGGCAAGAAGCCATCTGGGAGCTGGGAAACTTCTTTGGCTTTTCTTACTTCTTCAGTCAAACTACCTCCATTAAAACTGCAATTTTCAACAAATCTGCCTTCTCTGATACGAAAATGTTCCATTACAGGTTACTGTCCAGACCTGTTAGGACTGGAAATTCATCTCATGGGTCACCAGCCCCTGAAGAGCCTCACGCTCCCAGAGGTCCTCTACATGCAGAGGTGGAAGACACATCGCTCAACAGCACCGAGGATCAGGTGCTTCAGGGCATCTAGAGCAGGCTGTCACAGAGCATGATTTAGGCTAATCTATAAAAATCTATAAACAGAAAATTCCCATATCTCTCAGTGAGTACTGGGCCCTGGCATTTTAATGGAAATCACTGCACTTCCTAATGGCATCACCTTTTACATGAGATATAAAACCAGCATGTTTGGTGTTTCTGTTTTTGACTGACTGACCTTGAGTTTCAGGAGGAACCAGCAGCTTCCACTAGCAGAGATGGGAAATTTCTTTGGGAGGTGGCACGTAAAACAATTCTCTTAGAGAAGAAGTTTGGCTTTTAACGAAAACTATTATGTTAGCAGCCCTGTTCTCCCAAGTGACTAGACACCAGTTTTCGAAGGAAAGACTACAAAAGTACAAATCCACAAAGTTAACAAATTATATTCTTGTACACTTGATTCATCTGTATAGTCACTGATGTCCAAAAATATATGACCACAGCACAGAGCTGCTGTTAAGGTATCAAAATCACCTAACAAATCTGTTCAATTTGTTCTTCAAATATATATATATATTTGTAATTTTTATACTTCGAAAGATGCTTAAATTTTAGACAATAGCACACACAAACAGTAAAACAAGCAGATCAGTGGGAAAAAGTAAATAATACATATTATGAAGTGAGGATGTTCAAATACTACTGAAATGTAATTGATTCTGTAGGCGCGGCCTGACACTGTGGAGCACAACAGATCACTTGGAGTAAGGACACTGGCAGGACCACTGCGGCCCCAGATGGCCTGCTGCCTACAGCCGAGGTTAGGCACTTTTTGTGCAAGAAATAAACGCTGTTTTAAAATACCATATGAATCTCAGTTTTACTTTTCAGCAACGTTGCCTACATTGATTTTCACGTACAATAGCGTAGCTCTAACAAATAACATAGCAACAGAAGCAGTGTTTTGGCAGAGACGTCGCTGCAAGCAGCGCAGGTCCGCTAGAGGGCCCAGGGCCGTGCCAGGGAGAGCTGCAGGGAGCAGCAGAAGGGAGTTGCAGTTAATGCCAGAAAAACAGCAGTAGCAAATTTTACCCATCCCCTCCCCAGTGAAAGGAATGTATCATTAGAAGCCAAAAAAGAAATCTATATTAAGATACCGCTAATGTTCTAACAAAGTGACACAAACAAGTCACACCGCTAACAACTCACCTTCTTCCTACTCTAGGTATTTATAGCAATCTCTGAAATTTTACTGATATACCATGTTCTATTAATTCTGCTATTCTTCTCCCCTTCCTTTCCCCTTCCCCCTCCCCGAAGAAAAAAAAAAAAAAAGAAAAAGTAGGATAAACAAGGAACAAAGTGAAATCTTTAAAATAGAATTTCCTCTCCCCAACATTTATGTAAGTTAGAGACTTAGGACTGCGCTGATGAAGCCAACCAGCAGCCATCCTGCACATGGCACGGCACCCCACACTGACTCTCTACGCGTGCTGAATCATGGCAACTGATTTTACAGGCGTCAGTGGCATGGTCGCATGTTACAGAGCAGGAACAAGCCTTTCATCATGACAGTCCCTTAAATAGAAAGTTGTTAATAAACAAACAAAGTTAAAAATCAATTGACCCATAATTAAGCGACCTTAGAATAAAATGCGCCATTGCAGTACTTGAGCAGCACAGAACAAGTAAATATCTCTAAAAGAAAAAGCAAAGTCTTCTATGACAGAAACCAATTTGATATGGAAATGGGTCAACAGTTGCTTAAGATGTAGCACAGTTTTGATTTGATCTGCTATATTTGGACTCTATATGAGGCGCTTCCAGTAACATCGGTATTGCTTATACATGAGACTTTTGCATAATCACTGTATGAAGCATTAGAATTCTTCAAACCGAGAATGATTTTCAAAACGACTATACATAACTATGTTAATAATGTGGATACAACAGTATTTGCTGGAGAAAAAGAACAACTGTTTTCTCAAACAATTAGGATTCATGATACATTGCTTGGCAGACTATTGTTCAAAAGCCCACACAGTCCTTACCCAAGAGAAGCCCAAACGCATCCATGAGCACCAACTTATGCATAAAACCGAGCTCACAATACATGCTGATCAAACAAGGAAAAAATATAAAAATAATCAGACATACCAGATAAGTTTATTTTACAAAAGAAATCCTGTATCTGTAGCAAACAGGTTTTTTACATTGTTGCTTTTCAGAAACAATCACAGTTGGAGTTGTTCTTGTCTTAAAATGGAATCTGGTTGTTTTCCTAAGATTTTTCTTCCAAGAATATGATATAACCATTTACTTCCATGTACCTCAGTTGCTAACTTTCCAGTTCACCTCGTTTTTCCTATGAGGACCCTAGTAATCCTTTTATCACAATACAGATTTCGATCTAATTTCACTCCTGAAAACTATGAAAGATGATTTCACTAAGCTTACCACCATGTTAGGGAACTTTCTCCATCCAGTAGTGAAATCTGCTTCTCTCCGGTTGGTTGACCTTTGCTCACGTATCAATACAATCATATTTTGCCCTAATGTTCCATTGTCTGACCTTGGAAACAAGAACACAAGTATGGAATCATTTCCTCTAAGTATGTAATGACAATGAAGATAAGCATTCACATCCTAAAAGCCAAGTGCAGGCATTAAGGATCAGCTACTGACTCCTGCAGAGCGATCATACGTGGTAATGCAACCTTGGATGAGGTCATGGTAGCCTCTGAAGGCTAGAGCCATTATTAGCTGCTGGGTACGGGCAACCTTAAAAACATAAAAGGGGACAGACCTTTTTTAGTCAATCTCTGTATGCTGCCTACCATTGAAAGAGGATACATTTAAATCATACCTTCATAGGTCATAATGTTAACATATTATTCCTGCAGAGACGTAGAAGAATTATCATAGCCATACTAAGACGGAGGTCCACTGAAATCCAGGAAAGTGAGAATGCTAGGTCTTCACACAGAAAACAAAATGAGACAAAAATTTACCAGTTTTGTCTATTTGTGATTAATAATAATGACTCTAAAATCAACTCAAATTATGATTACAGGGGCTAACAACCTTTATGGAGTCCATGTGAATATCCATTCTGTTATGTATCTTATACACCAACAAAGATGATATTCTGAGAACAAATATCTCTGCAATACACAACTCCAAAAGGGTACACCCCATTCAATCCATGAGCATTTTAACCTAACAATTGCTATAGCATATTGCAATTATTAGACTAGCTGCTATTAGTGAAAACCAAACTACTCAGTCCTATGTCTGTCTCTGTAACAGATGTCATACATAATGTTTAACAAGTAGTTCATGTCTCTTGATACCATTTTACCACTTGTAAAATAAGAATGCTTTTGGATCATTGAATGGTAGACGTTATAGAAGTAGAAAGCATTGACTATTATTTGTTGTATTATTATTATTTAATGTAACATATGGATGCAAAATTCTGGCTTGTTTGACCAGGAAGACAGCCCTATATGTTTAAAATTAAATTAGCATAGAAAAAAAAATTAAGCAAACAGACTATCTCAAATAGGAAATGAAATAAACAGTATGGAGCTCTTTAAATACATAACAAGTAATCAGCGAAAGGGCTGCGAATGGAACCTGAGTGGGAAGCTTGTGACCAGTGAGGCTGATATTGCTGGAAGCCTGAATGAAAGTTAAAAGGCTCCATGACTAGGCCAGACTATACAGGCAATTAGAACTGCTGAACGCTGCCAAGGCATCAGGCCAACAAGAATTACAACTCAACAAACTGAATGAAGGAGAAGGCGGGGTGGGGGGAGGAATAAAAAAATAAAAATAAAAAAAAAGGAAAGGCTTTAATTAAATATTTGAGATCTCACAAGGGATGGGGAAAGTGCCAGGTAACTGGAAGATGGTTAACTAAACTGAGGGGGTCTGTTCCCTCATTAGTGCGTGGGGGAATTTACAAGTGTAACTTCTACTAACATTAATTGGAGCTACAGTAAATGAGCGACTTCCATGTGTGCTGGTGGGGAAAGGCTCCTGTTACCTAAGATTGGTCTTACCTGTTAAGGGTTTATTGAAGAGTTACAGGGTGATTTCTGGATGTGAATGAAAAGGGTCACTAAGATGGAACCTCTTGAAATAAAAGTCTCTACTCCTTTAAATACAGGGTGATCCCAGAATAAAGCAGTATTTTCATAAGAACTTTTCTTAGCAGCATTTCTTCAGAATTGTGCAAACATTTACTTCTCCCTGCCCTGCACCTCAGACATCCCAAAATAACCATGGGGGACATGTGTCAGGTTCAAAGTGGATGAAATAACTGCACTTCTGCAGTTCCTTGTCAGAAGGTTCACCAGTTGGGATGATTTTATTGTGCCTGTGCAGAAATGAGACAGTGAAATGAAGCCAGCAGGTCACTCACCCGCAAAGAAGCGGTCAGAATGAGCAGAACAGAAGTACTTGTGAAAGAACCTAACGTTGGCAAGGGTAAGGGAAGAGCTGCAAGTGTACCATGTCACTGGACCCAATTAGAAACTCCACAGATGTATTTATGTCAGATAAGCATACACACGTTTTTATACAGCTCCAAATTCTACAGTTTTCAGAACATCTATATCTTCAGAATTCACTTGTAGAATTTTACATGCATGTTAGTTATAATACACCATTTTGTCATCCACTGTTCCTCCATTAACTCTGAAATCTGCTTCAGAACAGAATATCTAAAATTTCATTGTTCCTGTAACACCACAAACAAGTCAAGAGTTACTTAGAGAGTCAAAACAGATTGTTGTTTCGTTGGTTTCGTTTTGTTTTACTTTCAGAGAAATTTTGCAATATGTAAAATACTCCATATTTCTAGAACCCATGAATACAAACCTGAAATAATAGTTTTAGTACCTCTTTCAGGTATATGAAATGGAGAATTTAGGGCCAGGAGGCTTCTATCAGAGTTCCATGTGAGTTACTGTATCAGTAGTTCTACCTAGAAAGCAGAAAACATTGGAGTTTCAGAGTACGGCCCTTAAAAAAAAAAAAAAAAAAAAGCTCAGAACATCAGAACACTGCATCTGTCCTCCAAGTGACTATATACCATGCAATGGGTCACAATAAGTTATTAAAAAAAAAAAAAAAAGAATATAAGAGATGTTACAAGCCTTCAGAGGCTTTAGGCCACATGAAATCTTTTTAAAATTCAAATTGTCCTCCCTTGCCTCAGAATTTGATCTCTCACATGAAACGTGTCTATATGAGAACTAGATTTTAAAAGACTGTATCCTCAACTTTTACTAATGCCTTAAGAGAAAGGTGATCAGGTGGTCACCTCAGCAAGTCTAGCATATTTGAAACTCATAAACCAATTTGGACTTAGACTCTTATTTCATGAGAGGAATAATACTATATACCTTAAAGAGTATAGGAGAGCATTACCACAACAAATTGAAATTATGAGAATAGTTAAAAGCAAATGAGATAACCATAAAAGTATTTACTGTTCTTGAAGACACAAATCATTTAATACCATCACCGTAGGATTATCTTACAAAAATAGTTGCCAAGAATTATTTCCTTTCTTCTCTTGTCCACCCTCATGAAAATATAAACACCTGTAAAGGACAGACACAGACATCTGCATTTGCTATGAAAGCAAACTTACTTCACAAATACGTCCTTTAGGGCCAGAACAGTCAAATATTAGACAGCAATGCAGGTATCATTTTTATATAGAACTTAAACACTGACACAAAAGTAAAAGTCAATTATTACTAGCCAAGCCTGCTAATTTTCTCAAGATGAAGATGGAAAAAAATGGAGAATTTTCACATTAAGGTGGTGGGCTATATTGTAGCTTAATTTATAATTTCCAGGCGTATAAGGCAAGCATAGACAGACCATATGTCTTTTCTTGGCCTTTAAATGCTCCTATTTTCCACTAGACTTGCCTTTTTCTCCATCTATTGGCAGCCATACCATTTGCTATTCAGGTGATTGGCTGTAATGAGCCAACTCCTGTTTCCGTATGAATAACCACTTTTTTCCCCAATTACTTAAGCTGCCAGCAAGTCACTGGTGTCATGTTCTTTGATGCAAATCTGATCATCAATAAAGAACAGGACTACATAGAGAGAGAATTTATGATGATACCCTTAGCTTAATATTTTTCTTAAATGCTATTCAGTTTAACTTCCAGGAAATATAGGGAAGAAGGCAATGGTCCACAGTAAGAAGAAAGAATATCTTTAATTGGCTTTGCTCTCCACATGCCCTTGTAATAATCCTTTCCATATGGTAGTCTGAAATAAATTTATCAATCTCCATTTATGTATTTATGTCACTTTAAAAGGTCCATTTTAGTCAATACCAAAATCTATAAAAGTGAAAAATCACATTTCATTTTACAATTTCTAAAGCTAGAATACTGAATATATAGTTTGATATTTACAATTTCTGGAAATATGCAGACACACAGAAAAGCGTGGGAGGGGGGAAGCTTCTGAGGCCAAGGAGCACAGTTATTAACAATATGAGAACTAAATATGTAATTTTAACTCACTTTTTTGAAAGGTCAGTTTTTTAATTAATCTTTCTTAAGTGGGCTTAGATATTTTTCACTAAAAAGAAAATATTATTTTAAGCCATGATACAACTTAGATTTTTCAAGCCAGAAGAACTTATTCTTGGAGCCCACCAAGTAACTATGATCATGGGGTAAGGGACAGACTCCTATCTGGTGCTGGCGTTCCTAGTTGCAAGCACCACGTATGGCAGCAAATACTTTGAGAACAATGTATTTTGAGAAAAAATACTATACATATATATATATATATTCTAATACAATACAAATACAATACAAAAAAAAGAAAAGCAAAGCTACCCAGTATTCAAGGCCTAGCCCATGAACTACCAACCTTCAAAGTTGTACCATTTCAAGAAACCTCCACAGATTGCTATCAGGCAGATTTTCCAAGTGTTGCCCATTTCTTCCAAGTGATTTCAATGAGAAGCCATTCTAAACCTTTAAGCAATTTCTTCGACATCTACTTTGGCCATACAGCTATCAGCAGCTGATCTAAAGAGAACAATATTTTCACTACATATTACTAAGTGCTATTGGCTCTACAAAACTCAGATTCAGTTCTGCATGTTCCAGGTGCTCTCAGCTGGGACTTTACCTATGAACTAATTAGCTACTGTAGGAAGATCATTTATATCAGCAGGTGTCCTAAACAGCTACTGCTCTTTTGTTGAAAGGGTTTGTGGGTTGATTCTTTTCACTAAAAACAAAATAATAAATTATTGTTTACATAAGGTTGACAGCACTTTTTCACAGAGCTGAGACAGAACAGGCAGCCAGCAAAGGGAAGACAGGTGAAAAACAAAATTTAACAGTCTGCTAACAATTAAATCATCTTTGATTGTGCTGATTTACAAACAAGAAAGGCCCTGTCTAATCTCCATAAGGGAAAAGGAAGAGAAATAAGATACTAAACCTGAAATTCATTAGTGAAATGCATTTAGTGTCTAAATGAAACAAATAAGTACTGTTAATTTCAGTGTGCTTAATTAGTCTGTAAAAGAATACAAACATATGTTTTAAGATTAAAAATGCAGTTTCATGGCATTTTTATTATTATCACTATTTTCTCCCCACATGCTGAAATAGCACGTAACTAAAAACAAAATTAGTTTATTTATTTATTAACTTCAATACAGAAGTTAACCAGAATTTATACGAATTGTTTCATACACAGCTTTTTTCAACAATGCATTTTAAACACGTGTTTTAAGACCATTGCCCAGCAGTTCTTCTTCCAAACATGAATCTTTAAAACCTATACTCAAGGAAAACTGGCTGCCACAAACACTAAGGGAGCACTGCTGATCAGGTACCAGGTCAAAGGCATTTATTTACAGACTAGAAGGAACAAATAGATACCTGACTGGATTTCCAAAAGTTAAGACACCTGCCTTCTCTTCAGTTGCCTAAATGCTTTCGATTCTCCTAATAAATACTAATAGACTAATACAAGCCACAGACTAGCTGGAGCCTACATTTGAAATCTGCTCTCAAACCTCATTTGCAGATTGGCCAGATGGTAATTAGTGTGGAGGTGTTCTCCAGGCAGACTCGCTTTCAGGGCAGGGTTTTTTAAATTTTATTGGGGTTGGGGGAGGAGAAAAAGAAGTCTTTTTTTTTTTCCCCCAGTTAAGATTAGTAACAGCTAGGAAAGGGTGCATAAAAGCCAAGCTACAACAGAATATTCTCTAGTTTGTTATATTTAAGAAAGTGCTTGCAACTTAATCCAGGGAGACCAATAAACAGAAGACTAAAATAAAAAGGCAGAAGGCTGCAGTGTCAAAGTGCTGTTAAAGTACATGAGAAAAGCAATCCACTTGGGGTTCATTGTAACACTTCTAATAATGAGCTTCCCATATTTAGACACAAGAGATAGCAAATTCAAACCCCCTGGAAAGGATGCAATACAGTTATACAACAACATAGCAAACTGTATTTGTTTTGTTATTACTACCTATGCACCCTATGGTTTCTTTAGGGAAGATGATATGATATCTTTATACCGTGGTGTGTAAAATAGCCTGAAATCCTTCTTTAACGCCACTAACATAAAATCCTCCCCGAATAGTGAAAGACCTCCACTTGAAGCAAAGCTTGATCTTAAACATCACTAAAAAAATAATATGTTTTGTTACTGCATTTCTCTCTGAGAGGTTTTCAAAATCATTCCAGTCAGTACATGAGATAGGATACATATTGTCGGGGATAAGTTGTTAAAGTGAATTTGAAATGTGCTTCTCAAAATATCGTTTACACATTTACCAGATGGTAAAATAAACATGTAAATTGTTATCGAGTATACACCAACTTTATACTACAATTTTACCCACTGTAGAAATGGTGTAAAAATGCTGAATATAGTGTTACTTGTTCATTTAATAGTTTATTAACATTTTAAATACATTTGGAGAATAGGTTTACTTTCAAAGTCAAAAATACTTACAAAAGCAGCATTGTAATCCATCGATCAGGTCAAACTAACCTATTGCTTCTACATTCAGCACTTTATCAGTGATACGATTATCATAAATACAGTTCATTTCAAAGTATTTGCCTATAAATAGATGTTACATGTACTTATTGGAAATCAGTTTTAAAAGAGTAATTTAAGGTGCACAGAGCGTTGTAAAGTAATTTTTAGAAGTGCAATTATCAACATCTCAGTTAAAGGTAGCTGCTATTAGACCACCAGGTCACCTCGCTACTGGAATCTACTCTTCCATAAGCCATTGAACACATTCAGAAATTTGACCATGAATATTTTACTTTTGACAAAATAGAAGGCGTGTGTTAATGAAACTCTGTATCCTAAGAGCCTAATGTACACACTAGGTAGAAATACACTGGAATTAAAATCTTCCCGCTCAACTAACCCTTGATCTTCCCTAAAATAAAAGGTCCTATACATATAATCATTTATTAATGGTCCTGGTGGAAGACACCAGCTGAAGTATTCTGATGAAAGCTTGTTGCTTGTGCTACCAGTAAGTGGTGTCTGGTGTCTCCTCCCTACCAACCCAGTACATTAGTTATACTGTGCTACAGAATTTTCTTTCCCACCTTTCAGACTATGCCAGTTTTGTTGTTGTTGTTGTTTAATTAAAAAAAAAAACAAAGAAAGAAAGAAAAGAAAGAAATTCATTCTTCTGCAATCTTAAGTTTAGGAACTTTCCTCATCTGTGAGGAAATATATCCACTCAGCACATTTTATTTTTAGTCTATGTACCCAACAGACTCTGAACTGCTCTTTAGTAATGAGTATTTCAGCTAGTCTGCACACTCTTTAAAATATCCAAGATCTTTTTTTCATCACTCCGCAATGAAGTCCTGGATTCTCACCTGAGATCTGCTTGAATTATTTTTTTCAGAGGCTTTTTACAGCATCCAAATTCAATATCATACCAGTCATTAAGATCCTGTTTACTATAATGTTGCTGCTTTACTATTATATGCCCTTGGCAATAAGGTGTTACAACATAGATACAAGTAATACATGATGATTCTCAAAAGTAATGGCGCAGACTTACCTTAAGAGTTAGTGAATTTTGGAGAAGCTTCTATATCCAACAAACACCCCGTATTAGTAGGTGCCACAACATAAAACACTACAAACCAAAATTATCGTTAAAGAATATTCTCCCATACAGAGAGCTAGCACAAAAGTACTAGATAGCAAGGTTTAGCAAGCCTGTCTAGTTTCTCTAGCTTGTGGTTTAAGACTCAGAAGTCCTACTGACAAACTAAGTGCCAAAAGCTGCACCACACTGGATGCTTCATCACAGCTCCAGCAGAATCTTTTAGGGAAAAATAAAAAAACAACAATTTGCATGTGAGCACTTTTAAAGCACCATTTGGAATTTGCTGCTTTGCCAGCCTACCATTTAGATTACACTCTGCAGCTGAAGCATTTTGCAAAAAAGACACAGGGATATTCGGCGATACTAAAGAGATTACAATAATAAGGTTTTAATATGGAAATAACTAATCATGTAATTTAATTACATAACACCCCCCCCAAAAAAAAAAAAAAAAATCTCTGTAAAGGGTTGGTTTACAATTTGTTAAGGAGAAACAAAAGTTCTAACTTAAAGAAGTAACCTAAATGGAATGGGGGGGAATGGAATAACGAATGCAGATGCGAGGTGTCCAACAGCACACCTGCAGTTGCCAGCATACCTCTACACATGAATCAAAACAGATGTTGGGAAGCACAGGAGTCTGACTACCAAAATCCCTAGCACATTGGGAGTCATGTATTGGCTTTGGTGTATAAACTGCTATAGACTAAAACACTGAGCACGAGAGGGAAATGGTGAAGAAAGCACTGTCTTCAGAGTCTGTGCCACAAAGCACCAACCACCTCTGCCAGCTAACTTCAAAGCAGAGCCTGAGCCAACACTCCTATAAAGGCAGGGCGATCACTGGAAACTTGAAGCATATGCTGCTATTTACATAACTAATTGTAGCATGCACAGTCAAAAAACAGCCTCTAGCTTTAGCATATATGTGCAAAACAATTGATTGTACTGTATACAGAAAATTAGAAGCTGTCAGAAACAAAGCCACTAGTAACAGCCCCAAGAAAGAATCTAGAGGAGGCATCTCCTAGATTGCAGAGGCTATTCTTCAAACAGCTGTGTGATTTACAGCAGGATATAAATCTAGGTGAGATTCAATGATAGCTGATAGCCCATCCAAGCTTTCAGCAGAACTGACATACACACCCCATGCTCTGATGGTGGAGATGCTCAAGAAAAATCTTCCCAGACTCCGACCAGCTGTGGTTTGTCACTGTAAGCATTATAATACGAGATAAAACTTTGCAAAAGATATTGCAAATATAACAACAATGCTCATCTGTCTGCACAACACATAACCAACCTTGCCGAAGAAAATGAAGAAAAATGTAATGACATAGAATAAAACCCCAGCTGAGCTGCACCTAAACCTCTGATGAAAAATAGGAGGACACCAAGATGTGGAAAAATACAAAAGATGCACTAAAGCTGCATTATACTGGCTGCTTCTCAGTGGGAAAATAAATAAATAAAATGGAGAAAAAATAAAAAGGTTTCTCAGGCAAAACAGAATGTTTGTGTAACCCAGAAAAGAAAATGCACATTGCTTCTAGAATATTCTGCTACAATTCAGAAATAACATTACTAGATAATGTAAAAGGTAAGCATTTAATCCTATAGATAAAATCTATATTGGATAAATATGACGTATTCTTTCAATTACTGAATAGACTAGAATTTCTTGAAAGTTTGAATATCTTTATACAAAAAAAAAAAAAAGATTAAAATAGATTATTAAGATATCCTCTCTCTGGTAATTTTTTTGGAAAATTATGTTAAAAATGTAAAAATAATAAATAAGATGTAAAGAATCAAGCTCAGATCAGCAGTGGCCCTATAAATTGCAGTGCAGCACCCACAAAACTAGTTCACCTGTTACTTGCCAATTAGGAGAAAACTCATAAATAGACACCCTGCTTAATTCAGGTTAAACCCATAAACTGACACCCTCGTAGAAAAAAAATATTTTGAGTTAAATCCTTTGCAACTGTAAGAAACTAGGTACATGTAAATAAAAACATTTGGATACAAAAGAAAGCAGCCTTCCATGAATCTCTTCCTTTTCACTACTCCTCAGTAAGAAAAGACCCCTGTCAAAGCATCTCCTCAAAAGGAGTTAAGGGAGAGAGCTCTTGTCGACGTGCTCAAGCCCTGAACAAAACCAGCTCTGGGGTGGGCTGCCCACAGTGAGGAAAAGGGCAGAGGAGAGCAAGGCAGAGGCCAGAGCTCACGTGAAGCTCTGGAGGTCTACCAGAGAAGGAGAGCAGAGGCTACCAGGGGACTACTGGTGCATGTGTGTCAGCTTGGAGAGCTCCTGTTTCACCACTCAGGAGTGCAGCAGTGCACACGCCATCCTAACCAACCCTCGGGGGGTGGGTTTTGTGTTATGGGTCAACCCACTGCCTGCAAGAGGGACCGTCTGGCTTGCTGCAGCCCTGCCTTCACACCACCGGCCAATATTTCCCCCACAACAGCACCATTCCTGTGCAAGTGACTTCGGGGCGCTGAGCTGAGCGAACCCAACCTCGGGGAAAGGGTTGGGTACACAGAGCTGCACACTCTCCCTGAGGCAGCTGTAGACATCAAACTACAGTCAAAATTAAATATAATTACTGCTTAGCAGAGTGTGTATTTAGCACTGGCATTGCCCTTGTCCCTCTATCGATGGGAAATCTGACCATGGTGACAGAACTGCATTTTCATTACTGAGGGGAAAAAACAGCCCAAAACCCACAGCAGATAACACTGCTAAAGCAAAACAGACTTAGGTCCTCATCCTGCAAAGACATCTGTGCATGTATCTGCTAAACTTTACACTGTAACAGGACTATTTGTGTTGTTTCTCCAGTTATAATGTATTTGGAAAACGAGTGTATACTGCTAATGGATTACTGTGGATTTGGGCCTTTCAAGTTACATCCATCTAAATGGCGTACAGGGAAATAAACTCCTGAAGCAATCTTTCGTCCGTACGTTCTTCCAGTAAATTTTATACTGATTTTTCAAGTCCCACTTTCCATTTCTGTTGTTACACTTCATGCTGCTTAAGTTTAGGTCTACCTATAAAAATGAATCAGACTGCAATAAGAAAAAACAGGTTTTAAATAATATTCATTGATATCAATGATCAGAGAAAAATTGTAAGTGAACAATATATGGAAATATATCGACTGAAACACTGAAATGTTTAAAAATACAGCACTGAATGTTAATACCAGGTTTTTTTATCCTATTTAAGAGAAAAGAAAAAGAGCTACTCTAGATAAAACTGCAAAATGTGTGAAAAAAAGATACGGACATTACAAAATTTTTGACAGATATAAGAAGGACTGAAAATACCTGATTAATTTCCTTCCATTCAGCTTCTGAACATTTCTTTAGTACTAAAGGAATCCTCCTGACATAAATATTGCCCCTAAAAAGGGGACAAATCCTTGCATAACGTGCACTAGCCAAACAGGTTTTGATCTATCTATGAAGACAATCAAAGCATTAAAATCAACTTTGACAATAAACAGAAATAAAGCTTCAATTATTCTTATAATCTAAACAGAGATAATTAAAAATGCAAGTACAATAAGACAGCAGTTGTTCTTTTTTGTAATTCTTTTAATATAGGAGAAACAAATGCATATATCAAAGTAATACCTGGCCCTGATCATTCCATCAAACTGCCCCTGCTTTGAGCTGTATCTCAACTGCAGGAGGAAAAAATCAGATGACACAAATCAGTATTGACCTACTGAACCAATGAAATAACATAATTTTCCACCAGTTAAATAATCTGCGGTACTCTGCCCACAACTCAGCAACAAACCCCAATCCTCAATTAATATCTGAAATAACTGCTCAATAAGGTGTCCAAGACTAAAACTGTCAAAAGGGTATGCATAACTCCAAACTCAGAAGCACTGCAGGTTTCTCAGTGAAATTTGCAGCATTTCTCAACATAGGCTACTAAACCATTCAGTGACTTTGAAAAATGCCCCTACCCCTTGTCACTTACACGTGGTGTTTTCAATGGCTTGATTCATGAGCTGTCAATAGAAAGCAAAACCTCTCACCTCTTACTCAGTACCTTGCATCTTATCCAAGTCAAATGCCCCCTTCTGCTAACAACAGAAAAGTAAACTGAGCAACCAGAAGGGAGCTTCTACCAAGCTTAAGGTGCTTTAGAAGTACAGGGATAAGGTGGTGGCAACACCAGGAAGGAGGAGATGCTTTATGATTTGCTGAAAGGGGACGTAGCACAGTGTGCAGGTATTTCTCAGATCTGACCTAGTGAAATGTGGGCACCACTCCCAGAACAACGGGCAAGAAGGGCAGTGCTGCTGCAAGGCCCTGAGGTGGGATTCCCAGGAGATATGGCAGCATGTCTGGATGAGTCCCGGCTTTCCCCAGAGCCGAGCAGTGACCACCACATTTCCTCAGCATCTACAACAGGAGAGCCACAGAAGATGGAGATTTGATTGCCCGGTTGTAGTCTATCCCCAATAATCAATGTCTGCCCTTCAGCAAACCTTTCTGCAAAGGTAAGTAAGCTGTAAGCAGGGTGTTAATCAATCACTAGAAGCATTCCTTAACTTACATTTGTGATTTCCATTTAATTCCTGGTGGGTGGGTGCCTCCATCTAAACTAGGACACCTTTCAGCAACCTAAATTTTTCTCTCAACTCAAAGTTTCAGTCCCAGACCAGTATTATCTGCTTTGGGATAAAATACACTCCATGGAAGAAGCCTGCTTACAAAAGTGAATTCTGTAGCATGGCCTATAGAAATTAAGATGTGACTTCTAAAAAGAAGTTTAAATTAGGAGTAGCACTAGAAAATTAAAATTAATTTTAAAAAATACCCAAACAAGCCCCCAAAAATGTATTACAAATGATTGAAGTGGAAGCTTGTCTGATGCGCTTTGGTAACCCATCAACGCACTGTTTCTACTATATTAAAAAAAAATCAAATTATTAAGTGTATTCTAAATTAGTCAGTCACTTCAAGGTACACGAATATCACAATTATTGAAAAAGGCCTTGATCCTGAAAACATTTATGTCTGTGAATTTTTAGACAAGTGAATAGTCTTTGTAGGACTGACCTCTTACTTTACGTTATTCACACATATGAACTTGCATGCACGATCAGAGACTAAGGCAGGAATACACATTTACAAGCTATCAACATTTTACCTAAAATGTCTCTTAAAACAGATTCAAAGTCATTACCAGCTGTTTCTTATTTAAAGCTTAAGAAATAAATGGCTGTTAATACAGTCTAATATTATAGTTTACACAGAAGGAATGTAGCTGAAGTCTTCATCCATTCTGCCTTCAATTTTGGAAAAAAAAAAAAAAATTAAATTCACCTAAAAAAGGTCAACTTAGGACCAACAAGATCATTCGTACATGTATCAGCCGCTTAGTGTTAGAAACACAGCAACCCAGAGGAATTGCAGTGGTAACATGAATAAAACATCACAGATTTTATTGTGTAATATATTTTACCAGGCCAAAAGTTATACCTAATCAGGAACGCCAGCTTTAGATCTTTATGAATTAATGATTATTCTACCTTTATAAGAAAGAAAATATTATCTATGATTAAAATTTCTAGATACATAGATATATATGCTTTTCAAAGAGATATATGTTTCAGATATACATATCTGAACAAATAGAAGGCTCTCAAGTGATCGTGCTCTGAAATAAGAGGTGTTTTTGTTTGTGCATTCCCAAATTAATATGCATTCTGATAAATCCATGAAATGTTATCACTAAGCTGTGTGGCTCTCTAGACCTGCTACAAACATATTAGCTGAAAAGAACAGGGTACTGAATGCGAACAGTCTGCTGCCTTCCATCTACTTATCACTCCACTATTTCAATTTTTTTTTCCTTTGACTTTGTCCCCGTATCTTAGCTAGTCACACATTCCCCACTGGAGACCACATTCGTGACAAGTTTTAATACTTAAAATGAAACCTTGTGTACATTTTGCACAGAAGCAGTACCTGGAAAGCATACTTCCATGCAAAATCCTTTTTTCTGCTTTTCCCAATACACACACATTCTATTTTTGTGTCTGAGTGATTTTAAAATTCTCCTATGTAATTTAAATAAGACTTCCAAAAACAGTAACCTTTCACAGGGATAAACCACAGCATTTCCAGTTGACAAAGTAATTTATGAGGGACATACAAAGCACCTGAAAACGCAGACTGCAAAGAAAACCATTTTAACTATAGCAACAGAACTCACTGCATAATAAGTAAAATTATGCAATTAGGTCTCTTATCAGACTTATTCAGATTTATGCCAGTTGGGGGGGGGGGGGGGGGGGAAAATTGTTCACCACAGCTCCCTCGAATACTACCTAGGGGAGGGGAGTGATGACCAGACAGCGAAAATTAAGAAGAACGTGTCCCACCTTACGCCTATTCTGCCAATCTGTCGCGGTTGTTCTTCTAGCTCCATAGGTTTACATGATTTTTTTTTTCTGACAAGTAATACAAGACAGATTCTTGCCTTCTTAGGATCTTGCAATCTAGTTTAGACATAGCACGTCAAGTGGTGATGAAAGAAGGTTAGGGTGGGTTTGAAGAGATAAGGATTCCAACAGTAAACGATGCAGAGACATCAGTTTAGTAATGTACACATGTTTTGCATGATTCATTGGACCAAAATGGCCAAAGGAACTTAAAAAGCTGTCAAAGGCATCTTTACCTCTGACCTACCTAGTCATCCATCTGCTTCCTCATACTGTCAATCAAAACCCTCCCATCCTTATCACTATTCTATTACACACATTTTCCGCAACCATTTCTCCTCCAGCTCTTAAAAAATATCTTAGCAAACATTTCAATCAGTCATTAAAAACCTTGTTAAAATATGCAATGTGTCATCAAATATGCATAGAGTACTCATGCAAAATCTGCAGAGCGTAACTCACCGTATTACATTTGATATAGTATTAACGGGAAATATCGTGGAAAGTATTACCGATAGGAACTTTGAATTACTTTCTACGGATCGTCTTGCTCGGAGCTTGATTTTGTGTAATTTCAGTAACACAAAGAAAGGGCAGTTGAGTAGACTGTTTTCCAGAATAATTAAATTAAAAGCCCGCTCAGCACGGCTAGAATAATAGCACAAATTATACTTCATGTAAAATTCATGCAATTAGTTGCTGGTCTCACAAATTCAAACGCGGGGTTTAGCTTTAACTAAACTGCAAGTGTATTATCATTTACATACCCTGGGTCAAAAACCACAGCTTTGATTCTAGGTTTATGCAGGTATTTTAACGCGTTAGTAAAAGCATGTATGGCAGATACGCTCCTGAATCTCTAATGATTATGATAATAATAATAATAAGTAATAATAAATGGACCTACCGACCGACAGGAAATAGCCTTTTTTACTTCTGCAGCCTTTACCTCTTCCACTCTCCCGCAGAAATAGTTAGGGATTTATAGCGTCCTGTCGAGATAGTTACGGAACAGCGTTAACCACTGGCTCGCAGGCAGGGTTTTTGCTCAGACCTTCCAGGCCGTCGGTGCTCGCCCCGGACCCTCGGGCTGAAACCCGCCGGGCAGAAGGCAGCGAGCCCCTGCCTCAGGGGCTGAGGGGGCACGGCGGGGGGCTCCTGCGGGCCCGACGGCGGCGGGCTCACGGCGGAGGCGCCCCTCAGGACTGCGTGACGGGACGGAGGGGGCAGCGGTCGACGGCGGGGAAAGAGGGACGAGTTTTTTTCGTGTTTTACACCTCGGACAGCCCCTCGCCGCGACGCCGAGGGGGCACCGGGACCCGGGAGCAGTTGCGGGGTGGGTAAGTGGGGAGCGTTTCACCGCGGGCCCTCACCTCCCTCACGGCCCGGCCGCTTCCCGCCCTGCCCGACGAGGCCGCCGCCGCCATCACCTCAGCCGCAGCCCAGCGCGGGCGGCCGGGCCACTCAGGTCGATACCAGCACCAAAGGCCCAGGCGGCGGCTTCCCAAAGTCACCCTGTCACCCCTCACGCCTGCACTAACGCCCCGGCCACCACTGACGAGGGAGGAAGGCGCCTCACCCGGCTCCTCTCCCGGCCTCTCTCTGAGGGGGTAGCGGCGGTGGGTTAGGGGCCCCCGGCCGCCCCCCTCGCCTCTGCTCCGGAGCGCGGTCGGGGCTTTAAACCTGCAGGCAGGGAGACCCGCACCCCCCGAGCCGTCCCTCCTCCTCCTCCTCCTCCTCCTCCTCCAGCCGGCAGCGCCGGGCCGAGAGGGGGCGAGCCCCGGTGCCCTCGCTGCCAAGCGGCGTCCCGAGACGAGGTGAGCGTTTTGCCAGGTTTATTTTACTTGTTATACACAGACGATACAAACGGGCAAAAACCGAAACATTTCTCAATGGAGCAGGTACTTGTATAAATTATTCAGTTCCACGGACATAACAGAACAAATATAAAAATCACAACATTCGATTTACAGAAGAGTCAAAAATATACACACGTTTATGACCCTGAATTTCTATTAGGAAACTTCCCCGTCGAGTGTAACCT
Organism: Cygnus olor; assembly: GCF_009769625.2. Lineage (NCBI taxonomy): Eukaryota > Metazoa > Chordata > Aves > Anseriformes > Anatidae > Cygnus > Cygnus olor. The sequence continues at coordinate 22,866,901 of NC_049174.1, forward strand.
AGACTGAATATTTAGCCCGATGCATATTTCAGTTTGCAGTTGTGTTTCATATAAAAATGCGTTAATCGTATAGATTTGCTACTCAAAATTCGAAGACTTACTATTCTGCTTCGCCGGGGGGAGAGGCCTGGAGGGATATTATTTCTCCGTCACTGCCAGAATCAGAGGTTTACAGGAAAGAGCGCTCTTACTTTCGATGTGCATTTTATTCCCCAGGAAGTCAGATCTCGGTTAGCTACTTTATGAAAAAGTCAATTCCAAAACTAAATGCAGTAAAATATACAACTCACAATTCATCTTCACTGGACTACACTATGGTTACCAACAATTCAGTCGTCTATATCTTTTTTTTTCTTTTTTTTTTTTTTTTTTAGATTATTCATTACAAAGATTTACAGCAATATAAAGAAAGAGGGGGAAAACTGCAAAGAAATTTGAAAAGAGTTTGTCAGCATATTTGGCACCTGCAGGGACCAGTAATGGATTTGGCACTTGGGGGCGAGGGGGGGAGGAATACCACAAAAATAATAATATTGCTGATGTCGAGCTATTCCTTTTAAAGAAAAAAATACAGAGGCAGTTAATTTTGCTTTTGGAAGGCGTCATGCTACTTTAATCGACTTTCCTACGAGACGTATTTCTGGTCTTTTGAAGGGAAAGCTCAGCTATTCCGTAGCTGTGTTAGCCCAGGGCAGTGCGTAATTATTTCATGCGAGGAATTGCGGGGAAAGTGAGAAACCCATTACTCGCTGTACGGCTACGGGGCGCTCAGCATTTCCAGAGGCGTTTGGAAAAAGTGTTCACCTGGAGAGGGGCGGGGGGGCACGGGGAGGGGAGGCGGGGGGAGAGTGAGGGGATTTAAACAAGATCTAAGTTTTGCGACTTAACAGTGAAAACAAAAGTAAAGAGAAAGAAAAAGATCCGAACAAATAGGAAACAAACCCAAAGGAAAGTAATAAATTAGAACCCTATGTACAGGCATTTCACAGGCTCTTTTTTTCCCCACTATTACTACCATCCCCTAGTATCCATCCGTGGTAAAAGGAAGGAAGCGCTGTACGGCTGGAGAGTCTCTACACATCCTACTGACCAGCGGGGCTCGGAGGCGCGGGGGGGGACACCCGCGGCGGGGCCGTCCGCGCCCCCGGGGCTCCGCCGGGCCTCGCGGGGCGGGCGGGGAGGGCGGCTCGGCCTCCTGCCTGCCCCCCTGCCCGCCTCCCCGCCGGGCCGGGCCGGGCCGGGCCGGGGAAACGGATGGGGCAGCTAGGGGCGGGGGTCAGTGCGCTAACCGCGGAGGAGTTATTGTGCAAAAGGACGGCGGGGCCGGCGGCGGGCCGCGCCTAGCTGTGCGAGTAGAAGCCGTAGTAGCCGATGTCCTTGGCGCAGGTCTTTTCGCAGTCCCGCTGGGTGAGCACCTCGCTCTTGAGGGGCGAGGAGCTCTCGGACACCGGGGTGTCCGACGGGGAGATCCGCCGCCTTTTGGCCTGCTCGTAAATCCCAGAATCGGTGGAGTCGATGGACTTAATGGACGACGGCGTCTCGATCCAGCTGGAGTCGGACAAATCTTTGGGCTTGGAGTCCTCGGCGCCCGGCAAGGGGGACCGCTCGGGGGCCAGGCTCTCCGCCTCCTCCCCCAGGTAGGGGTTGCCGGCGGCCATGCGCGCCGCCGCCGCGCTGTTGGGCCAGCAGGAGAGCACCGAGCCCGACTTGCTGCAGTACTGCGGGGGGCTGCGCGCCCCCCAGCCCGACGGGTCGGCGTAGTAGCCCAGCGGCCGCCCCGCGCAGCCGGCCGCCTGCAGCGGCAGCGCCTTGACGCCGGCCGCCGCGTAGGAAAGCAGCGTGGCCGCGTTGCCGGCGAAGTCGGTGGCCGTGTCGTAGGCGGAGGCGGCGAAGTCGAGGCGGTTGTTGGCGGGGGCGACGAACCAGCGCTGCGGCGACGGGGCCCCCGGGTCCTCGGCTTGCTGTGGGGAGAGCAGCCCGTTGGTGTGGGGCACGCTGCGGTCGGCGCCGGGCCCCGGGCCGGCTCCTGCCCCGGGGTGGAAGCGGGACTTGGCGTAGTTACTCACGAACTGGTCCTGGAGGAAGGAGCCGGCCATGGCGTAGCGGGCCCCGGGCACGATCTGCGAGCGGGGCGAGTCGTTGGGGGACGGCGTCAGCCGGTCCATGTCGCAGCCCGTGTAGATCCTGCCGGAGAGAAGGGGACAGGGCTGGGTGGGCGCCGCCGTCGGGAGCAGGGGCGGGAGCCGCCGTCCTCGGTGGGGCCGGGAGACGGGACCCTAGCCGGGGAGGACACGGCAAGCTGCTCTTTGGGACCAAGGGGTGCTTGCTCTTAGCCCAAGGGGCTCCTGCTCTCAGCCCAGGGCTTAAAATCCCCGCTCCATCAAGCGCTGACCAGTCCCGCCGTGTGCGCCACAGGCAACCCAGGCGTGTGCAGCGAGCAGCAGGAACGGCGGGCTGCGGCGTTATAGCGCCTGTTTAACACTTATTATTGAGAGTCGCAGACGAACCATCAACATTTTACTGGGTTTAAATTAGGCTAATCTTTAAACACCTACTGTAGGAAATGCAGAACCAGACGCATCTAGTGTTCCCTACGTGGCCTATATATAATTCTCCCATGCTGGGCTGCAATTTGCGATTATAAAAACTTTAATGGATGAATAACTACTATCTGTATTTAATTCAGGCTAAAACTGTGCTTTAATTAACCCTCCACGCCTCCTGAAATTTCTTATCCAAAATAAACTTGGCCCTTAAACAAATCCAACGTGCTAGACAACATTGAAGCTTCCCCCTCCCCCCGTCTCCTCTAAAGTGACGCCCTGTAAAGTTTTTTCCCCCTCTGAAAAAGCAAAAAGCACTCGAGGCTGGGGGCGAAGGCCACGAAGCCTCTCTGAAGGCCGCAGGTCTTGCAGAGCCCGCACAAGAAGCGACAGCGGCGGCACGGGGCTGCCCTCACGGCGCCCGGCCCCTCGCGGCTCGCAACGGCTGTCCGACGGGGCGGTCCCCTCGGGGAGAGCCTCTGCTCGGCCCTGGGCCCCTCTGGAGCTACTTCAGGCCTCGGCGTCGCTTCTCCCCTGGGAGCGAAATGCCGCTGCCGAGGGGAGCTGGAGCGCTGCGAGAGGCCTGAGGCGCTGGGAGGGAGGCCGCTCCCGCTGCAGCCTCCAGAGGGACGAGGAGGTTTCCTCCCTTCCGCAAGGGCTCGGCCCCGTCCTGCGGCCCCGGGGCTTGCAGAGGGGCCGAGCAGCTCCAGGGCCGCCCGCCTCCTCGGGGCTCTGAGCCGCCCTGCGCCCTGAGGGGCTGTGGAGGTGTGTGGGCAGGGGGTGCCCGCCGGCCGTGCCCTGGGCCGGGGCGAGTCGCAGCCGTCAGCGCTGCTGCAGCCGGGCCCGGCTGTCCCCGTTCGGCTCCCGGGGACCGGGGCGGCCGCCCCCCAGCAGCCAGGCCCTGGCAGCAGCCCCCGGGCGGCTCTGCGAGTGGGGGAGGCAGCGCGGGGACAAACCGCGATTAAAAACTTCGCAGCCTGTAGCTCCACCCAGATGCAAGAGGAGGAAAAAAAAAAAAAAAAAAAAAACAACAACAAAAAAAAACACTCCAACCCCAGAGGAGAACAAAACGAGACGGGAAAAAAAAAATCCCCTGGACACAGGGATTGCAGAGCCCGGGCTTATTCAAACCCGGCGGGCGCGCAGAGCGCCTTGCGCGGGGCCCTTGCGCGCAACTCAACGCGAACTTGGAAAGGGGCGCAAAGAAAGGGGCCGGGTGCGGGGGTCCCCCGGGTTGTGCGGAGCCCAAAATGAGACAGCCCCTGTGTGCTCGCAGCCCTGAGGAGAGCAGAGGCGCAGCGGGCGCCGGCGGGGGCCTCGCCCGGGGCGACGTGGCGGGGAGGCTGCCCGCGCCCCCCAGCCTCTCCCCTTGACGGGTGCCCGCAGCCGGCAGAAGGGAAAGAAAGATGAGGTTTTACTTACGTGTCGTAATTATCTCGGAAGCCCTTGGCGAAAGGGTTGTGGTCTATTTTCAGCTGTGTGATCTAGGGAAACAGAGGAGCAGAGCGCACGGTGTGAAAAGCACGAAGAATGCACCCTGCTGCAGCCACCGCGCCTTTAAAAGCACCGAGCTTCGCTCTAGTCGATCAAATTGCCTTCGAAACGCGAAAAACGAAGCTGCGGCATGCCACTAGATACCAAAAATCGAATTTTACGATTCGCTTTATTCTAAAAATCACGCTAAAAAAAATCGTGTTTAACCCCATGTTTTCAGAAGTGTAATTACGCGTAGCGCACGGCCGTGAATATATTTAAAACCAGAAATGAGGCGAAACGCCCCGCAGATCGGTAGCTGAGAGCTGAGGCTCGCGTCGAGCCAAATAATTAACCCGGGGCCGCGGCCCGAACATATGTCACCAGGGAGAGGGGCCCCGCCACCCGGCCATGCCGAAACGCGGCCAAGGCGGTAACGAGGTTTTAATTCGAGGGAGCTGCTCCATCGCCCCGGTGCGATCGATGCCTCGCCAATTGATCTCCGCCGAGCGGGAGCTTCCCGGGGGGATCCCGGCCCGGCCCCGGGGCACGCCACGGAGGCAAAAGACTGGGGGAGGCCCCGGTCTCCCGGTGCCGAAGCCCCGGGGGAGCGGGAGCAGCGGCCGGGCCGTGCGGGGGGCGCGAAGGGGCCGGAGAGGGGAGCTCTTTACATCGGTGTTCTGGTAGGCGGTGACCGCTATGAACTGGGTCTCGGGGAAGGTGAAGGTCTGCACTCTGCCCGGCTGGTTGGTGTCCTCCGTCCCGTCTTCGTTCACCTCCACCACATGCAGGCGGGGCTGGTACTTGTGGAGGGACTGCAGAACCACCATCTGTCAGGCAGAGGAAGAGGAGGGAGGGGGCCGCGGGGTTAGAGCAGCAGGACGGGGCAGCGATGCCCGCGGCGAAGGACGCGAGGGCTCTCCCCTTCCCGCCGCCCCTTTATCCTCGCTTGGGGACACGGCCTTTAAAAATAACGACTATATATATAATGCATATACACATCCGACTGGAGAGTGCAGGATTCTGCCTGAAGCAGCAACGCAAAAAAAAACAACCAACCAAACAAACAAAAAAACCTAGCGGAGCGTTTGCGGTTCCCCCACTGACCTGCCCGTTGTTGTTTGATGCTCCTTTATTGTTTGTAAGTTTTAGTTTCCCAAAGGAGATTTCCTGGCGCATCCAGTGGGCTCCCGTGTTGGGGGAGTCGGGGTGCATGTACACCCGGTTTCCTAAGCGAAACAACAAAAAAACACCACCACATCACGGTTCCCGCATGTAGCCTGGTTCTGCCTCTGCAGCAGCACACTGGGTCGAAGGACCCCCATTATAAAGTTAGCGCTATTCTTCTGCCGAAACCGCCTTCACTTAACAGAGCGGAATTAAAGCAGCGTTTTCCGATCACCTTTTACTTTCTCCACCACCCTCCTTTTCTTTTTCTAAAGAGCATCATTGGCCCTTTCTCGTTTAAGAAGTCGCTAGAGCCAGTCCACAAAGGCTTTAATTAATCATTCTCACCTACATATGTGTCGGGAAAAGTGTTAATTGGAGGAACTTGCCTTGTACATTGGTGTCCGCCTTGCCGCAAGGAACCCATTTGCCTCCCTGAAATCTCCAGTGGTTGGGATCCGCCAAAATTACATCCACAAAAATATTGTAGTGAGCCGTGGGATCGAGACCAGAAATATTAAAACTTAGGAAAGGGAACATGCGCCTATAAAAAGGAAAGGAGAAAAAAAAAAAGAAAAAAAAGAGAGGAAAGAAGGAAAGCAAGCCAGCGGCAGCGATACGCACACGCAGAGGAGCCAGCCCGCTGTGCATTATCCTCCCGGCTCCCGGTAGCGACCGGGAACCAAAAATCCAAAGCAACTCCCTCCCGAAACGTCGAGCTTTCCGCGGGGAAGGGGCGCGGGGAGCTGGGGGGGGCTGCCCCGGCGGGGACCGGCCCCGGTGACCACCGGCCCCGGCGGCGGGCGGCTCCCCCGGGGCGGCGGCGGCGGCAGCGGGCGGCTCCCCCGGCCGAGCAGCCCCGGCGCCCGGAGAGGGTCCGCGCGGCGGCTTACCTCCCCTGCTTCGTGATGATCATCTCCGTCTGGTGCCGGTGGAATTTCAGCCAGAGCGGCCTGTTGCACAGGTAGACCTGAGCCTTGCCGGGGACGAGCCCCGGCTGGGTGGAGGAGAACTGGTAGAAAGGCGCCCCTTGGTAGGAATGGCCGTACTGCTGGGGGTAAGGGTAGCCCGCCGTGGGGTAGCCTTGCGGCGAAGAGTTGGACAGGAGGCTGTTATAAGCTCCGTTGGTGATCACAGGATGGTGAGCCATGTAGCGGCTGGGGCTGGCGATGGAGAAGGCTGGGTGAGCAGGTCCATGCTGGCCGGGGTAAGGGAACATGGTACTAGGAGCAGAGGCAGCAGACTGGGGCTGGCTGGACTGAGAGAGCAGATAGCGATCTGCAGCAGATCCATCGAAACTGTGACGAAGCTCAGAGACCCCGTCCAAGACGGGAGAGAGTTTATTTCTCTGGACGTCCCCTGGTGTGTCCTTGGAGTCAGGAAAATTGTCTGTATCTGACTGATTCGTCATCCCCCTGGTAATTTTTTTCAAAGGTGAACTTCTCTCCAGGTTGTCAGTGGTCGAGATAATGGGATGATCATGCAAGGCAAGCTCAGATCCGCCTGCATGTGGGTAACTGCTGCTCACATTGAGAAATTTCTTGGAGAGCATGATAGAGGGAGAAAGACAATGCTCCAGCTGCATAGCTCTAGCACCACAGTAATAACCCTTCAGTCCCTGGATCTGAAAGGGCTCCTCAGTATCAGAAGCTAGACATCCTGGGACCCTCACTAGACAGAAAGCACTTCATCCACCAAATGCTTCCCAAACGTTTGATTTACTTTTTTTTTTTTTTTTTTTTTTCCTTCCCTGGGAGAAGAGATTGGCCAATTGACACTATGCAGCAATCAGGAAAGACTCACTTTTGATCTTGCTGCTTGCGGAGAGGATGAAACGGCTTCTGCCATTGGTTAACCGCTGACAGTAATTTAATTAGATAGACATTAATTAGGATAATCACCTGGCTCCTGGTCGCGACGATCATGGCAAATTGAAGGAGATGATTTTATTGTGAGATAGAAGGAAGGCGAAGGGGGAAGGGAAGAGTGTGTTTGCTATAAGAGCTCATTATTATGTGACCTTTCCAGCATTTTTTTTAATAATTTTTCTTTTTCTTTTTTTTTTCTTATTTTTTAATTTTTATTTTTTGACTACGGCTGCAAAATAAACCAAAAGCCCTGCGTTTCTCCAAATACTTGCGCGCCTGTCCCCCGCCTCTGGGTGCCGGGGGAGGGCCGGAATGGGGGGGTCCGGGGGCCGCCGGCGGGGCCGGGTGCCGCTGCCCTCAGCTCACCCGGGCGGCGCCGCGCTCGCCCCGCTGCCGGGGGCGACCGGGGACCGGGAGTCCCTCACCGGGAGCCCGGAGCCCCTCACCGGGAGCCCCCCGTCAGTGCGAGCGCCTCCCGAGCCCCCAGCGCGGCGGCCGCGGGTCTCCCCTTTGAAGTTCCGCAGTAACCATCAGCGGCGCTGCCCTGGCGTGGTGTCTGCGGGTCTCTAGTAAATAAATATTTTAGCAGGGCGCTGTAATGCCGCAGATCGTCAGCAAAACAGCGAAGAAGGCGTTCATCCGGCTCCGGATCGCTTTCCACTCGGTGTCTGTTTTCCCTCAGTGACTCAGTCCCACAGACAGCGCTGGGAGGGGAGAGCGCTTTTGTAATACATTTGTCACCGGCTGCCTCGCCTCGCCTCGCCTCACGGCAGCAGCGCCGCCACGGCCCTCCCTCGGCGAGGCGACCGAGGCCGGCGGCGGGAGCAGCCCCGGGGCCCAGAGGCAGCCCCGCAAGGGCCGAGCCGAGCCCCCCGGGGCTTAGAGGCGGGGGCGAGGCCTCTGATCTCCGGGGGGCGGTGAGCGCCGTCCCTCAGCGGGGGGAGCCCCGGCGCGGCCCGCAGCGAGCCCCGCGCCGGGCACTCGGCCGCCTGCCTCTCCACCGCCTCAGTGTCGCTCCCCGTGCCTCTTCCCAGGCGAGCTGATGAGTTTTTAGAATCACCCTTTTTCCTCTCTTTTTTTTTTTTTTTGTTTGTTTTCTCCGGGAGGAGCTCTCTCTTTTCATTTTTCGTAGTGTTTTCCCCTTAGCGGTGTGGACCTGAGGTATGTTACAGAGCACACCTCTTTCCACTTGACACCCAGCAGCCGGCTTCCAGTTCCACTCACGGTTAGCGCGGACCCGACCCCCTCATAATAAAATCAAGACCGACACGTAATCAGCTGAAGCCAGGCCGAAACTTCGCAAACTCGAATCCAGAGAAGGCAGGAAGCAGGCTGGCTTGTCAGAATGCGTATTTCAACGCTCCCAAATCTCACAGCCGTTTAGTAATTTTTCTGTGGCTTAAAACTGTGTGCTAGTTCAACTACGTGGTGTTTCAGGGAAGCCGGCATACACTGCCTCTGCATGGAAATTATTCTAATAAAATCCTTTGTGAGGCAAAAAGCAAGCAGGTAAGCTTACTCGCAGGCTTGTGGTACAGTGCAGGCAACTTCCCATACTCTACCTTCTCCTTTCAGTGCTAAGAAAATAGTTTTATCAATATCAGTCCTAACTACTGTTTCTGACACTTGCTTCACCAGCATGCCCACCCTTGCATTTCTCTGCTTGAAACTGATAAAAAGGTAATGGATTTAGATACATGGGCGGGAGATGGGTCGAAACACAGCTAAACCCTGGGAAACGCTGCCCTGAATTATGTTGCTACACCCATATACATGCAGAGCTGCAATGAATTCAGTGGTGTACTGCCAATCACATGGAAGTGTTAATATATGCCAAAAATCTTCAGTGCACAACTCCTAAACTGGTATAATAGGGGGATATGCAATGGCAGGTGGTGTTACAGAATTGTCATAGAAAGAAGGAGAGGTTTGCTAATACAATATGCCCATCCTTCGTGCTGACAGGTGATGAGGGGTCAAGCTGCTAATGAAGGTCTGCTCTGCTGCGGCTGGAGGCTCAGAAGGTGGCTGCTTGAAAACCTTTCTTCTTCCTGGATGGTATATGGGCTGCTGCTTTTCAGCTTACAGCATGCGTGCACGCTTCCAAATCCCTCTGCGTAGCTCCTAAAGGACTGAACAAAAATGAGGAAAGATGCCCCAAAACCCAGCCTTTTGATTATTCATGAACCATCTTAGTAAATGGAAAATTGTGCCTCCAAGTCAAACCAAGGACTGGATAGAAAGCAGGCTATTACAGCACACGCTCATACTAAGGAGATCCGCATCTCCAGCAGCTTCCCTTCAGCTACCCTCTGTAAGATGTACATTTGTTAAAATAAATTTAGAAAAATGTGCAAGACTTACTGTTTTGGCTCCCAGCTTGCACTGGCCTTCCACGCATGCGTACACTGCAGCACTGCAATAGCTCCTCGCCGTTTCCGCAGTGCCATGTTACCATGACTGCCCCCAAATATCCGTGTCCTTCCTGGTGTTACAGGGGTGCACGGATGCAGAGCCCCACTGCAGGCCCCCACATCAGCTCCTGCCCTTCGTTTCCGCAGGGTGCAGCAGGAAAGCATATACTGGACAATGGCAAGGCCCAAATACAACCTTCCCCAGTGATACGCTGGTTTTTAGTGCAAACTGCCAGAAACATTTCCACTTCTCTTAACTGCAGGCAGACAAACGTGGTTTGGTACGTCTGCATTTTCCCAGTCTGATACTCTGCTGCCTACTGTGGGGGCAGAGGGAAGGCCATAAGGAGGGCAGCTGCAAAAATCTGCATGTTCCCCTCTGAAGTAAATGCACACTAAATATACTTTGAGAGAGAGTTATTTTAAAATGGTAGAAGGCCTAAATAAGAAATTCCAAACAAAAGAAAAATGTTTGAATGGTAATGAACAAAGAAATAGGAAAGAACTGGGCACAATGTGGAAAATAAGACATAAATTTATGGTCCATTTGTTTATGATGCAAATAAGTCAAATAACTTAGAATCTTTAACACAAAGATGAATTCTAAACTATTTATCTGTCGCAACTGTTGCAGTTAAAAAAAAATCCAGCAGCTAAAATATTGTGAATGAGCGATACAGAAAGAACATTTCCACCCAGACAGAAGAATCAAATCAGCCTAAGCATCTCCCATACTTAAAATGCACCCCCCCCACCCCTGCCCAAAACCCAGAGTCACTCCCCAACCACAGTTGCTTGGCTTTGTCTTCTTAAAACCAAGCAGCCAACCCACCTGCCCTTCCGTAAGCATTTCTAGTCCATGGAAAGGGTTTAAAATGTCACATTCCAGTTGGGACTCCTTCCATATATCTGTATCTTATGTACCTCCTCTTTCACAGGAGGGAGGGTTCATATAACCCTACAGCAGCCCCCATCACTTTAATGTTTATTCTCAGAATAGTGCTATTTATGACACCGCTGGTGAGAGTTGTGTGATTCAGTTATCAGCATAACTGAATTCATTTTCTTAAGGTCAATTGTCTTCTGTGGATATTACAGCTTGAATAATATTGAAAGGGAGCTGTCATCGTAATTTTCAGCACTTGTTTTTTGTATATCCTTGGAATTCAGCGCTTATATATATGTGTATATGTATATATATATAAAATCTTAAAAAGAGTATTTAGCAATCAATGGAAGCCAAATTTCATTAGAGATTTTTTGCTGTCCTAGCAACTAACATCTCAGTAGTTCTACAGTGGATAGAAATACGTTTTACCAGCACTACACCATTGATTCCCCCCACTCTCACAAAAAAGGCCTTCCAGAACTTAAGACAGGCTTGTAAATGTACTTTTATTATGTTGCAACAATCAAAATATATATGTACTACTGATTTTTTTCCCAAAATATTAAATGAAAATGTAATACATTTTTGCCCACATTGTGTTCTTGAATTGCTTTGGAGTCTGTAAAGACCCTGACATAAAAAAACTGAAGCAACTGCACAATTAGAGACTGAAAGGTGTTATTGAGCTGCGCTTAGACTGCAAATGAAGTCAGATGTCTCTGTTTAATCAAATATAGCCTCAGCAGTCTCTGTTTTGTGAGTATTAGAAACAATAAACAAATATACACAGAAAGCATCACAAACAGTAAATCGGTTATTTAAATACAACTGTATCCAACATAGCAGCTAAACACTGGACAATGTTTGAAGTCATCAGCACATCCACATGCTCTTCTAAATGACGTTTGGGGTCCTGAAATAAATAGGATAACATGCGAGAAATGAATAAAACATATCTCTGTGAAGGATTTCAGTTACTTCATTTCTATGTAAGAAGGCTGTGACTTAAGGAAGAGAAGACAGTGAAGCTCCCAGATTTTCCTTTCTAACAAGACCTAGCAAATGACTAAATTGCCAAACGATTAGTCCATACTATCACTCAGAGAAGCAGAGGATAGGTTTAGGAAGGAAATTTCTATCCAGCATCTGAAGAGTAACCATGACAGCTGTGAGTTTTAAGGACAAAACACAACACGTGGAATTCACTATGCATCTCACTAGGTCCAATATTTTAAGCTCAGTTCTGGTACACTGCAATTTGTTTTCAGATCTTTGTACAAATATGTATTCTAATCCTGTAAAGCCTCAAGCATGATCTAACACAGTCTTTGAATAGTTGTGTCAACTGAGAAAATTAACATATTTATACCTATCAAGAAAATGCACAATGAGATGTTCAAATGTTCTGACAAATAGAATGCTAAACCTGAACAGCATTATGAAAATACACATTCCCACACACTATTACTCAATTGAGTGTGCACTTGTGGGCATTCACATAGAATAATTACATTATTTCTGGTTGAAAACTTAACTATATTCATAAACGGTTAAAATAACTTTCAGAATCAAGATTAAGTAATTAATCTGAAAATACTGCAAAATTATCAGGAACGTTTAAAAAACATCTCTAAATTTTACTGCTGCATTGTTGTAGCATTCTTGTTTGTAAAGAAAACATGGAAGGCAATCATATGGGAATTTTATCTACTACTTTAAAAGAATTATTGTCAAAATCTAATGAACTCATTTGAGTTTATGTAAAAGTGAACTGGAAAATCAGCATGTCAGGAATGCCATAAAATGTAAGCTTTCTTAAATAACTCATTTTCAAAGATCATGTAGTTCTCCAATATTCTGTTCTTAGCAAATGCATCCTAATAACATAATATACCTATTGCGAGCAGCTGTCTGTTTACAAAATTTTCTATATAAGTTGCAGAGAAAAAAACACAGAAATTACTTAGTAATTTTATCAGGAAAAAATGGCTTTTCTTTATAAAGAACTGCATCAAAATAGATATTTTCCCCCACATACGTCTAATTATTTAAAAGACGAATGAAACTCGAGTTATGTTTGAGATGACATCAAAACTGTTAAAATACAATCCTTGTTACAATGTTTAATTATATATATTTATGTATGTGTAGGTGTGCATAAACTTTATTGTTCTGAATGCTACAGAAATACACGAGTGACTGAACAATAGTGCAGATGTGTTATGACATAGCTGCTAGAAGCTGGCACATAAGAGCAATCCAGAAGCCTTTAAATTCTTCTACTGCCACTAACAATACAATATACACTGGTTTTTCAATGACATGCTTAGTATTTTTAAAGCCATTTTTTTGTTTCCATTGCCCCTCTTGAATTTTGAACACAACCTTTTACCAACCTGTTTTGTCCTCCTCTCCTCCACCAAAGCACATTTCCTCAACCTTTAGGTTAAAATGATATGTAGAAATGGTTTTCTGTCAAGTCCTCTATACATCCTTACTTTGCAAAGGGATAGAATGAATTGAGTAGGTGTTTTCAGTTTCAGCTATGGTCCTAAACTGTTTTGCTTCAACAGCAATACAAAGCAGTGCAGCTTACTTGCATATGTACATATCGGAGCTACGCACTGTCTGTGTTCGTGAACCAAGGACAGGGGTGAGCTGGCTCTTTAGCCATGATAATGTATGCAACTACACCCCCATCTTTTTTCAGTAGTACTGTTTTTTAAAAGTCATCATGGTTTTGGCCTCTCTGACAGTACAACAGACTAGGATATCTTTATGTATCTCCTTGGAAAGAGAAAAAAAAATGGAAGAAATCTCAACACTATTCCTCTGCATCTAATATAAACACATGTAGAATATGACTTGCAGATATACTGCAGATTACCTAAGGTCAAAAGCCTTGTTCCTTACACAACAATCTTCAGCAAAAATAAATTCATTATTTAGAGTTGAGAATATCTTGCATGTAGAACTAAAATCACCTACACACATATATGAAAATTAATATTTAGAATGAACGAAGCGTATCATTCCACCTCACTCTAATTCATCGCACCTCACCTGCTTGCCAACATTTTTTATTGCCAGCTGTTCAGGTGTCATCTTATCTTCTTCTTCAACAGCCTGTGAACGAAACACAGAAAAGGTCAGTGTTTCAGATTTCATTTACTTTTTCCCCCAACCACAAGATTCTCAAATATAATTCTCTTTCACAAAAAAAAAAGGAGAAAAAGGAAAAATCAAAGAGCAACACATTTTAGAAAGTCAAAAGGAAAGCTACTTCAGCTTTTCAGCAGAGATGGTTTTAATTACTAAGTGTTAGCACAAAAGATGAAGGTAAATACTCATGAATGGTTTTATTGTCAGATAAGCAAGATGTATTCACAAAACTTTTAAGCAAAAAATCCTAAGTGAGGAGTATTGACAGTAAAGATAATTGAAGACAATTAAACTAGTACAGCAAAAATAAAAAAATAAAAATAATGTCACCTACATTGTTTCAACTACTGGCAGTTTGATCACTAGTACATTTTATACTGTTTAGAGTCAATATATTTTTATAATGTCCTGTTGTTTTCAAACACATAGTCTGTATTATGTGAATCCACTAACTTTACCTAATGGATGTAACTGAATTTTATTTTTGAGGACCTCTTGGAAGTTAAAAAAAAATACCATTTATCAAGAATGACTGATAAGCTTATTACTTATTGAAAAGTTGCAGACATCTATGATTTATAAACAATATTTTTAAGTGTAAATGCCAGTATTAAAACACCACAAATAACTGTGATTCTTCTTTCTTACAACATCAATAATAATTTCTTTATTTAAAAAGAACATGAAATTAGGCATCAGAATGAGTTCTAAATATTTACTACCCACCTATCGACTGGAGTAATACCGATAAACAACCTTATTCTGTTATACTGAAGTCTGGTCAAGTAGTCCTTGACTGAAGAATGAATAATACAATCAATTTTGAGCTACGGGAATCTGAAATTCTCTTCACCAAGCACAACTACAAAATTAATGTGATTACTCCCATTACTAAGCAAAACACATCATTAAACATTTTGCTAGTTTAGGGCAAAACCTTGGTGAAAACGCCTGAAGAGCTATCATAGTATTTTAAAAAAAGTTAATAGGCAACTTCACATAGTTGATTAATAAATGGGGGAAACAATCTTCACAAGGCCATTAAAGCCATGCTTGTGCCTAATTTAAACAAACCCCAAGAAACCCTTTGCAGAAAGCAGACTATACAAATCAGATTAACCCCCAAGGTTCAAAAGAGTTCTGCAATGATTGCTTTGTTCTTACAGTCTAGTCTTTTACAAGTCATTTTGAGTAAGGCTGTGATAATTATCTTTGCTTCTGGAATTAAGTAATAACTTTCTTCACTTCATAAACAGTTACAATTATATCATTATGGGATATGAATACCTTGTTATAATTCTTAGCTAATTCTAACATCTCCTTCACTACTGTTTCATTGAGTTTGCAGTGTTCACTGTAGTCCTGAAGTGTCAAACCTTCCATCCAACTCTTCTTATGCAAATTTAGCAACATCTGCAAAATAAAACCTGTTTAGAGCACGCATCATAAAATACATTCAAAATACTACACAGATGTCTAATTTATAGTAGTAAAAGTATAATAAAAATTATTGATTGTGCAATGTTTAAGTAACTACAGTAATCAAATATTCTGCTAAAGCAGACAATAGGCTTCCTTTAAGTTTTTAAAGACCAAACTTCTTGAACTCTAAATATGAAAATGAGGCATACAAACCAGGGTCACATTTATTCTGATGGGAATGTTTTTCTTTTGTAATTTAGTATTTTTGCTGGAGGTTGAGAATGCACGATTGTATTGTTGAAGAGGTAGCAGGAAGGTGAATATTTTAGCTACCACATAAGGAATGGTTGAAGGATCTGGCCTCTGATGAATTTGAAAAATATTTTAATGCTTTGATTAAATGTATGAGGTATTTATTTAGACTTCACTGATTATCCTGAACTGTATGCAAGCAGCTGCCACAGTTGTGAAGAAGTGAACTTCAAAAGCAACCAAAGAATGACTTCTGTTTGTCTTCCTACAAAGTAAAGAGCCCTAAAAACTACATGATAAAATGAAACAGATTTTTGATGGTGATAAGCGCAGGGACTATTAGAAATATCTGAAACGTACTTGGCTCTCTGATGACATTCTGACAGTCTTGAAAAAGCGAAGAAATAACTACAAAGGTAATTTCCTGATTTTCATGCATAAGGAAAGCCTATTTTGCAGATTTTCTGCACACTCAAGGACTGTAGGGAAGAGTCTTTCAGCAAACAGTTTCAGTTTGCCTTCAATTTGCAAACATTTACTACAGAAGTCTTTGAGAACCTATAAACCCTGCAATTCCTACTACCTGCATGAAAGCAGATACTTCGTCCTTTGTGCTGCTTCCAAAGAAAACTGTCTTTGGAACATACGAACTTAGTTGAAAGTGTCATACATTGTTTTAGCAATATCTTATTTACTGGCAGAAAGAGTTGTAGGCAAACTGCGTATGGATAGATTAGCTTGGCTATCTGGGTTTTAAAGTATGGTTTTGTGTGATGGGCTCCTCATCCAATACGTGAAGCATGTACTTTTCTTTCTACAGATGGAGGTAACCATCACCATGAAGGGATTTTTGAGATCTCAACCTACCTTAAGTGAGACACGTAAAGATAACGTGCTGCCTCACAAATTGAAGCTTCCTTAACTTGGACAAAATTATTCTCTTACTTGCATTTACATATGTAAACCATTAAACCACATACACACTTGGAACTTCAGATAAGACTGGACCAGCCACACTGTTGTACTTTAATGTAAACAATAGCTGGAAGCTAGAATAATACTGTCCTAAAAAGGGTTATCTATTTCACAAACTCCTTTCAGCTCCCTGATTTGCAAGATTATTCTTCCATTATTCAAAATTGGTTTTATTTTTATTATTCTTAGCCTTCTAAAAGTAAAAATTAAGTAAGAAAACCATTCTGACCATTGCATCATGAATTCCAACTCTGAAATCAATTTATAACTGTAACAAAGCCAGGAACATGCATAGTCATAACTGAGGACATAATCTGGCTTTTCAAGAACTAACTTCTGTAGACTATAAACTTTTTTTCCTGGTTGAGACTGTCAAGCTAGAGGATTTTACTTGTGACTGAGGAAGTCTGATACAAAAGTAACTGAGTATTTTTTGTCAGTTACTGAACAATATTTTTTCTGTGTAATGTGTGAAGTTTGTGTAAAGTAAGAAATGTGTCCTGTGAGTTAAGCAGGACATCACAACTTCCTGATGCTCAGTGTAGTCTTCGAGAGCTCTATTCATACCAACCAGAAGCACTGCTGAAGTGACTATAGCCAATAAAAAACCTGAGACTCCTTGGTTATACAAATCCGTTTCAGAAAATACATTCTTCAGTCTTCTGGAATTCCAGCCTGTGAGAACCTAAGGGAGGTGGTACTTTTTCAGCCTAAATCACTGAAAATTAAACTTTGCACAAACCTGTTAAGTGTGGAGAACAGCATGAGAACTTTCCATAAAACATGGGGAGAAAAATGTTGTCAAAGTACTTACACAAATATTAGAATGTGTTTTTGAAAGGTTTCATCATTACTACACATCTAAGTGCTTTCTTATGGAAGAAAAGCCATGAACTGCAGGAGAGTTAAAACAACTACTGAAAGTATCAGCAATTAAATTAGAATATTACCACAATTCTTAAGTAGTTTGAGCAGAATTCTTTGTCCTCTGAATAAAAGCTAAAACAATTACCTTCTGTTCTAGTTCATTCTTCCTGTAGTTGATAGTGATGGAATAGTAATGTCTGTTTAGTCCATGAATTAGTGCCTGTAAAATTCAGAGAAAGTTTGTATAAAAGCTTCTCACCATTGAAACAAAAGGAAGAGTTCATTTAAATACAGCCACCTTCAAAGATCACTTAAGGGAAAAAAAAAAGGAAAAAAAAAGCACAACAGACTATAGGTACATATCAGATAAATATACCTGTTCCTATTTCTATCTTTCAATGTCTGTCAACTGGTGGTTATACTTTCTGTTTCTAAAGCACGGACTCATTCTACAAGTAACAGCCATCATAGGAAAAAGTGATTAACTGCCTGCAAACTTTTGACTGATACATATGCGCAGGTATTTCTCTCAAATCTTACCTCTCTCAATAAATTTGGCTATCACATCTACTAAAATATAAGTCTCTTTCTGTTACAAATAAAAGAATGCTGAGTGCTTTTATTTACAACCACTGCCAACCTTTCCACATTTATATTCTGAGCTACAGTACAAAGAGAGTAGCTTCAGCCAATTTTCAGCTTTGCGAATTTGTCCTTACTTTCTCCACCTGCCCTTTCTCCTTCCTCCCCTCTTCCCAAATCACTCTTTTAAAGAGTTGACAAATGTAAAAGGTAAACAATCTAGGTAAAAAAAAGGTAAAAAACACTTCAACTCTGAACAGAAGCTGTAGTTTGGCAACTGCAACAGGATTAATTGAAGCCCATAAAATAAGCACTTGCTCTACATTTTAAAGTAAACCTTGCTCTTCATGTATTTTGTTTCAAATGGAAACCACCATTCCAACATGACTTACAAATTGGATGCACAGACAAAAAGCAAGTAAAAAGCTGTTGATAAAGGAAGACAAGAAAAAAGACACAAAGAAAGGGATGAAGGGATACAAAAGGGGATATTTATTTCTAAGATGTTAAGAAATACCTTAAAACTACTGTTGGAGAAAGAAACAGAAATTGCAGCCTAGCTGAAATCTCTGTTAAGTTTGCTGCTGAGCTCAACTGTGTCAGAACTGTACTCATGACCTGAGAACAAAAGCAAAACTAAACTGAGTCCTTAGAGGGGAAAAAAAAGGGGGGGGGGGGGGGGGGGGGGGGGCAGACAACACTGCTTAAGAACAGTCTCATTTTAAGCCACGATTTTAGCCTAACAGTGACATTGCAACAGCTCGCTACCAATTTGGAAATTAAATAAACCAACAAAAAATAAAACACTCTCACAAGAGAAACCAAAAACTCCCGTGGCTAAAATATGCCATGCTATAGTGACAGTGCTCTTAAAATAATGAAGCTGAACAATACTACAGGGGTTTACAAAACGAGTCATTACACATGGTCCAGAAAAGCTCAGTTAGGATATTCTCCCGAAATATGCAAGCGCAGGCTTGCCTACATCCAATCAAGAGTATTAACTGGTTATTTCATACTCATTACTGTTCACACTTTTTTTACCAATTCAAAAATCAAAAGTAAAACAACCATCTTCTGAAGCAGACACCGTTTAGCTATTGGATTTTATTATCATTATTTTAAAAAAGGGTTTCAATGTGTAAGTAATAAAAACGAACTGATCTTTTGAAAGTTAGGGGTATGGTGATCTAGTCTCCCAGAGGACGTTTCTCTTACAGCAGAAGTTTAGCCCCTATGTCAGTCCTACCACGAGTAACATACTGTCTTTTGCCTAGTATGTTTATCTAGCAGATATTGCTTTGATTGTTTAAGTAATAGATCAGAAGAGAAGGAACGATTCTCTGATTCTATGAATTTTGATTCATGGGTGCCAGAACACATGCCTTTTAGAATGCATGGGAATAGCAAGGGAAAAAAGTTTTCTGGGGAGAAAAAAGGAAAAGACATCGAGGCAGAAGAATGACACAGAAAAAAGCATTAATCACTCTCGGGAATACTTCCTTCAGATCAGAAGCTATTTCTTGAAACGAAAGTTTGCTTCATTGAAGACCAACATTTTTGTCTCACTAGTCAAACCGTCAACTTTAGAAATCAAACTTTGAATACTGAATTTCACAAATGTTTGCAGAGAAATACAAGACAATATTCTCAAAGGAAGCATTATAGTTGAAACAACCAAACAATCCACTGAATCTCCTAGTCCACCATTTTTTCACCAAATTACTGTATCATCTCAAAATGATTTTTTTAAGACACGATACAATGTTAAATCTAGATTACATATTAAGCAAGAAACTTAATATGCATACAGCAGAAAGGCAACATCATTAATATAGAAGAAACTTTTTACATAATTTACTTCAGAATAATTTATACTTAAGAAAGCTCAGACATGCTAATAAGGAATTTTTTAAATTACAGCACTGAAAATGGATAATCTTTTACCTATCTTGCGTCACACAGTATGGCATCAGTTGTTACTTTAAAGTTTGCATTTTGATAAATCAGTACTTTAACCTTTGCAGTATTTAATTATACAGGCATTCACACTCAGTTAGCTAATTTAGGGCTCAACTTTAAACTCTTCATATATATAACTCTATTGATGAATCACATCAACTTCAAATGCATGCAGAAAAATGCTAAAGAGAGAACAATAAACAAAACTTATAGCTTACTGTTTTTAGGTACCTGCCCCCAAAATTGCTGAAAAGATCCTGCAATTCACAGGACTATCAACACTGAGTTTACCTGGATAGACGGCTTGTTTAAGTGACCCAGATTTGAAGTTGTTTGTCTTGGTTCATGTCCCAAGACCATCATATTAGCATTGATCAATCTGAAGGCATCAATAACAACCTGTAAAAACAAGATGTCAAGTCAATTCTTTTTAGAAAATGCAACTAATAGTGCCAAGCAACAGTGGACAAGGCACAATCAACTCTCATCTGTTTTTGGCCTTTATCCAGAAAATCATTTAATTATAATATTAATAAAAAAGAGCCTCCTGCTGGCTATGCTATCAGCACACTACACTACCTTGTATTGTAAGGTGACACCAATTACTACCTTTTCCATGGAGCTGTAAGTTTTATAGACATGATATAATCAGATAACATTGAATTTTTATATATGCTTACTCTAAGCTTCAAAGGTATGCATATGTTTGTCACCTAAATCTTATCCAATCAAAACGAATGACAGAGAGAGACTAAAACTGAAAGTGAGCACAAGCTAAGGGACTGAGTCTAAAGCCCAGTCCTGTCACATCAATTATACTACCACAATACTTGAAATGACAACAAAATTATAGCCAGCAAGGAACTTGCCCCATGTATTCCCTTCTAGTCAGATGCTTTTTGCTTCTTGTGACTACGAAAGGGTCTATAAACTGTCTGATGGATTAAAAAGTCCTTGTCAGTGTCATGCTCAGGAATAAAAAATAGAGTAAAAGAAAACCAAGGTCATTTATGATTTAAAGGTACACAGTAGGTAGTATTCAGTGCTATTTCTTCGCAAATAAAGGAAAACCATCACTGATTTTTATTCTGTCCTGTGCTGAATTTGTCTATTAAAATAGTTGGAAATAGTATTGCATGGCCCATAGAATAAAACCCAATCACCTATCCAACGTCTGTGTCAGGTGTGATGGAGCTGAGAACATACCAGCAACACACGCGAAACTACTCTTGCTGGGTACTCGCCATTACAGATTAACCATAAACTGACCTTTCTTGTTTGGGCCCTGGTCTTTTAGCCAGACTTGTGGTCATATGCAGCCGCATGCAGCCCCACGAATAGCTCTTGCCATACTTGCAGACATCTTTTCTGTCTAGCTTCGAGGAGTTATCCCAGTTCTTTTAGCTAAATAGTTTAAATCTCATTTTAGCAGCTTTTACTACACTCATTTTTATTCTCTTCCTCTCCATACTATGACCAACAACAAATACATTTATATGACTGGTCTGATATTCTGAGGAATTAGAGCTGAAACAAATCTTTTGTGTTGAAAAAACACGAAATCAAACACTGTTTGCTACCAAAAGTCTGCAGAGAAAGTGACATCAGGTCTCCCACATTATTCTAGCATTTTCTTCTTGATTTACAGCAATGTTAACTAAATACATATGCAATTTGACTAAGACTGTAATAGAATTATTGAGGTCACTGAGGTTATTCATGTGTAAATAAAATTGATGCAAGTTAATTGATTAGGCAGC
The DNA here is from genome assembly GCF_009769625.2 of Cygnus olor. NCBI lineage: Eukaryota > Metazoa > Chordata > Aves > Anseriformes > Anatidae > Cygnus > Cygnus olor. The sequence continues at coordinate 22,888,237 of NC_049174.1, forward strand.
TATTTAAACAAAATAAATATCTATCCAACTGTAAACTCAAAAACACTAGTAACCCATCACCTTTATTTTTTTAGACCAAACTATTTCATCTGTGTTGAGTGATTCAGTACCACTATGGCCTACTGGGCAGACTCTCAGCTACCTTGCCAGCTGTGTCTGCCCCAATATATGTCATGATATAAATATTCTGCATATATCATGTCTTAAGAAAGCCTGCAGAAAGCGTACAAAACATGTTTTTATTAAAAATATTAGATAGTGACCCAATTAATGTCAGGTAACAGTGGCAATCCCTTTCTGAATAATAATAAAAACAAATTACTTTTAATATGCAGTAAAGAAAAAATGCCATCTTATGTTAATGCTACTGAAGGGAATAATTTAAAAAAAAATAATTCTCAAAATGACCTTAAATAGTTTCTATTTACCTATACGTTCCTTGTTGAAAGATATAAAATAATTGTATTTTTCCTTTTTTATTACTAACAGATTTTTCTCTATCTCAAAACGCTTGTGACAAGCTATTGTATTTATCTCTCCATGTTCCATTTTAACCAGATGCTCCAATTTATGAACACCTGGAAATGCCCAACCATAACGAACAGGCAGTATAAATTAAAAAGTCAAGCAAAGAAAAAAAAATCTATACTGCAGGTCTCCAGAGACAAGCTAGACAAGGGGAAAAAAATCTAGCAAATAAAAATTTACCCTGAGGAGCAAGAAACATCTGCATGGCACCATCCCAAAATCATGAGGAGCTGCTTGATAACTTGAGATCTTAGTGGCCGTGCTCCTTGATTGGAGTTTAAATGAGAAATTCACTAGAAAGTGTTGAGTTTATCCAAAAATGAATAGCTTCATAAACTATGGATTTGGTTTGGTTCTTGAGCCATTTGAAACAAGAAGAAAAAATAATAATAACGACAACAACAGATTAAACTTGGTTTTGATAATAAATTCAACATTTTAGTCAGTGTTCTCAAGGTTATGTTCGGATAAATTTCAAAGGAAAACATGAGAACTAGCTGCTAAAATATTTGAGAATGACACTGACTATTAAGCTAGTGTCTTTCCTCTGATCACAAGTGCTTTCCGGTAGGCCTCAGGCTCCACCTGGGCGTGAGGCCTGAAGTACCTCATCTCCTCAGCTGGGCAGGCTGCACTAACAGAAGGCGGTATGAACTACTGAGGTAAAACTGTAATTCCTACAATCTCAGAAGGGCACCATGAGTACGCATGCGGATGGTATTTCTCGTCTTACTTGCACTATGACGACCAATGGTAACTAAATATTTTAACTACGCTAAGATTAAAGGAATTTGCTGCTATCTCTATAGCAACCATCTTAAAGAAACTAACATGCTCAACAACCTGGAGGCTAAATTTAGACCTAATATGCAATAAAAGCATAAATACAACAACAATTCCTACATATTGGCTTCTACCAAATGTAATTGCTTTTTTCATGGTGAGAACAAATCAGTTCCTCTTTTAGAGGATTATACCAAAATAAATAGACTCATTAATGTCCAGTTTACTAATGAGCAATGGGTGAACTAGGTGTTAATTACGCCACAGTAAGATTCAAGAAAAGAGCCCCAGTAAGCACTTGTAGGTGCACACAAATCTGCTCTGTACGTTTGCATATCTTGAAGTACAGCATGATGTAATCAGATGACAGCAACATGGTCACCCTGCACTTTATGATGGAAACTTTAGATATGGTATTTTGAACACAGAACCTCTGAGGATTAATTAAAAGCAAAACAAAAAACACCCCACTTGGTTACTTAGAATTTTGCTAAGAAGTTGGTATTTCCTCATCCAAAAATTTTAAGTTGTCATTACACTTAAATTATCTGATGCATCTTGTGATATGTTAGTAAAAACTACAGTTTCCAAGCTTCATGCTAAATTCTCTTTCCATAGACATAAAAAGTTAAACAAAAGTCTGTGGCATTGGGATATTTTCCAGAAATAAAAAGGTAGGATTTTTTTCAAATGCACTTCCGCAGTGCAACTCTTTCACCACTCTGACCATTTAATTTCTCTGAGTACAAGTGTCTTCAGACTTTTCAGAGGTCATTTCAACAGCAGACAGCTTATAACAAAACCATTAGCAGTTTGGCTAGCTTAAGGAAACCTCTTACTTTCCTTTTTTGTTTATTATCACTGCATGAATCTGCAGCATATGAGAGTTTATAATTTCTCAGGCTTGTTAAATTCATGTTAAAGGTCTGTTTTCTTGTTGAATAAATTTTGTTCATATAATGCTGCCTATTTCATATACTGAGTCTTTAATAGCACCTTTGGTCTATGCGCAACTCACAGATCAAAACAGAGGACTAAAATAGGGGTTGATGATGCTATTTACATGTGTGATTCCTGCTGTCTTCTTGTTAGTAGCTTTAATATAATAGAAGACCTTGTCTGTTTTGTAATTAACACATCTTTACTGGAGAGATATTTGGAAGTGATTGCTGTGAATATACTGGTTAGTAAAATAAACACAATCACACACCACTTTCTGTTATCAGACAAATTTGTGAATTGTACACATTATACTCCAGATCAACAAACTGTGATATAACAGCCAAGTAGAAGACACATTTATATAACCCTTTATTTTTCTGAAAATATGTATTCAATCTGACCTTGCAAATATAATTAGCTTGTGGGATGTGTGGATTTCAGTACCATGGATGCTTTACTAATTGCAGCTCTTGGAAATAGATACTAAATATTTGGAAGCTGCCAATACAAAATAAAAACTGCATCTTTTTGTACATCTGTCTTAGCTTCAAAAAAGCATAATAATCTAAAAAACAATAACTATACTGCATTTTTCAAGCATTTCCCAGGGGTCACCAACCCAGAATAGAACTTGCATAATAGAGTTTTAGAAACGAAATTTACAATTATCTTCGGTTTATTTTATAAATTTGAGGATAGCTATAATTAATATGATTATTCACAAGTGTTGGATTCCTCGATTGGTAACTAGATAAAAATCTGGCCTTTTATAGTGAACATGGTTATTAAAAATAAGTGTGTGTTTAAAATTTAGAATGTTTAATAACTGGACTTATTTTAGCTTCTTCTGACAGTGTGCCATGTAGATTACCACTTTTTCTAAAACAGTCTCCATAACTGTCTGTGTGAAAAAAATCAAGACAATTTCAAGAGTACTTTACCCACTTGATTCTATTAAATTAGTCCAATTGCAAATCTACAAATAATATTTAAAGAAACACTCTTGTTTTGCAAGGTCTACTATGTTTTAATGATAAGGTTCAGTTAGAAGTAAGCCACCCTTCTTATTGAAATTAAAAAAAAAAACCTCTAGCATCAGTATTTTTTCCAGTGAAGAATGTATCACATATGGTGACTATCTTTAAAAATGTATTGTTTCCTTGGAATTCAAATCGCAATGTATTGTTTATGCCATATGTTTATGAACAAACATACTAGTGCTTAAAGAAAACTATGCAAAAGATATAACGTGGTTATGCAAGGTGTGGAAAAAGAAGTAATGTCCCATCTAAAATATCTTTTATCACCTGCAACTGACCTGTTATCAACTGCTTAGTTTGTTTCTAGATTCTTTAAAAATGAAACAGAACATGTGACTTGAGAAGTGCAGCTCAGGTTTATGACCATTTCGTTATTTATGCTGCCATGCACTGTTAGACAGCTACAAGTGAAGAACATCTTCTGTCCCCTGTAAGCCCACAACATAAAAAATTCAAAGAAATCTTACTTTTTATGCCATTTCCAATGAAAAGCACTAAGAACTGAAACTGACTCATGCCAAATGCATATCACTGAATTGCTGTGATTGTGAGTTTGAAGTTTGCAACATGGAAATTATTTATAAAATGTCAATTTTAGCTCTGAAAAATATATTCCTAGGAGTATGTGCATTTTCCTTCTCTATCCTTAGAGAATTGCTTATTTGTGGTCAAATCTGCTGTACAACTTGAACATCCATATTGGGAGGGGAGAGAACTACAGTATAATACATTTATCTTGACAAGTGAGGGCATGCATCCATAACTCACAAGTAGCAAAGCCACAAGTTTTTAAAGCTATATGCCTTAATGAAGATAAATGGACTATTCTACATCCACCACGGCAAAAGGAAATTAAACATTTAATACTTTTCAACAAAAAGTCTTCTTGGAACTTTTTTTGTTTTAGGGAAGGGCATGAACTGAAGTAACCTATGTAAATGGTTTAGTAGGTAAGCATACACTGCTAATTTAAACACAGCAAATCCAAAGGATGTTGCATAACAAACACCAGCATTCAGAACACCAGCATCGATATTAAAAGTTTTAGCATCCCACTAAAAAAAATTAGGAATTAACATATGCAAAACATGTTATTCTGAGTACATGCAATTACAATTAAAATGCTGGCTTTCAAACAAAACAGTAGAAAACGAGTGGTATAGCAGCAGTAATAAAGCAGTTCAATGCTTAGCCATTTATGCCTAGGCTTAGAAAACTCGTATCCTGAACTGAAATGCACAGATGAACACCAAGTGTCCTACACAGTAGTGCAGATGCAACGCATCTCTCACAAATGATTCTTCAGGAAAAAAAGCGTCAGTCTTTATTGAATGAGTAGTAAATCAAAACCAACACAAACGTTGTCTACTTCCTTTTTCTCCAAATCTGGCTTAGTTCTCGCCTCCATTCAAGGAGGAAGTTTCAGTCCCTGTTATGGAGGCTACTACACCAAATGCACCACTCAATGTTAAGAAATGCTACGGATGAGTTCCACAGTTATTTGGTGGTTACTTAGCTGTTTGTTACATGGAAGACGTAATCCCACTCTTGCCAAGGATGATTGCCATGCATACCACAGGACGCATTTTATTGCACAAAGATGCAATATTGCCATAAAAGGTTTTTCTAAGAATTAACTGAACACTTTGTTTTCAAGTTTTGGCAACTAAAAGGCTACAATCACATTACAAATACATAATATTGTGTTCCTGTAATTATTTATGACAATAATTGTGACATTTCCTTTCTTTCCTTTGCATTATTACAATGCAAATTGTGATAATGAAAAGTATCAAAGCTTTGTGCTCCATTGTTATTTCTCAGCTATTGTGTTTATTCACTTTAATCTCAAAATCCACAAATTACTAATACGTCAATATTAATGGCCAGTAATGATCCAATACTCAAGGATGAAAGTTTTTATACATACTGTAAGAGTATCTCAATGTACTAAATGTTGTACAAAATGTACAGGACAATATAATCCCTGATCTCAAACAGCTGTAATCAAACTTACACAACATAAAGCTCCCTTCTGTATTTTAGAATTTTTCATTTAAAACAGAAAATAATGTTAGCAAGTGCAATTCTGAAAAATGGTCTGTTTCAGGCATAAAATAATCTGACATAAAATTGTAGGTATTACATGGTTTAGAAGATACTTTACTGAAAAATATTATCTGCATAATAATTCAAAGCAAACCGTGTCTCAAAGCAGTAGTGACAATATAGTCAGTTTCTTTTAGTTTTTAACTAATAATTTCAAGCTGCTAATGACTTGAATTTGCCTTGTTTCTCAGAAAGATTTATTAAGGATAACAACTACTAAGACAAATACATGAACCAGGGAGGGGAAAATTGTGCTTGTAAAAAAAAAACTTGATAGGTGGCTCCTATGTGCTTACTCAAAGTTCTCACAAGCTTAATTCTTAATGGGCCACTTTCAATGTCAAATTTCAGGTGTTATAACTAATCTCTCCACATATCTCATTTTACCGATTGCTTTTTTTCTGCTTCCTTAAAAGCAGCCACTATCTCCTCTAAACAAACCAAGGAAAAGGAAAGGTACAAGTGAAAATAATAGTCGTGGAGAAGAGTGGAGGTCTGAAAGTATGCAAACTATTAGAAACTAGCGTAAGACTTATGTTCAGCTGAAGAAAATTCTTGAGGACAGATGGCAATTACAGCATTCAGAAGAATCATTGTTAGTTCTCTGCCTGCTTTTGGCTTCTACTTTTAGACTACTTTTTACCAAATCATTAACAAAACCATTATTCTTATGTTCATCATTGAATAAAAAGTCTCTCTATTCCTCCAAAGAGTTAAAAACTGAAATCAGGTATTGACAAAACCATATCACTGATACACAAGTTGACACCTAGATCTAGAATTAACATAAGCACCAAGGTGGGGGAGCTTTATGGAATACAGCAGCCAAACAGGTCATTCAGCAAATAGAACAACAAGCCTCTGTTCAACTGTATGATATATCAGTTTTGTAGTGGCATTCTAGTCTTTCACCCTATGCCTATTTAAATTTTGTCCATTTCAAAGAATGGAAAATAAAATTCAAAATAGACTGGACTACTACAAAATTCTGAAGTAAATTATTTGAGCCACCGTACTTATTTAAAATGCACTATTTTTCTCCATTACCAGTTCAAAAGGATTTTAAGGTCTTGCCCTTGCAAAGATGACCTTGGCTTTGGATGGACTCAGTTTGCTATAGACTTCCAGCAGCAACTCAGCTAAGCTCTCCAGAAATTTGCTATTTCAGGACAAACCATGCATATATATATACATACAGTAAAAACACAGTACCTTTTTGGGACTTCTAGGAGCACAAAAAGGATATTTTATCTCACATTTTGAAACAAATAAAGAATAAATGGTAACTGTTCATCACATTTGTTAGACTCATTTAGAATAAATTATAAAGATTTCATAAATTGAACCAAGGAAAGCAATTCAGAGGTCCCACTGGAAAAAAAAAAATCAAACAAAATGTTTTTAGTCTAACGCTCACATTCTGGCTTCTGTTTGAAGCATCAGACCTTGCAATTCCAGAAGAGGAGGCTACTAATATCACAGAACCCGGTTCTTCACTGATGTGGAAGGAGAAAGAGACAGCAGTCATAACTGAAATGGGAAGCTGCTGACTATATTCAGAGACAAAAATAACCACCAGAAAACAAACACACATACACAAAAAAGCCACTTCCGGACTAATAAGCATTGGAATAGATACCCCCGTAAGACTGTGGCATCTCAAGACTCAAGTGGACAAAACCCTAAGTGATTTGGGTCCAAACTCAGCATGGAGCCTTTGTTGCACACGAAGCTGGACTATATGATCTTCTGAGATTACTTCTGACCTGAATGATTTCTGTTACCTGGATACCCAAATGTTGTTTTTTTTTCTCCTTGCATTCTCTGAATGAGATTAAGATAACAATACAACACCACAGCAAAAACCTCTTTTACAGAGGTGGCAGGATACAGTCCGCACATAGGATTAAGATGCACAGCATGTTTGTTTCATCTGTCAGGAGGTGACAAACATGCAAAATACAATTTATAAAAATTTATCAAAGACAAGTCTTCTTCAGAAAACAAATATTTTTAAAAATAGATTTTTGCCATGAAACAACAGATCTTCTACCAATATTTTTGACAGTGCTTTGCTTGGAAAGGTAACAGTGCAATAGACACGAAATTTTGCTGTATGAACGAGAGATTTTGTTACATACCATACTAAACACCAACAAGTGCCATCAAACTTCTCAGATGTACAAAACAGACTACTGACCATTTTGGATATTTCACCAAACTTTCTGTCAGCAATTATTTATCAAGGGAAACCAATGAACTACCTCTCAGAAAGCAAACCATTTTAAGTGGTGACTTTTTCTAAATAAAGGTTTCTAATATAGTTAAATAAGTAAAATAAAGACTAAATTTAAATAGTTTAAAAAGAAAACACCGCTATATTTAACATATGAGTGTTAACATATAGATAATGTGTGTAAAGTGAAAGAATTACATTACAGTGGATTTAATGTAGTGTATTTTCCTTAAGAGGTGAGGAACAGCTGCTAAGTTAAGGTCCAAAAAAATTTATTTTTAACATTTGGCAAAGGTATATAGTTCTCTGTACAGATATTTCAAAATGTATGTTGGAAAGAAATATAAAATGTCAATATTTAGCTTTAATCCAGATCTTTAATGAAATTACTTCTGTGGAATATTCTAAATATGTATTATAACTCCCATTTCACAGACTGGAAAACTGGAGATGTTTTTTTTTTTTGAAAAAGGCTTTTGTAATAAGTACAAGATAAAGTGACAGCTAGACAGGTTGCTCCACTCTCCACATTTTACCATGCTTACTTTGAATTTATTCACAAAAATCAATTACAAAAAAAAAAAGCCAAAACAAAGCTTTTTCTCTCTGGGTTCTGCTAACACTGACCTGAGTTAAAATTATATATATATAAATATATAAATACATATATATATATATTAAAATATATATATATACATATATATGAAACATGAGTTTTTACAAGCAGCTGAAACTTTATTAGCCTAAATATTGAAATATATGGTACATAGTCATGGAAAAGAATACTGCTTGTGTAAAAATATATATGTGTAAAGTTACAAGATCAGTACTAGAGTTGCCTGTCTTTCTTGTGTCCTACAATATTTAAGGATTTTATTTTTATATGTGGATTTCATATTCTGTTCAAGGGCTTAAGAAGACAAGAAATGCCTTTTTTAAACAGATGAGAATTATGTCTTCTTATCTTTGAACTGCAGTCCCAAACCACAGTCCTAGTAGATGCTTGGAATCAGAAGATGTGTGCCCAGATTAGGAGAGCTAACAAAGAAGTTAACAAGTTTTAGCTTTCTACCAGTGACAGGGGCAAACCGCTTTCTAATGCTTTGGTTAGACGAGGTGAACCTGAGGCTCCTCACCAGAATTCATTTCAACTTCCTGACATATGTAAAAAACCTGTGCCCTTCTTTATCCCTCACTAGCACCACCACTACTACTTCACTGACTACAAGCCATAGCAATTTATCTGGGCACGGCCCCCGCCCTCAGGCAGGTTTAAAATTAGCTAATGTGTTATTTGGACTTTGTTTTTAAATACTTCTAATCTCAGTCAAAATACACCACATTAAATCTTCTACGCCACATGTTCACAATAGTTTTTGCCAGACAGTTATGCTGCTAAAAGGTATAATGAGTAATGATCTTGGACTCATGCAGCTACATGCACTAGCAAAGCCCACCAGTACAGCGGCTACTACAGCAACAAAATTACCTCTACAAGCATTTCTTCTTTTGCTGGCGCTGAGAAAACACAGGTACTTCCCTGAAATAGGCTACACTCAAATTGTCTATGATACTAAGGGGCACTAGACAGCATATTAAGGGAAGCCATACAAACAAAACGGTCAAAACTGACCTAAAAAATCTCCCCAGCTCTAATAAAATCTGTTCTTACAGTTCATCTAAAATCAAAATACATTTCAATGCAAGTGAACTTGCCAACCAAGGATATAAAAATCATATACATCCCGCAGCCCAATCTCAACCACTAAATCAAGAAATTAATTTGAAGTACTATTCATAATTTGGGGTATTCTTTCTATTTCTAAACTTTGGGGATGCACTTGCCAGAAACATTTTTTTTTTAAAGATGTGAAACCTGAGAATGCAATTTAATCTTACTGTAGCATCTAGACCACATTAGAAACAAACATTACAAGACTTCCAGTGATCTCAAGTACTGGCAGCAATTGCCATAAGAAAAGATGTAACTGAGAAATGTTTATATGGACAAAAATTCAAAATAAAAATGCCAAATATTATTTACATGAGGAGAACAAAGACCCTTATTTAAGATGACATCTGTGTCCAAACAACAGTGGAAAAAAAACCACACCACTTAGTGAGCAAGTGTGGAAGTGTGGTATAACAGTAGTGTGACTTACTGGGAGGCTTTTCCCCTTAAATGGATTAACAGGTTAGAGAGCTCTAAATTTTTGGTATAGTATCCCCAATTATATTTTGACAAAATCATTTTGTTTCAACATTCATACTTGAGTGAGAAAATAAAAGTAAGCATAAAGTAAAACTTACAGAAAAAAGTCAGCACTAATTAATATTCTACTGCAGTATTTTTTTTCCACAAGAACTACCAACATATTCTTCCACTCTTTATGCAATTTAAAAGACAGCAAAATTGTTTCAACATCTAATAGCTTCCAAACAAATTTTTTTTAATTTCCTGTATTTACATAAACAAATATGATAAAAGAATCAGAACTAAAAACCACCAAACAAACAAAAAACTTTAAGTGAAACCATAGATTCTAATATTCTATATGAAATTAAAGGAAACCTTAGTGGAATTGTTTGTAGCTACTGTATAAACTCTCACAGGAAACATACTACAGCTTTACAGAAAATGAATACTTACTTTTTAAATATTTATAAATTTACATTAATATCATCCATATATACCATGATGCATTTCAATAATTATTCTACAATACAATGGGAGTGCATGCTCAAACAAAACACCTCAGCAGTATTTAAAGCAGTAACCACCTAGCCAATTCTGTACGTTCTGTAGTTTTTCATAATCCACTCTCCCTGTGGTTGAGCAAAATCGAATTGCCTCTCACATTTGCAGACAGCTCTGTGAAGGTGATAATAGAGCTGCTCCCTGCTGTCATGAGGCAGGAAATAGGAAAATGGCATATGGGGCTAGAAAGAAATAAAAAGAGAACTAAACAAGAACAAAAGAGATTTCAACAAAGGACAACTATAACCCAATACGCTTTGCAAGTTAATCTCTTTTCATAATCATTTAACATACTTAATCATCTATCTGCACACTTTCTGAAAATCTTGAATGCTTGATACCGAGTCTTCTTAAAGTTTTATTGCCAAAAGCATTTGGAATAGAAAGGCTATTAAGAGCCATCATATGTAATGCCTATAAATCAATGCCTTATTGGTACCCACATTAAGGGGCTAAATCTATTCTGATCTGCTAGATTCTGATCTTAGATTTGTGCTTAAATGAAACCTCTGAAACAATGGTACACTTGGATTTATAGTTGCAAAATGTTGAGTCACACCTGAAAAGCAAAATATGAAGTGAGGATTATGACCGGTTATGTGTACTGACAATATTCCAAGAGTTCCAGCTTGTTTAGGACTACTGATGTCATGTGCAAAGTAAGTGGATAAGGATGTTTCATTTACGGTGAGATTATTTATTTATTTATTTTTAAGGGAGAATGGGCCTCCAAAAATCAAGAACTTACACATATATACAGTTTCTCCATACTAATTCTTACTGAAGTACCTTAAAAAAATAAGAAAGCTACTATACCTTTCCTTTTACACTTTGAATGGGATCCACCACCACAGCAACAGCTCTTTCCGATAAGGCTTCAAAGCTCTGCTGAGTATTGATATCTACACCAGACAACCAACAGCCAAAGCCAGGGTGACTATGATACCAACCAACTACCATCTCAGGTCTGAAACAAAGAGAACACCGAGATTCTTTAAAAATAAAAACATGCAACACAAGAAGAAATAATAAAACACAGGGCATAAAGTAAGATGATCTGTGAAAAACACCATTGGAAATATTTACATTACTCTCCATATTATGGTGAAAACATGATATGAATAAATGTGACAAAAGAGGGCTATCATTAAGGGATGCACATTAGCAGTAGAAGATCATGCTTTCAGTTTTTCACCGTTACCACACCTTTCTTGAACCAGTTTTTACCCTTTCAGCACTTGAGTAAATATCTACTCTTTAACTCCTTGGCATTGAGGGTTGAATTTTCACGGCAGAAAGTCCATTTCAGACATGGACAACGGGAACTAACGGTGGGAAAGGATTAAATATCAATTAAACCAGCAGCAGAACTAGGAACTCAGTCAAAAAGCAATTTGCACTGTTCTGTTCAGCTGCTGAGCTTTTTGCTAACATTAATTTTGAAGTTTTTTCCCACAGATAAAAGAATTTGAGCAAGCAGACGACAACTGTTGAGAGGTAGGAGTGAAATAAAAATTTGTTTAAATCCTAGAATCTTTTAGCAAATAAGTTTCTCCTTTTTATTAAAATTGCTCATAAATAAGCTAAAACTTTGTATTTTTTTTAAATCTTAATTGAAAAAAAAAAATCAATCTTTTACTAAATTGAGCAGCATTCTTTCTGTGCAATAATCAAAGATGTGGGTTTAACATAACTGACAACCTCCTGACAATTGAAAGGCATGAGGTGGACTGAATTACATGCTACGTTACTCACCCCGTTTTCTGGACCAATTATATCTTTTTAAAACTTAATAGCAGCTCCTACTTCACTAGTTTTGCAGAGAGCCAGCCGTTTCTTCTAAACAACATGCAGGGAGTATTTGTTATTCTCAGGTCTCCTCAGGGTGACTTACCTTCCTGTCTGTTTCAGCATATCCAACATTTTTGCTTGAAATACAGGATCAACTGCCTCCACACTGACACCCTGGTGTAAAAGAAACAGAAATCGTGGTAATTGCACATGAAGTAATACTTCAAATCTTTTACGTGTTATTTTCACAAACAAAATTTAAAACACAATGTCCACAAGCATCTGTTAAAAAAGGAAACCTGATTACTTTAGAACACCCTTAAACGTAAATACTATTTATAAATGTATGTCAATGAATGTTTTAAAAATCTAAAAAGATTTGAACTGTCGTTTAAGTAATTTCTACTATGATTCGTCTTTTCTACCTCCTTTTTGTTCCGTAAACTCTGGCCTGTTGTTTCTCACAAGTTCAGCTCAATAAATTTTGTTCAAGAGAAATAACAGCTTTTGTTAATTCTACATATACTGACTATGTATGAATACACACAAAGTCAGGACAAAAGAATTTAAATACTTCATTGTTGTGGAGCTATGATTACACAGGGATCTGTACTTTTTTAAGAGCAGTATTTTATTTGTTAAACAAAAAAGTACCATCAATTCCAATTATAAATATTGGTTCATCATCTCTTTAAAATATATTTCATAACATTAATATTCTTACTCAAAATTAAAACGCTTAATTTTTTCACACCATAAAAAGTATCATTTAAGAGATATGCCACTATAAGATCTGTCAAAGAGAGTTTGAAGTGTATCTATAGCATCATCACAATTAAGGACATGATACATTTCTAGTCAAACCTTTACATTTTTGAATCCTTCCCTTGGCTAGTACATGAGTTCTTAAAGTTATCAATTCATAAGTCTTGTAAGTGGTGTTATACCAATATAATTTACACATAAAGACACAACAGATCTCCAGTGATATACACTGGTGTATAGTACACTATATGTACTAGTCTTTGCTTCAGAAATGAAGTTTTCGCTTTTTTTTTTTTTTTTACTGAAACCCTTAAAATACAAACAATCAAACACTATCTAAGCATAAACTTAAGGTATCAATACGTGAATTAGACATGTTCAGATTATATCCAATAGGTATAGACAGCTTAAATAAGATTGAACAAATAGGTAAGGAAGGAAAAGCTTTTACAAATTATTTACTATGTGAAAAGAAAAAAATAAAAAGTCTAGCTGCAAGAACTCACCGTTCCAGACTGTGGCATAGCAAAAACATCAATCACTCTCACAGTGTAATCATCAACAAATTCCCCAAGCATCAGACCCATAACTTCCATAGGGACACCAGCACGACCGTGTTTCAACATCTGGAATTCAGACCAAATGATATTGTTTAACTATATATGTTTAACAGGAGGTTCAAGTTTGACCTGGGATAGTTCTTCCAGCCTTTGCTTCTTTATTGATAATTTGCAACTTGCAGCACTTTTGGAAACTGTAAGGCACTATAAGACAGTAAAAATTAAGCCATAAAAAGAGAAATAACTTTCTTATTTTGAAAGTTCCACACAATATTAAATGCACTGTAAAATTATTCTGACCAGCATCTAAAGAGCACAAGTCCATAAGGTCTGGGTAGGTGCCAGGTACTCAGTCTCAGCACCACACACAGCTGTAGCACACACAAGACACTTACTTTCAGCAGCGCAAGGGAAGAGATATAAACCTGTTCCGCTGTATCGACCGCAGGAGCATCTGTTGGTGGCCCCTATGAAAAGAATAAATAATCAAGTATTTTCTCCACAGTTGTTACAGCCGTTCCTAAACATTTCCTTTACTGTTCCACATTATGAAACTTAAAGAAAAATGCATGTAAGATTTGGAATTTGTGTGCTGGATGCAGTTCTTACAAACAAAAAAAAAGCACATGCAAGCCCCAAATGCTTTTTTATAGCGCCTTCCTACACTAACCTATTTCGCAATAAAAAAACACTTAGCCTCCATCCCGTCTCCCCCATCTCTAGAACAATACCAGCCTAAACAGCAATCTTGTCAGAATCAGTCACGTAAAAAACTGGCAAGTATTGCACTGGGTACAAACCTGTTACAAGACATACAGACTAACAGTCGGATTAAGTTTCCATTAGTCAGCTTTGCCGCAAAGCTAACCTTCGTCAGCTGTAAAATATGGCCAGTTCTCCAATTAACTATGTGTTTCTTACAGTGGTGTGAATGTAAATGCTGCTGGGCTAGCATGATTAACTGGCACCAACACAAACAGCAATTTCCCTTTGCTTCATCAGCTTTCAGCTACAGAGGACTTGCAGATAAAGGCTATGGGAGTACTTTGCAGATGCACTGGTACAGTGAGAGAAAAAACGGACCTCCGATCCCTAGGTGGAAAAGCTGTGAACAAAATACTTTGCTCTTTGCCTTACGAGTAGTTATTTAAAATTAGCACAACTGTCCCAGGTGTGAATGATTGGTTGAAACAGGTTCTCTGTACTGCTGAAAATGAAAAACACAGGAGGCAGCAGTTTAACTGTCCCCTTCTTGAAGAGCAGGAGACATATTGCTCTTACATACAGAATTCCGTATCAGCTTACCTCATTACAGCCAATTAGCAGTACATTCATTACTTTGTTAACAAATTGTGTACAGCAAATTTCCAATGAAAAGACAAAAGGTTATCTCTGCACTAAGTGACGCAGAACAAACTTGTAATGGCTACAAAGCAACCATGGAGTACGGGAAAGAAAGATGCTCCCCATTAAATTAAAGAAGGAAAGGAAATGGTACTATTATGCAAAGCTAGATTAGAACTTTGATTCCGCCCTTATACACAGTATAACACTTAAAGTGAAAAATTTACAAGCAGTTCATTAGAACATTTTGCAGAACCAGATCCATGGGGCACCAAAACACTTAGTCCAAATATACTACAAGCAAAATGCTTGGCTGATGAAGCTTCAAACGCTTAATTGTTTTCTGGTACTGTGCTTTTTTCATCCAAAAAAAATTTACATTTTTAAGTGTATTTTTCCTGCTTCATTTAAAGTTTATCCTACATTTTCTTCTTTTCGCTTAATACTTGGAAAGCATGAAGACTTGTATTTCCATTTAATCACAGCTAAGAAGAAAACACAGATAAGGGTACTTTTTTTAATTAAAAAAATAGTATGATAACAACAACCTTCTAAGTGTATAAAGCTCTTTTCCAATTTTCTACTAGTTTTACACCAGAGAGAGTCTGAAGTGATTGCAAAAGTACAAATTAAGTGACCTTGGCTCTGTATAAGGAAGAACCATAACATTAACACTGTGATATGACCACAAATATATTCTACATTATATATCATATATATGATATCACCATATAAATTTCTCCTAGATTTTCTCCTAGATTTCTTTTTTTTTTTCTAGATTTTCTCTGCAAGCAAGCATTGCATTTCAACATTCGCTATTTTTAAAACTGAAAAGCTGCGATTTCTGGAAAACTAATGTTCATGCTTGAGATTGGCTTCTCAAAACTCAGGAACTTAACTGAAGTTTATTCCACAGATTATGACATTTAAATTGGCTCTCCTGCATGTACTCTCTAATGTCTGTTAATATGGCAGATCACACTGACACCCTTCCTGCAGCTGAGGCATTAATCATGTCTCTGTCCCCTACATAGACACCTGTGTTCACAACTTGTAAGAGTTTAATTATTCTTCATAACTTTTCCCATTTTAAAATCTATTTAAAATCAGTCAGTAGAGTCAACACTTAGAGTGAGGAGACAAAGACAAATATTACTACATTTTGTTTCTGTAACAAGGCAGCTAAAATACTGTTAACTTAAGCAAGGATAGGAAGAAAATCTGGGCGTTAACCTACTGTGCTCCTTCCTAATCTCTCTCATTATTTCTGTACTTGTTAGAGCTTTGAAATTTTTGTTTGCAGTAGCGATGGTCCAGAAGTATTTAATATTATATTTGCTATTGATCCTTTGGGCATTCTACAAAGTAAGTTTTAGACACAGACAAAGGCCAGCACCCATAGCCAGCAACTCATTTTCAGCAAAGGGAATACCGTTTACGCATAAGGGAACACTCCACTGGTATAAATCAACTTTGCCTAGCATTCTTTTCTTTCTTTTTTTTTTTAAGCTATAGCATTCACTTCTATGATTTTGCACTTTACACGTAGTTTAACTATAACTATGCATGTAAAAATGTAGTTTTACACACTACGTGTAGTTTAACTATATGTATACACAAATAAAATGACTACACCATTAGTAGACAGCAACTGAAAACTTTACTGTTTCACTTTAAGCACATGCCCTAGATCATAAAAATATTAAAGCTCCAGCTCTTCTCATCCAGTTCAATTAATAAACTTAAAAATTACCTAATTGTAATCTACAATGCAAATATAGTGTTGATTTATTAGCTACCAGGCTCATATAGTACAATGTATATTAACTAGTTGTTTGTTTGTGAAGACCTCACGATTTCCCTTTCTGTCTACTCTGTTCTCCTTTTAGATTATAATTACTAACTAATTATTAGAAAAGATGATAACTTGTTGCAGTGTACCAATCATATGTATTTATTCTCACATTTATATTCCATTCTTTGTTCTGGTTATAGATTAAACTAACTTCTCAGAGTTCTGAGCTGATTTGGATGTACTGATTCAGGAATTTTGAGAAAGACACTGTCTATAGGTTAAAATTTGCCCAAAATCTACCTTCACAATAGATTGAATTTCCTTTTATTTTCCTACCAAAGGTAAGATGACACATAAAATAGTACAGGTACACACTTATCCTTCTACAGAAAATTATAAGGCCAAAGTTCTTTAAAGATTCTTAACATAAAACTTTTAAAGATCTAACTGACAAAACCAACATTATCTATCTCGGGTCTTCCAAATAGTTTGCTTTAAATGATGCCATTTGAAAAAAAAAAAAAAAAAAGGGCATTTGGAACAGGAAGCGGTTTACTTCCACTCTGACCACTTCCTTCTCCAGAAAGGGCCGATGTTCTAAGATGGTGCCGGAGCGAGAGCTGTAGCTCCTGTCAGCTAGTTACACAGCACGTGGCAGCCACGCATTACACATCTGGAGAGTTCTTGGGCCTGTTTCTGCTCGTCTTCCACAGACATTTATTCATTTCTTTCATCATGGAAAAAGAGGGGGGGAAAAAAGACTATTAGCTAATCTCTACATGGAGGCAAAGTATTTTACGCTGACCCTCCACAGCATGTGCTATTATCACTGTTCATAAACTTCACTGCCTGCCAACTTTAACAAAGGAGCACCATCCTCATGAAGCAGAGTACTAAATTAAATTAACTGGTGTCAGAAACCTAAACAAGAAAGCATTTGTATCTGTAGTACAGAAGATCTGCTGGTATTTTTGGTTTCATTATGGTACTCAAAGGTCATGCAGTTCTCCCACTACAGCTTTGTAACTGTCCATCTCACTGCAAAATAACATGCTGCCTTCTTTCTGCCTGCCCACAGCTTTATTGAATAATTTCTTGGAGAGCTGGAGAAAAATGAGATTTAGAAAGAGCAAGGAGAATATTCTTTTTCCTAATCATTCCTGTATAAGCTGAAGAATACAGTAATTACTAAAATTTAAAGACTGCTCTTAAAATAATCTCAAAGAACAATGTTATAGTGCTACTTATTGAAAAAGGATTTTTATTCCAAATCAGTTATACACATCAGTCCAGTGAATGGCTGCCTGAAGGCCAGTCATCTTGTACAATCTAATCAAATTCTGGTGTTGTTTTGAAGTGGCTGAATCCCAATTTCATTGACAACCAGTAACGTTAACACTATTACAATGCATTTTATTTTTGCTTCAAGGTGTTTCCCAGTAAGACTTGCAATGGAAAAAGAATTGCATTCAGGTTAGAACAGAGGGTTATGGTGAGGTATTAAAATTATTCACTATACAATTTTTGTTTCAAACAGTTAAAAAGATGATCCAATATAAAAAGCAGCCCTTTACTTGGGCAGGCCTTGTTGACGAAGTGTTAAAGGCGTTTGCCATTCTAACAGGATAAAAACTAACGCCTTGAAGTGTTATCTACTCAGGCCTTTTAGCAAATTTGTTAACACTTTTAGGTATATTACTCCACCTTTCTCTTAGTGTGAACTGGTATCAATTATTTAGCCAATTTTATTATGTTATTAAAATACCTGCTGATTAAATGTGAACTAAAGTGTCATTTTAGAGCACTGCTCTTATTTGTAGTATTTCACATTTATTCAAATTGGTATAAGAAGTGGACTCGATTAATTACACTATCAATAGTGAGAAATACTCCACAAATAGAGACACTTTCTATTGTCTAAATGGATCTTAAATACTGTTCTAGTGTCACGCTAATAGAACAAAAGATGATGTTGAAATACAGCAGAGCAGTTTCAACAAAGAAACCCGGTTTTACGCGGGCAGCTGTAATAAAAAAAGGCAGCAAAGTGTTGTAGAGCAAATCTTAGCTTTATTGCATCAAATAACATATTGCTGTGTAAAATATAAGAACCATTGCAATCATGACTTTTTTCTTGCAATTGGAACAATTTGAACATGAACATAGGACACGCATGCGAACACTGACCGCTGTAGTGTTTATTTCTTTCCCAGTAAGGCAAGAAAGAACCTTTTAATAGTTTAATTCTGTGAGTATTAAACAACTAGTGTGAAAAACAAGCTGCATGTAAACTATTTCTACTGCCTCTGCTTCAATGACTAGCTGAGGCAACCTGTTATAGGAGGTGTTAATTGGCAATAGGAGTACAAGTCAGAAGCATGTTCCCCATCGTCCTAACCCAGCAAGGCTAGGTCATTAAAGTGGAAATGAATTCTTTCATGCCGACTTAACCCCTTCAGTACATATTTTCAGCTGTTATATATGAAGACAATTGAGAAAGATTAACTAAAAAGACATAAAAACTTGCCGTACTTTTGAAATAAAAAAAAGTGTTCACAAACCCCCTTTTCCCTTTACTCCCCTACTGAACCACCTCCATTGTAAGTGTTCCAGATAATCATCACATTTATTATGAACTAAGGAGGAAAAGGGCATCTACGGTATAAAAGCAATGACAGCCACAATAAAATAATTTAGCGTGTTAAAAGATATGTGGAAAAATCAAGTGCTTAAAGTGAGCTTAAAGCTCCCGTTTTTATAAAGGTAAATCCAGTAGCGAATAGTTTGGAAAGGGGAAGGAAAAAAAACACAGAATATTACATGCAAAAATGACACAAATTCAAGCAAATATGCAAAGTAGGCAGAAGTACGAGCGATGATAAAAAGATTTTAAGAAGTCACCTAAGTACTCTTCTCTACTTACCCTTTGTAGAGAAGTGGTATAACGATGAATTCACAAGGATTTTCTTAGAAGAGCATAGTACTTTTTACCCATTGCTAAATCTAGAAACCTTATTTAAGTTGTAATTGTGGAGCAGTGTTTCTGTACTGAGACAATACCCTTGAAAATATTAAGTCAGTCAGTGGAAGTAGCAAAAGGGAATAAGCCACATTCCCATATCTCAACAGTTCTAACAACACTGTCATGATAAACACCAGAGCAAATGATCTAATTCATAAAGAGTGAAAAATCCTAAGAAGTTCATAAAAATATTAGTTTGCACTGTGAATCACATGCTAATTAGTAGAAATTTGAAATTTTATTGCAGTTTTCCAGCTAGTACACACACAATTTTACAGTTAGTTCCACATCAACAGGATTATATTTTGAAGCAAGCATTATGTCTAAACAGTTTGTATGTTTAGGCCCATTTTTATACCAATTATAATCAAGCATACATAACAGACCACAAAATACCATAAGCCTCAACAAACAGCCTAGATTTCTGAAAGGATCACATTGTCTTGTTACGCCATATGTCAGATGAAATAAAAATTTCAGTAATATGTTTAGTCTCAGACAGTCTCAGGCTCCAAAATGGAGTAGGGATACTAGGGAAATATTATGGCATCAATTGCTACTTTAAATTAAAAATATCTTTGTGAAAGCCTTAACAGGCTGTATTAAAGAAAAAAAACTGCCTCAGTATATTTTACAAAATCCTGCCTCCTAAAAAAAGGAAAAAAGGTTTATCCAGGTTCATGTTTACAGCAGAACTCAACAACAGCAATATAGATGGACTTGAAACATACAGCATTTTCCATCTTCCTCCTCTTCAAAAGCCAAAATTACACAACACAGAACTTTGTATAGCTCTGAGCAGTTGGCTAAATGGGTTGGGATCATCAGTTTACAAACACCTCTTCAGCAGAGCCAAAGATTTACTACCTATTTTGCTTGTTTGTTTTAAATTAAACAAAACTTCAAACAAAAATATTCACTAGCTCATTGAGATACTCCATAGAGAATCTGGTCAGAATTTTAATTAAAAACAGAAAAAAAAATCAACAATAGAAGCATTCAAAAAAATTAGTTTACATTTCTAGCCTGTCCATTCAAAACTTTGAGTAGAAAAAAATTATCCTTCTGCCAGTGATCTCTCTTGCATTACTTACAGTTTCATGAAAGAGGTACAATAATCCATCTATATGGGTACACCCGAGATTTCCCATATACCTTTAGTATGCAATTTATTTTGCTTACCTAATTGTCTAAAATGACAGGCATAAAATTTAAGTGTCTTCTACAAAAAACAGCTTTACTGTTTTCCAATGTTCCCATAGAAAATATCATTTCAGACTACTGAGGCTTACAGCTTACTAAGAGAAAATATAACAGGATTTGGCAATGACTGGGTGCTAGTTGTGTTTTGATATAAGCTTAGTTATGCTACATGGTACTTGAGAGACTCACTCTAGTTAGTCTGATGTCTTGTTAGAGGTACATAATTATTAACCCAATATTAAAATGTAGTCACAATATAAAGTGATTTGCATACACCACTGATGCAATTTGCAATACTCAGATTTTTCTGTTACGTTCCCAACCCAACTGTTGCATGAAGTGGCCACTTAAGCGTATCAATCAAAATTTATTAAGAGAAAAATCAAGAAAAGCAAGAAAAATCAAGGGAAGACATGCATCACCAATGCAGTTAACATCTCTTATTATCAGAGTTACTGTTAGCAAAAAGCAATAAAAACAGGGACACAAAACAGTGTTGTACACATCTTTGAAAAGTACTACTCTTCACAGCCTCAAACTACCGGGGAAAAAAAAACAAAATACTAAAGGTTGGTTTCACTCCAAAATAGAACCAAAACTAATCTGTCATCTACTCATACCATTACAGCAGCTACTGAGGTTTAGAACGAGAGCCTCAAGGCATATAACTAATCGGGATTTGTAATTTTTGCCTGCCTTCAGAAAATTGTGCTCCAGTCTAGACTTTTCACTATCTTATTCTAAAGAATTCCACCAAGCAGCAAGGTAGCCCTCAGTGTGTGCTGTCTGAGGTCACCCTAAAGCATACTTTGTGGAGCACAGCAGTTAAATAGGGTTTACTTACACTTTACTTAGAAAGTATTTGGTTCTACACATTTGGGCTTGCTGTTGTAAAGAGCTGGTACTCTGGACACAAGCAGGTTAACTGAGAAACTCAGAAGGAAGGTTAGTTATTTGTAATACTTCAAAAAAAAAAAAAACACCCACTGACATTAATACACAAAGAACACTAACATATGGCTCCAGGAAAACCTGAGGAGAAGTCTTCTATACCACAGGAAGAAAACAAGGCCTTGTTCAAAGGTGCTGCACAGTAGCATTGCAACATTCAATAGCATGGGTTTTCAGACAGAAGCAGCAATTTAGATCGCTGTACAGGAGCTGTTCTCTGCTTACAGAGTGGAATGTTACAAGTGAACAGGTATAACGCAAGAGGCACAAGGATGACTGCTCTTGTTTAGTCTTTTTTGCTATTTTCTCATTATGACTACATTCATTTCCTTGTCCAAGTTCCTTTGTCTCTTCTGGGGAAAGTCAGCTGGACTACACTGGCAATTAAGTTGAGGAAAGAGAAGCTAATTGCCTAATTATTAGAAATAAAGAAGCTTAAAATCTGCGGCCAAGAGTAGACAGCTAAGAATGGTCTCCAGAGTTTACAGGAAAATAGTAGATCACAGGAAGCTGATAATGCTCAGGCACAACCCACTATCTTTGTTATTTTTAGTAAGGCATGACAGTAGCATGGCCCATCACACTTTAAGGCATCTTTTACACCATGAAAAAAGTACACACTGTAAGTACCCATCAGCTCAGACAATTGCATGACAGTTCCTAATGTGATTCTAGCATGTCCCCATACTCCTGCCCCCATTAGCACTGTTGGATATAAATAACATTACAATTACTGAACCATATTTCAAATGTGGGAAAAATATACCCAGACTTTAATAATGCCCAACAACTTTCAGATTAAGCCTACACTATCCACAGAGCTGTCATCTCCAGTGTAAGCAGACCTGGGCCACAATGGCACCCTAAATTTGATATGCAAATTTTAGTGTTTTAATACAAGACTGTTCAACCAACTCATGCAATGAGCTACTCATCTCAGTCAAAGAGAACAGTTTAGTATATCTTAGGTGCTTTTTCCACTCCCTGAAAACATAATCATATACATAAAACATATATATATATGTAATGTCAAGCAAGGATACCTGCTTGAGCAGAGGGATGGACCAGACAGCCTCCACAGATCTCTTCCAACCTTAACCATCCTGTGGTTTAACCGAGACTTTCTATAGGAGATCACACAGGCGATTAAGTTCTTTGAACTTTTCATGGGAGTTGATGTTGGATGGTTTCCAATGGGTGACTAATGTTTGTCACTGAGAAAGTTTTAAAACTTCCTACTCTTTAAATGGGTCGATAGCTTCTGGGGAAAAAGGTAGAACAGGGGTCAGCCACCCACGTTGTATACCTAGCTTCTTCAACTGGGATGTACATGGGATATTTCAGCAATACCAGCAGCATTCTGAGCACTTGGAATTTGTGGTGGAAATCATCACCAAAGCGATAGCACAGTAATGATGCAGAATTTCAAGACCTATAATTCAGACTTATTGCTCTTGCAGAGCATTCTCAAAGGGAGTATCTGAAGCTGGAAACACATGGGAAGCAGAAAACTGTGCATCATCACAATTCAGGCCACATAAAGTGTACACACCCAGGAGTCACAGGAATAATCAAGTCATGCAGGTGCAACAGATACCAAGAACTACAAAAAACACTCCACATCTTTCCAAAGAAAAAAAACAGTTCCTGATGTTAAGACAACAGTATTCAATAAACACACCTGTATCCTCCAAACTAAGAGCAAGCTGTTTCAAGAAGCAATTAACCATAACAATTTTCAATAAGGTGCTTTATTACACAAGGGAATTTTAGCATGAAGATTAGCAAACTAGAACATGCCATTTACTTTAATATACATCAGTTTACTCCCATGACCTAACTCAAGGAAACCTGCATTTAATTGATAATTGGGAATGAGCTACTGACCCTCCTTGCCTGCCAGATCTTAAACTCTTATTCTGAAGCCTCTCAGAAAACCAGACCAGCAGTAGTGCTCTTTTCTAATAGCCATCCTGGATAGATTAGCAGATGAAACAGAACTTTAAATCAGTGGCAGGTCTCCCAAGTTCCCACGGTGCCATAGATTTACTAAATGGGATCAGTATGTTCTAAAAAACCATGATAATATGAGGGAAAAGGTTCCACAGCATCAAGCAGTGCAATGCTTGAAACCTCATAATCAAAGTGACAGTTTTCAAGTGCCATTTACAATGCCCTAATCTGGAAACATCCCAGCTAACCCATCTGATCAACTATTTCACAGATGGAAGCACTTGATGGCTAATTGGCAAGTCCATTATTCAAATAAAATAGCTATCTGCACTTCTATTTTCTCTATTCCAAGTCAAGGTGTAAACACTCCTTGTAAGACGCAGGTCACTTCTCTCCCGTCCTTCCCATTTGGATATTTTCCCCTTCCCCCGCCGCCAAATATGTTAATTCAGAAGTAGAGGAACAATTTTATTTTCCATATATTGCAGTAGAACTTCTGCACTGACAGAGCAATGTAGGCTATTCTAAAAAAAAATCATTTGAAAAATGAAAAATTAAAAAATATAATTACTTCACTGCTTCCTCTCACACCTGGACTGAGAAAAAGAGACAGGATGCGTTTGCATGGACAAGAACTTGTATAGCTTGGGTTATTGTCCTCAAAGTGTCAGGGAAAGAGCTCTGCTCTCTTAATTTACTCACACTCTGAAACAGTATCCAGTAGATTGCCTAATAGAGGCATATGTGGAACTGATTTCACTAGCAAACAATAGTTCAACGTACAAAATGAAGAGGAGTGTTGCTCCAAATTCCTGCCTGCTGCATAAGAAGAATGCTTTTACGTACCCCACAAAGCCTGTTAATTTGTCTGCAGCAAATGTACAATGCAAAACCAAGTACTAAATCACCCGTGAAATTCTGTGGTAAGCAGTGCTTCATGGGGATATCAACGTGATATGATACAGAAAAGAATGAAATAGGAAAGGGGATATAACTAAAAAGCCCAGCATGACAAGAAGCAGAGTCAGGAAGACAAGAGACCATACAGGAGAAGGACAAGAGGAGGAGGTACTTCCAAAATCTAAACTCCCATGAACAACAGAAGAGAAATGAAAGGACTAATAGATGTTTTGTCACTTTGTGTGTTCCCTAACTTTTATTTAAAAAAAAAAAAAACAACCTCACTCATCATATGCATATCAAGCATACTGTTCCCCACAGAATGTTGTTTCCCACAACATTCTCCTCAAGAAACTGGCTGCTCGCGGCTTGGACTGGCGCACGCTTCGTTGGGTTAAAGACTGGCTGGACGGCCGGGCCCAAAGAGTTGTGGTGAATGGAGTCAAATCCAGTTGGAGGCCGGTTACTAGTGGAGTCCCCCAGGGCTCAGTGCTGGGGCCGGTCCTCTTTAATATCTTTATCGATGACCTGGACGAGGGGATCGAGTGCACCCTCAGTAAGCTTGCAGATGACACCAAGTTAGGTGCGTGTGTCGATCTGCCCGAGGGAAGGAAGGCTCTGCAGGAGGATTGGGATAGGCTGGACCGATGGGCTGAGGTCAACTGTATGAAGTTCAACAAGGCCAAGGTTTAGGTTGGATATTAGGAAGAACTTCTTTACTGAAAGGGTTGTTAGGCATTGGAATGGGCTGCCCAGGGAAGTGGTTGAGTCACCATCCCTGGAGGTCTTTGAGAGACGCTTAGATGTAGTCCTTAGTGATATGGTTTAGTGGAGGTTTTGTTAGTGTTAGGACAGAGGTTGGACTAGATGATCTTGGAGGTCTCTTCCAACCTAGACGATTCTGTGATTCTGTGAAGTATAAATTCAGATGCCTACAATATCAAGTATCTAAGACAATCAATTTATGCACAAAGAACTGTTGCAAAGAAGGTCTTATTTATGGTACCATGTACAAAACTACCACAGGTATCTTCTCATTCAAGGAACATGAGGTTAATGACTAAGTTTACTGCCAGAAAACATTGTGGATTGCTTATGTGATGCCAAAAGCTATCAGGTTATCTTCCTTCCTCTTTTCCCCACGCCAAGATGGCAGTCCTTCGTCCATCTACGACTAATAAAGAGGAAATGGTCCATAAAGTTTCTAAGCCACAAGTCGCTGGAAGGAAAACTTATTGTTAAAATATCACTTTAGGAACGAGCATGCATATTGTCTTCATCAGACGTTTATTAGCCATATGAAGATAGTCAGTGCTAAATTCCATTGACCCTAAGCGTATCTCTGGCAGTTTCCAATAGTATGTTGATAGAGCAAACAGTAAAAAGGCAAAAAAATGGATTTACTTAAAGCATTTCCCAAGTAGAATACAAGACACCAAAAGACTTTTGAAAATAAAGTTGTAAAAACAAATCCAACTAGCTGCAGGAACAGCATATTGTAGTTCAGAAATAAGAGGAAAAAAAAGAAAAATCACAGAATAATAAACAGAACAGGTTGTATTAGCAAGGGGAAAGAGACAAGCACTGTTGAAGAACCTAAGGCAAGTCAATGAGAAAAGTCCATGGTCGAGATTGAACTCTGCTTACCAAGCATTTGCTGTTACTTGAACATTAGTTACAAAGCAAATCAAATGGACTACTATCCAATCTGATGTGATAGTCCTTTTACCAACCAAACCCCTAGCTAAAAAAAAATAATCCCTGAATTGCATTACATAATATTCATTTGAAAGTGTTTCTTCTTCTACAAGTCTCTACATACAGAGAAATCTTACGTCTTTCTAACAGGTGTTTATCACTATGTTCAGCCTTAAACGAAGAACCTTCAAAGGCAACTATGACACAGCAATAAGAAAAACAAAGTTACATACAATTGTTTAGAACACTCTAGGGCAACCAAAGGATAATAACTTTGTTTATTTTACAGCAAGACAAAGTATCTCCAAGAAATTTCCCAATTTCTCTCTTCCACCTCAGTTATCTGATTCACTCTAAATTATCTCTTAATCAATCAACATTCAAAACAGATCTTTGAAGGTCCAATGAAACACTGTATCTTAAGGATGCAGGATTATTCTTTTTGAATAGCCTTCCCGCTCTTTGAGTAAACCGAAAGACTACAAAAGTAGCAGAGATATTCAGTGCAAGCAGCAACTTGCATAAAGAGCAATTCAGTTTTCCACCTTTTTTTTTTTTAATCCAACACATACTCATCAATTCATTTAAGAGACAACTCCATATTTACGCAAACAGAGCAGCTTTGCAGGCCAAAGCTGCCAGAGGAGTTCATCAAGCTTCTTTTGAGTATCACATTCTATTGTCTGCCTCAATTTTCTATCAAGCCTTAAGTTAAAGCTGAGAAATTCAGAAAGCAGCCGAGAGAGTTAACTGTAAATTTGAAAAACAGCTTTGATATGCGTCAAGTTCAGAGAGGACCAAGAAGTGAAACTTGAGTGATTAGACTGCGCAGATGTTAAAAAAATGAAGAGTCATGAAGCAGGCTGGCAGCTCAGAGGAACAAGAGAAATAAATGTTTAAGAAAGTGAAACTAAAAATAACTGAGAGCTGCTTGAAGATTCACTAAGAGAGCGTGAATAGAATTTTAGCTATAAAAAGGAAAAAAATTATGCACAAGAAGTTACAGCTTATTTGGCAAAACACCTAGAGGCTGGAAATGAGTTTAGAATATACCACCAAATGCTTCGGTATTAAACCACTCATTTCCTAGTTACACCGGACACAAACACAACACAGAATCCAAAGAAGCTGTAGGTTTCACAATTTCAGTCACTCCAGAAAAAAAACTAACACACACATCACGAAGTCCAAGATAAGCAGAACTGATTCCTCCAGAAGAATGACAGCCTGGATTCCAGACTTAGAACAGAGCTCCTGAGGCAGATCAGGAGAAAAGAAAGAGGCCAGCTACTGTGTCCAGCTAAGACCAAAAGGACTAAAAGGAAATTCCACTGAAGACCTGTCTTTTCCTTAAAGAAATAATTCTTCCTAGAAGCTTCGGACAGAGTTCCTTTTTCATTATTTTTTTTTCCCCCCTGTATTGACAGTAGCCAGGAATAAATCTGGCACCACAATGTAATAAGTTCAGCTTGGTTTTATTTTTGAAGACTGCTGGCTACACCAACTGGCCCAGAAAAAAAAGTAAGGAAGACTTGTGCTAGCGGGAGGAGAGGCCATACGATGTGTGTGGGCTTTGCACTGGAACAGGACAGCTGCCACAGGGGCCTTTTTGCTGTGAGCAGCATTACAGCAGCAAGAACAATAGCAAACAACATAAAACAGAGTAACACACACACGAGTGGCTACAGCTACCCAGAAGTGATGATATCATCACCCTGAAATTTACATATACCTCAGTATCTTAAGTGCTGTTGTGATGAGCATTATAGGTACTGAAATATATCTTAAAAGCTATAAGATTAAGAGAGATATTGAAATAGCAAACGGGTATGCTCAGCCATTTTGAACAATACTACTGTTCTGAAAATCACTATTATAGGAAATTGATTTTTGAATTTTATTCTCCATTTTCACTGCTTTTGAATCCAAACTTAAACCATTCAGACACCAAATTAAAGGTTTATAAACATTCTGTAAAAATCACAGTGCCAACACAAGTGTTCATACTGACAAGAGAAACAGTCAGGCTGTAGCAATGATTTGCATACACTTATATAGCATCTCTAGAGTCAGAGATTATTACTATGAATTCTGTGGTTGGCTTTTTTTTGTGGGGGGTGGTGGTGTTTTAAACATAATTAAAGGCATATTCCAGTAATTGATTAATATTAAAAAGAGAAGATATTGACAAGCTATATACTAACCTGTCCCAGCCCAGGCATACCTCCTCCAAGTCGTAGAAGTCTATCCATATTTCTAAAAACAAAAAAAACAGAAACAAAGGAAAAAATGTCCCCAGGCTCTGAAGTGTTTACTAAATTGCTATCCATATAATTCACCTTCAGTCACTCAGTATGTCAAAAATATTGGTGGTAATTACAACACAACATCAGACTTCCTGTTAATTAACACCACATATTAATTCAAGAAGCTGTCTTCCATACTAATTAACAGACCTTGTTTTATTGCTTTGGTTTTGGGTTATCCCCATTTCTGAAGATGAGTACTCTTGTCAAACTTTTCAAAAACTTTCCTATCATTCAATTAATTTGGGGAGTTTTGTTGCTTGAGAACAGCACCTACATCCAGGAAGTGCTTAAAACTTATTAGATACACAGTCAAGTTTACTCCAATTTGTTCAAAAAGCATCAACAAAAATGTGAAAGTAAGGATTTTAGCATCCTCATTAGTAAGTTCTGCGCTAATTAACTTACAGCTTGTCAGTTATCATCAAAACTACATGTGAAAGACACTGAGCAGATTATGGATCTCTGAATTAGCATCAAAAGCTTTTTTTTAATGAACTCATTATACTAAAAGAAATACTGTAAAGTAAACATTTAATGTGTATATAGTTAGAACGCTAGTGATAGTACAGTCATTTAATACATTTCCAGTGTTGCATGAGGCATTGCTTTAGCGCAAGATTATTCCAATCAACGCAGCTAACTCGTTACTTTCTTGGAGAGAAAAATCGAGGTTTTCTATCTTGCACTTTTTAAAGTACTGATCTCCAGGAATAGGAAATGTTAAGGTACCCAACTGAAGAATTAAATGTTCATTACTCTGCAGTTTATTCACTTTATATTGTTGAAAAGCAATCTAATATTTAATTCTAGCTACCTAAGTAAGGGCTTTGTCCCAGGTGTAACAGTTCTTTTACTTGCTTACTTGACTTTGCAGTTTCTTGACTTTACACAATAAAATCTGGTAATAAAATAAACAAAAGCTACTGAAAATTCTTATAAAACAGCTGCTTTCAGCAAATCAAGCCTTTATATTTCCAAGTCTTACAGAAATTAGTAAAATTTATTAGCTTATTCTAATTATGAAATAGAAAGTACGTAGTAAAATACCAGAAACTATCATCTTAACTCTACAAGTTTCAATACAATACAACAAAGCCTGTTCGTGCAATATAAGAGTGATAAGAACAGCAAGTAATGGTATGTCCAAAATACACTCATCCTCAAAACAGATGTTACATTACACATAACAGAATTATACATAATCTCAGGCTGCAGTAATGATACTAGATCAAGCATTTTAAGTTTAAATATGCAAAAAATAGCTTATCTTAAAAAAAATGGCTTTGCATATGAAAGATGAAGTTTTTATGTTGAAGGAATGATGATATTCATTTTGTGAAATTATTAGTGGTTTTACTGACTAAATACTAGCACGATTATATCAGTTTAAGTTTAAAACAAATATTTTAAGCTTCGCAGTAACAAATAAAAAGGAGCTATCAGAATCTACAAGACATGATTATTTAACTCTTACTTTAATGATATATAAATATCATCCATTTCAAGCAACAATATCTATGACACATGGATCAATAACACATGCACTATTTGATAATTTCACTCTACATTTTTAATTTGTGAATTTCACTCACAATTTTAATGCACTACCAAGCTACTAGCTTCATTTGATTCACTTCTTTTATTTTGTAAAACATATTTTTAACACATGCAAACCTTACAACTGCAGCCTCAGCTACCAGTAACAAACTTGAAATCACGTTGTAGAATTTCCATGGAAAGGTAAAGCTGTTGTGTAAGCACAGGGTAAATCACTTAGGTGAAACAGCCATGAGCACAAATTAAAGCCATTTATGTCTCATTCTCCAGGGTAGACACCCCTCCATTGAAACGCAAGATGATTCATCTTTCATGACACTAACAAGGGCTGAGGAGTAGGTAGCTGAGAAGTAGGCTTAAGCTACTAAACCTACGATTTTAACCACTCATAACTGTATGCTTATTTTGGGAAATTCTTAGTCTCTACAATGGGTTGCCATAAAACACATTGGTAGTTTTTCCTACACTACTGCAACTTCCATAAGCCAATGAGGTGTCTTACCTACCTTCATTTAAGAAATATCAAAAAAAACTTTATGCCTTTTCACATTTCACTTTAGCAAGTGATAAGCAATATTTATTACTAGCTCATTAGTATTTTATTTACATCATTTATTCCAGTCTAACCCAAGACTGTAAACGTTTAAGTAGAAATTATGCAAGCACATCATTTATGAATCATTAAAATTGGATTAGACTCATCAGTTACAGAAACTTTTTATTTGTCAGCATATCTTCCCAGGTTTTAGAAGAACAAGAGTCTCATTTTCTTTCAGAACTGGAGGGATATAACATTTCCAATGTTGCTATCACAGACTAGTCACTGTTCACGTTCAGATTCCCAAGGCAACACCAGAGAGAGAAAATCTCCACAAACCAGTTCTAGATGGAATGCAAATTATTTCACTAGCTCCGCAGCTTGACTCTGGTTAGAGTTTTGGCAACTAGTATTTTACATTCTTATTTGTAGCTGAAGTTGTTTTAGTAGGTTAGAGTATATTTAGACTTTCATACATATATTTAAACATATTTGTTTACTCTGTGTAAACATCTGAAGATTTTAGGTTAGCCATCCAAATTAAAAACAATTTTATTTTTTGTCAACCCACTGTGCCCAAATATTATTTCAGCAATAGCTTCAGTTTAAGAAACAATGTTTTTGAAAACAACTTAAGCAAAATTTTAGACCATAACTAAGATTACAATTAAAAACAAAGCATCTCTGCATTTCTAACCTGGTACTCAGCAAGAGGTGATTGCAGAACAAACTCAGCAGCAACTCCGACTTTCAGGCTATAAAGATGCAATCAGTAAGTCTTTCCTAGAGAAGGAAAAATGAAGGAGAGGGAGGGGAAGAAAACAAAATTTAGAAACAGTAAGTAACATGCATAATAAGAAATGTTACACTGATTGTGTAGCCCAAGTATCTGTAACACAGGAAGAAGTTTAAGTTTCTCAAAAGTAAAAGAAAGGGTAAGGCATTTTAATAGCCTCTTTTTTAAGCACAGTAACTTAGTCTTGGATCTATTCCTGCTTTAGCACTAGACATTCTTCAGAAAGGAATAAGAATTTCTGCTCTTTCATTGGTCAGCTAGGATTTTCAGAGGCCTCAGCAACTACAGATTACATACAGATTAAGGCAGGACTAAATTACCTCACGATTTAAATTTTCTTCAAGTATCACAACATCATCCAGGGTCTACCTGAAATGTATTTCTAGTGATTAAGGCATCTTCTAGATAGAAATGGCCTTTTACAGATAGAACAGAAGATCTAGTGCCCAAGCTTTCTGCAGTTCACTGCATTTACACCAATCCAGACTATGCAGTCCAAAAAAACAGGAACACAGTTTAAATGAACATGTAAATACACAATTTTTTTTTTTTTAAGTACTCTTGGTATTAGAAGCAGTTTTCCTCACCAATAAAACAATTTTTATTTTTACTATGAAAGCAGATAAAAAAACCACAGAAATAAGAGGTTTTGTGTAACATCATCAACTTCCCGAAAGTGAAGCCACGCTGCATTTTAAGAGAATGAAAAAACTGACTTCCAATTACATTTTTATACCACCTTAAGTGCTTCACAAACCCTACCAAGTGTGTTTCAGCAATTTAAAGCTAATCGATAATTTCTAGTGCCACTAGACTGTAACTGTGGTCTGTTGTTACTATTTTAGGAGAATTCTGCCGCAGCTGAGATGACCTAAGCACAAAGGTAAACAGCGGCCTGTAGGCACGGGGAGTGTTTTTTGCTGTTGTTTCTAGCAGCGTGACTAAAAAAGTCACTGAGGGCAGCAGGTTTGCCTGAATTCAAGTTGAGAAAGGCTGTTTTACATTCAGTTCAGGAGTTAAAAGTTGTGTTCTCGTTTCCACAGAGAACACTGCCCACTAATTGCCTCCACTCAATCACTTACAGTGCAGCGTTTACAACAGATCCGTGAAGTGATCTGCGGCCATGATTTGATAGACATTTTTTTCAATGTCACTGTTAACATAAGGAGCAGTGGGGAAGCTGCTGCTGCTGCTTACCAACTTGATGCTGCTTTCTCAGTACTGCCAGGACAGCCATTTGTGCAGCCTTGCGGTAAACTGATAGGCTAACAAAAATGTTGTTTTTAACCCTGTTCATTTCTCTGATAGGATTCACACTACATCCCAGAAACAGTTGTCTTGGCATAACAGAAAGAGAGGTCTTAGAAGAGCTGACTGCTCTAAAGCTAACCCAGACTCCGGAAGAAATTTATGTTGAACCGTTCTTGAAGCTAAAGCTGCCCAAAGATGTCTCTGGCTGTCTTCCCCCCCTCCCTGAAGTAAACGAGGTCATTTAACAGAGTCCATTCCGAACCTCATCTGAAAGAGGTACCAGAACAAAGGAGGAGGTGTTAATCTTTCTGGGAAGTCAGAGCAGAAAGAACAAGTCGGAGTTTCTCAGCGCCAACAGGCTGGGGTGCGATTCCACTGACAAGTCACACGAAGAGGCATTAGGTTTCTGCCAGCTTTGCACAAGGAAGGGGTCCAGGAGAGCTCCTATGAGCCAGGCCCACAAGAGGCAGCAGTTGTACCAGCACAGGCTGCAAGAGAACTGCAACCAGCCCAGAAGCTGGCTTCAGTTACAACCCAACTCACTTTTAGCCAGCTGCCCACCCAGGGGTCTTGCACTCCCTTTAGGGATATTAGAGACACAGTTCACTGAGAGCTTGATTTAATGTCAGACTGTGAAGTGCAACAATACAGCCACTGTTATCAACAGCTAACCCTGCTGTCGGGTCAGGGGAGGCAACAGTCCTGAGGGGCCGGACCAGAGGACAATCCCGCGGTCACAGCAAGTTCAACACTGACAGAAAAGTGACATGGAACAACAGCTTGGTAAGCCTCACACCATCAAACTTAATTACCAAAGACTGTTTTAAAAAAGCAAGCCAAAAACCTACATTCTTGTAGGTAAATCACAAGCAGAATTAGAATGAGATCTTCTTTGTATAAAAAACAGAGAAGATGTTTACAGTAGAAGAAACTACTGACATTACATTCATAAGCTGCTTTATGGGCAGCTCTCTGTCATGGAATACTACTGTAATTTATCTTAATTAATTTGGACCTTAAAACGTACAGATGTCACTTCAAATCTGAAGCAAATATTTAAATTAGACCTTGCACTTTAAAGAAAACCTTAGAATATTAAATGTAATAAGCATCCAGCTCAGTTACACAAGAATACAGCTTATACTTCTGCTCCAATACCAACTGTCTGCTCTGTCCTCTCGCTTCTTCCCTGCTGGACACACACAAAGTGGTAACGTACTGCTGAAAGTTTTTCCTCCCTGCTGGGAAGTGCAAAAAGCTAGTGTTGATCACACACACACCTGCTTTTATTTATATTATATATAAAACAGAGAAAAGTGGGAAAAAAAATCACAGCAAACTTCATACCCTTTCTCTCCAAGGTCAGCAGAAGGTACTTTGGTAACATTTCCTTCTGCCCGCTAGGAAGGGTTAACAGTCTCTGTTTAAAGTGAAGCTTTAAGGAAGCGAATCCACATATCAATAGTTCCATATCAAAAAGTTGGTAGAGGCCAGTTATAATCATCATAAACTTGCATTTTGGTTCACTGCAGGATTTAGATGACATACATTCATCACTGAAGCTATCAGCAACCACACTGATCTCAAAAAAAAAAAGTTAAACAGTTTCTCTGCTTGTATAAGTCCATGACTGAAACAACTCAGCTAAAAGACCTTGGTCATTGCCTGGTAGTTAAAAAACAAAACAGAACAACAACAAAACAGACCTCTACTATTGCAGTCTTCTCTTTCAGTTGTCCTGGCCTCTAAGGGAAAAGTCTGTGGATATTAACAGTGCACTGGGAGTATACACAAAGCATCTCTGAATTGATAAAAACAGGAATTTTAAAATACCTGTGCCTAACACTTGTTCATAATACTATTATTAGATAACTATAAGTCACAAGAGTTGTCAGATTGGAGAGCTCTGTCTCACCATTTAGTTGTTGATTATGGTTTTCTGGTCACTTCATAAACGTTGACTTAAATACCAACTTTCAATAACAAAAACATTTTTCCTTAGGCAACATAGGGAAGAAGTTATATAATGCATTATGCACAATATGTATGCACACATTAGGTACCCACAGTTGTTGTGCATGTGTTTGGCATGTTCCAGCCCATATTTTCAAATCAACTTGGAAGTCTTAAATTATTGCACCTCTGCATGAGTTTCATGCTACAGTGCATTATTTTTTCATCTGTTATTAACAAACCATGGTGTAACCCCCCAGTGCAAGAGAATCCTACTGGGTTGACAGCTTGAGTTACAGTCAAAAAAATAATATCAAAATTAGCTTCCACAGACGTGGATGAAAACTGGCTACCAGACTGCCCTAATAATGGAAAGAACACCAGGCTAGGCTCAGGTGACAGGAACTTACTCCACAGTTTGTGCAATCTGAACACTCTGTGACTTCATGCAAGCTATTTCACCTCCGGTAACTCAGTTTCTCCACCTGTTGCATGGTGACTACAATACTGGAAGTGCTCATACAAAGCTTAGATCTCCTGGTGAGAAGCTCAACGTAGCAGAGTAGCTTTTTCTTTTTTTAATTTGCTGTTACTCAAGTGGTTTACGGTTTCTACTGCAAGTGTAACACAATTCCAAGAAATTGCTATGAAGGTAAAATAGTTAAGGAAATGTATCTTGCAGAGAAGCACCATTTCACCTAGAAAAGGTCAAAAACTCAATGCAAGTAAAGTCATCGAACATAGACTGAAAGCAAAACTTGAACCAGAACAGGGATCTCATGTGACAGCAGGGGAAAAAAGAGGCTTCTTATGTATTTTGTATGAGAAATGGAAAAAAATCCAAACAATCTATTATAGATAATCCTCAGTTATTTGCCATTAAAGCTAAAGATTAACCATATAATGAACAAATGGAGTCTCAGTAGTGCGAGCCCAGAGCTATGTGACTATCTAGGTTCCATGAAGTGCTCAGCTTTGGAGGCTGGTCATTTTTGGACTGTACAGACCTAGACTTCATTAAACCTGAGCTGGACTAGAAGGCATGAAGGTTAGATCCTCTGTTTTTGCTTTCTGATTTTTAGAAGTATAGCGAACAAATGTGTATAATTCAACTACAGCCACTGCTGAGCTGGAGTTACTGAAGTAACCCAGACTGACCTCTCTAGCGCTACCCAAGTACATCCAAACCAAGCTACCACGTAAGGGAAGATTGCTTAACAAATCACACCACCACACAAAGCCCCAGAATGAGCTTTCTAACTTTATGCTGCACGTACATAGCGAGCTCCCTGAAACTCCACCGTAGGAACGGCAGACACACCACTGCTCTGGAGCACTTCCTCCCCACCGAGCCATCACCATGCGGTTTTTCTATCATTCAAGGTATCCAAACTACCTGTCCTTTCCCACCACCCTAGATGTTGTCTCACCCCAGACGAGGGGAAATAATTGCAGCTTCTACAGATCTTTTCCTTACTTCCTAACAGCCGCTCACTGACAGCGCTCCTCTCAGGAGAAGCTTCTTACAAGCGCGCTCCCTGTTTTGAGGCGGGCAGCTCGTCTTGGACTCACGGGGGGGGGGGTGGTGGGTGGAGATCAATACAAACGCGTAGGACTTCTCAGCTCACCTAGTACCCTTTCAGCTATATATAGCTTTCAAATACGTTGGCATAACAACTAAAAAAGAAAAGAAAGGAAACCAAGCGTCTCCGCCGGTCGCTGTTGTTCTCCGGGCCTTCCAGGCCCTACCGGAAGCAAGCAGCCCTCTGGGTGCTGACATCCGCGCACTCCCGGGGCCGCCAGCTGTTTACAGCCTCGCTCCACCGCCCAACTCGGTTCCCACCCCGCCCGGGCCTGCCGCTGACGGCCCCTTTCCCCCCGCAGCCCGCCTCGCCCCCCGAGCACGCCCGCGGACCCCTTCCCCTTCTCACCGCCACCCCCCTGCGGGCCGCCCCCTGCCCCTACCCATGACCAACCCCCGCCGAGGCGGCGGCGCCGCGCGGCTGCTGCCGGAGCCCGAGCGGGGCCTGCTGCGCTGCCCGGGGCCGTGAGTCCGAGGCCCGGCTCGGCCTCGCTACCGCACCGCGGCCCCCCCGGGCGCCGCCTGCCAAGGCCCGGCCTCCCCCCCCTCCCTTCGCGGGCCATCCCCCGGTCCGCAGAGCCCCCCCCGGGCCGCCGATGCCGGCCTTGGCGCGGGGGCGGCCCCGCCGGGCCCTCACCTGGGCGCGGGGCCGGGCCGGGCCGCGGTGAATCAGCCGGATCTCATTCAAACCCCGGCCGCCCAGGCCTCCCGCCGAGCGCTTCCCGGTTCAAAGGGCACGCGGCGGGGCCTTCCGGGCCCGGAACCGGGCGGGCGGGTAAGGGAAGGAAGGGGAGGCGGTTACCATGGCAACGCGGCCCGCCTGGCAACGGCGCGTGCCGCCGGCGGGGCCGCGCTCGGTGCACGTGCCCACGAGCGGGTGCGGCCGTTAGGGCCGTTAGGGCCGTGCCGCCGGCTCGCGGCCCCGGCCGTCAGCCTGCTGAGGGAGGCGGAGCGAGCAGCGCGGCCGCTCCCCGGGCCGTGGCGGGCCGTAGGCGTGAGGGCGAGCTGCGGGGCGGCGAGGGAGGGCCCGGAGGGCCCCTCAGGCAGCGGGGAGCCGCAGTGGCACCTGTGGTGCTCGTGCTCCCACACGCCCCCGCCCGTCACAAGGGCACCTGGAGCTCGTGGGAGCAGGGGCCGTCAGAAGGACGCGGCCTTTAAGTGGCGCTGACTGGAATCTGGTCTGAAACTGACTGGAATCTGGTCTGAAACTGACTGGAATCTCGTCTGAAACTGTCTGGAATCTAGTCTGAAACCGACTGGAATCTGGTCTGAGGCGCTGAAACCGCTTTGTCGTGAAGTCCCGCACCTTCAGTTTGGCCGTAGTGCAGGGTCAAGTTGTGGCTACATGACCCCTGTGCCTCATAACTACACAATATGATGGCTGAGGAACCAAAGGGTGTGTCATCAAGTCGGTAAAAGAATGATGAGTTGGAACAGTAGTACCATATGTAATCGCCTCAAAAGTGGTGTTATAGGAATTAAGAGGATTTAGAAAAGAGCAATATGCTGGTCATACATATGAAACATCACAGCAGCAGAAATGGGAAAGAGTGGTAATTTTTACCACGCAAAGAAGACAAATAAGACATAAGATAAAAGCATGCATAATGATGAATAATGCAGAGAAAGCCAACTGGATTTTTCTATTACCCTTATATTACACAGGAACAAAAAAAAATTAAAAATATGAGAACGTGAGGCTGAGGAAATAATTTTTCAGACACTATGTGACTGTTCTGGAACTGAGTGCCTCAGGAACTTTTTATGGCTGAAACAATACAAGTGCAGATATATATCTAGTTACCAAAATATTACAAATATTTTAGAAGGCTTAACAGCTTAAGAAAGCTTAAGAAGGCTTTAACAGCTTAAGAACCTAAAAAGCAACATTTTAGGTTTCCATAATGAATGTCCAAGAACAGCATTACGGTTTGGTTTTGAGAGCTCCTTCAAGGACTGAGAATGTGAAATTAGAAGATGATCGGCACCTATGCTCACAAACAACTAGCTAAAGTAAGTAAAAATGCATTGTGTTGTAAATTGCACTGACATATCCGTAGCCACATACAATCACCCCTTCCATGACACTTTAGCAATCGTGGAAGTCTTAGGTTTTTTATACTGTGATGAGTAAAATGAATCAAAAAAGAGGGAAACTCAATTAACATGATACATACTGCCTTTTAAGAGGGGTAATCCTTCTGAAAAACTATATTCCCATAATTGTCTCCCCCGTGCCTTTTCAGATCTTTACTAGGCTGAGAGAATTACTAGAGCTAATTCTCAGAAGATTCTTAAAATGCTAAAGGATTGAAATTTAGTTTATATGATGACTGTCATTTCTATTTCATGTTATTAAGGCAAAACCTATTAGTGCATTTTATCACTGCAACAACAGCTAAATTATTCAGGAAAAAAAAAAGTGTGTGTATATCAGTGTATGTTTCTCTCATACAAAAGAAAATTTGAACCCTGTTTCAAAGTGGCAGTTACATTCTTTCTTATTTAACCTTGCTAAACTTGCGCTGTGATAGTCTTGTCATTAATATTGTGAGACATTTGAGTATTTTAATGTTCTCTGTTCTAAAAAATACATTAATAAGGTAAAGTATGAATTAATAGAACTGAAATGCATTATACATTTTCTTAATTTGTACTGTGTTTTTGAGAGTAATCCTTTTATTCCTCTCTGTTCACTGGAATTCTGACACCTTAGTGAGGAATGCTCATTACATTTTGATTTTTACTCTGCAGTCTTGTGTCTTTTTGGAACTCAGCAGTTCTGGAGAAAAAAAAAAACCTACAAAAATCTTTATGA
The DNA here is from genome assembly GCF_009769625.2 of Cygnus olor. Taxonomy (NCBI): domain Eukaryota; kingdom Metazoa; phylum Chordata; class Aves; order Anseriformes; family Anatidae; genus Cygnus; species Cygnus olor. The sequence continues at coordinate 22,927,419 of NC_049174.1, forward strand.
AAATGTAGCATTCTCACAAGTTAATGTGTATGACAAGAAAGAGCAACATAGGTAGATTTTTGTAATTTACCTGTATCCACTGACTTTAACGAGCTATGTCATTTAAAACCATCTGAAGATTTGGGCCTTCTTCTAAATACAAAGTGAAACAGACTTTCATTGTTATTCCTAATTACATTTCAAGTCATACTATTGACTTTTTTAATATATACATTTATTGAAATTTTATAAATAATATAGTTACAGAAGAAGAAAAAAAAGAAAATAGGAGAAATATTTACATTAGAAAATATAGTGAATTAATTGGATACATAGAGCAAGTATCATAGTTGGTACTTACGACAGATGGTATTTTATATTTTGATATAAAAAAGATATATTCTTAATCGTATATGTCAAAGAAAAGAGACCATATGTTGTTAAACACTTCCAAATTGTTATTTAATCTGAAGGGCACTCTCTTGCACGCTACTGAATCCCTCATTGTTTTCATCTAACCAGCACTAATCCATAGAAGATTTTTATTTATTATTTTGATGTAATTAAGCACTGAATTAAAATGTTTAAGATTTGTTCTTTTTTTTTTTATTACTTGCATGGCTGTTGAAAATGATGAAAACTTATTTTGATTGAACCCTTACATTCTTCCAGTTTTCTTCATATTGAATTATCCTTGTTTGTAGCAAAGTGATCAACAGGAATCAGGCTTGCTAAGAGATCAAACTATTTTTTCCTAACTTCCTGTTTAGCTGAAATGTGATTTTCCCCCAAGTCTGTTTATGATTTAGTTAAAGCAGCAATAATCATAATTAATGAGCTTAATTTTACAGATCTGAGTGATGAAATTGAAGAGTTGTCTACAGAACGTGAGGAATACATTGAGAGATTGGCCACCGTTTTCCTGCAAATCATGTACATAAACAAACAGAACGCTATTTGTGCTAGGACAGGAGGAAGTGTCCAGGTCTTTATTAGGATAATATATATATTAAAAAAAAAAAAAAAAAGAAATTTTGTAAGTCTGGGATTAGAATACAATGTGTACGGTAGGATCAGATGGCGTGTTAGAGTTGTGGACAACCACATCTACATTTAAGCATACAAACCAGCCCAGGGAATGCATGTACACTGGGGCGTACAAGAGCTGACTTCATCCTTGTAGGGGAATAACAGAGTCAGAAGCAGCACACTTGTCTGGTTGGTTTGTTTGTTTGTTTAGCTTTGAACTATGTTTGGTAGTCAAACATTGAAAAAATAATAGAGGAATGGTAGTTTTTTTTAACTGCAGCCTTTTACCCTGGACTGAAGCTCTGTACATAAGGATTTGGCAGACCTGTATACAGGGAAATGGTTTCTTCTGTCATACTTGGCGAGCACTCAAAATGGTTAGAAGTGCTTAGGATGACCTCTGTGACATCCACAACAGCTTGTGAAATGCCTGCACAATTCTTTGCTGCATACAGACTAATAAGTGGCCTTGTCACAATGAATAAAATTTTGCAAGAATATGGATTAAAGACAGTAAATAAGAGTGAGATTACTTTTTTCAGCATTCTCAACATTTCACAATCAGCTGCAGAAGGCTGTTAGAGGTTTGAAAGAGGCTTCATTAATCATGAAGCATATGATTAATGAAAACCTGCAAACAAAACTATTTTCATCTCTCCCAGAACATAGACCTGCCCATTAAATCATGACAAGTATAAACCCAGCATCATTTGGGGTGAGAAGAATGGTAGCAAGATATTTGGATATAATCCATCCCAGTTTAGAAGGTAAAGAATATTAAGAAAGCAAACATTTCCTACTGTGTGCCATAACTCCCCCCCAAAAAATGAAGCCAAAAGGTGCTGTTTATATTGAAAGTTTCAGTATTCAGCAGTCAATACATACTTCATATACAGTCCTACAGGAAACTGGACTTTTGTCTTTTTATGTCTATTTAAAGTGATGGCTGAGTTGTGAGAACTATCTACAAACCATCTGGAGAAGATAAGGCCAAGAAAAAATCAGTCTTGCTGGAAATGCTTGTGTTGGGGGTGTCTATGGAAAATTTTTATGAGGCAACAGAGAAGTGGGTTTGTGTCCCTGGCAATTGCAAAGGTGCTACTCTGTGAGAGACAGATTATTTAAATAACTGTGTAGAAGACTGTAAATTGAAGACTGAAAATCAAGAGAAAGGTGGTATGTAAAGTGGACATACTGTGTTGTTTTTTTTTCTGGATTGCTGTGGGATGGAACAATGTTCAACCCATTTCTTATTTTTTTCTTTATGTAGTGGGAGTTTTTCCACTTGTTTGTGACACAATAAAAATACATTTTACATTTCCTTTAGTACTTAAGACATTCTTGTAGTTGAACTGAAACATTCCTTTACAAAATGCTATGTAACTGGCACAATGCTTTTTACCAGTCGCAGGTAGCAAGAGCTCAGAAATTGACTATTTCTGTCACTTCGGTGGCTATGTCTGTGTTAGGAAGTAGCACAGACTGGTAGGAACAAATTGGAAGGCCTAAACAGGCAACACAATGTTTTTGTCAGATCCTCCCCTCCCCCCACTCCCCCCTCCCCCTAAGTGTGTTAGGCATGTTCCTGCTCTGCAGTTTGTCATATGAAAGAATTCAGTTCCAGTGTGCTAAGAGCATGGGGCAAACCAAAGCCCCCAAGCGGGGATAACAGAGAGTTTTGCTTTAAAAGCATGCTCCTCGTCTAAACTTAAATATGCATCAACTAGATGCATGTCATCTTTTTCTTTTTTTTTTTCTGTTTTTTTTTTTTCTTTGTGGCAAAACTTAACCCACAGTATGAAAAGAAAACGTCAGAAAGCTGGAGGAGAGTAAAATGAGATTGAAGAAGGTGAGGTCCTCCACATTACTACTCATGGCATGCCCAAAGCACTGCGTATATACAATATGTTCTATGGAGAGCCTGAGGGACCTGTAAACTGCTAGATAAAACCCATTCAGTGAATATTTTGATCCTCACAAGAATGTCACTTGGGAAAGGCACATTTTTTACAAGGAACCAGCTGCCAGATGAGACCATTGACCATTGTTAAGATCTTTAAAATAAAGCCAAGTAATGTGAATTGGAGCAGTTAACAGATGGATGAATTACTTGTGATATAAGTGATAACCAAGTCAAAGCAAGGTGAGAAAAGGACTTGACATTGCAAAGAACAGCGGATATTTGCAGGGCTAGTAAAGACTGCTTCCCAAATAAAAGTGTTAGCTAGTGGTGAAGGAACCGGAGTGCATCTAATTAAAAATGCATACCAAAGCATAAAGAGAAAATACAAGGGTAAACAAATGGCAGAGACCAGACTTGTTTTCAATAAATGTAAAATCAATCACAACATGGTGAAAAGGTCCCGCACAAGAGGTTCAGTGTCCTGTATACAATGAAAGCAGCCATTTTGCAGAAAATAGATTGCTCTCAACTCAACTTGTGAAGATACGCTACAGAAAAGCTGTTCAAGATTGTGCTGCTGGAAAACATAACAATGGTGACACCAGTGAAAGTAGCTATAATGCTTTATTAAAGGGATAGTACGGATGGTGCTGTTCTATAAAAATAGATTTTCTGCTCAGCCAGAACTTTTTCCTTTCAAACTGCATCACAAACACAGATGCAATTTATAGATTTTGGAAATTATCTGATGACACAAAAGTAATAAAGAATTTTTACGTAGATTGACTCCACAGTGCTCTCTATAAATTAATTAAATCTGTGGAGATTGCACTAATAATCACAGTGGTGTAGCAGAGAATAAGGTAGTTGCAGAGTCTTGATGCCTGTACAGAATAAGGTTCTGTTTGTTGTTTGTGATTTACGTTGTTACTTAGGAAGTGAATGAACACGTGTTTCTATTTAAATATTAATTGGGTCAAAATAATGTATCTAACTTATACATGAAACTCTTGATTCCCTAATAGTTTTAATCTTCAGAGTTATGCAAGTTATTGATGAGATGATGTTAATCTTTTCTCTTTAGGATGGTTTCAGTTAACTTGCAGTACACAGAGATATACCCGATGGCATTTTTCCTCATTCGTTGCCCTGGCTCTTTTTTCTTTGTCCTCTTTACGGGACTCTGTGTGGGTCCTCTTTATTGTGTTTGGAAATTTTCTGAGAAAATGAAAATTATGAATAGCTAGCTAGATAAATACCAGTATTTTTCCTTCTTATTTCATTTAGAAAATAGTCATTTTATTGATTAAATGTATACATCACACCTCAGCCAGTTCAGCTTTTTGTAGTATGAGTCACTGGCAGAAGGAAAAAGTAAATAACACAATTGTTTCTTGACTAAGCACAATTTGTACTGTTGTCATCATGTCTTTGATGTGTCAATCATAATAAATACACTAGAAGTATGTAGAAGGGTCTTGCTGCATTCTTTCTTGTCATACCTGAATTGGCAGAAATAAGGTTTTTCAGGATTTTATTTTGCTGAATAGGCAAACTCCTTACAAGCATTGTTAGAAATGTAATTTGGATAGGCAGATTATTTTACAACTGACAATAAACTATTCAGGTAAGGCAAGATGTTTATTTTAGTTATACTGGCTGTCTGCCATAAATAAATACAGTAGCAATTATCTCATCTCACTAGCTATCTTGATTCCGTTGATTAAAGGCTATAAACTGACTTTAATTATAAGTTGTAACAGTTGGTATTTGGAGACCTAAATATTTGGGACCATGTGGTGGAATTTTGAATCTCCATTGTAGAAATGATCTGAAGAAACTCTCTTACTACTGCCTAGATTTCTAATTTTGACCCTTTTTTTTCTTTCTTTTTTAATTCATATGCGTCCAGATTTTCTTCTGCTTTTAGGAAGCACTTTTTTTGTTTGTTTGTTTGTTTTACTTTTTTTTTTTTTTTTTTTTTAGATTGAATTACTAAACACATTTTTGTAATATCTTATTCCAGGTCTGGAGCGCAGTCCAAGCACCAATTGAACCTAAGCCTTTTCTCTCCAAAGGTAGGACATGGAATTTTTTATCTATTTCAGATATTTATTGCTAAGATAAACAAACTGTAAGATATTTTTATGCTCTGCAAAGAAGGTAGATGCAAATATTATATTTGTACATAGTAAATTTTTATACAAAGATTTGCATAGCTGTCTTTTGGTTTCCTAAGGACTAATGATACAACTCTCAGTATCAGGTATTTCCAGCATCTTTGATCTGTTTGGTGAATAGTTTATGTTGAAAAAAAATTAATTTAAATTCAATTTAAATTGTATTTTATTTCAAATTTAGTTATTCTGGTAAACAGAGTAAACAGGACTCCCTTGTTTATTCTTTCTGTTGAGGTGTTAACCATGACAGTACTGCCTAGATTATTTTATTTTGTTTAACTGATAAAAGTGAGACTAAATCCAGATAAGTGCAATATCACACAGATAAGCAGAATGTTTGTAGTGAAAGTAAATATGAAAGCTTTGTTCTAATTAAATAAAGATACTGAAACCAAATCATTAAATACAATTAATTTTAAATACAATTAATATTTAACATTAATTATGTTAAATATATTTTTGAGACTTTTTAAGACAACGTATTTGAATTAACATTGTACGAAAATGTCTTAAATTTTGTTGCGACTACCAACTTGTCTATCTGCCTGATTAAACCAATGTAATTCATGGAGTAGCCCAGAGAACTTCATGGTTAGCTGTAAAGGACTAGTTATTGAAGTTCAAGAAAAGACTTCTGTATCTCCTGTCTGGTTTTGTTAATATTCAAATTGGTTTGATACTCACCAAAACCTTAAAATACGTCTTTGGCTCTTGTTTTAGTTCAGCAAACTATTTATATCAGTTTAAGGCAGAACCTTTTAACCTGTTTTGACTTGTGGAGTCTTGAAAAAAATGCAGTGGACTCCTTGATATATGTTGTTGCTTGACTGACATATTGGTACTGACATCTATGAACTTACTGTTCTTAATTGCCTTATACAGACTGCTTTAGAAGTCCTATCTAAGAATTAGTCTTACAGGCACTTCTATGCTTAGCCTGCAGATCGCAAATTTGGATCAGTGATTTTAAAATGCTTTGGAGTCTTTGAGTAGTTTTCATGTACAGGTCATGAAATTGCAATGTTCAGAGTAATTGATATATAGCATGATAATCCATATGGCCTGTGTGCAACAGGGAATTTTGGTGGTATAAATGCAATTGTTAGTCTGAAAAATATTTTCCTTACAGTAATTATACTCCTTAGAAACTGCCCTATGGCATCAGAGCATTATAATTGTATTTTTGTGTATTTTAGGAACTTTGGGGTTTTGAGTAGTGTTTGTGTATTTAAAATTCCTGCTGCTTTGGCCTTTTTTAGTACCCTTCTCAGCATTTTTCCAACAAACTAATATAATTATTTGCTCCTTTTATTTTAGTTTTATATTCAGTAATGAGAAGTTTCCCTTCTCCACACGACGAGGACATAGAAATAAATTAAATGACAGATTTCCAAGTTACCTGAAAAATAAATTCAAGCAAGAGCAATAATCTCATCTAGCTAACAATTACCCTTTGTGTTCAATACCCTTCTCTCACTGTTTTCAGCAATTGTGGATAGCCTCTAAATAATCACCATTCCATTGTCGCATGTTTCTTTATGGGCACAGATGCTTACAGCTTCTATTGACTGGCTGTAAATAACATCATTTTTAATTAGAAATGCACTGATGTAAAATTACCTGCTCATCTTAGCTCCATCTTTCAGGTAACTGGAGCTGCTAATTACTTTCAAAAAACCAGGTCAAATGCTCACTATCTGAATTCATTAACTCAGCAAAATATGGCTATCTCTGTGAAAAATAGGGAAACTTTACAAATATTTTTAGAGGTCAAATTTTGCTCTCTACTATACCTATTGACTTTGTTTGTTCCTGGTAATCTAGGGTTTTATGATAGAAGTAATACAGAAATATCTGTTATTCTTCAAATGAGTGGTTGTTAAATTAGCTTAAATTAGCTCTTTTTTTTTTTTTTTTTTATATGAAAGACACCAAAATGTATTCTTAATGGTACAAGAAATGTCAAAGCCAGCTCATTCAGATTTTCTCCATACATTCTTTTGGGTTTGTTTCTCAAGTGTGTAAGAGAAAAATGATCCCTAGTACCAACCATCACATGTAAACTACCAAAAAATCTTTTTAAACAATTATCAAAGTTGGGTATAGAGACCAAGTCTTCTGACCCTCTGAAAGAGAGACATTTTTAAATAAATGTTTTCAAGTTTCAATTATTGAAAAAGCTATTTGAAGCTGTCATAAGTTTGCATCTAGCTGACAGTAAGCATGTTGTCCAATCTAGATCTATATGTTATGTAAAACATATTGTTATATACACAAATACTTAAGTAACAAAGAATTTTTTAAATGCAAACTGTCTTTACTGTCTTGAAAGATAAGATTAGACTGCCTGCCGTGTGAGAACTAATCATGCTTCCAATTATTTGAAAGTACCCTTGATATTGCAGTTAGTTTTCAAACAGCCGCTAGATGTATAGTTGGTGAGCTATTTACAATATTAATGTGTTTTAGGTCATTTGGTTTGGATAGTAGTTCTTTCAGCTCTTCCTGATCTCTTCCAGCTCTTTCTTTCATTTCCTGAACATTTGTTAAGTTTTCTTCATTGCTTACCAGTAAAATTCTAGCTAATCTTGATACTAATTTTAAATTAGTTCCAGATATGTATGTATATTTATATATAAGACTGATGTGGATTATATCAATGTCATGAAAGAGGTAGAATTAGGTTTTTCTTGTTTATGCTATAATATAGGTAAGTTTTGTTCCCTGTTGCTTCTAGAATTATATTTTACTATACAAATTGGAAAAAAAACTAATAATACCAAGTCTTTCTTATGACAGAGGAAACAGCTATCTCTCACATATTTTGAATGAAGTGGTATTTTTAAGGAGGAAGAATCCACTCTGCCTAAATTTGGGCATACAGCATCTATTGCCTTTTGAGGTATTTGTCATTTTGCCAGTTGAATAAGAAGGGTGTTGGGCTTTTTCTTCTTTTCTTTTTTTTACTTTTTTTTTCTTTTTTTTTTTCTGTAGAAGAAGCTAGGAATGCTAAACATGCTATTTCATGAGGCTTACTAAAGAATGCTGGTTTTATTTAATTTTACAGTGACTGATGCCAGTAGGAGGGGAAGGCATGTATTATTATGTAGCGTTGCATAAATTTATTTCATCTTTGCATAGAGTATATATTTATATTTCTTTAAAAAAAATGGCTGATAGGTCGTCAAACACAGGGAAATACTGTGAATGTACTGTCATTCCCTTGTAAGAATTACAAACATATTCTATATGACTCAAGCCATCCTGTCATAAACTCTTCTAAAATGTCCACAGACTAAGACCAGTATTTGGCTATATATTGGCTATATTTATTCTATATTGGTCTTTAAAGCTCAGAAATTACAGAGTGACATCAGCTCAGTTGACAGTCCTTTTATTTCAGACCAGAACCGCCACTACCTTTAAGAACAGCTTATAGCAGAGGTCTTGACTACAAATGGTCATCAAAACTCAATGGTATTCTGTATAATAGCTGAATGATAAATTCTCCTTTACTTAATTCTTTACTTAATTCATGATATGGCATTCAATGAGAACCCCAATACTATGATCTACTAACAGCAAGAAGATCTTTTTGGATACAATATTTTACATTTTGTACATTAAACTATCACAGGTAATGGCTATTGAACAGCTGTATCTCAGACAGACAAAAGAATTCCTCTGTAGTGTAGTATGTAAAAAGAGTGATGAAGTTAATAGTTGATTCAGATGAAAAAAGTTAGATTGCAAGATCATTATTATTTATTACCATTGATATTAAATATCTATCCAAGTTGCATGCATTTATTCTGCAAATGTTGGTGGAAAATAAGGCCATGCATATTCCTACAACAAAGCTGTTCATTGTATAATTTAGTTTTCAGCTGAGTCTGAACTTACTGCAGGTGAAAATAAGATGATCCAGATCTGTCAGCACTGATATACATGTAGGTGGTTCCATTATTATAATTTGTGAAATGCTCACAAGCTGTCTTTGTGAGGGTGCTTATATAGAGTAATGTATTAAAAAGAAGCAAGATGTTCTACCTTATGATGGCATTGCAGTTGTGCAGTTTGTGTAAAGCAATCAAATGTTTCTAAAATACATATGGAAAGTTTTTTGAGCAGGAAAATTGAGTGTTGTTATTGTGTGATTTTGTGTGTAAGGTAATATTGCATACTTTAAGAAGGAATTTCCTGCTTTTTATGTGACAGATATGCCTCAACTAAATGGGAACGGTAAGTATTTATCAAGTGGATGCTCTTTTCATGAGCTATGAGTTACTATAAGAATAACACTGTTGTTCTTACGTGGAATGTTAGTGTTGCAGAACTGTCCCTCTTTCCTGAATATAGAGTTGTTGTGCTAGTATCAGTAGGTCTTCTGGACTCTTTTTCACTGTTTCAAGAAGACCACTCAGCTTCTTCCAATCTTTTCTTAAATTATATTTGTAGCTCTTGTTTAAATTAAATTTTCAGTGATGAGCATGAACAGTAGGTTTAATATTTGTTAGAAACATTCTGCAACTCTGATTAAAATAAATGGTCAAACAAAATAAAACACATACTTCAAATATCTACCTTTGATAAGCTTATTTAAAAAAAAAAAAAAAAGCTTTTAATTATAATATGACAATATAACCAGATGCAATCCATTACTTTACAAGCTGAATTTCAGTTTCCCCCTCACCCCTTCCCTTCATTCCCCTCTCTGTTATAGTAGTAAAACAAAGTTTATATGAAGAGGTCATTCATTTTATTAAGACTGGCTAATATACCCAGAAAATAAAGGACAAGGTATTGGACTCATGGTCTCTTCATTGAGTCATTCTGTCTCATTTACTTTCAGCAAAGCAAAAAGAAACAAAATGTTTCTGAAATTACAAGGATTTAAGCTTGCACCCTTGTAACTGCATGGATATGCCATTTTGGAGCTCTGCTTGGGGTGTTTGGTCCACATGTGAATCCATGCTTGGGTTTGAATACAGAAACTAGCCAGCTACATAAGCCCGTAAATTCGTTATGAAAATAGGATGAGTTCTTAGTCACCTAAAATGTGACAATCCCATGAGTGCTTAACAATATTCAATACTTTAGTCGCATGATTACAGATGCCTTTGGGTGAAAAGGGCTTTCCTAATCTGTAATAAGTTGCTTGATGAGCACCTAAACGAGCAAGAAATTCTTCATTATGTGAAATTAAAGGCAAAGTATATATGACCTATCCTTGAAAACAAAATTCCTGCACTGAAGTGTAATTGACAATGTAAAAAAAATAAAGTATTGATAAACAGCTTCTAATTCTGTCACTATTTTTTATCTACCTGAAATGTGAATATTGGATCCATCAAAGTTTCACATAAATAGCAGCTCTGCTTTTCTCCTTTTTAGTTCTGGCCAGTGTGCCATTTTTGAAATATTCAAACAAAGAAACCACAAACCGCTAGTCACACCACAATACCAGCTTGTGTTTACATTTTCAGCTCTCCAGATCATGATCCTATTGAGCGCACATAGAGCGAGTGCGTGTACACGCGCCCATCCACCATCAGGAGAAACGAAACTGTAAACACAAGCTGGTATTTTGGTGGGGGCACACTAATATGGCGGTTGGTGGGGTCGGAAGGTGGAGGGTGAATTATGGATCCAGAATTTCCTTGTATTTTTCTCTTTAAGTCAGGCTGCTTGCACAGTAACTGCTTTTCAAACTGAAATGTTCAGTTGTTTTAGAACAGTAGGGCCTAGATTTGTTAATTTTAAACTGTAAATTCAGACTTGAATGGAGATGGATGAAAGCACTGATACTTGACTTACTTAAACTAGGCAATGAAATACAAACTATACTATGGGACATTCTGCTTGCATGAGTGTGTGGTCGGCAGGAATGTTCTCACAGTCTTTACCATTTTTGGATTCTTTGGCGAACTGACTAGCAAATCATCTCGTTTAGTATTAAACCAAACGCTAAAGAAATAATAAAAAAATAATAATATGGTGAGAGAAAAATGGCTCTCTTTAAACTTGTAGAATCTGAGATTTATATTTGAATGTTAACTATTCAGGTACGAAACACCTGATGGGCAGACTGAAGAGATGAGATGTATTTAATTAGGTATCTCTAAGATCTTCTCAATGTCATCTCTTGCTTAATTTAAATATGTCTGCAAGTCTCTAGTCTTTCTTTTTTTCCTTAATCAATGAAATTGTATTCTTGAACTAAAGTTAGAGTGCCTGAACAAAGCTTTTATCAGGAGAAAACTTGGTTTTGCTGCTTACAGGTAAGATGTTGCCATGAATCTTTATGGGAATCTCATCATGAATATCCTTTTCCTACTGTATGACATTAATAAGGTCTTCTTCTGGCCATTTGTAACCATTTTATCCTGCCTTCTCCAAGAAGGAGGAGAAAGAGCAATATTGCAGAAAGAATATTGCTGCTTTGAGAGGACACAACGTTTTAATGCATAGTAAAGCCATGGCTTTAAGAAACAAAACAGAGATATGTGACAAAAGGAAGGCTGTTGTCTTCAGAAGGAAAATAGTTTCCCTCCAAAATCTAACTAGTCTGGTAGCTTCTCCTATCCTGAGAGCAGCATGGCCTAATTTTCAGTCCTGCAATCATATTGCCATGTTGTGTTAACAACGGCATTTCTGAGCTCACTCGTCTAAAAGCTACATGCCATTCTTAATTCCTTAGTATATATTTTAAAGGACTATGAAAGAAATCAGATTATACATAGTAAAACAGCTACTTTTAAAACTAATTTAAAAAATCAAAAATACTAAAATGTAACCAATCTTTTCCTCAAAAACAGTAAACACGTATTATTATTGACAAGTTTGATTACCTAGCACATAATGCCTGTATTTAAGTTTTTATTTTTTTTATTTTTTTTAACTTTTATATGTTAAAGGTAGCACAGAACTCAAAAAAATCATAGGCTTTGTTGTAAACTCTCTATACATAACATCTTAGTTCCTAGTACATGTCTGATTAAATGGAGTGAAGAAGGCTATTTACCTGCTCTTAAAGGACTTGTGAAATTCGGCAGGTGTGTATTTTGAATATTTGGGATTACTAACAAGAAGAGATTAAATATAGTAAAAGCTTATCTTTATAATTATAGTGATCCTTTTGGACCACTAATATTCAGATAATTCAGCAACTAGGTCTGAAAAGGACCACAAGGCTTTAAAAAAAATTAAGAACAGCCTGGTTAGCGTAATTAAGTATAAAACAAAGATATTATCATCTACATCTTTAGATAGTCAGTAGATTTTACCAGAGAGATTACAGAGAGTGCCCCAAACAGATACATTTTTCTTCTTATTACTGTCGTATTTGTGCTGCTAAATCACTGAGTTTTTACAGTAATCTTTAAGTTATTTCTGGGAAAGTCATGTTTGACTTGGTTTAGCAGAAGCTGAGATTCTCAATATAATCCATCACATGTTACTGGGAAATTGTGAGAGTTAGCAAACTACTGAAAGCTTAGTGAAATAAAACTGTTGTAGAATGAATTGGTTTAGGGGCATGGGAGGTCCCATTTCACACTCTTATCTAAATAAATGTCTGATAATATTTTGTTTTAGCAAGTTTCTCTTTTTTTTTTTTTAATTTTATTTTTATTTAGATCTTCTCACTCTGTTAGGAAACAAATGTGCCTCATTTTAGGGATGATTTCAGCATTCTATCCATCAAGACTTGTTACTTATTTCTCTGGACCTTTCATCTCATTCTGATCTCTCTATTAATGGTCAAGGATCCCACTGAACAGCAGGAAGGAGCTAACCTTTTGAAGAATTACCTAGCCTAAAGACAGAAAGTTGCTGCTCTGGTAGGGCAGAGGAATAGCGATCCACCTAGCAAACCATCAGTACTACAAGGAGATGGAGTTGTAAGAGAGACCTGTTCAGGGCTTTTCCCAGACCTTAAGAAAAAAAGTAGTTAGCAAGAAATGATGACCACAAATCTTATTAATGTTTTTGCTGTATGTGTGTTTTCTACTAGTAGCTTTAAAGTGCCATTTTTCTATGAGATCTTGTCCATCCAAACCATAATCTTTTCATATGTGGCTTCAGAATTGTTTTCTTATATGTTTCTCATGGAGTTATTATAGTATCATACAAATGAATGTTACACAAACCAGTGAAAGTAGTTTAGCTCCAGCAGTAGCTCCAGCAGCATAGCTATTAGTCATATAAAGCTACAACCCTGTTTTTAATACAAATTCCTACTTACATACAGAGCAGAACAAAATAAAATTGGGAATATTGTACATCTAAATGCTACAGCTGACGGAACTGGCAGAGGTTAGTCACTCTTTAATTCCAGTTAAAAATGCCTTGACAATACAAGACGAAAAAAAAACCAGCCTAATACTAAACTAATATGAACAAAATTCCTCGTCTGCTGTGCAATTGAATGATTGGTGTGAAGAAGAACAATGTAGCCAAATCCCACCTGTATACACTTTTGCCTTCTGCCTACTTTTGCCTACTATGATAATTTTGTTTTGTTTATTAATAGAAATAATTACTAGTGTAACACTTAATTGAGAAACTGTGTGGATTGTCTCGTATTTACTACGTATGTATTGCATATGTTTTTATGCAGTATATACAAAAATATGTTCTGAAGTCATATGTCCTTACATAATTTCAGATTCTACATTCAAATTTAGAAGTAGTAGTTAAAATATTCACAGACTATATAGTAAATAGTTTCATAATCTATAGAATCCTGTTTTTAACATGTAATAGAAACCCAACAGAAGATTGCATTCAGAATTATTTAAATGGTAAATTTCTTCCACGAGAGATATTATTTTAAAAGGCATTTCAAATATTTCCAAGTAACGTGATGCATATTTGCACATAGCAAACAGCAGAGCACTTTCAAAAATGCATTGCATTGAATTTGCAATTAAATATTTTAAAAATATTTTTTCAAGGGCCAGATTAAATCTTACATTGGTAAAAGTCAGTTCAGCATTAAGTATAGTTAACTAGTAGACTCACACATTGTATGCCAAGTGGCTAAAAACACGTTAGGTGTAATAAGTTACTATTATTATTACTGTAATTGATTTTGTATCTTTTTTCTTGGGGAAGGGGTATGGAATGACTTGCCTTATGTTTGTTTTGAGGAAGTTCCTTCAGAATTAGATCTTATTTACAGTAAATCTAAGGCTGTGGTTCCACTGAAGCCGAAGCCAATCTAAATGTTGATTGCTGCAAACCCTACTTTTGGCCATATGTTACCACTGCTTTCCCTTGAGCTTTCTTTGCTGTGCTCTTCTTCAGCATTTGTACTGGCACCTTCATTCATCTGACTTTAAAGTAAATATCTTGCAACTCAGTGGCCTGCTACTAACCCAGAAAAGTACATTTTGTAAGAGTGGTTTTCTCTCCTGTGGGGTCAGCTCAATACCTATGACGGGGAGGCATGCGACCAGTTTGGGGAACAAAAAGGAAGCAGGATAATCTCTTTGAATATGGCCCTGTTTATTGACCAGCCTAGCCTAGCTGTATTGTCAGGCTGCAGCTATGCCATGAAACAGCTCACCTCTGTGGGAAGGTGGGGGATGGCATCATCCAAACACTACTGCTGATGCAAGGGAGTAGGCAGAAACACTTGGCTGTGAGCACACTAGCAGCTCTGATGTGGAGCAGTTCACAGTGTCTTGGAACTGCAGCTGTAACTAATGAAATTAGAGACGTGGCTATATGTTGCTCAGGAATTATTAGAAAATGTTAGTTTTTAATTTAAAACCATTTCACATTTATATTTAAACAGAAATAGTGTAGTAAGGGGTTAAATGACTACTTGTGTTGTTTTAGGGTGGCATACTGGAATGGTTTGAAATTAGTCTTCTAACATCATTCAGTTATTCAATTATTGTACAATAATTGTTGCATAATTATTATAGTTAATATTTTTAAAATAGTAAGAATGGGAATTTGAACCTGATTTCTTTGCCATCCATGGAAATTCTGTTTCTTAGTGCAGGATTTGACATTCTGTCAAGTTCCCTAAAACTCACAAGTGACAGCATCTTAGTGCTAAATTGGTCACTCAGCTATGTGTTATAGCAGTAGACCCCAGCAGATTTTAAACATTTAGATCTCTCTGTTATCAAGGCTTTCTTCTCATGTAAGAATGTCCTATTACTGCACCCAAGACTACCAGTACTTCTAGATTTATGTACACAGCTTTTTTAAAATATAATAAAGCATTATTTCCAAAGAATTTACAAGAGACTCAGTATCTTAAATTATTTCATACTAATGTGCAGTATTGCATCATCTTAATTATCTTGAAGCATTCTTTCTAAATAGTATTAATGAGGTTAATATCCATAAGAAGACAGATTTAGAATCTCATTGCTAAAACTGGTCAAATAATTCATAATGAATTATTCACCTTGTTTTTTTCATGAACTCTTAGTGAACAGATTGCGATTTTCTCAGAAGATTTAATTATTCAAAGTTATTCACCAAAAAACTTAATAATTCTTGGGCTCAGTTTCTTGGTGAGCAATATATCGTGAACATCTGACTGGCCCCAGTACTGCAGAACATACATAAGTGTTTTTTTTTTGTGTGTGTGTGTGTTTTGTTTTGTTTTTATGTGTATGTGTGTGTGTGGTTTCTTTTCTTTTCTTTTTTTCTTTCTTTTTTTTTTTTTCCTATTTTGACCTTTCCCTATAAGTTCAGGTCTCTGAGATGAAATGTTTCTAAGACTTCTTTTTTCTCGTATCATCTGGGAAACTGTCCCTTTAAATCTGACAGAGAAACACAGCAGCAGGCCTGAAACTTATAGCACACTGTCTCTGCCTTTCCGTTACTAGGTATTGTGTGCTGTACTGTGCTTTTACTTAGTTTTCTATTTCTTACTGTTCAATAGATGACTCATTGTCAATGGATGATGTGCTTTTGTATGTTGAGTTATACATTCAAAATTTTCCTAGAACTATTACTGAAAATGTTCTGTGTAGGCGAATAATATTTTAGATTACTTATCTAAATCAAGTGATTTCATTTTAATGTGTATTAGTTATCTGTATAATATTCAGAACAAGATTATTTTTTTTTCAGCTGTAGTAATGTATATCTATAGGCACATTGCTTTCTCCAGCTCTCAGATATGGAAAGTACCCATCTTCACTGCAATCTCTTCACTTTCTGCTAAAACTTCTCCAGTGGGACAGCTACAGTTGCTGGAAGCCATAGAGTAGCTAGGGTTACTATGGTTTTGCAAAGTTTTTTGGTTCCAGTTTATACTACTTTCCTGTACAGCTCTTTTGTTCTTTCTTGAGAAAAATCCAGTCCTGGAGCTGATTCCTTCTTGCTGAGGAGCAGCTCTGTCTTCCAAGGAGGCAGCATTCTGGGCAATCTCATGGTTCTTTATTATTATTTCCAGAATTCTCTCTTTTTATTTTTTATTTTTATTTTTTAATTTTATAGCACTTTGATCTACAAAGTTCAAATCTTGTCCTTCAAATACAACAATGTAGTATCACCTTGTAGCATTGGAAGACTCCATAGTATTAAAATGCTTAAATTTTTTAACGAAAATGAAAGCAAGGAAACAAAGTCTTTTACTTCTGTTTCCATGAATCAAATGGAAATAACCTACTCAGGTAGCCTGTTGGCACTGTAGCTCTTCTGTTACCATCATACTTAACTGACCTGTTTTCCACTTCGACCTTTGCTGTTCACAGTTTCTCTTTAGTAGCAAGTCAGGAGAACGTACTTGTAAAAGTGCACCCAATTATCTTCTGCCCCAGTGCCTTGGTGTAAAAGTTGAAGGATTGCTTTCTCCAACACAAAAATTGAGATTGGGTTGGTGGGCAAAATTCTGAAATTCACCACAAGTGATTTGTCGTTCTTTTCTGTTGTCTTAGGATCATGGAAATATGTTGAGTAATGAAATAGTATGATACTCCAAGTGTAAAGCTGTTCAATGAGCGGTAAAATCAATTTATTATATTTTCTGTATCTCACTATGTCCTTTACTTGTTCTTACTCCCATCCCCTCTGTATCCCAAGTAAATCTTACATCACCTCTACATCTTTTAAAACTTCCAGGACATCCTTTGTCCCTTTAATGAGACACCTCCAGAATATTTCTGTCTTTGCCTGGAGGCTATGGTTTGGGGTTCTGGCCTGCCAGCTAGGTTAGAGACATCAGATGGTCAGACTGCCTCAGGAGTACGTGGGGTTTTTTTTTTGGTCTACCAGATGCTGCCAAATAGAACAAATAGTGGTTGCATTCTTTTTGCCTTTTCCTTAGAATTTACAGGCTTGTTCTTATACACATAAATTGGAAAAAAAAAAAAAAAAAAAAAAGGCAGCACTATCCGTTTCTCAAACTTGGTTGAAACTTGCCAATAGATTTAAAAATTATTAGGAGACAGGACATAACCTAAACCCCTTTTTTCCTTGTTGTCTTTGGGGACAAGGGTTTAAAAAAAAATCACTTTTTTTTTCCTAAATGAGGATAAACAATCCGTTAGAAATATCTAAGTAGTGTAGTACTCAGCAAATAAAGAGAATATTTATACTGTTTGCAGTTATATGTGTACCTATATCTGATGCATGTGTTCCTCGGTAACACTTAGGTGGACACTATGCCCAAAGCAGAGCGCAAGGTGAGGCCCTAAAACTCCAGGTGCTGCAGAGCTCTGAACACCGTGAGTGTTGCAATGCGTACTTCTAACCAAGTGGTGATGAAGGCCCAAATCCTTTTCTCCTAGATCACGAAAATAATCCTGGTGGTTTTGTTCTGAATTTTCCAGACACAGCTGATTTACGTTGAACTGTAAACATCAAGGTTGTTTTTGTAAGGTTGTGCCTTACGTTGTTTGAAATTTTGCGGTCAATGTCATTTAAGCCCATTCTTTAAACTGAGCTGCTGAAGGAGATTTGTGTCATCATTAGGACAGCAGAAGCAAAAGAGTTGTGTGAATGCATTAAATTCTTTAATGGGAAACATCAGATCCTATGATAGTTAATATAAACGCTGGGAAGCTGATGCGGGTCAATGATACACAACTTTTACACCGTCCTTTTAACCAACTGTAAGAATCCATATATGCTTGTGAAACACTGGGAAAAAAAATAAAAAATAAATTAAAAAAAAAGATGTTGAAGGAGTGTTCGCAGTCTGGAAGAAGGCACCACAATAACCAGACGAGCGCGGCTTTGACTCCAGCTGACAATCAGACCGCGGGGGATCTGTTTAGATCCCAATGGCTCCAAGTCGCCTGCGGTGCAAAGGTGCGGCGCTGGAAGCGAGCCGCGAGGAGCTGCGTGCTGCGGCCGAACGCCCTGCCTTTGTACGGCTGAGCTGCGGGGCGCCGGCTGCGGGGCCGGTTTTGAGGCCGGGGCCAGGCTCTGGGGCGCTGGTGTGGGTGCCGCCACCTGGGGTTCCGCGGGCCGGGCTCCCGGGCTGCGATCGTGAGGCGCCGCTGCTCGCAGGCGCCGAGTCCGCGCTGCTCGGAGCCGCGACGCGAGCGGGGCGCGGGGGCCAGGGGCGCCACGGCCCAGGGCGCCGGCAGCGAGAGGGAACGAGGCCGGGGAGAACGAGGGAGCGAGGGGCAGCGGGGAAGGCGGCCCCGGCCGGAGAGACGCCCCCGGCGAGCGGCAGCGCGGGCTGTGGCCGGCCTGAGGGCCGCCGCTGAGGGAGGGAGCCGCCCGGAGAGAGAGACGCCCGCTGCTCGTCCTAACCCCAGCCGGGCGGCGATTTTCCTCCTGAAAAGAGGAGTGTCGACAGTTCGCAGATTATCGAAAACATTAGCTAATCACCCCACGCCTGTCCTAGAGGAGGCAGACAGACAGACACTGGGGAAAGCGCTGGGGACGGGCTGGTGTGAAACGCAGTAGCCCTGGAAAGCCTTTCCAGCTCCAGCCTGCTAGTAAAGAAAAGGATCATGTGAGGCTCCTTTGAAAGCAAATGTTCTGACTAAAGCAAGCAACTGCATTAATTGGGAGGCTTGTATTCATACATGCTGGGCTAAATAAAGCAAGCTGGTTTGCTGCAGCAGGCTGGGGAAAATTTATAAAACTAATCCTTTCAATTACTTTGTCGGTGATTAGAGTATCCACAACAAATGCACGGTCCGAAGAGTTTTTGCACGGAGCTTTTTTTTTTTTTCAGGAACAGGACAAGCATCCTAAGCAAAAGAAAATAAACAAACAAATAAATCGGGGGGTGGGGAAGGAATGGCCACGATTGCCAAGCCTGGAAAGCCGAAGCTACAAGGTATTCCCTTTTTATGGCATTAAGTTAACTTTCCTGCTGGAGAGAAACTCGGCAGGACAACAAAGCTTTGATCTTTGTGTGAAGGAAGAAAGTAATGGAGTGATAGGCTCTCCAGAGGGTAATTACTCCTTGGCCGCTCAGACAAGAAGTTCCCTGTCACTGTTAAGGTTAATATTAAGGTAGCTCCGCTATACTTTCCCATATTAAAAAAAAAAAAAAAATCCTCCCCAGAATGTTATACTATTAATTGCCAATTTGCATATGTGTGCAGCTGCTGTTTTGGCTCCGATCTTCCATCCGATAAGCTTGCTGGAGGTATCACAGAGCACTTGGCAGCTTTCCTATTTGAAAAGAAAGCCTTCCTAACTACAGAACAGCTGATAGTCTATCAGTGATAGACCCTGATGGCGTGAATTACAATTACACTACTTTTCACACTAAATCTGGGTGATAGCTACTTGGAAAGAAGTTTCATCATTTTTTACCACAAACTGGAAAAAGAATTACATGGTCATGCTGTGCTTTTAAAGGCAGTTTGGTTCACTTTTGTCTATTTAACACCTAATTCCGAGGAGTCCATAGGCATCTGGAGATCTGAACGTCGCGTAATGAATTCACTGTTTAGATGGGAGATTTTTTAAATCTACCTCAAATTACATTTATTAACAAGGCGAGCAGGAAGTGTTAGAGTTGTTAGACGCTTCATTTATTAAATAATTTGTGGGTATTTTCAGTTGTCATATCCAGAGTCATGGGGGTTTACTTATTTTTTAATTAGCAATTCCAAAACAATGCTACTGCAATTTAACAATTCATCACGTAATCTGGGGCTGTTCAGTTCAGCCACTAATGCTAGATAATTCAGATTGTTATTTTGATCTGTTTATAACTCATTTTGTTGTGATAAGAGAACTGCTGCCTTGAAATTAAGTGGCACGATTTTCTATGGACCTTGTTGCGACCTGGAAGCTCACTATATAGTCTTTGTCTACCTATTTCTTAACATTAAACCTGGTATTCCAAAGCAATAGTAATTTTTTAAAAAATCACTTTTTTATTCTCTCACTTCACGATCGGTCTATATTTCGCCTTAGTATGTTTTCATATACCAGTGCGGAGGAGGAGGTGGGGGAAATGCAAGTGTCGAAGTAAATTTAATTGTAAGAGTAAGTCACCCACGTTGCTGCCGAGGTCACGACGTCTAAACTTTTTCCTTTATATGTCAGCAAGTTAATTTAGCGAGGTGCTGCCCTGGTAGTTAAATGTGGCTGTTTAAATGTATTAAAAGGTATGGTGGAAAGCCTGACTCCTGACGTAGCTAACCTAACAGAAAATAGACTTTGTTTTCCTTTTTTAGTTGCTTGCTTTATTAGATTTCTCACTCTCGCAGATTATCCAAAAACTACCCATTGATTGATCGCCCGTAGAGCTGCATTTGGTGTAAAGAAAAACTTCACAGCTTTATTGGCTCCCAGGAGACAAAACAAACATAACAAGATATTCGTATTAATACAAACAATGCAACAAATGAGAAAAATCATCACATTTAAATAAGACGGTAAAGTCAGTCCAGTGTACATCCCATCTTCTGATATACCAGACATGGCAGATCAGCTAATCACCAGCGCTCTCAGGCACGAATCCCTATGGGAGTTGCATTATTGCTCACAGCATCTCAGCAGAGTGAACACAGGCAACCGAAGAAAATGCCACCGAATAAACTTTAAGAACCCAGTTTAGCGGTATTTCACTGCAGATTTGCGACTCTAAACAAGGAGGTTGCGGTTAGTCCGTTTCTTAAAAAACGTTTTGAATTGTAATTTGTGGAGGCTTGGACCTGGAAGCTGTTACTTTTTTTTTTTTTTTTTTTTTTTAGGGCACCACACAACTAATCATAACAAGGCATTTATTTTGGGAAGAGAAAGCGAGAAGATTCAAACTTTCTGCCATTTTTTCTGAAGGCAAAGAAAGGGACGTGCTCCTTTAGCCTTACTAAGAGTCCAAGGAACAGGTTTTATTTTTAAAGAAATAAATTTCCCTTCCGAACACAAAGATGCCCCCACCTATAAGTGCCACGAACCTTCTCTTTAAAAGAAAGCTAAAGCCCTCTTAGCTTCATCTCGAAAAAAAAATCTTACTTGATATATGCTTAGAAGGAAAAGGGAAAGGAACCGTTTTTGAGAACAGTAAGTCAAGTCAGTGTTATTTCCTACAAACTCTTTACCAAAAGACGCAAACGGTCTGTTATATAGTAACATTTTCTTCACCGGCATTTTCTTATAATAGCCATTTTCTTCACCCTGTAATGGAAAAGTCACTTAGGCCCAGTGGGAAATATAGACCTTCAGAAATGCTGTGGGAGTCTTATCATCCTCATAGTCTTGTTACCCTCACGCAAAGAGCCGGGTAATTGCTGTTCTGCCATTCTAGTCATCTCTTCTCTTTGATAAACTGACTAAAACCAGAGTGAAGCTGGATTTGTTGGCCACACAATTCCCTTGAAACCCATAAGAGGTCTGGCACTTCTGAGATTCTCATCACATTCCAGGTCTTGCATCCATTTTCTACCGTATGGTGGGGTCGAAAAAAGTGGAAGGGACTGCCTTTTATTTTTGTGTCTGTGGCGTGTTTGGGCCGGCTGGGCATTGCTTGGCATTCCTGGTATTCTATATGGAATAAAAAGCCAAACAAACTTATAAATGCTTACTGCAGTTCCGCCCATTGACGTTACCATGGTCTTGTGAACTTGAATGCATGACCACATTCTCTTTGCTAATAACATTCATGTTGGTCTTCTTTCACACTTGGCCGTCTATAGGGGTACACGCTCGCCACTCCAGAGCATTGCCCAGAGCGTGGGGTGCACAAGGCATCCAGCAGCGGGGTCATCATTGCCTCTTTCCCGTGTAGGTCAGTAAGTTTCACCGAGGAGCAGCACGCACTCGGTCAAACAACACAACAAGCATGTAAACTAAGTTAACTTTAGAATAATTTGCAAAGCATTCAGCATTTTGTCCTCTTCTTAGAAGAGGCATTCACAGATCACTACACATGTATCTTCAAATAGTTGCAGTTGCAATCATGACCTATAATCTCGAGCTATCATTACACGAAGTAAATTTTAAAATGATGACTCTTAAAACTTTGTTAAAGCGTATGAAGCTATTTCATGACTAACTGATATATTATCTTGTACTGCTTTCCAGCTACATATTCCGCTCAGATTTATGTTGCCTGGAATATGCATGTTCTTGCATATAGACATGAAATTGTATATATATATATATATATATATATATATTTAAAAGTTCGGAGAAATGCAGGGAGCAGTGTGCTGAAGGAGTTTTGAGAAATGATAGGAAAGAATGAAAGGAAGTTTGACTGGTAGAAGAAAATCTGCTATTCCCATTCCGCGGGCAGAAGAAGGGCTAGACCTGGCAGGCTGACGCTGGGAGAGTTTTATCATTCCTGGAATACTTAAGGGCACTAAACTCCCTGAATAAGAAAATCAGATGAATCCGTTTTAATTAGGGATCTTCCTGTTGCTACTGTCTTGTATCACTTGAGGCAACTGGGAATCTAAAAGTAACAAGCTTATTTGATCCGTATCAACTGCAGTTAAATGGACACATGGATGAGAACTCTATTAAAAAATCAGTGTATGCGATTTTGGCTGCTGAGCCTCCGTGGGCTTTCACATCTCGGATGGCATGGAGCCCGAGGTTTCTCTCCAGTGCTCCTATTGAGCTTGGACGTGGCTTTTTTACGCCCCCACCCTTATGTCCAGAGTTATGTACATGTTTCCACATATTAAAAATGCAGTCTCCACCGCTCGGATTGACAACACTAGCGGAGCCTCTGCAGACGTTGCCGTCGCCAGGTCTGTGTGCGCCGCACCGTCTGGCCGCAGCCAGCTCCTCCGAGCTGGTGCCGTGCTGGGAGGTCACCCGCGTCCGGCTGCAAGGATATTTTTCTCCCGCTCACTTCATCTTCTGGACCTCCTCCTCCAACTGCTGCAATCCCTTTAACCCAGCAAACCCCTCCAACGCTCGGCTGTTGATGAATTGGTGGGTCGGGTGCCCTTTCACCTGGTTGTCACCTCTGGAAAAAGTGCTAATGGACATTTGGAGATAGGATTCTCGCCCGACCGCAGACTCACTCTGTGCTGTGCAGGCACGGTCTTGTCGCACAAAGGCTCGGCTCCGCACACCGCCTGCACGCACACCCTTTCTCATACACGCTGACCCTAGCAGTACTTTGTGAGGTCTCTCGGGGCACCTGTAGCAAGCAGATGTGGTGCCACACACAGCTCGCCATCTCAGCGGCTCCTTCACTCCGGTACCCCGCGTCCGGGAGGAACCCGTGCGCAGGAGCCTTGGGACGGCGAGAAGGGCAGTTAATCACTGCAAAACCAAACAGGACATTATTTGTCACTCCTTTGCTCACGGTCAGTTATAAAGAAGAAGCTTCCCATGGCAGCGTGTCGGCAATGGCAGGAGGGGTGGCGGTGCCGCTGTCCGGGCTGCCTTCCTTCACCCATCATTACCTAGCAAATAAGCCGGCTAGCTGGTGGGCAGGTACAGAAGCCCTGGCAGGCAAGCAAGAGAAGAGATTATTTTTGCATATCTTCTGTGAATCTCCTGGGAATTCAGTGGCGTTCCTGATCTCCAATGCTTGTAATTAAGAGGATGGCATCTTTGGGCTGGAGAATTCCGGAGAAAATCATTTTCACGGCACCTAGAGGGCTTGATGTCGCACTTGATGACAGATGGGAAACCTTTATGAAGGCTCCGTAACCTTTTGCCCTGAGAGACTATACTTTTTGACACTGCCGGATTAAGGGGATATAGATGTTTTTACTCGGGTGATAGCGTGGTGATTTTTTAAAACAATGAGTCATTTAATAAAGTATTTTTAATGAACTGTGCAAACGGCGAAAACCTGACAAAGCTTGTGTCACTGCTGAGAGCGAAAACATAACTATTAACCATAGAGTGTTTTGCCTATGGAGACTTTTATACTGCACAGAAATAAGACATAGAAAAAACTAGCACACAGGATTTCACGTTTCATCTTTTCAGATCATGACCTCAGGAATGCCGTGCCACTCCACTTCTATTAATCCTTTTCTTGACTTAAGGCTCTCTGAATACGAGTAAAGTTGTATTTTAAAAGCGATAGAAAGAAAGAGAGAAGGAGAAAACAAGACTCATTCACATTCCGAGTCTGCTTTCTGTCTCACACGTATTACATTTCACAAAACAGATAGAAACAATAGAGCTTATTAAGAAAAACTTGTTTTGAATGGCAAATTAAGCATAATGAAAATACACACGTTTTTACAAGTAGTTATTTTTTCACCAATTGAATATTTTAAACCTTTTGAAAGTATATACTTGTCTCTGCGAAATGTTTTTCTTTTAGCTCATTTTCACCATATCACCCTGCTATATATATCTATTTAAATTTTTTAATTCGGTCAGCGCAGAAACCCTAATAAGCACAACACCTTGTCTGTGGCCAGACGTTAACCAACAGGGGTGCTCTGCCCCAGCTACTCCTGAGCAGTATCAGTGCTGGCCCCCAGGCTGACGCACGGCTCAGTCACACTAAGGCTTCTTAGGCAAGAAAAAAAACTCATCTTTATATTCGAGAAAATATTTCAGCCTTCGTCTTTGACGCAAATACCTTTTCTGTGCAGCACAGATCATCACAATAGAAATAACTGTGTGTTACCACGATGTAAAATCACCTGAAATCAAGAAACAATGCAACAATCTTTCCAGGAAAAGTAAACCTGACCTAATGAAAAGTCCCCCTTTCATCCTTATGTACAAAGTTAAAAAAAAAAAAAAGTCTTTACAGATAATAGCAAAGAAATTCAAGTTTTTATCTCCATCCTTCATAACGCTAAATTCAGAAGCACAGGGGAAAAAATTAGCTGCTTGAAAAAGGGCACAGAGCTTAACTTAAATTTTGCTTTATAGTGTAAATCCATTAAATCACTATTCCGTATTTGCACCAACTTGTGTGTCAGGTGTTACAGAGTCTCTTAAACGTGAAGCACCCTGGTGTTGAGTATTAAGGTGGTCTGTTTTTTTCTACTTCGTAGGTATTGCAGCGATCTGGGAGTTTATTTTTACAGCCTGAGATGTCAGTATGCCACAGAAGCATGAAAATCTCACCATCTGTATGCTCATGGACAGTTCATCAAGAACACTCAACGACAGCCTCAGAATAACAAAAATTAAACGTTATTACTACCGCCTAACCACACATACGCTCGAATCTAATTTAAATAGTATTTAACCTGAGTTATCGTCCTGCTTACCTCAGGCCCAAAACAGTTTCATACCTTTCAGTGTTTGCTTACCCGTAGGAATCCTGTCATAAACCAGGCACATGCTGTTTGAAATAACACTCGTGAAATTAAACGGGAGTTTACACAGAGACGGCCGTGATTTAATTTTGCCGAGTGCTGTTCCGCAGCCCGGGGAAGGTTCAGGAGGCGAGCAATGGCTTCACCTGGCAGCTTACCTAGCGTGTCGGGTAGTGGCCTTCTGGGCGCGTGTGCCTTGCCAGTGCCAGGAGACAGGGATGTGTTTTAGTTGGAACTCTTCTAGCAGACACTACATAGTTTAGATTAACTCCTTTCAGTAGTACAGCATCAATGTGTTATTCCCTTAACATAAAACATACAGATTATGTAAATCTGTAATAAATACTATTTTGAAGTGTATAGTAATCAGAAATCTTTCAGGGCAGGATGGAATGGAAACTGAGAACTGTCGGAGAGTAAACATTCCAACGCTCATTCCGCCGCTTCTCCCTGGCAGAGCCGAGCGCTGGCTGCCGCCGGGCTGCAGCCGCCGCCGCGCTGGGCTCGGCCCCGCCGAACGGGGACGGGGCGGCCCGGCTGGGGCTGGGGCTACGCCAGGAGCCCCCTCGGCAGCCGCGCCGCACCGGGCGCGGCCGGCGCCCCCCACTTCCCGGCCGCAGGGGGCACGCCGGGAGGTGCGGGGTCGAGACTCGCCAGGCCAAACGCTCCGGGAGGCAGCCGCGGGAGAGGCCGCGGAGCTTGCTTGCAGCGCGTCAGCGCTCGGGACCCCGGTCCCTGCGCGGAGCTGGGAGGGCAGCGGGGCCCCGCAGCCCATCAGCCCTGGCACAGCTCGGCAGTGCCCGCACCTTGGCGGCCTGACCCGGCTTGCAGCTCCTTACTGGGCAGCCCCGCTGGGAAGCGCCGCCGCCCGCCGGGGACAGGGAGCCGGTCTGAGCCGCCACAGCGCTTGCAAGCGGCGCTCCTCGCCTCTGCCCCTGGCGGGGACACGGGCCGGGGGGCTCCGGGAATCCCGGGCACGGCGAACGAGGTGTGGAGCCTACCCCCGCTACCCCGGAGCACGCCGGGTCCCCTCGGGCGCTGCTCGCCCCGCCGGCGGGGCTCCCCTCGCTTAGCGCGCTGCCCGCTGCCGAGGGGCCTGGCCGCGCAGGGCTCGCCATGCGGCCGGCGGGAAGGAGGGACCGCGGCGGGCAGGCGGAGGGAAGGAGGAAGGGAGGGAGGGAGGGTGGAAGGGAGGGAGGGAAGGAAGGAAGGAGGCCGGGCTGATTAGCATGCAGCAGCGCTCGCAAGCCCGGCTCCATTGTTTTAACACCTCCCCTCTCCTCCGCGCCAATCTGTCACCGTTCAGCAGGCGAACGCTGCTGCCTCGAATGCTGCTCTTCTCAAATGAGACGGATAATTAGCTGCCCCGCACGAATGGCGCACTCTTCTCACCCCTGATTGCTATCACCTTCTTGCTCCTGGCAGTTTTGACACCTCGTAATCAGCCTGCTGCTTTTTCTCTTTTCTTTCCCTATTTCTGATTTTTTTTCTCCCCCTTCAGTTTTTTTTTTTTTTTAAATGCAATCCCAGTTGCCATTTGGATTGAGACTCCTCTGTTGAGTTAACCTTGTATGATTGCGGGGGAAAGGGGAACGTACGGTAGGGAGGAAAAGAAATCGCCTCCTCTGAGTCTCATCTGCCGGGTGGGGGTAGGAGCATCTCGGCTTGTTCCTCCAGCGCTTTTGTTCGGGAGGGGAACAGCCTCTCCTGAGCGTCCTCTGCATTAACGTTATCTCGGATGGGGAAGGATAGTTTGAGGAGCGACTCCTCCGCTCAGTTAATGGAGAAAGGGCTGTATTTCTATGGAGTTCTCTGTTTAGTTAAATATAGCAATGCGAGGAGGAGATTTTAAAAGTAAATTGACACGGCCAGGAAGCTCTGTCTTTCTCCCGGGTAGGCAGGGAAGGAAGAGAACTTCTCCTGAGCCTCTGAGAGTGAATTCACTGCGTTTCATGGGAGGCGGAAGAGGGCTCTGATTGGAGTGCGGAGCAGCAGAGGGAACTTCTTCCCTCCTGATTCCAGAGAAATAAGAGATCTCAATTAATGCTCTGGTGATTTCCGTGAGATCTTATAAAACAGAGGACTCGCGGAATCTGTCATAGGAGCGTTTCCTTCTCCTCTAACAAGCACTGACAGTCTAATTACTGGAGCTACGAGCAGCTGTCGAGTTAGCCGGAGAGACAGAGGAGCTACATGTGTTACCCCCGGGCGCCAGCTCGGAGCCCTCGCACAGGCTGCGGCAGGCGGAGCGCCGCAGCGCCCTCAGAAAGCGCCCAGCCCCGAGCGGGGGGCGGCTGGCTGCCCGGCCTGCTGGCCGAGCCTGGGGCCTGTCAGCACGGGCAACGAGGGGACCCGCAGGGGGCCTCCAGAGCGCCTTCGGCCCCGGGTCCCCGGGAGGGGGACTCCACAACCCCGGGCGGGGACAGACACAGGGAGGCAGGCGGTAGCAACCTTGGCTCACGAGGCTGCCGTTCTTTCACTCCTCTCCGGTTCCACTTTCTTCCTCCAGATTTTTTTTTTTCTTTTAATGAAATCCCACTTCCCATTTGGACTCAACCTCCTCTGCTGAGCTGGGCTCCTTGGAAGGGGGAGAGGAGGGGAGGAATACTGAACCTCCTCTGGAGAGTGTAATAAAGCAGATGTCCCTGCTGGCAGCAGCAGCCTCTAGGAAAGCTGTACGAGCGGGGCCCACTCAGGGACCGCGCTCACCTCCCACCTCAAGTCCCTCACAACTGCTTAGTGCCAGGGTTTTTTGTCGCTTTTCAGCCCCAGGCTGCCGCCCCTCGCAGCGGGCTGATAGGGAGCCGCCGCGGACGCCCTGAGGCAGGACCACTCCTCATCACCCGGGCTGAGCCAGGGCCCTCGGCAGGCGCTCTCCTCGCGGCAGGGGCAGCGGCTCCGCCGGCGGACGAGGCCGGGAAGTGCCAGGTCCCCCCCCCGCCGCCGGCTGGGCCGCAGGGGCCGCAGCTCCGCCGGGTGCCCGGCTGCCCCCCGCCCGGGGACTCGGGCTCGGCGCAGGGCTCCCAGGGAAAACGCGTCCGGGCAAGAGGAGATATGACTTTCCTTTCTGGATAGGTGATTCGCAGTTCGGTCAGCTCTTAATAACGTGAGCTCCCGAGCTCGAGTTTCACGGCTGAGATGATACGGCGGTTTCGCGTCGGGGCTGGCTGGAGATGTGCGAATCCCCATCTCTCTTCCCAGTCCTGGGAGGCCTGGGAGTCCTGCCGCCCCGGGACCCTCCCGCAGAGGGATTTCGCTTGGCTCCACAGGGGGCTTGCAGCTGGTGACAGTGACAGAGTCTTTCTCCAGGCCACGTCGCAGACACGGACTGTACACTGCTGTTTATTACACTCTGTTGACAGCCAGTCACAAACATGAGATGTTTAAAGTACAGCAAATAACTGCAGAAAAATCCATTTCTAAAAAAGATGCAGGTGTATTACCTGCGAACAAATCTTTAAAAAGTGGTGTGCTTTGCTGCTATAAAAAATTAATGCTAATTATCAAAAATCAGGACAAAAACCTATACTCAGTTCATATGCAAAAAGCTCCAGGTCACCTTTTATCATTAATTTAAATTGCTTAGTAAAAAACCATTGCTTTTTAATTTGAACCCTATAATTCCATAAAATGTGCAAACTTTATCAAAATGCAATGTTTCACCTAAACACAAATTCATATTGCATTGAGAAAGCCACTCTTGCATATTCAGGTT
Source organism: Cygnus olor (assembly GCF_009769625.2). NCBI lineage: Eukaryota > Metazoa > Chordata > Aves > Anseriformes > Anatidae > Cygnus > Cygnus olor. The sequence goes on from NC_049174.1 coordinate 22,956,876, forward strand.
AAAACTGAAGTCACTGAGATTTCCATTATTAGGTTTTCCCCTCGCCCATCTAGGCCATAACCGACTTGAACAATCCTTCATAACAGACCAGAAGGAAAGGTAAACAATCTTTGGTATTCTTAGTTTTAGGGACAGTTTAGCCTTTTCTCATTCCATCCTTCATACTAATATACCATTTTCTATGGCAGTATTTTACTAATGATTAATGCTAGGACAGTATGTTAACAAAATAGTTTTTTTTTTAACAAGATTTATCAGACATACAGAAAACTGCTACCAGTCCATTTTAGCAAAAGGGTCATTTATGTACTGTGTTAGATTAATCTCTCTAGAAAACAATTCAGAAAGAAAGTCAACCATTGATTTATATTAAGAGTCTATCCTAATTTTGGCACACTAGGCAATCAATTACTCTGATGATTTTGCAAGGATCTGAATTAAGAGGTTCACTACTGTAAGTTAAATTTGGAAATTTCATAATAGAAATTAAAAATGAGAGCCTACTTCTCCTTTCTGTTTACTTCAAGGAGAAGAGAATCATAACTGGATATTGAGAAAAAATGCTAGTGTTACACCAATTTCCCCACCCAGATTAAGGACTTAATCCTGCAAATCTGTACTCATAAATATAATCATGACTTTGAGCCTATTCAGACAAATATTAATTGAAAAAAAGGCATTTAACAACAATCCCAATGGTAATATTGAAGCATAACAAGCAATAATGTGTTACAGTACTGACTTACAGTTCCATTTTACCTTGTCAAATGACAATTAAAAATGTGCTTATCTGACAATTTCAGTTATAAGTTCTTGTTACAAGTCTTAATCCTTAAATTCTTAGCATATCTATTGAATAAAAAAATCAAATGTATGCAAAAACAGTGATCCATTGAATTCTCATACATTAAGACTGTACTTTAAAGTGGGAATTCAGATGCCGAAGAAAATCTTCCTTAGATGTTATAGATGGTGGGAAAACTTCTCGACAGAATTCACATACTCCACACTGATTCAGTTCAGAGTCTGTATAAGCTTGTGCCAGCAAGTCATTGTCTTGAGGCTGCCAAATGAGCTAAAAGAAACAGAAAATGATTATTGCTGTGGTTTATGATATGATTTACATGATGCTGTGGTTTATATTTATATTAAAAATACCTGCCTCTTTAGACTAGGTGTACTTAACACGTGCCTTGCCAGAGACATTAACTACTACCTAATCCTAAATAATTAAGGAAGACAAGATTTTTTTAAGTTTTGATTTTTTCTAAAGTTCCATAAAAATAACATTCTTAAAAATGCTTAAAACGCCTTGATATCTATTAATGATAAATACTGCTATGAACAGAATTCCGTAATATCAGTATGATAAATATTAAGGCTTTTAACGTTGTATTTCAATACTTTACTGTAGAAGCCGCAGGACATCATAGCCATTTAAACTGAAATAACAAATTTTTGCCTCAGGATAAAATACATATTTCTTGTACAGAGCGAGTATGAAACATTTGATTTCTATTCTTATTGGTACATACCTAATTTTCAGTTTACTTACAAAATTACTAGAGCAATGTTGTATGTCTTAAGTTACTTATTTAATCTGACTGCCTTTTAGTGTAAACGTGTCTAAGATAATCTCAGTTTTGGGTTTCCTTCTGCCATGACAGCATCAATAGCGCCATCTGAATATCTATCCATACATTTCAGGCAATTCTGTAAACTATGCTACATTTGGTTCAGCAGCTGTTACTGCTCTTGGTACCTGAGGTAGCTAGTTGAAAGCCAGCAAGTCTGTTTACCTGACAATAGGGACTTGAGCCCAATACATACTTTTAGTCAGAGGGTAGACTATATAGCTTGATAGCAACTAGGATTCAGAAAGTCTTCTATCAGTTTTCAGGTAGTTAAAAATTAAGTTCTATCACTTTGGTATTAGCAACAAACATAAGATAAAATACATAGTTACATGGCCACGATGATAAGGTTTTGAGTAAATTGAAAACTACTGCTGTGACTGCAAAGTAGACAGAATGGCAGCGAGTTGGTATCAGCTCTATGCGGGGCTGGAACGTAGAAAAGGAGAGCGCCCTACAGTTTTTTTTGGCTCATCTTTCTTCTATATTGCTTCAATCACAAATGGAAAGGCAAGCAAGAAGACTTTAGAGAGTAGTTTCTCTTGAAGTTTTAAATTTCTTGCTATTCATACTTAACAGAGAGTTTTAATTTTCAACTGTTATTCAAATTTATCATGCCAAATAGTTAGAATCTAATGTTTATTCCTGCTATAATTCACTGTACAACTAACCTGGCTTTCATAGTGGTTAATCCTTGCATTTAAACCAGCTACAACTTCTTGGAGTCAATTTCCTGTCCATTCCCCATTTAAACAGTGTTTAGCTTATCAGATAGCGGTAGCAGATTTACTGTCTTTCATTATGGTCAGCAATCCATATAATTAAATTGACTAATTAGTAATTAAGTGCAATCACACCACTTCTTTTCAGCTAAAAGAGCCTACTTATTGTATGTTGCTGGTGTAAATTGCATATTAAATTTACCTAGACACTGACACAGTTAAATATCCCTAATGAAATGTGTTTAGAATTACTTGTTTTTAATATCCTATTATGTAAAGCACCATTAAAAAAAAAAAGATAAGATATTATTGTAAAAATCCCACTAAGGACATAGTTAGATTTTCAGTCTTGGAAGCACGACAAGGGAAGATACTCATCCAGCAACACACTGAAGCAAGCACTTAACTTCCATTTCTTTCTTTGAGTGTTAAGAATGTTTAAAATGCTTTTCAGAATAGGGATGTATTTAAGTGGGTGTTTCATTTCAAAACAATATTCAGATTAAGATCAATAGACTAATGATTTGCTTGTAAAATTGTGAACATTCTTAGAAATGTTTTTGGTAGAAACAACCCCCTCAAACTGTGAATACCGATAAACATATGCATCTATATGCAAGTCTCAATTAACAGTAGTCTGTAAAATCCTAGGTCCACTAATATCCATGCTTATTTTAATCTGCTGCTCTTTTCAGTCACATGTTTTTTTTTAAAAGTTACATCCTAAGAAAACAGTACTGAGTTTTCACATTTAGTATCCACAAAGAAGGAAAGAGCTAAATTTATTACAGCAACTGAGAGCAGTTCCAAGAACTTACTGTTGCCAAATCTACTGCATTTATGGGGTTTTCCATTTTATAAGTTAACATATGTAGTAAATACTTGAAAGTTTTATCTACACTAGGGAAAAAAAATCAGGTATCTCATTCCTCCGTACTGGAGCTTCACCAGTGGTAGGGATGATGGTAACATAACTGCTCCCTACAAAGGTGGTAAAAATACTAAGAACAAGTATTATTAATAGTTTTTGCTAAGGTTAATACAGTAAAAACGGCATGTATGCAAGTAACATTTTAAAATATTATTTTAATCTACACGTATAATTATCTGTGAATCAAATCTTCAGCAGAATTAATAGTCAGAAAAAAACTCCAAAGCTGAGTCCAATTCACTAGGAAAAATACTAAAAAAAGCAACCAACGAAACAAGCAAAAAAAACAAACAAAAAAACAGCTTCTGAAGGCAGCTTCACAAAAGTGATGGATGTTGAGAGAGAGAAAGAAAGATTAATAAATGTTAAAGTAACATTGGCTTGGTTCAAACAAGCCTCTGGATAAGATACATTTTAAGCTGTCTTACATGTTCTACAGTACTATGTAGATATGATTTACAAATACTGAAACAGTATTTGCCTTTTTTCCCCAGCTGTTAGCATTATTACATTTTCTCCAGAAAGTAAATCATTTACATTTTAAGTGATGCCCCCAAATTAATATCTTTTTTTTTTTTTTTTAACAGAAATACCAATGATAAAACCAATAGCTGACAATAAGCTGAATAGCGTATTGCTATTCAACTGCAATTCTTCTCTACTTTTTAAGCTGCATACTCCCCTATCAATTTATAATCACATACCAGCTGTTTCACTTGCTGTAATATACAATGCAGGGTGCCATCTATTGAAAACTACAGACTAACTAGTAAAAGAACAAGCTGGAGAGAAAATACAAAAAAATAGAAGAGTAACAAGCAATGGAGTGAATACTTCACAGCTCCACAGGAATTCTACCAGTGACAAAATAAGTGGTTTAATTTGTTTAACTCAGTCACAATTTTAATGGAAGATCCAATGAAAATTAAAGCACAATAAAACCCATAATTAGTAAATTAATATAGAATTCAGATCTCCTACATAATAGAGAGGTATTTAAAATACATTTTGAAAAATCAGGCATATAGTTTAAAATAAAAATAATGAAGAATAGCGAACTTTCTATGCTTTAAAGTTTTCATCCCAAACTGGTTTGCAATGGAAAATTAAACTAGAGTTGGTGTTAGAAGAAGAAATCATAAAAGCTAGGATGTCCTACAAATGCTTCCCAAATGCTAGTTTTGCATGTCATACAGTAACAAAATCGAGAGGCAAAGCTCTTTTATCTCCACGTATGTTGTCATTAGCAAAGAACATAAAAAACACATCAATGTAAAGAGGAAAAATATTCCAAATCCACCTTCAGAGAATCCCTAAATATCACTATTTGTATATTCTCAAAAAGTTCTCCTTTCAGGAGGTGTGAGAAAAGCCACAGAAATGTAGGGAAAAAAAAAAGGAAAAAGAAATCAGTCTATAAATTCTGAACAATTTCACTTGAAAGAAAAATGGTACACAAAGGAAGCAAAATATTCAGAGATGGGATTGATACAACCTGCTGAAACGTTAGCCTGCACTACAGCAATTGGGCCTTGCTTTCAGAATTCCCGCGGACTTCAAGTAGTTACAACTGAAATTCAAGCTCAAAGTACTTATACAAACATGACTTAGGTATCTTAGTGTACTTCCACTCATTTGTAAAAATAAATAATTATGTTTTCCTAATGACTGCTTAAACTATGAAGAACATATTTTAAGTTTTCTTAGAGGGGAGGAATGAGATGCTGTTTATACCAGATAAAAAGTAGATCGTTTTTTCCACAGTGAAGTATTTATCTGTTTAGTTTTTTTAAAATTAGTTCATTTGTCATATTCTCTGCTGTACGTTAAAAACAATTAAAACAATTATGTGCCCTATTCATCTGAGATCAAGGGTAGAAGGAAAGCAATCTAGGGGGCAACTTATGATTAATGACACCTTTGAAACAGATATAGAAGCAATTAACATCTACATGAACTGAAATTTGTGTGAGCATATACAGTGCTTACAGCTACTTAAAAACTTGCCCTATCTCCCTGGAAAAGTTCCTTGTATACATACCTCAGTATCAGGGAGAAGAACTGACAAAATATATTGGCTTAAAAAAAGACTGTTGAGATACCTCATAGAATATATTATTCCTGTCTCAAAGACCTTAGCAATGCGGTTGTCTGCATGGCTACCTTTTTTTTTTTTTTTTTTTTTGAATGTAGAGTATTTATAGAACGATACCTGGTGAGGACCTCTGACAGTTGTCCCAGCAGCTTCTAAAGGAAAAATTGCTTCAGGTGATCCCTGGTTCGTGTGCTTAGGTATAAACGTGAAACCAGTGTCTGCTGTTTTTAAGCATGTTTTGTCACGGGTATTTTCTACGGGTATGTTTGCATGATTTGGGGGGTTTGTTTTGTCAACAGTAGTTAAGCTTTGTAAAGCTGAGGTCATGAGATCAACTCCACGAGCTTCAAATGAGTTAGGTTCCAATTTACTGAGGTTAACAGCACGGTCTCTGTGCTCCAGGTTAAAATGATGATCTTGAAGCATGTTTTCAGCTATACCAGTACAAGGAACCGTTGGTTTCTCCTGAGTGCTCTGCAAGAAAGCAGAGTCATTGTCTGTAGGTGGAAACTTGACATTAAATTTAGAAAGTGATTCTACAGAGTTGTTGTCCTCATCTTGGCCCACTCCTCTTGGTGTGATAGATGTGATGCATGATGCACCTCTATTTATATCCTGTATAACCCGAGGCTTAAAAAGCTCTTCTGCTTGTTCATCAGTTTTATCAGTACACTGTATCGGCATGGAAAACTGTATTTCTGTGAAGAAAGATTGAAGAAAACATTAAGCAATATATCATTATTCAGGGTGTGATGTTGCGGTATTTTTCCTGAGACGTTTTTGATTTTCCTTCTTGGCTTCTTAACCTTAATTTTGTCTCTTTGAAATCAGTTCAAGATATTTTTTTTCCACAAACATTAGCTCTGACTCAAAAATTATCAGAAGAGAAATAAAAGCAAACAATTCTGTTCTAATAATTCTATTTCTCTCTGATTTATGGCTATAAACATTTCCATTTTATTGAAACTTATGTTGTCCCATACTCTTAACACATACTTGCATATATTTACTGAAGTGTTCTGGCAGAAATAGAAGCTGGAACCAAAACTATTACACACAGTGCCAAGAACATGTTAGGCACCATGAACAAGATTTGAGAAGGTATTCAGGTACCAAACTCCCATCAACTTTCAAATTAGGTAAATATTTAAACTGAACAATTATTCAGAAGATGGACCATATTTCCCCTGTGTTTTGAGTATTCCCCATTTATTTTTGGGGCTCTGTACATTTACTATACAAAGGTCTTCCGATATCACTCAGATATTGTAACAAGGTGGGCCACAGAATTAATAAAAATGCAACAGATCCATATGATTTCACATAGTTAGTTGAGTTAGGAACACATTTAAAGAAAAACAATTAATTCTGGAATAAGCTGTGAAGCACCCACACCCCAGACAATAAAGTTTAGTAGTGTACACTAGAATACATTACAGTTCAGATGTAGCCATTTGGAGCCACAAGCTACACATTAGCACATCTAACAAAATTTGGGCAATGGCGAAACTTTAATTAGAAACAAGCGTTGGTATCGGTGTCTTTTGCTTCAACCATGTAAATTTGGCAAGTACTTTTTGAAATCATTTAAGAAATCTTTTTTATTTTTTTTTAAATAATTTGACCCTACTACCAAGCAAAGCTAGTAGGAATACCCCTAATAGCTTCAATTATATTTTAATGCAAGCATTAGTAGAACTGGACATTCAAGATCTCTTCCAGTGGCCACAAAAATCAAGTCTGCCTTTTGTTTTCAGGAAATGTTGGGTTAAGCTCTTGTTCCGTATAACAAAATGGTATTTAAAAGTCTGCACAAGGAAGTCTAGGAAATCAGTCCTCTGACTCTCCTCAGTCCAGCAGTTTTCCTCTAAGAGATATGGGGCTAGAGACATTCATAACAGACATCTTTTGAACTGACAGCTAAATTAAAAGCAAGCAAGCACTGTCATTCACACAGTATGATAGGATATCACATGTAGTAAGTGTCTGCCTCTCACTCCAAGGGACAAAACAATTATGAGAGCCATTGATGTGACGACTGTCTTTTATAGCATGTGATTTGGAGCATTCGTCATAGAATGCCAAAACTGGCGGTGCGTTTTCTTGGTGAAATACTGAGCACCATGTGAACAGACTTGAAAAAGGCAGATGGTAAACAGTGGAAGTACTTCTATGTATGTGTAATTTACAGTATTTTCAAATATAAAGCAAAGCTTTCAAACAGTTGAATCACAATAAGAGCTTAAGTATGATATTACCAGTTTCAGGTTCTGGCTTTATCCTAAATTTACTCAGTTGGTCTGTTTGTTCTCTGGCTAGCATACATATTCGATGACACTCTTCTTTCATCTCCTGGAAAATAGTCTCCAGATTCTCCCTAGAAGATCAAATTGCAAATTAAAGCATCAACCACTTCAGCTCGTTATGACCTTTAATCTAGTCACACTCACAAACCAGAGAAAAACAATAGTGTAAGCTACTTTTCTTGGATAGCTTGTTCCTCAACATATGTATATACATTTTTGTTCTCCTCTGTAAAAGCAAGCAGAAAAGAGAAAAAAACGTAGTCAAATAGCTATTTAGTCATATCATACACACAAACATTCAAGCTTAGGGCCTGACTCTTCAAGGACACAAAAAAGTAAAGGATTTTTCTTTTTTTCCTTCAATTCTCTCAGGTATCAGTGGAAAAGCTTTTATTTCACAAGTGTGAAAGATACTGTTTGCATCCCGTTCTAGGCAAAATAGGATCCCACTGTTGTGGGCATTAACTGTTTTCTGCTGCTTCCTGTGGACTTCAGACTTTGCAGGAGAAAGAACACACAAGCATTTGTTACTGTTCCTTCCTTCTTTGTCTACCTGACATTTTTGAGAGATGTCAGTAAACTCATTCCTCTCTTTTATACAACATCATATGACTTCTCCTTTTATTCTGAGGGGTCTTTTTATTATATCTTTTCTAGCATATCATATGGCCATCTGATATTTAGTTATCTGCATTAAAACTAGTAGACATAGCTCTCCATGCTGGTTTGAATTTTATTTGCCCAAAGGCACCACACATCACATTGTTCAGTTATTGATGCATCCATAAAATTCCATCGTGAAATTTAGATAAACCTGCTGAGCAGTTTATATTTCTAACCACATAATGGATTTTATAAAATGAACTATAGAGATGAAAAAATTAAGTTTGTGACAAACTGGACTTGTGTTCTCGTTTGCATCTTTGTATCAAAAGAGGTCAACAGGGGTTTTTCTTTAATCCGATGAATTGTTTTCCTTTCTACTGCTTATTTGTCCAGCGATCAGGAGTATCATGAGTTCTGCTCTTACTTCTGCTGCACTTCTCTTTTTGAAAACAAATGTCTAAATGGATCTTACTTCAAGAAAGAAACATCTACAGAAGGAATTAAAGTTCAGGTATTTCAATAAATAAGAAGTGAGAAAAGACTCAAGTTTTTAATTGGAGGTTTAAAATATACATATGATTAGATAAACCATTCTTCATTTGCTAGGCATTTGTGATACCATAACAAATGTAGATATACCATAACCATTTAAATATACATCAGTAAAGACAAAAAAAAAAGTCTTTATCAGAGTCTTATTTCCCCTCTTTCTTATCCTATAGCAGTAATGATTCAGACTAAAGATTCACACAGTTCACCTAGTCTATGTCAGAGAGTGGCCAAAACCAGTTGCCTTGGCAAGAATATAAGAAGACAGGAAGAATTCACAATACTTTTCCCTAATACTCTCCCAAGCCCCACCTTTGAGAATCTTCTATTTGATCCCAGCAAAGGTTGTTAAGTGGTATTATTGCCTATCCTGTGAAAAATGCAAACCTAAGTTTGGTCAATATTTTTCCCAAAACACTGGCAGAAGGGGGAACGCTTGCTTGGGAAATACACTGCTTTTGGTTCCTTGGTTGTTGCCAGGGCTGGCTGGCCTCAGTTTACAGATAAACCTGGTTTCAAACTCTCATTTAGGATGGATCAGGCCAAGAATTATTTCTTCATGCTGACTATCAGACCTCCTCCTGGCAGCGCAGCAGGCTCCTCTGCTGTGCTGCCATCAGTTAATCCATTATGGTAGTACGTTCCTGCTCTGAAGGGATTTAATGCAAGGGAACTAATGCTTATCCAAAACCCGGCATTAACATCCACAGTTATTTCCCATAGAGTTTAACCTCCTGCTGAACCAAGTGGCTATTTTTCTTCCTCCCAACTTAACTCTATATACATGCAAAGCCCTGTTACAATTCCACATAGTCGCTGGCTTTATTTCCTTCCCACGCTAACTCTTTGATCTCTGCTGCTCTCCTGCCCTGCTGCTGCCCAATTTTTAAGGTACTATGTGGAAATGATGGAAATAACAGGTCTTAGTATCAGAAAAGACAACTAAAAATAAGTTGACAAAATGTTGCAAAAGTATTTACCTTGCATGCCCAGGTGAAATACCAGAGAATCCTAGAGATAATTCAGGCTTATCTGGAACAACTTTCTTACTTTTCACCTTGAAGTAAAAAATGAAAGTAAGAATCACAGGTTAGCATATTCATTTTGCTCTTCATCCTGATATGAATAAAAATGTCACAGTATCCTTCACCTAGTCATTCTGGAAGCTCTCAAAACATTCACAAAACGACAAAACCCTTTATTTATTTATTTTACTTTGTGTGAAATCTTATTTTTAATTTAGCTTTTAACAACTCAGCGTGGCATTCCTCTGCTCATACTTTCTTGAAAGAAAACTCATTCTAAGAATATTGCTTCACTGTAAGTCTCTTTTAACCATGTACAAGTTAAGGTTATATATTGCATATAAGCTTGTTACTGAGGTATCCAGCAATTTCAGCTCTTAAAAAAACAACAACAATGTATTCACAAAAATTTTCAATGAACACATCAAAAGCTAATGTGTCAAAGAGTCCGCTCAGGTTTTTGGATGTTATTAACTTTGACTACCACCTTGTGGTTTACTCTAGCATTACATCGTTTTAAGTCAATGCCAGCTATTAAGAAAAGTTTTTACGATAATCGGTCATTAAGCTGCAGTTCCCCTAGATCTACATTACCAGATGGCCCGGGTATGTTCATATGTCCTCCACATCAGACTTAGAACTTGATCATATGTCTGCCAAATTAGCTGGTTTCAATATATTGCTTATAACCACTGACCCATAGCCTACCTGGTAGTAAAGTGCAACTGCAGCTCCTGTTGGCACATTTGAGCTGCTTTAAACGTCCCTACATTGGTTACAAATAGCTGCTGTAAAAAGTCAAGCAAATGCTTGCTTGGTAAGTCTGAGAGCAACGAGTTGTGTTGCTTTGTCCTTTTAGTTACATTCACTTTGAATTAGCTAGCTAAAATACATTTATAAGATTGCGTTCAGTCTGCAGTACAGCTATCCCACAGCTATATTTCACTCCAGATGCTATTTTACCACAAAAATAGGGTGGGGTAAAAGAGAAAAAAAAATCAACTCAATTTTGGTGAAAACCCCTGACTGAAAATTATAGAACTGAAATGCTGATCTCGAGTTTTCACAAATATAACGCTATAATGGCATAATATAAAAATAACACACAAACCAATCAATGAATTAAATAGTTCAGTTTCCTATGTTCCTTATATAAATTAATAATTTAAATGTCAACATTAAATAGTTACTAGGAAAATAATTTTCTTAGAACAACTAGTATAAACACATTTGAAAAAACTAATGATTTTCAAAAGTTTGGTTTCTCATTTTATCTCCACTTGTTTTAATCTTATCTTACCTCCATTTTGTATATTGGCATCTGCATATTCTTTTGTGCTTCATTTAATTCTTTCAATTTAATTTTCAGAGATCGTATTTTATCTTCTTGGTTGGAAATAATAGACACAAGCTTCCTTTCCTTTTGACTGTTTTTGTCTTCAAGTTGCTTCAACTTCATGCTCTCATTTTCTAACTGTTCCTAAAAAACAATTTTAGAAATGCCAGTACAATTAATAGAACTGAGCTTTGTGGAATATCATTATTCAGCAGTCCAGAAAAAGCTAAATAAAGATTCTGCAACATAAATAAAAGCCAGTATTATTAGCTGAAATATTAATTTTGAACTGATAGTAAAGACCTTTTACTGCTACACATAGATGTATCCGATCATAGATGATTACTCAAAACAACTGTATGTTCTGAATTGGAGTCATATTGGTGAATATAGAAAAAATACCATCTTGATTCACTTTGCCATATACATTAGCATCTTATTTACAATATAGCGTATGTTTAATATATAAACTAATAATTCATTAATTTCAATCCATCTTAAACAATTTTAAAGGTGATATTCTGCAGCTACCTTGTTTTTTGGACAAGCCCAAGAATACTGCAAAGCTAGCAAGATTTACGAAATAAAAAGCGGTGGCTGGCCCCACTTTAACTACAGATCTGGTAATTTGGGGAATTTTAACGTAAGTGGGCTTTTTGGTGGAATGAAGAATTATATAAGGAATGATTATTATTATTATTTTTTTTTTTTATATACACAGAAGTAGTCCTTGAATAATTTTCAAGAAAAAAATCGATGGTAAAAAAACAACATGGCTATGAAAACCTTATAGTTGTCAATTTATGAAATCTCTAGAAACAGCGATATTGAACTGCATCAAGTGTCGCAAAGTGTGCCCTGAAGCCCCACGTCTGTCTCTGCAAGAGAAGTAAGCCCAAGGGGTTTACTCTGCAAGATGGAATGTAAGTGAAATGCAGTAAGATAGTCTGTAGGAAGGTAGAGCAAGGTAAAGAGGAAAAAAACAAATAAATGCTTTTCTAAGAAGAATATTTGTTTTACTTACAAATGGGACCTAAATAGATTGAGGTTGTGTGTTTGGAGATTAGGTAGGTAAACGCTAATGTAAATTATAAGATATGAAGTTATTATCAGTGAGATATCCCAAACTAGACAATTACAGCCATACAGGGATAGATTCAGAGCTGGTTTACAGAGACACCAGGTGGTTAAGCATGGATGTGTGCATGTGCAGCTAACACAACATTTTAGTGCCAAGAAGTTACCCTATCTGGATAAACAAACTCAGAAAAATGGCTTTGAAGGCATTGTTTTTTCCCCAGTATCAATTGTGACTTTATATAGTAAACCTAAAATCAGACCTTCAGTGCAGCTCTGGACTTGGGTGGGATCCCAAGTATCCAGATTAAACATCAACTGCTTGGTAGGTTCAAAACATTGTCTAAAAATGCAAAACTCCTCTCTCAGCACAATGTGCAGATCTTACATACCCAGTCATTCAAACACCTTTGAACTGGCAAGGTATTTCTGCTTTAGGTATTGCAAACTTCTTAATTCCTATGGCTGGAGGAGTCTTCCGCTGACAGGTGTTGTGGGGAGTATATAGAACTCATAGGACAGATCATGAAATGATTTCTATAGTCTTCTAGTGTGGAATCTGTACACTGCATCCTAGTAGATAAGAATCTAGGGAATTGTATGAAAAAAAAGACAACAGCAACAGAGGAAAAAAAGAAGAAAGGTTTTCGGATGCAGTTCTGGAAAAAGCAAAACATCTGAAGATTTTAGGCCAAAGAACCCTAAAGACCATCAACTTCATTAACACGCTACAGCAACTAGGTTGGATTTTCTCAAAAGGCACAACAAGAACACTAAAGCACTATGAGGCATAGAAAGTTCAGAGCAACTTCAGGAAATATCTGATGATTGAGAAAAGAATCATACAGAGCAATGTGCAAAAAAAACCCCACCTATGTTAAGAGGAGATGGAGGCATGCATAAAAGTATTTTTAACAGATCTGAAAATACTGGAAGAATGTTATAGCCAGGCTGAAGCTGGACGTAGTTTTTTAACTAAATACCTTTTCCACATTATTCTAAGACTACAAAGGTCTGAAAAACATGATGCAGCATAAGAATAATAACAAATTCATAGTATCTACGAAGAAGGCTTCAGTATTGTTTTGTGTACAACATGAAAGCATACAACAACATGGCTCATGACCAGTTTAGTTCATACATCAAGCCACAGTTAAATATGAAAAGCGCTAAGCTGTTACTTCTCCACCTGGGTCATGCAGAGCAAACCAAACATAGTTACCAGGGAGTGCTCCGGTCATCTAAGCACAAAAGAAACAGTACCTATGGTATGGGGAACTACATTTTGCCCTTCCAGGAACATGAAGTCAGTAGTATTTCATTCTGTGGGTTCACAGGCCCCAAGCCACCACAGAGCCATTTGGTAACAGCGTTCCCAAACACTCCTTGGTCAAATTCCATTTCCCTTTTAAAAAGCAAATGGGACACAGCTTCTCCTGTATTTTCCTTTTAAAATGGGATGCTTGGAAATCCAAACACCTAGGAAAAAGCTTAAGTCAAACACAGCACTTGCCCTGGAAGAACAACTTTATCTTAAGTACAGTGAATTAACTCTTTCAGTGAGCCTGTGATACAGTGTTGATCTGCACATGCCATTTATCCATTTGGAACTACTACAGCTCCAAAAAGCATGGACTTTGAAAAGCTTCCAGACAACTGGGAGCAATGCAGTAACAGCCAGTAGCTCTCTTCCATTTTTCCTATCTTTTCCAACAGGCAGTGGGGACAAGATTTAAGAAAACAATGAGAAAAGCCACGTGGGAACCAATGTGAGAAGAGCCATTCAACATCTTGCAGTGAAGATGTATCAGTACATACCAGTGTAAGTCATCAGTCTTGTGCACTGTCAGCCTGTCACACCAGGAAAAACACTTGCAAAATTATTACATCTTTGGGGATCTTTTGGTAATACAAGCTCTCATATGTTGATCCTCTTACAGTTTCTAATACCGACCGAATTTGGGTGTTTGCAAACAATGTGGTAACATTTATAAATTGCGTTCAGTTTTAGCTTAATGCCATCAAGTATGTCACACAGGTGATACCTACTCAGTTAAGGACTTGGCCACATAATGGATCTTTTAAGAATGCTGGTATTAGCAACCAACAGAGAGGTTACATCTGTACTATGAACAGATCAGTATCTTTTTTTTTTTTTGGAGAGGCCTTACTTCACAGGATACTCAAGTTGGAAGGGACCTCAAAGATTCTTCAGATCAACCTTCTAATCAAAGCAGCGGCAGGAACAATATCTCTCAGTAACCTTTTCCAATGCCTGGCTATCCTCCTAATGAAAAGTTTTCCCTTATGTCCAGTCTGGACCTTTCATGTTTCAAATGCCTGTTGTCTCATCTTCTTGCCATGCACCACTGTGAAGAGCCTGGCTCTGCCTGCCTGATAACCTCCCTGTAGGTATTGGAGAACTATTAGTTTCCCCTGAAGCCGTCTATTCTACAGGCTGAACAAGTCCAGTTTCTGCATCTTCTTCTCATACAGTACATGATCAAGATCTCAGATCCTTTCCAGCAGAGTCGCTGCACAGCCAGTCAGTCCCCAGACTGTGCTGTTGCAAATGCAGGTCCCTTATTTTCTCCCTGAAGTGTGCTATAACGGCCTGTTTCAGTGGCTTCCTAGGATGAATAAGCTTGCAGATGGTTTTAAGGAAAAATACTATTCAACTTACAAACTACTCTAGGTGGTTTCAGGCAATATTAACTGTAATGACTTTTAACAGCTTAAGCACAAACTTTTAATTATTTTTGGGCAGAGATAGCCTAAACAGATGAAGCAATAAGGAAAAGGCTACCAATACCAAGATTTCCTAGAACATGTAGCAGGGCCTAATTAATCCTAGTGCATACATTGTATCCGTAGCAAAGGATAGCTAAATACATAGACCTGTGAGCATAAAATCATAAAGTACAGCTTTGTGTCAAAGACAAAAAAAACTGACACCAGTGAAGTTGATATTGACTGCAACACAACTGTACAAGACTGCTGCAGTAGCTGCTTTTAGTCACTTAAGTCATTTTAAGCACAAAGATGACTACCATACATCTGCCATTCCTTTGCTTACAGCCTGCATGAGGAAAACCTAAACATTTATTGTAGAATGAACAATTTTGTACGCCATATGCATTATTCATTCCTGACACACGGTTTCTTCACCTTTTTTGTGGCACAAGAAATTCTGATCAACGAACTCCACACAGCGTTTTATACTGAGGTTCCTGACCAAGGAAAATATGAACATGATCTTATTTTCTTCACAGGTATTGACTTAGCTTCCTGTTTTATGGACATTGCAACGATTCTGGTATCTAACTCTGTACTAGAAATAACACACAAAAGAAGCTTTGCTGGACATTGCTTGCTTGACATCTGTTTGCTGGACAGCTTTGGCTCTGAAACAGCAACAGGATCCACATTCTTCCTAGTTAATAAAGTTGAACCAGGCAGTTCTGAAAAACAGCACCTGAAAAGGCAGCAATTTAGGTCTCTTTGGTCTCCTCAAGCAGAGGACTGAAAATACCCGGTAATTTTGTATATGGTTTGGTACTGACCAGGCCACTGCCTGACAAAAGCATTTTATGGCACACTGGCAACGAAAATAAGCAACAGCAGACAAAATAAACAAGTATGGCCAAGTTTTTGAGGTTGGAAAACAGGAAAGCTAATCCCTACCTCATTTTAAACCTCTGAAATTTAAGGTCTAACCATGCACCTATTACAAGCAATCCAGCATTTCTATTAACTTTACTGGAGAACAGAATATAGTTCTCCAGTCCTCCAAAGAAATCCGATTGGACTTAGCAAAAGACAGTTTCAATAGGTATCGGTAAACCTACACAATTTCAGACATGGGAGAAACTCTGAGTTTCAAGGAAGGACAGACAGCAACATTTTAACTTGTACAATTAGTCTTTAATTATTTATTATCCAGAATTGTACATTTTGCATGCCTGATTTTTTTTTTTCTGGAGAAGTAGAATAAAGGAGTTAATGAAATAGAGGACAATGGCTATAGACAATTTTCATTTCATTTAGAGCAGAACGTGGGTAGAATGTGGTTAGAAAAATATAGGCTTTCAAATAAAATATGTGAGCTTTTGAATTTGAACAGCCAAAAAAGCCAACACTTTATTGAATTAGATACACTGGATCAATGGCAGGTTGATGACTTTTTGGTGTAAAAGAAGTCAAAAGATGATGTCTAGGGAAGAGTATAAGAAAAAAGGAGGCATTCATGATACAAACTTTAATAAATTCCCAGACCTTCTTAGCCATAGTTTCTGCATTTCTATTAACTCAATGTATTTATCTTCCATGAAGTTGTCCAATTTACCCCTGGATTAGGAAGCTCTACTACTTGACTACCTGTCATGTGAAGAATCAGCTCCATTATTGCTATTATTATTTTTACTTTTACCCTGACTTCATTTATTCAGGAAGATGGGGACTGTGCCTGGGCTTAAGTGCACATATTCTATATAGTTGATTCTGCATGGAGTTATATCAAAAATCTTCCCATTTATGGCACAGATGAAACAAAATCCAGATGAACTGCCTATTGCTGAGAGGCAACTGTAATAATTGACTAAATCAAAATGCAGATAAAGACAAATAACATATTCCATTAAGAAAATAGCCTCTAAAATAATGATTCCTGCCTCTCGCGCATTGCCTGTAATGTACTGTATAGATCACATAATTTCTCAGTGTTTCATGTGAGAAGAGCAGATAACACAGCTCCCTTTCTCATTATATGACTAAGTTATGTAAAACCATTGTCCTTGAACAATCATAAACAAGAATATGGAACATTAGGCTTGGTCACATCTCCATATGCAACCGTAAGATACAATTATTATCCAATTCAAGATAGAAAAATGCAAAAATACGCAAAGATGTTCCATCACAGAGTGAACCCTGTGTTATACTACAAATAAAACGCAAAGATTAGGAAAAAAATAACATTTTGTGATTACAGATTTTAGTGTAGAAAAATTATATAAAAAGACTACTTTTTAAATGAACGAGTGTATATAAATCTTTGACAACAGTACATTTAAGATGTTTGGAAAGGCTTAGTGTTAAGTGAGATTTCTTCAAGATAATTAAATAAGCACCAGTAATCCAATACAGTTATTTTAAAATTAACATTTCTGTTTAAAAACTGCATTTCCATGAATTTAGCATAATTCCTTTGTTCATAGCTCAGGCTCAGGAAACAAATTCTGAAGCTAACTATTTTTAAATCAAATGCCTGATTTCATATAGGTCTTCTTAACATTGCCTTACACAGTCCCTGTTATAGAGACTCGTATTCAAAAATAACAGATTCCTGCTTTACATGACAGCTCCCTAAAACACAATAGGATGACTTAGGATAAGAACAACGCAACTTTGTGCATCTCTGTCACGGTCTTTGCTCAACACACGAAATCCATTCACGGTATTTCCTGCCTATTCTACACTACTGTTTTACTCTTATTCCTGTTACTCTCAATAGGCTGTACTGAAAATTTAAGTGTTACTTCAGTGAATAGGTGAAGAGGGAAGAGAGATTGTATTAAAACTAGCTATTTAAAAAATCAAACATATCACCAGCATCTCCAGAGCAATGGATATTTATTTCCCACCTCATTACTCTTTGAGTGCAGATTTTTCATTTCGTCTTGCAAAAATATGCAGACTGGTTGCGACGCAAATAGCTCTCATGAGAGAAAGAGGGAGCCCCTTCCTGACCACTGGTTTTGGCAGGTTAAGAAATAAATAAGCGAGTTCCTATTTTCTGACAAAAATTATTCTAGGGAGCTGGAGCAAACAAAAACTGCACTAAGAAGGACCAAAGACAGATGCTTAGTTCAACTAATCAGACTATAGGGCACCACACTCGTGCACTTCAGGTGAAGATCTCATATTGGAAGAAGAACAGTTCAACCACAAAAAATCTCAGTTCTCTCTTTAGGTTCTCATAGTATCATCACAGCACAAATGTGATCTTATGCTAAACATGTTGCAGATGACCATACCTTTAAGAGTCTCTCTCTTCGTTTTGCTATGTTCAGTTTTTCAGAGAGCTGGCTAAAAGGTAAGTTGGAGGTTTCAATGTCTTCATGCATCAGAATGTAGGGATGCACATTACCTTAAAATAAAAAGCAACTGATTGTCACTGCATCTTTCCCCATCAAAATATGCTAGGCTGACATTAAATTCTCTATTTTCCTTGAGTAAGCCTTCACACTAAACAAGCAAGAGAAACCCAATTCTGTGCTTAGAGACAATGCAAGACTCATCTAGCAATAATGAATGTACATGTATTCTTAAAAGTAAAAGCCAACTACTTTGCTATTATTTATGAAAATCAGGAGTGTTAGGCTAGTGTGAATAAATATTTAATGAGCATGGCAGATTAACACATGGTTACTCTGACTCTTCTCTTATTTGTGTAATACAGTCAAACAGTAGAAAAATGACTATTTGATTTGAAAGAAAATTACCTGCTATAAAGCTTCAGTTATCCACTAGATCAGCATCACAAGACTTGTCTAATGTAAAAGACATAACCATAGCATTCACATCTAGAACAACCTATGAGTTAAACTTATTAACAGATAATTGTAAAATTAATATGTGACGTGCTTAATCTAGTGATTGATTTGAACCCGTATTTTCATAACTTTTATTGACTTCAGTGTGAGCAGGTTCTACATCTAAAGAAAATCTCACCATTTCTTGAAGAGGATACAGAGAGACCTCAGAAGTGTTGCATTTTATAAATAGATTTTGAAACAGCACATTTGTGTTAACTCTCACGTTCGCAGAAAAGTATGATAGTGCTCTGAGAGATGTATATTGTAAAAGCTGAAGCAACAAAGTCAAAACTATTCATCAATGCAACACAGCATAAAAAGAAATAATGTGCAGACTGGAGTACATACCTCTATTAGCATTCAGAGCAGCTAACTGTGAATTCAGTTTTGCAATAATGCTGTTTTGAAGCTCTATCTGTTCCTGCTGTTCACGTATTTGCTGCATGTAGTTCTCTGTCTGCAAATATAATTTAATTAGCATTAATCTTATTTTGTTTTGACTAGGGGTCTCCTATTTAGCATATAAAAAACAGCCCTGATTTTTAAAGATGATGGTAGTAGTGGACCCCTGCATGAAAACCCAACTACAGTCACCTTTGGCAAGTCTGTACTTTTGAGACTGCACTGATTAGAAAAGGTATAATAAATAAATCCTGATTTTAAGTAACCGTTTCAACTGTAGCAGTTATAAAGGATAGGATAAATAAAGTATAGGAATCTTCTTTCATAGCCGTAGAACACATAGGGTTTAAAATCAGAACTACAGCATTTACTTCTTCAGAATGCTGGTCAGTTAGTTTATCCATAGAAAGATATAACTTTCTTCCCCCATATTTTCTAACAAATAAATTATATAGAAATTGGCTTTCAGAAAGATAGGTTTTTAAATTAAATCAACATTGCTTATTCCCTACAACCTTGTAAGTAACTAATTGTCTACGTACAGAGATTTTGCCTGTTTCTTTGAGTGCAGTAGACTTGGTATTCTAACCTAGAAAACTGAGGGGGGGGTGAAGCAAACAAGCAGAAAATAAGAGTAGCCAATCAGCCCCATTCTTCAACTAGTTACGCTCTATTTTGTGCTATAACCAGGCCATACAGAGCCTAATAAGGCTGCTCACATTTCACTGAGGAGTATAAATGTTGTTAGACAGTCAGTTAACTGAACACATGGTCAGGTGGCAGGAAGATGCTAATATTCAAGAACTATTATTTCATTAGCACATCCCTAATGTTGCAGTTACAGTAGCACTAAAAACCAGCAAGAAAACTTGTGAAATACCAGCAAGGAAACTTACAGAAATGCACTGAATTTGTGTGGAATTAAGAATATGCCTATTATTGAACAGGTCAATACCTGGGACAAGACAGGTATGTCTTCACTTCTATTTATAATTTATCCATACTGCTTTCTAATTCTCTGATCTCAGTCATGTTTAAATTCCACACACCCCTACCGCCCAATATGCTTGTCTGTGAAGTAGGCAGGAATAAACCTAGAAACAAAATTTATTTTAAAAAGCCAGGTAGTAGTTGTACTATGAGAGTTAAAAAAAAAAAAAAAAAGTGATCAAAGAGCAGTATACTCCAGCAGCTACCAAGAGACCTCATGAAGCAGAAAAATCACTGAGAACCAAATTGAAAATGTACAACAGCAATGTCTTGTCAACACTTCTGTACAGAGCACAGACATGACAGCTAAAACAGACAGAAGAGAAGATGCTTTTGACAGCCAGTGTGCACAAATTATTCCTTGAGTCAGATGGCAGCAACAAGTTACCAACTAGAAGATCTGCATGACAACCAACCATCCATCTGTATCAAACACCATCTGGCCGAGATGACTCTGGCTTCTGTGTGCTTGACATGGCTCCCAGCTCTAGAGACTGGCAAAACAAGTGGCCTATCGGTAACTTAAGTAGTAAACTGTTAACAACAGAATGGTGGACAATCCAACAATGTGTGAAGGCCACACAATGAACAGAGGAATTTACTATAGCCAGGCACTGTAAAAAGGTCAAACCAAACTCATGGTTTTTGAATAAAAAGACTGAAAAACAACACAAACAAAAATACCCCAACTAGTTATAGTACCAACTCTTCCTGAAAAAATACTTTCATTCTCTTCTGAAGTCATGGAATCAACTACTGAAAGTTTGATTAGGGCAAAAATTTGAACAAATGGCAATCCTTTATGAAAGGCTTCTGCCTTTGATTTCTGACCCCGAGAAAATGCAGAAGGAAATACTGCAAGCATTTAGTTCACTTAACATTAATGATCTCACACACTTTTCTGATTTTCTTCCATAGACTTTAAGAGAGCTATCTCCTGACCTTGTATTCAATGTCTTCTTTCTATGGCAGAAATTTCTTTCAGATAGTTAGATGCCTCACAAGTATTAACTTGACTGTTTTTCCTTCAAATAATTAATTTTTCATCATAAGAGAGGGAATTCAAAAGATTCTCAAACATTTTAAAGTATGTTGCCTTTTGTTAAGTTAGTTGCAATTTCAGCACAAAATATATCTGACTTGCTTCCTGTGCTTGTTAAGTGCAGAAAACTCTGCAGATTTGCATCGGCACTGCTGCAACAGACTATGCATGTAGTTAGGCTGAACAGTGGATGAATGACTTGATACTTGTTCTGCAGTGCCTTGGCTAGTTTATTTTGACATGACTGTGAATGGTAAGATCGTACCCAGCTATCAGAACGCTCTCTAGTAGGCATTTCCTTACTTCCAATTGTACTACTGCTTATATAACTTGACATCGAGTATGGTTCACCTGCCCCCGAATAAAGTCCCAGCCTACCTGTTCTACTGAAGTATTGGAAAGTCATGTCAAAAACTTTCAAGCCTTGCAGTTAGCTAACAGAGTTTTCCTTGCTGCGAAGTATATGCACAATAAAATTTGTATCACAAAGCCCCAAACTGATAGCTTTGCAATATGCTGGCACATATGATGAGAAGTCCTAGAAGAATTTTGGCTGAAGCAATGTTTTTTACAACAGCAAACTAAATAAGAATTCAAAGGTGCTCCTTACTGGTCAGAATGCCTCCAGAATCTGTTTCTGTTGCTTCATCATTAAAGAAAAATTGTATAGATTGATTATTTTTTAAAAGTCAGTATATATTCTAATCATTTTAAGATAAGTTTGCTGTAACTGTTTCAAGCTATATTGTCCTAATAGCTTGCGCAGTGCTTAACACACTAAGGCGTTTGGCTTTTACATTGTGTAAATTAATAATTCATGTGGCATATTCTCCTATTAACACAAAACGATTTAATTTAAGCTATTTAATAACTTAACTTGATTAAGCTATTTACAGTAATAACTTAAAATTTGGTCACTTTTGAGTAAACCAAATTAAATTTCAAGATATCCTTCATAAAGCTGGGTAACTTGCATATACATCTCTGCTGCTTACATTAAAAGACTTGATTAATCCTTCAAAACAGAAAACACTTTTCTCATCTTTAAAATTAAAAAATAAAAAATTAAAGGTTGAAAACCAGGAAGCCACCTACTACATTCACACCTTAATGAATTACTCTGCAGTTTACTGGCCTGGTCGTACAACTGTAATTTTCAACTTTAACAGATGTACTCAAGTGTGCCTAGCTAAAGTGAAACCGAAATCTACATGTACCACAGTCCTCCACAGAAGGGGTGGCTTTACAAATACAGTGCAGAACCCAACACATACTTTTTGCTGTAGTTCTTTCACAGCATGGTCCCTATCCATGCATGCTTGTCGATAGGCTTCATAAGCTTTATTAAGCTGCTCTCCGATGTTCTTGTCCATAATTCCCAGTGTTGTTTCATCACTGAAAGGATGGTCAAGTTAAAAGACCTGAAAAATAATCAGAAGGAAAAAGAAAGCTAAGAAAAAGAAGATATAACTAAAAATAAATATAATATCACTTGTATTATTATCAGATTCAAGCAATATATGCAGTATGCTTGAGCATTAACTCACATGGTAGTTTGAACTACGGATCTGCTCACCTCAGCATTTAATTCTATGCTCAGAAATAGGTTTAAACAAAAGCTAAGTAAAAGCAGGTTAACTTTTAATCAAATTCTGGATGCACAGAACCTGTAAATGTGTAGTTACAGTGTTTGAGGGCCGGGACTTATAATTGGTGCAGATCACCAGTTATCTAAATTTATAACATTTCCAACAGTTTAATGTTTATGCAATTGTGAAGTAACAGACATTATTAAAACAAAACAAAGCAAAACCCAGCTTTTGGCATTAAACAATACAAAGATAAAAAGTTAATAACATTAGGTCACATCACAACCTATTCTATGCCATATTTAAAAACAAAAACACAAGCAGCACCAAAAGGTGAATTAAAAAATCTTTTATCTAAAAGATTAGTAATATCAACCAGTAAGACTCAGACCTTTTCACACATTACAATCAACTTCTCACTCTTTGTGATCAATTTCAGTATCAGCTCCTGAAAATAAAGCTCATGAACCTTGAGGCATAAGACTACAACAATATTAACTAGTTACAGACTTCAATTTCAAGAGAGACTGAACTTTGAAGACACAGATCCTTTACTTCTATAACAGTAGATGCCAAAAAATATAGAATTTATTGTAACGTAATAGAGGATAGGTAGTGAATTCTCAAAAACAGCAAAAATGGGCCAGCACTATGGAAAAACAAAACAAAACAAAACAACAACAAAAAAACAGCAGCAATTCACATCTCCTCTCCTAATTCAATATTAGCATGGTTACCTCACAGTACAAAGTGTGAACAGCCACTGTCACCTATCACTATCTTCTGGGATCGTGCATAAACCACAGACACTACTAAGGAAACATGCAGTCAAGAGAGGATAAGCCATAGCAAGAAGGGGATGAGGATAACCTGTCCTAGACCCTGGCAAAAATCCTAAGGACTGCAGCTTGAAGCTTTTGTTCATTTTTTCTTGCTGTTGAATATCTTCTACATCACTGATGCTTAATACAAAAAAGTGGTTTGACTTTCCTAGAAAGTGTAATGTAGTACTGTATGGATGTTGCATCTTTTTGTCCTGATAACATTATTTTAATGATGCACGTATATTGCAAAATCAATTGTGTCTCAACTCCAGCATGACAGTACTTCATTAGTAATATTTACTACTTTAATTTATTACTTTAAAGTAAATTCTTTGACAGCTTGGAAACATTTAGGGACCCTTTGATACAAGTATTATTGAAATTCACAAAGTTTTGTGTAACTTCTACATTGTTTCATGTAAAAGGTTTTTGTTTTCTAAACACCAGTTCATTAGTTTATAATCTCAGTTACATGTTTACTGTCTCAAAACACAGTTAGTAACACAAACTACTTCATCCACCCTCCCCATCCCTCAAAGAGTAACCTTCCACTAACTGGAACATTCCCTTTAATACCTGGGACACATCTTTAAACAGATGGATAGACTTTCTTTCAGTTTCAAATGAAGGACTGTTTTACGTAGGTCAAAAAAATCAGATACTACATTTGTCTGCAGGGGCAGGTACTAAACTGAGGAAGGGTATTGTTATAGCTGAAAGTGATCGAAAAATGTGCTCTCACATTCCTTAAAAACTTGCAGAGTTTGCACTGATGTTGGTTTTGTACTTCTCTGAAATGCTCCAGAAGACACTTAGCTTGTTACAGTTTACTTAATCAACTGTAGTGTCCTGTAAGTATAAAAGGCAACTTCAAAAATTGACTGCAGCAGATTTAAAAGACTAAGTTCAGCTTCCAATAGAGGGAACAGGGTTCAGCTCCAGACAACTCACTGTTTGTAGAAAATGAAGGTGTGCAAATTCAATCTCAATTTGGAAAAAACAGCACTCTAAATTTATGCCTAACTTCCAGTCCTCTACTGACTGTTTGATTCAGACTGCGAGCATTAACAAAAAGTTCTACTCTCATCTGGACTGCTGGTACCAGAAATAATTGATCCAGCAGACAAGATTGTAGCACTGTGCCTTATTTTCTACTCAGTAGGTAAGAATAAGGAGAATGGTTGCTTATGGTCCATTTCTGTGGAAAAAATGTCCACAATTCTTAATTTCCTGGTAGCTCCCTAAAACCCAGACTCCATGTAAGAAAGCAGAAAGCAATAAAATTAATTACTAGTGACACTTAGAGATGGAACTGTTATCAGAAGAATTGGTCCTGTATTCCCCTATACTCTTGACACTCATTTCTGCTTCCACCCCACCCTTTTACTTCTGCAAGCACAAGCAGCTTTGCTGTACACTGTATCAGTGAACTGACCCAGCCTAAAACTAGATGCTAAAGGTGTTTTTGCCGTGTTATTTTTTTTTTTTAGTTTCATGGACCACTTCAAATTGCGTGATAGCACAAGCTCCTGTGTCAGTAGCAGAAAGCCAACGTAGGAGCAGAAAACATAAGCAAAAGGCAGACAGAATTCCTGTTTTCAATGGCACCATGAACTTCAAACCTGTAATGTGAAGTCTTGGTTATGTAATGGTGATAGAAGTCTACACTGCCACAAGAAAAGATATTCCTGCCTTCCCCAATCTCAGGCCATGTATTTTTGCCACCTATTTGTACCAATGTCAGTGTTTTTATGCTACACAGTTGAGTTGTGCCAGAGAACTAGCTGCCTACTTCCTCAAAAAAATTCAACAGGAGCTAGTTCAGTGCAAGGCTGCTGGAGCACTACTACCAACACAGAGAGACAGTGGGAACATGAGACTAGCCGTGGGCAGGACTGCAGCAGTCTAGATTTAGATTGGATTAAACTGCTCTGTAGTCATACCCTGAGTTGCCTGCTGCTGGAATAAACAGATAACATAAGAAGCAGTTATCTCATATCCAGAACTCCTTGCAATTAGAAAAAACTGGCTCCTTTTCCTGCTTCTCCTCCATAGGCATCAATATTTATCAGGGAAATTGCCAACTGTTCCTTGTCATTTTCTCTGCTCCCTTCATCCAGTTAGGAGGAAAAAAAAACAAATACCCCCACTATTTTAACCAAGCTCAGTTATGCTGCATCAGTATAGCTACTGGAACGTATTCAGCCCAAAGCTGACAACCCTGATTTTTAGCAACTGACATGCTAGATGTTCATTAGATCCTAAAGACTCTTTCACAACTATTAACAGCAATATGGAGTCAGAACAGATGCAGCAATACAAAATGCTATATTCAATCTAACAAGGACAGAATTAGACAGAGATTAACTCCAGAGTTTGCCTGATAAAGGAGTCCTGTAGATGTGAGTAGCTTTGAGTGTTGTGCTGCCAGACCAACGGCAGCGGGACCTTGAATTTCATCTTTGAGTACAGACTTGAACACTGGAAAACAACTGGATACAGCAAATATTGTAAGACAAACCTTAGAGTAAACTCACTAAAGGAAACCTGAAGATGCTCTTAAAATACTTGCTTCAAGTGGAAAACATTTCACTGGCACAGGTGGGAAAAAAACAGCAGCAGTAACATGAATTTTCTGCAAGTCGAATGCCAAAAAAGCCCCGACAGAAAAATCAGCAACCTTCTGCTGCACACATCCTGAAATCCCAGCACCACGGATCACTACAGAGACACAGTCTGAGTTTTCATAGTGCCTCAGAAACGCCTTCAATAGCAAAAAAAATAAGGCTTCAGCTAATCATGGGTATACAAACATCCATTCACAATACACGTGCCTACCTCTCATAGGTTCATATGAGCACATAGATGCCATCCAGCAGCAAGCACTCTACATATTTCTGCTTTCAAAACAGTTTCTCCAATGGAAATATTTTGTAAGTTACACTGCCATCATCATGGGGACTGGAAACCTGTTGAGGCAATCGCTTGTGAGCGGGAGACCGAGCGCTCCCTGCACTTGCAGTTGGGAGCTGGCTCTGAGGGACAGAAGCCCTGCCTCGCACGGGTGCGCTGCGCCGGCAGCCCGGGAAAAGCCCCCGTGGCCACGGCACCGTCCCAGCCCTCCGAGCTCAGGGCAAGGGCTGCGGCTTACCGGGAGCTGGGGCGGCACACCCACCCCGGCCGGCGCCGCCAGCGCGCCGCTTTCTGCTCCCCCGCTCGCCGGAGCTGCCCCCCGCTGCCCTCGCTCCCTTAGCCCCGGCCCCTTCCGCGGCACCCAGAGCCCCGGGGCGCTGCCCGGAGCCCCGCTCCCTCCGGCGGGGGAAGCGGCTGCCCCGGAGCGGCCGGCGGAAGCGCGGAGGGGCGAAGGCACGGCAGGGCAGGGCAGAGAGCAGGGCAGAGAGCAGGGCGGCCGGGGCAGGGCGGCACCGCAGCCCGCCCGGCAGCCCCGAGGCCGAGCGCCCGGCGCTCCCCGCGGGAGGCAGCGGAGCAGCGTTAGCAGCACCTCAGACTTACGAGCGCCTCACGGAGCCCGCGGCCGCTCCCGGCACAGGGCGCTCGCTCCTGCGAGCACCTTAACCCAGGAACCAGAACTCACTTCCTGCCGGGCCTCTCCCCGCCCGCCCGCCCGCCCGCCATGTGACGGGCGCCGCCGCCGCGCTCCCCGCTCGGCTCGGACCGGGCCGGGCCGGGCCTGCGGGCTCCGCAGCCGCTCGGCGTCGCGGCCAGGCGGGGGCAGCGCCGGGCCTGGGCGCAGCGACCGGCAGCTTTCGGCTCCCCCCGGGCTTGCGGTGCCTCTTCGGCCTGGCTGCTGCCCTCCCGCCCCGAGCAGGGGCCGTGCTGCCGCGGTGCAGGGCTCCTGGAGTCCCTTGCTATGAACGGATGCGATGTTTGTAAATCGCAGTGCTTGCATTCGTAGCATGAGTGCACTTTTTCATGTTCACTGTGTAAAGGTCCTTTTACTTCTGTAGGTGACTAAGGTGGCATTTTTTTCCGTGCATTTAATTCATGCAAGCAATGGATTTTACATGAGAGTACATTGAAAATACATTCAACAATTTTAATTTTGCTGCTGCTACAAGCCCTTATTTCTCTAGGTCACATGCAGGAGTACGTTTTTCTTGAAGGTGTGTAAAAGGGTGAGAGTCGAGGGGAGAAAATGCAGGATACCTTACATAATTGCACAAGGTACAGTCACAAAGCCGGCATTAGAGAAGCCTTACAGACTGTGTGAATGAGCCTCAACCGTCCCTGAGCCCCAGCAAGTGTACCCACCCCATCGGACTGGGCTGTTTCTTCTCCCGGGGCAGAACTGCTCCCTTTGCCTGCTCGCATATCAGAACCTGCGTTAGTGCCTCCTGTGTCTCAGCACTGGGGGCCTCGCACACCTTGCTCGGTGTGTGCCCTTGGAAGCCTGGGGACTGAGCCCAGACACAGTCCTAGGCATTGCTCTCTGTAATTTTATTTTTAAGATTATTTCTATTATAGTTTACTTTTCCTGCTAAGTCTTTAACAACTTGTTTGGGCTGTTTTGACCTTTTTTTAAGACTAAAGAGACTTATGAACAGATAGATTATTGAGCCAATAAACGCACTTCCTGCTTAGCCACTTTTAAGAACTTCGGGTGAGGTTCTGATGAACTACTGAGGTTCAGTGAGGGATTGCTCAGTTAGCGTGTTTCCAAGAAAGGGGGATTCAATTTCCTCTTTCAGATGCCTTTAGCTTAACAAAGTGTTTGATATGCACAAGTTTAGGTTTCATTTAACCAGGTGTTTCTTTAATGAAAGGAAAGGAAAGGAAAGGAAAGGAAAGGAAAGGAAAGGAAAGGAAAGGAAAGGAAAGGAAAGGAAAGGAAAAGCTATTCCTTTTTAATTTCTACATTTTTATTTTTTATTCAGTCTTCCCAAGTAGTTCTGCACTTAAAATGATAATAGATAACTGAAAATAATAATTCTTGAATTCAGATCAATGTATGTAAATATAATTTTAACTGTAGCTATATTTAAAAAGGGATAATATGTAGAAAAATACAAGTAGGTTATCTGATGATAAGAAAGTATTAACTAGGATTATGGTTACATGAATTTGAATAGAGACTTAACATATATACCATCTGTGAAACACTGTCATTGCACATGTTAGTGGTTTTGCAGGAAGCAAAAGTTTGTTTATTAAATTCTAGAAATGTACTTAATGTAAATTTGCTGCAAAGGTCTCAAACCCGACAGCAAAACTGACAGCCATCTACAAACATAGCTTCACTTTTTGAAGTCATATGCATTATTCTCAGTACTTTATCAGTAATATCCTTTCACAATAAAGCACAAGAGAAGCAGGTCTTTCCTCTATCTTCATTATTTAGTGCTTTTTTTCCCCCTTTAGTAAATTTCCCCCAATGCAATAAAATATGTTACAAGCTTTACAGTAGCCCATGCTAATATTCCTAGCTATTTCCAACCCCTTTAATAAATTGTTAAGTAGAAGAATAGAAAGAATACCTATTAAAATAAAATAAAATTTATTTTCTGTAGCTAACTTGATGTCTAACTTTGATCTTTTAAAGGAAGAGTGTTTTTTTGCTTTACAACCATTTTTTTGTCCTTTTCTTCCTCATCTTGCTTTCTTTTTCTTCCTCATCTTGCTTTCTTTTTCTGTTTTCCTGCTTCCTCTTTATTCTCTGTATTTCCTTCCCTACAGCCATTCCAATAGTGACTTTCTGTATTTCAGTCTCACATCAACATTTGACATTTTTATGTCATTATTAAGGCAAAATTGCTTTCCTATATGTAGTTTTTAATACAGAAGAGGGAAGAACAAAGGATATTTCAGTATAGTTAAAAACAGTTTAAGATTTTAATGATCTGTTAATAACAAAAACTGTTGCAAGCCACTTATCTAGAGTTTCAGAGTGGTGGTAAAGAGGTTCATGTCTGTGTTATTTTGTTTCACTTTGTCTTCAGACTTGGAGTCTTATTTTGACAAGTATATTAGAAACATTTTATTTTAATTTTTTAATTAGTAATTAGCAAGTTGATGTTTTTTTCTGAGTGAAAATTCAAAAGCTTGCTCTGAGTGGTTCAAGCAGTCTATATAAATACCTCACATCATCTGTATTCGGTTTAGAGGTTGACATTACTCTTGAAATTAAATTTTACATAGTTCATACTCTCAGGACAGCATGGAATCACTGATGTATTAACTTACTAGTTGAAGCTGTGTTACAGAACTGAGAGGAGCTGCTTGCTGAAAGGTAGGCTTGCAGTGCAGCAGTTTGCATTTCAGGAAAGTTTAAATCTGATTCGTTTATGCAATTACAAGCTTCTAAATACAAATCGCCTTCTACCAGCTGTCAGAAAGAGGTTAAAATGTTTCCTGAAGCTTAATGTAGCCATTCGTTCAGACACTAGGTGGCTCACGTCAGATGTTTAAACCTTTCCCAGAACTGTTCAGCTGTGGCTCCCCAGGCCTGTACCGCGCGGTGCTGGGTGCTGAGAGCCTGTGCCACCGGTCGTTACTCCATTCCTTCAGTAGCTTTGTTGCTGTTTTAACAAAATAAGCAGCTTATTTTGCTATTGAAATGCCTTTCCTGTGTCAGAAAAGGATAATTGAAGGAGAACTGTGGATTGATTTGGAATGATTGTTGTAGTCCTGGAGTAGGAAGGTGAGGTGGCTTTTTTTTCTTTTTTTTTTTTTTTTTTTTCCCAACTGCTTAAATAGTCAGCTAATGAGCCTGTGGAAACCTAAGTACACACAATGCAAACAAGGTATGTATTTTGCCTAGAGGTAGCAACAGACAAAACCTGGCTTCCAGAAACTAACTAAAGACTATTTAATCAAGGTGTAGACATACAGACTAGTTGCAATACAAAAGTAGTGTTAGTGCAGTTACAAAGTTTGTAGCTATATTTTTTCTATATATTGGTATACTGAAGTTGATAAATATGATTTACTTGTTGTTTTCCCAAACTATGGAAACTAGATTTGGATCACCTTTTAAGTAACATCTTCAAGAGTACTTTCTTCTCTCAGTTCTTTAGTAACAGTAAAGGCAATTTTTATGTTATCGGGGAGGAGTGTCAACAGGATTATGAAATGCGGTTCTGTGTTTCAGCGCTGGTTATGACTAATATTAGCTGGGAACTTCCACTGAGAAATACCCAACTGAGCAACTTCCTTATATGCAACTGCAAGCAGACAGCCATCCTCTGTGACAGAGACCTCAGCTGAACCAGCCTGCAGTCTGCCTTTGGACTCAGTGCAACGTGCTTTACTTCCATGAGCTACTCCAGTGGTTTCTGGGGGCTTGCTGTCCTGAGAAAATGTTACCTTGCATGTGAAGGGAGCAGTGCAAACCTGCAAGCTTGGAAACTGTTCACATATACAGTGACTATTGTACCTAATGCAATACATTTAAACTGTCTTTTAAAAGCCACTAATGATAATGGCATCAGTAGAAAGTAGCAACAGCTTCGTGAAACCAAAGCTAGTCATCTGTATAGAATGCAACCTGTGTTACGTTCAGAGAGAGTGCAACAAGATGGAGTCTTAAATACATCTTCAAGAAGAATAGCACAAAGCCAATCCACCAATTCACAATTAAGCTCCAAAGGAACTTGATTATACAAAGCCTTGAGATCCAGTGAGGTTTTATCCCTGTTGTGTCTTTTTTTTTTTTTTTTTTTTCCCCGCCAAAACAATGTATAGTGAAACTGTAGAACAATGAAGGGAAAACATTTACCTTGAGAAATTCATTTTCTGTAGTGTCAATCTTTCTTTTATTTTTTTATTTTTTTATTTTTATTTTTATTTTTTTCCATAGAGGCAAGTACTCAGGAGATTTTACACCTAAACATTAATTTTTCAGGCCTGCCAATGTAAAGAAGTGAGATGTTTTGATGTCAACTACAGGACATAGACTCTCTCCCTCAGTTCCTTGTTAAAATTCAGTAAATCTTGGGAGATGATTTAGACAGAACTACATTATATTCAGCACCTAATTTGAGAAAAGAAGCTTTTGCACTATTGGCTGAAGGTTTGATTCCAAGCCATTTATCAGGCTATCAGGCTGTCAGTGTAGAGTAAGAATGGAGGATGGAAAAAAAAAAAAAAAGAGAGAGAGAGAAGTCGTTTAATTTCTGAGATCTTGTGACCTCTTTCCTTCTCCTGTAAAAAGGGGAGCTGTGTTCTGCAGCAAGATCAGTGGTTCCATGGTATTATTTTTGTTTCTGTAGTCTCATAGAATTCCAGAGTTTGGGGAAAAGGAAGAGACAGGTGCTGATGCAAAGTCAAGTTAATGGACTTGTGTTAGTATACCTGTGGAACTTCACGTCAAAGCTGTTTGGGATGTGAAAATTTTGGACATGTTCAAAGGGAGATTGGACAAGCAGATACTGGAGAGATTCACTGAGGAAAACTAAAGAGACAGGCAGCATCAATCTCAGGAAGTTCTCTGACCTGAAAATAGCTGGCAGCTGGGAGAAGACTCTGAGGAAGCATTACATATGCTTGCCCTGTTCTTATTCTACCCAGGGCATTGATTTCTAGCCACTGCTGAAGAGAAGATGGGTCTGAACCAATGTGGCATATGTTCTTATGTAAATTACTTCATGCTGATACAAATGTGTAGGAATTTCTCTGCATTAAATGATCTGTAAAAGACAGGATATTGTAGAAGGATAGGGAACATTACTACTGCAAAAGCTCCAAAAGATTTTGCAACATCCAGTTAGAATCATTTTTGATTATTTCAGAATATCCATTTGAAAGATGAAACCTTTTGGCAGGTGCGTAGAAGGTGATCAGTGAATTTTAACTGGTTCCTGAAAAGACACTGTATAGTTGGTCTTTGGCTGTGTTTGCAGTTGCACTGTGGTGACCAGCACATCAGTTGCATAATTTCATGGTTTCATTGTTAGTATTCATCCTAACTGCACAACAGTCTTAACAGAAGGTATGTCTACACCTTCACAGCAAGGCAGCCTTCTTGTTCACTGGATTGCAAACATCTCAATAAAAAGGTCTCAAAAAAGAGTGATGGTTAGAAATTTTTTCCCCTATTATTTAGCTGGTGATGGCATATAACAGTTTAATATGATTTATTTAGTGAAGGAGCTTTCACCTGGGTCTCCAAATATACAAGTTAATATTTCCTAGTTGTTTTTTTTTTTCAGTTAAGAATGAAATCAACTATATGTAAAATCTGTACAATGGCATAAATTTTCCAAGCTTCTTCCTAAAGACAAATTTGTTAGGAAAACTAGTAAAATGCTTTGATTCTCTTTTATTTTTTAAGGAAAACACACATCCACTTTAATTATTTTACAGGATGATAGGGCAATTGAAAATGCATCTCTAACTTCCCTGACACATTGAGTTGGTATACTTCCTGTCAGCACTATTTGATTTTGTAATATAGTAGGTTTTGAAAATAAATAGTTATGTTTCTCTGCACACTGAAAAAAATATTTTGAAATGATTCATCTCTTCAGTCTTTTTCTTGTTGATATAGTTGTTCCAGCTCCTCATGTTATTTTTTAAATTGTTTTATAAATGAAACGATAGCTTTGTGACTTCAGCAGAGTGCTTTTCTTGGTTCTTACTCACAGCCGTTCTCTGAGAGTTCGGTGGTTTTGAGCTTGACTAATTAGAGCGTGCAAGGCAAAATAAGATGCTCACGTGAGCGTTTCTGTAAATCTTACCATGTACCATTGGAGTGAAGTTCTACAACCAAGTAAACCAAAAAAGATATGAGCAATCATTGAGTAGTCATTCTGCTCAAATTTTAACTAATTTTTTTTGATACCTGCATACACCAGAGATAAATCAGCTTGTGGATTTTTTTTAATTTTTTTTTTCTGGTAAATCTTTCCCAACTTTAAGCTAAGAAAGCTTGAAGCTCTGTGCTGTGTAGTGGTTCACAGCATGCTGACACTGTGCTTGCTTGAATACAGCCTCATTGTCTGTGAAGCTAAGCAGGCTAAATGACAAACAAAAATGCAGACCAGCTTCCTGCAAATGATATTTTTTCTTAACATGCTGTAAACAGGAATATGTGTATGAAAAGAAGAAGAAAAGGATGATTAATGTGTATTCTCAATTACAGTACAGAAAATGTGTCACTAGTGATAACTGACTTTCTGAGACAGTTGTGACGCTTCAGTATTTATTCCTGATGAAGCAGGGAGAGGACCACATGATCAATGAATTTGGGCCTTTTTGCATAATTAGTGGCAAAGCACTCACACACACACACACGCTCACTTTGTCTGGCACAGCTTCAGTCTTCTTATTCACCAGCTGCTAAGTCATTTTCATATCCGTAGCTGCTTCCTCCGAGTGAAAACACACCTGCTCTTCTTGCATTGTATCCATTTATTGTTGGCTTCCTGGAAGCAAAAGATGTAAGAGAATTTTGGCTTGTATCAGAGGTCTGGATAACCATGGGGTAACTCAGGACTGCCGCACTCTTAAAAAGTGATTATATGTTAATTTATCTATATTAATTAACAATTCCCATCCGTACATATACACAGAAGGCTGAGAATTGCATGTTGTAAGTGGCATTTTTGGTCACATTATTCCCTGTCTGTACCATTTGGAAATATACTTATTTGACTAGGTTTTGACCATTCCTACAGTGTTGTCACATACCAGTGCCCTAAAATTGCATTGCAATCAGCTTATCGCATATTAAATCACCTCAGAGAATTTTGCACAGAACTGAAACATCCTTCCCTGCACCAGTGACTAACAACTGCAGCTTTGATCACAAAAGGGAGATCAGGCAAAGATAACACTGAAGAAAGACAACTTTAATATGGGGAATAAAACCAGGAAAAATAGATGATAGTGATAAATATCAGGTTAGTTTCTAATACGAAAATAAAGTACCAGAGACCTCTTTCCTGGTGCTTGACTTTACTTTTCCATCCATTCTCTGAAGTGCAGCCAGACTGACAGCTGTCTCTAGAGCCCTCCCTTAGAAGGCACTATAGCCTGGAACTTACGGAAGTGATCTTTAATTTTTTCTCCAAATTCTTCAGAGACAATGGATAATTGTATCATATATCTCAGTGCACCAGCTACTAGTCAGCTACTGCCTGTTACTGGGTGCTGTGACAAACATAGTAGCCAACTGGTTACTGCACCAGCCATGAAACTGGCAGCATAACATCCAAGTCCTGAGTGCTAATCATTTTCTAACATAGAGAGTCTTTTATATAGACATTAATTCATCTTCACAAGACTCTAGAAATCTACTTCTTCCTTGGCACGTAGTGGAGTAGCTAAAGACAAGAACTACAAAAGGAGTTTAGGGCTATGGTACCAGCTGCTGCAGCCTCCAGTATATATCTTCCTTCCTACACAGTGTATGGGGCTAGCTGAAAAGCGATGCTTTAAGTAGAGCTGCTGTCTCTGTAGTCCTGAGTCCTTTCTAGTCATGTCTCTTGGAGATAAAAATTCATTTTTACTTGGAGTAATTAAGGCAGATCACAGAGATTATAATTCTCCACTCTCATGGCTACAGTGATCTTTGGGTTCCAGCCTCCATTCTAACAATGTTTGCATGTTTTATGGCATGGTAGGCAGTAGGGTATTCCCACTTTGCTGCTTTTGACGATCAGTTTTACTGACTGATTTTCTATTTTACTGGTGCCTAGAACCAGCCCTCTGAAGACACCATCCTTGCCAAAGGCAGAATCAGCTTTACCTAAACCATTTCTAACATATGTTTGCCTGTTTTGAAGATCTATATTGGTGATAAAGATTTCACAGCCTCCCAAGGGACCTTCTGTTCTTCCTTACAGATTTTTTTTTCTAAATCTCTAATTATTCTTCAGTTGAACCACACTTTCCACAAGGCACAATGCACAAACTGGACAATATGCTCCAGCTGAGACTTTCCACGATAGTTTTCAACAAATACATGCTGGCTGTTTTGTGTCCTTAAAACAGGACAAAAGCCTAAGCTTTTACACAAACTTGTTCTATTATTTGTTCCAGTATTTTTCTGAGAATGGAAGTAAAGCAGAACAGTATGTAATTCTCTGCTTTCTTCTGTTCTCCTCTCAGAGATAAACATGATGTCTGTCCTTTTTCATTCTTTTAGAAGCTCATCTGTTCTCCACAAGTTCTCAAAGATAATTGCTAATGGCCCTGAAATGTCTTTATTCTGTTATCTCTGAGTATCCTAAGAGGAATTTCCTCAAGCCCAGCTGGTTTGAAAATATTCATAGAAGTTATAATTCTAACCTGAATTATTTTGCCTTTGTCACTGGTACTAATTGTTTTACCCATCTGATTGAGGTTCTACTGAAGAAAGAGGTAAAAAAGTTTTCAGCCTTTTCAATAGAATCTCTAATAGTTTCCTCTAATCCCACTGAGTAGTAGTAGATCACTCAGTCACTCTTTCACTCTTTTCTTTGTCTTTGTTTTGGTGTAGGGGCATTAACAGAATACTTTTTTTTTTCTTTTTTTTTTTTTTTTTTCTGCCTTACTACTTATTCCATTGTGTGCCTTGACTTTTCTGATTTTGCCATCTTTTTACATCATTGCATTATTCTTATATACTCCCCAGTAATTTGACTTAGAGCACAGAATGTAGAAGCTTCCTTGACCTTAAAATAGTTAAAAACCTTGCCGTTTCTTTAGCTTTGGGGGATTTTTTTAAGTACACTTCTTGTTTTATCCCTTGGAGTGATTTGTGTTATCTTCTCCTTTTCTAAAGGAGATAGAAATTCTTTTGAGCTCCTTGTTTTATTTTTTTCAAGGATCACGATGGTGTCTGCATACTGGGTTCAGACACTGAAGTGTCTGCATAGATCTAATCCTGGCTGTTTTGCCAGAAGTCACACTGTACATTCATGCTAGAGCTGGGTCTGAAGCACAGAAGTGCCTTGCTTGCATCAGTTGCTTCTGATTCCTGCCTCATTTATGATCTGATTAAAGCAGGATTGTTTGGTTACTATCTGATTTGTGTAGGTTTATTTTATGCTAGCAAATTGCCTTGCTTACCAGTTCTTCTTTGCGTGCCCTTCATTGTCCTTGTTTATTTCTACATTGTCTTGAAAAAAAAAAGAAAGAAAGAACAAAAAAAAGTTTCAATATGTATTTTTCCCATCTGGTTAGTCCAGCACTCTTCTTAATTAGTAAAATGCCATCCTGTCAGATTCTCTCCTGCCAGGAAGTCATTCAGCTACCAAATCACTTCTTCACCTCCATCATATATTTTAACATTTGAAAACAGCAAAACTGTAAGATATCACATTCTTCCTTACAACAGAAAAAGCAAAACCAACTACAGCAATGCTAATTAAGTGTAGGTTAGGATTAATTTGAATTTAAACCAGGCCTCATGGGACTTCAGAGTATGTACCCAGAGTGTCACAAAATATGTAACAACACTTCTTCTCAATTAACATTCGTTTATTTGGGAACAATAAAAAGCTGCAGAAATAGGCACAACTTCTTCCTCAGTCTACCCACACCGGTTTGTGCTCTGCCCAGACTGCTCTCCCAACTTCGTATTTCAAAGGCCGTCTCCTTCTTATGTCTGGGAACTACCAGACTGGATCAAGTATCACTGTATTCTCTTTCTGGAGACTTAAACCTATTTTTCCATTATAAAGCCACTTGAAAACAATGCATTGTCAATTAAATCATAAGCTTTATATCTGAATACATCAATTTTGTTACAGAAGCATAATTATTGTGTTTCTCTTCCCATTGTTCTTAATGGAATGCCACCCATTTTAAGCTTTCTGCATGGTTTCGTTAATTTTCAAAAAACCCTTGTCATATCAGTAGAAATATTTAAATCATTCAATGCCAGCATACTGATTATAAATAACAAAGTTAATAAGTGTTAAAAATAAGCACTCTTTCAAGAAAAAGGGACAGTCTTGAGAAATCTAAACTACATCTATATTTGAAATATATAAACATATGAATAGTTTCTAGACAATTAACAAGCACAAAAGAAAATACAAAGTTTCAAAACTTCATGAACATTTTTTTAAGAATTTGCTAAAGAGAAATTCAGTAGGAGAGCATTCTTTATGTTAATTTCATTTAACAGCAATGATAGCATTTTCTCCCTTTGTTTTTACTTTTGTAATCACTATAGAATGTAATAAAAATCATTTTCTCTTAAATTCTGTAGGAATTTTTGCTTTTGCATGGAAGTATTTTGAAAAAAAAAATTACACTAATGAGGTGTTTCTTTCAAGATTATGACCTGCTATATTCTGACTCCTCTGTGTTGTGGATTTTTCGATATTTTCTGGCAGGTTTGTTCATGTGAGCTTTAATGAAAAGGAAGCAGAGATAGAAAGGGTGAATTAAACAACTCAGAGTCTCCTGTGCATAGAACTCACCCCTAGGCACCCACTTCCAGTTGCTGTTGGAGATTAAATCTCTGAATTAAAAAGGGCATTCTTGTGCAAGACAAGTAGAAGTGAGCAGAGAGAAAACCTGTGGCTGGCTGAGCACGGGTACCATCGGTTCTGTAGGGGTGACTGTTCCAAGGTGTGAGAAAGCTGGCTAAACTTGCCGTATAGACATAACATGTTGTAGGTTTTAGCACTAGTAGACCAGCAGAAGATGAAAACAATTATATTTTTTCTTCTCTACTGTAGCTAGTGAAAATATTTTTGCGTTAATTAAATGATATGAATTCTGTTTGAGTTAATGATATATCCATAGTGTGCAGCTAGTGTGCAGCTAGGCTAAAATGCTGCACAAACATGATACGAAATGTAATGATAGTTCCCCATAATACTTATTTATACTTCAACCCCAGCTAAAGAACCTGAAGATACGCAGGCATTGTGTTGGTAACTGAGAAAATCTTGCTTCTTGCTTCCCGTAACAGCCACGTAAGGTGTCAGCATCCCAGCCAGTAGGCAGAGACCCTGCATGCATTTCTAGGTTCCCTGAAGCTCTCCCTGGCATACTTGCACTGTTCTCTCAGACTGGATCCACTCCAAGAAATGAGTATAGCAAAGCCAGTATTTTAGAACATGGAAACCACCTCCCCCCCCCCCACTGGTCTTTATTAATCACTGTCTATTTGGACAGCATTTTGCTTCCCAAAGTGTTTGTCAGATTTGTGCCCCAGGCATGCATACTTGAGAAATACAGTTTTATTTGGGTATTGAATAACATAATGCATCTCATTAGCAATAAGCTGATTTTTTTCTGACAGAACACAAGACTTATTAAATATGACTGTTGGGTTCATTCAATGTCTAAACAGGACCTCACTGCAAATCCCAATCTACTTGAGCAGACATACAGTAAAATGCCATGGGCAATACCTCATTATATCATTAGGAATAATGATAATAAACAGCGATAATGAATCTCTTGGCCTCTTTTATATTAAGAGAAATGAGAGCATAATGTCTCACACTGCAGAAAAAAATCAGTAGTTGACAAGAGGTTAAGACTGGTATACAGTACAATGAAAAAGGTTAATTATGGAGAGATGTCAGACACCATTTATTTCATCTGTAATAGCAGTGTTCTGTTACATGATAAATACAGCTTTCACTCCTAGTCCTATCTTTGGCAGCCAATACCAACATGTAAAGCAGCCTAGGAGTGGGCCTATATATTGGGAATTTTTTGCCAACAAAGCTGAGGAACGCTAGGTAAAGCTTCCTTTGTCTCAACCATTGTCTGCCTTTCAGTATGGATTGGTCTTTCTGTTTGTTCTTTCTCCCCCAGAATTGTTTCAGCTCCTTTTGGATCCTCTTGTCTCCATCCTCTGCTGCTCCTGTCTGGCTTCTAAGAGTTTCTCAGTTTTTGCTCTCCCTTTTCCCCCTGCTCCATCAATTCCCTCCAACTCCTTCCTATTCTGCTTCTTACATCCTAGAAGCCTTCCAGCCTTTGAATGCTGTGGCCACCACCTCCTTTCCTTCCCAGGTAGTTGCTTCTTTGCAGTGGCTTGCCTGTGCTTCTAGCATATGTATTCTGGTGTGACAAACACCAGCCCCAGAGACTGGCAGCATAAAGAAGCTTCCCCAGTGCTTGAGATAAGCAAGAAGGTTTTCTTCTTTTGCTGCCTTAATACATCAGCAGAAAAAAATACAAGTGGAAAATGGAAAATGCAATAAACATTGCTGTAACAAGGGATTCATACGTGCACACTGAGGCAATACCTGTGGCAGTATCATCTGTACCTAGAAGATGAATCTGATTTTACAGCTAGTGACATGGAAGGAGCCTCTCTTACTCCCGTTGTCAACTTTGTGTTATTTCTAAGGAGCAGCTGCAGTTGTGAAAAGATGAACCCTATTTGCCAGGATGCAGACTTGCTCATGACTGTAAGAATAACAAAATACATTGGATTATGGAAAACTGAAAGAGAAGGGTCTGGAAAACTAAAAGAACCACCAGGGTTCTGGTCTGCATGGTGCTAGCTCCAGCTACCCTTACCTTTTCCCTGCCAGGTGAATTTCCTTCTGTTCCATCTCACCCTTCCACAACATTCAGGGTAATGTTCAGATTGAATTCATTTAAATCCACTCAGCATCCAGAATATGTTAGATTGGGTTTTTAACCAAATTGGTGTTCTTGTTGTTTAAACCTGTAAGTTTTCAAAACCAGTAGACTTGAAAGCAAACATCTATCTACATTCTTTGGATATCTGAAGGCCTTACAAATGTCGGCCTGGCAATAAGTGTAATGAATGTGCAGTGATTATACTACCAGATTTATTAATTTTATCAGATTTATTTCTCTTCCTTATCTCCACCACTATTCCACTTTGATGTCTGAATGTGTTTGGCATTAGGCTAACGTTAAAAAAATCCACAAAACCAACAAACAAAGCAGCTTGGCTAAGATTGATTGAGCTGCTTCTGGGAAAACAAGAACTGACTTGAACTTTTTTTTTTTCTTTTTAATTTAAAAACATGGCTTTTACCTGAAGCTTATCCAGCTCTTTTGGGATTTTTCCCATCTGTGCTGCAGTTACCATTTTCCTATTATTTTTTCCTTTTCTCTTGCTCTTGCTTGAAGATGAGCATGTGTACATTGCTAGTAAACATTTCTCAGCTAGCACTAAAAGATTTGAAATGTTGTCAAATACAAAAGGTGTTTTGGGAAATCTATTAAAAATGCTGTCCTTTTATGACCTTAATTTTCCTATTTTTTATATGTGCATGTAATAAAACAGCATGATTCATTAAATATATAGCTTGGCATTTGGGTTCACCGTATGTTTTTGAATGTCGAAGCTATAGAGATTCCACCTCAACAGTTTTTTCCTATAATGTACTTTGAACAGAACATTACAGATGGTGCTCCTTGATTGCTCACAAAATTGCAGGTCTGTAGTTGCTGAACAATTCTCTTCAGCAATCTAATGGACTTCAAGGCTTTGTGTCAGACATTGAGGCAAAGGTGAACTTCCAGGTGAAACCCAGAGTTATTTAATGATAAGTAATAATAAGATAGAGCCCTGTGAGTTTTATCTGTGGAAAATATTCTCAAATTAATCAGGTTTTACATAAATACAGTCTTGTAATTTGCATTTTTTCTCCTCCATTCATAATTTCACAGATCAAACCCTTCCCATTCACAGTCCTTTAACTTCCTTTTGGCACTTCAAGCACAAAAAGGAAGTGTACAGGAGGTGTAAGCATGAATAGGTGATCAAGGAGGAATATTGAAACATTGCCTGGGCATGCAAGGATAGAATTGGGAAGACCAAAACTTAGCTACAGCTGAAACTGAAAGGGATGAGAACAGAGAACAAAGCCAAACAACCAAACAAAAAAACTTGTGTGGGTGCATTGACAGCGTAAGGAAGACCTAGGAAAATGTTGCCCCTCGATGAAAGGGGCATGCAATCCAGTAATGAATGACATGGAAAAAGGATGAGGGCTGAAAGCAATGCTGTCTTTGTTTCTGTCTCTAGTGGCAAGGTCTGCTCTCAAGCCTTGCAGGTATCTGTTCCTAGAAGCAAAGTTTGGAGGAGAAAGTAACCAACCTCAACACACAGTTGAGTCAGAATCAGTCTGAGTAAACTGGATATGTCTAAGTCTCTAGGACAGATGGGAGTCTTGTGCTGGTGCTAGAGGAGCTGGTTGGAGTCAGTGTAAGGCCTGTCTTTAACTTCTTTGAGAAGTTGTGATGATTTGGGAAAGTCCCTGATAACCAGAAAAAAAGAAAAATATTTTACCTATCTTCAGGAAAGGGAAGAAAGAGGATGTGGTGAACTACAGGCTTGTAATCCTATCTGAAGGATAGAAACAGGTATTTATAAACATTTATTTTCTAAAGAGATGGGATGGTTTATTCTAAACCATAGATTTTGATAAGTCTTTATTATTACCTTTGAGGAAGTAGGGTTGGTCTCTTGATTTTCTTTCTATCCTGACTGACTTTCCCATTGAGTCTGTTCCACAGAGTATCGATGGCCAGTGACTACAAACCAAGGGCTACTTAGGTGAGCATTGGGTTGGGTATAACTCTTCCCTGAAACCATGGCAACTCCTAGCATTGCCT
Organism: Cygnus olor; assembly: GCF_009769625.2. Lineage (NCBI taxonomy): Eukaryota > Metazoa > Chordata > Aves > Anseriformes > Anatidae > Cygnus > Cygnus olor. The sequence continues at coordinate 22,999,113 of NC_049174.1, forward strand.
AGCATTGTTCAGTAAATAATTTGCATGGCCTAGAAGACAGTTAAACAATTTAATTTTGTAATTTGGCTTAATCTTTACGAAGCAGAGCTATCTAGCAAGGAGAGTGAGTAGGTTTTATTTCAGTTTCAAAAGTGTTATATTTTTTCCTTCTGCTTAAGAGGTGCTTAACTCTACTTTACTTTGTCTCCTTTTCTGCGTTCCTCTTTTTCACCAGCCACTGATGGCTACAGCAGCATCTGCAGCTTCAGTTTAGCTTCCCTTTCTTTGGGCAATGGTCAGTGTGGTTTTTCTTTAGAGCTAAGACAGCCTTGGGCTTTCTAAGGTGCTTTATGGTGAGCTTCATATCATTCTGAGCTTGATGACATCTTAAGTTAATCTGCTTTCTTTTGAATTTGTGGACTGGTATTCTAGTCTTCTCAAAGCTAGAAAAGTCTTACCAAAACCCTTTTACTATTGTTCTGGCCCAAGTGGTGAGCCAGCATTTGAGGCCTTGCATGACTGGTTGATGTATGGATGAGTTAAGGCTTTAAAATGTTTGTTGTTGTTGGTGGTGGTTTTGTTTGTTTGTTTTAATTTTATTTTGGTTTGGTTTTGTTTCATTATGTTTTGTTTTCCGGTCAGGTAATGCAAAGTCTTTTTTTTTTTTTTTTCAGTGACCACTGTGCGAATAAACAACAGGCAGTTCTTTGCTAACAGTTCCTGTCCAACTTCTCAGTTATTCCTGCTTCCCAAAGGAGCTGCCTTGACTCCCTGCTAAGGTGTAGCACTGACTGTCCTGCTTTTGCCGGCCCTTGTTTGCTTTTTCTAAAAGGAGGAACCTGGGCTCATAGCATCGCTGTTTAACAGATCTGTGTACAGTCTAGCAGCATTTGTTTCCAGTTTCTATTATAGTTTGTAGCTGTCTCATTAAAATGCTTCTTCCAATCAGGATAACCAAGAATTACCTGACTCTAATGAGGTTTCTGATTGTTTGCAGGTCAAACACAGGCTTGATGGCCTTATGTTTTCCATTATAAATATATCCTAAACATTTCTAGTGCACAGACATGCATAGATTCTACTTCCCCACAATTAACAAGGAAGTTCTTTATTTCTGCTACTCATGTAATTTAACTTTCAAATGTAGACTGGTACAATCTCTGCTTTGTACCATATTCTTTCTCGATGCTTATTGTATTCTCTGCTCTCCATGCTTAAGCCCAGTGTCCTGATATTGATGAATATAACTTCTCCCGGTCACACTGTGAAAAAAAGGTCTGTGGTTTAATTGCAGCAAAATCAAAACATTCTGAACATTCTGTTCACTATTTCTCACCGACTTTTTGGACTTCTCAAAAATACACAGTTCCCCCATCATCACTATCATCTGACCTGCACCTTTGTTACCAACAGGGAAACCTTCATGCAGATGGCTTTCTGACTTGCTCAGGTGTTTCCCACTGTACCATCGAAGCCTACTCAGAAAAAATCTTGATCAAAATAGTACCGTAAATGTCCAAGCTGGAATGATTGACTTCACAAGATAGGCGAGAATGGTGCTATAAGTTTATGGTAAGATAGGTTTCCCTGCTATGTGCAAACTCTTACTGGCTAATTAAGGTGCTTTTGAAAACATTTCCTTCATGCTCATCAAGCCTCAGATTCATCAGTTAAATGAGAATTATACTGTAAGAAGAATTCTACATGTCAAGTTGTAATTTCTCCACAATACACCAATTCATCTTATCAATTTTTATTTTGACATTTAGACAACTTTTCTTTTATTTGCAAATACATTTGTATGCAAATTATAATGCAGGCTGTTGCTGATTATTCATTACATACCCTTGGATACTGCTGTTATTTCAACTATTTACTCTTGAAGTCAAAGCAGTTATTTAGAAGGCACAGGGACTGTGATAATAACTGAAATACGAAATAGTCTAGTTGTATCTAAGTGTTTGATGCTGTGATGCTTTTCAGGTGAGTCATTTTTATGTGGTTACTCTAAATGTAAAGAAATCATTTTTTCTTCAGCCTAAATGAACTAGCGATTTTTGTGTCCTCTGTACTAGAATAAGCACAAAGGAAGCTTTACAACTATGTTTGGGTGTTCTCTTAGGGAACTCTGACCTACCAATATTTCAGAGAGGGACCACTTCTTTTTGTTTTTGTTTTTGTTTTTATACTGCTCCTGTGGATGTTACTTCTCTGGAGCTTCTGTCCAGCTGTAGCAATATCCATTTTTTCAGGTGAAAAATTAGTATTAGGAAAGTAGAGATTTAAGTTGTCTTTGTAAATGATTTCTGGAACTTGGAATAGGAAGAGCCATTCACTGTACACTGCATTATGATAAACTCAGAATGAAACAGCTAATAGGTGATTTGTTGGTCATAAGTCTGAAAGTTTGGTGGGAGGGATAAAGAGAGTTTACAGATTTGAATTTAGTAAATATGGCCAATAGGCTTCTGCTGTTGAAAATTCCTAATTGATACAAAATAGTAAAACCTACTTTGTCTTTTAACTTTTTATTTCCCCCCATGGTCTAATGCTGTGGTTTAGGGTCAGTGAATATTTGAAAAAAATGTTACTGACATCCCAAAGATACTTGTTTCAGCACAATTAAAGCAGAAGTTGGATGACTGCAGAGGGAAGTCAGTTGTTGTATGGATATATGCTGAAAGGAAATTCTGCAGGATGAGGTGCAATGGAAGCAAAACCTATAATCCAAACCTAGCTGCACAAAGGGAAGAATTAGTAGAGAAAGGCTCTATTTTAGATGACAAGTTTCGAGCTAAACAAACAGACGTGTCTTTGCAACAGTATGCTGCAGCTTAAGGAGATGCCATGTTCTGACCTCCTGTGAGAGAGGAGGAAAATGTCATACCTATCCCAGAGCATTCATTTGAGGCAACTCACTAAGGGATGTTTCTCAAATAGTGATTGAGGACACACCAAGTTCAGAAAAAGGTAGCTGAACATAAGTATTGACAGAAACTGAGGAGACTGGTTACTGTTTGCAAAATGCTTTCAAGGCAGTTAGCTGTTGAAGATATGACATTCCTGCAAATTTTTGCTAGTTCTTACTAATGTTTTTTCTCAGATATTTTTTTTTTCAGTGATGACCATCCATCAGTTACTCAGTAACCATGAGTTACTCAGAAGCCTGTTACAACTTCTAGAACATATCTAACACAATGAGTAACACGAATATCTGTGTACAACTTATTGCAGACATAAAGTGTAAAGCTTTGTGATCTTTGGTACTGTGATGCTATCATTTGTACTATATAAAATTCTCATTTACATTTCCTGTGCAGAGGCCGTTTAAAGTTTCAGAATGGTAGATCGGTGTTTTTCAAGCTTTACAGTGAAAAGTAATAAGCAGCAGTACAACTCACTGACAGTTTTTTTTTTTTTTTTTTTTTTTTTTTTTTTTTTTACTGAAATAACAACTATTGAAATATCAGTATCTATTCATTGGATTTGTTCATCTGCATCTCCACAGGCCATAGATGTCCTTGGCCTCTTTATTATTAAAATTTTTTATTATTTTTTTTTACCATATGGCCATCAGAACTGCTTTTTTTGTTCTATATTCAAATATTTGAAACAGATTTTTAGTGGATCTCAAGGCATATTGTGATTGTTTAAAACATATCAAAAACATTTTTCCCCATAGAAATAAAATATTTGTACTTAGCTAAAACATCCTTATATTTTTTTTTCTATTTTTTTTTCCTCTGTAATCCTGTGGGATAGATTTTGCACGTAATTATCCTCTGCACTTCAGATCTTTAGAGATATGTGGTCTGGAAATGAGGAACAGAAGTATCTCAACAGAAGTTGAACAGAAGTCAACTCTCAGGTTCATATTTTCTCCCCTTGGGGTGGGGATATTAAGCGAATAGAGCTAGCCAAAAAGGTGAGATACGATGAAGAAAAAGGATGTATTTCTGTAGCATTATATTTTGAATCTCAGAGTAATTTAGAGGCCTCTGGAGATCATTTAGCTCAATGTCATGCTCAAAGGTGGGTCATCTAAGGTAAACCAGGTTCCTGAGGAACTCATCCATCTGAGTTTCACAAATTTCCAGAAAAGGAAATTCCACTAACTCTCTGGGAAGCCTGTTCCAGTTCTAAATGCCTTCTCTACACCTACTGGCTGTGCCCTTGCTAACACAGCCTTCATTACCACAAACGCACAGCTGCTGACCCATGGTCAACTTGTTCACCAGGATGGCAGATCCTTTACTGCATAGCTGCTATCTAGTCAGCTGGTCTGCTGTTCTTGCCCTCTACTCCAAATTCTCCCTTCGTTTCCCCATAACACTTTATCGTGTCCTTTTTTTCCCCTTTTTTCTTTTTTTCTTTGTTTCTTGTTTGTTTGATTGTTCGCTTTTGCAAGGATCTCTCTTCTGATCCTGTAAACACAAACTTCACAGAATCACAGAATCACAGAATTGTCTAGGTTGGAAGAGACCTGCAAGATCACCAAGTCCAACCTCTGACCTAACACTAACAAGTCCTCCAGTAAACCATATCACTAAGTTCAACATCTAAACGTCTCTCAAAGACCTCCAGGGATGGTGACTCAACCACTTCCCTGGGCAGCCTATTCCAATGCCTATCAACCCTTTCGGTAAAGAAGTTTTTCCTAATATCCAACCTAAACCTCCCCTGGCGCAACTTTAGCCCATTCCCCCTCGTCCTGTCACCAAGCACGTGGGAGAATAGACCAACCCCTACCTCGCTACAGCCTCCTTTAAGGTACCTATAGAGAGCGATAAGGTCGCCCCTGAGCCTCCTCTTCTCCAGGCTGAACAATCCCGGTTCCCTCAGCCACTCCTCGTAAGACTTGTTCTCCAGATCCCTCACCAGCTTCGTTGCCCTTCTCTGGACTCTTTCGAGCACCTCCATGTCCTTCTTTTAGTGAGGGGCCCAAAACTGAATACAGTACTCGAAGTGCGGCCTCACCAGAGCCGAGTACAGGGGGACAATCACTTCCCTAGACCTGCTGACCACACTGCTTCTTATACAAGCCAGGATGCTGTTGGCCTTTTTGGCCACCTGAGCACACTGCTGGCTCATATTCAGCCAACTATCAACCAATACTCCCAGGTCCTTCTCTGCCAGGCAGCTTGCCAACCACTCATCTCCCAGCCTGTAGCTCTGCTTGGGGTTATTGCGCCCCAACTATGATAAACTTATATGTGATATAAGATTATATGATCTTTATATGATCATATATCCCTTTATATGATAAACTTATCATATATGTGCTCTCCCTGCTAATAAGACTTCCTGTACAGTCAGTGGGGTTGTAAAAGACTGCAAGACCCATGAATGTTGTTTTTCCCTGGTGAATCCTCCAAAAGCTGCTGATAGGAGAGAGTTCAACTGCCTCCCTGAAGAAGAAATGGGAGCCTCCACGTCCTCATGAAAAAAACACATAAAGTTCTGCAGGTGTAAAATTTATTTTTAATTTGGGATATAAGATCTAATTTGTCAGATTCTAGAAATAGTCCTTGGTTTCATCTCTCATATTGTATATATTTTGTATGCGTAACCTTTGAAAGCATTTAGGAGATTCATTTTAGAAACTGCATGGGAAATATAGTCAGTATACCACTAAAGCTTTCAAAATGGATTTACTTATGGATAGTAAGAAAGGGACAGTAGAAAACATTATAGGAATAAGAGAGTTCCATGTTGCAGTGGTAGAAAAGGAGCAGGAAGGCTATTGAACTAATTGTATAATAAGTTATTAAAAGAACTGCTATGGTGACAGATGGAAATAAACACTACTGCATGAATAATAATCATGTTTTTCCCTACCCAAAGATCAACTCTAGACATTCTGTCTGAATTAATTTTCCTTTAAATTAAGAGAAAGAAACTAAGCAGAAAACAAAAGAATTAATGAAAGCCTTGCATATGTCCCCTCTGTAATATGCTGTACTAAGTTTCCCTCAAAAATGGAAGCTAAAAATGGAAGCTATCTTTGTGCACAGAACATTTAGAGGTGTACATGCATGTGATGCAAAAAGCAGCGATGAATAACACATCATTTCATCCAAAGAGTAATTGCAGCTAAAAAAAAAAAAAGTTATTAAAAAAGAGTCCAAAAATGGATGCTAAAAAGAAATTAAATAAAAGAAATGGAAATGAATTCTATATAGAAATTGTGGTCACATGAAAATAGAAGCCAGATACTGTTTATACCAGTTTAGGTATACTATTGCTGCCCTTCTGTCTGTATAAATACATGATCCTAATTTCTTATTCTTTTCCTCTTTTTGTAGTCTTGCGGAATAAAATCGTGTTTTTCAGGGCAGCCGGTATGGTTCTGTATGTGTTTGTACAGCATATGAGCTCTCAGACTGTCCAGGACCGCCAACGTGCTCTCGTAACAGAAATAAGAGCAGAAGTAGTAGAATCATATGAACAAATCAGAGGGGTGATTCTGTAATTTTTACGTTGGTGTAATTCACATTGATTCTGAAGTAAGTTCTGCGAAAGTGATGATTACAGGATTAGGTGGGTGGTTCTTCAGATCTTCTCTGTCAGCCCTTTTGTTTTCCAGCTGCTGAGGTTTATGTGTTTCTTCTCCTAAGCTATTAGGCTGTAAACTCTTTGAAATAGGAACCTTTTAAAGTTGCATTTTGTAAAGCACTAAGCATATTCTTTGGCCTAAATAAATAATGAGCTCTAAAATAGAAACATGTCCCTCAGACTCTGGCTACCAGAGACACACACTGATCTTGTTTGCATTGCTAGATGGTTCAACTCTGATTTGTTGTATTGTTATGTCTTTAAACCTGCAAGGTTAAACACCTAAAACTATTTTAGTTTCTGAATCAAGCAAAGTTAGTCCTGTTGCGAAAAGCAGGTATTTCATGTACCCAGAGGTCTGAAACAATTCTGTGTCTTTGCTAAGTAATTAGCATGCTTTTTCCTAAGTGTAGCATATGGCAGGTGTACTTGTAAACATACCCCAAGACGCCCTTTTTATTGCTGAGTTCTGAACCAAACTGCAATTTTATATACATATATTATTTTTATAATAGCCATTACAATTACATTGATATTTTAATATTACCTGTGATGGTACCAATGATTTGAATTTGCTCTGAAAATGTTGTCACTAGCATTCAGTTACACCTTGTGTTCAGCTGTAGGCGTGTACTCAGACAAGTTCAAGTCAGGCAAAGGAGTGCTCGGGAAGCACAACCAATATAAAGGCTTCCCTGATCGGTCTGGCATGGGATGAAGATTCATATGGGCTCCTCTTCCAGTTTCAGTATAGCGAGTGAAGGTCTGGTTTAGAAGTATGGCTGAAGAACAGTCACATATGAGAAGTCAAGGTGGGAATACTTCTGGTGACAGGTTTAAATGAGAACTGAAATCAGTTTGTGTAACTGACCCTCAGAAGTTTACCACTGCCACCTGGGACCTGGGCCCTAAACTGTGAGATCAGATATTGAACAGATTGAAGTTGCTTCATCTTGCACAACTCTTCTTCTCTAATGCTGGTTTCATTCAGAAAGCAATGTGGAAGTCTCACCTTGCTTTTGTGCATTGGGAGGTTCAAATACTGAGTCTGTTACTCTGTAGCTCTTACTTAGTGAGCTTTTCTGAAGAATAAAGCAAGCTATTTTGCAACAAGGTTCATTCAGTTAGGCACTCCAGCAGAGTTTTGTGGGCAATTTTTATAGTTAGAAGTGCCAGAGGTGTAATTTAGAGAAACCAAAAGCTTAAACAGTCACACAATCACCACTGGCTACAGATAAATATAAATAACCTTTTTTTTTTTTTTTTTTTTTTTTTTTAATAGGAAAACTCTTCACTACTGTCCAGCACAAGAATTAGCTTCCCATGTGACCCTGTAAAAATTCTTTTTTCTTCCTCATCTTCCCTTTCTGCTTTTCCTTTGGCTGATGTTTCCGGCTTAAGATCTCAATTTAATTTAGGTACATAATTCTTCAATACCAGACAATTCTTTCTGCCTGTTCTGCAGTGTTCTTTACACATTTACAGCATGCACAAATGATGAATAATGTCATCATCTTTCAGTGAAGACCAGACGTCTATTTTGCATACACAATATAAATCACTTATCTAGATTTTATATTAAAATAAAAGAGGAAAAATATACCTCTAAGTAGCTACTTTATGATGTAGCAGGAGAAACCTCCTGCACCTGCAATAATTCCAGAGAATAAAATGCTATCGCTTGGCTCCAGCCACATCCTTGACTATAGCTTTGAATGGGGGGTGAGATCAGTGCGCTTCTCAAGAAGGGATTTCCCCCCACATTGGAAAATCCAAAATTACAATCTACCATCAACACATAACATACATTTCAGAGGTAGTTCAGGCAACATAACAAGAGAAGGTTGAACTGTAAGTAATAAATCAAGTCGTTGGGGTTATTTTGTTTGTCTTAGTTTCTGTGTCTGCGAGAGGAAACTCAAGAAAGGAAAAAAGCCAGCAGATCAGATCAGATTGGTGACCACCATGATCTCTGTTAAAAAATCATAATCCCTTGACATCATGCAGACATCCATGACACCCACCCGTTTTAGGACAGCCAACATTTCTTCAGTACGCGAAGCCTTCTGTTGCTATTTTCTGCACAATATAAAATTGCATGTCAGTAAAGGCACCATGACTTGAGTGATCCATTTGTAATTAAAGTATAACTATAATGCATTTTCCCCACCTCCCACATACTTATTTTTACCACTTGCCTTGTTCTGACTCACAGAAGATGTGAAGGGAAGTGCTGAGGCCTTGTTTAATATGCTGTGTCCCCAGAAGCCACCGCCGTCCCACTCAGTGTGCCTCTGCACAGGAAATACTGGGCAAGCAAGCTACTGCCATTGCTGCACAGGGGAGTGTGTCTTTGACCAGGATCCAGCTCCTAATAGTCATAATCCTCAGGACTCTGCATATTACTACTGATTCTGGTGTTTATGTTAATGTACTGTACCTATGAGCTATCAACCATATGCAGATTCCACAATGGCAAGCACAGTAGCTGCTGTCACCCTGTACATCTGGAGAGTAAACAGAAGGAACATCACATCTATATAAGCAAAAGTGCCAAAGGAGAAAGCTTGTGTAAAAACCTGTGTCCTGCAGACTATGGACCTGAGCGCAGGTGTCCTTTCTTCCAGAGAAGTGCTCTTTTACTAGTCCCAAGTCAAGTTCTTGCTGATGAGTTTCTTTACTGGCTTCCAGAAACTTGTAGTCAGCAGGAATAGCACAGTAACTCAAGTCTCTGTGCTCAAAGATCACAGCTATTCAGGGGAAAACAGTTCATGTCTAAAGAAATATTTCTGAAAGTGAAGACCGAGCACCTTGCCTTCACTGCTGGCTTCTCTTCAGCCTTGATCCTGGAATCCAAGCTCTGTCCTTCTCGTCTTTTAGCCCTGATTCCTTCTGGTGGTCATCTTGCCTAGAACCATTCCATTTCTACCTGATACCTTTGTTGACTTGACTGACCTCTGCCTATCTCTTGCCTTTTTCCAGTTGGATCAATGATGTGGACTGTAGCAAGCAAACTAGGCCTTGTATTTGTACTTGACCATTCTTCCTTGCTTTGAACTGCTGCTTCCCTTGTTCTCCCCAGTCCTTGGCTTTGGTTCACCCTGACTGTTGTACATGGTATGTGTTTGCATATCAAATCCAGGCCTACCCATGGATATACTCTGCAATTCCACAGCCGTAACAGCTAAGTAGATTGGCTATATAGTGCTGAAGTCAATCTTTGGACCCCCACAAAGAGGCTTCTGTATTCATTTGACTAAGACAGATAAAAAATATGTTCAGGTGTACCTCTTTATAAAGTTCTTTATGAGTTTGATGAATAAATAAGATATCCTTATCAAGCCAACGTATAATCATAATACAACTGTTTCAAGCACCTCAAAAAGCATGTGACAAAATATTAGCTACTTCAAGCTAATAACACTTCTGAAGTCCAACTTCATGAAAAAGGGGTGAATTATATTTCAAAACATGATGTAAATTGAACAATGAAATAAAAATTGCCATGTCATTATTTTAATGCCTAATTAACTCATCTTTCTTTCTGTGATGTAACTTTAACTCTTAGAAAGGCAAATTTAAGATTTTTTTCTCATTAACTGGTATCCATTTGTATCTTATGACTATTCACAGGGTTTTTGAAAAGAATATTTAATTTATTTTCAGATATGGTGCAGGAGACCACAGCGTTGCATTCATTCTACATGTAGTAAATGCAAAATACAAACCCCAGCAACTAAGAATAACCTGTATGTCAGGGTGATTTAGAACAGATAAAATATAATAAATTTATAATTAAAATACAAAAAATTTTTATAAGAACAGTTGAAATTGAATTGTATTTGCCAATGTGTTGCATAAATACTGAACTTAATGGATTTTTTTTTTAGCTCTTAATTTTACAAAGAAGTCCCTTTGATGGAATGTCCAGTTTCTGGACTCGAAGCATAAAATGTACCAAGTATGGAACATTATTATCTCATGGAATAAAAAATGCTACCACCCACATTAAGGTGCACATCTGTTCTGCTACTTTACAGAGTAAGTCAGGATCACTGTGTGTGAATAGTTTTACTTGAAGGACTGGGAAAGTTCAATTTTGTTTTTTGAAAATGAAGCTGGGGAACTGTGTGCACATTTTGGAAGACTGGGAAAGTTGGTGCAATAGAGGGCTATGTCAGGTTATCATAGCAGATTTTGAAATATATTTATGTATTAGGGCTCTGGCACTTGGCCCTGCTCATTAAAGAAATTGAAGTAGTCTTCAAAATACAGAAATATTAAAAAGCCACTTTATGTTGGCATGGGGATTTCCGTAAGAACCATCATCATATTGGCACATTTTGAGTATTTATCCTGTAAAATCTCAAGCCTTTTTTTTAAATTATTTTTTTCCCTTACATCCAAGACTCAGGGCTAGTACAGAAATTGTACCTGAGCAAGTCACTGAGGAGAAAAAAAGGCCTAGTAGTAAGCTGCTGCTGTGGGATGTATCTTTCAGGATAACTTCTTTGAGCGCAGGATCCTGCAAAGTAGCACAGCCTCTCGTGTAATTTCATGAAGTACCACAGCTTAGGCTGATTAGAAATTAAGGGATCAAGGGATGAGGTGGGCCACTTACATCCAGTACTTTGGGACACAGTCCAGGGGAGTTCTACAAATGGGTGCAGCCCAGATCGAATGGGAGATGTCAAGTTATCTGAGTGTCTCCCTCTCTGTGAATTTTGGCAAATCTTTAGTTCTCATGAATGCCTTTATTTTGAGAAGCCTCGACACTGGAGAGAATAAACCCATTATTTTCTTCAAATATATTGAACTGACAGCACTGGCCTAATAATCACCTTCCCAGAAAACCTCCTGTGTATGTTTTTTCATGATCTTACCTTAGTGATATAACTAATGAGTATCTTCCTCATCCTCGATTTTTGAAAAAAAATCCCAAGCAGAAGTAATTTCTTAAAATAAATCAAGGAGAAAAGTGCATCATTTTGTCCTAATAAACTGAATGGAATAACCTTTATTTGAGATACTGAAGTGAATCATGATCAAGGCCTGAGAAATTGACTGCCACTATACTTTTTGACATAGATATGCATTTGTCAGCCCTATAAAAATCCTGAATTTGTTTTAGTGGTAAGCCCTTGAAACATTCTGGCAGGCTTAAATCTTTGAAAATGACCTTGTCTAGGAATCAGTTTGTCTAATATAGAAATCAGCTAAATCTGTACTGATTCTGGCACCATGTCTCTTTGTGATGACCAAATGACCATCCAGAAAAGTGACTGTTTGTGTCTGAAGTCACTCTGCTCTGGACTGAGGTGAGCATGCTTTCTACCAGCTGCAGCCAGCTTCTTCTTATGAAGTTCTTGGATCAGACATAACACCTACTATCCTCGTGAAAAATAGAGGAGAAATTACTGAATGAAAAATTGAATGAAAAAGGAAGCAACAGCTGGAGTAAGTGGGAGAAAAGCGGAGTAAGAAAGGAAATGTAATGAGATTAGAAGAAAAGTAAATTGGGATGTTGTTCAAATTCTGTGTGAAGTGTTGAGCCATCAGAGAGGTTCACAGATTACTGATATGAAAAGGAAATTGATTTCTTTTTATGGTTATTAGTATGATTTGTTCCTTAAACATTTTGAGATTACTGAGGCCAGAGTGTAGACTTTGCTTCTTTTTATCAAGAGTAAAGGACTGAAGAGTTGTTTCAACTTACAGTTTTTAAATCCTAATTAGTGGGCATCTAACATGTGTATCTTACAACATGTACCTTAAAAATGAAATATTTAAAATAATGTAATTTCCTTACATCTGCTAGGACTTCATGTCCCACGTCCTTCCCACTCTAAAAATGATACAAGAATTTATGTACAGTAAATACATACAGAATTCATGTACAGTTCCTGCAAAGGAAACTGTGATCAAGCTTGCATGTATTACTGCCCTTCAGAGCTAAAATCCCTGAAAGTTTGTTTTATATTATGAATGTCAGTCTTATCTTCCCCCAGGGACTTGTTAGCAATTGGAGAACTGGTGAAATGTTGATATCAAAGTAGAATGACATTGGAACAATTACATGAAGGAATTTGTAGTTTCAATGTTTACAAGTTTTGGCCAGAGGGAGAGGGTATCACTTGAATAGTGGAGAGAGTAAGCAAATTTGTAAGAAGTCCTCCAGCAAAATCAAAGATCATGGTACAGGAGCACAAGGATATTTCATCTCAACTTTTTGTTTTTGACACACAAAATAGAAAAACAGAACAAGAGGGTTCACATCAATTTAATAACATTAAAGAATGCAGCTTTCTGTTCTTGTTTTACATTAACAGCCTAGTAAGCTCTGGCAAGAGTCATCCTGACCCTTGGTTTATCGGAGAAATAAGGGAATCTAAAATATTTCTCAGCACCTAATCTTTCAGAACAATATGCGGGATATGGCTGTAATGTTTCAATATTTTAAAAATGTCTTCAACCTGAGACAGTTCAAATCCCTGCCTTTCAAGTGGACACAGGGAAGCTCAGAGTGCCTCTCTTAATTCCCTTCAGTTCTGGGGTCTGGTTGCTCAGCTTTGTCAATGTTAAACCTCAAAACCAAAAAGACTTTACTACATATACTGGGAAAAAATATAAGCACAGAGCCCATCTCTTTCTTTGCCAACAGATTGACCTGAATTCTGCAGAGCTGTACTATGTGCCTCTGGAATTCAACAAAAATAACTGCAATTAATATTTCTTCTGCCATATGCCATCTTACAGTAGAATATTTTATTATTACCTTGTTTAAAATTAGGTTTTTAAATTGATGATCTTTTAGAAAATACCAACACTTTTTATGGCTGGCACGAGGTGCATAAACAAATGTAAGATCAGTCGCATTCGATTTTAAGACTTGGTAACTCAGATAATTATGCAGAACTAATTAATTCAAAATCTGTTTATCAACAGTAGACTGTAGCTCCAGCATTTCATCCCAGAGGCATTAACAAAGGCTTATCACCTGCTTCCTTGTTGCATTTTATCTCAAAGGCAAATCAATAGGCAAAGTATGGAAAAAACACCATTCCCACAACTAACACTTTATAGAACTTGCAGGAACTTTTAATATCTACTACCAATTAGTTTTCCTGTCTTAAATTATAATCATTTCTAAATGGAAATTAGATGTGTTAAAAAATCGACATTTCCACTTCTAATACATATATGCTATGTGAGAAGGAGATTTGAAATACAAAGAAATATTTAAATAATTTAAATAATTGTTTAAGCATTGGGCTGTTATTCCTGTCAAAATATTCCCAGTGCAGTACTTGTGCAGGATTGTGGATGGATTAAATCTTCCTGTTGAAGAACTGTGCTGATGCAAATTTTTTTTTACTGTCTTTTCTGCTGCATATTCTGCTCCCCTCTCCCCCCCCAATAATTTTCCCCTCGTATTCATTTTTGAAGTGCAGTTTTCATTCCCTATTACTTGTACCACAGTAGAAATGCTAAGCAACAACAGTAGAGGTATACAAAGTACTCGTCACAAGTGGTTTTCACGTTTTTCTGCAAGTTCATTGTATATTCTAACATGTGAATAGCTTGATGTCTGCTAGAGTATTCAGTGTGAGGTCTTAAACATTCATCCAAAATACTGAAGTTCTGCACCTGAGGTTTGTATTTCTGTTCCATCAATATACCTAAAACATTATTATATGAAACAAATGCATGAATCTATATTTTTGTGATCTAAGCTGCAGAATACCAAAGGAGGCTGACTTCAGCATGTGTTTGTGGGGTCTCTAAACTGAACCTGGCTCCCAGTGTTTCTCCAAATACTAAATTCAAATTGAACCAGTAGCTATGGCTACATAATTACAACAATCTCTTATAGAATCTGTAGAATCCTATTCCCAATGAAATCAGTTACATAAAATGCCTCCAGCGTGACTCAGATACCTATAAAAGGTGACTGCTATGTTCCTGCAGATACTCATATGGTGTGCTTACGTAAGTGTAAAATTAACCAGGTGCATAAATGTTGAGAAGCCACCAACAGCCACCATCGTAGCTATTGTGCTCGTGGTTATGTTCTTCCTGATACTTTCACTACTCTTCACTACACACATCTGCTGGTAACTGCTTGTTAGTAACTCACTTCTTTGGAGTTTACTTCTTTTCTAGAGATCAGTGCTTCTGTATGTTTATTATCAAAATTCTGTGTTGAGGTACATTGCTATTAATGTTGCCAAATCATACTTAAACAAAGTTTTGGAGTTTCACCACTGTTTCATACACTGTTTCATCAGTGTATTTTAGTCCAGATTAGTTTAGATCAATAACTGAGAAGACGGGCCAGTTCAAGGAGACAGAAGTACAGATGAGCTGGATTTTATTGCAGGTGTCAAGTACGTTCCCTTTTCCTGGTTAAGTATATTTACTTAAATATGAGGCATAGCTTGAAAATTTATGAAACAAAGCATAGGAATAATTATGTACTGTTCTCAGTGTAGCAAAGCAAACAATTAATTCAGCAACAAAGAAATTAGATAGTCCCCAAAGTACACATTGTATTGCCTGCTCACAAGAAGCTATAGGTAGAGCAAAGAGGAGTGACAGTCAAGGGTTAAATTATGAAATTTTGCAATTTATTTCTTATCATTTATGAGATTGTTAAATGTCAGAAAGTGGATTTTTTTTTCTTTTTTTTTTTTTTTTACTATCAGTATAAAACTGAACATACTGTGAGACATAAGGTAGCAGGTGTCTTGGCTCTAAACTATCAAGTCTGTGGGCATTCTGTTATAACAGGTGCTCCAAAAATTTGAACAGATTTTAACAAGAGCTGTATGGGCTTTTTAATTAGCCTGGTTACTCAGCATGTGGAGAAAGCACTAGGTATGTGCTTAAAACATCATTGTATCTTGCAAACAAATGTTTCACATACCCATAGTCATTCTTTTTGGTTATCTTAAAATTTCTTTCTCTCTGATGTAGGATTTGATCCTTGTATTCATTCCTCTTATATTGTACCTGAAAAGAATCAGCTTGCTAACAAAAAAGGTTGAATATTGTGTATCCTTTTATTGGGAAATAAGCCTTTAGTAACTTGGATTTACCTGATATTTAGCTGTGATTTTACTTGGCACAAAAGAACTACGACAAGGCATGCACCACAGAAATTCTCTGCTCTGAACCTTTCTTGGTTTTAACTCCAAAGTGTCTTTTCCTCACTTTAAGTTATGCTTTTTCTATTATCATATAAGTATATTGCAAGATTATTTAAAAAAAACAATGCAATAAACTAAAATAAAAATAATAAAAATAATTAAAAATGTTTTGATGCTATAGAAATTCACATAAATGTATGGCTATATTATGTGACATTAAAATAACACCACATAAATTCATTTGTGTTATTATATTGGTTTAAAATGAAAAAGCCAAAGAAGTCTCTTTACATGGGCAGAAAAAAAGGAACAAAGCAGTTGCATACATAGGATTTCTGTGCAAAATGTTCTGTGGTGAAATTTGAGAGATTTTAATTTATAAATAGTTTATTTTCACATAAAAATGATTTCACTGGTTGATTACTCTGTAATACTGACACAAATACCTTCTGCCTGTATTCATCTAGAAATCTTTGCATCTATAATGATTTTCTTGCTATAAAGTTTAATATTGCACATCTTAAATTACAGAAATCAGTGTGGTTTTTTTTAACTCAGTAGAGATTGTTGAGATATTATGTGGAGGATTTCACACTTGAAACATTCCTGTCAAAATATCTTTAATCATTTGGTCTAAGATTAAAAATACCAAGACACATTTTGATCCATATAAAATGCATACTTTAAAAAGTGTGCTTAATTTTAAAAATGCTTATATCTGCTTTTTTTTTTTTTTCATTTTACTTTTAAAGGTACATGAATTGATTTAAGAAATGTACATTTCATTATTTCACTGTAAATGCATGCTCAGCAGTAAGAAACACAAGAGTAGTCTATGATCATTTATTACCTTAAGTAATAATTATTACCACTCTATTTTTTTTAAATTTAGAAATGCCAACCACTTTATGAGCTTGACGGAAAACACAGATGGGGACATATTTGTGCAGTGAAACGAAGGTAGAGCTTGTTACTGTAAATGCTGGTTAGCAGAGGTAACAATAGTGGTGAAAACACAGCAGAAGATGCGTTAGCGTGTCAGCCACATAAAATCCCCATAGATCCTGTAATCAGTTTTGTGAGGGATGAAAGGACCCTCGCCATTGCATTCCTGTTAGGCAACCCAGACAGTAAAAGCAGATTTACACTAGTGAATATTGCCATTGCAGCTGAGACTGCGGCTTGAACATCGGTTGCCTTGGGCACGATTGCTGGCTTGTTTTCTGACCCTAGCAATTCCCATCATTTGCTCCTGCCTCTGCTCCTGTATCATGCAGCATTCTCTCAGTCGGGCCAATGCAGTTGGTTGTGGGTTATCTTAGAAGCCAAATTTGCTTCTTTTAGAAAGTAGATATGTTCAGCCAATATTGCTGCTGAATATAATATATTGTCAAACTGTTGTCTCATTTCACTGTGAAAATATAACCTAAGTACAAATTAAGTCTGCTAAGAGTCAGTAGCAAAGCTGAAAACAATTAAATGGACTCTGAAATGACAGACACAGAAAAGGTGGCTCTGTCAAGGAGACTTTGAAGTGGTAATAACTTTGAAAATGTAGTCTTCTTCTTTATGACCATATTTTTTCACTCAAGTAAGCCCCTTCATTTCAGTCTTTCAAGGCATAGAGAACAGTGGCCATTTCAGCGTAGTTTTCTTGATTCATCATCATATTACATTATCTGCATAATCATGAAAATTGAAAATAGAAGTATCACTCCTGCCGGATGATGATTTGCATTAGTGAGGTGCTGTGTAGGAAAGTCTGTGATGAGATTCAGGTAGTAATGGATGAAAAATACAGCAAATGAAACTGTAGGAGGATGGCAATCTAAAGTTAGAAGTCATTACAGTAATAGTAAGTAACGGGGGTTATGAGATGAAACCATATGGAGCTGCAGCAACCTATTTCTAAATTTGATAGGGCTAGTCAATTAATGATCAGAATGAGAACAGGCCACTCTTTTTAGATCTGAAATTATAAACAAGAAGCCTATTTGTCAAAACTCAGCCATGTCTTGATGCAATGTTTTTCTTGCAAATGTGGAAGCTCTAATTGGGTTGATTGGATATTGCATTAGGATAGATGCTAATTACAAGTCATAAAGACGTAATTTTTCTATGTTTCTAATTGCTGTCTTACTTTAAGATTGATGTATGATACAGATATTTGTACTAGATATAAATACACAGTTTAAGGTAAATATACTAAATTTGTCATGCAGAATATTTTAAAGCCAGCACTAGGGGTTTCATCTCTAAGTCAAAATTTGAAAAAGGCTTCAGCTTTTATAAGTTTGTCCATAGAGTATCTGTGGCAGATACAATTTTGTAATAAAAAATATGAAGCTGTGTGCCCATCTAGATAACTAGAAATTTAGCTAATCTATTTGCTAGTATAAATTCTGTATATGGAAATATCATTGATTAATATGAAAAGTATTACAGCTGTAAAACAGGCAAATAGTACCCAGTCCTGAAAATAATTAAAATTCTTTGTGATATTAATAGTTCTGTGACTTTATTTAAGCACAGAAGAATAATATGTAATTAAATTAAGGCATTCATATATTTTTTTGCAGGATTAGAGTATTTGAAGCAGTTCTTGAAAATCTTACTAGGAATTATCTAGTCAGGGATAAAGATGCCATTTCAAAGAAAAGTTGCTAATTTCATAGTCCACTGGAAGAGATATTAAATGATGGGCTCACTAATCATCACTGTTTATTTCCCACTGGGTTTCTCCATACAACTGACTTCTTATTTTCAGACACATAATATGGACTCACTAAAATGTGTCTAATTTTAGAAAATTTTGGCCTGATAAAAACTTGTAAGGAAAAAGTTTTAATTATCAATAGTAGAAAAAAAAAAGAAAAGAAAAGAAAAGAAAAAAGAAGAGTTAAGGCACTAATTACAGTCTTTATTTTTGATTTTTTTTAAACATTTAGTTTGGCAGGTCTGACTATCTTTTATTGTACACTGTCTGAGGTCAATTAGGATTCAGCTGATCTTGGAGTCGGTTGACAATGATGTTTATAATTAGACAGAGGAAAGGGAAAAGGTTGGTGGTTTTTTCTCTTCCTCATTAGGGCTGGCTGACTGCGCCAATTTTATTGCTATCTTAAAGGCAGTTAAAAAGGTCATGTGACTGTTTCTTAAATGAATTGTTTTGTAAAATACTGTTGTCTTTTCAAGCATTCTCCATCATTAGAATGGATAAACAGTTCTCAGGAAATTTTTGAAGTATGGAATCCATCACTTTGGGAGACAAAGAGAAACATCAGTTATTTTGCCTTTCACCCTCTAACCTATGAACTGCAGGGATTCAAATTCTAAATGTGTTCAGTTTTGCAGAAGCTAAATTAAGGGGTCACAAAATCAAAACCAAATTCTGTCTTGAATTTTTGTCTTTAATAGCCACTGAACAGTAGTTTCTATGAAAAAATAGAATTGATATGAATTTTCCAGTGCCAGACCTTTAAAATCTTTACGTGGAACTGTGCTGCTTGATGTTTGTTTAACAACCATGAGTGATATGTTTGTTTAATAAACATTCATGATAACACACAGATAAATGCATTGAATTGCTGTATATTGTTCTAAGGAGAAGCAGTTAACAGGTAGAACTGATTTGTGTTTTAGCAGTCTTGAAACTCATTTAAAAAATTGTGCATATTTCAGGGATATAACAGAAATCATCTTAATTCATTAATATCTTGGTAATCTTAGACATAGTTCTTTTGTTAACATTGCAGTATTCATTTCACGATTAGTGTAGCACTGAGTCCCTTAGTATTAAATTAGAGGTGAAATAGGTATGAATTTTCAGAATGCTTGGCACAATGATTTAATCATGTTTTTGCTTTGATAACTGCATTTGGATAGTAAACTAGCACATGTTTTATATATAATGTTTATTATATGCATTATAATGATACAATAGAAAAGAAAGCAACCCTTTAGTTAATTAATTTAAAATGAGTATAAACTGAGCTCATGAGAGAAGAAAGAAAAAAAAAAGAGAGAGAAAAGAGAAACTATAAAAGAGACACAAGAAGGAAAGTCCCAGCAGTTCTAATTAAAGATATTTTAATATTAGAACGGCAGCATCCACCCACATGTCATACTTGCATGACATGTAACAGAAGATCACCAGTTCTGTCTTTGTACAAAATAATTGTTCGTATCATTGTTTATCAATCGCAGCAAAAGCAAGAGTTTTGGCATAACCATATTCATAAATTGTACAGAAAAGGAGTAATTATAGTAAATCTGCCTGTAACCAAGAAGTGATTGTGAAAGTAACTTTCAAGTAACTCTGCCAGCCACATATTGTCCAGTATTTTACTGTGTATACTGGCTTCCTTCCTCAGGCTGTAGACAGCAAAGCAGCCTGAAGAAGGTGACTAGCTCATTGCTTATGGAAAAAAAGTTAAATGCATGTTTTCTTTATTTCATTCAAAGAGGACAGAAGTGAGAACAAAAAGCCAAGCATATTCATGACGGTGGCAGATGGTGCCAACCTTCCACAGCTATTTTCTTTGATTATTGGCTACTTATTATACTTTTAAAAAGAGACAAAGCCAGAAAGCTGTGGTTCTAGAAGATAATGAAGTCACACTGACATAAGTCATTGTCCTGAATATCGTATATGGATTTGTTTTGTGTTTCTATAGATTTTTCCTCTATTTCTCTTTCCACTTTGTATTTTCTCTAGGACCCCTCCTTGAGAATGAGAACCATCTCATTATGTTCACATAGAGTTTGAGATTAGGTGGAATAAATTTCCCTGTGCTATTTTAGAACAACACTTAATTATTACAGTCTTTAAGATCTGCAAAAAATAATACTAACTCCCAGTTGTTGGTATCTTATTTGCTTACCCACTGTCAGACAGTGAGTGTGAATTTTGAATTTTGAATATCCAGTGCTGAAAACTACAGGTACTGTGCTGAATCATAGGCAACTTGGCACCCCTTAGGAAAAAAAATTAATGCTGGATTCAGAATGGAGGCATTTTTTTTCAAAGTGTCTGTCTAATCATCAGGAGGTTTTTGAGTATTTTTTTTCTTTCATGCTCGGAAGATCTTACTGCATAGTATGGTCACACTTAGGCGCATGTTTAATGAAAATTACAATTACAGAGAAGTTAGAACAAGAGAAAAGCTAGTCTAGCAATAATTATTGATTCTAACACTCTTTCAAACAAGAAAACACCAGTGGAAAAGGCAGCATCTTTTCCACCAACTGAATGAATCATGTTGATTTTACAAAGGATCTGGAGAATGAATAGGAGAGTTTGGGGACCAAATGATGAGACCATATGAGTTTTTTCCTACCCCTGAATGTCACCATTCAGGCTCCTTTTGAAGAGTAAATTCCTTTTGCCAGCTGCAGAATAAAATTCAAGCAAATATAAAGTGGATGCTGAGCTCAGAGACAGCCTTCACCGATAGGGAAGAAATTCTTCCTGTCCTTTTCAGAGCAGAGGGGACATTATAAAAAAAATTAAGTTAGTCAAATAATGAGGTCTGAAGTGAATTTTATTGCTATGTATAGCCACTTGGATTTGTAATTCATGTGTCTGGAGCAGTGCTTTAATGCTAACCACATTATAAGCCTGTATCCTCATGCTGGTGTGACTGTGTTACAAAGGAGACTATTTGCAAGAGAAACTTAAGGTCACTGAACCTATGGACCTTTAATATTTGTTTCAAATAATTATTTTGAAATTGGAAATCTCTCCGAGTTGTTCATGTTTTATTCTTAATCAGTAACCATTTCAGATCACACATAGTCAGGAGTCTGTGGAAAAGAATGAAAGAGTGTCTTGGAGGTGATACAGCTTCTAACTAAACAGCAGGCTTTTTGCAGTGTGTGCATCATCTTCTGAAATGTAGCTCTGTTGTTATAACCTCTGTTTTAATAATTCCAACTTCCCTCTTCCTGTAAGAAATACAGCAATGAGCCTTTAATATACAACAGAGATTCTTGCGCTACTGCCTTTCCTTGAAGTTTCTTTGAACCACCTCTGAATAGATTCTCAATGTACAAATGCTTCCCAGCCAAAAAATTCAGTTGGGGTTTCAGTTTCATAATCTGTCTCTCTTTCCTCAACAGTTATCACTCTTAGTTAGGAGAAGTACTGTTTTCTTAAAGTAAGAGCATAGAAAGGGTGTTCAGCTTGCCGCTGCGATACTAGTACTACAGCATTGGTGCTTGGTACTCTTGGATAGCACAGCAGACTGAGTGGGTACAGGTCCTCTTTACAATACATGCTTAGATATAATCAACAACACATGGCCCAACATGCAGTAGTGCTGATTCCTGGAGAATCAGGAAAAGTTAGCAGTACCTGCTCATTGCTTACCATTCATCATGACATATTTTTGTCTTCATTGTATACTATCACTATAGCGTCTTTTACACAATACTATTGAAAACGAATACATTCATTATGAAAATCGTTATCCTCCACTAAAGCAATAGATGTACACATGCACAGATACAATATGGCAGAATTATCAAAAGACCCTGACAACAAATCTGCCAGTCTTCTCATCCCAAACATATATAACATGCACTTGACTGAGATGGAAAAGGCAAGATACGTGACAGCCCAGACATGCAGAAACACAAATATCTGTTTTAAAAGTAAGCCTTAACACTATCAGGGACCTGGTACATTTTTCCGCAATTTCTCAAAAACAGTCATTTTATGCCCGCTTTTTTTTGTTTGTTTGTTTGCTACTATAAATTTCTTGATTCTGTCTTCTGGTATGTGATTGTACAAAGGCCAGAAAACTGAGAGGAAGCATGTTATTAAAGCATACTTATTTTATAGGAAAGAGTTGAGTCTGGATTGTAACACAATTATCGCATAGCTGTCCTTCAGCTTCTAAATGCAAAGGCGATGCAATATTCAGAGCTAGTTGAAGTTGAAAATATCAAAGAGAAATGATAATAATTAAATTTTGAAGACTTCCAGAGAATACATTCTGGAATACAAAGAGTCTCTTATGAGTTCTGCTGATGAGAAAGGAAAGTTTGTAAACTTAGAATCATTTATATTGCAGAAAGAGTTGTAGAAAGTATGGTGATCCACAACCCACAAATGGTGAGGTAGTGAAAAAAGATATATTCACTGAAGAATGACCACTTTATATTAGATAGTACACAATGAGGTACATTTGCTAGACCTGCACTTACATAAAAATGTAAGTGCAGAGACATCCAAATACTTATTGACTTGCATAAATAAAAAAAAAATGCAATCTTAGACACTGCATTTTCCATGACCTTTGCTTCATGTTAACTTTAGGTTAATTACCAGTGTCTTTGGATAGCCAGGCATATGCAGTTTCTCTCTGTGAATCACAGAATCACACTATTCATGAGTCTGAAGTACTGGATGTTGGATAAGTTGTCCCCAGTTCCTAAAATTACTAAAATTCAAAATGTTGTTGCTAAAAATTAATGAACCTCGTCTGAAGCACCGTTGTTTCCTTTCATGCAATGTTCTGGATCTAGGCAAAAGATGAAAGTCGCAGAAGCTTTTGTGCATTAAAACCAGAGCAAGTTGGCTGCCTTGGTTGGGGTGACCAAATGGCAGCAAAACCAAAATCTTCATTTGCTTTGAAAACCTCATGCTGAAAGAGAAGCCGTTGTTGAGATAAAGATACTCAGTCTTTGCAAGCTTTTTCATTTTCTTCTCTTTGGACACTCAAGAGAACAGAAAATTTAAGCAATAAAGTATGTCAGTCTCTCTGAGATCAGAAAAGCTCAGATCTGAAGGTGATGAAACTGAAGCACTGAAGGCAGTTATGAAACTGTGGGGATGTTTGACCCTCTGAAATACTGACTGCACTGCAAACTACGTTAGGTATCTCCTGTTGCAGAGAGAGATGTGCAATGCCTTTGTTTCGGATGAGCTCTATGCTGCTCAGAAAGTTGAGTTCTGCAAAGTAGTTGGTGAGGCTCTCACCTGTAGACCTGGATGGGTAACTCTAGTTAACTCACAAACCAGCATTTCACAATATGCCTTCTCAGCCGTTTTTGCTGAATACAGGTGCTTAGAGATGCAAAAACTGGCCACCATAGAAAGAGATTTCTTCATTAGGAAGAACTGTGTCACTGGAGAGGAATGAAAGAAACGAGTTGTATACTGTTGCATGCGTGTGTTAACTATAGTTACCTCTGTAAATAGAGCTGTACTTTTTCTGCAACAGGAATTTATTCTAATACTTTTATACTTTTCCTTCCTTAGCAGTATAATAACTACTGTGCCATATATATAGAAATTACTCCCAAGAATGTAACAAGCAGGATTCACACGTTTAAATGAATTCAAAAAAAAAAAAAAAAAACTGAACTGTTTCCAAATTCTTCTATCCAAGCATCACTTAAGAAACTGTTTGTTCAGTTCAGTTTCATCTCTGCAGCTGCCAAACCACTTCAGTTCTGCCAGCTCTGCTCTCTGATTGCAAAATAAAGGGTGGTCACTTCACAGTGTATGCAAGAAATATTATAATTTTGTGAAAATTATGACATTTAAGAAATTCTTTCAATAGTAAATTGCAAGGCTATCCTGGTACATGTCTATTTAGCAAAAAAGTGAATGTTTTATTTCTCCATGCCTTCCTATAACATTAGTGAATTTAGTGTCCTAGGTTTGCATTTTTCTAGGGCTGATGCACTTCACTGCAGCTTACATTCATAAATATTTTTGTAGTATAATAGCCTGTCAAAACAAATCTGTTTTCCTCATTTGTGTGTGTGCAGAAGGGTGTCCTTACTGCTTTTTGTCCATCTCTAAAGATAACAATAGTAATTGCACAATGTTGCAAAGCTTTTCTTTTTGTTAATATCACCGATGCCTCCCTCCTCCCTGAAAATCAGAGGAGGTGTGAACAAATCAGGCAAATAGCCCCTTATTATATGAAAAATGTTCCTACGTAAATGCATTAATCATTTTCATATCTTATCTCTGATGATCGGAGCCTCCTGTGTGCATGCTGTGTGTAGAAACGCAAAGACAGCGCAAATGAAACTGCTACCTGTTTTACGAAGATGAAACGCAAACGATTCCACTACCGCAACACTTTTTCACATGCACTCTGTGAATTCTCAGAAAAATAATCTCAATGGCTCACTAGCCTAAGTGAAAGGTCCTCACTTGATGTAAAGTAAAATATATAAATATTTCCTATTGCTTTAATCTCAAATATCACTTAAAGCTAAACAGAGGGGGAAAAAACAGTACACTCCGTATTGGTGATCTTGCTTAACTTCCAAGCAGTTTTTTCCCAGGAAAGTAATTTTTCTCAGCTGAAGTAGCAATTAAAGTGTGCTTAGAAATAAAGAAGGAAGAGAATATTTTTATATATATATTTTAATATGAGAAAAATAATTGTGTAAGTCGTGATACAGAAAATCTATTAGAAAGAACAAAATACCATTATGTCAATTTCTGCAATATAGGAGCAAAATGGAAGGAAATTCTTTTTTTTTTTTTTTAATGGAACAAATGTAGAAATGACAACTTTTACAGCATTCTGCTTTCCCTGCGACTAGTGTTTGATATTGCCCTGAGTACTGTTTATATCAAACCAAGTTCTCTGTTTTTCCGGTGCTGACCTGTACTTTGCTTGGTGGGAAATCTCATTCCATTCGGATCCTCGTTATGCGGTGAGGAGTCATTAGAGGGCTGCTTTTTGTTCATTTTGAATTAGCACCACAAAGTGTTAAAACTGACGGTAGGCAATACCAAGTTGCACCCATTTCCTTCTTAATGTGTATTGCTATTTACATTAATTGTGGACTGGGTCTAATATGAGTAAAAATCATAGAAATAGGTATTGCACATTTTCACTAAAATATTTTTGAGAGGGACATTCAGTTTATTTTTCTTTATATTAGCCCCATAACTAGTACTTGATGTAAGTAAAGAGACTGAGAAATAGAAGCAATTCTAGCATGCCTCTTACATGGGACTTTATGTAAGCATTAGCATTTGTTCATCAAATACTATTTTACTGTATCCTCGTGCAGACCCACTGGACTGAATGTATACACAGAGATATGTCCTCTTTCAAATCTCTAACCCAGAGAAATACATCCTTTTACAATACAGCTTCATGCCAATCGCCACTTCAGTAAACACTGCCACATCACGATGACTGCTCTCCAGGAATTAGCAATGAGTTTGTTTATAATCAAGTTTATCAATATTTATAAAGTACTGTACTTAAGGGGATAATATATTGATAAAATACAGTTCTAAAATGCATTACATTTCCACATTATATTTAATGGCTAAAAATACATGTAGTGGGTGTGGAGTAATAGGGGCCATACCCCGCCCCCACAAACAGTTTCTTTATCACCCCATCTGCTACCCCAAATGCTAACTCTCAGGAACACCACTGCTTTGCAGCATGTTTTATTATTCAAGCTTTGGTGGGAGGAGAGCTGCAGGAAGAAAGTGTTAACTGTAGAGAAAGGGAGGGTCAAACCAAGACCCAGAATAAGCTGTATTGCTCCACTAATGCCAGGACAGTGGCACAAATTTCCGCTGGACCTGAACTGGCTACTAAATGCCATTAGATTATATTAAAACCTGTTAGGAAAAAAAAAAAAAAAAAAAAAGGAACAGTGAGAAGGAGGTCTAAACACATTTGTCAAAGAATTAATAAAGAGGCTAAAGGTATTTATGTGGGCAGGAAACATATGGAAGAGGAACAAGGCAGACTTTGAGAAGAAATTATTTAGCTTCATTTAAAAAAAAAAAAAGAACAAAGATGGGGATAGGGAAAAAATGAAAGTTTACACTGTTTTCACATTGCCTTTCTATTTTTCCAAAAGGAAGCTGTAAGCTGGGGCCTGATCCAAAGTGCACGGAAGTCAAGCAAAGATTCGTATTGCTTTGGATTGGGTACTTTGGAAAGAAAGAAATGCTGCTAGATGAGTATCAAATACTGATGAGTGTTAGTGGGGGTTTAAGAGACAAAGCGTCCAGTTTGAAGCACTTATTGGCGATGTCTACACTATCACCACTTGCCAAAAACATTTCCATCATTGTGCAATGGTTGAGCTTTATAACTGGCTTCCAGCATTTTAATCTAACCCAGCTCAGAGCAGGTGTGGAGGTGGCTGAATGCAACTCATCGAGACAATTTTGGGGATGACAACATTTTTCATAAATGTAAGTCAAATTCAGCAAGCAACTTAATTTGAAAAAAAACAACACAAAACAACAACAACAACAAAACAGTGGGAGAAAATGGAAAAGGGAAATTGGGAAAATCAAAGCATTTCATTTTGATATATTCAACATTTAAAAAAATGTTGTTGATATTCATATTTTTCTTTTAAAATTGATTTATTGTTAATAAAAATAATTAATATGGAAGAATCCTGAAAGGGAGCAAAATGTTTTGTTTTAGGACAATTGAAATTGTTTAAGACAACACAAAATTAATTATTTCTCTGATTCATCTGTCAATCTGAAAATTCTGCTATTCATACAGCTCTCAGATAGGTAACACAATTTTAGCCAAAATGACTAGCCATTATTCTGGCCCTCATTGGCACATCACTGTTAGAAAGGAAAGCTGACCATATGAATGAGGTTTTCTTTCAAAAAATCTCATTTATTTACAGTGAGTACATAGAGATCTTCCCTGAGCTCAGTCAGAACAAACAAGATGCAATTCTCATATTCCTACATGCATGCAGTACTGCCTGAAAAGATCCTATTTTTTCATTGCTGGTTTGTCATTGTAGTTTTATTTGTCTGTTTTTTCTTGGCTGCTTTCTTCTGTCTTTAGGTGTTACATAGTTGTATGTAGGAGTTTATGTTTATAGATTAGGCTGGCCTTTAGGCTAAAATGTACAGCATGCACCAATATACCCAAGGGTCAATATGTTCAGTGAAAAGAAACTGTTGTTCCTGACCCTACGGTAATTGTTCGACAAACTGGGTTGGTGAGGGAAGCAGGCATCAGACCAGAAGATGTATTAGTAACTTTCCCATATGTAGTTCTTCCCTCCTGTAAAGACCCTGGTGAGACCTCAGACTCAGAGTCACTCCCAGGTGGTGAAGAGTCAATGTGATGGTCTCTGTCTGCTGCACTCAAACAGAACTTTGGATAAAATAGAAGCTGTATTTGTGGAAAACCTACAGGTCAGCATAGAAAGTAAGGAAGATTCTGTTTTGATGTTAAACTGAACAGTGTCCTGGTAATTTATATATGCCTCAGGGCCTTTTAGGTTGTTGTTGTTGCTATTATTATTTTATTTTATTTTAATTATTTTATTATTTTTATTTTTTTATTATTATTATTTTATCATTTGCATTGGATAATCAAAACCTAGTATAACGAAGTCAGTTTTTAGTTTTCCAATCCAAAAGATTCTGTGCAGTATACTGAGAAGTGATCCTTTATGAGATACTATAAAAAGCCAAATTCTGTTTTATATATGTGGCCTTTCCTTGAGAAAATATATGCTCTCTTGCTGGTTGAAATGTGTTAGCTGACACGCTTCTTCACCAGAAATGGCTCTGGACTGAGTCATGATCAAGGATGGGATGTCCTATATTGGGATGGCTGCAGTAGTTTTCTGCCCACACTGCAGAACAGTTCAGACACTGATGTAGCAGCTACAGAATTGCAAATAAGAGCTTGGCATTTGTGTAATAAACTTTAGCAGTTCAGCTACTGCTTTCCGAGAAGCAGAGCCAGCCCTGTATTCAGGACAGGAATCTCTACAGAAGCAAGAAAATGAGGGATGTGAAACACTGTAACTTCCTCAACATAAGTAATCCCTGCTTGTGAATCAGATCCCCATGCTGTCTTGACTGCTGTGGTATGTATCCTGCAGGACACTTTGGAATGAAAGATAGTGCAGTAGGAAAGATATTCTACTAGTATATGGATGAACTGGAGTCGGGAAAAACAGCTATTTGGCAATTTTCAGACAATGACATTGCACATGGCTAGTCTGAGATTCAGAACCTATTATTCCAATGGACGAGAAATTCGACGCAATAATGAAAACCAAGAGCACTTAGAGTTTCAAAATTAAAGAAAATGGTAGCACATTGTCTCAGAGAACATGTGTGCAGTATTATGATTTTGCAGAAAAAGGAATTAATTGTACCAGATGCAGTCAATTTAATGTATGGCACAAATCTCGCTTTGCAAAATGTCAGCATCATGCAGCAAAGGCTTACAACTGCAGACAATGGCTAGAAAGAACTAAAACCTCACTGGTTACCTGGAATACTTAAGCATGACATTCCCAACTCAGTAGGGAAGGACTGAGGCTCACAAATTGTCTGCTATCTAATTGTCTCTTGGCTCAGTTTGGGAAATGCAAATAGAACTAGACTGCAAAAATTGGTTCAAGAAGCCCTAACAAGATATCAAGCACTAGGCAGTATACAGCAGATGGTAAAAGATTTTTAAAAAGCAATCTTCTTGAAGTTCACAATAGTCTAGGGAGTTAGAAAATGGCAGGTGGAGCAGGAACTGTAACAGGTTATGAATTGTCAATAATTTCCTTTTCAGTGGCAATGAAACTGCTCTTGAAATCACCAAAAGGTGATAGAGATACACTGTAATTGGAAGACACACACCTCAAGTGAGAACTGACACAAAGATGTAACAACTACAAGAACTACAGAGGAAGAATGCAATCTTCTCAATTAGCATTTATGAGCTAATAGGGAATTATGGTCAGTCCAGAAAATCTTGGACCCAAAAACATTTGAAAGTTAAACAAAAGAAATGCAAGCTACAAATCAAGACAATTAAACAGCCTAAATGCACAGGAACATATTCAGTAGCACAGCATTATTATCAGTATCATCAGTGTCCTTCATTACTACATGAAGGACTTAAAAATTATGCCCTCAGGTACTTGAAGTTTACAATTGAAACAGATAATGCAGCTTAGAAAACAACAAAACAAAACAAAAACAAACGAAAAAACAACCACTGTATATGACAGGAGGCTACATTTGAAGAGTACAGAGTGATGCAGAGGACATGCATGTATACACAAACAGTTCTAGGATTTTACCTGCACTAGGTGCAGACTTTATTTACCAGCTACTTCTGCTCATGTCTCTGCTCCCCAATAAAATACTAAGTAAATTGGAGGCATGACCCTTACCAATACACGAGCTGTAAAAATAAACAATTCCTGACAACAACAAATAACTGTTAATATGTAGTTGAATTGGCTATTTTCTGGCTCCTCATCCTCTCACTGTGGTAGGCAACTGTCTACTTCCCCTATGCTACAAGTCAGGCATTCTGTCTTTGGTAGAGCAAACATACTGGCAGCAGAAATTAAAAAAGAAGGTAAAATTACTGTTGTCAAGCAGATACAGAGTGAGTGGAAGATGTTGTACAGTTTCAAGGAAATGGAAAAGAAAATTAGAATGTAATTATCCTGGTTAGTCTGCATTTAGATAGCCTGAAACAATAGCACCAAAGCCAGATGTGAATTTTCCTATTCATCTTAATGGAGCATTAACTACAAAACATAATTATGACAACTTTAATGCTAATAGTGTTAACTGTTCCATTTCAGAATCATAAAACAGATATATCCATTACAGCACCACTTCATTACTGTTGAGCTTACTTGATATGTACTAATGTTTCATTCATCTTAAGTGATTACTTAGAAAAATACTGCTGGAGCCCACAAAATGTCTAAAACCAGAAAGGCATAAAGGACAATTCAGAGTAATACATAAAATTGTTGCTTTCAGATCTCATTTCTAAACTTTTAGCTAAACAGCTCCTTGATCCCCAGTGTTTGCTTGTCATAATATTGTTTTTCAACTGCAGAGAACTCTGATATCTTCCAACTTCCCTTCCCCCTCTCTGGTCTTATGCAGAGTTCTTTAAATATTTATGTCAAAGTGTACCTATTAGAAGTCAGCTCGAGACTTTCAAAAAATTTGGCAAGACTGGTTGGATCACTGATAAGGAAGAATGTCACATAGCTATAGCCTAAAGAGACAAGGATTAAGAGACAGTCTCAGAAATCTGAGACTAACTTTGTAGGGTATTAGCTTGCAAGAAAGGGTATGTTTGGAACAGCTTCACAGTGACAAACTAACAGACGAGTTCAATTCTCTGCCTTGGTCTCCTATCACTGTAACAATGATAATTTATTTAAACAGTCTTGCCACTCAATTAGCTCATGAACTGGAGGTAGACAACCTATCTTATTCCTACTCCTTATTCTAGAGTTAGCCATTTGGCTCACTCCCTTGGCAAGTGGCAGAGTCCAAAGACACATGGTACTTTCAACTTTTGTTTAAAATGTCTGATAATTTGTACTGAATTGCCAGGTAAATCAAGTCAAAAGAACCCATCCTGCAACAGCCTCACCATGGCAGGTAAAGGAGAGAATAAGCACTGGTTATATGGAGCACCAGAAGAAATCCCACTTATGATTTCTTGTTGATAACCCAACTCATAGAGAAAGAGATGATACTCTGGGGGAAGCAAGGTCTACCCTGCTCAAATGAATTGGTAGGAAGGAGGTGACAGGCCATATTAGTGGAGGAAAACCTTTGGTGATTCCTTTTTAGGTCAGTAACTTTCCGTGCTTTCCATAGCGTAGTGACTTTGTTATAGACCACTTATGTGTGTGTGTTTGTATATACATGTATATATGTATTTATACACACACATGTATAAGTACAAGTAAATGTGTATTTCTTGGAGATTCCTCAACTCCCTAAAGACTGCAAAAGAAAACCAAGGTGCTTGAATTTAGTGGGCGGAAAGTGGGTTAGAAATAGGACAGTTTATCAAATTATGGTGGTCCCATCCCACAGACTGTTGTCCTTTCTTTGCAAGCTGTACAAATTCAGCCTTCAGCTACATTTCCAACTTCAATTCCTTGTCACATTTCTCATTCCTGTCTCTCTGTTCAGCCAATGGCAGCAGTGCCAATCCCCCAGTTGTTAAATCTATCCAAAATCATCCCCCCTCCTACTTTATATCACCCTAAAAGTGATTTTTGCAGCCTCTCCTCCAGAAAGAGTGAATTTGAACACAAAGACAGAATATTTGAGCCAAAGAGAGAAGTAAAAAGAGAATCCTTCAAGCCTTTTCTTTAACTCGTGTTATCCTATGCACATTACAGGAAGGAGAATGTCCCTTTAAATAGTTTGGGAGCCCTCTAGTGATTCTTGCTGTCTTTCACTGAAGAAGCAATGAGATCCTCCCCCATCCCAGTGGAGGTAGGTGGAGGGGCCTTTGTACAGAGCTAGCTAATGAACCAAGTATTACCATCCCATGATGCCAGTGTTTCACAAATTCTTAATGTGACACAGAGAACCAGAATAACGTGCTTTCCTTCCTTCAGTCACCTTTGTCCATGTATTCATCATTTAAGTTTCTGTTCTGCAAAGTTGCAGGCTCTGGGAGATCAGAAATTTAAATCGGGGTAGCACTTTGGCTTGGTTTGCAAAGAACGTTCAGGGCAGAACCCCAAGTACGTGTGTGATTGCGTGTGCCACAAACCCTTCCTTCCCACTTCTCAAGAATTTGAGCATAAATCCTGAGCCTTTAGATTATGGTGAGAGCTGAAGCTTTTGCTGTTCTACCACTGCAAGCCGTAAGCTCTTATAAAATATATTTTTAGGAGTCCTATTGAATCGCACAGTATGTAGCATAATGTAATCAATACAAGAAGCTGCATATAAATAATCTGTTTGGATTCTCACACATTTTAAGATGAGAGAGGGCACCATTCCCAGCAGTACTCCCCCCCCTCCCTCAGAGTTCACACCTTTTATGGGGGAAAATGATTGTAAAGTATTCATTTAAGCCAATAACCAAAGCTTATGTTATTCATTTCTCGGCGATATACATAGTGCTCTTTTTGTATACTATTAACTGTGGACATATGTTTTTCATTTGACTATGTTACTTACACACACAATTCTTTTAAAAAATATGTAAAATATAACAGCTGCTGTAAAAAAATATTTTTAGATCTCTGAAGAGCCTGACGAGCTGCAGTGCACAACAAAAATGGTTCGGTCTTTGTAACATGCCCATAGTAAAATATCATGGAACCGTTTAACCCTCTTGGTCATCTCCCTGGAAGGGAGTGAATTGACACAGTTATGACAGGACAAAGTGCTTCTGGGGAGTTTATTTCCTAGCTGTAACAGCAAGGTCTTGATCATTCACTGCATCAAAGAAATGATACAAACAATGGATCAGCCAACTTTTAAAACAGCAGTATAAAAGCAATTGTAAAGGCACCAACTGTATCATCTGAGGTCTGCTTTGACATTGCTGTTTTCTGATGGCAAAAATATACCTATTTCCTGCCAGTATAAGTGAGAGATTAAGGGGTAAATATAGAAAACCTAAAGTTTGCTTTGGATGAGAAGTTTTTTCTTTATGAATTATTGAATAAATCAAATATCCTTGGTTCTCATCCCAACAGAGTGTGATGATTGCTAGCTTGAAAAAATGTAGCAAGAGCAAACGTTGGCAAGAGTGAAGCATTATAATGTGCTGTCTACAGAGATTCAGAGATAAGAAGGATTGTCAGTTACAGTAAATGCTATCAATGTTGGTAGAAGATATTTAAACTGTAATTCTACCTAGATTAAGGTACTTAAAAACAGTGTTCATGGCTCGGAAGCAACCTCTGTGAGCCTCTTAAAAGGAAAGAATTCCACCACTGGGTAATACATAGATGCAGATTCTTCCATTGCAATGCTTTTGGCTGCTACTGTGTGAGGGAATGGCAAGCATGGAAAACTGCCAAAACTGAATGTCTTCTTCCTTCTCTTCCAGTTGATAAGACAGGAGAACTGAAATGCTTTTTTGAAATCAGTTATGTGGTATCTGGAAAGTAGGATGAGAAAACAAAATCTTTTTGAAGATCCCCGTCATACAGTGGTAGAGAACATACAGGGGAGGATCCTGCTCTCAGAGGAGCTCTGACATTCCCTGCAGCAGCTGCTGCACCATGCTGCAAATTTTCTGCTGCCCTTTGATGGGGAGGCACAGACTTTACTTACACCAGGTCCTGCTCTGCCAGATTCTCCTAAAGTACTTTGCATCATCCAAGTTAAATGCCTAGGAAGGGTTTCTCTCTCTTTGTTTTTTTGTTTTGTTTTGTTTTGTTTTGTTTTGTTTCCCCCAAAGTTTTCTTTCATTTAGTCTTGATATTTCCAGAGAGTTAAGCCCAATGTGTTCAGAAGTGTCCAGGGCATTCAAAACTGTAGGCAGGGTTCTTGCAGCATTTCTATTTAGCTTGATTGTCCAGGCTGCACAAACCCATGCAGACAGCATCCTTAATAAAGTCCAGTCAGCCTTTTTTTGTCACAGGAAGCTGCATTAGAGATCCACAGCTGGCTTTCCATTGATTTTCAAAGCGCTTGTTTACAGCAACAATTGTATAGCATTAACTTTAAAACTGCTGAAATTTAGCTTATTCAAAAGCTTCTGCTTAGTTTGATGTGGATGTCAGACTTTGCACAGATCAGTTAATTTGACATCTGAATCCTCCTCCCATAGACTGATTCCGATGTTGGCTAGGAAGTGGTGTAATCAATCACTGCCAATATTTAGAATGGCAATATGTCTAGGGAATTTTGGTTTTACTTGGAACCTGAAGGCCTGTGATCTTATTAGGTATATTTATTTAAGAAGAATGGGTTTTGCACTTTTCATACCATATTTTCAATAATACCAGCAGCCTTCAGAATTTAACTCAAAATAGTCTTTGAAGCCACCAGGAAAATAATTATGTTCTTTGGTGTTTGAGAACTGATATGTTGCAGGTCTTCACAAAAATCCTCTGTTATTTTATCTGTGTTTAGACAGTATTTAGTCAGTAATGAAGGCAGCATAGCATTTCTTGTAAAGTAGCAATCTTACCGTTTAGTCATTTTTGCCATTGTGCAATCTAGTTTTTCGATCACTGGAGATCTAACAAACCACTGTCAGTTTCTCCATTATTTTCTTAGTAATCACAGGCCTCCAGCAGAGATAGCTACCCAAGATTTCTTAAATTTGTTTTCCTCTAAAGAAAAACTCTGTTTAGTGTTATTATGTGATTTTTGAATCTGGTCTGTGCATTGTCAGCCAGGGTGGTACTTCACACTGGATGATTAAAGAGAGGTCGGGAAATATTCGCATGATCCTGCTATGTCCATTTAAATTTAAAGGACCTGATATAAAGAGGAGGAATGTTCATCAGGGAATGTCTATGCTGTGTAATTAAGTTCAGTACACATAGCCCTGGACTGGTGCTGACCCATTTACAAACTGCCCAAGACACATTAGCAGGATTTTGCCCTTCAGGAAACACTCAGACTCCCAGTAGCAAGTCCTGGCTCCAGCTGAGTGCCGTGGTGATGCAGTCATACTGTGGGAGCTGGATTTGCTGTGCTCTGCTGTGTGGGAGTTACTGAACTCTGGTATTGCTGCCAGCCGGCAGGAAGTCATCTGTGATCCTGAGGTTTTTGTGTGAGCAGCTTTTGCAACTCTAACTTCAATTGAATCCATACCTGCAGCTTTGCTGTTTTTTTGTTGTCTGAGAAATTTGAAAGAATGGCAGATCAACTTAATTTCAAGGCCAAGCACATGTGCTATAACAGTAGCACTCATCCAGATTCAGTCATAAGATGGAGACAAAGAACATGAGGTAAAGCTTGCTGTTATGGTTGGCCCATGGAATCTGATAAACCTCCATCAGTGATCTAGTGTGCATAATTCAACTGTATGGCAAACTTCATACCCTAACTTAGAACTGGATCTAACTTGCCCTCAAGCTTACCCGCCTGCCTGTGGGTACCTATTTGCAACAGCAGCTCTTTGGAAGAGAGCGTAAGGGTAACAGCGTGATCAGGCATCAGGCTCCCATCTGCAGATCGCAGCTGATGCCTGAACTAAGGAACTAATACAGTTACACCATGCTTCAAAGGATAACACTGAAACTGAACAGTTTGATTTTTAAAATGATGAAGCAGTGTCTGTTTTTTTTTCTTGTTATTGTTGTTTGCTTGTTTGTTTGGGGGGGAAACCAAATTGTCTTTAAATTTTAAGTGGCTTTTGGATGTGCATAAGGAAAGCAGTAAAGTGAGAGAGAAATAATACTTGCACTCCTGAGAGATACCTCAGCTCTTCCATTTCGTATATAAAACACCCATTGCATTTTTTTTGCTAGAATGAAGCAAGACAAAGGAATTCAGGGTGAATTGCTTCCAGCAAGTAAAAATGTTTCATTCTCAGCGTAACAGTGAGGACACAGGGCGAGTGTGACAGGTGGGTCAGGCTTTGAGGGTCAGGAGCAGAGCAACAAAGCCTATTTTTGGGTCAGCCTGGAACTGCGTATGGGGCTGGGGTGCTGCCAGGGAGGTGTGTGCTTGTAGAGCCTTCAGTCAGCATCCCCTGGCCTAAGCATCTGCAGAGAAAGTCTCCCAGAATGTTAGAAACCCTGTGTGGAACACTTTTTTTTGCTGTGCTTTATAGCAAGGTTACTGATTTTATTGTATTTCACTCATCTCAAAGTAATTTAGGTTTGCTTGGACACAGTGCATTTTTCTAGGGAAGAGGAAAGAAAAATGAAATTTAGCTCATTATCAAAATAAGCGGAAAAACTACGTTGTCAAGAAAACATGATAATTTTTGAAATATTTTCATTTTTGAAGTCACTTTAATATGAAATTGTACTAAGGATTGTTGCTTATTGCTCAATTTTTCTACATCAGCTGCACATATTCATGAACTGACACTTCAGGTTTTGACTTGACACAATTCAGCAGAACACTTGGCTGCAGACCTGTGCTGCAGGTAGGTTAGGATGCTGTAAGCACACTTAGGTAAAGGTGCAGAGTTCTGCCGGGTCCCATGGCATGAGCATTTATCTCGAGGAGGAGGGCTAAGCGCCACAACCACTTGGCAGACCTACCTGCACGATGACTGCCAATCTGAGTGTTATTTAGGGAAGCTGTGGAGGCTGCAAACAAGCTAGTAGTTTTGAACCATAGTAAAGAACCAGAAAAAGTCCTGGTCAGGGAGAAGTTGAGAAGCACTGCATGAACATGCTTGAAATCTGTATTGTATTTACATTGCCGAACACATCTTCAGCTTTTAGAAATGAAGATTTTATCTTCTGTTTTGCTAATTAAAGGAAACCAAGGCAGGGGGACAAAGCTGTGTTTCCAAAATATCACAATCGGGAAAACTAGAACAGTTCCTTAGCTGCCAGCTATAATAAAAATTGCACTATCAGAAACTTGTTCTGTTCCCTCAGACTAACCCTACTGAAAAAGATCAAAATGGGAGTCCAGCTCCATACATGAATCTGCCAGGTTGAAGTGAGAAAGGAAGACAGAACAGTGCTAGGAGGTGCAAACATTCTTGTGGCAAAACGTGCACCAAAGTGTGGAGCCTTTGCTATGCTAATCCTCTGGTTTTCCAATATAGACGGTGAGAAGAGACAAGCTCTCAAGAATCGGAGAAAGAGCTTAACTTCTAAGGGAGGTTTTTCATTCTCCAGTGATTACAAAGAAGCCCAGGGAGATCTGACTAGCAATGCTGAAGTTTGGTTTTCTGTAGTTCAAGTGAATGA
This sequence comes from Cygnus olor, assembly GCF_009769625.2. NCBI lineage: Eukaryota > Metazoa > Chordata > Aves > Anseriformes > Anatidae > Cygnus > Cygnus olor. The sequence goes on from NC_049174.1 coordinate 23,036,432, forward strand.
TTTCATACTTTCCCATTTCCATAACATCCCTCCTTTCTTTTCCTCCGATATCTGGCACATATCTTATAAAAGAGCTTATGAACTGCCTACTGGATCTCCTTAGAAGGTAAACCCATGGAAGTTCATGAATCTCATCTTTTCATCTACTTTTTAAAACCTCAGAAATTTATGATAGTACTGGAATCTTCACCTTTGAACTGATACTCTAAGAAGAATAGATTTCTGTTAATTTGCATGGTTCATTGTAAGGCAAGGTCCTGATACATAAATGAGATTTGGAGACTCTTAGTGTCAAAAATAATAAATTTTGGCCCTCTGAATGTGCAATGTTGAGCAGTAAACTATTGTGTGGGGCTTCACATTTGATAGTTCAGTTATTTAATAGTGCATTCTTCAGACTACCAAGGATTCTCAGAGAGCTAGGCAAGCACCTTTATATCACACAGCATTAAAAACCCCATTCTACCAAGTAAAAATACAGCACTGGAAAAGCAAAATAAAATTAGCTCTTTAAAGTATGAGAACCTTTTAGTACCACTTCACAATGACTGTTTCTCATCCAGATAATGCTTTTCATCTCTAGCTTCCCTGTATATTGCTTTTAGACTTATTACATGATATCACCATCTGTGATAGTCACCCTTTGGATACAATTCTAGATCTGCATATTTTAAGATATTAATTTGTAGCTGAAATGCCTGAGAATCTCAGAGACACCAACATTCTGTCTGGTTTTGTGCCATATCAGCATACATCAAGAAGACAGACCCTGCCCCCAAAAGCCAAAAGTTCAGATCAGGAGAGAGAAAAAGGAACAAATGGGGAGTACAAGGAAATAATTAGACAATATTAATAGGTGAGGTAGCTGTCAACTGACTACTGTTAATCTATTTATAGGCATCAAGACAAAGGAAAACTAAAAGGAGGTATGTGAAGCTAGGGAGGTGATTTTATCAGTAAATAACCATCTACCGTTAAATTAGAACTTCACTCTAGTGGTTATGGCTCTCACTTCTACAAGTAAGCAGGAACATTATCCCTGCCACTACTTCATTTTCTGCATAAAGCACATTGCTATTTCACAACTGATATGTGAAAATGAAAGCAATGGAAATTCGATCCAAGGCATTGATCTGTATTTTTTGTCTCTTGGCTTGGTCTCTTCTGAAAAAAAAATCAGTAATGGTTGACTAGCAACAAAGTTTTCTTCAGACTTTTTGTTTCTGAAACAGCTTTTTTTGGCTGACGCAAATGTTAGGAAAAGACCATGCAAGAGGGGCAAGAAAACCTTAAATTAATTCACTTCAATTTTTCAGCAGAGAACATATTGAAATAAGCTATGCATTGCCAGAATTGGGCATATTACCAGACACTGATCTTACAAATATTTTTGGTGATTTGATTCCCTCTCACATATCAGCTACATTAGAATTCAACAAGTATATTTTGGAGTTGTTTAGCCATTTTCTGCTAATAAAGTCATTCTTCATATGAAGCTGATTTTGTTTTATTCTTGAAATAAAGATAAGTTGTTCTAAGATTAATTTTATGGATCACATTTAATTTTTTTCCTCAAATATTTTTACATGGTTTTAGGTTGAACTTTGTGGTAGGTTGATGTCAAATGCAAGCAAGAGTATCAAGCTCTTCAGGCTCTGCTCAAGGCAGAGATACGGCCCTAGCACAGCTCTGAGCTTGGGCTACTGGACAGGGCTTGGCAACACATTGCCATGCTCATGTGGCCTTTGGATCTGACCTGACTCTTGGTTTGCTCAGCAATACAATGTCTGTGCATATGATGCATTTTCTAGATGATAATGAAGACTATTTCTTTTTCAGTTCTCCTACTCAGTGCTGTTTATATCATTCTTTTTTTCTTCTTCTATTTTAAAAGAAGCCATTACTGAGAACTGATCCAAGGGTAAGCTCATATATAGGAGCTGTTCAAGACACTTCCAACAAAAACAGTTCAGGACTCTTCCAGTCCTGTCCAGCCGAGTGAGCAAAAGGCTTGTTCTCCTCTACACTGATTGTCATGAATACCTGAGAACTGTTGAAGGGCAGCAGGTGTAACCACACTTTCCAGGCTGCCTTTAGAACCTTGTACTATTAAAATAATGTGACATTCCTTATATGAAAATCAGGCCTTTTTTGAACAACTTCTCATACAATACTTATTGATTGGTACTAGGCCACACCTGAAGGTCTGTGTGATTAATATCCCTCCACCATTTTTTTTTTCCGCTTTTCCCCAGATCGTGATGCACTATAACCAATGGTTCAGTTGGTCAGGTGAAAACCAAAACTTGCAAGATTTACAGGCTGCATTTAAGTGCAAAGCTTAATCATTTCAACAGCCAGGCATATCTGATTACTATCTTCCAAACATTCACAGCTCTATCGTAAATATATAGATTTTCACATTTTCCTAATAAATGAATGAAAATACTTTTTGGAGAATAAAGTGATATGTTTTTAAGGCATTTGTTTACTTTTTCTGTAAGCTCCTGAGATGGCTAACATACTAGTTGTTAATCACACCATCTGTTCAAGCAGTGTTTGACTAAATGAATCAATTCATACTTTTTCTTCTTGAAGCAGTTTTTTACAGAACAATATGTTTGTGTCTATTACCCCATCATTTGGCAATGTAATATGAGATATTTTAATTTTCCTATTTATTGTGCATGGATTTTCAATCTCCAAATATTTTTTTAAAATATGCATACAGCACAGAAAAGCTGTGTCTATTGATTTCTTTAGCATTGCAAACAGTGGAAAAATCTGTTCCATTCTGCTGTCAAATTCCAACCATCTGATTATATTTAAATGAGTTACTTCAACATGTTTTATTTGAATGACCGTCAGACAAGCTATTCCTACTTTGTACCGAAGATGGCAGTGATGCACAACTTAGCTGCCGGTGGTTCTCCTCGAAGGGTTTGCTCAGCTTTCCGTTACAAGTTCCAGGAAAGAGCAAATCAGGGGAGGACTGGACTGCAAGTGGGAACGGCAGCCCTTTGTAGTCGTCGTCTTAATTGACTCTGGTGAGCTTGCGCTTACGTAATTGCAATCAAAATTCGGGCTAAATGCAGAAAGTGCAGCTTGAAAGAAATATAAATCCACTTGAACTTTACACTAAAATGTAAATGAATCACTTCCTAAGTTTAGAAAGGTTGTAACGAGTTTGTTTTATAATTTTCTTTGTATTTGTGTGTGCTTCCTAGCTTCAGCTGAAACCAAAAATCATTTATGTCTGTACATCACGTTTTTTGTCGTACTTCTGAGTAGTGCCAAATCTTGGTCATTCCTGAAACCTCATGGAAAAGGCTACAAGTTTCAAGTGAACATGGGTCATTTCTGACCCACGGAAGCTGTACACAAATATTCTTGGATAAGTTCCTGGCTCTCCATTTACCTTAAATCACTGTTTTGAGGTTCAGCCTAACATAGATTTGGGAGAGGAATGCTGGGCTGAGCACCAGGAACAATCTGACAGGTAGTTAGTAAAATAGTTTCTGAATAAAATGATGATCAAAGCCATACTGCTAGTACAAACAAAACAAAATGAAAATAAAAAACTTCCTTCAATAGGCTGTAAAGAATAATCTTGAAGGTAAATTGACTGGATGACTTCCTATCATTTGACTGTTACCATGGACTAATAAACATGGTAGATACCACAGTGGAATCACAGTTAACATTTTTTCCTAAAGACTATCTCCTATTTACATGATCATTTATGAAAAAGTAAGTGCTTTTCCTCACTGTCCTTTATTAGAGAGCCAACTGTGTCTTCGAAGGCAAATACCCATTAAACCTATTAAAGAAAAAAAAAGTTCTGAAATCGTGGCTCATTCATATTCTATTTTTCAACCTGAATCTTATTTGTCTAAATTCATATATAGGCAGGTTAGTTGACCATAAAATGTTTATTAACATAATGAAGAATGTTGATGAGTTGATCTCAGTAGTATCTTAATCACCCATTGGTTTGTCTGGTTTTATTTATTGATTTATTTTTTAATTTTTGGTAGTAACAGAGAAAGAAAGTAAAAGAGCAAATGTGTCTGGGAACAATACCTTAAAATTTTCAGGCTGTAGATTGTAATCAGTGTATTGTGCCAGTGGAACATGGTTGTCTTTCTGGATCTTACATGGAGGAGTCTGTCAGTAATGCAGGCATCAAACAGGTGAATATATTATGGAGTAGGTTCATGGCCTTGAACTGGCACTAAATGTGAACTGAAAGCCAGTGAAACGTATGAAATAATACATACATTGTTTTCTCAAGCACCCTGGTAAGGTGACAAACTACTGACTTACTTTATAGAAGGTGGAGATTTTGTATTTCTTCTATTTTAATTACTAACATTAATGTGCTCGATGTATTGCATGAGTCATTGTACATTGATTCCTCTGAGAAAAAGGATTATTTCTTGGCATCCTGAAGACAAGAGAAGTCATTTTTTCACACTGCAAACCTCTTTTCAAATCTAAATATTTAGCATTTAACAAACAATCCACTGTGTTCTGACCCACATGGCTTATTTGACAACGGAGGGGCCCATCCCTTCAGCAGCAGCAAAGTACAGCCTCTTGATTAACCTTGCAGCTTCACTTAGGTGTTGCTTAAGTTTCAGTTTGAAACTTAACCAGCCACTATTCATTCTAGTCCTGCTAGTATTAATATGTGGCATTTATTTCATATCATTAATTTCATCTACTGGAGAGATGTCCCTCTCATGTTGTTGACAACAAAGATGTTTCGTGTCTTCAGTATTCCTAATGGCTCATCTCTAAACATAGAGAAAGGCAAGGAGGGAGGAAGGAAGGCAGGAAGGAAGGCAGAAAGGCAGGAAAAAGGGAGGGTGGCCATACACTTTGTAGGCCTCTGGAGGATGAAGGCAGTGACTGGAATTGTCAGAATGCTACACAGTTCACTTGGTGCTCTTGGGGGGTCAACAATACCTTGCCAAATATATTGAAATCAGCACAAAAGGCAATATTGGGACTGAGGTTTAGTTTCCAGTTTTACAGCCCACTGGGAAGTCCTTCCCTGAGTCCTGATCCATCTCCTTCAGAAGCATTGATAAGCTACATCAGAGTATTTTAATGTGTGTGATATATTTTATTTATTTGATTATAAAAACCTTGATTTTTGTTTGATTTTTAAACAACATTTTCAAAACTTTGTGTTCTGTCTGTTTAAGGGGATACAGAAGATTGCTTATACAGTATACTTTTAAACGTGGGTGTGAGGTAAAATTAGTAATTCAGTTGTCACTTCAGATCACTGAGAAATCCAGGTAGAGCTATGGCATCAGTGTGAAACTGCTCCTACACTGCTTTATCTGGTTAATTAAAAAGGATATCTAGGGGGTTCATGTCAACTTGAATAATGATGCCTTCTTTCTGTACATATTAGAATTCTCCTTGAAAATCTAGTAAACAACATTGCCATGTTGAGACTGTAGATTTTATTCAGCAGATAGATCAGGTCTGACATTTTAAAAGGGAAAGAATTAATTTTTTCTTCAAAATAAGAGCAATTCTACTGAGAGAACTATATTTACCTTCTTTACATTAATAATCTGACAAATTTCACTTCCTTAGCATTCATATCTCATTTGCAATTTTCTTTTCTACTGGGTGGAGTTCTTCCTTATGAGTTCAAAATGTTCTTGATCTTTCTGATTAGGCAGCACTTTTACAATTATCTAATTTTGAAAGCATAAAATCTTTCATAATGTAACCTGATCTCCTTATTTTTTTATATATACTATGAGCTGAATTTGTGCCATCCTTACTCATATGGGTGATCACTAACGCATGTATAAATCCCAGTGACTTCTGTGGGATCATTTTTGTAAGTGCATGTAAGTAGAAAGTAGATAATATATAATATTTTTGTATGTAGAAAAAGTAATGTGAGTGGTTCCTCTTTTTGTTGAAGCTCTCCTATGAGTTTGTTACAGATCTTTTCTAAAGCCTGAGCTATTTTACAATAATGATTAATTTTCTTCTCTAAAATTTAAATTTTTTGAAGATAGACATTTTGAGTCCATTAAATAACTTAAAAGCTTTTAAATATTTTAATCTATTAAAATCCATGATTGAACTGAAAAATGGTTTGTACTAGCCGACAATTCTAATTCTTTTGCTTTTTGTAAATAAAGGCAAAATTTAAATGAATAATTTTAATTATTAAGTACCAAACAGAGACCTTTGAAAATTTTGAGAACTTTGAATTGTTTAGTATAGCTACAAGTTTATTTGTGTTGGACACTGACTACTGCCAAGTTAGAAACTAAAATACAGCTGATTATAAATATAACAATATTCCATTCATATTGAATAAAATTGTCATCAGTCTATCTAGGTTATACTTTTCATTACATTTGTTCTGAATTTTGTACTGTTACTGTCTGGGAAATGGAGACAAATGAGAAAATACCACCCAACTGCTCCTAATGAAAGGCAACCAACCAGGAAGGGCATCTTTAAATTTCTGAGGTTCTCTCTGCATTGAAAACTGCAGTCTATTTCTGTTACTCCATCTCTAACTCTCTAAAATTTAAGAGTTCAGGAGTCTGTGTGATCTCTATATTGGTGCAATAGCATGAGGTGTTAGGAAATGTTTGCTAGGGTAGAGTGCCTACTGTTGGGGCAGGAATATGATAGAATCAAATTGAAATTGATCATAATGTTCTCCATGGTATTTTATTATTTCAAATTTTAGAATGTTAAAAAATGTGAGCTATTATTATTATCTCTGTGTTTAGACATGACTTTCTGTCCCATGTGAAAAATGCAGAAGATTTTGTCAGTAACGGGGTTACTGGTAATTTTTACTCTGGATTTTTGATTAAAAAAAAAATAATAATAAAACATTTTGAATCTCCAAACATCAGAAATAAGTTTGTAGAAACTACCTTAAATTTCTCTTGGCAAATTGTTCAACTAAATAAGTGCAACAACATTAAAAAAATGCACCGTAGCTATTCATCAGTAGTAGAGACAGATTTTTGTGAGTTTTAATATATTAGCTCCAAAGAACCATTTGGTATCAGAACCCTTTAGCAGACATTGCACACTGCAAATTGCTCCCAAATCTATTAAGCTTTAAATTCGCGTGCTTATGCTGTTTACTAGCATCATGCTGTTAATTCTTTACATTCCTTCCCCCTAACTTTAACTGGTGCTTATGATAAACTAAAGTTATGTTTATAGTAGATTAGAAGGGAATATGATGAAAGAAAAGAAAGGAGAAGATGAGCAAGACAGGGTACAAGAAGACTACTTTGATGATCAAAATATTTTACCGATTAGAGCTGCATAACGTCTGATTCTTCACTGTTGTCAGATCATACATACTCTGCTCTTCATGGAACCATGTATTTGTTCTCTATAGATCATCCTTTGTACATTTGTTCCCTTAATTACTTTCCTCTGTGGTGGTGGCATTACTCCGGTGACTTGACACTCTCCACCTTCCAGCTTTCTCCTATTTTAAGGAAGTTCTCGAAACATTGTGGAGGAGAGTGGATTCAATAAAAGAAAGTGCCAGTTACCAGGTAAAGCTCCTACAGACATTGTTAATTTCTTAGGGTTATTTTCATAACAAAAGGAAATACAGTGCAGTAATTCCACTTAGAAAGGCAGGCTCACAATCACCGGGCTATGCAGCGAATTTTTGCAGAGTTGTTTATTCTGGTATAAGTTTGCATGTAAACTTTTTATTTTTCATTCTTCCAGGACCTTGCAAAATCAAATCTTTTATACATTTTATTTAAACATTGTAAAAAATATATTCTATTTGAAATTTAAATTGCTTACATTTCAAAGCAGAGTATAAAAGGAAATAATAATGACAGAAAGATTTGTTTAAAAAATGCTGCAGATGTGTCATGTATTATTCAAGGACAAACATTTCCTTTACATGGCACAGGAATCCAATAAATTGCAGAATACTTTCAGATTACTGCAGCAATGGTATTGCAGTTGTGTTTGAATCTCATCACTTTGGCAACATTTTCTTTTGCCCCATTAATCTCTTACTTCACTCATTAATGTAGAAACAGTCTTCTGTGGACTTAGCATTGAAAACCAACCAACCAACCAATCAACCAACCAACCAACAAAAACAATAAAAAGCACTATTTTCAGGCCACTTGGCAGCATTTTCTAAGCACTCAAGTGAATCTTCTGCAGGAAATGCAACAATGAGCCTGGGCCAGAATAGGGCAGATGATCAGGCTTTTGATGCTTCTGGACTCCTCCACTCTAGAGGAGAGTGAACACAAAAGAAACAATGGAGAAGCAGAGCAAGCAAGGGCATCTGTAAAAGGCATTGCAGTAAGGAGTTGTCATGTTATAGGCCTGCTAACAATGATATCTTAGAAGTGTAAGACATATGACAATGGTGTTATTATTTTTACCAGGATGGAAGCAAACCCAGCTTCAGTAGACTTAGAGACACAGTTACGCTAGTGTCACCTGTGGCTGTTGACCTTTCTGTTGTCAAATGGACTGTTACTGTAAAATTCAATTCCTCATGCCATTTCAAGCAGTGCTTCAGCATTCACTCTCTTTTCCAATAAAACTCTGGGTAATCTGCTTTTATGTAGAGAATTGAGCGGAGGGACTTACGCTTTCCCACATACTGAAAGCTTCCGCTGTGGGTTTTATGTGGTCAGTAGAAAATGAACACAAAATTCCACTTAGTTGTCATTATGTGTCATTTGAGCAATATCCTATAGTTCTTGATTTAGCTAGACATTATGATAATTCCTTCCTCAAAGGATAACACAGAAATGGGGGGTGGATCTGCACACAGTGTATGTGGAGATAAATTACAGGTGGCAAAACACTGTATGCTCAGGAGTACAAGATGCACACATTATTTATTTGTTTCTTTTTACTTACTTCAATTGTTATAATAATAACTATTCCCAACCACTTTACACTTCAGAACATACAATCTGAATGAGCTTTAAGAGCGTACATTTTTGCTTTTGTTCTTTTTGAAGCAAAATGTTATGGTGAGCCAGTTTTGTATTATTACATCCTCTCAAGGGACTGAAGTAAAAAAGGTCTGTGAAACATTGCAGTAAATCACCTGAGAATGAGGCCACTCACAGTACATAAACCAAACTGTGTTCATAAGTCTTTTCTGGGTCAGGGCCGAAGAATGCATTCACTTGCCAGTACTGCCTTAAAGACAACTTGACAAACAAAAGAATCAAGCACAACAAGAAAAGCATCATTCTTGTGAAGACACTTGACATTCCCTGAAGCATCCACACCCGAAAAATCAGTCCACACCTGAGAAGCAGACTAAACTAAAAGCAGTTGAAATATGTTCTAGTAGGAGAAGTTCAAACATTTACAAATATTAAGCAACTGTTCTATGTACTTCTAATGCATCTGGTCACATTAAACTTGAATATCCAAAGGTCTCTCAGTATCACTGAGGAAACTGAAAACCTGCTAAGCTCTGAAACTCACTGTGTTCACTGGCTATGTGTAACTGTACAGCCAAGAGGTCCGTAGTGATTCTAAAGGTGGTGTTGGCTTTTCATACTTTAGGTTCCTCAGGCTTCGTGCATTGTGTAATTAACGACCAGTTGAGAACAACCTCTGTTGTTCATTCAATGTGTGAACCACCAAGTGGATTCTGTGTTAAGAGTATTTGTATATTACTACAAAATGCTTTTGTTTTGCACTTTTGTCTTTGCTCTGTAGAGCAAACTAATTGGGAAAAAAGAAATCTATCCACCAAGGTTGCCAAGTTACATGCTGAAGAATTATAAGGGTATATAAAAAACTGATTTATAATGGAAATGCTGAATCTAAAGAAAGAGGCTCAAGTGGCTGCTTCTCTCTGTCACTTAAAAAGTAACTACATCTATAAAACTCCATCTGTTTTGATAGAGTGTTCCATACAGTCAACGTCACCACTGAAACTCTTTATACTTGTCACCACTGAGGTTAAACTATGTGTTCTTGTAATGCTTGGAATGTTCTTTGCTGATTACCTTTTAATATTTGTTACTGCAATACTGGGAGACAGAGGAAAGAACTGGAAATCAGGATCTTTTGAGTTCCCTTTTCCATTCTTTAACTTACTTAAGTGACTTCTGTGCAAATTAGTATTTAGCTACCTACAACTTAAGAGAACTGTTCTGCAGATACCTAATTGATGACAGGAAATTTGGAGAAGCTCTGTAAACTGCTTTGCAATATTTGCATATTAGCTACGGCATTTTAAATGCAAAATACTCACACTAAGCATTTTATTCTATTTTATATAATGTGAGGCATGCAAAGCGCTGTTCTGTTTCTGTTGTAGAAACACTATGCAAACCATTGATATTTTTACATTTCACCTGTGTAGGGATACGTCCTTTGATGGTTTATTTTGTGTTCAGGTTATGTTCCCACTTGATTCTTTCCCTCCAATTGCCCACCAATTATCAGAGACACAGGAATTCTTGTATTTATGGAAAAGTGGGGAGGAAGAATTTAACTGGTGCAAAAGGATCAGGACATTGTTGTGTTCTGGGTTTGCCTTTAAAAGCCTGCTCTCATGGCTGTCTATGGGCAGCAGCTGTGCCTATATAGCCAGATCCTCATTTGTATGTCCCCCTCTCTGGGGATATGTTGGCAGGAATATATGAACAGAATAGCTTGAATAAAATTTGAAAAATATCTTTGTAACATTTATACATGCATTGGAGAGATGACAATGATTCCAAACCTGTTCCAGCATAGTTTTGTATATAAAACTATATCTCTACCTACAATATTTCAACACTTGTCCTGGGTTAAGGTAAAACAAGATTTGTATTTATTTATTTATTTATTTTTCTTTCAGAAGTTAGAGTATTTTGTTTATCTTCCTTCAACTGGAAGAGATCAAGAAATGTAAGTTCTCTTAGTCAACATCTGCAATTGATAGAAATGTGAATGAATGCTGTTTATATATGAATACAGTCACTTACTAGTAAGTTTTCTGCTACTTGCTAACATAATACTACTTCTGCTAATGCTGATGTGAAGAATTTGCATAATTTAATAAGAATACATAAATACCTAAATTGATTTTAATGCTATAAATGTGTAGATAAGCAATTAATCTGGATAGCATCAGAGATAGCCCTGTGAGTACTTCTCTGACAAAATACAAATACTTAATCTGTATGCAAACTGAACGTACTAGAAGAAGAAACGGATAGGTTTGGCTATAATCATGGCTTATTTAGAGACAAGTAAACTAACTGATCATCACTCCTGAGAAATGCTTTAATTGAAAGAAGGGTGCATTAATTCAATCCTTCAAGAGTCATTGGGTTATTAGTTAACACATAAGCTATCCACTAACATACTGTTTATCATTAGGTTATACACCAGAGCTTCCAGGTACTTAATGCTTGGGGTGGGAATGTAATTCAGACAATTTCACTTCAAAAGCAGAGGCCATTCACTCAAAACAAGAGGAGGATGTTTATTAGTGGGTAGTAGCACAGATCGAAGGAGGTTTGGCGAGGCATCAGAACAGCTGGGAGCAAGACTAATTTTGCTCAAAAATACCTACATTTCCATTGCATGAACTATAAGAAAGAACTACTTTGTTCACAATTTTTCATCAAAAATCACTTTGCAGGTGTTCTTCACTGAGAATTAGGAAAGGCTACAACCCTGTCTTAAATTTTGCTATTGAAAGTAAGTGTTTTTATTTGATATGTCAAGTTTAGTCAACAGTCTAAATTTTTTTGAAAGAGTATTATTTCAAAATTTCAGCTAACATTTTTAATAAGTTGGTTTACACCTCTGAACAAAGTACATCCAACTGTTTTACTGTATTTTTCTCTCTCAAGTGGAACAGACAAGTAAACTCACTTGTTTCAATGTCTATAATTAACAGGCAGGTGAATGAAATGATACATGGGTGAATCCAGCCAGTTTTTGGTAATTGTTATTCCAAGGCCAATGGCTGATGTAATGATCAAGACTTCTTCCCTACCTATCAACCAATATTTTAATAATTTCCATAAGAACAGGAAAGTGTGGAAGCTTCCAAATACTTTTCCACTGATTTCCATTTGAGTTTTCTTAAGGAGTACAAAACTCTCCCTGGAAATTTGTGGAAAAACATATCTTTTGTTCTAGCAGAAAACCAGAGGTTTTCATTCCAAATATAAAAAAAAAAAAAATCAGTGACAGTTATTGATTGGGCTCTGACTTAACTCACCTCTTGAAACTATGTTTATGAATATTTTCTAAAACTCCAAAATAAGCTCCTAACAAGAGGTGCTTCCGGCATCAATAAAGGACACAGAAAATGAGGCTACATTCTTTATGGTTTGTTGGTTGGTTGGTTCCTTTCCAGAGCTATTCCACAGGGTGACATAAAGGAGGCCACACAAAGTTGACACAAAGTACATATTTTAGACCATTAAAATGATTGTGAGGAACTTTTGTGACAAGCTGTACATCTTTATATTTATCTTCCTTATACCTTCTGTTTAAAATCTCTTACAGAATTCTTGCTGCTTACTTTAATGAAAAAAAAGTGCTTTAGGAACAATAGCATTGCATCTCTACAACTCATTTGGAAGTAAAAAACATGCATTCAATACAATGTGCATGTAAAACTTGCATTTAAAACTGTATTGCTACATAATTATCCTGTTTACAGTCTTTCCTACAGCTTTTCTCACAGAAAAATGTAGATTTGGATTCTAACTGGAATGAAAATGCCAGAAAGCTTTGGCAAGAGGATGGTTGCTGCATACTTAGGGATATTGCATGGAGAAAGAAATGTGTTTGTAATTAGGGAAACACAGAACAGTTCTGATTGCATCTGAGAAAAGCCAAATAGAGTAACTTTCTGAAGGACAGACCATGAAAGCTTAAGTGGATAAAAATTCAGTTTACTCTAAAGTAGTTAAAGGATATATACAGGTTCTCACAAAGTTGCTTTAACAGACTTGTTATTTTGTGGTCTTCCGTAATCCATTTCTTTTATAATTAATTTGTTCTTGTATTAAAACATATGTGTTATTTGTCCTGCAAGTTTAAAAATACTTTGGCCAGTTTTCTCTCAAAATCTGTGAGTAATGGTCACGAAAAGCCTGGAAAAAACTTCTGTTGAAGTTAGTAGTAATCTATTCATTGAATTCAGTGAGCATGAAATAGACATAATTGGCTATATTGTGTTTTGAAAAGTGTCCAAATACTGTTTGATTTTGAGAAAGATCAACAAAAATTAAATGGTGAATAAAGTGCTACTCTTTCATCTCAACAGAAGGTTTTCATATATATATGGCCCTTGGAATTCAGGCACTTCTGAAAAGCATCACTTTAAAAATATTTTAAAGCACTCAGTTTGACTAGTTACTATTGGACTGGTTAGTCTCACACACTTCTACTGTGACCACAGCCCCAAAAATTTTACAAGGTAAACTGATTAAGTTGTAGAATGGAAGCAACCTAGATGTGCCGAACTAATGGTGCGACAGAAACGTCTCTGTAAGGATTATCACTGCAAAGTGCAAGTTCTGATTGTGTGATGCTGATTGATTGCTTTTTATATCTGACCGGGGGCTAGCTGTGTGGAAGTTGAGACTGCACAGAAACTTGCATTCGAGATGGGTTCAGGAAGCTAAAGCTTCCGAGTCGGTTCCTTGTAGCGTTCTCTGCCTCAACATGTGGATCAATAAGCAATTGTTACAAGTTTTCAGAGCAAAGTCCCACGGGCTCCAGGTGTTCATTGTCCTCCATGGGGCCAAACTGTCTTCTTTGCCAGATCAAACTGATGTTCCCATTTCTACATTACTTATTGAAAGCATGTCAAAGAGTAATTAAGCACATTCAACTTGCTTTCATTGTAAGTGCCTGAAACCAGTGGCTGAAAATTCTCAAGTTTCTGGGTGCCAACCAGAATGAACTTGGAAAGCCCCAGAGACAATTCAAACCACAGTGACATAGATTGTGCACTCTCCACTGAGAAAAGGTCAGAAAAAAACACAGTTTATAGCATTGTTAGTGTAGACTGGGAGAGACCATATTTTCATGGCACACAGCACTAGCAGATGTGGTACTGCAGTTTAATTTACCATGAATAGCCAAGTTTCATCAAAGCACTATTTTTCTTGGGCTGAGGCCAACTGTATGAAGTTCAACAAGGCCAAGTGCCGGGTCCGGCACCTGGGGCACAACAACCCCAAGCAGAGCTACAGGCTGGGAGATGAGTGGTTGGAAAGCTGCCTGGCAGAGAAGGACCTGGTTGATCAACCTATTGGTTGATAGTTGGCTGAATATGAGCCAGCAGTGTGCTCGGGTGGCCAAGAAGGCCAACAGCATCCTGGCTTGTATAAGAAGCAGTGTGGTCAGCAGGTCTAGGGAAGTGATTGTCCCCCTGTACTCGGCTCTGGTGAGGCCGCACTTCGAGTACTGTATTCAGTTTTGGGCCCCTCACTAAAAGAAGGACATGGAGGTGCTCGAGAGAGTCCAGAGAAGGGCAACGAAGCTGGTGAGGGGTCTGGAGAACAAGTCTTACGAGGAGTGGCTGAGGGAACCGGGATTGTTCAGCCTGGAGAAGAGGAGGCTCAGGGGCAACCTTATTGCTCTCTATAGGTACCTTAAAGGAGGCTGTAGCGAGGTAGGGGTTGGTCTATTCTCCCACGTGCTTGGTGACAGGACGAGGGGGAATGGGCTAAAGTTGTGCCAGGGGAGGTTTAGGTTGGATATTAGGAAAAGTTTCTTTACCGAAAGGGTTGATAGGCATTGGAATAGGCTGCCCAGGGAAGTGGTTGAGTCACCATCCCTGGAGGTCTTTGAGAGACGTTTAGATGTTGAACTTAGTGATATGGTTTACTGGAGGACTTGTTAGTGTTAGGTCAGAGGTTGGACTTGGTGATCTTGGAGGTCTCTTCCAACCTAGACGATTCTGTGATTCTCAGGAAATGCCTGGAGAATGTTAAGACTTTTGGCTTTATAAAATATAGAACTCAGGCCTGATCTCTTTCAATGACTGATTTTTCGAAAGGTTGCCCTACCATTAAGAATTTCAGGTCTCTATTTGTAAGGATGGTGACCAAAATCTTCTGAGCCTTTTATCTGTGATACCTAAGATTCTCACTTGTCAAATGTGCAAATAAAAAAAAAATCATTCTGTTTAGAAATAATGAATGATCTAAAGGAAAATGGAGATATTTCAGTTAAAAAAATAATATGTAATAGAGTGTTCTTAAAGTCCATGTCAGCTCCTGTAACGGCTCTAAAAGTTTAGCTCATGTTCATAAGCAAAACAAACCTCAGCATCTCTGTATAAATGGAGAAGAAACTTTCCAGAGCAAACGGAGGCAGAAGGGGAAAGGGAGCAAGACTGAAATTCTCATCCACAGTAGATGTTTGCTTTCTGTATTTATTGAATTCAAGCAGGTAGTATTTCTGTCCCTGGAACAAACCATGTCTAAAAAAAGGTCATGAAACACCTTTTCCTATTCCCTTCACAAATATTGCATATTCAATAGCATACCTAAAGGGACACACTAACCCTACATATTAAATCCTGAATGCATTATTGTGTGAAATTCACCTGTGTAAGTCATTCTTACTAAATTAAGGCCTTATACATTGGCATTGGGTGCCAAACCTGCAATTTATCTCTGCATAGCACAGAAAACTTTTTCTTCAGCTGGTAAATTTGTCATGACTCTCTTGAAGAATGTCATGGTATGTAAGCATATAATTTCAAGAAAAATGCTATCGTACCTTAGGGTTACTTCTTTAAAACATTCTCCTAGGGATTTCCTCTTGCACCCTATATGCTTATTTCTCACTGCAAGTCTATCCAGCAATTCTGGGTATAGCATGCTTGCAGTTCTCCACCTAGAAAGATGCATGGATGTAAGCAGAGCACTTACACTGCTGTTCCAGGTGCTACAAAGCAGGCAAGATTTGTGGTATTCAGAAGTATTGTAGATTGACCTGTGTTCACATAATCTTTTATGCTCTATATGATCATAACTTTAAAACATCTTTGTTTTGTTTTGTTTTTGTATTGGGGGTCAACTCTACAATACTTGGCACACTTTGATTTACTGATATTTTTCTTATTTCACTTCAGTTGGAATTCTCACCATGTGATACAAAGAACAAGTGGTATAATGTTGTTTTCCAAAAGTTGTGACTACTCTAAAGGATGTACTGTAGGGTATTTGTCTGGAAGCAATTAAAAACTAATATAAACTTACTGTTTATTTTAATCAGTCAATCATTCTCACTTCTTTCTCTGTGTTTTTATTCTGTTTTAATTTTTAAAATCTTAACTGTCCATAATGGCCTTTGACTTTTCCTTTCTCTTCCCTTCACAGATCAAATCTTTTTTATCTTTCATGGATTTCAAGCAATGTTCTGACATACATTTAAAATTTCTTAACGCTACAGTCTTCCTATTTTCTTTTGTTCTTCAGTCAAATATAAACATTGTCAGGTTCACTTTAGTTATTTACGTTATACTTAAAAATATCTTCATGTGAGTGCAGTCAGATTATCAATTTATTTTCCCTTTTTTTATATTCCCTTTTCCCAGATCTTCACAAATGAAAACAATGCTCACAGTTTACTGAAATATGAGCTGACACAGGTCCAGATTTAAATCTCAAATGTACCAAAAAAAAGTATAATTTAAACTGAAATCAATCTACCATTTTATGATAAGAGTTTTCAAATGCATATGTTGAGAACTGTTGACATAAAGACTAAAATGCACAATCTTTTCTCAAAATGTTTAATCTCATCATTATGTTATTCCATTTTGCATTAGTTCTTTTTAATACTGTAAATGGATATGTGCATAGAAGAAACGTATAGACAGTCTGCTGCTATTGTTATACACAAAAAGTGCCTTTAATAGACGTTTGCCTGAATAAAAGACTGAAAAATAAAATTCTTCATTTAGTTATTTTACTACAACTTGTAAAATTGTGGAGTTTACTCCTTAAACCTTTCCTCACTTGCAAGAATAAGCACAGACAACATAGATGGCATAAAACTGAAGGATGCTGCATAAATGTGTTCTTCCCTGTTTCTTTAGTGCTATGAAACAATAAAATAGAAGCACTGCCTCTAAATAGTACTTTGTAACTGTCTTTAGTGGCTGTTTAAATATTTGCATGATTTAGTACCAGTTCTGCAGAAGCAGGCTCAATACTGAGGAATTTATTTAAGTGCAGGACGGAGTTATGTTGTGGTGAGCGGTCGCTAAATTCTGCTTATATGTGAAAAAGCATGGAGTAGTATGTACTGAAGCACCACCTCTTAAATATCGATATGATTTATTTTCACTAAGAATTTCTTAACTTGGAAATATTCTATAAACAAAAACATATCTGGTGTGTGAGCTTTTCACATTATTTTCTCACCCCTGGATACGATTATTTGCATTATTTTTAATAACTTCTTAGAAAAGTTCTGTGCTGTCCATTTTTGTAAGGGACAGTATGCTTACTATGAATGACTTATTGCCTACAAGATTACAGTATACAATATAGACCAAGTGAGGCAAATACATTCTAACTCAGAAATTTCAAGAAAAGCTGTACTGTTTTACTGTTTTATGACCTTCATTATGGCCATAGAATTGAAAAATCTTTCTAAACTCCTAACCATCTGCTCTGAGTAAAGCAAATGTTTGTGCTGCTGCTCTCTGTAATCCCCTTTTCCTTTCTCCCACATCTGCTACTGACCAGGCCTTTTCTTGATTGTTATGGAGTGCTCAGTTTGAAAAGACGCAACTTTAAAATGAGAAGATGTCATTGTTACTAAAACACTTTGCTCAGACTCGAAATCGGGCTTCGGGAGCCTTCAGATTTCCTCAGTGATTTTGGACAGCTGACTGAATCTCTCCACGCTCTGCTCTTCTATTTGTGAAGGGAATAATATTGTTTGGTTTTAGGAGAAAATTACTGTTGCCTATTTTGATTGAAAACATTTGTTCGTTGTGTAATACGAGGGAATAATGTCATCTCTTGAGGCTTCTACACACTGTGTATAATGAAAACATTTTAAAAAGTAAAAATGCTGCCTCAGAATACTGTCTCAAAATGCTTTAAAATGAAATATGTGAGCTGCTACTTCGGCTTTTGGAGTGTATAGGACCTTCTGCTGCTTCAGTGTTTGTAGGCAGTGAAATAGTAAAGCAGTTGAATAAAAGCTCCTAAAGCTTTCCTGCACTTCTGTTGGACGCGAGCCTTTTACCTGCCCTATGTACTATATTCTGTAAGTGCTAAACATAGAAGGTTTTCTTCCTGTAATGTTAAGTAAGCATTTAGAAGGACCAATGTCAGGAGAGAACTTATTAAGGCTTGCCCATGTATGGAGGCTTCTATTGGTTTAATTATATAAATCATATTTATATGACATCTATAAATGCTACACTGTACTGTATCTTGGCAGGCAGATGCTATTCAAATTGCTTCCAAGGTTTCAGGTTGCTGAGTGTCACATATTGCATGCCCTAAATGCAGTGGGGAAAAAAAGGGAAGGAAAAAAAAAACAACACACCAAGGCAGCCCCCCACCTCCAAAGAGGTTCAGTGGTGCTGAAACTCTGCATGTTTGCCTTTAGGATTTCTGGGATTTTCTCAGGACTTTGCCAAGTGGGGCAGCCTTAAAAATTGATTTGGAGGAGAGCTTGGCAACATACACAACTGTGTGCAGAACTCCTTTTAGTTGTCAGCACCCTTTTTTGAGGCGGGTCTTACACTGCTTCGATTTAAAGAAGGAAAAAGCCACTGATCCTTTGCATTAATTGCTCCTGCTTTCAGAGGAGTTGTTTATACAGCAGGATAGACTTTTACTGAGTTGTTCAGAGATACTTGTGGTATGGAGATATTACTTGTTGCAGAAGACTGGGGACGCAAAGGTCACTTGACTTAGGGAGCTCTGAACAGTTGAGTTGATAACAAACCTGCCATTCTGGGATTCTCTGCAAACACAGGATGACCACAGCTGCCTGCAGTGCAGAGTTTCTACATGAAACTATGTGAAGAACTTGCTCTGATCTAACTTTTCAGAGGAAACTTTTGAAGGAACCAATACAGGGGGTGAGACTACACTTGTGCTGGCTGCTTCCAATGCTGTTGGCACAATACAAGCCTGCTTGGTTACGGCAAGTCAGCTGGAAGGGTATGGCAGTGACAGGAAATGTTTGGGAAGTGCTTCTGCTGACAGCTCACCAATGCACACAGCACATATATAAATGTATTATTGTAATTACAATTGGCTAATTTCAGGAAACATTACAAATACAGTCGGGGCAAACTGAGCTGTGCTCATGCTTCCCTCCTGCTGCTGAGTGGCTGGCTAGGCCACGTGTGAGGAGAGCGTTCCTCTGGCACAGGTCACCCAGGGCTGCAAGTGCCTGAGCAGGGCTTTGGGACACGCTGGTGACGTGGACAGCAGCAGCAGGCTGAGGAAACCTTGTGTACCAACAAGGGCAAGCAAGCATGGTGTTTTCTCCCAGTAACATAATGTGCAGAGGGTTTTGCTGCCTGTGGCTGTAGGGATGGCACGTGTAGAGGAGCGTATGTGGAGTTTCTGTTCCTGTTGAAAATGCACAGTTCCTGAACTGGCTGCAGAATGTGTAGAATAGGAAGCTGTAAGGGTCAAATATCTGTGCTTACTAAAAAAGGATAGCTTCTAAGTTAAGTGAAAGTTTTGATCCAAGAGATGCCTCAATGTCATATCATCATATTACCACATTGCAGCTTGTTGCTTCTCTTTACGCTCATTGCAGTTAATTATAGTTAAAACCAGAAATATCATCAGAATGTATGTACAGAAATATGAAATGTGATGGCTTTATTTCATGTAGATAGTTTACTTGGGTTCTAAGATGTCTTCTGTGCCCTACCTCATTCTTGTTTTGATTTTAGGATGTACTTGTCCCAGACATGCTGAAATACAGAAGGCTGAAAACACTTTGGTTTTAGTTCTGTTTGGTGACAGATTTTGCACAGTTCTAAATGATTGTTAAGACTAAATTCTGTTAGTTTGAAATGAGACCTATGTTTTCCAGGTAGAACTTTAAGCTACTCCAATTTAATATCATGTAGCAAGCTCCAGTTTTCTAAAAATTTCCCCATTTTATCGTCATGATTAACTCTTTTTTTTTTCCTTTACTGTAGCACCTGCCACAAGCTGAGAGTTGCAAGGAATGTTCTAAGCTATGATTAAATGTGTTGCTGCTTCTCATTCTTCTTTCCTTTTTGATTACAGTTTAAAAAAAAATAAATGGAAGTACGAATACCTGATTTTCAGAGAAATCTATCTCTTGTAAATGCAAATCATTCTTCATATTGAAAGCTCTCATGCCACTGTACAAATGCACAGAAATTAGTCATACATCCAGACTGAGGCACACACAGACTAGCTAATTCTTTTTTCAAAGTCCACAGGATTGTTTTTTGGCACTGTGTACGAGCACATTTACAAATGAAATCCTTTATCATTGTAGATCTTTTCTTAAATATTTTTAGCTTATGCAATGGCATCTGGTTTAAAACAGGAAACAGTCTTATAGCTAAATGACTTTTGCACATAAATATTTAAGACTCTATATACTGAAATGTGACACCACAAGTTATCACTTCCCGGTATGCAGCCTCTTATGCTCAGTTTTATTTTGGCAGATATAAAATATCACAGAGACATGATAAATATAGTCCTTTTCAGAAAACAAATTAAGTTCTAATATCACTATGGAATGCTATAATCTTTAAGTGGTATTTCTGTTTTGATTGTATTTTCATTTTGGGGGAGTTAGGCTTTTTTTTTTTTTTTTTCAAATGGTATTATGCCATCACATTTACTTAAAAGTTTAACCTAGTCTGCTCCCTCTTCAGTCAGTGGGAGCTTTGCTGTAGACTTCAGCCGATAATTTGTATTACAGGAACGTGCAACACAAATAGTGTGAACACTATTCTTTTATGAGATAGCTTTAGCTTTAGGAGGTACATTAATGAAAAACACAGTCATTTTATTCTGCAGTTCTGGATACAACTTTCTTCGATATTGGGGAGGAGGAGTTATAGCATAGAAGGAAATGATCAGGTTGGTGACATACTTACTGTGTGAATGCCTTTTTTTAAATGTCCTTCCTCAGTCGTGCATTTTTGTCATACTTTTGTTTTTTTCTTCAGTATATAAGCTGTATGTGCTTACTATTCTGTTTACTCTTCCTCTCCATCTCAGTTAAACAACCTGGGATGCTTTATTCCCTTTTCACTGGTCCCAAATGAACTTTAACCTTGTTCAGGGCTTTGCACTGGGTTATGGTAGGGCATGGTAGAAGCCAGTGTGAAAGCCTGCAAAATCTTCTAGGCGTCAGAACTTCCAGACTTGTTCCTCCAGCCTTTAGCATGTCTTAAGAAATCATCAGGTAATCACTTCTGAGTAATCTTAATGACAGCTTTAGTAATAATGAATAATTTTATGGCTAATAAGAACTTCATTTTGTACTTCTTCAGCATAGAAGGGATTATCAGTATTAGATTCTGTTAAGTAGACACTACAAGATGTGTAAAGAGATGTAGGCCTGCCACTGCCACATTCCTAAGACATAGATACACCACAGATAAGACAAGGGTTGAGAATTGTTGTCCACAAACTGAGTGGGCTGCTTGAAAGGGAGGAATAACAAAATGAGAGGAGGTGCAGGGGCAGGTGGCAGGAGGCTGCATGTGCAGTGCTACTGCACATCCCAGGAAAAGAGCAGGGCAGGGGGTGGTGATGTGCAGCAGAGCAAGCTCTGGCATAGGAGGGCTCTCCTATAGGAGCTATGAGCTGCTTTACCCAGAGCTGTTGTTCTGTGACAGCTGATGTAGACTTTTTTCCCACCTGCCTTCCACAGGCCTAGAAGAGGGGGAAGTTGTGGAAAAAATGCTGTTCTCTTTTCCCCACAACCAGTGGGCATGATGAGAAAAGAGGATCAGAGAGAGCCCTAGTGGGGGGTATGATCAGAAAGGAGGGCTCTAAGGACCATTCCCTCTGATTCCAGAAAGCTTTGTAGCCCTGTTCACTCACATTTTCAGTTTTAGGTAGTTTAAGCTCATTGAATAGACACAAAAAGTATTTTTTAAAATAATATTTCCTTTATTGTGACTCTAAAGAATATTACTTAGAGTCTAGGAGATGCATTGTCTTACCTTTGTACAGCCAAGACCATTGACAACAGCAGGGAGAGGCAGACATGCAAGTCTACAAAGCAATATCTAGGTGTACTACTATTCTGATAGAACATCCTATTAGATTTATTCAAAACTACATAAAGAATTTACTGTGCATTTTGATTAAAAAATGATAACTGTACTTACTTTTATGATGGATAATGTTATAAGCTTCCTGAAGGAATTCTGAAAAGTTTGATTTCTATATTTTTGATCATTTGGATTTCATTTTTTTTCTTGTTAATGGTCAAAGTTAACTGCGACGTTACTGATTTGATTTTTAGCATGGCACAGTTTTGACACAAATTTTGAAAATAAATAATAATTTCTACAGAAATTAACATTCAAAAACAAAACATTTGCAATTATTCTGCTTTTCTTATTCAGACCAGACTTGCACTGGAGTTGGAAATGACCGACTGAGCTTATCTGTGAAAACAAAAAAAACCCAACCAAACAATACTTTCTGGATACATAAATAGGTAGAATATTTTAAAATGATATATGTATATATTTAATTCAAGGGCGGAACTTGTATCTCAAGCACCTGAAGACGAGAAAGAAGTCTGTATTGTGACTAATTGTTTTATACCTTTCCATTAAATTTTAGCAGATTTGAGCTTGAACGCTGCCCTTGTTTGCTCCATGCTGGTCAGATGATAAGGATTAATTTGCTGTGACCTATTTGTTTTGACCTTACTATGACCTTTAGGCTTTTTTATCCCTTTTCCTGACACAGTCTGTCATCTACCTTGGGCAGCCAAGTATAACTTCAAAGCAGAGTTCTGTAGGATACTTAGTTTTATAACATACTCATTCATTCCAGCACGTAAAAGATCATTTGCCTACAAATGTTGTTGCTGAAAATAGGAGTAAAATGGATCCATTTTAAGCTTCCCACATTATGCCTCTGGGTCTGTGTTCCAAAAGGAATAAAAAAGATGGCACATACTCTTTCAACTAGTTAAGTCTATTATTTAATTTAATCCCTGTAGAAATATTAGCAGAAGAAACTCTGCCTATAAGATGTAAAAAACGTCCATTGTGTGGTATTTCAAGAGACTTGACTTCATACATTTTCTATTTTATTTAAAGTCATTTTACTGTTAAGTTTTCACACTTGTTTGGAATGTTTTAATCCATCTCTGACTATTACATATGAGCCAGAGGTATCCTACCTGTAGAGTTCACATCTGGCTTGGGCACTTTTATGTATTCCAGATTGGTTTTGACCTGTAATTTTTTTCTCTCTCGTCCCCAATGATCCCACATGCACTTTACAGGGCAACTCTGACCACTCTACTAGCACAAATTAATCATAGCTAGAATTGATCGTTTTCCAGAAGGTACCATTTGACATGGTAATTTATTTTCTTTCACCATGGCAGGTGGCAGTCCTACCCAGTGCAAGCTCTGTGTCTTGCTATTCAAGAGGAGCAGAAATGAGAACTTTCTGCTTCTAGCAAGGGAGATTCCCAACTCTCCAGTGAGATGCTTTGCTCCAAGTACCAAATCCCAAACTATTGATCTTAAAATTGGGGGTGGGGGGTGGGGAGGGGGAGGGGAAGGAGTGGAAATGCTGGAAGCACAGAAAAGCTATATAAAGCTATGTTGCAAAAATAGTCTGTCAGTGGAGGTGCCCTGGCATCTAAATGGCTTACTTTTCTCCAGGCTTTTATACCAAAATCCCGATGATATGTTATAACAACTCCTACTAACACAGACTTGGGACCACGATCAATGCAGCTGTCCCAGACTCATGCAGATAAGATGCTAGTGTGCACACATGAAGTCTGCCCACGTGCTCTCTCAGGCTACCTCACGCAGTCCTTTGAATATCCCTCACTACAAACCCTTATTAACTTGCCGTACTCATCTCTCTGTTGAGGTCTTTTTATTCTGCAATTTTGATCTGTTTCATAAGGACTCCTGGCTGTACTGGGAATATAGGAACATCCTCTTAGGTCCCAGTGCAGCAGAACATTTAAGCATATGCTTAGCTGTAAGCACATGTTTTAAGTTCCAGGAAAGTAAGAATCTAATCATGTGTTGAATCTGAGCCAGAAAATACAGCACAAGGCATGTGTAAGTAAGTGCAAACAGTTTGCTCAGGTTTTAGGGGTATGTTGAATTTAATTTTTTTTTTTTTTTAATCGGGAAATGCCGTATAAACAGAGCCAGACTAAGTTTTGGGCATGGATAATCAGAACAATCTGCAACGGCTTCCCGTCTGTGGCTAATGGGATGTTTCTCCAAGCTTTGTCACCATGGCAAATACTTTTTAATACACAAACATTTGCTGCATTGAAATCCACCCACTCTTGTTGAAAGATGGCCAGGTTTTGTAAAATTGCATTCCAGCTACCCTGCTGATTTTTAAGATAAGCCCTTTCAGTTAACATTCCATGTGTCTAACAAAAGATGTGTGAAAAGCACAGTTTATAAGAACACACATGGAATCTTTACAGTTTCACTGTTTTCTATTTTAATGAGAAAATTAAGTTAAAAAGGTCTTTCTCGTATGTACATGCATGCAAGCATGCATACAGCATTTTATTCACTATTTTTTCTTTTCCCTTCCTTCCCACCCCTCAAAGGGACAAGCCAGTAAGCTTATGCCAAGTTTCCATCTAAACTCGACTTCCCAGTTCTGGCAAGCATTCTGTGAACATCTCGCGTATTAATGAGAGATCAGTCTTTGAGGTTCCTTAGTCCTCACTGAGCAAGATGCATATGCTAGGTAATGAGGTATCTGTTTCATTTTTTAAATGCTTTCTTTTACTTAACTTTTCCCCCCTCCTTGAAATATAGTAGATTAATAAAAATCTGTAATGTTCTTAAGTGAACACACAAGTTAAATAAAATATAGGCATTTTCCCTCCCACTAAGGTTCTAGGAAGAATGATCTGTCCAGCTCTCATTTTCAGTGCCATATGGGTGTTTGATACCAGTAGGAATGGTCCAAGCACTTAGATGAGATAGTTACGTTTGAGAAAAGACTTGAGGGTACATTTGAGGAAACATGAGCTATAGCAGTCCCACGGAAAAGACAACTTGCATTTTGGCAATTTGTATGAAATTTGTATGAACTTTTGCAAGCCTTTATCTCTTTCAAATAAATAAATAAATTAAATTAAATAAAGAAAGGAGGGGAGAGGAGAGGAGAGAAAAAGTAAACGTACCTCTACTACATCAAATGCCATTGCATTAACTCAGACCAATAAATACACATAAAATTTTATTCTTCATTTCTATGCAGGGAATATTTTTCCAAAGAGTGTTTTTTTTTTTCCCTTCCCCTCAGCAGTTTCTGACTGTATATCATATTCTTCTGCCCTTTCATTAAGTATTTACTTCAGATCTTCCTAAAGGGTAAGCTTCCCACAGTTTTATCTTGCAAAATGCAATCTGGTACAGGCCTATTCCCATTCAAATGCTTCTTCCTAAATAATTAAAAAAAACAACACCAAGACATCATTGATACATAGAAGCCATTGATCCTTGCATGGAAAGCTTCTTTAAATTTCCACAGAAATACTTTTGCAAAATTCCTGGAAAATCTCCGAGGGAAGATACCATATGAATGTAAACATAAATCCACACAGTCCTTGTGATATGGTACTTGTTATCTTCATCCCTTTGAAGTATTACCAAAACTGTCTCACAGAAAAGATAATAAATAATAAATTACCCTGCTCACCCTATGAGGTCACTCCATGAGCTCACACTACGTAGGAAATAGATTCCGGAAGCCCAACACCCAGTTCTTAGGACTAATGTCATTTAACTTTTTGTAGGAGGTGTGGCATTATGTTTTCAATGTTATTGTAAGGTTTCAGACCCACTGGACTGAGCTTTATACTCACCGAAAGGAAAAGAAATCAAAATTGAAAATGGGGATGTATTTATAACTAATACCTTGTTCTCCAATTTTGCCCAAGTAAAAGCAGACAATTTAGAAATGATTTTAAAAGACTGGTGTTTTCTACATTGGATATCTGTACAACAAAACATTCTCAGAAAATTGATAATTCCAGCAGGTGAGGCTGCTTTGGAGACATCCTATATTTTACAAGCATGGCAGAGGGAGCTTTATTCATTAAACAAATAATCTCTCCTGGCTGCGCAGCTTCTTCTCAGACACCAGATACAGGCTGCCCCTCATGCCCTAGGATGCTGACTTACTCTTCTGGACTTCTTGGCAGCTCACACGGCCATTTTTACCACTAAGAGTAATGTGCTTTCATGGAGTTAGTTCATGTGATTTCAGTGTCTATTAGTTGCTTGCTGTACTGGGGTGAAAAGAGAAATGTGGAGCTGCACAAGTGGTAGAAATAGTAGATATTTTAAATTATACGTATTCTGGAGCAGAAAATATTTGCTGTCCAGCCAGGTCAGAGCACAAAGACTCTGATTCAAATCCCATTTTAGGTGAAGTGAAGATTTTCTAAAACTAGTGGTCTTTCGGTGAAAACCTAAATATAGTAGGAAAAAAAATGTTACAGGTGTGCACAGAAATGAACCAGGATTGGGAATGCCCCCCGATTCAACTTAATCTAAAACTTTATTGGCAGAAAATATTTTGAATGGAAAAGTATTTCTTTGGGTATACTGGACTGATGACTTGGTATACTGGACTGATGACTTTACAGGTCATGTATAATAAATACTGTATCTCTTAAGGCAGACTGCAGAGTCCCTGTCTATCAGCTATACACTGACGTACTGGCTGCTGTGGCTAAATTCTGTACTAAAGCTTGTGGGAAGTTTACTTTCAAATTCAGGATGGAGACTTCTTCCAAGAGAAAGACTATCAAAGTGTAACAGGAAGCAAGTCAGTGTAAAATATCGAAGTCTTTTAAAATATTTAAATAACATTAGTACTGTGCTGAAATACTCATTTCCTAATTGCATAGCACACAAAATCTTGGTCTTGCTAAGGCCTCCAATAAATTGAAAGCAGACTAAAACAAGCTTTCATACAAGAAACATCTGGTTATTTAACTTTCCTTCTTTTAATACTAATTTTAACAACTCCCAAACGTGGATAGAAATACTACCTTATACTTTTGTTTAAAGTTCATTTCCTGTCCCTGGGATATTCACTGACCTTTTAATGCTGGCCATTTTGCTTTCCACTTTCTTATTCCTATTCTCATTGACTTCATTCCATTCTTGACCTCTCTTCCCCTCAAGAAAATTAAATGCAGTCCAAAACATGTTGGACACCAATTAGTTTTACAGCTCGTCTTACCTCCCCTCCTACTGCATTCTTCAGTTCATTGAGTCCACTCTACTTTTATACCTTCAGTCCTCACAAAACTTATAGCCCCGCTGCAAAATAAACACTGCTGGCATGAAATTAAAGCCTTTTTCTCTGCTGTTTTTCTCCTGCTAACCAATATCAACAAAAAGTGAACACTAAACACATAAAGAAAATATGAACTAACTTCTACCTTTAGCTTTTGAAAACAAGCTTGCTTTCTTTTCTAGTAGTTACAATATGACAGACGTTTATGGCACTTTATAACAATAAATCTTGACTAAACAAAGGTAAGAATCAGTCTTCTTGGATACTGTGATTTACTTGTTTATCTTTTAATTATTGAGGTATTGGAACAAGAGAGAACATCTTTTTATTTATTATGTCTGTGACATGAGAAAGCATATTCTGTCTAGTATTTTAAAAGCATAACATAAAATGCAAACATAGGTCATGATTCTACTTACATGAAAGTTATTATTTAGAAAACAGGTATATTTTGTACTCTTGCACTGGTACAAATCTGCAGTGTCAGTTGTGGCTAACTTAATCTTGCCTAATAAATCTTTTAGTATTGCCCTACCCCCTGATTCAGTGAGACACTTGCTGAGTACTTACATGGCAAGGTTCAGAACACAGCTGGTA
The DNA here is from genome assembly GCF_009769625.2 of Cygnus olor. NCBI lineage: Eukaryota > Metazoa > Chordata > Aves > Anseriformes > Anatidae > Cygnus > Cygnus olor. The sequence continues at coordinate 23,064,580 of NC_049174.1, forward strand.
AGATCAACACCGCTTCTCAGCTCCTGGTATATATTCTGAAGTAGAAGATAGGCATGTACTTAAGTATCTTTCTGAGGTACTCTTAGTGACAGTATGGCTGGTAGGCAAAAAATTGTAGACAAAATTCCTGCAGTTATGTTTTGCTATATGCAGCCAGAGAGCCTATGTACTAACCATCAAATTCTTACTTTGACCTGTCTTATATTTTCGTATTTTAGATGTATATTTTATGCATTATCTTAGGGATATATTTATAACTATGTATCATACATATTTGTATGCATATAATAATTATCTTTGACCAGAAATATCAAAGTGGCTTTGTTTTAATCCCTTTTCTTAATGGTACTTTGGAAGAGACATGCATCAGAGCTTATATCTAGTCTAAAACATCCTGCTTTTTAGTAAGAAAAAGCTATAAAACTGCCAATGGTTGTTGTTAAAACTCCTTGTTAAACTGAAAAAGTTAATTACATGCATTTTAAAGTTTTTATTAATTCATTTATGACTATGCAATATTCAGTTGCTTGGACTGATCTGAAGAGTGTGAGGAAAAACATGAGTTCCCTCTTCTCTCTTAAAGAATCATTCTTCCTTTGGCTGTAAATAAATCTTATCACCACGAGCCAGAGAACACAGCTTTATTGATTTATTTTCTTTTTTAGCCATCTTGTAGTGTCTAAACACTCATATCTAAGTCATAGACTGTTCAGGAACCTTCAGTATTGTTCACAGTATAAACTGTTCTTTGTCCACACTTGCAAGAACATTTTATGGCTCTTCAAAGTAGGTATTAGACCAGTATGTTTCTGTCTGATTTAACCTTTACAGCATTAAAAAAAAAATTAAAAAAAAAGGAAGTGGTCTCTGTAGTAGCATTTCCACTTTTAGGGATATTTATTTTGCTTTTAGTATTAATGCCACTAGTGTCCATCTAAGAAGTGGAACCCACATGATTTTGTAAATCTGCCTTTTAACTTTATATGCAAAGTATCAGTTTCATGGATGAGCTGTGGCTCTGTTTAAGAAAAAACATAAAATATATGGTTTTATATATTCTTTATCAGTTTTTGCTCTAAAAAAGTGATAAGCATTAGGTACTAGTAGTGTATAAAAGATTACACCCTTTTTTGTTTCTTATTGTTCAAACCACATGAGAGAAACTATTTTGGCTTCATTATTTGCACTTTCCCCCCATCTTGGTAGATTAAGAAGAAATCTAACTAAAATTTCCATTAATAGTTAAATATCTGAAATCCAGGAGATACATTTAAATATATGCTTAAAGATGAAAGAATAATAAATACCAAGAAAAATCTCACTTTCAGTGTAACGTGGCTAGGTCTTCTCCTTTCTTGGAAAACAACAGAGCTCCTTTTTTGGCTGTACGCTGCGTGAGTTCCTGCCCTGCCAGTATGCTGCTTTGTGATACCTATGGTTCTGCTCACACATTGTTAGGGAAAATGAAATCTTTAATCAGATGCGAGTTAAAAAGAAAAAATGAAGTGGTGAGAATTATGCACAGAGAAGCAAGAACATGCCTCAGGAAAGTGTCAGTGCTCCACATGCAAATGCTATTTACCTTTGGGGCATACAGACGGTTATAACCACATTAACACTCCTTGTGATCCTAGCAGCATTTCTGTACTTTTGAATGTGGAATTAATGTGACATGGATAACTGTGTTCTTGTCCTACTTGAGGATTATACCCAGCTTTGATTCTAAAAGCTTGCAAAGACTTCCTAATATTGTACACAAGGCTTATGATGACTCATGATTCTCTTCAGGGATATTTTCTTGTCAGGAAGTTAGTCAGATTGCCCCCAAATCTGTACTACAACCATTCAGTTTTTGATTTCCCAGGGCAGTGGAGGGTGGAGTTAACAGAAAAGTGCAACTAACAGAAGAAAATATGAAAATTAAGTTTGGTTGGAAAACATTCTGTGCTGAATTTCCTGCTGGGTCAGGAGCATGATGCCCATGATGGGAAGAAGGCTCAGCTCTGTGCTGGACTTGGTGACTGTGTCATGTAGCAGGTTCCCTTTCCGGGAGGCACAGCTAGTCCACAGCCCAGATAATCCCCTACTGGTAACTGAGAGCTGATTATATTTGGTGACCTTCTGTACTAGCAGTGCTATTTCCTGCATCCAGAAATTTAACTTTCCCACTTGGACAGAAGTCAGGGGCACATAAATATCTCAAACCAGTCACACGAATGGAAAAGATAAGATCTGCTAAAAATGTGAATACACTATCCTAGGATTGCAAAGACTTGAATGAGCAGTAGGTTCTCTGGATTCCTTATGTTCACAAACAAAGTAAGAACAGAGATATTTTAAAAAACTGAGCTCCCAAAAACTACTGAGTTGTGACATCAAATTACAAGGTTTCATAGATAGCACAGGTAAGATCATACCATAAATTGTATCAGATTGTATTTGTTGGATTAGTAAATTCCTTTTGATATGAATATAGAAAGAGTGAATGTGAAAGATGTATAAATGAATGAGCAGAAGTTGAATTCCTCCATTGTAATTTTTAAAGAATACTGTAGAGAAAAAAAAACAAAAAACAAAACTAAACTCAGAGCAACAATTCTATTAGATAGAGCTCAATGAAATTACAGCAATTCTTCTTTAAATATTTTCCTCTTGAACTCATTAAGCTGTTGTGGAATCTCCTTCTTGTGGCTGGATTTTTGCACAGATATAGCATTTAGATTGCAACTCTTGCCATTTGACTTTGAAAAATTGGGATACATTTCAAAAATGAAAAATCTAGCCTAAACTCCATCAGTCCAAGATTAGCTGCCTATTCATATTTGTTCTTTATTTTTTACAATAGTTTTCTTTTCTCATTTGAATGGCTTACCTCTGTTACTTTTTTTTTTTTTTTTCAGATATTTTGCTCTTTCTTTCCTTAATGCTTTAATGTTTTCTTCTAACTGGAGAATATCTATTTTAGTTACATGACAGATCCATGAATCTTGGGTGTCTGGAGCGACGTGGTCTTACTTAGCAGCTACAACAGAAATGGGACAGCTCAGTGGAGGATGTACTTCCATTGGGGACCTACTCAGCAGCCTTTGCATCTCCCTTACTTACAGTGTGCCTAAATTACAGCTGGTACAGGTCTGACGACCTGAACTGTGATCAGGCTTGGTTCAGTCAGCGTAGTCTTAAAGGTCACAGAACTACAATTCTCTCCTTGATAGCAGCCTCCACACATTTGTTCCCCCCAGAGGAAAACTATACCATTTAAATTTCCCAAAGCACTGCTGGGATTGTGGTTGCCGTGTAATAGTATCCCATCTCCCATAATGTCCTTACTTTACAGAGAGTTGCCACTTTTTCTTGTTCATGCCGCACAGTCCCACAGACAGTCTTCCCAGCTTACAGAGCCAAGGGAAAAGATGGTAGAATTCAGTCTTTATGTGATAATGCAGTGGTAGAAGCAAACAGAACAGAAAGGAAGTATTTTGGTATGTGGTTTTTGAGAACCAGAAGTTTCACATAGAGGTGTTATCCCTCTCACCTTGTTTCCTTCTCAGCAGAGCTAAGAATGTTCTGGCAATATTTTAATTATTGGAGAAAAATACAAGTCTGTTGGAAGCAAACAGTTTCACATGAATGTTTCATAAAAAGAAAAAAAAAAGTTACCGAAGAAAAATACAAAATTTATTTGAAGTCTTACTCTGTGTGTGAGATTTTAATGTCAAACCCAAAATGACAGCATGAAAACAAATGTGTGACCATGCCAGAAACAAATGTTTTCAGAATTCATTTCAAAATAAGTCTTATTATCATGGCTTGAAATTAATTTTTATGAATGCCTGCCTAACTTGGTGGATAGGGATTTTGCCTGAGAATGTACAAGAACATATTTGTATAAATATAAACATATAAAATTACTTAATTTATTATTCATACATAAGCGTATTTTCACAAGAAGTCTCTCCATACATTGGCACATTTTCCAAAAGATCTGTATGAAAGGGAAGGGGACGTGCGAGTGACAAACATTGTTGTGATGCCCTATAGTACTGTAGAACTTCTGGCTCGCAACTTTTGGCTCTACTGGTGCTCTGTGGTTTTGTAGAGTGTTTCTCACAACCCCCTTAAGAGGCATCACCCTGCAATATTTCTGCTTCTTTCGTTGAACTGCAGTTTTAAAGGAGTGCTTGGTCTGGTGAGGTATATCTCATGTTTCCTTTCAGTTGAGGAGAGGCTGAGTGCCGCATGTATAAAACAGAACAAAACAACGGAGTAAAACATCTTTGGAAAGCTAGAGTTGGTCAAATTCTAAAAGACAGTCTCCTAGCTTGTTGCTAAAAACATAGTTCTGGAAGATGCTGGAGAAATTCCTAATTCAGTGTTTAGGGAAAGGTGTCTGAGATGTGTGTGCACGATTGTTCACTACAGCATTGAAAATAGTGGTGTTAGACAACCTAAGTATTCAGGAGAAGATTGGGCTTGTAAAATTGTTTAAGTTACATTTATTGTATGCTAATTAAGAAACTCAAGAGAGATTAAAAAAATACATGATGTTCCCATATAGTATTCTATAGAGCTTGTGGGTTTTCTAGTTATTAAAAGGTTTCAAAATACAAATATCTTAATATCGATATAAATGAAGACTTTAATGTCTTATTAAAACACTTTGTATTAATATAAAATTTTACTAGACATGATCTTAGAATAATACCATATTTTGACTTTTCAGCCTATATTGTTTTGTCACTGAGACTTAGCTTTAGGACAAGCTAAGGTACCTTTTCATATTAAATATATCAATGCTTATTTTTTCAGTATTAAAGGCTTTTTATAAAATTGTGATGGCTGTTATAGTTTGTTCATACTATAAATCATTTTTTCAAGTTTATACACCTACAAGTAAAAATGTATGTAAATCAGCTTTAAAACAAGAGGTTCAAGCAAATAACATACTAACTTCTACATATATATTTAAAACATCACATCAAAAGCAGAAATTACCAGTTCCTTCTTGCCAGCCTGTGGTCTGCCTGTGACTACTGTCTGTGTATTCCTTCTCTAAACCTAAAGCAAATACAAGAAGTCCTGATGGTAGATGTTTCTCTCTTCTCCATGTATCCTATCCACCATGCTTTATTTGGTATATATACTATTAATTTTAAGGTATTAGCCAAGGAAGGCTACACTACATTAAACCAGATTTACTTCAGTTCTGGATTTATTTATTATCTCAGTTAAACTCCTGATTAGAATAGGAAGGGATGTGTGTATGCATATTTTTAAGACATACAGCATATATCTATCAAGAGTCTTCGAAAATGTGAAAGTGATTTCCTCCTTGCCATATTTTCTTTTTGACCTGGTGGCACAAATTTGTATGTTTAGCTACAACTGCTTGAATACATTCCACAGATGTTCACTGATAGAGTGTCTCCTATGGTAAGCATCTGATGTAAGTCTGAAACACTGAAACATTACCCTGAAAGATAATGGCTTTTATGTCAAGTAAATTTGGAGGTTAGTTTGCAGACTTTCAGACCCTAAAGTCCTGCAAATTTTTCCATATCCAACCCCTTTTAGAAGAAAGGGCCTCAAATATTTTGTCTGAATTCCTTGCTCAATGAACCTACAAGGAAACTTACGGAGCAATGGAATTAAAAGATTAAACCACAAGCCACTTGTACTAAGTCTTTAAATGACTTACGAAGCATAGAGTTTACATAGTAACTGAGTCTGCAGACTCAATTGCTTTTGGAGAATTCTGAGAACTTTCATTTTTTTTTCTGCCTGACTTGACTGCTTTGTTGCTGTGTGGCTGTTCCCATCTGGACATTACAAAAGAACAGGACAAAAGATAAGATTACAATTAAGTAACTTTTTTTTTTTTTTTTCTGGGGGGTGGAGAGGGAGGGAGAAGTACTTCTTAATTAGAGAAAATTCCATCTATAATTAATCCACAGAATAAGAATTGGGAACAGCAATATCACATGGTCACATTATTCTCACTCCTCATGTAACTACTGTAAGTCTTTTATATATTTCAGGCATGCAATACTACACATGACAATCTTCAGAGACACAATACTTTGGTACATATATGCATTAATTTGTTTTTCCAATTTTTTTTTTTTTGGGGGGGTGATTTAAATATTAAATATTGGCAAAACTGAAGGCAATTTTTACCAGTAACATTTGTGGCTTTAAATTCATGAATTTCTGTGACGTAGGGTAGGGAAAAAGTAAACATTGCAAACACAGCAGGAAAGTAGTGTTGTACGATGGATAACAAGGAATATAATCTAGAGGCAGATTAATGGTTGGTACATGTATGAGGACATAGGTCACATTATTCTGCTGATATGTCTCCATTTGTCTTCAGAGTGTAGTTCTCCAGTTTTTTATTTAAGCTCTGTTGCTGTGAGGCACATGTGATGCCCTGCAGGCTTGGTCTCCTGTATCTATTCAGTCAGCGTGAGGTGGAAAAGAAGGGCAGCTAATGTCTCCAGCAAGGACTGTGGGATTCCCCTTTCCCTGCCAGGAATAGGAAGCTGTGTGTTGGAGAGCTAGGATAACACATTTCGCCGCTGAAGCAAAAGAAAGGAGAAACAGTGAACAGTGTTAGAAACTTGTAGTGCTGCTGGTCAGCTGTCAGCAAGGTCAGTGCCTTTTAGAAAGTCTAAAGAAATGACAATGAAGAAGTCATCTAAGCTATTCCCACAGCCGGCATTTGTGAACATGATGATCAAGTGTCATTGAGGAGTAGCTAGAATTCGTCCCAGGCTTGACACAGGATCCAAGCATGGACCTAGAGTTGTAAAATTTGTACCATTTTATTTTTGGTCTGCTTCCAACAGTGCACCCTTCAGAAGACCACCAGGTGCCAGAGTGGACACCATGAATTTTATATTTTATACTTTCATTTTTACATTTATACCCAGATGATGATATGTTTTCACACCTGGTCACCTTGCTGATAAATGAAGCTGGTCAGAACCCAGGACAGAATGAGAACAGGTTGAGAACACATTCAAGAGATGGAATTGGTCCCCAGAGAAACTCAAGAGAAAGTGCATGTGTGTTGGTGGTGGGAGAGCTCTGGTCTTTTTTTTTTTTTTTTTTTAAAAAAAAGCTAACTCATTACAACATATAGTCAACTCATCCAATATTTGGTTTCCTTTTGTTTCCATGTGCTACAAATAGGACTGTGGGATTTTTTTTTACCATATGTAATGACTTCATCTGGATAGACATCCTGATTGTGATAGAGCTATCAAAATTTGTCTGCTTACTGGTCAGAGCTTATGTCCTGGTTTCAGTTAGGACAGAGTTAATTTTCCTCCTAGTAGCTGGTAGGGTGCTGTTTTGGACTAGGATGAGAAGAGCACTGATAACATGCTGATGTTTTAATTGTTGCAGAGCAGTGCTTACACCAAGCCAAGGACTTTTCAGCTTCTCGCTCTGTCCTGCTAGCGAGCAGGCTAGGGGTGCAGCAGGAGCTGGGAGGGGACAGACCCAGGACAGCTGACCCAAACTGGCCAAAGGGGTATTCCATACCATCTGACGTCATGCTGAACAATATATAGGGGTGGCTAGCCGGGGTGGGGGGACCATCTGCTCAGGGACAGAGGGGGCATCGGGGCAGGTGGTGAGCAATTGCATTGTGCATCACTTGTTTCGTACACATTGTTATTAGTAATACTATTATCATTATTATTATTATTATTGTTATTATTATTTTCCTGTCTTAGTAAACTGTCTTTATCTCAACTCACAGGCTTCACTTTCCCGTTTCTCTCCCCCATCCCAGAGAGTGCGGTGTGGTGTTTAGCTGCCGGCCGGGTTAAACCACAACAGGTTAGTAAAATTTGAGGAGAAAAGAAGATTTTATAAATATGATCTTTCAATAGGACACATCTACAAATTAACAAAACTTTAGAGTGAAATGTCACAAACACAGAGTGATGAATTCAGGGTACTGTTTGTGACTTGAAAGACAGAGCTTCCCTTTTTCTTCTGACTACAAAACCTCATTTCTGTCTTGTTTGGTTCTGATTGGTTCTTGCACACACACAATTTTCAGTTCAGGATTTCTGAAGTGTCAGTATGAGACACCTAGCTGTACACAAATTGGTTACTTGACTAGCAGAGCAGGTAACAGTACCTCATTGAATAGCATTTTGTATTAACACCTGCCCTGAACAGGAAAAAAGCCACATTCCACCTGAAGGCATTCAGCAACAGGAGCATAGACTGCAGTTAGCCCCACTGTAGAGGACTAAGTAATAAATAGAAACGCTATTTTTTTTTCCCCAAAAAAATATGCACACACACACACACACAAGTAATTGGAATTTTTACAGGTATTTATTATTTTAAATTCCTTTCTGAAGTGGAATGTTTAGCATTTTCCATTCCTGCAATATTTTCTGCCCAACTGCTTTATAGCATTAATGAACTGATCTTATGAAGCAAGTACAATTGTTTTTCAGTAATAATCCAGGTATAACAAATAAATTAGGAGCATGACAGTTCATCACTCAGGACAGGAATAGAATTCAAACCTGCCAGATGAACACTGTCCGACTCAGGATGAAAAAAAAAATCCACAAAAAATGTTCTGTGCCTTATTCCTTAACGTAAGCAGATGTCTGAAAGTTCTCTGTACAGCATTGACAAAACATTTCTTCACAGAATCATAGAATCACAGAATGGTTTGGGTTGGAAGGGACCTTAAAGGTCATTTAATTCCAACCCCCATGCCACGGGCAGGGACACCTCCCAGTAGACCAGGTTGTTCCTGTTATATAGGCTATCAACACAAAGTAGCTGCAAAATCTTTTAAATCTGAAGTTATTCTTCAATACTGTCAATAGGGATTTGATGTGAAAAATAGGCTGTATAAAACATTGTAGATTGAAGAAGTTCTTGTAGCTATCTGAAGACCAAAGTGTTCTTCACAAATTTGGAGAAAAATTGAATGTGATTCAATAGGGACAAACGTAAGGTAATGTGAAAGACTATTCAAATGGAGAAATACAGACTGAGAAAGGGGTGGTTAGGTAGCAGTTGGTTACAAATAGTTATTTTAGATCATTACCAAATATTAGTCAATATTGTCATTCTGTTGGGAAAAAGGCAAACGTCATGTGGGCGTATGAAAACAGAATCCTATCATGCCAGATGTGAAGTAGTTTTGCTCTACTCAGCAGAAGCTGAAGTTAGAAGTAGAAAGCATTAGGAGAAAAACCTCAGCTGAAATAATGTGTCCAGGTGTAGATATGGCACTTGAAGAAATATGGTGATCGGTCAGAATCTAAAGGAGAGAAGTGAGGTGCTCAGGTCCAAGAAACAAAACAAGAAAAATCTGGAGTTATTTGTCCAGAAAAAAAAAAAAAAAAAAAGAAAGAAAGCAAAGAGCTGGTAATAGTCTTCACATATACAAAGTGTTCCTGTTGGAAGCAAAGGAAAAATCTGTTCCTATGTTTGTGAGTGGCAGTACAAGAAGTAATAAGCTTCAGATTAGATGTTAGGATTAGACCATTTAGTAGATCATTTTAAATAAGAAAGATAACTAAAGACGGGAATAGATGGCTTGGAGATATCTTTGTTAGAAGTCAGACAAGCAGCTATCAGAAATGATGTAAGGACAGTTAGTTCCATCTTTGGCTAGTGCAGTGGCTTAGATGATCTCTCAACATCTTACTCAGCCCTAAAATTCTTTGACAACTGTTGAGGTTCTGACTATCTGGTAGGTATTTGGTGAACATTAACAAGCACAGTAATGTGACTGATGTAAACCGGCAAGTGAGCAAGAAAAGATAAAAAGAGTGTGGTGTGCAATTTAGCAAAGGTTCCTGACTTTAGTAAGATGGGGGTAATAATGGTGGGAATGCTGGGGGGAATGAATTTCCATATGCAACCCTAAAAACAGTAATCAGAACAGAACCAGCATTTGGTCCAGTAGTAATAGCTCATCTCTTATTGCTCCTTTCTTTTTCAATGAAAACAAAAATTCTAGTCTTAAACATTTTATGTACTTCAAAATGAATCAGATAAAATGGGTTTACTAGGCATTTTTAGGGATGTAGACTTCTGAATTGCAAATGTAAAAAGTCTTCAAATCCTTTGTAACATGGGTGCTCTGTATGCACTAGTTTCTTTGCATTGCTTTCTTCTGAGAAGCCAACCTATTTGCATTAGTTCTGCCGTGAAATTACTTGAAGAGCAAAACATGCCATAATGATATCACCTTGCATATTAATTTGTACTAATTTATATGTATGGTTATTCAGAAGAAAAGAACAGTACAAAATCTATCATAAAATGCAGCAGCTGTGCTTTATACAAAAGTTGATATCCTTCATCAAATAACAATGATGTACTTTGTATGCTTAGAAAAGCCTTCTGATCTGTTTGCCATTTTCGCACAGATTGCATCTTTGATTTTGCCAGTATTAGTACTTGGAAGAATAATCAACACAGAAATGCTCAGGTTTGACAAGTGGTATAAGATTTCAGTAAACGTGTCTTCTCTCAGAGAGATATTTGAACCAGATAATATTAAGGGAAATTATACTGCTTGAAACTCTGATCTTCAAAGAGAATATAAGTATAGATTGAAATCAGAATGGACATTTAGGGTTATTAAATGCAAATAATGCTTCAACAAAGGCTCAAGGATACAATTAAATTATGGAAATATGCACAAGCTCAGTAAGTGAAAACATGAAGTACTTTGTGGTGGAAGGTTGGATAAACAAGCTTTTGTTGCTAAATTAATATTTGGAGCTAGCTGGAATATTTTGTTAATATTTCATTGAAAATTCTGATTTGTCAAAAGTAGGGTGCTTTGTGAAAACTTTCAAAGTTTTTAAGGTTCTATAAAGAGAAAATTCTTTCAAGCATTTCAATGAATTCTGTTCCACCTATTTCAAACCAGAACATTCTGAAAGAATTCTGCATTGGTTTGCCTACTGGATATAATTTTAAGATGGTAACATGAAAATAGGATAGCTGAATTAACCCAAAGGATTTTTCTGCACTTTCTTTTGATGGGACATTGCCAGTATTTGGATTTGTTTCTATTCTATTGCAACACTAAAAGAGATTAGGAATTGTGACATTGTTCCCAAAGAAAAGTTTCAAGTCCCAGTTGATTGTTTTAGAATATTTTTCTTTACTGGTATTATAAATGGGTCCTCTAATAAAAGTGAAGTGCTGTTAAATACTTATTATAAATTTAAAAAAAATAAAAAAAGGAAATTGAATTATGAAAAAACCTATATTTTATCCTTAATCATAAAATTCCTAAAGATACAATGTCAATGGAAAACAAATTGAATCTGAATTCAACAAGCACATATAAGTTTGTATCTAAAATGTGAAAGTAGTTTAAATACTTACTTTTCGCATACCTTAGAAAATCATCAGGATTCTGCCAGATGGCATTTATATACCTTATTGTAAAATATATCTGATGACATATACCTTTCACAGGCAGTTAAAGAATAACAACATTTTTTACATTCAATGACCACCTACAAATCTTTTTTAAAGATACAGGTTAGATCGAGTGCATTAACAGCCTAACCACATACTTAGAAAATGAAAGATTAGGCTAACCCTTATCATGTGAGCCCAGAAAGCATGGTCGTAGCTTTAGACTGAAGGATAAAGAGGCTAGGGTACTTTTACAGAGATAGAGAAATGCAGAGAGTAGGATAAAGGTGAGAAAAAAATAAAAAGAGAAAATTTGAACTATTCTCTCATATATTTCAGTTAATGTAAATAAACTGGAATAAAAATGTCAGTTCATGAACCTGGACTTTTCTCTCCTTTTCCCTCCTGTTCAGTGACTCTCCTCAGAACACTTCAAAATCCATTTATATTCTGCTTTCCACTGTTGCAGATGTACAGTTTGGATGGGGGGCATCTAAGAAATTTAAAGCAACCTCTACCACTTGCTTGCTGCTGTGGAGATTAGCTGTACATCTGTATAGCAACAAAAACATGGAACTGGATGCTAATACCACCAACAGCATTATCCTTTTTATTAATGAAAATTAACTGACAGCCTAACAAGATTTAAGTTTGCCTGGAAGGTTCTTGCGCCTTCCCAAACTACAGAGTTCGGTAAAACTCATGTTTTTTAACAATGCATTTTGAATATTTCAGCTTTGATTCTTACTTATTATTAGTTTTATCATGATAGTTCATAAGATATGTTCTATCTACTCTTTCTTGTTGGAGCAGGATACCTAAGAATGTCTAGGGCAAATTATCCTTACGCAAGGTACCCAATCTAAACACGCAGTTGGTTTCCGAGAAAGTACATGTACACTATATGCACATTGCATAAAAAATGTACATTACTTGCACAGAATTTTACAACCCTTTTGCCTTCATGCATGGGATACCATATTGGTGACCCTTAACCCATACTAGTTTATGTTTTTTACTCCATGCAGCAGTAAGGAACAGTTTAGCTGTTTTGTTTTGTTTTTGCCTTAACCCAGTAACTCCTGTTTTTTAGAGCTCTGAGTTTTGCTAAATATGATATTCCTGAAGGATGACAGTGGGAAATCATGTTCTCTTAACAAGTTATTTGTCAGGGTGTTTATTGGAGCAAAAGGGGATGCTCCTCCTGGTTTGACAAGTCAAGCAAGCATGTGTGGTAAGAGGAAGCTGATTTTAATCCTTGTTTTCAGGGTGGGTTTTTAGCCCTTTCTTTTTCTGGCCCAGAAAGAATATTAAACCTTTAGTGTTAAAGCAAAATGTTAGCCTTTCGTGGCATATTTGGTTAGTTTAAGGAAATATATTCCATACAGATATTTAAAAAGTAAAAGACATTTTAAAATAAAAATGGAATTTTACAATACAAATCCTGGAATCTTCTATATCTATGCATTCATAGATATCAAGCATTTTTTCTCATAGTCCCGTTCTTCAGATATACAGTACTGTGAAAATTGTTTCACTATTTTAGCAATATGTTAATTTAACTTTATTCATGTCCCCAACACAAAATGTTTTGAATTGTGGTTTATTTTTTAAACTTCATTCATTCCTGACTTTTTTAGGATAATGAAATAATATTAGTAAATAGGATTTTTGATAAGTTATTAACAACATTGCTTCATATCATGTAAAAATAAATTATATTTCTAGGTTTTATGAGATTTCCACTTGCACTTCATGGTAATTGGAACACTTAGGTACCTGAAATAGGGATGCTCTTGAAAACAGTGCCCAGTAAGATCATAGACATATAAGACATCATTCAGGTTTATAATGCCATATCTCCTGGCCATTTTCCCATCACTGAAATTTCTTTATAACATGAGGAAAATAAATAAGGTTTTAACTGGTCAGTGTTGAAGTAAAAATAGAGACGCAGGATTGTGTTTCACCTTACACATACATTTTTGTAGGATAATATGATTCCAGTCATTTTTTTACTAAAGTGAATGCAGTTTTTAGTGTTTTCATGTTAAAGCTCAGAGTTCTCAGGTTTTGCAAAGTGTTATCATTATAAAGGAGTTTTATCTTGATAGAATACTATTCTGGGTACTGCATCTCAGCTGCATGGAGAGAACCCAGACAATGTAGTATGATGATAAATCCACTCTTAAATTCAATCATTTCATTCTAAGGCCACATTATTCTCTAGGCTGAGACAGTACGTTACCATCAGGTGGGTTTATGAAAGAGTAATTTCCAGGTTCAGGACAGAAATAATAACGGATGTCTTTGTTGTTGGTTTTAGCAACAGAGTTAAAGTTGAATGGACGGAGAGGGCACTGAACTCTTAACATTAACACTTAACCCCTAACATTAACATTAACAGCACTTAACATTTCAGTTAAGATAAGTGAATCTCTCAATTGTCCCTCCTCTGTGGGCTTTGGATCGCAGTGCAGAGCAGTCTCAGAGTGCAAATGAATTCCTTCTGAATGAAACAAAACTGGAAGATGCACAACAGGAGCACATCTAACACTCCAGCAGCAATAGGACATTCAGTTAATGGGTCTAAACTACAGCTAGTCCAAAAGAAATATTAAAAATAAAAACAAAGAAAAATGAATGTAAACAGCAAATCTCCTCTGCACCAACTGTTCAACTCTTCACTGTTTGACCACACTGCTGCTCTAAACAAATTCAGAGGGCAATCTACTCCCTACCTAAGTGGTGGTCACCCCAGCTGAGGTTTGAGGTAGGTTTCAAACTGAGGAAATTGCCGATGAAGGCAAATAGATGTTTAAAAGATTAACCCAAGCTCATTAAAGTTGATGGGTGATTCCAAACAATTTTAGTGGGTTTTACTCCAGGACGTGCCACCTACTGTTGTCTGATAGCATTTAATAATCTCAGGGAAAAACAACAACAACAACAACAAAACAAACAACAACAACAACAACAACAAAAAACACAGAAAGAAGCCAGTAGAGCAAATTCTCTGTATGAGTCAAAGAAGTGGCTTGAGTAGAGAATGTAGTCATAATTCTTACTCACACAGATTGTTGCATTTAAAAGGATGTGAGTGAAGATGAACGTATATATTTCCTCATCTAGAGGAGCACAGAGCTTGGAAACATCTGAAAGAGTAAAATTACTCTGAATAGTTCCCAGAAGACTTATTAAAACAGGACTGACATTGACTTCAGCAAATTATTTCTAACATAAAACAAATATTTTGCATATAAATATCCTTGATATACCCAATATTTACTTGTTAGTGTTTCTCAATGATATACATTATCAGCTTCTTACAATAAGGTCATAAAGAAAAATAAAAATCTGAATATCCTTTGTGAGCTGTAAAATATTTTGAATAAAATATTTTCATTTTTCAGTCAATACTGTATAAGAAATGTATTAAAATTTTGTGGATATATATTCAACATTTCAGACAGTGAGACAATTAAAATAACCAACTGTTTTAAATTATAGTGTTTTTGAAAATTATTTGATGTTTTGATACTTAAGAAGTGTCTTGATAGCATGTTTTCTAGTAGGTTTCTGTTGCCAGGTTTTAGACAAGGTTTTCAGAAACTGATGGGAAAAAAAAAAAAAAAAGAGTAAAAAAACGTACCTATAGTTGTGTACCTATAGTTGTGTACCTATAGTTGTGTATAGTTGTATTTCATCTTATTTAGGAAGAGTAGGATACTGCTCTAGACTTTCACCAAGGTAATATAGACTGCTTTGGTCTCTCTTATGATAATATACTTTGCTTTGGTCTCCAAGCAAACAATAAAATTCCTGTCTTCCCTGCATTAAAAAGATAAGTAAGCAGCAGACATAAATAAAGAACACTGCCTCTCTCTGCTGCCAGAGTCTCAGCAGAGAGTCCCTCTTCCATCTTCGGAAAGTGGCATCCTCAAGCCAAAACATGCCAAGTCCTCGTTGCTTAACCTTAACTTATGCTTTGAATATTTTCATTATAAACTTTGGCCAGGAACTTACAATTAAATAAATAAAAGAAAAAAAACCTCCTATATAATATATATATATATATATAATAATAATATATATATTCTATATATTATATATGTTATATATATATATATATATTATATTATATATATTATATTATATATTATGTATATTATATATATATATATTATATATATATATATATATATATATATATATTATAATATATAAAATAGTTGGTTAATTTAGCAGGTGGGCTCTAAAGGCCTCACGTGCCTCAATCTAACCATAGGTCCATCTGAGTATTCCTTCTCAGGGACAAAAACTAGTGTTACCCTTTGTCTCTATTTTACCAACTCTGAGCTAAAAATCCCAGGAATTTCATTGTAAGAACCAGGCAATATCAGAACACAGGCATGCCATAAAGGTCTAGCTTGTTATGTTAAATAATGTACTATATGTTAAATAATGTACTATTTATTTATTGAGTATAAGTATTCCTTTTATCTGAATTCTTTACCAAAAGGTGCTTCTCTGAACCCTCTAGTTCACCCTGTTTTCATGAAGATGGAAGTGTTGAGCATTTATATCTGTTTAAGTGCTCTGATCACATAATACTCAGGCTGGCTTCTGTGGTGTCACTGGCAGTGTGGGGCAGGTGGCTGCTGCTGAAGTTCCTATATGAACTGCCTGAGCACAGGATGGCTCTCAGTGCTAATGAGGTCATGCTCAGTTGGTCTTTTAGTATAAGTATAGCCTTTCTGGTCCAGTGCCAAGCTCTCAAGTATCCCAGCTATTTCTATAGCTTGTTGTTTCTGTATTTTCAAATTACACAAGCCCAATCTTTTTAACTGAATTCTTTCTCTCTCTGCTAGCTGGCGGCTGCACCATGCAGCAGAGCATTGTATACAGTGAATTGAAAACTATTCCTGCCTCTTCTTTTCCTTTTTTTCCTCCACTTTCCTGGATTCCAAAATTCCCAGTCCCATGAATTGTGCCTCTACAGTCAATAGCTGTAATATGCTATTTGGGAAAAGACCAAATATTGAAACTTGACTATTTAACCTCAATTTTCCAGTGTATTTTCTAGTTATTTGTATTATCATGAGGTATGAAATAATTCAGTTCAAGAAGCTTTATCATTTAGGACTGAAATCTGGTTTCATTTAAATTGGTGGAATTTTAACTGCTTTCAGTGAGATAAGGTTCAGGACTTATATGGCATAAGGGCATGAAATTGTGGTTTCTTCTGAATTTTGTCTGTGTTTCTGTTCGTTCCAGTAGGGCAATATATTGCTCCTTCTTCTGTTGCTGTTGGCACACACTGGAAGTAAAAAAGTGGAAGCCAAAACCTTTTTTTTTTTTCATCCAAATAATCCATTACACTTCTTTAGCAAGATTCTTTTACTATTTCTAAGAAAATATTCACAAAATGCTAAAACATACAGCAGAATGTGAGGATACGAAGGTGGAAAATATTTTGCTTTGGAGCAATAGTAAGGTATTCCAATGTCTTAATGGTCTATACAAATTACATTTAAATATCTATGAAGGAGAGCTCTCACTCCCCCTATAAAAAATTCATAAGGGATTAAATTGTTTCTAAAATATTTCCAGCAAAAACTTTACCATATGAACATGTTTCATGTATAGAAGATTAATGATAAGATTTCAGTAATGTCTGAATGACCTAAAAATTTAAATCCCTTTCCAAAAAAAAAGTGGGTAAGACATATAGTGAAAGCAAGAGCACCAGCAGCTTGCAAAAACCATGGCAGAATTTGAGCCTGCTGAATTAAGGCTCCTGACTTCACCCAGCTTGATTAGCTGGCCAATCTCCTCAAGCTCCCTGTGTTATTAAGGGAGCGAAAAAGCTTTCTTCCAGTGCTTATCCATGGCATAAGCCTAATTGAAGTGCTTGAATTGCCAGTAGAAGAACCTGTTTCTCTTCATTGACTATAAAGAAGCCCAGCTGGCTATGCTACCTGCGTCAAGTCCGGTTCAAAACACTCTTCTGCTTTCTAAGGGCTCAGCTTTCTGGAAATGCAACTGCAGTCTATAACCACTTAAAGTGCTTTTGCAAGTTTTTCCTTAGGGCTGGTCAAACAATTTAAATACAAATCCTCTATGCTGGAATCTATCATTCTTCCCAAATTACCTGCAAATGAATAACTGCTCTAAAAAAACGTGATGTTTTCTGTAAATTGTTTACATGTTGACCATAACAAATTTTACTCAATTGATCAGCCATTGCTTTCTGAGGTTCACCATCTCTTCTTTAGCAAATAATATCTGTAGTTGTCTGAACACTGAAGTCAAATATATTTTCCTGTTCCTGATGAATTGGGTAGTATCTATAAGCCATTTTTGCTGTGATCCTAAATGACTTTTCCTTGACAAAAAAGTGAATGTTTTTCATTATGTAAACCTGTGTTAAGAACTCAAAATTTATCATTTTGGTTTCATTCAAATGTTCATGAGAAATGAACACAGTGACATGAAGATGACTAGCTCAAGTCATAAAGCATAAATCTGGATGAAATTTCTGAAAAAAATCCTATCATTGTCCCCCTATGTAAAAATAGCAATTCTTATTGATCTGCCTGTTTATTACATATTTATTTTTTCGTGTAAATGCAGGTTTTGAGCACCAGCGAGATAATGCAAACACTGGTAAGGGATTTTATTCATGAAACAGCCCAAAGCACATTCTAGTGACTGAGTATGTATTTCTGAGTTCTGATACAAAAGTACAAGTTCTTTGGGGAAATGGGATCGTTAGGATTTTGACTTCAGCATCCAAGTGACATACTTAGAAGAGATATCTCCTGTTACAGCTTCCAAATCAACACGCCCTTTCTCTGCCTTTTAACCCGTTTGTATTGATCTCATATAGTTCTTATCCTCCTTCAGATGATTCTTTTGAGGAAAACACTGTTCATAGAGCCACTTGTAAAACACCTACATAAACTGCTTTCTATGTTGGCCTCTAATTAGAATTAGTTTGTCCCCTAGCTTGGAAACAGGTGCTTTTTAACCAGGACTGCAGCTTTATCAGAGGATTTTGACAAGCATTTCAGAACTGTTGTGTTTATTTAACAGCACTATTAGATATAGCTATTTTATGAGCCTTTCTCTTTAGAAACCATGTGTTATTGCCAACATCACTGGGAAGGTAACTGCTGTCATTAGCAGCTAGTAGAAATCCTAGAAAGGATTTTTATGGAATACACATCCTGAAAAGGTCTTCTTCTTACTCTGTCTCCTTAGTAAATGACGTAGTGATCTTGCTTCCTTTCATATCTATATTATTTCTTGCTGTAAAATCCTACTTAGTGCTTCTTTATTTTGATAGTGTGATGGCTAGAGTAAGGAAGAGTTTGTTTACCTTTTGATGCTGTGGTTAGAAGACTTCCTTTTGAAGAAGAGAGAGGGAAGGAATGATGAGAAGGGAAGGAAAGGAGACATCAAAATAGAGGATGAAAATTCTCTCAGACCCCTTTTGTTATCTCTAGTGGTGTGAGGGTGGCTGTGAAGCAGAACACAGCACACTGGCACTTCAGATGTCATGCCAAAAGTTACATTAAGTTACAACATTGCTGACTGAAAACACATCTGCTTTGTTTCAACTGTGTAGTGCACTTTCCTAAACACTTCTTTCTCCTCTCTAGCTCCATCTGATGGAAGTACTTCAGTACATGACTCTCTAGATGTGGCAGTATTGCGATTTATGTTTCCGCGTATTTTCTGTTCTGAAAATCATAAGCCAGATCACATGTGGTATTCAAAATACGTGTGCACTCATGCACTAAAATATAAATAATAGGGAGTAATTACAGAGTAATTACCATCATGGACAAATGACCAAAGCTTTATTAGATCTCTTTTTCAAGCAATAATTTACAATTATAAGTAGTAAATGCTGTTGAAAACTGCACTGCAATGAGAAATACAGCTATAAAGTGTCAGTGATCGAGTCTCGTTTTCATAAAGTTGTTAAACATTGCAGAATATCTGTTCTCTTTTTTTCTACATTGTTTCAACAAATATTTTATCAGAACAGAAAAAGAAAACTGTAGTCTACCTATTAGATTCTTTTTTCTCCATTCTGCTCAAGTCTAGGAACTGAAGACTTTTTCCTTGTTACAGAATTACTTATCTTCTTTGCTACAGATTTTAAATCTTTTAAAATTTTTTTTTTCTGTCTCGAACTATCCCCTTCTTGCTTCAGTCAGAAAAAAAAATACCCAAATTTCATGCCAGTGTTATCCTATAAATCATATGGCTATATAGGAGGGAAAATGAATCAAAACTGTGCAAACACTGTTCTTTCTTTTGTTGCAGAATACCCTGTCACCTCTGGCATGGTGTCCCAAGGCACCACCATACCACTTCTTATTTATGACAGCAAAAAGTGTTAGTTTTGTGATTTCGTAGATTCAGAAGAGGCCAGTGAAATTTCTTGAAGACAGCTTCTCTTTACACAGAGCTTAGATCTCTCATATTTAACACGTTTCCTAAATGAATATCAGCAGATATTTAACTGGTGTTTTTGAAAGGAATGACCAGCTGGCTTATTGTCAGTGGACATATCCAGGTTGGCTACACAGTGAAGGCCCAAATGGGCCAGATGTTTTCCATCATAGCACACTCTCAAAGTGCTGCTATTACGCCTGAACGAACCCCACACGTCAAGCAGTAATTGTGCCCTGATTTCTGTTCTAATGCACACTGCAGCATGAAATAAGTTGCATTCCATCTTGTTGACACAGCGTGCTTCAGCTGCTGGTGTGGTAAGTTGTTTCTTCAGTGAAGCTGAACTAAGAAATGTCTGGCTTTATTAGACAGATTATCCTATTACTGTTTTCTTGGCAGTTCCTCACAATGGCACTTGTATGGCACCATGTGAAAGTGGATATCCAGAGCACTGAAAGTGCATTAACCAAACAAATCACAAGTGTACATACACTTCCAAAATGTTATTTAGGGACAGAGTTCAGGAACAATATCATCTGCTCAGTAGCAAACAGAGGGTTAACTTCATTTGACTACATTTAGCAGAAAAAAAGAAAAGTGCTGTAGGTCAGTTAAACTCCCTGCACTGTGCCAAAACAAGAGCCTACAGACATCCTCCTCAGAGATAACCCCTTATTCATGGCTTTCCTATTTGTACTTTCCAGCCTAACTTGGGTTAGCTGGACTTGCTTTCTCAGTACCCTGTAGATTAAATGTGTGGGAGCAAGCAACCCTCTTGGCTAATTTGGCTCCCTCTCTTTTTCTGTCTTTGGCCCCCAAATGTTGTGTTCCTTTTTATATAACATCTTAGGTTCAAAAGGAGGGACACAAAGTACTCTGTATCAGCTTAACAAATGTAGCCTAAGAAGATCGGGACTCTTCTCAAAGATATATAAGCTATAATTTCATAGAATCATAGAATCATAGAATATCCCGAGTTGGAAGGGACCCATAAGGATCATCAAGTCCAACTCCTGACTTTTTTTCTGAGAAGAACAGCCTCCTAATTTGAGCCTCCTCAGGCTAAAGAAGTATTAAGAAGTATTAAGATCTCTACTTTCTGGCAAATCTCTAGTTGTTGTCTACACTACTCCGTAAAAATGTCTCCTTTCCCCTTCTGCTTTTTGAATAAGTGGGTGGTTTTGTATAGCGAGGTATATCCTGTGTTTCATGTGTCTGAAATACTGTTAGATTGGGTCATTAAGGAACTTGGATAGCCAGCTTAGATGCAGGCATGCTTTATGAGTCCCACATAAATCAGACAAGACAGATACCAAAACATACAGCTTAGCCAATTTATGGCCAAGGATTGCTAATATATAATAGCAGAACTTTTAAAGCTAATGGAAAACACAGTGTTCTTCTGCTCTATCATATTTTTACAGTTAAGCTTTTTGTTTGTTTGTTTGTTTGTTTGTTTTATTTTCTTTTTATGGACTGGTCACTTGTAATTTATTGGAAAGGAGAAGCATCTGGGGTAACCATCATCCATTTTTGGGCTCATTTATTCCCATTGTACTATTGCTGTGTTATCAAAGATGCTGTAAGGCAGAGGTAAAGAATCTTCTCAGCTGTATGTCAGTTGTCTTGTACAAGTTCATATACTTGTATTCTGCAGAGTACATCTGAGATGAGGTTCAAAATGTTGGACTTCTGTAAACAACATGCACTACAAGTCCTGCTTCCCAGAGCAAGCAAGAGAGCTGGAGAATCATTCAGGCATTAAGGGGAAATTTATAAGTTTTGCCTTTTTTCTCTTGGTGACAGTTAGAACTGATTTTTTACAATAACGGTGTTATACATAACCATTGTTGGTTTTTTTTTATTTTTTATTTTTTTTTTCCTTCCTTCCTTTGATCGTAAGGACATGGACTAGAAAGTAGCTGATACTTTTATTGAGCTAAGTATATAATGCCACCTGAGACTGCTAGCTTTACTAGTACCTGGAAAAATTGTCTCCATTTTGTATATGAATGACCATTCTTCCACTGCTGCTCATGAGAGAGTAAGAAAGCTTTAAAAGGAGATGGACCTCCCTTGTGCAATTATTGCTGCCATCCTGGTAACTGCAGGTCCAGAAAGTCCATCTTTGCACAGCTCTTTTTCATTTTCTTTCTTTTCAGTAAGGACAGCAATGGGCCTTGGAAGTACAGCCCCTTCCCAGCAGCACAGGAAATTAAAAAAAAAATAAAAATAAAACTGTAATCAAGCAGAGGTTTCTTAGGTGGTGGAGAATGAGGACTTTATGGCTAAAGTAAGTGGGATTTCACACCCCAGAGGATGTGAACTGGGAAAACTGGATGAGATCCCAGTTCAGGGTATAGTGGGAAAGGGAAAGAAGCCCTTGAAGAGGCCTTAACATTAATTGATACCTTTCAGCCCGTCTGCTGTGCAGTACCCTCAAATCTTATCACTCCCCAACACTATCTTTCTTCTCTTATTCCCCCACCCGGATTCCACCACCTGCTTCAATATCATCTCTTAAAGGGTGCAAAAGTCTGACGCAATTGAATCCAACTGGTGCAGAAGTTCCAGGCTGAGCAGCCTACACACATGGATCAGATTTCTGGATCAAGGCCTAAAGCTGAAACTATAGCCAAATATTTTCTGCTTTACGTGAGACCCCACAGTGCATGGCAATGTCCTGGAACAGTGCATTAACTTTGTAATGTTGCAAATCATGTTTCTCTTTAAAAATTATTTTTTTTTCCTATGAAAAATCTATAGAAAATGGCACAAGTTTTTGATTGATTGTCTGTGGTAGAGAATGGCTGGTGCTAATCCTGTTTAGTTTTATGTTCTTCATTTTACTTTGGGAAAAGTGTAAGAGAAACTCTACACTTCCCATTCCTACTGATTCTCAGCTGGTATTTCTGTGTTAATGAACTTGGAACAGCCACTGCAATCCGGAAATGGGCTAGTCCTCTTTATTATTTACAGGAGATGCACTGCTTACAGTGGGATTCAGACAGTTTTTATGAATTTGAATAAAATCACAAAAGCTTGCCGTTATACACAGCAGTTTCAAATTACCTTTAAATCTTGGAGAGTCTTTAGATTAATCCATGCATTTTATTTTGCTCTAGAAATTGTTATACATCAAAGCGACATCTCTCTTCTGCTTGATCTGCTGTAACCATTAAAGGAATAACTTTGCATATTAAGTTACTCTAGACTATTCGAGCCTAGAATTTCTTTTTCCCTCTGAGGCTTTCTGACAGGGTAAAAAGAGGGTGTAGAACGATGTAGGAGAGGTTCAGGCTCTGCAGCACTCTTTTCCTTTTATCATTATTTATGTTTGTATTATGTTCTGAGAGAGCTAGGGGTTTGGACTGTGGAGATGGTGGCCAGTGGAGCCAAGCACTCTGAAAGGTCTTTCTTATCCAGTACAGCCAAATGTATGCAGTGACCTGGTGAAGTCATTTAAATTATCAAAGGAAACTCTGATTAGACAAACTAAGAAGATGGAAATAAAAGAAAAGCAAACCATAGCCATTTGCAGTTTTGGAAACTTTTCTCTTAAATACCTTTATAGGAACTGTTTCATCTGAGTATGGTTGTTTTATGAGATTTCCTTTATGACACAAAGAAATCAGTAGCCAGCTGGCTCATCAAAAAATCCTGATGATGTAAATAAAGTTCAAGTTTTTCCAGATATCCTGAGGTGGAAATATATTTGGATTTTTTTTTTAAACATCCATAATCATCTTACACTTCAGAAACAATTGATGTTTGTTTGTCAGTCGCAAAGGATCAACCTCGCTTTCCTTCTGTGTGTAAAAATCTGTGCTAATGCTAATTCCAGTCATGATGGTTTTACTGCTATTTGTTTTGTTACATTATCTGGTGTTTGAACACCACCAGACTAGGCATTTAATCAAAGAGCCTGTCTCTGTAATGATCTGAGAACTGATGAAATACTGTCTGGAAAGCTGGAAAGACCATGTTACTTAGTCTTCTGAGAATAGAAATCAGATTTTTTTTTTTTAAAAGTAAAGCACTAAAATGAAGCTGTTCACGCTGAAAGTTATTGTGGCATTGGTTTTGACACAACAGTGACATTACATTTATTTATAAACTAAAGTAAATTTTCTCATTTAATATTTTATTTCATCAAAATGAGAATGATTGGAGGAAAGCCAAGGTCTTTTGGGAATGATCAAACACAGAACTGTAAGTTACATTAACACAATAATTACCTTCTTTACATTTTAGAAGATATATGTGAAGAACAATAGGTTTTTTACATGCTTCAAATTGTTCAGCAATATAAAACAGGGTTAATAAACATAGCAAAGACTAATTAATCAAATGAAAACAAATTAATTGAGGATTAACCAAATGAATTATAATTCTACTGGTTAAAAGATTTTTCCTGTATTATTATTATTCAAATGATTTAACTTCAGGAAAGTTTAAAAAGTCATTTTTGTGTTTTTAAAGTATTCTTTTATACAGTTAAATCATGAAAGTTAGTTATCAAGGGAGCTCAAAATACTTTACAGCTCTTCTGCTAGAATTAAATCTGAGGTCCGCTGGAACACTTTAAGTGCAAGTTCAGTGTTTTATGTTTATCAGTCCAAGCTTATGAGTGGAGTTGTACCACCAATAAAAAGCTAACTTTCCTGACCTTTTTCCATCTCAGAAAATGTGAAAAAGAAACACCACAGAGGCTGGAGAGGAAGGCAGTAGCTGTGGGGATTTCTTGAAGTTCCCAGTCTGGCCTCTAAACAAACCTAAAGTCAGTCTAGGTCCAAAGTAACAGCAAACAACTGCAATCTCTTTATGAATGCAAACTGCAGGATTAGTACAGTTATGCTCTCAAAGAAAGTACTTTGTTCACCCTACCATAGCAGGTAGTAATCCTCGGTTTGTTTACGGAGCCTAAAACTCTGTGGTTTTGGACCCTGGTGAAGTCAAACCTAAAAATGTGCGTGAGTTAAGATCAAATCAGGATCACTATCCTTTCACAAACGTACATCTTTAAATAGATTTCAGATTCCTGTGGCTAGATTCGCCAGACTAAATGAGCTGCCCTTGGCAAAGGACTGGAAAATGGAAGAGGAAGTGAAGGCTTTAAAGCGTTTGTGGTTCCCCCCTCTCCAAGCTGGCTGGCAGTCAATCTGGTTCCAGTTCAGTGTGCTCAGATGCCCCTGGCCTCCAGGAGCTGATCTGGCAGCCAGCAACTGATGCAGGCAAGAAGGCAAGAGCTGCATGCTTCTCATTGTGAGATGGAGGCATGGGAGGCAGACCTGAGCTCACATCCTGGCCCTCTGCCTTCAAGATACCTGTTTCTGTAAGGGAAGAGGACATTAGGAATCTTTTTTGGATTCATACTAACATTAGGAGAATGATCTTAGTGTAAACTGAACGCAGTTTTTACATCATGTTTACAAAGAAATTTGGAGGGACAGAAGGTCAAAAGGAGGATTTGGGAAGGAACAGGTCAGATGTGAGAGGCCGAGGGAGAGGATGCGGGACACTGATTGAGACTGATGTTGTTGGTACAGGAAGGTCATGTAGTTGACAATAACTTACGTTGCCTATAACTTAATGTGCGGAGAGCTACAGCTCACTTTTGACAAATGAGTGCCGACTATAATGTACTTCATTTGGAATGCCTTGGTTCCTAAGAGCATCTGAGAGGACAGATGTTTAAATGTGCTGAGCACAAAGGCTCTGTAAATTAATGAAAGCTTTCATCTTGTGAACTGATGATCATCAAGACCCCAGGGTCTGAAGTTTGAAATGATGGGACATCACGTCTAAAAATCTCACCCTCACTGTACCTCGGTGTAGAAAGAAAGAAAGAAAGAAAGAAAGAAAGGAAGAAAGGAAGGATGAAGGAAAGAGAAAAAGAAAGAAAGAAAGAAAGAAAGAAAGAAAGAAAGAAAGAAAGAAAGAAAGAAAGAAAGAAAGAGAAAGAGAGAAAGAAGGAAGGAAGAAGACTATACAGTTATATACTTCTATGCAGTTTGCATATAGTTTCAATTGTATTTAAAGATACTTCAGATATGTGTAGAAAGGAACAAAAATATGTAAATATGTGATAACAACTGCATACAGCTGTTTTAACCTTCTCCATCTGCTAAGGTGACACAAATTTTGTTGTATGTTCTGTACAAATTATAATCAACATATCAGTGCAGTATTTATTGTACAAATTTAAGGGCAGAATAATACGAATCCTAAAAGTCCTCTTGTCTGAAGAGAGTAAAAGGAATTAAACAACACAACCTAGTAGATTACCCACTGATTTAGAGAAACTGAAACAAACCATGTAAATGCTTTTCTACAGAAGTTAGTATATACATTGACACAGAAAACTCTCAATATTTTGGAACGTATATAGTCAAAGAATTAAAAAACAACTAAGTAAGAAATAATGATTGAATTTAATTAAAAAAGAAGAAGAAGAAGAAAGAGCTTGTCAGAGTCACAACCACTCCTCAATACTTAGCAGGCAGAATATAGACACAGAAAAACAATCTCAAAGCAAACAAAGTAGCTTCAGTTAGATTCATAGTTCTCCTCATCCTTTTTTTTTTCCTTTAAACTTGATTTATTCCTGGATTTACCTTTCCAAGGGCTTACAGAAGGTTTGAACCATGAATTGAAAACACAGAAGAGTCAATAACTAAGTAAATGTCTTCTCGTGGCTGATATCATTTTTCTTGAAGGTTAAAGCCAGAAGTGCTATGACTTGTAACTCATAAGTCAAATTCCTTGCTATTTTTACTATACTTCTTATTTATTAACTGGATTTTCATCAGAAATGACCAAGGGATTCTCAGAATGGAAGTATGAGCACATAAAACTAGAAATAAAATCCAACCTCTCTCAGAAGTAATCTTTCAAAATCCCTTTTGAAATTTAGGGTATAAAGATGCTACCTTTAATTCTTCAGAGCAGAAATGTTAACCAAATGTTGCAGGTAGGCCATAAAAAAATGTTTTCTTCCCTCTACAAGGAGGATTGTTTGTGCCATAGAGCACTTTGTGCAATATTCCATTGTGATGCCAGCTATGGATTTCTGTGGATTTGTGGCCTCCAGCGAGTGGGAGATCAAGAAAATTCTTCTTTGCTCTCTTATGATTTTGTCAAGCACAATCTCCTTCTGACAGAACAGAAATGTCTCCTACCCAGACTCTTTACCACAAACCAAAAAGCATATGGATTTTTTTTTATTTACGTATTTCTGTTCTGTAATAGGTTATTTTTCCACTGATATTTACCATTTTTTCCTCTTTGGTAATTATGTGTATCAGCTCACATCCTTCTACCCTGTGATCTCAGTTTATTTCAATTCAGCTTCTATCAGCAAGATGCACAGCATTTACATGAATCTTTTTCCATCCTGGTAGCAGGAACACATGCTCACAGAGAGGAAACTACAGGCTTTGGGCCACTGCCCAAAAACAATTTATCCAGCAGAGGCACCACAGACTTAGATAAAGAGTGCACAGAGTGTATATAACTTCATAACTCAGTGCTAGTTGATACACCTTGGAAATTGCACACAGCAGTGAAATACCTTTGTGAATAACTGCTTACAGTTATTTCCCAAACATGCTTAGCTCCCATTAGCACTCTGTAAACTCTTATTTTTTTAAATCAAATTAAGCCGATTTTATCAAGGAAAGGAACACAAAGCCTGTCAAACCACAACCTTTTCTGTTCTCCTTTAATACAAAGTTTACTTTGTATTAAGCCATTTTATCAAATGAAACTTTAAAAATAGACTTGTCAGCTGTTTATAACAACATTGACTCTAAAATTAATTTTCATAGTTGAATCACACATCTCAAAAGAAATTGGAAGTGATAGAAACACTGCTACAAAAACAGTGAAGTTTGCAAGAGTAGTTTGACTATGTTATATAAAATTCATTCTCTTCAGGTTCAAACACTGCTACCCCCCAGCCGGTGGAGTTTAAGCTCCACTAACGTAAATCAGCACTGCTCTATTGGTTTCAGCAGAGCTGCACTGGCTTACTCCCATTCAAGTCAGACGAAGAGTTTAGATATTTAGCCAGTATAACTTGTTCAGGCTCTTCAGGATTTTTATTGTAAGCTGATGGACATGGTTCATTCTTAGTGCTTCATTCTTTGGTTATTGCTGAAAATCACAAAAATACCAATGTAGTTGGATAAAAGCTTCAAGTCACATCCCTAATTATTAGATATGTTTTGTAGAGATGCACAGTGCCTAGCCTACAATACCCCCACCTTTGTCTAGGTACCAATTTTACTTCCTAGATCATGAAAGATCATGAATATCCTTCACTGAGAAAGGAAAGAGATTACATTTATTTCATGTCTTACAGCTTTGATGCAGACCTGGGAGACTCATTAGTAGAAATTAATTCATAAATGGTAGAAAGTTTTCTTGTCATTTCAGTCAGATTAGCAAAGAGTCTAACATCAAAGTAGGGCTATGAATATGTATTTTTCCCAGAGCTCTGTAACTCTTCAGACTGAAGGGTGTCTCCTACAAACTCTAGTGTATAATGCAAGTTCGTAGTGGTTTCCACTGTTATGCAACACTTTTAGCAAAAACACAAACATTTTACTCCATTCAAATTATTTTATTTATTAATCTTTTTAATCTGAGAGGCTTTCTTAAATTTCATTTGCTTTAGATTAAGTAAAATTAGATGCTTATTGTCCTGAATTAATTTGTGAGTACTTTGTTTGGTGAGTTAAGTATAATAAAAGAAACAGTCCAGATTCCTCATGTATTAGACCTAAAGGTCCTGAAAGTACCTAACGACATCACCATCACTGTAGTTTACATAATCATGTGTGCAATGTACTGAGTTTGTGGGATGAAAGTAGTTGAAATTTTAGTAGAAAGTAGGGAATTTTCTGTCTTGAATGTGTTTAGGTAATACATCTTAGACAGTTGTCAGTGGAGGCATTATGTTACACTGTTATGTTCCTGCAAACAGCAAGTAAAAATCTCAGATGTCAAGTGTCATACTTCTGTACAATTTCGTCCTTAAAAAAAAAAAAAGTATTAGGATCGGTATCTTTCCTAGCTTCTATTTTTTAAAAATACAAAGCAAGCATCTATTCCTCTTTGGCTTTGTGATGAGCTGTCAGAATCACATACGTGAGGTCCTACGACAGTGAGGCCATACAAAAGTGTACATGTGCTTTGAAAACCTGGCCCAAGCTAATTTGTTTTGTCTCTTTGCCAAAGAATGCTAACTATTTTCAAAGGCTATTTACAAGTCAGAGGAAGTTCCCACCAGATTAGAAGAGAATTAAGGAAAGTTAAAACCTGGGCCAAGCTATTCCACAGCACTGAATCTGCACATAAAGTTCTTGCATCTACAAAAAGAGTTCTTTTTGATAAGGAAGGTGAATGCAACGAACCTGCATAGTAACATGTTGGTAGATCTTTGTCTTTGTCATAGGCTGTTGTTATAGTCCCTGTGGTTGGTAATGTAAACAAAGTGCTGTAGGTCTGTTTGGATGAAAGATTGGTCCGACAACTCTCTTTTTGCTGGATAGCAGGAAACGCTCTGGATAGCAGTTGTAAAGATTCTGGTATCATTTTACTGTAGCCTGAGAAATGAAATGAACTGGCTAAATAAACACTAAATTTGACCTACCTTCAGCCCTAGCCAAAATATTACATAGTGTAATTTTATTAATCTGACTGTAACTTTAATTCTTTATTCTCTGCTATTTCTTCCTCTATAGTAAAGAAACAAAATCTCCGTGATACATAAAACAAGTTGAAAAAACAGTTTGGAGACATGTTTTTGTAACTTACTGACTTCTTGAAGCTGTACTAATTTAAATGAAGATACAGGACTTGTCCCCATAGGACAATTTACACTACAGATGTTGAACATATCTTGAATGTACGACATACAGAAAAAAAGGGTAATTTCCAAAGATCAATAGGATTTCTTAAATAAATTGTATACTCTAGCCATCCAAAGAGCAATTTTATCTGCTTTATTTCTGGTAAATAAAATTTTAACCATGGTGGGATTCACAAGAATAATAAACAAAAGCACATTGAAATGTGTATGTATATATATAATATATATACTCTCACACACATACATAGTTCAATACATTTATATATTTGTATTGGGAAAGTGCAAACCACAATTTTTGACCAAAAAAGTCAATTAAATGAAATAAAAACATAAATTCTTGGAAGATCTAAGGAGCCCAAGAGCATGGGATACTCAGAGTTTGAAGCTGTCTTGTCAAGCATCTTAATTTGAACACCTTGAAACCAAATCATTCACATTTACTGTCTCTTCCTGGTTATTCTGTTCAATCTAGAATGTCCTGTTGTTCTTGATTGAGTGTCACAAAAATCGAGTGCACAAAAACCTATTTAAACTCCAGATATTGATTCCTCTTTTACACTGGAGCTACTTCATTTCAGTGTCTAAACAGTACAGTGAAAGATCATCTCTTTTTTCATCTTTTGGTTAAATAGTAATGAATGACACAAAACGTTGAAATGTTATGATAAGGATGAGAACTGGATATATGTGTTCAAATGAGCTTTCTGCAAAAGCCATCATTGAATGAATTCTGAATGTCAGAAGATTGTTATGTTACAAGACTTTCTGAAAATTAAGAACTTTAAAATGGGTGATAAGAAAATTGGGTTCTGTTACTTCTCTCACCACTCTTATTTAGATACCATCTCACAGCTACAAAGACACAGTTAATATTTATCCATCACTTTCTTTTTTCATCTTCTTGCTTTTATCTAGAGGTTCAATTGCCATCATTTGATGTAAAAGGCAAAGGGCTTCCCCCGATTTTTAAAGTTTTTTAAATAATATTTTTATTCCATTGGGATTCCGTATTCAGTCTTGATCTTGACTGAGGGAAAATACTGAATGCTGTACTAATGCAAATTCAAGATTCAAATTAATGATTAAGCTGTAGAAGTCTATTTGTAGTATAAAAAAGATCACTGGAGAAAGTTTTGTTTCAGTGAAGTATACTTTTCTGTAAAAGCTACCTAACATACTCACTTGTGTCTTTCCACGTCATGTAATTAACGTGCACAAATATTTGTATGGGTATAAAAAGGTCATCATTTTTTACTTGAAACTGAGCAGGAAGAATCATAACCTAAGGTTATTGCTTATTTAATTTCTTGAGCTGTTGTAAAATGCAAACAGCAGAAGACTTTCAATGTAATCCTTCAAGTCTAAAATATAAAATACCTTACCTCTAAAACAGGCACACTGATGGGGGTCACATGGTGCATATTTTTTTATGAGTTTTTAGGCCAAATTCTGATTTGCAATTTTGTTTATGTCAGTGTAGTTACACTGAGGTGTAAGTTGGGGTGCAAGGCCTTCAGACTGCGTTCTCTCTACTGGGCTTATAAGAAACCTTAGCAGCTCAGATAGAGCAATCTCTGCTGTCTACCTTATCCTCTGGAAAACAGATTAATATGTTTTTCAGCATCTCTATATCTCTCTTGTAACCCAAAGAGGGCCAGCTCTCCTCCAGTTGCAGCTGCACTGGTTTAATAGGCTTGTTCCACCCCACAAATCAAGATGTGCAATGGAGACTTCTGAATCTGGAGAAAAAAGCTGACTCATGCAGAGTGTACATGGCAATGTTCTAAAAAGATCTTGTCAGCATGTTGGCTGCATTTATCTAGGCAGATATTCCAGAAGGAAATATTTGTGTATAGGAGTACTTCTGTTGTCTACATAAATGTATCAGTAAGATTATAATTCTATTACTGACATTTACATTAGTGGAATTTTTTTTTTTTGTACATCCTATTTTATTTTATCTAATTCTGTGGTAAAGTTGAGTTGAAGGCATACATTTTGTATTTTGCCACCAAGGCTCACTATCTATCCCATCTTTGTGGAAAGAAGTTCCCCAGTCACAGGCCGGTGTTAGGCAAATTCCGATTCCTACCCTCACAGTTCTCACCTTGGAGCGAGAAAGTTGGCAGACCGGATTTACTCTTAACCAGTTCGGCACATTTATTTTCCCCTATTATAACATGCGATGGAGATTACCTATTCTAAGATGCACTATTTCACAAGTGACCATTCTTTCTCTACTCTAAAGAAAGCATTTGTTTAAAAGCTGCTTTCCCCACTCAAAGCATCTTCCATTGAAGGAAAGAGTAATAAGCACAGAAAATCACTTCAACCAGAAGTCAACAAAATGGCAGTCTAGAAGACTAAGAATCACAACTGCAGTCTTATTACATTTCTTTTGTTTGTTACAAAAAAGTTATCTAAAAATATGACTGGGAGCCATATGTGACTGTTTGCAAAATGATCGATACCTGCTTCTGCCTAACTCCAGGAAATATGGAGTGGATTCTTTATTTAGCATATATGATAAGACTTAATGCAAATACTGAGCTACCATTCATGGGAGTGGGATTAGAGGATACTTTAAAAACAAAAGAAATACAAAACAAAGACAAAAAAACCTCTGCTATAGTAGGAATTTGTTTTAAACTCAGAAAGTCCATTTGAGGTGGATCCATTTGAGGTGGATCAAAAAGGAGAATGACTCCAGAGAGTTATGGCTTCCCATAATTAAACAAAATTTGCCAAGGCAATGTCACACATAATATCTTCGACATAAATCAGATTCCAATTCTAAATGTATTTTCTATCTCCAAGTCAATAGATTTTGCTCAGAAGCTCAGCAGGTTATGTTCTTATGTCTTCCTCAAGGGACAGACAGACATTAAGACCAGGACAAAGCCCAATTTTTAACTAGCTAAGACACTAGGTAACATTTATTTTTGTGTTTATCCCTTGGTGAGGAAAGAGAGGTTTAGCTGAATAGAGTTGTCTATTCTTATATCACTAAACTTTGAACTCTTTTAAAAAGTAAATTCCATATATAAGGATTATTTGGAACCATGCTCAAGAAGGAAGAAAAACATATGTTAATGCAACAGACACCTTGTATTAAGAGTGCCATTTTTAAAATATGAGAGTGCCAACAGATATCAGAACTACCCCAGCTAATGGGTAACCCACTATTATCTTCAGGTTAAAGAATTGCATGTTCTTCAAGAATCATTGGACATATCAATGACAACCATAACGTTAACCTTGTTCTGCCATCTTGTTGAATTAATTCTTGGAATTTCCCCAAGCAGTGGGAGAAAACAAGCATAGTGATGCTTCTACAACTTTAACACTGGCATCATTTTTTTTTTTCACTGTTCTCTAAAAAGTACATTTCCAGATTCAAAGACATACATTCTGTACTCTTGATGTCTTTATGACACTTATAATATGTGGGAAAAAAATGAGGAATGAGTGCCTTTTATTTACCCAAAGCTGGTACTCATCATTCATTGCCAATCAACGAGCAATTGTTAGTGTGGCATCAACATGTATTTTAAAAGAGTTCATTACTGTATTCTTATACCAGGATTGTATCTTATCTGTAGTTGATCTATTTCCTCTGCTTGTTACTGAAATGAAGAACATCTTGAGCTGGAATTTTATCTGATTTTTCTTTCCTCAAAATAATAAGAACACTACAGAAAATAGTATGTTAGACTTCCCGTTATAAACCAGAGTTGCTCAAGCAAGAGGGGATTTTATTTGTAAAGTTCAATCATATATTTTTATCAAATACAAACTATAATAATGAAATGTTCCTATAAATGTCAGCACTTTATCATCCTTACCCTCAAACCCAAAATCCTTTAAAGTAAAAATAAAATGAAGCATACAAAGACAAATGTTGAGCTTAGCCAGATGCGAATTTGCAGTCAGTTTTTTACGGACCAAATACCAGTTGAACAGAACAGTAGAAAAATATTTTAAGTTTTTTTTTTTAATTTAAACTAATAAAATATTTATGCAGGAGAATTTCTGTGGAACATAAGGGCAAGCATTCATCAAGTCTTGCTGCCTGTTTTCCTCAGCTCAGTATTATGGTAAGTAAAACTGTATGACTCATAGACCAAGAGCTTTATACATATTTAGTTATGTGGGTGGATCCTCACATTGATGTTGACTTGTCACAGCCAGCTGTCTGTGTAACCTGTGTAGAAATCACTGATAAACTCAAAACACAATATCCCTTACCTGCACTCTTGGGAAGAACCTATACATCATTTACTGCAAAGCAGAGATCTCCTTCCTAATGCGATAAAAAGATTACCAGAAAGGGTCTAGCAGTAATGAAGTTGAACAGTTGAAGGCAGAGAAAACTCATCACCAACATGTTTTTCCTATAGGCAAAGAGCACATATCCAACCTGTCTCTTCTAGCCCACTCCCCACTCAGACTTTTATAGGTCTAAGAGATTTAAAACCTCTATGACATAAAAAAAATATGTGGGGAGTCGCATATAGTATCTAAAATGGCATTGGATGTTGATGAAGTCCAGATGCGTTTATGAGAAGACTCTAGGTCCTCAAAGATCAGAAGAGAACTAGAAGAACATAAAACCATAAATAATAAGCATGGAATTGCTTGACTATATTCAGTATTTTTAAAAACATGAG
Source organism: Cygnus olor (assembly GCF_009769625.2). Taxonomy (NCBI): domain Eukaryota; kingdom Metazoa; phylum Chordata; class Aves; order Anseriformes; family Anatidae; genus Cygnus; species Cygnus olor. Next base: position 23,099,032 of record NC_049174.1, read on the forward strand.
TGAGAAACAGATTTGGTCTTATTGTGGTGGTCTGAATGCAAGCTGGAATATTACTAAGTCAAGAGTCTTTTCAGATACTGTTTTCACTGTGGGAGAATATTAATTGCCTTAGCCTGGGTGAACCTTTACTAGCTGAAAAGATAGTCCATGTAAACTAAACTGTATTTTTTTCAACTCAAGTCAGCCTGGGTCAGGCAATATTCCTTGTTGCTTTTAATAAGCTACATGTTTTTCCTCATATTATTTACCTAATGTACTATTAAATGTATTCTTCTCAGATTCTTGTTTTCCTTCAGTTCTTCTTTCTCTGCATTACCTCCACCATTAAAAAAAAATAATAAAATCCTGTATTTTCTCTTACCTGCTACTCATGTAAACCTCTTTTCCTCTTCCCCACCCTGTATTTCCTTCTCTGTTTACCTGGTGTTGGATTTCACCTTTCTTTCTTCTCTCACTTATTCCTTTGGTTTTTTTTTAAAAGTCTATTTGTCCACCCTTCCTGTGTGTCTCTCTGTAATGAACCCCTTCTGCAATTCAGAAGACATTAAAGTGATTTTGGGATTAGTACAACCAGTGAGCCTCCTTTTCTTCCTATCCTAGCCCACTTTGCCCTTTATTTAGTGTGAGCGGGTGGTACTTACTCAGTAAATCACAGGAGAGGAGAAAGTGGAGAATGGCTGTCAGGGTGCAGACAGAAAGCTGTTGTCAGTTCTTGGCAGCCTGCTGAATATATACATACAGTTAAGAGTAACCCATATGAAGGCATATTCCCAAAAAACAACAACCCCCCCCCCAAAAAAAAAAAAAAAAAAGGAAAAAAAAAACACCCCCAAAACAAAACACAACCCAATCCCAAGGTAATGAGCGGTGTTCTTGGGTTCTAGTCCAAGGCTGCTGTTAACTGGCATAACTTCACTTTCAGTAATGAATCCCAGGTTAATACCAGCTTGATCTGGCTTGAAGTTTGTTCTGTTGAGATTTCACCAGCTGTCTCCTTTCTTCCATGCATAGAGTGTGGTGAGCATAGCTCCCTTGATAACCCCCAACAGTTGCTTTGCAGATGGGTTCTGACTGTGTAGGAGGTCCAACCATAAGACAGTGCTTCTCAGAAGGGCAACAAGCCTGCAGAGAGCTCTGTGTTTCCCTGCTTCCAGTTAGCTAACTAGCTAGTTACTGGTTAGCTAGCTTAGAAGCAGCTTAGGTATTTCTGCTCGACAGCACAGAGCTCAGTACAAGCCAGGGAACCAGGGTGCACTTCGGCCTTCTCTGCCAATACCAGCTGTGTGAGATGGAAATGCAGGTGTCCTAGCCAGAGGGCAGTCACAAGTCTTTACGTCGGTGGTCTCTGATTACTGAGGGGTGGCTACAGTACCAAGACTGGTCCTCAGAGTAAACAGCCTCCTTTTGATACTCACACACTGATCTGCAAAGTATTTTACCTGCCTTTAAATGCATGGAGAGCCATCATCTGTTTTAAAGAAGCGAGATTTTTGACCCACTTAAATAAAAACCGGTAGGGATTTTTGTTGTTACTTGCTTTAGCAGTAAGTTTCTTTTAACAACAAATCCATGCAAGCCTGAAAAGTCATAACTGTGACTTGCATGGCACCTCTAAACCAAACTGCAAGTGCATATTGCTTCTAATACAAGCAGTCACTCAAGGCACTGTTTACTGTAGGGCACAAGTCATGTTAGTTTTAATTTTTTTTGACAACCAATCTTTGCAGGTTATTTAAACCAGAGAAAGAAAAACGTATTTCCCAATGCCCTTGTTTTTTTGTACAGGCAGCAAAACTATTGTTGAAAGAACCATTTTTTGCAGGTGAAAGCAGTCCTTTGAAGTGTTTTAATAATAATTAAAAAAAAGAGTTGGACAGCTCGCAAGACCCATGTGTAATACATTCCTGATCCATGCATTTGTGACTTCCAGGGCTGATTATTGTAATTTATTTCACCTAACAATGTTGCCAGGTGCTTGGGGAAAAACCCCTCCAGCTAGTAAAAATGTACCAGCTTGTTTCCTCTGCAAAAGAGGTCAGAATGAGCGAGTCATCTTAATTCCACCTGTGCAAGCTTCTTGTGGATAAATACTACTTGTATGTCTCTGCCCTCACATTGAAAGACACATCTGAGAAACCTCCTCTCCAGCCGTAACCACTGACTCTCACAGCATCTCTGTTTCTTGCAGTAGTTTCATTGTGGACCAGTGATGGGAGAAGGTTTGTGGATGTGAAAGGCTGCTGCAGTACAACATGGTCTTTCTTATTTTTTAGCATATTATTCTGAGTCCTCAAAAATGGTTCGGCTTGTACTTATTATTTATTTATTTTAAAACTACCTTGGCAATGTACACACTGGGAAAAAAATGTAAAATGACAACAATGAGCAATGAGCAAGCTATTGCTGACAATTGTGGACCTCATGCTGTAATCAGAGATGTCAGTGAGAGAGTCTGTCATAATTGTCATTTGCTGCTGACTGCAATCAGGCAGTGTTTTCTTTCTGTGTGCTTGTGTCTTATGAGAAGGGTTCCAGGCACATCAGAGAAAAAGAGCTGATATTCAGCATGCGACAGTTTAAGGTGAAATTTATTCTTGTAGTTTCATGAGTTTATAGCAGTCAACATTAAGCATCAGGCTCGTGTAACCTAGTGCCATTTTATCAATTTTAATATTTTTATATGTTACAGGTACAGATCGTCAATTTAGTCTAGGTGAAATTATTTCCTTTCTCATCAGCTAATGATGAGTTTTATATTAGCTACTGTATTTTATTAGAGCGTGAGACATGTCTTTTAAGGATCAAGGCCAAAACCACAATTATTATTTCTTATCAACATTCAGCTTTCACAGGCAATTACAGCTTATGCATATTTTATAACAAGCATTTGGAGCACATGCTGATTATGTAGTACTTACTCAATACCTTGTAATATCCAAGAATGCTTATGGCACTACACAGTGTTGTGATGTCTTACAGTAAGAAGGAAGCCTTTTCACTTTAATCACTCACATAAACCAGCATTTTTTGCTTGGTGACCCTGCTATATCTTGTTTGTTTCAATTATTAAAGATGAAAAGAAAGGCAGAATATTTCTGCCTGCGTTTCTTATCTGTATGTTGGCACTGCATCTCTGTGTGAAAACAGAAGTGCTGCAGCAAAAGAACAGCCATGTGGAAAGAGGCCTGCAATCCCTCCAGTATCCAAACATGTAGTCTGCATCTGCTAATGACTAAGTCCAGATAGTTGAGTGAACCATGCAAGAAACCATAGAAAGGAAGTTTTCATCTTGACTTTTAACAGTGAGCTGAGAGGCAGCTTTTGCTTTGGAACATGAATGCTTGTATGTCTCAAAGCAGTATGTTCCTATCTAATTTATCCCATCTAATCCCCACTTTGGTCATGTATATAAACAGCTTTCTCTTCAGCAACGCTCAGAATGCCACTGGCATACCGCGACAAGAGAAATATGTCTACAAGGTGTGCCATGTGATACAGAGCAACTCAGAAAAATGAGGATCATATGGCAGCAGCCTCCTGGCCAACTTTCAACCCTGACCCATGTCTTCCAATGAAGAAAAAGGGTTGAGCAGGACAGAATTTCTTCAACTTTGCCTCAGTCAAGGATTTTTCTGTGTCAGGGAATCCACAGCTGCCCCTTTAAGAGTTCTTTCCATCTTCTTCTGTCTCTTGCTGTCTCAGCAATGTTCAGCAGAAAGAACTGGAGCCAAGAACTTGGATCAGGATGTGTAATCGTGTTTTGAATTCTACTATGCTTTTGGCTTTGGTAGTAAGTCATGGCTGTGGGTTCCACAACTAAATCATAGAACTCATTGTCAAAGTCATCATTAAGATCAGTAATTTAATGAGATTCTAGCCAAGCCCAGGAAGCATTTAAAAAGTGTCAGTGATTTTTGGGAAAGTTTTATTTAAGAAACACTATTTTTTTCAAGAAAAGTTTTTCAAAGCTTTCATTTATCTTTGTCCAAATTCAGTTTAACATTCTGCTTTCTTCTTGTGACACTCCAGCTTAGTATTAATATAATGCTTTTGAAATAGTGAAGCTTTAATTTTGAATACAAATGAAGATGTTTTTACCATTATCTGGGCACAAAATGGCATTTTGCCTGTTCTTTCCTGCTGTTTTCAGGGACAGGGCAAAACCCTGGCAAAGCTTTCAGGAACTTTAATGGGAATTCTCCAAGATTTAATTTGCATGACAGAGCTGTACATGAGTGACAAAAAATGTTAGAGACAGGTAAATGAAACCCTTTAGCTGAACACCTATGTGTGCACATAAATGCCATAAAATTCCATTTTTTGACATATGGATTTCAAATTCAGCTACTCTACAGAAGTTTGTGGCAATGTATTTCTGCTCGTCATGTGTTCTGTGGGAGTTTTCCTACGCAGTATTTAGGAACTTATAATGTGCACAGTCTCCTGTGAAAATGCTACTTTTAAGTCTGAAGTTTACCTCCTTATCAAGAAAAGCAAGAACTCAAGCAGACAAAATCCCCTAAGTTCCCTTTTAACTCCAGAGGAATCTCAAAGTACATGGCAGCAGCTTCAAAATGTAAGCAGAAAATGTGTCTTGTCAGTTTAGTAGCAATTTGCTATCTTTCATCTTGAAGAAAATCAGTAATAAATTCCAAATTATAGTTCTGGTTTGAAACAGAAACTTTTTACTTCTTTCTTACTACATGATGACTTTATATCTTTATATCTGAGAGAGCTGCTGCATTAGAAAAACTTTTTTTTTTTTTTGGCAAGATTTCCAAAGGGCAGAATTTCTGTATCCCCATTATGTTGGTTTTCTCCTGAAAAGTGGTTACGTTCACAATGAGAATATAAATTTGGGCTTTTTCCTAACCTGTATTTTGGCATGTGTTATACAATTTAATCAACTTCCCTGTGAAAACAAGTCCCTGGAATTCTGATGTGTTTGTTGTTTGCAGGGTTACGTGAATGTAGTCCCAGCAGTTCAATTTTATCATGACAGCACACAGTTCTGGTGTGGCACACATTACCAACCTGTTTCCGAAACAACTTTTTCCATCTTAAGTCCTCAATGTGAAAAAGAATGTATGTATGTATTAATTCATTGTCAAAGTAGCAGACTTAGAATTTATCTAAATTAAAGCATAACTTACAGTCTCTTGTGAATAACTGAATAACTTGGTTCAATGTTAGGTCACAGTGGAACATAGACTATAACAGGAATACATAAAAGCACTGAGGGGAGCAAAGAGACTTTATTCTGGAATGGTGAACATCGTTGCCAGAGTAACATAAACCTTGTGTGTTTTCACAAGGAAATGAGTCACTTGTTTCTGTTGGCCGGAACTCTGTTTTCTTTTAATTTCATTTTTTAGCTGCCTAATATAGTTTGAAAGAACCCTTGGATTGTAGTCTTTGAGCTAAGGTACCTTGTTAATTAAAGCAGAGCAGAAGGGTAGCATAGTAGTTACACAGAATCAAATAAAATTGCCAGTAAATATGACATTATCACATGTGTGTGAAGGAAGGTACACATTTTATAGTACAGTTCTGTAAACCCTTTATAAGTTCTGAAAAGATTCATCTTCACATTTCTTATGTGCATACCTGTGTGCATACATACAACTGTGACTTGTACTCTTTGTGAAACTAATTTGGAGGTTCCCTTCTTGCAACTGGGATCCTCATGGTTAAGTTAAAAACATACGTCCTAGCTGCCACCAATGAATGGACTATATTAATGTTAAAGATGTTGGAACAGATCCATACAAACAGTGAGGTAATATTTCCTTTCTTTGGATCAGCAGCTCAGAACCACTGAGATTTTTGTCCATTTTCCTAGTGCTAAGGCAGCATCTAGCATTCCCGCAGAGTGCCACCCCTTCTTGGTCAGGCATCCTCACGAGACTTAAGATCAGCACAGCTCATTCCTAAACCACTTTCTATTTTCTCTTCTTACAGCTCCAAGCTATGGAGGTTGTGCCAAGCAAAATAAGTAACACAGACTGTTGAGCAACTCTCAGCTACAGTGGAGTCTCTGAAGGAACATAGCTGGCTGGTACAACATAGACTACTTTATCCTCTATGTAATTTGGGCAGAAACTCCATATATCTCCCTTCATTGCTACAGCCTTAAATAGAAGTAGCAGAGAACGAGGGCCAAATACATTCAGTTGAGAGTTAAAGTATATATTACAACCTTTTTTGATGGCATAAATCTATATGCATAAACATAATATATATGCATAAACACTGCACACCTGTGTATATATATAATAATTTAAGCATCTGAGTATTTTTTTTTAATTTCATGTCTGTATACATGTATACTTGTAGCAGATAATTAAGCATCAACAAAGTACCAACCAAGTACCAACAAAGCAAATTCCTATTCCCACAAGTAAAGATTACTCAAAAATCAATGCTTCATGTTTGGATGTAAACACTGGAAAACACTGAAGAACTGCTTAGTCTGGCCTATCCCAAAAACAGAATTTGTGTGCGTATTCAGACTCACTTGAGGATCTCAAAAACAATGCTTACCAATAATATATTGAGACAAGGTTTTGACAACCTGACTAAATACAGAAGCAAATATTTTTACATAATTTCATTGTGGAGCAAAGGAGAAATGGAGACGAAGACTAAATTTTAAAGGTCATCTGCCACGACTGACTCAGAACAAAAAGGTCCTGGCCTGAAGCAGGACCTTGCATTAATGGTTTGGACACAGGTAGATAGTTAGGACCTTCTGGGCATGTTCAAAATGCTGTAAATCACCAAAAGCACCGTGGATGATATTCAGGTATGTATAAGTGTAACTGAATTGAATTGATCACTGCTGTGCTAAGACTTCTGTTTATTTTGAAATGTGTAATGGGGAGTAATTAGGGATTAGGAATGGGTTAGAGAGAAAGAGCAGAGAAAGCATCTTAAGGTATTTGGAATATATAAAACTCATTGTCTCCCTTGCACAAAAGATTAATGCTTTTTCCTCTCCAAAAAAAAAGCTTAGCATATAAAAATAGGTAAAGACACAAAGTATAAGTGCCTTGTGTACAAGTGCTGGAGATCGGCTTTCTCTAACTGTTATCATGAATGTGTTTATATTTGTTCAAAAGCAACAATAACTTGCAGTCTTTATTAAACATATAACTATTAATTTAGATACGTTTTCCCTTCAATGAATCTGCACTACACTATCTATCCATACTATGTATCAGGGAAATTTGACAGCTGCATGGATTGTGCAGTGTTGGAATACCTGAAAAACAAAATGGCTCTGCTAAATATTTTTACCAGGCTTTTTGCTCTTTGGTTCTCCCATTCTGTTCAGGTGGAGAAGTGATGGAAAGTGCATAGAAAACGTCCGTATGAGTGTTGTTATTCTGACAATTATATATGCCCTACATTTTTTTTCTTCTTTGTCTTCAAGCCACAGAACTTTCACATTTGTAATGAATCTTTTATAGTTTCAGAGAAACATTGTTTCTTTGGAAGTCAATAGAAATATGGAATCCATTCCTATGACATGGTTGAATGCTTCTTTTCACCATTTCAAGATAACAGCTCCAAACATCTTTGGAGATCAAGACTGGAATCTTGAATTTGGTATGGATTCAGTGCGTGGGTATTTTGCCAGATGGTTTGTCAGATTTTGGGAACACTTAACAAAAATGAAGCAGAACAGGTACCATTACTGATACTTGTGTTTAGGATCAAATACTGTCCAACATTAACTAAAGCCTCCAAAAAAAGAAATCTTACAGACTCACCCTTGAAATGTCCAGGAGAGACGTTTAACCTCAGGTCACAGCTGTCCCACCCACTACATTTAGTGTCACTTACATGATTATGTAAATGATGACTCATGAACACTGACAAGTGAAATCTGCAAAAAAATTTTGCCTGTGTCTGTGCAGGTTTTATCTTTCAACAGGTACTCATTTTGAGGATGATAGACATAAGGATTCTTTTTCAAAATTTTTCTTTTTATTTTCTACTTTTTGCTTTTATTTTAATAACTGTGGTGCTAAAATAGGGAGCTCATTCAAAATAATAATTACTGGTTTTCAGACCGTTAAAAAAACAGATTGAGAAATCAACAAAACCTTAGCCCAGTGCTGGTCCCTATACAAAGTACTGTGTAAACTCAATAAATTTTATCATGTGCATACACACATTTATTTACATAGTTATTTCATTAATGTTATCGTAATACCTTGACTATTTAGTCATGGAATAGGTCTCCCCTTGGTAATTTCTTTTTCTTAAAATCCCATTGTATATTCACAGTACAACACTACCTGCTCTAGAAATCTCTTGATGCAAGTGAAAGACAGGATGACAAACAGATACAGAAAGACAGAGCAGGAAATAACTGTAAGCGGGATGGCAGAGGCTTCGTCACTGTTCCTACAGGTTTGGGCTTAGAGCAAGCAGACCCAGAGCATACCAGATAGGCGACTTCAGAGTGTTTAGGTTCATCAGCTTCAGCTTTGGGGAATACAATTGGGGCAGCCTTAAGTTCTGCTCTCTGTTATATTTTCATGGAATACTACTTCTTCAGAAATGTGTTATTATGGTTCCCCTAGTATCAGTCTGTAAAATTCCAAGCAAGTTGGTTCCTGAAAAATATTTCCAGCCTTGAAATATTCTGTAGAGTGAAATGCTGAGTAGCCCTGCAAAATAAATGGATAAAACCTTGCCAGATTTCAGAGAAACATTTTGCCAGTTTCTTCTATCCCTACGAGAAACTTGAATTTACACTGTACATTACCTTATGTGTAGTCTATACTAAGAAATAACCTTTATTCTTGCTAGTAGAACAGCTACATCAGATGATGCCAACATACAGTCTGATGCCTTGCCTTCTGCTGCTCATCCTTACTAAAATCATGAGTAAGCTCTCTAAACAAAAATTATTGTTTGAATCACCTAAAATAGGAGTTTTTGCTGACAGAGTTATCCAGCTAGCAAATAACAGGAACATTCAAAACCTGAAGCAGAGTTGTCTTCTGAAATTCAAAAAGCCCCTTTGGAGAGTTTCACTTTCTTGCAGTATAAACATGTTTTCTAGTTCCCAGGTAAACTATTTCTAGAACAGGTGTAGAAGTAGGTAAATGCAGCTTCCAGAAGGGAACTGGAAGAGGTGTGTTGTCAAAAAAATGCTATGAAGAATCACAGCATGTTCCATGTAATCAGTCCTCTGTGAAGAAAATATAATGCTTCTTCTGTATCCACACCACTTTTGCATATACTTAAGCAATTATTCTAAATCATTGTACAGGCTAGTACATGTTTGCAAAATATGTTTTTATGTTGAATGAATTCTCTTTTGTGAGAATGAGTGATAACTTGGAGGAAATCACGGATGTGTTAAATTAACAATCCTTTCTACGCTAAGCTGTAAGAATTTATTTCAGTATCTACAACTGTGTAGCGGGCATATACAATACTTCTGTTTTATGAGAAAATCTGAAGTTTTGATAGTCAAATGGCAGTGACTGTGAGCAATCTGCGTATCTTTCTTTCAGTAAGAATGAGATTTCTGCCTCTGTATAAAGCAATGTAAGACCACCTATCAACTGGCACTTGTATATGAAGCCAGTATAAAGTATTCGGCTTTAATTTCCACTCAGAAAAATCTGTTGGATAAATTGTATCAGCCCTTGAGACCTGGTTGCATACAGACTTAGGTCTGTGTTTTTAAATGGTTTCAGTTAAAATCAGAATAGATTTTTCTTTTTAATCTGCCATAGCTTGCTCTGCTAAAATATGGTGGTTTTGAAAAGGAGGGAAGAAAAGATATTTTTGGAATTTTTTTCAGTAAAATACACTTAAGTGAGAATGTTTTTTTTTTAGTGCATGAGAGCAGGTACGGGGTAAACAAGGACAATACTGAGCAAAGCCTGGTATATAATTACAGAACTAGGAAGTGAAGCTTGTTTTCTCTGTTATATATTAGGCCAAATCTTATTATATCCACATAGCAACAGGGATTGTCCTGTGATTGTAAATATGATGCCTTTTATGTAATTGTAAGTGAATCTTTCATTCAATATATAAAGCAAAAGTGTTGTGAATGAGTTTTCTAACTTATGAATTCAGATGCTGCACCCCATAAAGTAATGAGCTGTTTAACTTTTTTAAAAGAATGACATTGCAGCAGAATACAATTCATCATTTATACACAGTACCCTTTGTTTCCAAGAAGTTATATAAATATCAATTAATTAATCATTATAAACCTTTGAGAGAAAGGAAAAAATTATCATTCAAAAGTAATAAATAAAGCAGGCACAGATACTTAAGTACTGGAGTGTCAGAACTTTGATCAACACATTTTAAATTATTTTCTGACAATGACAAAAATGAGGAAATCTCTGTATGTGTGTATCAAGTAGTCTTAGATCTGTGTGATGGTACCCTACCTGACTCACTTACCTCCATTACAAGACCGGTGCCTACCCCAAGCTGGGAAATGTTACTTTAATGTGATAATGCTTAATTTATCACTCTGTATAAGCAATTATCACATAGACTTTTTTTTTTTTTTTTTTTTTTTTTTTTAATCAGCTGCAGAGAGCTGTATTTACCACTGCATTTATCATTTGGGTATCTCTGGAAAAACTTTGCAACTTCTAGCTCTGACATCATTCAGTTCATCAAAAACTAAGTTGAAACACAGGTCTGAAATTCCTGCTGCTAGGTGTGTACAGCTCCTCTCTGTCTTTGTTATGCTGGCTGCAGCAACGGCCCTGTCCTGCCTTGACAGTCCCAAACTGTGTCTGCTATAATAGAAGGAACAAAGAAAAGTTTGCTTTGGTATGCAGATAGTTATGAGGATATCAGGCTCAGTTATTTCCTCCCTTTGGGAAAATTTCCTCATGTAGAGTGAAAATTCTAGGAAGAACTCACAGCTCCTCTGAAATCTTCCCTTAAGCTCAAGCACCTGCAGCAAGGCTTGCCAGCCACCATAAGTCTGGATTTTCTTATGATACTTTAGAAGAAGTTACCCCCCTTCTGAGAAGTCATAAGGCAGGATAAATTGTGGTACCTTAACTCATAGACTACCTGAAAATAATCTGCATGGCATGGTTTGGATTCCCCCTACTGTGTGCCAGGGTCTTAACATGTGATCTACTGAATATCACAGAAGTCTTTCTACTGATGCTAAAGTGGTTTTGAATGGGGACTATCTACTGAATCTTTCTGTCTAGAAACTGCAAATGTCAGAGAAATAAAGAAACGGATTCAAAGTGTGCTTGACTTGAAGGGGTAGATAAATACACTGTTCCTTTTCAATCTGCAATGAAGAAATCTAGGAACATGAGATGGAAAAGGCACTCCTACGTTATTGAGCCCAGCCATGTTATTGTCATCAGTCACATCACATATTGCTCTTCAAAAATGCATCTACCTCTGCCTGCAGAATTACAGACAGAACTCCTCGTGGAACGCTGCTCCAGAATGTCACTCTGCTGAAGGATGAAGACATTATTCTACTGTCAAGGCTAATATTATTTATGACACCATTCACTCCTGTTCTGCTCATGTTCTTTCCCTTAAATAACTTGTTTATCCACACACACAGTCCTCTTACAGATAAAGTTATCTCAAGAAGTACAGAATACTTAAGTTCTTGGCCAAACTCTAGCATGGTAAAAATCAATTCTTAGTGAAGCTGTAACCATTTACAATGCATGGTAATTTCATACAATAACATTTATGTTGGATTTTAAGGGATTTCTAAAGAGGATGTTACAACAAAAGGCAAAAAATATGTTTGTACAGGCAATTATAAGTGTAATATGTTGTTAGACTTTAATATTACTCTATTTTCTCTTATTAGTCATCATAAAGGCAGAACTAGTTCTTCACATCATATTACACGACAGTTTCAAGTGCCCTTAGGATTTATGGCTCATCTTGGCCTTGCATTTTAAACTTGATATGGATATTCTGTGACTGAGATGAGGTAAACCGGATGTTTTCCACCTCTTCCACTGTAAATGTCTTCCTTACACGAGACCTGAGCCAACTCAGATCCAGGAAGCAGGAGACAGGTGGTGCTGTGGCCCCACTGGTCAACTCCCCTTCTTTATAATTGTACCAATTATGGGATCCTAGCTAATAGCACTTTGTGGTTATTTCATTGTCCTATACAGATAAACCAGCTTACACTCAGGATGAGCACCAGTCTCATTGCTTGTCACTACATTGCATGATGGAGATGAATCTTAGATGTCTCTCCATGCAGTATAAACACCAGGCTTTTTTTCTAACCTCCTCATCCTTTATAACTTCAATGTCTGTACAGATTTATGAGATGTTTCAAGCCCTGAACTTAGCTTTCTCCTGGTCCCTTAGAAGGAGCAATTTGACTGACTAAGGGAGAGTTACTGTGACTTTCTGCTCATGGTCAAAACCACAGTTGTTCATTTCAAGGGTTCTTCCTCATTCCTCAGGATGATGAAGTGCTAACCACTGTCAAAGAAAGGACAGCTGGAACACTGAACCACCAAGCTTATATAGTGTGACAATCTTCATGTTCCACATCTGTATATTTTCATTGTTTGGTACCATGTTCCTTCCATAAAATTATGCATCTAGTTATTGGGTAAAAAGCTGATTACCACTAACTAGTGGGTACAATACAAAAGGTGTTTTGGCTGTTTAGTTCAGCTCAAGAAACTGCCATATCGTCTTTTGGATATTAGCTCCAGTTCTTGGATTGCACTGGCATGAATATTTCTAGTTCTGTTGAGCAGAGCAGAGTTATCTTGCTCCCAAACAGACTCAGAATTTCTTGCTGTCCTCAGTGACTTATCAGTGACCTCAATTGTAGGATGTCAGGGAAAAAGAGAACAAGGACATCAGGTGAAAGCACCCCGAGAAAGGTATAGCTTACCAGCTTGGTAAGTTTGCTCAGGAGAGACTGGGACCAGAAAGAGGCTGGGTTTAAATGAGACTGAGAATTGACTTGACAGCAGATGTAGAAACAGCGAAAGAACAGGTAGTAAAAGCTCCTGTGCCTGCTAAGAATTTCTTGTGCAGACAGTAGCAGATGGACAGCTTGCATAAAGGGAGAAAGTACTACCTCCTCAAACAGCCTGTGACATGTAACCTGGGTTCATGTCAGAAATTCAGTTGAGTTTTTTATAAAGTGTTATTTTTTAGGAATAAGTATGAGGCAGCTGCCAATTAAATCTCTCTGAATGTGCTGCACAGTTGTGTATTATTGGAATGCTTTCTTTTATTTTTCAAGAAGGAAGCACTAATGCAAATAAGCAGCTATGGTAATGCTTCTATACCTCGTAATTTCAGGAAGTATCAGAACAATGCTGCACTAATTAATGTTGAAGAACCATGAGCCTTAGGATGTTTGCAGATGAGCCTAGCAGGGGGTTCCTACAGGGGGGGATGTTTGGAGAGTTTTCCTGTCCCTTGTGCCTCTGCTGAAGGGAATACTGTCCATCGTAACAAGAGTAAAAGCAAATACATGGTGAATGTTCACCACACAAGTCTTCTCTGTATTTGTTACCTGACATGTTACTTTGACCCCAAACCAATGACAAATGATGCAAGTATTTATGGCTGAGAATCTTGTGGAGAAGATTCAGCATATATTTATTACTGACGAGAGTCCAGATGCTGACCCAGGCAGTGGAGAAGGGGAGGCAGGAAGGCAGACAGTGGGGAACACCCCATGCTGGTGGCTTTACATCATCCCAAAGGAGCAGCAGAGTTCTCTGAAAGGACTCTTTTGTAGTTCTCTTAGCAGCAACACCCCCACTTTTGGAAGTAAGATATAAGCCAATGGAGCAATTTCTAATTAAGATTTACATAAGTGTAACTATTAATTCCAGGGCACTTTATGTGACTGCATCAGCTTAACAGAATTCGTTTACCACGCTTGTTCTTCATGGAGCATATTTCCAATCTTGTTTGTAGAATACACCGCCTTTTAATTGTTTGTAGCTTTTAAAATGCATCTTATATTTATATAATGCCTCATTGCCAGCATTATGGGCTTTATTGGGATAAAGCAAATCACAAAAATCAAGGGAGACATTTAATAATTTTTTTGATGTGAGACCTGATGAGAAATGTTATTTGTTTCCCAAATGCAGCAAGGTTTCTTTATTGGCCTGTCAGCATTCCAAAAGCTGCATTTATGTGAGCGATTATGTCATAAAAAATGTATGCAACAGCTCTGTTCCAGAAATGTGAATACTAAATAGCAAAGCGTAATAGCTGCAGTACCAAAAAGCATTTTCTTATGAAACTGGTTTTGTTTATTTCATGCAAGAATCTTTCTCAGCTGCTTAGAAAAGAGGGTGCCTACCACGTATTTTTCTTTACCCTTTTCAAGCAACCGTCCAAGAGTAAGCACAAGCATTAAACGTGGCTGGGTTCGTGCACTTGAAGAGCCCCCTAGGGTTAGATTCTAAAGCCCTTTCATGGCCTTTATTCTCATAAATAAGGGATTTGCTGTATTTTAAAGCATATCAGATCACAGTGAAAGTTTAAATTAGCATTCACTCCAAGGAGAACACATTCCCCAACCCCTGGTAATGTTCACCTCTTGGGTACATGCAAAGGTTGAAACGAGAGGCTTTCCAGACACTCCACACATTTCCCCCCTGTTCTCTGTCTTGTTTTGCTCCTTCAGAAACTGCAAAGCAGCAAGATGGATGTGGGAGTCTGCTGTATCTCTAAAAAATGAGTTTAATGTTACTGCAGCTATACCACATGGGTGTATTTTATCAATTTGTCTAATAACTAGATGGCAGCCTATCACAGAGCTCTTCAAGCATTCAAACCCAGCTGCCAATTAGCAGCTGTAACAATAATCCATCCTAATAGCTATTAGCAGATACAGTGAGGGGATGTGCCTTTACAGTCTGAGATGTGGAGAAGTACTGCTTGCCTCCGAATCCTCTGCTTTTGAAAAACGCAGTGGGCTGTTCTCATTCTCGCAGTTTTCCATGTGGGGATTTTATTGGTATGCAGATAGGATAAAGTATGCAGGAGGGTGTATCCGATAAGAGCATTTGGGGCTGGAATTTTCAATGGCTGCATTGTGAGGCACACAGTTTAAGACTTAGACATGTAAATGTTTCCAGCCAAAAACAATTTCCAGACATGCAATTGAATTGATTAATGCAGCTGAGAAGATTTGCCAGCCTAGGCATTTATGACTGCATATCTTGCACACATAATTCAGATATTGTTTTGGAAAGATTTACATTAGTGGATAAAATGCAATGAGAGCAAGTAGATAGAGAAGCCTTTGCAGTGCCTCGCTATCTGCGCTCCTCTGAGTAGAAGCCCACCCAGCTTGCAGCCTGGGGGACACAGTGCAGGCAACCAAGGCAAGAGTGTGCTGCAGAGCATTTGCCTCGCTGCTGCTTCCTCTTCCTTTTGCTGGAGTGTTTGGAGGTTTGGTGGTGGGGTGTCTCTGAAAGGGAGGGGGGAGGGTAAATCTCTCCTCTTGTAGTTACTTCTGACTGCTCTTCTGGGTTAATGTCCAGAAATCTTGATCTTGGTTAACCTCAGGCTCTGAGCACTCCTACTTGTAGGCAAGAAAATGAATAAAAAAGGAATCTACCACAATTCTCTCTTCTGAAAGCAGAAGGAGGCGGGACAGAAGAAAAAGTGGTGTTGTCTTACTGTTAAATATTTGGAGGAGACTCATTCATTATGATAAGGAGACACACAAGAACCATAGTAGATTGGGTCCTGCAGATACTGGTTTTCTGTTTTGTCGCATGGTATTTTTGTATCTAGAGATTAACATGATTAACATAAGCTAATCCACTTCTATAGCACTTTTGCTATGACTCCTGTACCTAGAAATTAGCTTTTATTTTTAATGTATTTATTTTTAATTGGAACTCAGTAAAAAAAAGTTCAGGCTTCTTTTTAAAACATACTAAAGTCAACAGCTTTGGGCTTGACATTCTTTCTCTGGAAATGAAAACTGATTCTTTTCCCCCAAAGTGTTAAAGTTGAAGAAATTTGCAGGGGAATTAGAAAGTGATTATTCAAAATGCTGTCCCTGACATAGTAATCTCCTTCTGCTGTTCTCAGTTTTGTTGCTGCTTTGCTTTCTTCAGTGATAAGTTTCATATAATCCAACCCAAGAGTTCTCTGCTGCCATGAAGCAAACATTACAAGCACTCCTGATTCATGGCTGCGATAACAGAAAAATCCTATTCCTCCTTAAGCTGCTGCAGTGCAACTCTGATGCAGTGTTAGCAAGAATCTCCAAACTGATTCTTGCCCAGAAAGGAGAGAAATTCTCAGACCTCTGTGTTAAGAAAAAGGTGAAAAATGCATGTATAAGGTGTCTCCTCCTCTAAGGTGTAACTAAGAAAAATAATCGTTGTTGTTTAGGAAATTGAGCAATTTCGAAAGTGTTGTTGAGAACAGCAATCTGAATGACGGACTGCGTCAAAAGACATATTGTAAAAGCAATAAACGGTGAATTAAATGGAAAGTGCTTGAGGGCTGAGAGTTGGATTTTAGTCTTAGAATATTAATTAAAATGATAAAAGTATGTGGCATTCCTGTGAAACAGCTAAGTCTATTGGAACAAACTAATTCCCTTTATAATATATGTGAAGACACATGAGTCACTCAGAATAAATTTGGCTTACTGAGTTAAGTGCTGCATCACTACTATGGGAGACAGAACTCTACCCGTTGCACCAGGTGCAATTAAAGAACTCACAGGATGCCTACTCTTACTATGATAATTACTCTTCTTTCAACAGTTAAAAAAAATTGAGGCAGGACTGTATATAGAAGGAAAAAAAAAAGCTTGTTTTTATATGTCTATTTTTTTTTTCCATTGCAGTGGGAAAAAAAGAGAATTGTATGAAATGGCTGTTCTCTTTTGAGGGAAGTTGTACATAATATTGATCCATGATGCACATTATTTATCCAGTATATTGAGAATAATTTTAAATATATATATATATACTCTTTTTTGTTTTGATTTTGTCACTATTTTTACAAAAAGAAAAAAAAATTACAAAAACCTCCACAGAAAGAACTTTCTGATCTTGATCAGCTTTGTGTTGGTGCTAACACATTTCTGTAGTAATCAGTCCATTGTGATTAACTATCTATTCCTTTTTTATTTTTTCTTTGTGATACGAATGATAAAGGAACAAAAGCGTGTAAAGAAGCAAAACCAGAAAACATTTATTAGCAGAAAACAGTCTCAAGTATGAATTTGCAAATTTGCATACATTTTTACCAGTCCCAAACCATTTGGCACTATGCAGTGAATGTGGAAGGAGGAACAGAGTTATTCTCTGACTAACATAAAGGAAGGGGGCAAGACTTCAAACTCTTTCTTGTAAAATTGGTCCTAGTATCTTTCATTCCCATTGTGGGATATTTGCCACTTCATATGTAAAAGTGTGTATTCAATAGTCCTTCCTCTGGCACGCTCCCAAAAACTCTATCCAGAGCCCTATTCATGGTTAGCGTAGTGTAAAATGGGTCAATTTAACAGACTTTAATTGGATCAGTTTTCAAACACGAGTTACAAATATGGGTCTCTTCTTTTTTCACTTAACTCTAATTGCTACTTGCTGTATACTACATGCTTGCATCAACTTGAATGCTGAAGCACAAAGATGTGGCTGTAAACTGAGCACCTCACTTTGAAAAGGGAGGCCTACACTGGTTTCTCAGTAGAAAGCATAGAAAAGCATTCAACAGCGGGTTGCTTTAGTCCAAAGAAAGATTAATTTCTACTTACACTGATCCTTACAAAACAGAAGCCTCCTCTATTTCCCAGCTACTTTTTGAGGCCTCTTGTTAATTCAAACCTACAAAGTTCTTGGTGGTGGGAAGGGAAAATAGCTGGAAGATTGCTTATTATCTGCCGTAAGATGACTCATGAAATATGAGCAATTGTGAATCATGAACAAACTATCTGCAGGCACCACACATAAGACTTCTAATAACTTCCATGTTACTAGATGTTTCTAATGATTAGTTTTAGCATTGCTTTCTTAAAAGCAGAAAGGCTCACAATAGGGTAGCGGGAATTACCTTTTTAAAAATTGCGTAGAAATATTTGTGGCACAAATTCTCTACCAGTTTCTATTGTATGGGGGTTAACCAGTCTTTTCAGAGTCTCATGCATGTGACTTTAGAAATCTTTAAAATGGAAAAGAAAAATGTGGAAGACCATCCCTGGGCAACATATTTTTATTTCTGGACCACAGGGGTCATTCCAAGATCGAACTTTGTGATGCCCTGGTCAGCTCCGTCTGCTGCAGTAGCCACTAGCAGAGTTAGGTAGCAAAGGAACAGGGGCAGAGGGGGGACGTTGCTTACTGCAATTTACAGATGTTGTTGGTAACTGAATAATGGTGAGACCTAAATGCCTGAAGGCTCATACTAACTCTGGCATGAAGCATCCAGCAGCAGGCAACAAGCAGAACAGTATATATACATACACTTGATCTTTATTGCTATTCCAATCTCTCTTAGTCCCAGCCTGAAGTAGCTTGACACCCAATCTTCCCTTCATTTCTTATCCTAGCCTTCATCTTTTTGTCCATCCAAGGCCTATTTTTCCACACTGTTGTTGCTTTCTGGTATTCATCCTATAGTTTCTTGGCCCTTGCGGTACTGCCTGTCTCATTCCAGGTTCTTTTTGAACAATCCTGGAAAACATAGTATATAACCAGTGTATGTGCTTGTACAACATTTGCAGCAAAGCTGGTGTTTGTACCCTGAATATACTGCCTGAATTAAGTGTGCCCGACACGCTCAATTGCCTGTGCAGGGGTGGCCGTGCTGTGCAGCTCCATGGTAGTGAAAGCAGCTCATAGCAAAAAGGTTGCCATAGTGCTTCTGAAATTCTCTATATTGTTTTGGCTGAGTAACTTCATAATTTTAGGGAACCTTCAATTTCATTAGGAAATAAAAGCTGAGGTTTCCTTTTATGTACTTAACTGTTTATTTACTAGTGAAATGACCAATTTTTAATGTCCTCAACTGTGGTTACATAGTAAACACTTTTATTAGTAGAGGTGTCTACAGGACATGAGAAGCAAGACCAAACACAGGGAAGACCATTAGAAAAAATAACTTCCTATGACATATCGGAGAAGATACGTTCTACATCTGAAGAAAATTCTTTTCCCTTCATAAATTGGCAAGGCTTCCTACATTGTGTGTTCTGAGTGTATACTCTCCTTAGCATCTTATGTTGCCACTGGTCTTTTATGCAAGCATCCCTAGATTAATCCTAAATGCTGCTCGTGTGAAGCCAAGCACTACATGATAACTAAACATTTTGTTTCTGATAGTGCCCCTTTAATGAGTTGCAGGTGCCACAAACTTCATGTTCCCTATAGTGCTTTATTGCTTACTAGATGCAGTAAAACAGTTGGCACACTGTAAATTATCAAGTGATAATTATATTCATGGCCTCAATACAAGAAGAAAATCCTCTGTTAACAACATATTTCTTCCAAAATGTGGTAATGAGATGTGTTGCACCTCCTAAGAAGAGCTTGCAGGGTGACTCTCTATTTAGAATACTGCAATCACAGTTCTATTTTCGGCCAGCATCTCTATGGTCAGAATGGAAAGTGACTCTGTACACCCAAATGTGCATTTCTCATTCACTGTACTCTTTAATTTCTACTCACCCGCTAAAAGAAAGTAGTTCTGTGGTTAAAATTGGAAAGACGTGATATTTATTTACCAGGAAGGTATTGATGTGAATTTTCCTATGATTTGATTTTAAAATGTTGAGCTGTGAGCCACAATAACCTGATGGCTTAGCCAAGCTGTTCTAGTATTTTTCCACTGCTCCAAATGTCTCCTGTATGTGAACACTCCATGACAGCCACATCTCAAATGGTAATAGTGTCTCTGAATAGCATAGGATGCTTCCTATCTCTAATAAGCTCCTTTAATATACCAGTCATATAATGATGCTCATCAGTACAAATTACCACTGCAAGGTCAATGAATGTTAATACATTTCCTGCAACAGAACCTTGAAGAATAATACAACCCCCTCCTCCTCTCTAAGATAATTCCAGGCTGAGTACTGTCCTACAGCAAAATAAATTAAGGGATACTGGTGTGTGTGGTTATGCTGACCATGTTTTCGTAACAAACCAACCTCATCTTAGAGATCTCAAGTGCTATAATAATTATTATTTTTAATGGTTTGTATTAATCTGTCAAAATTCTGTGATCACTGTAAACAACTACAATATTTAGGGAGCAATACTCATACAAGATTTACTTTATAGCATTTCAATTTTAATGCTTAGAATCTTCCTCCAGGCTGCAAAGCTCTACAAAAGCAAACAGGCACCGGAGTACACGTACTAGTTACACACCGAGAGAGAGGGAAGTAATTCTGGGCCGATCATTAAAGAATTTGCATTTTTTTGATAAATTATGTTCATGTTTTTGGTGAGACAGCTGTTTTTCTCTCTCTCTCTCTCTCTCTCAAATAATCAGATTTCCTATGTCTTAGGTGTTGCTTTTTGGAAAAATATAGGTGTATAAAGTGAAGGTTGGTTATTCCATATGGAGGCATTAATTCAAGAAAAATGTAAATCTGTATTTTGGTGTATCCCTGTTCAGGACAGTATGTGAAAAACTAAAAATAAGTTGTGAACAGGAGCCTTGAGCAGATTAATTTTAGTAAATGTAGCCTTAATTCAGTATTGTCACAAAAAGTTGTTTAGAAAAGAAAAAAGGTTTTCTGAATATTCTGTTCTGTTTTCTTTCACAGCTAACTTAACCTAACCACCTGTCATATTTGTAGCAGATAATTAATTTCAGAGCATACAATTAGTCTAGCTAAGAATAGTCCTTGCAGCATACTACGTTCTTATTATTTCTTTATCATGCTTCCCAGCCCATTGACTCATTACTTCTCAGCTACTACATTTACATTTTATTCTTGGTTGAATCCACAAAATAATAAAATGATAAGATAACAGACTGACACTGCTCATAATGTATTGTAATAACCATAATAAGAGGGATAATCATATCATGCTTATATTTTATGCATACTTCATCACCTTAAACTTAAATGGTTTCATTTTTTTCCTTGTTTTTTCTTACAAGCATTGAATATTAAAACAAAAAAAATATTAAACAGTAGCAGAAAAAAATATTGGAAAATTCAAGGGTAAAGACAAAATAAGCAGGTATTTGGAAAACACTTCTAATGAGAATGTCTTTAATTAAAAAAAGGTATGTAATCTTTAAGATGATAAGCAAATTAATAAAAATCTCTTTTACTTTATAGCATATATAACAGTTAAAATGGCACTCTCATGAGAACAAAAATGCATAAACCATAGTGTACTGCTTTTCGCCCAATACATAATTCATACATGCAAATGTTCTGCAGATATTTCACTATAAATATAATTAATTGCTGCAGATTCACAGATGAGGCTGTGTGACTGTGCATGCACACATTGCCAGGCACACTCGTTTATGTTGATTTCAGGCTAGAGACTCTTGTGACAAGCATAATAGGTAGAGGGAAAAGAAAATCAGTGTTTAGAGACACACAAAGTCATGCAATATTCGTATAGACAATGCCTTACAGAAATGACAACATCCAGCAATAAATGGATGGAAGTGGTCTGAGGAAAATAACGAAAGGTCTCTCCTATGAATAAAAACATGTGCTATCTAGTATTGCATAGCGTTAGCATACTGTGATTTAGAAGAATTTATTCCATTGTCACTCAACAGTTATCTCTTTATTCTATTGCTTGTTATAATACCGGGAAAACACTGAAAATTAGGGAGAAGAAGGTTTTAGTGACTGCATTTGTTAATACCTTCCCAAGGTTCTACTGCTTTTGTTATATAAATTATAAAAAGCTACAGAAAAGTTTACAGATAGTTTCGCAAAATGGAAAATTCATGTTAATAAACATAAACATAGGAGTCATTTGGAAAATTCCAAGCAGGGAGGAGCTATGTAGCTTTAGAGAAGGGAAGCACACACACACTAGATGATCTCTCTTTTCTGTTCTATATAATTTCATCACTGACAACACAGAGCAGCTGTTGGCACAATGTAAAATCAATTATGTAGTAAATAGATTTTGCTGCTATTTCATAATCTCAGTATCAACACTGTAAATATTTAATAACAATTTTGATTATTCATCTCTATTTTGCTCTTCAAATTCCTATCTAACATTGTGGATAGAAAGAAGGAGAGAAAGAAACAAAGAGAGCAAGAAAGAAACAGAGAAAGAGAGAAAAAAAAAGGAAATTGGAAATTGCATTTTGTGACTTATTTCCTATGGCAATATCATTTGTAAAGTACAAGCTCTGAAGTTTCACTATGTTTCTGTCATGAATTTACATAGCTGATCAAACTCTGAACAAAAATATTGCTTTGAGTTCTTACTCGTTAAAATCAAAATAAACATCTTGATTTTTAAGCCTGTCATCAAAGTCTTACACTGCCTTCCATAGGAAACCAACAGTCCCTTTTACATACTAATGTATTCTGTAAATAATTAGAGATCATTGTTTCCAGCCATTTCTAACAAAACTCTGAATTTATGTCAGTGTCCAAAAATCGATGCCCTAATAGATTCCTAGGATAGAATTTTTGGATTTTTTTTTATGATTGCTCTTCTATGTCCTTCTTGGACCTTTTAAAATGCATTTGATGGCTCTATTTAATTTCTTAGAATTATTTTGTTTATTATACTTGGAGATTGATCTGATCAGCATAAACTTCAGTTCCTTCTACTTTGGTATTACCCAGCAAATATCTATTTACAACATATTTTATTTTTCACGTTTTATATGTATATATATATAACACAGGTTGAAATTTCCTTTCAAATTTGAGTACTTACTATTGGCAGATAACAGCAACTGCCATGAGTTAATAAATGATGGAACAGGACAAACAACAACAGCAACAACAACTGTTAGTCGAATTTTCTTTTCTTTCTTTCTTTCTTTCTTTCTTTCTTTCTTTCTTTCTTTCTTTCTTTCTTTTTCCCATTAAAGAATCTATTTTCTCCCATCCTATTAAGTTTGAATAACCACTATTTTCTTGACTAGCTTCTCTAAATACTAAAATTAAGAACTGGAAATGCCTGGATTTTTTTGTTTGTTTGTTTTCTATACAGTATTTGCACTGTCTGTGCTGTGCAGTGCTGTTTTGCTTGATAGTTTCTCTGGTTTATGAGGTTATTGATGTTGTCTTCATCTTTAGAAGCTTAAGCACAACTTCCAAAAAGTATATGGGAACACATATTCAGTGAATCTGCCCTGCTTACACTGACACTTCTGAAACAGTATCTTTTAGAAGAAAATCCCCATTTTCCTGAATTGTTACTTCAAGACAAAAAAGATTTTCTGTCATTTCCCTGTAGCCTATATAACATAAATAGTACAAAATGCATCCAAAACAAATCTCAATGTTTGCTGAAAAATCAAAGTAAAATTTTTGTCATGTTCTCTTTCTCAGTCTGTTTCTCTGAAAAAAGGGAAGAAAATCTTCAATGTTTCCAGTGAAATAAAATCCTACCTATTATTCTTCAATACTCAAAAGCTTACTTCAAGTGTAGATGTGTGGGAACATTTTTTGTCCAGCAACATCTCTGTTCTTGCTATAAAATGTTGCTTACTATCATCTTTTCTTACAAATTGACACCCTGCAGGCTTTTCTTGTATATTCTCAGAAAAGCTGTAATACTTGCTTGTCTGCCTGTTCCAAGTTTGCAGAATTTGTAGGCTAGTATCCTACTCATTATCTCGAAAGGTTTCTTAAGAACTGCTTAATTATTCCCATCTTGTCATCTATTTTTTCAGTTCTATAATTGTCTCTAAAAAATCCACCCTACGTGCAAGTTAGAATGACCTCTCTCTTTTGAAAATGTTTTAGAAAGCAATCACAGCTCCTTCCTTTGATGGAGTCTTTGATTATGGTTTATTCTTCTTTGGTCACTGCAGATCTCAGTAGGATTCTAAGAGGTCACTTGTCCTTAATAAACACCAAAATCAAGGTGCTGTAGCTAGCAATCTTAGCAAACAGTTGAGGAGTGAATGGGCAGAAAGACAGATCTGCGTCTCTTCTAAAAAGATCTTTTTCCAATTTGGGTTCATCAGGTTGCTCTGTCAGAGAGTTACTGTAGAACAACCAGTGGGGACATGGAGAGGCTTTCCTCAGGAGGTGTGAGTGCTTGGAGAACCCACCGCAATCATGAGAACAAGATTTAGCAAAGATTCACAGATCATATCCAGGGAGATGCTAAAACTAACATGCTCAGAAAGTATATATTTTCTTTGGTTTGACTTCATCAGTTTAGCTCATTACTGTGCTATGCTGAAGCTGAGCTATTCCATTGAATTAAAGTATGGGTAGTAACCAGGAACACAAGTTCATTGTTGCAAGACTGCTCTATAGAAGAATTGTCTGTGTATAATAAAAAATTAAAACAAAAATTCATACTACCACCATTCAGGTATGAGGATTCATCATGGTCTATATAATAGGTAGATTCAGTAAAGTTACATTACTATTGTTTCATCATATGTCTGAATGAACCCATTACAAACTCAAAGACAGATTGAGTATATCAGCACTTATCCCGTCATTCTTGGTGCTTGGTACTTGTGCTGGTGAGCAACATTATCTCTGAAGAACCTTTACACACCTTTCTACCTTTCTAATAGTTTGGATGTTGTCGGGAAATAGTTCCTGCAGTTGCACCACATGTGCATCCCCTAATAATTCTTGAAGTTGGTGCCGAAGATGGCTTGAAGTTAGGGAGAAAGGCAGAAATCCCATTGGTCAAATTCCCAAACAGGTTTTGTGAGACTCACATGAATAGAAAGGGAAGCAGGAAAGAGACAGGGATCTGTGCCCCCAGGGAGGGAGAGGCGGCAGGATGAGCTCAGCAGCGAGCAGTGCTGTTCAGCCTGCCACTAGGCAGTCGGCAGGCAGACGCGGGCTGGTCAGTAAGCACTTTCTTGATGAAAAACCAGTGAATACCACTTGCTGAGACAGTAGTCAGTCAGAGGAGTGCTGTGGAGATAATGGGAAAGAAGAATGGCTGGGAACACAGTGGGAACAGGCTTCATTATGCTGCTTGTGCAGTCACAAGGGATATGGAGCTGGGTACCTGGGGAGGAGGCTTCCAGGGCACGAATGCAGAGGAAGTCAGGCTTCGTTAGTTGGGTTGTTCGTGGGACACTTTGAATTTGATTTGGATTTTGTTCCAATATATGCCATAACTTTGCTCTGGAGAATTTCTCTATTTTGTCTTTTTTCTCACCACTTTCAAATGCCTCTTCTTTGCAGGAAGACAGATTTGCCATTTTTCTTTTATATCTAGAGGTGACTATGTAAAAATTCCTCTGGACTTCATCACTTGAATTCTTCCTACAAATTAATTAATGTTTGGATCTCTCCCATGTATGGAAGCATTATGTGTACTTACTTCCATAGCGTGGTGTATGATTACTCTGCTCCAGGGCCTTCAGGAAGTGCTCTGCAAATGAAATTGTCCCTGAACATTTTCTGAGGGATGCTCTGGAAGCTGTTAGTAGAAGGAAGTGAGCCGAGGACAGCTAAAACAGACAGAACAAGTATTTTACAGCTTGAACAAAGAGGCAGAGGAGCTGTAATAGATTTACACCCTCTGTGTCATTTATTGTCATTTATCTTACATGTTCTGACACAGACACACTAGCTTTGAGTTACTCAGGATTTTGCTTTCAATCAAAGTCAAAGCCAGGTACTTTTCAGCACTGAATGCTCACACGCTGCTAAAAGGGCCCTCTATAGCTCTGAAGAGAGGTCTGCACCAGGCAGCTGTAAGGTTCTTCATCATTGAATTGCTGTTACAAGCTAAAAAGAAAGTAATGTACCTTAGGTATTAACAGAAATTTCTCTTTATCCTTGAGAGTGTGGAGGCATTGCCCTTGTTCAGAAAGATTCCTATTGTGGTAGATGAATCATTATAATTACTTCTTATAGGTTATCATTAAATTATGCTAGAAATTCCTAGTAGGATGGCCAGGATAATGCTATGGAGAATGAAAGCCCTTTCATTCTATCCCCTCTTTACTTGCTCCTCGGAAGATCCCTGGGAATCTTTGTTGAAAGAAAGCACACCAGAGTCAGCATTTTACCCCTCTGTCCATGGACTTCCCTCATGATCAGATGGAGGCATTCATTTTGCTCTCAAAAAACAAAAACAAAAACAAAACAAAAAACAAAAATAACAACAACAAAAAACCAAACACCATATTCAAAGCATTCACATTCATTTTAAAAGGATATTAAATGGAATATATGTAGCTTGGTTTTCGCAACTGTTCCTGCATTTTAGTTTCCCTGTTTATCCCATCTGATCCCATCTGATAGTCTGAAGTTTAAGCCTTCAGGAGATAGAAATTAAACATTTTATACAAAGCATCAACTGCATATAACAAATAATAACGATGACAGCTGGGAGATCAATCAGTTCCTCAGTATTATCATACCGTACCTATTTTTCTTAATGTGTGTCTTATAAAATATACATATATATATTTTTTTTTTTCACTAAGGTCATACATTTGTTGCATGATTTCTGCTAAAATATTTACAAGGCAAGTATGTCTCTCCACTTTAACAGTTTAATACACACTACTGTTGAAATTAAGGGGAAACACCACTAGTTGAGCATAGACTTGTTTTGTTTAATTTTTTTAAAAAACATCAGAAGTTTACATCTGCTTTGTATTCAGATACTACCAACATTTTCTCTCGTGTTTGTTTGCATTTATAATTTCCTGGGACTTCTTGGTTTTTGCTGGCACTGGAACTGGAAGCACCAAGATGCCACGATAAGAGTTGTTTATGCAATACTTTCTGCCTTACCAAATCCAGGAAATGCTCAAAACAGTACAAAAATTTCACAAGCTTCATAGTCCAAAACTGTTCAACAATACTCTTGAACTTTCTGGATGCTAATGCCAACTGACCAGTTTTTTGACGTTTGCCTGCCACTAGCACAGTGCCTAAGACAACGGCACTTTGTCCTTTTGAATCGTTGGCTGTCCTCGAAGACTTAAATTCTGTGCTTACTTATTCTTTCAAAAAGACAACCAAAAGATTCTTTGCACTGTTTGTTCAATGTATCCCAATTCGTGTCATGGAAAAACCATCTCAGGAAGTCACACAGTTTTCGACTGAGCTCACTAATTCTTTATGGTGTGATTGATGGCAAGCCAGATAGGACCAGGCACTGTTGTTAATCTTCCACAAGTGCAGAAGAATTGTCTAACATGATAGCTTGGAAGGAAAAGTACTTCTGTTCTTCCCTCATTTCCATAGTTTATATATAAGCAATGTTCAACACAGTGTCCTCCATTGCTGTGAGTGTGAGTGTGTGGTGTAAAAAAGCAACAGACATCCCAGGTTGTTTCTTTCAGGGAAGAAACAGGTTGGGAGAATTTGGAAGTCCACGGCAAATGATTACTGTGAACACAAGTGCTGAATACCAGCATCTATCAGCAAGACTTAAAAGACTCTCATTCTGATATAGGCTTGATGGAGCTATATGATATACAAAACGTAGGAATATCCGGTATTTTAGAACAGAGGTATTTTTTACCTATGCATGTTAATCAGAGGCAAGGTATGATAGTGAGTTCATTACACAACCTAAGAGCAGATATTGCAACTTCTTTTTATAACCCCAATAGATTAGTTTTTTATCTCTCCACCTGAGAGAGAATTGGGTCCTATTTAGGTGCATTTGTGAGCATGTTCAAGAAAAAAAAAAAAAAAAAAAAAAAAAGGATTCATAGCTGGCAAACCTACAAGGGAAAAAAAGTTTTCATCTGTAACTATCAGAAACCAAAGTCCAGAGCCAAGAGCACAAGAGTCTGAAGGTTTTATTGCTGGAAGAGGGAGTCATTACAACAACACATGAGAATATAATAGCAAAGTGACAGGGAGGAAAGAAAATAACTTCTTCCATCCTGTGTGGGCTAGGTGCATAAATTAGAAGCCTGCAGCTTGCTCGTATTCTGTGCTCTTTCTTCTTGGTAGCCAGTCTATTCCCAGAGGGATGGAATCTCAAGTCTATTACATCATTTTCCTTTTTACTGGTAAAGAGGAAACTCTTCATAAGTCTCATTAAGAATTTTTTCTATATGAGATGAAAGTGGTGCCTTAGTGGCTTCTATACGTTTAAGACAACAGCTAGCATAAGTGATCCCATCTCTCTGATTCCTCAGGGTTTTAAACTAACCTAATAGGATTGGAGTTGAGAAAAAGGGTCAGGGGTGCGGAGACAAAAAGCAGCCGGGACAGAAGCACATACACAGTTGTGAAAGTAAAAATAATTGGGTGACTATCACACCATGAAAAGGGCTATTCATAAGAATTGGATCATTACAACACAGCCAAACCCAGACAACCTACCAGTGTCAAAAGATGTGTAATGTTTACTTCTTAGCAATAAAATACATGTTTTTCATGAGATGTGATCCTTCCCAAGCAATGTTCTCAGTTTCCTGAGTATAAAAAATGGAGGAAAAAATGAGCCATGAAAATTGACTTCTGGATTTGAATTGTGCCACAGTTGCATGGTAGACTGAA
Organism: Cygnus olor; assembly: GCF_009769625.2. NCBI lineage: Eukaryota > Metazoa > Chordata > Aves > Anseriformes > Anatidae > Cygnus > Cygnus olor. The sequence continues at coordinate 23,127,692 of NC_049174.1, forward strand.
GAATGGGCATCATCAAGGTCTTGTCTGTACACATCTGGGTGGAGAACTGTGAGTGAAGCCATGTCTTATCTTTCCCTTTGATCAACTGAGGAAACTAAGCTCCAACATGAAATCAAATAACAATATTCTTCATGTGAATTCATAATCCCTTGTAATTTTAACTCTGCTCCCTCTTAGAGAAAGGCTCCTCCTTGTCTGGAGGCCTTTCAGACCTGTGGTCTTGGAGCAGACCCCAGTCTGAGTTGAAGAAATCCATGTCTATTCCTCCAAGAATACCTATGTGCACATAGATGCAATCACATGCTCTCAGCCAAATCGGTACATAAGTGCATCTTGCAAAAAGACTCTGTACTGAGATGTGCTCTTTTAGGAGTATCTTTGCCCTCTAGTATATCATTCAGAAATTAATATGTATCTTACTATATCTTGCTAAGAATGTACTATAAGTGGAAAGAAACAAAGAATGCTTTTTAGGAATCCCAAAAGAAGAAATAGAAAGAATGAAGCAGCCTATCTACTGATTTTCAAATCTCTATTTACAAAAGATTTTTTTTTGACCAGTAAGAAGAATCTGTACATCATACTAAAGATTTACATCCCTGTTCAAAAGCTTGCATGTATGTATTGTAAGAAATCTGGTGAATTTACATTAGCCCTGTTCAATATTTGTACAAATATATTACTAAAGATGACTCATTTAATTTTATTACTCCTTTTGTTTGTTTGTTTGTTTGTTTTCACAGTTTGATTTTACTTCTTTGTAGATGTTCTGAATGCCTGACTTGATTTTAAGATGGTGAATATATCCAGAGTTTGTCAGAAAATCGGGAATCAAAAACCATCTAACATTCATGCTATTCAGTGACAGTGATTAAAACAGAAAAATATGAAAGAAAAATATGGAAAGGTGGAAGGGCTGAATAGTATCAAATATGTCAGTTACTTTTCAACATGGCATGCCTTATTTTTCTTTTTAAATACAGCCAAGGAAAAACAAAGGAACACATTGAACTTTAATCAGCATGCAGAGTTGCAGTTGTAACAGGCTCTAACTCATTATTAACCCAACCACAGTCATGGTGATCAGTGGAAAGGCCAAAATCTGGACAGGCTTTCAGAGAACACTAAACAACGCAGTTGCGAATGAGCAAGGAGAAGTGCAGGTCCAGGAGGTCTGCTGAGAGGGGTGGGATGGCTCTCGGGTGGGATGGGTCCCCTGGGAGCCTGCAGCACTCGGTGGCGGCAGCCTGGTGTGCCCTCTGCCTTTTGCCCTCAGCCAGAGCTTCCTGTGTGGCTTACAGCAGGTCGACACGCTTCTGGCCTGAGCCGTGCAGCTGCTCCCCGGTTGTCACAGGTTCTTTGGGTTATGCAGAGGAGTCTTGGGCTGAAAATAGCCTCCATATTGTAATAAACTAAAACCTAGAAAACTTTGTGCATTTCTAGCGTGAATTCCCAGCATTTTAAACCAGACGTTATAAAAATATGAAAATCCCAAGCCATAAATCCTAAAGATGATTGCTAGGGTTTGAAAACACTTGCTAGTCTCTAAGTCCTCTGAGGAAAAACTGATGAACATTCTTCGTTGCTAGAGATGTGTTGATTACAGCTCAGGCTTTGGCTTGTTTATTTACAGTGTTTTTAGGTCCCCTAGGAGCATATTTTTGGTGGTTTGATGCCTTTGTGCCTCCCCTAGTGAAAATGGAAGCAAAAGTGCATCAATTTATACAAAAATGAATCAAAACTCATAAAATGATGCAATAAATATTGCTAGCATCTGACAGGAATATTATCCCACGATCAGTGAGTACATTCTTAGGTTTCTCAGTGGATTAAAGCCCCAGAGACCAGAAATGGAAATGCAATATCTTTATTTGGGTAACTTTCCAGCAAAATAAATACGCATTGGTTTATAAAGCCTTGTTGTGAAACACAAGATCTGGAAAGAATTTTTAATGCTAAGATCTTTTAGCATATCCATTATACTTTAGCATATATCTCAAATAATTGTTTGATAGCAGAATGTTTCTGACACGCGTGAAATCCTAAGGAAGAGAAGAACCAAAGTAAAACAAAAATCTGATCTCTAGCACGGAAGTGTGAGCTTTACTGCCTGCGCTGAACACAGAAAAATAAATGAAGTTGCACAACTCAGCTTTGTCAGTGCTGCATCACTTGAGAACTATTTTAGCAGGGAATTCTGGGGCTTCCACAGCAGGGTCATCAGCAAGAATGAATCACTCACCGTGACTCTGCTGAGCATCTGGCATTTCATCTAGAAGACTGTGAGAAGACAGAAGGGGATTCAAAGCCAAGGAGGAAGCTTCCATTTTACAGCAGATCAAGGGTGATGACACTTCGATGTCTTTTTTATTAATTATGTGGTAGAGACACAACACCTATTAGCTCTGAAGAAATATTTCACTGTAAGCATTAATTTGCATGTACCTTGGTCTGAGTGTTCAGCAAGGGAAGTTTGTGAAAAGCTAACAAATATGAACAAAATATGAATGAAGCTCAGATAATATGTGAGCTAATTCAAAATGGCAATGTGTTGTGGTCCTTTTGTGAGAAAAACATTTTCTCCACGTGTAGAAAATCAAGTAAAAATAGCAAAGACAGATCTGTTGAGATACATAGAGTTTAGGGGGTGGGTTGTATGGCAAAGGATTTTTAAAATTTATTAAAATGCCTCATTCTCTGATTTTATTAAATTACAAATTTAAGACATGAAAAGTGTTGAACTTGATATTTGTACAGGTAACAGAACCTCCGTTCTTTGACTTAACCTGCTTTCTGATGGAAAGAAGGCTCAAGCAATGGTTTTATCTGCTCACCATCTCCTTCTTCATCCCTTACCCTGTTGTAACTTTTGAAGCCTTTGGGCAATTTCAATCAAAGGTAATAGTGGAGCAGAGACAGTCATAGATAGGATGGTCTGAAAAGCTGCATGAAAATCAGTAGCTGAGAAAAGGTGAGGAAGCTGCTGTTCTGCTTGGGAGCCCAGCAAGTGGAGGTCAGCCTGGGCCAGCTGGACAGCCAGTGCTTGAACAAAATCATCTGGTCTGTATGTACAGCCCTCTCTTTGACTGAGCAGAGGGTAAGAGACAGCTGAAGGTATTGGAAGGGTGATGGAAAGAATAGGTGGTGTCTGAGACATCAGAAAGAGTTGTTGGATATTTCATAAGCTGCAGAACTCATCTAAAATACAACCGCGTTTGGATTGGAAGGCTTGCACTTCATACTTGGGAATAGTTTTATTCCAGAAATAAGAAAGTGTAAGGAGATTTTAGAATAGAAGCCCAAAGGACATATTCTCCCCTTTTATTCAGAACTTGCTTAAGATATACCTCCAGACAGTGTAAAATGTTCCTAAAGTCTGTAGGAATAAGATTTCAGTTATCTATGTTTATTGAGCTTCAATTTTTGTTTGTGTGAGAGGAATAAAATGTTTGTTCTGAATTATCCACGAATATTTAAAATCAATAGTCTGAATTCAGTCAGGACCAACTGCCGCTGGTTGGTCAAGCTGGTAGAGAGATACCCACAGGAATTCCTATTTTGCTGCACCCAAAGCAGGCTGGCCTTGGTGTCTTCCCCATCTGCTTTTAGAGAATGCAAAAGAATTGCAAACACTGCCATGAAACTGAGGGAACGTCATCATGAAAGAATCATAGCTGGTCAGCTTTTTATAGAGGCATGATTATTCTCCTCCTCGTTCATCAGCTTGCACAGTGAAGACAGTATTGCTAGAGAGACTCCAGGCTGGTTAGGAACGGCAGGGAATGGAATTTTCTCATAAATAATGTATGAAATAAGTTGGATTTTTAACTACCTCCACCTCTGATGTACGTACTCCTACAGTATAGCTAATTTTTGCTGTCAGTGAGAAGGTGATTTAAATAAAAAGTACATGTAGTGAATAGCTATATAGAGGTGGACCAACAAGAGGTGCTTTACAGGTTTTATGAAGAATACTGGAAAATAAAATAATAATAAAAAAATATTATGCAATCATCTTTATTAGCTAGGCATCTTAGGGTGAAGTAAACCAGAATACAGAAAAAAAAATCAGAACATGTAGTGCCTATATGAGAAAGGATTCTCTCAGACCTATGTAAACATGAAGAAAAGGTTACTGCTGGCAATCAGTGTAACTGAACTCATGGTGATACGTTTAGCTGCGAACACAGCCATGATTTCATGAGCAGTCAGTCCAGCTGCATCCTTTGTTGTCATCCATCGCCGATAATGGCAGCACTGCCTGATGTACATGAAACTTCATGAAAAGCCTGAAAGTATGTTAAATACTGATATGTTAGTGCCTGCTAAATACTTCAGCTGAGCAACCTTAGAATAGTGCCTGGCCTTGTATGTTTTATAAAACCAAATTGCACTGGCTGCAGCTGTCAGGAGCAGCTGACCCAGCGCAGTACAGGGCTCAGCTGTAAGGATAAACAAGGGCATGCTACATTCAGCGGTGTTTCAGTGAAACGTCATTAAATCATGGGAGCTACTGTAAAAATACAGAATTGTAACTACTCTACTGAAATAAATATTTAAGAATTTGCTGAAAGAGTTAATAGCCACTAAGTCTAGAGAGTTGATTTAATTGATGGAAACAATCAAGTGCTTTTCATCTTGGTGGCCCATTAACAACGGTCGTTTATTTAGCCTTTGTGCTTAAGAGTGTGGCCTACTGCGACCTGAATTGAAGAGGCTTTCATTTGTGTTGCAAAGCAGTCAAGGCCATATGATGGGGCTAAGGGTGGCATTACAACAAGGAGATTTTGCAAGTAATTGGAGCAGCGTGTGTTGGGGGTGAGGGAAACAGCAAAGAGGTTATTGGTCGAGAGCTGAAATTTAGCTGCATTTCTGGAGCCCTCATTCACCACTCGTTGGCATTAAACAGATCTTTGGTTTATTATGTGTGTGTGTGTTTGTGAATTAGAACTTGGCACCTGGCTTCTCTGCATCCACTGGTGATGCGCTGCCATTGCTTCTATTTTTTGTGCTACCTTTATGGGAGGGCACTAGGCAGAGTCTGAGCAAATTATTCCTGAGCCTCGCATTGCCTGCAGCCGGACTGTACAAGGCAGACAAAGAACAGAAGAGGGTGAATGTTTGACACAGTTTGCAAACTGGGGAAGTAAGGCACAGGGTAATTGAGTGACTTGCTCACCCTCTCACACACATTCTGTGGTAGATCTGGTAGCAGACAAAGCTCTCCCAAGACTCGAGCTGGTATCTTGACCAGAAAATAAATCCTTGTTCAAATATTCCTGACTGTGTCAAAGTAATAACGATTTCAGCATAAACATGCCTGTCTCTTTCAGCCTAAACTAGTGTGACGACCTAAATTGGTGCAGAGTACATCAGTTCACGTAGTTCCTGGAGTGAGGTGGATTAAATATATTTCACTTCTATTCTGCATTGCATTTGACTTTTTCTGCCTTAGGGTAGAATTCCTAATGTCTAAAGTAATCTGCAAAGCTTAAATGGGATTTCTCATCCAACACCCTTAGAGCCAGTGGATAACAATTGATTGGCTTTAACCAAGCTGCCCTAAAACTCCTCTGACACAGCAGCACACAGAGCGCTTCTCAGGCTTGAGCAGCAACAGCCCAACTGTGTTTTCATCATATTTTCATCTGTCCGGACCAGACGAGTTAGGCCATTGCTATGATAAGGAAAAAATACAAAAAAAAATCAACCAACCAACCAACCAACCACCAATATTGTCCCATTGATAGTGAAATCTGGCACAGTCAAAATCATGGATTACTGTTTTCCCTAACACTGACAAAGCCACAGTACATTTGTGTTGGTGTGGTCTGTAGGAAGGCAGTTTTTTAAGCAAAAAAACTCTTTTTGTTGTCCTACTGGTTATCTGCTAGCCTTCTTCAGTGTTTACTTTCCTTCTTAATTCCATACTTTGTGTAGTGTGTAAATGAGAGAAGCATTTTTAACCTTGTGAGCATTTGATTATGAAGGCAAGAGTTAGTACTGCCAGACAGTGTAAGCAGTTTTAATTTAGAAGTGTTTGTTTGCCCTTGCTGTGAACATGGAATAAGCAATTAAAGGCAAACATTACCATCAGTATAAAAAGTTAAGGAATCAGTCACTTGGTTTTAAGTTTCTACTGCAATTCCATCCTGTCTGTGCCACACAGCTTGCATTCCTACCACTGAGTTGACTGAATAATCAATGTATTAATAAGGTACAAGCAGAGACTGCTCTGAGCAATACTAAATTAAGATTGTTTTGCCCAAGAATTCTTCACTGTTCTCTTCTTAATAAACATTTTCAATACCATTTAAAAAATGGCATAAAATAACTGTAACTGAGGCTCATGTAGATGATTCCAATAATTATATTTTCTATCCTCATTTTAATAAAAACTGAGCAACATTTGCATATTCCCATTAACTGTCAGTGGGATCACTGCGCCATAAAAGTTTGCAATAGTTAAGTTGTGGGCTTAATTTTTAAATTTACAGTGAAAAATATTAAACTATCAATTTTGACCAGCTTTAATATCAGCTTAGCAAAATGAATCAAAGCAAATATTCCAATGGAAGTGGAACTTGGATAAGAAAATACTCTGGTTGAAAAAGGATGTAACCAAACTGGCTTCACCCTTACATTAACAGATCATTTTTGTGGATGAGATTAAGCTTTAGAGCAAAAGACTCAGTTTGGGAATGTACTAAGTCCCTACACGGAGTGACTGGGAAGGAACTTGGAGCTCAGCTTTAGCTGTTGCAGTTGTAATCAAATACTTTCTTAGCCAGATTTCTTCTTTCATCACTTTCGGGAGCCGTTGTGGCAGAGTGCATTGCTGCTCTTCTCACTGGCAGCCATCAGCCCTTCTCAGTAACTTGACACAATTAAGCTGGAGACTGTTGCAGTTGTAAATGCTGGAACGATATAGGCTGCATTTCCCCCTCTCCTCATTTCCTAGAGGTTTTTTTCTTCTGGATGCTTCTCTCCCCATTCATGATTGCACAACATCCTTATGACAACTGCAGGAGTTGTTTATATGAAGTTGGATTCTAGGAAAACACTCTTCTATTCCTAGCCATTTTTAGTACAATGCGTGTTTTCTTTCAAATCTCTTTCATACTCTTTCCTTCTCCTCAAGGAAAATCCACACAAAGTCAATCCATCAACTACTGGTCTTTATTTCTTCTTCTTGCTTGTTCTGTTTTTCTCAGAAAGAAACTAAGTGTACTAGCACCCGTAACCTGTCAGCTCAAGAGAGGCCAGCATCACATTCTTTGTAGTTCAACCGAGAACTCCAGACCACAACTTGGCAGTTCCTAAAGCAATCTATAACAATCTCATCACGTATCTGGGCTGTGGCAACATATTTCCCCATGAAGCTGTGAAACTTCATTTCTACTGTCCTCTCACCATGCACTGCCCCGGAGCCATAGTACCTTGCATTCTTCAGATATAATTTCAGCTTGTATGCTTTTTCCAGTGCGTAAACGCCAGTATAGTCAACTGAAGGCAGCTGATTTTGGCCATGGCCATTCCAGCTTTTGCAGATACACATTCTCAACCCTCCCACATATGTGATATTTCTCTTTTGCTCAGCTTTTCCCGAGCTTTAATCTCTGTCCCTCCCACAGGAAGTTACCGCAGTGGACACAAAAAGATTACCATCTCTTAGCCTTTTTTGTGCTCCCCCTTCTTTTTGTAGTTATTCTAGTCATGTGTTCACCTAAAACAACCAGGCAAACAAGAAACAAACCCCAAACCTCCCATGCAGCTTTCCTGGAGAAAAAGCCCTCTCCTACAGATGCAGGTAGTCTTTTAATCTGTGTGGCCTATAAAGGACATACACCTCCCTGGAAAAAAACTGTAACGAGATCTTAATGGCTAGCCAGGTGAGCTGCAGTGGCACTTGGATCTGCAGCTCCCTGTCATTGCTCAGCCTGCACCAGGGATTCATGGCTGCAGAAACGCTGCCTTTGCTATTGCACTGGGATGCACAAATCCCTAAGTTTCTAAATCCTTCTTTCCGCTATTGCCGCATTTAGCTTGGTTAACGCTAATATATTCCGCAGTTTTGGTGAACCTGGCATGTATGTTTTATTAATACAACAGTGCAGCGAGACAAAAATGACTGTGATTAATGTGACGAAGAAATGGCATCTGCTTAATATTGTGAGGCTCAGTTTATCATCGGGTAGCAAAGAGCCATGGTTGTCAGAGGTAAGCGTGCTGGGCCAAGTGTCTGTATTACAAATAACGGCAGATTGTGGTGTGCTGCTGGTCCCTGCTTCTGATGCTTGGGAGATTATCTTGTAGAGAGGAAACCCAAGTGAAAGAATTGTAACTCTTATTGACTACAGGAGGATTTTTTCCCGTTGGAGAAGGAGGCGTACTCAGCACAGCTGGCAAAAGTACAAACGCAAGGACGGGCCGTGGACCAGACGGAGCACTCGGTCTGCTCTTGCGGCTGCTGTTCTCTAAACTGATTTTAGCACTGCAGTCCCTCCTGCTGCCGGCAGATAAACGGACCCTCCGCTGCCAGGCAGACCCGAAGCCAGACGTACTTTTCCCAAATCGCCTCCCGTTCTCCGCCGAGCCGCACAAAGAGCCGCGGCGCTAACAAAGCCCCCGGCTAATTAGGTCAGAGCCGCGCCGGCTGCGACCACCGTCCCCCCCCCCCAACCCCCAGCAGCCGGAGCCCCCCTCAACTCCCTGCCACAGCCCGGCCCGGCTGCCAGGCGGCTCCCCCCTGCCTCAGCCGGGCCCGGGGCTCTCCCGGCGGGCGCCGAGCGGGGCCAAGCGCCGCCCCTCGCCCCCTCCTTCCCCCGTCCCCTCCCTCCCTCCCTCCCTCCCTCCCCGCCGCCGCCAGCCCTGCCCCGCCGCCTGGCACCGCCGCCGCTCCGCCAGCCGGCCCGCCGCTGCTCGGCCTCGGCCGGGCGGGGACTTGGCAGCGACTCCCGGGGCCGGAGGGAGAGCAGGGAGAGCGCCTGCCCCCCGCTGCCCGCTCCGCTGCGGCTTTTGGGCGGAGGAGGAGGAGGAGGAAGGTCTGGGCTCGGCCGAGGAGCAGCCGCCGCCGCCGCCAGGGAGGAGAGAGACGGAGAGGCGGCTGGAGCCCCCCAAAGTGCCCCCCCGTCCCTGCGCTGCAGGCTACATTTCCAGCTTCATGGGCAAAGTGTGGAAACAGCAGATGTACCCCCAGTACACCACCTACTACTACCCCCAGTATCTGCAGGCGAAGGTAGGGCACGGCGCGGCGGCTGGCCCCGCTCCCGGGCGGCCAGCCGGGGGCTGGGGGGTGGCGGTCACCTTACGGCGGGGGACGGGGACAGGAAAGAGCCCGCAGCTCCTTCCTGCCCGCAGCCCCCCCTCAACCGGCCCCGCTCCTGTCTGCGCGTCCCCGAGCTGCCCTCTCGCCTTCCTCCCGCCCTCCTGTTCCTCGCCGATCCCGGTGGCTTCTCCCCCCCGGCCGGCCCGCTGCCAAGCCGGGCCCCAAACTCCACCCGGCGGGCCCCAAAGCGAGGCCCCAGAGCTCTGGGGGCTGGGGCCGGGCCGCCCCGACGGGCCGCGGGTGGCAGCGAGCCCCGCGGCGGTCACCGGCTGGGTGCTCGTCGTCTGCGGGCTCGGAGCCTTGTGGCAGGCACAGTTCAGGAAAGTGGCTTCAGAAGGGGTCGGGGAGCCGGCTGGCGATGGCTGGTGCTGTACGCGCTTGGCTGCTGGTTGCAGGAAAATTGATTTGGGGAGTTCTTGTGGTGCTTCTCCAGCTCTCTTTTTTTTTTTTTTTTTTTTTTTTTTTTTTTTCTCTTTCTCCTTTGAGTCTGTAAGGGCAGCCAGCCCCACTGCTCTAGAAGCATCATACTGCAAACTGGCAGATGCAGAGGTGGTTGCATCAGCTGTCTGGAACATTTAGCATAAGCCTCTCCAACCACCAGTGTCACTCCTCACAAATCAAAACAGACCCATATGAGGCTTCAACGTGTGAACTTTTTTTTTAGAGGTTATAACTGTGGTGTGGTTTTCCTCTTTTCTTTTTTCTTCATTTTACTTCTTTTTTTGCTATTGAAGTGTCCAGCTTGTGTGGCAAAAAGAGGACAATTCTCTTCTCCTCTTTATCTGCACCTATGATAGGCTTCTGTTTATTGTGCCCTGCGTTACTGTATTGTGAAATGTAATTTATAGTGCTTGGCTGAAAAATAAATTCAGTTTGACAGTCATGAGACGTTTTACAAGTCAGCAATGAAGAGGCTTTGAAATGTGCTTTCATATATAAAGAAATTGACAGGAATAAGATGAAGGTCTTTAGGTGATCTGATGCGACTAATTAGCTCTTAAATGTGTAACTGACATCAGGCTAGATAGCGGAGTATGTAGCCATTTAAAGATGATGCTGCAGAGTAGTCAGTTTGGATACGTATATTTCAATGTGTTATTTTTAGGAAAGGTACAATGCCTGACAGAGCCTTTTGCATCTATCAGCTGTATGACTATATAAATAGTCTCAAATAAAAAAATGTCTTTGTTCAGAAGCATTTACTTTTGTGATTTTCTGTGGCGTTAGTAAGTTACGAACCAAGTACATAACATTGAATATACATAAAGCAATGTCACTTGGCTTTTTTGACCTGTAAATAATTGAAGAGGGAGACAAGCTGTAATAGCTTACTGTAGTTATTAGAATATGATCCTAGAAATCCATGATCCTATGAGAAAGCTTGATGGACCATCTTTTGAAAATGTTTCCTGTACAGATAATTTAATATTGATCCGTATTACAGTCAATGACATCTTCAAAACGTCTTGCAGTCTTTGCTATAAAATTATACAGCCTGAAATCGCATTACTTTGTTTCAGCAGGGAGAGCGAGAGCACACACACATTTAACCTACACACATGAAATCAAATATTTGGGATCCAAAGCTTCCTATTTTAAGAGATCTTGATTTTAAAGAAGAAATAAAAGAAAAAAGATGGCCCCTTATTGTAGATAGAAGGTCTAGTAACCGAGAGTTTTGATATTGCAGTATGCAGAATTCAGTAGTATAAGAAATCTCCTTGTTATGGATCCTGTCTGAACATATAAAAAAAAATCATTTAATTCATCATTTTCACTTGTTTTATTCTTTGGGTCCTAAAATGAACCATTGTCCGTTACATGAAATATTTCACTAATTCTGGAGGTTGGCTTTTATCAAACACAAATTATGATAGAACTGAGTAGCCTTTGCTGAATGTATGATGGGTGATGGTACATGATCATACTGAGGGAAGGAAGAGATTTTGAGACTAGAAGTTTTGCTTCCCATCTTGTCCTTATTTAAGTGATGATGGAAAATCTGCTGACTAATAAGCCACGAATCGATAATTAGGAGATGACAGGAGTTGCTTGAAGATGGTTTTTTTTTTTTTTCTGTAGAGAGTTTAGAAAATACCCATTAGAAATTGCGTGCATTGCTAATGGTTCTTTGGGGTGAAATGTTGATATGGTCAACTTTTAATTGCTACAAAATATGTTAGAGATTTTAAAAACAGGTTTTATGTTTATCTGTTATGATCTTCACAATCTTATTCATGAAGTATTCAGGCTGTTTCAGTCATATTTTCTGGGAGGAAATACAAACTTTTGTCGTGATTCAGCACCTCCCTCCCACTGGGAGTTCAGCATTAAAAGACATTAGGGAAACCATGGACTTAAATAAAATGAACAAAATAAACACTGGAAGTAGGTGTAAGGCCTTTAATATGAAAAAAAATAATTATGGCAATGGAAAGAGAAAGTTTGAAATGGTTACAAGTTAAAGCTTTTAAGACCTTCATTTTCTGGGCTGCCACAATTTTTGCTCTGTTTTACTCAATGTTTGACATACCTATTTTGTGTGTGTGTCTTCTGATAAATGTATGCTTTAGGACAGCTCCTGTATTGCAACATTGTTTGGTGTATCAGAGAGCATCAAAAATACTTTCCAAGTACAATGGATGTTTCTTCATTTCTGATGAAGAGATTGTATATGTCAACATTTAGAAAATGATGCTGATTAAAACGTATACATTTTACCAATGCTTAAAGGCCTCTCTGACTAGGAGTAAAAAAGACCCAGGTGTGCTCAGCAAAGTGATGTAACATTTAGCAAGGCAGTTAAAGTGCAGATAAGCAAATATAAATGTACATTGCTAGGCCACAATCTGTTTGTTTTGGTCAAGTTAGAAATATTAGTGAATTTCTGCTTTGTTTTCCTTTACCTGGATATCAAAAGGAATTCAGAGACACAACGGACACAATGATTTACAAATAAATCGTGCTAACTGCCTGTGTCGCTGGTTTTTCCTTGGACTGTAACGTGACAATATAGCTGTCTAGTTCTAGTGATAGACTTCAGTATCATAAAGCAAATTTCTTTGGATAAGAAAATGTTAGTAGAAAAAGGCAATGTTTCCTATGGATAGCATGATTTATTTAAAGTGCAGGCGTTTCATAGTGATGGATAGTATGTGATAGTTGATTTTTTATTTTATTTTTATTTTTTGTATGGCATTAAATTAGAACAACTCAGAAGAAATGAAATCTTGTAAATTTTGCTAAGCTACCTTACAGTGTGCTTCTACCTCTGTAATTTGGTGGCTGCATAGTCAGTACCCTGGCAGCTCGGAAAAGAACTAATATTTCCAGAACTTTGTGTTTGTAGGCAGTTCTGCAGACTGATGTAAACTTGTAGTGAGCAGGCAGGTTCTGCCATGTCAAAAACGTATTTTCAGGCTGCCAACATCAAATTTTAAGAGGGGAACGCTGAGTTTTTATGCAAACCTGTTGATGGCAGAGTAAGTGGGACACCAGTTAAAAGGGAACTTGCGGTTGTAACACTACAAAGCAGATATGAAACTTTCATATTAGGAGACACTGGGTAATTCACAGTTTAGTGTCCCAGGTATGAAGCTAAGAGACTGATGTAGGAGCTGCTGGTTCTAAAGCAGAAGCTGTAGGACCCTCTAATGGTTTGCTGCTCATGAACGCCTTTACTCACAGCTTTCTGTGCCCAGCACAGGTCTGTTGCCCTTATTTGAGCTGATTTTAATCAGTGTAAATGATTACTAATTCTAATCAGTTTGGTTTAGATTTATTCCATATGCACTATGACTGCAAAATCTGTGCACAGTGAAAGACGAGTCAGGTTTATAGTAACACAGAGAATGGGTGAATCTGTTTATAAAGTCTGATAGAAATGTTTTGCACACTTTGTAGCGTGGGAAGTTATTTTAATTGTCCATAATTCTGAGTCTCTCTGGTTCTGGAATGGGCTTGGAAATCCATTGAGGCGGGGGGGAAAAAAACAACACAGGTTAGCTGCAGGCAAACTTTTTTTTTTTGTCTCCAGACAGATATCTAATCCTGTTAGCCTCATTAGTCTCTTGAATGTGTTCTCTCCTATTCCTGCAAGGCTAGGATTTTATTGTGTCCCGTAGGTGTAACTACCCAAAGAATTCCTTCAAAAAGTGTACCACATCATGTAAGAGAAAGAAATGTAAATTATAGCAATTTTAAGAAATACTTGAGAGCGATAGGTGATCCCTTCAGCTCTGTAAAATAATCTCAGGGACGTGAAAAATGGAAAAGTGAAGACTGCTTCCCAAGGACAGGTTTTCTCTTCTCCCAGACATCCCAGTCCAGAAGTGGCAGTGCTTGTTTGTATCCATCTGAAAGGCTGCTGACTTTTTGTCACTGATCACAATGGTTCTTTTATGTATTTGTCCAAGCTAGCTTAGTGTGAGTGGAAATCTCAGTTCTTGTCCCAGTTAAAGCTCCTTTTAACTTTTGAAGTTTAGTTTGTGTAGCTTGCTGTGAGCTAGAAATGTGTTCTTCAGCAAGTATTTTTAGAAACTATTGCTAAGATAATTCTTGTATTTTCAGATGTTGAATCCTTTCTAGAAATGGATCATGCAAAGTTTGTCCGTTGCTCTGCACATGTTTGTCCTCCTTGCTTTGAAATACTCCAGTTTTCCCTTGAATCATTCTGTTACAGGGCCTCTCTTGAGATGTAATGGCAGATTAGCCTGATGGGCAAATACACATTAGAAGCAGGATGTAACCAGATATATTGTTAATAGCAATAGCTTAAAGGGTGAACCCAGATGTTCCACATGGCGTTGTTTGGTGGGTTCAGGAGGACGTATGCGAATGTATTGTGTGTTAATGTACATCATTGCTGTAACTTTATAAATCACACTGCTGATGATAACGATGCACTCAGCATAGACGCGCTTCACGATCTTTGTCTTGAGGATTGACTTCATTGAAGTTAGCACGAGTTTTGCCTTTGATTTTAGATGAGCAATGTTTTATTCTCTAGGAAATTGATTCATTCATGGGATACGCTGACCATGCTTGATTTGGAGGTGATCTGCAATAACACGATATTCATAATCGTCATTTTGAAGGAGCGAAAGTTAGGCAGTATGGCATGTAGATGGTGTGATGGGGGCTGTAATCAAGAAGTAGTTGCAATGGCAGCTGCTTAAGTTATGCTGATTTTGTATTTTTTTCTAAGAAATCTTTTTAAGAGAGGTTTTAAAAAGCCATGACTTTCCTCCCTTAATGCAGCCTCCTTAGGGGGAGGAATTGTATAAATATACATGCACTTAGAGGCTGAATTTGCAAATTACAAAAGAAAAAATATTTTCCTCACATCATTAATGGTAGAAATGACAGATTCTTATTAGCTTTGTAATTTCAAGAAGTTTGAGACTAAACTCATCCCTGGAGTACGCTGTGCTTGGGGCTTAATTTGATACTGCATGATTGGCCTCATTTAACAAATGTCAACAAAATCTCGGTCCCTCTTCTTGATTCAGTAGTAAATTTACTGCTGATGTATGAGTCAGATCTTGAGTCTGGTAATATTATGGGATTGACTTTACACGTATGTGATAAACCAATATATGTGTTGAAAAAGGCTTGAAAAACTTATTCAGTGTAGTTTTTGTTTTGTGTTTGGCTGTAAATCCCCCAGGCACCAGGTATATTCCAAAACTGTGTTCAAATCATTTTTTTCAGTGATCAGGGTCTATGAAATAAGTAGGCAAAAACTGTAGGAGATGGGAATTGTACAATATGTCTGATGTGTACTAGTGCATTTTCTAGCTTTGTCTTCAATGCAGTATCCCAAGGCAGTCATGAAAACATGCAATAAGTTTGTGGGGAGAGATGTTAAATTTCTCTCAATAAAAGAGTTCTTTAAAGTATGTTTTCTTTCACAACTTTACTGTTACTCATGGTAATGACTGTAGTTTTTTCTGATTACTTGCAGACCAGAGTTGAGCATGCTGTTTAGATTCTTGCCCTGATTTGTAAAGGGGAACCCCACACTTCAAAATACTTTGTTTCTACTTCAGGGATAAAATTGCAGGTCTCAGAATCAATGATGAAATTTTGTGAGAGTAAATTTCTAAGTTTCCACTTCATGTCGAAGGAACAAAGAAAAGATTTGCAAAATTATTGAAATTTTCCAAGTGAAGAATAATACATGTAGTAAAGCAGTGTTCATTTATAATAGTTTATTAAAACTATTTTTTCTATTAAAAAAAACCACGAACAATTCATTTCAGAAAAAAATGCCTATGTATATATATTCATCCCCCAAACAACAACAAACCTGTCAGAATTTTTAAGCTGCTTTGAAGTCTAAGCAACAATGTGTGCTATCAATGTTGATACTAGATCCGTCACTCTTACTCAGAAACATAATTGATGCTACTGATTCAGTGCTCCTAATGAAGGATGCTTGATTGTGATATCAATAAGGAGGTCTGAACAAAGGCATGGTAATAAACTGGAAAATAAAGCTTGGTACAGTCGCATATTTCAGTTGCAGTCTTCCAAATACTCATAATCAAGAACTGATAACAATTCAAAAATTGCTTTTCATGAAATGTTACTTTTGGTTTGAGAAAGTTTCAGGATACATGCTGAGACTTAGCCAAAAACATGCTACAAATGATATACTCATTTTTTGTTGTCATTGTTGTATTGTGTGTTTCCTATGGCCAGTGCAAAGCAGTGATCACAACTATTTCTACTGGAAAAGCACCTGCTGAGTCAAATAAATGAACGATGTTGGACAAAGATGCTGATAAAGATTGGTTTTGTCTGAGTTTAATTCATTTCAGCCAAAATGCAGGCACATAATAGATTCAGATCATATTTACTGTGCCTAATAGGTGATAATTATTATCTGCCTTCATGTACTTGCTTAGTCTCCCTCAACTGAAAATACTGAGACTTCCCTTTAAATTTAATTTGGTTAAGATCTAAGCTGAATTATATTATCTCATAATTGAGGGAGGCTAAGAGCTTGGACATGGATGTAATCAGGTACCATGGCTTACATTTTTTCATGGTAGCTTTTGGAAGCTATTGTGCTCTGTTCGTGGTCTGAGACCATATTTAGTCTCAATTGCTCTGACTTGATGAAAACATTTCAAAATATATTTTAGCTAAATTTCTGAAATGTCAATGTATGGATGAGGCCTGTGAGAAGTGCTTTGTAACCATGCCGAGTAGATGCACAGAGGGCACTGATGCAAAATGCAACCCAAAGCGTGCAGGGTGACTCCTGCATTGAGAGCGAAGTATTGATCTGCCATCCCGAAGTGGAGTGAATGGGCTTTACTTTGTGGATTTTACAGGTTAAGAACTGAATTCCCTTGCTTGTCTCTTGGCAACACACGCTGACACAATTTCTATAGCAGTATATAGGCTGTGGTAGTATCTGTGACCTCTTCCATCCCTCAGGCCATAGCTACATAATCACTTTAATTTCACATAGCTATGCACAGCAGCCAAAAAGGGCAGTCTTCTATTTCCCCATTGCCCCGAGCAACTCATTCCTGTCCCTTCCCATGTGCTGGCACTAGCACTCGTGTGGTCGGTCGGTGAGCTGAATCAAGAAACAAGTCTGGCTAAAAACTAAGCCCAAGTGCCCCAAATATAAGAAGTTTTTGCAGTGGAGCCACCAATGAGATACACAAGGAGTTTGAGATTCGCGATTTACTGTGGGTGAAGTTGTCCCCCCTGAAAGTATTCCCTCTTGGGTCTCACATTTGTGCAACAAAATGGTGGTGCTTGCTTCTCTTAACTAAAAGGTTTTCCATGCCCTTAGCAGGAAGGGTGAAAGATCCAAGCCAAAGGAAGATGCAGCATAGCTCCGCAGATTGCCTATATATGCAGATAGCTGCTAGCATCATTTTAATATGATTTTATTTTCTCTTTTACTGTTTTAAATTGTGTTAGGTATTGGTGCACTGAGTGTTAAAAATCATTTGAGTATGTGTTTCATTCTTACAACCAATGAATGTGGAAGAAAGTGTGAACTAAGTTGCTGAGTGGGCTTAAGTTAGGTACAGGCCTGTGTGAAAAGAAAGAATCAAAGGTAAATGGGACTTCCAGAGGCCTTGTAGCATAATGTTACATCTAACTTTCCATTTTCAGCACAGTGCAACATTGATATTTTATTTCATTCTGGGGAAAGAGGGGAGAAGGCTGGCACTCCAAATTAGCAGCAGCTGCAGAATTAAGACAAGGGTGTTAGTGACTCATTTGGAAAAGTACTAGCTAAAACATTCTGTCTCCTAGAAAAAACATTTAGAAAGGGTTTATGATATAAACTTTGAATTTCATGAATAGTGCCTGTGACCTTCTGGTTTCCTCCAGGTAGTTTTTGTGATTAGTAACCATTTGCTTTTGACAATTGCATTTTATAATGAGGGGAATACACGGAGATGTTTGGGGCAGGGAACATCTCTGTTAACAGGGTCAAAGACTCTGGAATGCCTCTTACGTCTTTTCAGCTAGTCAGCCATCCAAAGGTTCAGATTCTTTGGTTGTTCCAGGTAGAAGGAGAAATTGGTGATAGTTGTTTCTTTGACCTAGCTGAGTTATTTTGATCTATCAAATACTGAGGTGGGGGGGATGATGGCTTCCCTCACCCTACAGGCTGTGCTGCCAGAGCACGTTGCTGGCTTGTGCTCAACCCCAAGGTCTGTTCCAGCAGAGCTGCTTCCAGCCTGTCTCATTGCAAGGGGCTCTTCTTTCCCAGGTGCAGGACTTTCCATTTCTTTGATATAAATGTGTTAAGCAGGCCAGTTGCAGGATAGACTCCTGAGGTGCTCCACTTGTTACTGGCCTCCAGGTGTAGAGTATGACCCATTAACTGAGATACTCAGAGCCTGACTGTCCCATTAGTTTCATTCCCACCTAGTTGGCTGCCCATCCAGACTATAATGTCCAAGCTTGGGCACAAGGGTATAGTGCGAAACAGTGTCAAACCCGTACCGAAATCAATGTGAATGACATTTGCTGCTCTCCCCTTGTCTACAGATTCAGTAATTTTCTCAGAGAAGGGAATAGTCAGTAGGACGCAAGACACTGCATGCAAGTTGTAGCATAAGAAAATGAATTAAATATGAAGAATGTTTATTTCACCATAAGGGTGTCAAAGCAACTGAACAAGTGCTGAGATAAGTTGTGGTATTTCTGTCTTTGCTCAACCTGATCAAGTTGAGGCTGCTCTCGTAGGGAAGTTGGGCTAGATGACCTCCAGACATCCCTTCCAAACTAAATTAGTGTGTGATTCTGTAAGGTAGGCCCTGATAACTGAATCATCAGTGTAAGAGGTTCTAAAGTAACTGTTATCATTCTGTTTCCTCATTGTAAGCTGTGGTGGGCATTTGGAATGGAAAGGTATAGAACAAATTCCCTTTTTCTGTTAATAGAACATGCATTCTACAAGTATGTAAATGCTATTTCCATAATCTTTTCAGCATGCAAATACCTTTATCCCATTTCAGCAAATATCTTGTTTAAGCCGCTTAAAATTTAAGATTTCAGGTTTGTCTTTTTGTTTTTCTCCTGGCAGAGCATTATAGTGCTACGAAAACTATGCTGTAGATTGTGACAGACATGTATACATTCTCATACCAAATCACTTCTTTAGACTGATGTTTCAATGAAATATGAATTTGCTGATAAGTTTTTGTCTTGGGCATGGATTAAAAAATAAAACAACAACAATAAAGGGCAGTGTTCTGACTTTCTAGTAGAGAAAACAAGAAGAATTAGCGTGTTGCCCTTCACTGACTGTTCAGCTCTATCTCAGATGATTTTTCTTGGAAACTGCAGTAAGTTCATCAGCTGTTGAAGCTATGGAGGTGTGAAAGGCTTCTAAACCCACCTATCCAGCTCCTTTATCCTAGTCTGCTTTTATTAGCACTTCTTTCTATTATTTTTCATATACTCACTCCCCCATATTTTCTGAGGATTTTCACTTGCAAATATAATAATAGGTAGCTTTCACGATCCCAAACCCTGAAGTTAATCTTAAAGACGCTGCCTCTAGTAAAAAACAAACAATCAACCCCGCAAAGACAAAGAAACAAAGAGCTTTAGTTAGTAGTCAGGTTGAAGATTAGAAAGAAAAAAAGTATAACTCACTAATTATCAGTTTTTGTTTTGTTTGTTTTTTACACTGCTACCTAAATAGTGGGACTGTGGTTGTTCATTAATTCTGAAATCAGGTTTCTTGTTGGGTGTCAGAATATATATTTAGGGACCTAAGATAGGATAACGTTGGCCTTAAGATGACGTCCTCATGGCCAGAAGGTTGCAGAGACAGTGGCATTATCACTCCAACTTGTTATCATGGAAATGGAATTATGTAATTGAACATTTCTTTATTTTCCTTCTTTATTTTAGAGCATTTGCCTTGATGGAGACTGGGCTATCTGAACATAAATAAAAGTGAAGATTTTTACAAAAATACAGGATTGAAGAGAAATTAAGAGAGATTCATGCATATGGGACATTTGTGCTCTTAGAAATTGTAAATGCTAGTCTTGGACTTCTTTTTAGTTGGGTACCTGGGACCAGGGGGGTGTGTTGTCTAATATCTGACACTTTACATGCTAAATAGCTATGCATCCTTCTGGGAGACATAGGAAAGAAAAACAAACAAACAAAAAAACTTAAAGGTAAAAATGGAAGAAGAATGGCAAAAGCTTACTTTGTCATGTTGCCCCCAAAAGAGGCAGAAAAGCAGCTATGCATGTTTTATATCTCTACTAATTTCCTTCTCTGAAAACTGCAAGTGGAATTCCATGTTAAATGAATAATTGAGTAATGAAGAGATGAATCATAAATATTTATTTTTTACTCCTATGAAATAAAATAGCCCATTTTCCATGTTTACTTTACTCATCTCCATCAAGGTTAGTATAAATGGCCCCTCTTTTATTGACGTTTATGTTTAAAAGTCTAGAAATGCATATATGTTAAACAATGCAGCTCCTTGCATTTCTACAGTGGACCTTTTTAAAAGAAGGGTTTTATATGAGTGTCTTCTTCAAACGCTTATTCCATCTTTGTAATTGATGGAAAGCGTGCTGCATCTCACCCAACTGTTGTCATCCAGAGAGGATGCTGCAGATCCCTGTGTTCTGGTAGTGGTTGCTAATACTTGCATACACACATTTTTAATGTGCTGAATATATAATTAACTTTACAGTTACATGCCAATTGTTAGAAAATACCGTTGATTCATTTTCCTTGATGGACTAGATATTATTACTCTTGGATTCTTGACAGTGCATTGTCTACTCTGCAGGGTGATCTATGTTTCAAGATATTGGGCAATTTAGTGAAGTACGTATGTGCATGTATTATTTATAAAATCCTGGGCTGCTGTCTGTGTTTAATGAAGGCATTCATGTGTAAAATGGGCACTTTGTTGTGATTTTCTCATAAATTAAGACCTTAGTCCTTCCGTTGACACTGATACTGAGCTCCATGTGTTCTCTAATTTCATGGCCATGGAATCTTGTCTTTGCAGAAAAATCATGCAGCAGAATTTTAATTTTATGTTTTGTAGCAAACTAATCTCAATAAATGAAAAAACATTTTAATATTAATTTTCATATTTATTTCATTACAGCCACCTTTTTCTCAATTTAAATGAGGTAGCTGCAAAATCTCCAGACCGTACCAGACTATTGTTTGTGCCAGCCAAAGCTGAATTCAGGAGCAATTTACTGTGGATTCCTTGGAGACAAGGGAAGGAAGGCCTGCTGGTATCAAGGGTTGCTGTGTACAACTCTGAGCACCTCTGGCTTGCCTAATTACTGGAGGATGTCAGGAGACTGAGCTGGGCTTTCTGGGAGCGGAAAGCTGAGAGCCATTTTGGGAAATGACAAGTGTTTCACAGTTTTAGTGAGGATCTTTTGATAATCGATACTTTTAGGAATAGCATTGGGAAAAGAGGAAGGAATGGATCAAGATACCAACAAGATAACAATAGCAAGTAGTCTGGTTCCTGCAATTGTATATAATTGTGGCTTCACTGAAGATCTTTGGGAGAACTACCCACTGTTAGTCCTCACTTCTGCATTGAGAGCCCATGCAGCTGGCAATGGGAGCAGTGGGTTTGCACAAAACTGGGGTTGTTCCACAGGGACCATCAGCTTGGCTTTCTCTGCACCTGTAGCTCTGAGCTCAGCTCTGAACGTGGGTTAAATAGTCTCTTAAATCTGACTATAGACCTGTCTCTTGAGCCTTGTGTTGTCATTTGAGATAGGAAAAGAGGAAAAGTAAGTGAGAAAAACAAAGCTAGATGGAGGGAAAATGAGAACTAATTTTTGAAAGAGGTAAATTGCTGTAGAAAAAAGATAAGGGGAAAGAGTAAGCCAGAAAAGGGCAGGAAAGAGAAAAGGCACAGAGCTGAGTGGAGAGGCTGTGGCTTGTGTGCCAGAGCATGGCATGAGAAGGCGTCTCTGGCTGCCAGGCCATCCTGCGGGAGCTGCATTTCCCACAAAAGCAGATTTAAAGCAGTGTTCTGCAAGAACTCGTTTTGGGACAGCTAAAGTTCAGCAAGAATTAAAGGTTATTTTACAAAAACAATGGAGAGATTTGGGGAATAGACAGGCAAGAGCTCTGGAAAAGGTCTTGTTTCATATAGATTGCGAGAGGACAAAAGATACTCGTGGGGTAAATTTGGCAGTTATCTTAGCCTCAAAACTGGTGCGGCCATACTATGATGCTGTGGAAATACATTACAGAGGTAAGCTTGTCAGAACTGAAGACTTTGCCATTTCTTCTTATTTCTTGTAGCTATACATCTGTTTTCTTATTACACTGAAACTAGAGTAAGTGTAAGGACTTCCTAGACACTGGTAAGTGACATGGTGATGTCGCTATTCTTTTTGATATTTTATGTGATCAGAAACTGTCTTATCCTGATAGGTCTGGCATGAATCTGATTCCAAGAAAGTATACAATATAGTATAGACTAAATGCAGATGCAGTTGGCATCTACTAAGTAGCCAGAATATCATCAAACTGTATCACACTATGCTAAACAAAAGAAAAATCAGATAACATCCATCTTTATATATACATATATATAAAAATCAATAAATATATAAAAACTAGAAGAGTATGCATGTAAAATAGAGTTCAGTTGAATTATACAGGATAGCAGCCCGAGTGAAACTTTGGATTTATAACAACATATTTTCATGTCTTCAAACTTCACACATAGAGCCGTGCTTTCTCGTATTAAAGTTTTCATCATTCATTTGTACTGTTGGTACTATGCCAGAACCCTTATGTGTCCAAGCATGCTGTTCTGGTCATGTGTCAGTCAGATGGAAAATCTGAGGCTAATGTCCTTGCTGGCACCCTAAGCGAATCCACTGTTTGGGCTAGAAATAACATTGCAGCCTACTTTGGTGAGCAGAGAGATGGGCTTTCTGCTCAGATTAAGATCACTTGGAGGGAGAAGCAGGACCAAGAGCAGGTTTGAAGTGCTGAAGTCACCACCAGAGAATAGCATTTTCAGTTCCTAATACTGAGATGGGATGCGTATTTTAATTCATATTTTTTGTGAAGTGGCCACAATGACTCTCAACTTTGCTGTAGCTTCTGGAAGTGGTGGAAATCATGATATTACAAAGAGGTAACACAGAGCTTGGGTTTTCTGTCAGTCTACCACTACGGAGCAACACAGCCCAAAAAAGGGCTTTAGTTTTATGGAGAAGGAGTCACAAATAATAAATAATGATTTCACACTTTGAGTATGCTATCCTGAAGCTACATCTGACCGAAAGATCATTTTTCTTTTGTTCAGGTTTAATATTTCTTGTTTGTGGCTTTTGCTTTTTTTTTTTTTTATCATTACTTGTATTGGTGGTGTTAGCTGTCAAAAAAATCTAAAAATCCAGAGTTTTGTAGCATGTGTTTTCTTCCTGCATCTCTCTCATGTGCGGTGATCATCTGAGAATGGTATTTGGCATCTATTTGCTTTATTCTGACAGTAGGGATCTTTGAGAGGCAACCGCTTTGCAAGCACTGCACAATACTAGCACAGCAAGTGCTGGTGGAAGGCCAGGTATAAGGATTTATTAGGCATTCTGGAATAATTATCCCCAAATAATTTCAAGTGAGTGGGGCTTTCTTCTTGAATAAGAGCACCATTGTCCAAAACAGCTTAATCTACTTTCAAAGCCAGCTAAATAAGAAAAGGCATTCTTATTTGGAAACGTGATTACCTTCTCATGGAGTTACTTACAAATGTTATGTTTTTAACTATTTCCCCTTTAATCTGATACAATTTTATGGATACACAATGGTTCAGTTCCTACTTCTTTTCAGGACAGAGCCTTACAGGTTTAACAGTGAAGTGAACGCAGCAGAGTGTTAGAGAATAAAAGTTATCAGAGGTGCAGCATATTGATGCTAACAAGATTTAGAGCTTGCCTGCACTCAAAAATGTAATGAAAGTTATAAGGAAATAGTTTGCTGCAATTACTGACTGTTATGAACTCCTGTATGGATGTACACCTATCTGCACATCCATATCAGGGGTTATTTTGGAGTAGTTCTGGTGAATTTGCAAGTGTAGACAAGACTTAATTAAACAGACTTGGTGTGCTAAGCTCACCTCAACTAAAACTCTATTAACTGTATTGTCCTCTAATTAATAATTTTAATAGTTTTAATTATATGGCTAAATCCAGTAATACCAGAAGTAAATAAATACATAATGAATATTCATTTACTTCAGCAAGTGAGAATTTTAGTTTTTAGCATCCTTTACAGAACATGGATGAGATATCTCTGCATGCTTTTTGATGCCTCCTTTCTTGAAAATTATAAGTACTGAAGTTACATGGGTGTCTTGAATTTGATTTTATTTTGAAAGTTTTCTAGAACATGCAGTAGTGCAACACACAGGTACTTTCCTGATTGTGTGTATCATAATTATATTAACACGTTTATCGTAAATTACAATTTATAAATAAAAACTTATGTTACACAGAAGGACAGATATGAAATTGCTTAACTTCATTAAAAACATTTACAATGATGTATAAATGTACATGTATTTAGCTTAATTACACTAAGCGTTGGCATGAGAGACCAACTCTGCTCAGTTATAACTGTATAATTGGAGGCGAATGAAGCTAAATAAGTAATGCAGAGTACAATTTGACTCTAAATGCAGAAGAAAAAAAAATCAGTTATAGTCTACTTGTGTGACTCCTATGGACTTCAAAGAGAATTGTACGTTTGCATCCCAGGGCAGAAATTGGCCATGTGCTGGGAACCATGAAAGCTCTCAAGGTAATACTTCATAAGTGTGGAATGTATCCCATGACTGATATGTAGCTAAGAACTGAGAATCAAATTACATATTAGAAATAGTTGAAATTAAATATATTTCTAGTAAAATAGAGTAATTATACTGGGTAACCAATACATGTTTTCTTTTTATAGGGATGCGTTGGGGCATAAATATGTGAAGCATTTAAATTTGTATGTTTGTATTTCTTGCTTTTCTGAATTTTAGTAATATTTGTTTGAGAAATAAGTAGGTTTTTTTCCTTGAGTTCATTTGTTAGGGCTTTATGTTTGACTTCTTTGAGTATCTTTTTTAAAATTTTTTTCTTACATTCTTATTTTCTTCATTCTGATAATGTTTGGAATTCCTGATCTTTAGCAGCTTATTTCCAGACATACACATTTTTTGGCAGGGAGGGAGCAAACACTCCTAAATTCTCACTGACGTCTGCACAGAAGCATCCACTAAGGCACTCTCAGTGATCTTTTCTTTAAAAAAAAAAAAAAAAAAAAAAAAAGCTGATAACAAAATATAAGTTGGTGAACTTTATTATCCATGTCAGTGCATCCAAGATCAACAAGAATTGCCTGACTATTCAGTGTTTCAGTGGCCCAGATCCTTGCAGGTACAGAGGAGCTATTTATCCTCGGGGCGACAGACCTTCTGTAGTGTCAGCTCCACTCAATTTTCCTGAATCTGTTCCCAGTACAACCTGCAGCCCTGTTCTGGCTGGGATTAACAGGAGGGTATTGGGCTCCATCCATCTTATCTTCTTGCCATGATACTCCCACCTGCCTAGAACATTGTTGTGCCAGGTTGGGAAGGCGATGGTCACATTTGGGTAGGCAGCTTTCTTTGTTAGGGAGATTCTTCTCGCTTGCCTTTGATCAGTGTAAGGAATTGTTGAGGATCTAGCCAAACCTATAGAGAGCAAATTCTTTTGGGAAATAAAAAACAGATATGTGTTTGAAATAAAAGGAATAGTAAGGGAAATGCAGATTTTTTTTATAGTTGTGAATTTATTTAATTACTATTATTTTTTAACCTGAGGTTTTACTCACGTGAGCCCAGGTGGTCAGGAGAATTTTCTCTGGAAGCTGGGTTAGCCTTCATGTGAGATGGACTGCAAGATACTTGATAATTGATTTAGCTTATCACTTGTTGCCGTTTGATTAAAGCACCCCATGAGCTCTCCACACAGGTCAGGAATCCTTTGCATGAGGTGTGTGACTGCCACAGAGAGTTTAAATGTCTGCAGGAAACGCAGGAGGCGAGATGGGCATAGAAGGGCATAAACGGCGTAGTGGTAGTGTCTTGTGTGATACTGCTTGGCTTTAAGGTAGGCTACTACCTTTTTGAAAACTTTGTCGCATAATGTGTGTTCAGTGTCCCGTGACTATTGGGTTAGCAGCTGTGTTGTCACTTGGGTACTACTAGGGAAAATTCAATAGGAAGGTAGTTAGACTAGTTGGAAGCCTGATGGAGAATA
The DNA here is from genome assembly GCF_009769625.2 of Cygnus olor. Taxonomy (NCBI): domain Eukaryota; kingdom Metazoa; phylum Chordata; class Aves; order Anseriformes; family Anatidae; genus Cygnus; species Cygnus olor. Next base: position 23,153,834 of record NC_049174.1, read on the forward strand.
AAGCAACACGTTCATATCATTGTCAATTAACTGTATATATACGCACACACACACACCTTATTTTCAACAAAATGAGATGTTACTCTTTGCTAATAATTCATTTATATCAACTTTAACAGCTTTCAGCTCAGTGTCACAATTGTTAAAATGCTTGATCATGGGAATAGTATCATGTAGTTAAGAATATTCACGTGATTACAAATTTGAAGTTTTATCTGACCTCTGCAGGTAAAGTCCAAACTATTTTTACTATCTTTCCCATAGCCCTGCATTGTCTAGATTCTGACAAACATAGTAATAATAAAGGTATGTTAAATTTTGCATAAGCTTTTAGAGATATGTAGTTGGGGTGGAGAAATACTATAGTGGTTATTCTGTTATGTTGCAATGTGAAAGCTAATTACAGAAATCATATCTGGCAGTACTCCCTGAAAAGGGATTTCACATGAAGACTGTGTGCTTGTATCAAATCTAATGATCATTTCATCAGTGAAATTTCACTGCCTTGCTGAGCATAAAATACAGAAGCACTTATATAATAGAAACTTGGAACATTATAAATGATGCCCTTTGAACAGTAAATGAACTCTCCTCTTATATTGAACTGAAGTTTAGGAATGTAGTGTTCTTTGTCTCATAATTGGCTGCCTACACACACCCAGTCTTCAGTTCTAATAACAACTCTCCCTTGAAGGAGCGCATATGTCCTATATTTTTGGCCTCGACTGTATATTTTTGTAGTTGGAAGATGTCGTTATGTTAACAAAAATAACTTCATAATGATTATACATCAGAGCTAATTGTGCCAGTTTTATATTATAATGTGCATACATACTTGTTGGAACATGAATGTTATTTTCAGAATAACTATATAGCTTTTGAAACTATTAAGTGTCTTTGGCTCCATTAAAATATTCAGCAACATGTTTGTTGAACGTGCACTTTCATTTTTATTAATCTGTTGTTGCCATTTATTAGGCTGTGATGAGTATGTTCTCCAGACAAGGCAGCAAAAGGTGACAAATTAGTTTTCTGTCCAGGAAAATGACACCAAATAGAAATAATATTAGGCCAGGATTTTAGAGGGGAAACTCATCATTCTGTAAAACAAAAAGGTCAGCCTGGCATGATGTCTCTAACTGTGTTTCAGTACAGGTAAATAAATAAAAAAAACAATTGTCATTTAAAGTTTAGCTAAAAAAGCATAAGCTTCATTATCGTGCTGATCTGGATGAACCTTAAAGAATGTTTACAGTAAGGTTTGGAGAGTTGCCTAGCACTGGAGTGTACACAATTAAACAACATAGCTGAACTTTTCTTTCATGTCAGCATACTGCTAAAAAGACCTCCATTGTACTCATATGATCGTCATTCCTGGAACTTACAACATAAACAGGAATAGAGAACATTCACTTGTAATTCTATCCCATGAGAGCCGAGTGCTTCAAGGGGCATAACTTCACATTTTCACCTGCAGAGCTTAAGAAATAAATTAGATATTAAAAATGATAGTAAGGGCATAGCAAAACATGAACTGATGTCTGTCATGCGAATGACACACGTCTGACAACCTGAATATGCGAGTTTCAAGCATAGACTAATAGGTGTTTGATAGTGTTTGTTTGTGGCTGAGCAGCCACATACTCATCCGTTCTTTGGTATAGTAACCCAAGGAAAGCAAACGCAAGTTACTTAAGGAAGAAAGATAGACTAGAACAACAAGCAAGTTGGTAGACTTCAGAAGTGGATAATCTGAATTTGGACTTCATTTTGGCATGTCATTAGTTGCATAAATACTTGTATATTATAACAGTAGGAATTTCTAGGATCACCTGTATGATTTCATAGTCATACTGTATTTTTTCTATTTTTATTTGTTGAGATGTTTTGGATATGAGTTTTGCATATGTGTATGTCGTAATTCTGATGTGATCATAACTAATGTTATTTCATTAACTTGCCCCACTCAATTTCTATTGAGCTGTTTATTTTTATGTAGAGACCACACGGTGAATGTTTTTAATGAAGAACTGTTAATATTAATGGCTGTAGGTAAAAATGGAAGTTGATGTAAGATATGAATTTAAATGTGCAGTACATGACTTGTTTAAATCTAGGACAATTAACTAGGTTGTATGCAGTTGGTGATACTGCAGAAAGATGAATGCTAATTGTATTACATATGAAAAATGCTCTGAACTTTCATCAGCATTCACAAGAGAACAGTTCAAAGTTTAGGAACAAATTATAAATGTGAATGCTTCTAATGTACAATGTTTTCTTTAAAATATTCTTTTTTTTTTTTTAATTGAGACCTCTTGACCCTTGCTTTCTGTAATAGTAACATTAATCTGTGCAATTTCACGTAATCACAACACTTGCGCATTGGATATTTAAACATTTTTTGTAATATTTGTACTGTTGTAATTAAAATGTTTAAACAGTATGTTCTCTTCACTTTCACTGAGCTGTTTTTTTACTGCTCATTGACCAAAAATTATTCACGCTATTGTCTGAAATTGCAGTCTATTACAGTTATGATAGAATAATTATATTCTTGTCTATACTAATGCTGATGGAAAGTGGAATAATCATCACTTCATGTTCACAGACCCTCAGTGGTGTCTGCTCTGGAATAATTTTTTTCATTTTGGGAGAAATGGCATCTCGTTAGTCTGGATGGATATGCAGCTGGGGAATGGTGGCAGGCAAGCATTACTGCTTCACACAGAGAAATTAGAGAGAGCACACAAGTCCATGTGTAAGTAGTGATAAACACATTTGTTAGCAGTCCTGCCACATTTGCTAACACTGTTAGATGATGCTCTTCCAAACACCATCAAGATTTTTTTTTTTTTACATTTCTGAATTTGCAGCAACTTTACTACCTTTAAAATGTATTTTCTCAGATTACATTCCTTTGAATCAGGCCTTTCCTCCAGATGGGCCTGATACTACATTGCCAACTATTGCCAGTACTTTTCTCTCATAGTTTTAATACAAAAAAGTTATTTTGGTATCTAATGAGTTCTTGCTTTTTAAATTAGATGGATCTTTGTATGGTCTGGGAATCCACAGAAAGTACCCTGGCTTTCAAAGTGGAATTAATATGTTTGTGCTCTGAGTACATAAATTAATGGGCAGTAAGTGTGCAGACTGAGAGGAATTCACCGTATGCACAAATGTGCTTGGTGCTTGTAGGGTGAAAACAAACAAGGGGCACTCTTGGGATTTAGGCAGTGACTGGTATTTAGATGTGCAAGAACTGTAGGCTGCTGTGACTAAAAGGAAATGCTAAACCTAAAAGGCACATGGCTGCTGCAAATCACAGCTGTGTCCACTGCGAGCTACAGAGACTTGCCTGCCAGCTTAGGTAGGGATTTGTGTGTGTTCATGGTATTTGTGCATGCATCATGACTCTGAAGTGGTAAGCATCCTTCATAGTAGCAAACATACTGCAACAAATGTCATTCCTTTTGCTTACTCAGAAACTTCCTAGTAGCTCCTGTCCTTGGCAGTTCCAAAGTATCACCAAGCAGCATAGAAAATAGGGTGGGAGGGTGTGCCATGGCTAGTGGAAAAATTACTGCAGCCAACTCTGGGAGTTAGAGGTAGAAAATCTCCCCATCTGTACTCTGTTGTGTCTTCCTGGTACCTAATACTTGGGTTTCAACCTGAGATGGAGCTACGGTTCGTCATGAGATCTTCCCCATTGAGCTTTTCATCCTCTGGGAGAGGAGATGCCAAGCAGCAAGTCCGAGTCATGTTGGTCACTGTGAGATAAGAATGTATTTGAAAATGGATCCAAACAACTGGTGCAACAGCCATGGCAATTCTCACAGTGTCAAAATTCTGTATTTTTAAAGCTGGCATACAATGATTTGGTTTTAATTAGCCAATATAAGCCTATATTTAACCATTTTTATATCAAAGTATATTCTGTGCAAGTGTTTGAATAAACAACAATAAATCAGTTTAAAAACTTAATTTAAACCAAAGGCTTTCCTCATCTTGGTGCAGAGGTCGGACATTTCAACATCTCACTTCAAAGCATTTTGAAACACAGAAAAGGCAGAAGGACCAGGCAGGGATTTATGTGCATCTCCAAATACTGGCCCTGTGGGTAAGCTGGTGGTGTCTATGGCTAACTTCACCGGCTTCAACCCAGAGTATTTCCACCAGTTTGAATGGGCTTGTGCCTAGTGAATAAATAAGTAAACTCTGAAAGCCGTTACAATCAGTTCACTTTGAATAGCAGTCGTCATGTTTCCTTTAAGGCAGTAAAAATATTGTACTATGCTGAATGTCTTGTGGCTGTAAATAATTGACTTAATAAACTTTTTGGGCCTGCTAATATAAATCCACCCTCTCACAGGCAGCACATTTTTCTTTTAATAATACCTAATGGCATGCATTTGTAGCTAGTTCCTCCATGTACTGGTGCCAGCCAGCCCAGCGCAGATAAGGGCTTGTCAGTGCTTCCATGATAAATCTGTATTAGCTAGGTTCAGAGCTTGGCTGTATTTTATTTGTTATGGTAACTCATGAACTGCAACTTAGCTCAAAATGAATTTATAGAAAATATTACATACAAGATATGTTTCTCTATTTTTTTTCAATTGTAAAAGGAAGGTAGCATTTTATTTTAGTGATATTTTTCTTTCACCTTTGACTTAAATTAGTTTTTTACAGTAAGGGGAAGGATGTTACCTGATAGTTCAAAATGTGAGCCAAATGTCTTTGTTAGAATGATAACATGTGATGGTTTGATTTTATTTTTTTTTTTTAAAGGCATTCACTCAAGTATTAATAAAATAAGTATTACAACAATGATCAAATAGTAACATCTAAATAAACTGCATGGTGAGGCTGTACAGTGAATACTGTGTTCAGTTTTGGGTCCCTCACTACAAGAAGGACACCGAGGTGCTAGATTGTGTGTAGAGACAGGCAACAAAGCTGGTGAATGGTCTAGAGAACGTGTCTTCTGAGGAGCAGCTGAGGGAGCTGGACGTGTTTAGCCTAGAGAAAAGGAAGCTTAGGGGAGTCCTTATTGTGCTTTACACCTGCCACAAAGGAGGTTGTAGTGGGGTGGGGGTCGGTCTCTTCTCCCAGGCAACAAGCAATAAGATGAGGAAACGGCCTCAGGTTGCACCAGGGAGGTTTAGGTTGTATATTAGGAAGAATTTCTTCACTGAAAGGGTTGCACAGCATTGGAACAGGCTGCTCAGGGAATTATTTGAGTTATCATCCCTGGAGGTATTCAAAAGATGTGTAGACGTGGTGCTTAGGCATGAGGTCTGGTGGTAGACTTGGCAGTGCTAGATTAACAATTGGACATCTTAGAGGTGTTTTCTAACCTAAAAGGTTCTCTGTTTAGATATTTTCTGGTATGTGCTTGGATCCGTAGAGAGGTGCTGTACAAAGAGTAGGTCTTATTTATGTTCCAAAATATTGCCCTAAAATGATACGTAAGTAATGCCCACGTATTGCATTGGCTCCCAGTCTAGATCCATGAATCGGTTTGTGTTTCTGTGATTATCTCGGTAGACTTGATATATCCAGTTGGTACACATCCATGTTACGCTCCCTTCAGCTACTCAGATCATCGCTTCAGTGGCATTAATAATAGTCCCATGTTGTACCTTAGAAAGTCAGTGATATGTTCGCTCGGTCTCTTCACTGTTTCCAGGGAAAACTAAAATGCATTTTTAGACCTTTCTGTCTAACACACCCAGATGCGCAGGTCTAACTTTGTGCAAGCATTCTTTATTTGCCAAGTCCCTAACCACTAATGTGATTGGAATTAGATAAACAAGGAATCCAGATACAGGTTGTACAATAGGTTACCCTCCCACTAGTAGTCACCATAAAATCTTGATGTTTAACTTTTAAATTGTTCAAATAGTTGTTGTTTTTTTTTTTGAGAAATTCTAAGTATGAATTGTCAGAAAGCTGCTGTCATAAAATCTCACTGTTTAATGAATTAAATTTCTTCATGAATTCTCCCTGAAATTCATTGCTGTTTATTTTTTCCTAATACAAAAAACACGAGTTTTTTGTTCAGCTTGTAGAACACCACCATAACCACCACCATAACCCATTAAGCTAATTATGGTAATAAAAATTAACCTCTCCAGACTCTGTGCTTCCATTTTTTCTTTTTAACTTCTGCACATGGACAAAAATGGATGTGGCATCCATGTGAAGCAACATGATTTTGCAGTCAGAAGGAAGGACTATTAACAATAAACCCCCAAGGATGCAGTCCTGAAAAAACTTTCTTTCCAAATGTGCCCTGTTGTAAAGCCCTGGGATTACTCATAGTAGTAAGGATTTGTTCTGTGACATTGCAGGGTTGCCACCCAACCATTTTGTGGCTCCCAAGATATGCAGACCTTCTATAAAACATAGAAGAGCTGAAGAACAAATGGAAAATACCTCTTTATATGTAGCTGTGCTACTATTGAGAGACCAGGACCTCCGGGCTTTCTGGTACCACCACAGTTTAAGCAGAATTCTCCTGCGCTCCCAATAGCAAGTTCTGCTCGCAAATTGATCGCAAGGATATGACCCCTGTGTCGTGCGCTCGCAGGCTGCAGGGTGGTGGGAGGCCAGCTGTGGAATGTGGGAAAGTGGCTGAGCTGCTCGAGTCATGCAGGGAATGTTAAATGTGTCTCCAGCTGGCAGGGAGCTGCAGCTTAAACACAAGGGCTGGATCCTGGGCATGGCTGAGCCTTCCCGGCATCCCCAGCTCCTGCTGCATGGAGCACGGCGCCGATACTTGTCACAGATGGATTTAGAGGAAAATGAAATGCCTGTTGCCTTTTAGTGGAGTTTTAATGGCAAATGAAGGGAGGCAGTGGAGGCTTAAACTTCTTTATTATAAACTAGACTGTAACAGTAGCACTACCTAGACAGTGAGAAAAGTTAATTCTACAACTCTCAGTGGAAAGAGAAAGGGTTCTCGTATTTTTCTTTTTTTATTTCCTCAGGGTACGTTCCTCTCAGAGAAAATGCAATTTTCCCTTCTTTAGCAATCCTCTAATTTAGTGGGGGTATTCTCCCATTTCCCTTTCCAGCAACTTAATTGATGAGTTCCTCATTCACAGTAATAGCAACACGGACAGAGATCGCTGTGGTATCACAGAGCAAAACTTATTAATATCCTGAGATCCTCGATTAGCAGTGCAGCTGCTATAAAACCCCCTAAGGAGAACCTGCAGGTATTTTCATGTGTGTTTTTTTCATGCTGCCATAAGCTCACTTTGTCTTAGGTCTGAGCTGAAGGGAAACCACGTTGGGGCATTACTTAGCCTGAGCTAGAAAGTCCTGCTGAAACGTCAGCTCAGTGACTGCAGGTCCAGGGGTACAGACAGTGCAACGTGAGGGCTGTCGAAGAAGGCAGAATAGATACATACCCTGTGTTGGCTGAAGGTATAATGAGGATAGAACGTGACAGTAAATCTCAGAGGCAGGAACTGTTTGCTGGTAGTGCCATGGTGGTTACCTCTGGAAGAATGGAGGGGAATTATCATAAAATCTATGAAACCAAATGCAGAATTAAGGCTTTTTTGGGGGGTTTCTAGTGCAAGAAGAGTATTTCAGTCCTTCACTGAAGAGGTCAATTGAAATAGCACAGGCTACTGAAGACTTTATGTGTAGGCACCATTTTGCATTCTGCAATTTCTGGGTAGTAGAAAAAACAAGGTAGCAGGCAGGGATTGGAGCTTGATCTTTCTACTCACTGAGTATCTACTGCACAGGGGCATCAGAAGACACCATGTTTGTAAGCTCTCTGCTTGGGAATAGCAGTACAAAAGACTTATTCACTTATTTTTGCTTAACCATTGTTGTTGGTGGTGGTGGATTTTTTGTTTTTGTTTTTTGATGTCTAATTCTGGAAGGTGTATTTAAACCTATGGTAGAAACATATCTAAGATCAGTATGGACCGAAGAGCTCTCTGTAAAAGATGTTTTCTTTGTTTGCAGCTATTCTTGGTAATTTTATATATATTTTTTCAAAAGTGTTATGAATAACATAGGAGTTCAGCTATGTATTAAATATGACATAATTACCAATAGCAAATTAATTATTACAAAATGCTGCATAAAACTGCCAAACCCTGTAAGGCCTTAGTGACAGTCCTCTGGTGATTACTTGATGCCTTCCTAAGGTTCATTTTCATAATAAGATTACAAGTTCAAATCATCAGGAGAAAGCATTGATTGGCTGTTTTTCAGCTTTTGTTTAGCTAAAGGCTCCACCCAAGTAACTCTGGTCATGAGACATTTTCTTCTGTTAGAGTCATAACTCAGAATGTGTCACAAATGGCATTAACATTGAAACAGCAATGGGCTGCGCCTCCTTATTTCTAATCCTGACCACAAAACTCTTGACTATGATTCAGTAACAGAATGGAGAAACATGAGAAAAATGCATTTTTAAACTTTTCCTATGCAAGCAATAATTTACATTTTATTCAAGATTAACTCTGGTGAATCTTGCTCCACAGATTTCAGACATTACTTTCCCCAGCTAACCACATACCCTCCACTGTCTAGCCTCTCCCAGCTCGTATACTTTCTTAGGGGAGACAGCACCAAGGGGACATCTGCCCATGCCTCAGCTGTTCCCTTGCAGAGCTTGGCACTACCGCTCAGGTTCACTTTCCTGGGTCATAAGACACTGCACCACCGGTAACTAGCTGGCAGCAGAGAAGAAAGTTTGCTGTAGGCAGTAGGTGAAAAAGGAGTGTGCCTGAGACTGAAATAGAGCTTCACTGAAAAAAAAAAAAAGGTAAAAAAAAAAAAAAGGTAAAAAAAAAAAAAAGTTGGGAAAGGGATTGGGGACAGTGCAGCCAAGGGAACAGAGAACAGCAGAGATACTTTGTAAGCACCTGAAAGCTCACCTTCTGGCTGCCTCCTCAGTCTGTCCTGTGGGAATGAAAGGATACTCACAGTAAGGAGGTGGAGTGACTGGAAAGTAACTGTAGTCTTGTGTGAGGGAGATGTGGGAGAAAGCTTAAAGGTTGCTGAGCTAAGATACCGCACTTTGCACTTGGAGCAGCTGGGGTTCAAGCATTCCCTTCTGCTCTCTGCTACTCATTTTTGGCAGAAGAGCAAAAAGGACACCTGGAGGCAGCAATACCTCAAACTACTAGAGGAAGATTTGCAAATGCTCATCTGTCAAAGCCTAACTTGCAGTAAGAACATTCACTGCTCTCTAGTAGTCAACAAACAGAGTTTGGGCTGGATGTTATCAATAGAAGCAGCTGGTGCAAGTAGCGGGTCTAAGGAGACGAACGTTAAGTGCTCATAATTTGTGCTCTGAGGTCTACAGCTCAATTCAGATTACTATCCCATTATAGAGAAGACGTATTGTAGTAGTAAAGCTGTGTTTTCAGATGGTATCCTTTTGTAGCAGGACCGACTTTAAGTATCCCTCTTTGTCTCCAGCCATTCTTTCTCCCAACATTACTCCATCAGCAATGCCAGCATAGCTGTTAGTGGGGCCATACAATGAAATAGATCTGGGAATTGGTCCAGGTTAAAAATAAACGGCAAAAATGAATACCAGGAACAAGCAGGATAAGGGGGGAAATGTTTATGCTAGCACCGTTGTGGAAAGAAATGTGTAAGAAACTTTCTGCTAGCAAATTCTCATTTACTGGTGGTGAAACAACACCGAGGGATCAGCAAAGCAGACCGTTAGATCTATGTCCTGACAGTCTGAGAGCGATCGTGGTTATCGTGTATCTAGACCTTTTTCTTCTGAAAGGGGTTATGTTGATGTGGGCTAGTATTTATTTATTACATACGAGCTATTACCATGGAGAACATGGCCTAATCAGGCCCCACCGTAATCTGTAAGTACAAAGGGGATAGAGAAATTAAATATTAAAAATTGCTTTTGTGCTGCAGTGAAAGGAGAAGTAATTAGGAAACCAGGACTGGAATTAGGGAGTTTCTGGAGAAAAGCCTGTGCTATAGTATTAGAGTATTCCAATACCAGATTTTTTAGTCTTTGGTATAAAGTAGCCCAACAATCATGATAAAAGGCTTAATGAAATATATAGAGAATAGATACTTATTTTCATTATTACAAATGAAATGAGGAAATTAATTTAATCTGAAAGTATGGAAATAGGAGAAAAATGAGCTAATTTTTCTGAGTAAAGATTAATGATCCCTGTTGTAGGGCTTTAAAAATAATCCAGTCAGTCTGTTCTTACTGGTGAAATCATGCTATGGGACATGAAATAAGCTCATAAAAGGAAAATGAAATGAGGAAAGCATGCTATATTTGGGGAAGACTCAGATCTACAAAGGCTGAGATATCCTATCTGCTGTATTTGTCTTCTGATTCATGTAAATAGGGCACGGTACACTGCATTTCATATCTGTGGTTAGTTAATAACAAACAAAAAAGTAGTGGCAAATGGCTGGGTGTGTGGATGCTGAGATACCAGCCTGCCCTAAGTACTTAGAGAAGCAACGTGCCACAGACTTGGGTGCAGGTCTTCCTGCACCCAAGAAACTTTGTCAGCCACCTCTACCATCCCGGCACTTTGAAGAAGTATATTTTGCTTCAAAGCAGAGATTCATTCTATTAAACAGTTCCAAACACAGTTATATCTAATCTCTGTGGTTTTTATGCCTTATAAAGTAGATCAAAGGACTGGATAGTTTAGGGGACTAACAGTGGCTTCAAACATTTCTCTTATAAAAGAACTATCTGAATAAATATTTTTTTTGAGTTGTTGACATTTGAAAAATGGGAGTGGAAGGCAATACATTGAATCGACCAGAACTGGAACGTTAGTGTTAGGTCAGAGGTTGGACTAGGTCATCTTGGAGGTCTCTTCCAACCTAGGTGATTCTGTGATTTTTAGAAATTTCAATGAAATAAGAAGTTTAGAATGTGCTGCTTCAGGCTGGGTTAAATGTTTCTTTGACCCAATTAATTTTCAAGATGTTAAAAATTAAAATGAAAGATCATTTGGAAATGTTATATTTAATCATTTAATAAGAAAAATGTTAGAACGCTATAATTGGGTGTATTATCAGTAACCTTTGTGAGGATTGTTGCGCAGTTGTCATCCCTGCTACCAAGTTAATGGTAGGACTTAACTCAGATTTGTGGGTGTGGGGTCTCTGGATACTGCCTGGGCTTCCATGTTCTAGACGAAATGCCTCCTTATATGTTTAAAGCTTTGTTCTTATTTCTATGCCCTGATTTCTGGAAGATGGGTATGTTCTTCATCTTGTTCCTGGCTGATAAAAGGTTTGATTGAACTATATTGCTGTAGGATAAATAATTTTTAATCAACTTCTGCCTCTGTGGCCTGCTCCTCTGTGTCTTTGCTTTTTTGTAAATTTTGATAAAAAAAAAAAAAAAAACTTCAGCAAAAGTGACATGGTCCTGAGAGTTCAGTTTTTACTTATTTTACATCTAATATATCATCTCATTTATAATGTTTAAGATTTTAGAATGAGGGTGTGGTTTATAAAGGTGTGAATGATGCTGACATATCTTGGTTCGTTTTGCAACTGATTTAAAAAAACATATCTTTATTTCTCCAAAATATGTGATTTCCAACCTGATGTTACTGTCTAAAGTCATAGCTTGTAGGAAGTGAACAAAGTTGTCAGCATTCAATGGCTTTTTGTTGGCAATGTGAAATAAGAAGCTGGTTTCCTTCTGTGTTTGTTGTTACACAGGCCACTGTCTCAGCTGTCACCCTTCCCTGTACTTTCAGCAGGGAGTTTAAAAAAAAATAAAAGAAAAAAAAAATGGATACTCGTCCCTTTTTGAGGAGGGAAAGGCAAGCCTACAAAACAGTTCTGAAGTAAATCAGCAGGGCCCACTGTCGTACCTCTTCCTGTGGAAAATAGGATATTGTCATTTCCAGAGCTGCTAAACTAGCTCTTGGGGATCACAGAATCACAGAGTGGTTGAGGTTGGAAGGGACCTCTGGAGATCATCTAGTCCAAGTCCCCTTGCCAAGTGTGGTCACCTAGAGCACGTTGCACAAGATGGCATCCGGCCTCTCTGGGCAACCTGTGTCAATGCTCTGTCAGCCTCACAGGAATGAAGTGTTTTCTCATATTCAGATGGAACCTCCTGTGTTTCAGTTTGTGCCCTTTGCCTCTTGTCCTGTCATTGGGCACCACTGAAAAGAGTCTGGCCCCATCCTTTTGACACCCTCCCTTTAGTTCTTTATATACATCGATAAGATGGCCTCTCAGTCTTCTCTTCTCCAAGCTAAACAGGCCCAGCTCTCAGCCTCTCCTCGTATGACAGATGTTCCAGTCTGCTAATCATCTTAGCAGCCCTCCGCTGGCCTCACTCCAGTAACTCCATGTTCCTCTTGTACCTGGTGGCAAGGCAATCCCTCAAATCACCAGGTAGGCCTTAAGGCCATAAAGAGGCGGAGAATGACACATTCATTCTTCGAGGTGGTGGAGTCACTGTCCCTGGGGGTGTTCAAGGAAAGGTTGGATGTGGTACTTAGGGACATGGTGTAGTGGGTGATATTGGAGGTAGAGGGACGGTTGGACCAGATGAGCTTGGAGGTCTTTTCCAATCTTAATGATTCTGTGATTCAGTAACGCAGGTGCCCTGGAATGAACTGTTAGAGCTAACTTTGGGAGCTGTTACTTATTCTTTGTTCACTCTGGAAAGTTTAAAACTAGATGACATTTATCTGCTGGCTGCTCTCAGGTTGAACGGTAGCATAAATGAGCAAAAGATTTAATTGTGAAGGTGTTAAGACACCAAGTACTCAACTTCATGCTTAGTTAATGAACAGACTTCTAAAAACTAGTGCACAAATGGGGAAAAGCTTTAAACGCTTGCTGTCCTCTGTTTACTCTAGAGGATAGCCACTTGAAATAGTTACAGATGTTCTACCATCTGTAAATGAAGAGTTTAGTAATAGTAGTGAACAGTAATAATAAATATTAATAGTATTAATAGAGTTGATGAGATTCATTATTTGTGCAGTGCTTCAAGAATGAAGAGTGTTAAATAAATCCTATTAGTAATTTAAGTTTGTATGTATAAGAGAAAATATGCTCAATGAGTTAGATTGGAAAATAATTAGCCAAAATTATCATTCCCTCTTTGGCCTATCTTTTGTGGAAAGAACCCCAGGACTGTTATTTTAAACACTATGAAAACCGAGTAGGAAATAATGGGTGTTTTATAGTAAAGTGACAACATATCTTGTTCATTAGCATGTGTTTTGGAACTACGATATTCCCATATGTGAGTATAAGGTATTTTAATTTTTTCTAAAACATTTATGCACTTACGTACTTGAGTGCTACATACAATCACAACTTCCTTGAAGCACAACTTTTAGTTGCATGGTGAGATCTGACATTTCAAATATAGAGGAAACAAATTGCTGTCTGAAATAGCAGACAACAGGCTTTCAGAACTTTGTACTTGAAAATAATGAATTCAGGAAATACCTAGTGCCTGACTCCACCAACAATCTTTTCCTTCCTAAGTGATCCCTGCTCTGTGCTCCCCAGTCATGGCAAACACACAGGCTAAAGGGACAAAATGGAAAAAGAGTCAATAGCTGGTCCAAATGTTGTCTTTCCGTATGGGTCCGTGTCACAGTTTTTGCTTACGTGGGGCTAAGTTCTTTACGTCTCTCAGGAGAGCTCTGCATTCTGCAGCTGACGACACCATTTTATTCTTAAAGAGCAGGCAAATGCATCTTAAAGCTGTCTAGGATAGCAGCCACTGTAGGATAACATTTTAAATCTAATCTGTTCCTGCTCTTCAGCCACCATTTCCAAGTCAGTATTGAATTATTTCCATAATTCTCCTCCTCTCTGACCTGACTTCTGCTCTTTATGACTAAGTGAGCAGGTAATCTTTACATAGATCAAGAGAGTCAGCATTATTTTATGCTGTGAACTTCTTTCTGAATTTTCAAGAAAATGATACTGTAGAGTTGTTCATTTTATCTCTAGAATTGGTTTTATCTATTGATACACCTCTGAAAGGAACAACAAAGAAGGCAGTAACACGGGTTAAAAAAGCAGTGTTTTGTGTTGGTGAACAGCCACTTTCCCTGAGAGTCTTGATTAAAAATACCAGTGTGCTTGGCTATACCACCTTTCAAGCCAGACCTCCTTGTACCCTGGAGAAAATAATACTGCTGTGTTTAGTTGGGGAAGGCAGTGGGGAGAAGGCAGTGAAGTTTCTTTTTGGAAGCTCCATTTGAAAGAAGAATCATTGCGCTCAGATACAGTGATAGGAACTTAAAGAGCAGAAATATGGATGACGTGACATACATGCCTTCTTCTACAGAGAAACTATCAAAGGATTTTTAAACCTCAGTAACGTCACAATGCTTAGGACCACTTTTATGCCATATGAAAGCAGACCTCATCAATGCCTAAATTTGCTCAGGGCTGCATAAATACTCTCTGAGAGTTGGCAGCTTATTATTGGTCTCTTTCCTATTATTTTTAAATAAATGGAAATACTGAGTTTAAATTGGTAAATAACAGTTTGTTCCTTTCCTTTTCACTCTGCTGGATTTGGAAATGGCATGTGAAACCAAATATATTTATTTTAGTCCAATTTTTAAAATCCTATGACATTTCCAACTTAATTCAGTATTTATTAAAAAAAAATAAATTCTATAACTAATTTAATCCAGATTAAGGCATGTAGTACTTTTTACTATATGCAGATTTTTAATAAGCATTGTTTAGTAAGTTTTTGAATGAGTAGCTTTGAATATAGAATATTGGTTGAAATTCATATTTAGCATCCTTTTTGTAAGTCTCTTGAAGTGAAACATCTGCGCTGAAGGAGCATGGCCATGTCCTCATGGGCAAAAGAAGCTGACACCCAAAGAAAGCAAACATCAAACTCAGCCTCCCTATATATGGGATTGAGCCGTATACAAGAAACAAGGAATATCTTTATGTTGTATGCTGATAATCATGGTTTTCCTGTGTGTTCCTAAATAAGACAGCAGGGACTGTGATTCTTTATTGCCCTGACCCACATGAAATTTATAGCAAAACAAAGTGGGCATAAGTTATCTGTTATCCAGTCTTCATATAAATCTAAGTCAAATCTTCAATAGTCTTCCAAAATTAGAATAAATGACTACCTGGGGCATGGGGAGTGATGAGTCAGGTCCCAGATTTGCTCCATCCCACATTACGTGATAGCCTTCAGTTTTCCAGTAATGGATATAGTAGGTAACCTGCAAATTAAACAAAAAGTTGGTCCAAGAGTGCCCAAGACATTAGAAATTCTAGCAGCAGGGGCAGCTCTTAGAACATTGCAATTCCTAAACCTTCCTTTTAGTTGAAAGCCTTTAGTACCTTCAGAGAAATAAATCCTGATTTCTGCATTTGGAAGAGCTACACTGCAACTCTGTAATTCCCTGTTTGCCCTAATTTGCTTTCAGACTGAGGTCAGCTTTCCTGTTGCAAGATTGGCCTGTCAATACAATGTCTGTCTCTCTTGTCTAAACTAAAAACCTGGATTTGTCCAGTAATATATATATATATATATTTGACAATCAGATGCTAAAATCAGATCTATTCCCCATTATGAACATTTGCAGGCTGCAAATGCAAAGCTTCCTGTCTGGTGACTGCCTCCATATTTCCATTTTCCGTATTTCATGTAAGCATTATCTATTTTATGATATTTCCAGTAGCCTGCCAGTTCACTTCAGAAAGGTAGAGGGAAAAACGTCACTTTCCCTATGTGACTTTCACAGTTTCTGTCATGTCCCTTTATCTTTCCCAGTTAAAACCAGCAGCAATTAAATATGAGTAAGTTAACAGATAACCACCATTTCCATTTGTTCTTGTATCATCTCTATAATCTTTCAGACTCTTCTGTTTTCTTTTAGATCGTAGGCTAAATTACCCCCAATTCATTGGTATGTGTAAGTTCAAATTTCAATTTGTGAATGGAATGGTACTGTCCCCAGTTCTCAGTTCATCTCTGCAGTGCAAGGAACTTCTCATTGTCCCACTTGAATGTATGTAATGTCTCCCATTTGACCATTGCCAAAAGCTATCTGGACGTGGCCTTGGGCAACCTGCTGTAGGTGGCCCTGACTGAGTATGGGGGTTGGACAGGATGACCTCCAGAAGTCTCTTCCAACTTTAACCATTCTATGATTCTGCAACTGTGGAAGTCTTGGGGCTCTATCGTAATGATTAGGTGATGGTTGGTGATCAGCAGGGCTGATGTTCATTCTGTCATGATTGCTGAAAGAAAAGTATTCACTTACTCATTGCTTCTTACTCTATTTTGACGTTCATGAATGATACAGGTATCAAGACCTGAGTTCAAATCAAGAATCAAAACATCATTCCACCTAGTGGCTTTCTTGACCTTAGCTGAATCAGTGCTTGTCAATTGACTCTTCATGGCACTTTTCATTTTATTTTGTGTAGATTTCATTTTGTTCAATAGTAATGTTTTTGAAATACTTTGAAGTATTATACTCTCTTTTTATGGTATGAAGGGTTCAAAAGCAGTACTAGGTTGAGAAAAAGATTGAATTAGTCAACTACTTAAAAGAGATTGGCATGAACGTCAAGATTCCAAACAAATAACATGATACGTGGACAAAACTACTAGCTATTGTACTGCTTGGGTAATGCTAGAAGTGTACGAGCAGAACTGCTTTAAAGTCAACATTAGTAACCAATATTGGATCAAATAAAAAGTCAAAGTACATCAAATCTTATTTAAATTCCAAGGGTAGAAAAATGTTGCTAGAGTTGTATGCCAGAGTGTTTTTTTCAATGTTGAAGTATGAATGGAAAAGTAACAGTAGATAAGAACAAGCATAGCTCGAATATTGTAGTGAAAATACCTACTTTTTTATTGATAGACCAGAATCACTTTAAGTAAGATCCCAGGATTATCAAGAGAATGAATGCACTGTGGAGGAATCACACAATGGCAGAAGTAGAGTAGAAACTGTATATAGCTCTCTTGCATCCTAGTGTGGTCTATTAATCACTAGACCACCTTACCATGAACATCCTTATTTACTACGGGCATACTTGTTTATGTTTTCATCTCCCTTTTATGTTAGCTTTGGATATCTAGATATTTGTACTGTAGTCCTTTTGTTGAAAGAAAATAAGTTTGAAATTAGTGTATGGTTTAGAATCTGAGGAGTAGTAAACTATAACTGTTCACACTCTACAGGTACCTTAAAGGAGGCTGTAGCAAGGTGGGGATTGGTCTGTTCTCCCACATGCCTGGTGATAGGATGAGGGGGAATAGGCTAAGTTGCGCCAGGGGAGGTTTAGGTTGGATATTAGGAAAAACTTCTTTACCGAAAGGGTTGTTAGGCATTGGAATGGGCTGCCCAGGGAAGTGGTTGAGTCACCATCCCTGGAGGTCTTTAAGAGACGTTTAGATACAGAGCTTAGTGATATGGTTTAGTGGAGGACTTGTTAGTGTTAGGTCAGAGGTTGGACTCGGTGATCTTGGAGGTCTCTTCCAACCTAGAGGATTCTGTGATTCTGTAATGGTGGGTAACAGATACTTGATTAAAATGATAAATGATGTTTCAAGTATATCAGCAACCTGTTACTAAATTTTTAAGCAAATGGGCAATAACATGGATTTCAGTGGATGCTGAAATAAAAACGTTTATCAAAGGATCAAACTGCATATGAATAGACCCCAATCTATTGTCACAAATAGTACCATTTGACTGCTCAAATGTGTATCTTACATGTATGTGTATTTTACACATGTATGTGTATCGCGTGAAGTGGCTTTCTATTCCTTTCCCTCCTTATAACACCTGTTTTCTAAGGAGAAATGTGTAATGGGGAAAGCAGAAACTTGTAGTTATGCTGTTAGTTCATTTGATAAAAGTGACACACAGCTCTTCGGCACAAAACCCATGCTGTGAAGGTGCTTAAGAGCATTTTGGATAGATGGAAATTAACTGACAAATACATCCCAGGACTGTATCCATCTGTATCTGCTTCTTTAGCTGATGTGCTGTCCCAAGAGTGCCTCATGTCCCAAGAGTGCCCTGGAACCCATGTTTTGGAGAAGTGCCTAGGGACCCTACCAGTTCAGTGCATTTAGAGCTCAGTTCTGTTGCCACTGGCTTCAGAGGTAAAATACCTGACTGACTTTAGCAAAACCAGAATTTAATCCCCATTCCAGGACATCTGCCAGGGGAGCCCTATGAGGGTTGGAAAAAACGGGTGTTTATGGCCTTCATCTGTGCGTGTGTGTGTACAAACACATGTATCTGTCTCTCAGACTAAGAATATGCATATAGAAAATATTTCAGGGAGAGTTTTGACTTCCACGCTATGTTTAAGTGCGTTATGAACTGGTGAGTTTATATAAATACTGCGTAACGGTGATAGCCTCAAAACTTCAGGGTAGCTTTATATATTGCGATGAGTCAGTGAGACTGCTGGCAGTACCCAGAGGCAACTCTGCCGAGCGGGTGGCTGTGGGCGGGTGGTGAGGTGCTCTAAATACATCAAAGGCGAACTTTCGGGATAAGTAAAAATTCAATTTCCTTAATTGAATATACTTTTATTCTCTCTATCATAGGGAATTGTGAGCTCCCTCTAGCGGGTGATTGTAACAGCGGAGCTTTGCTGAGGTGCTTTTCTTCTACGAGCGTGCACAGCTGACGAACAAGATGGCTGACAGGCTGCTCAGGGTTCAGAGCTCCGCCGGTGGCGTTGGTCAGCCCGCTGCTCTCCCTGCTCGCAGAAAAATTCAAGGAAAAGTTACACGGCGCATAGAGCGCAGCCGCTATAACCCAGTCTGCATGAAAGCAGAAGCTGTAGAGGGAGTCCTGCATTGCGAACTGCTCTCGCCTGGCCCCCAGCGTGCATTTTTTTAAGGGTGCCAGGGTACAAACCCCAGTGGCGGCCGGCTCCCTTCGGGGCCGTGCTGCGGTGGGGGCAGGAAACGCGGCGGGGTCCCACTCCCCGCCGTCCCTCCCCGGGCACCGGGCTGGGCTCTGCCCGCCCGGCCCGCAGCGCTGCCGGCCTGCCCCCTGCGCCTCGCCCCGTAGCGGGGCCACGCAAGGGATCGGCCGGGCCGGGGCTGGTGCCGTGCCACGGCGGCGGCCGGCCCCCCGGCCTGCTCGGGCCCTGCAGGGCGGGGGCTAGGCCGCGGGTTAAAAGCAAATTTCAGACGCTCTAGGTGGATTGTGGCGAATACGGTCTGTTGTTGAAACTGGAAGCGTTTTAGAAACCTCATTTACTCTTGATGACGTTAAGGAAAACTTGCTACAGAAAAGAAACTAATTGGTTTAGCCTCTATGCAGTTCTCTAGTCTGTTTGACTTCCTGGTTCTCTTCACACAAAGCTGTAGTTTGGGATACAAACACCGATAGGAAGTTTGATTATTAGTATTTATTTCTACTTGTCTTAAATTTTAATTTACTTATTACTTTTCTAAATACCTTTTTTCTTTTTTTTTTTTTTTTCCCCTCCCTGAGTAGATTTTAATAGGGTTTTAAATTAAGCATTTGGGCCTAATTTGAGCAGATAATGTCCTGCTGAAGACATTTCATGAGGAGTATGAGTTTGTCATTCAAGATGTGTGTAAAACAAACAGTGAGCTACTTTGAGGAGAAATGAACTGCCTGGCCTTGTGAATGAATGCTGAATACCAAAGTTATCTTAGCTGCAAATGTAATTAAGTTTGATTATTTTTGTTCTCATTATACTGGCACAAAATAAGAGTGGGAGAATGTCACTGAAACAATTAAAACTGGCAGTGAAAAATAAGACTTTTTTTTCTTTCCCATACCTCCAGCATAGTTACATTTATAACTGAGTATGTGTCTCTTGTGGTCTCGATTACATCCTGTGTTTTTAGCTGGCAGCGTTTCCTCTGCAGAGGCCCTGCTCTGTATGCCAGCATACATTTCTGTGCATATTAAAACAACGGAATCAAGATGGAATAGGACATGAAACAACCCCCTGTAAGTGGCTTTTTAATACTAATGCTTGGAACAAAACAAGAAGCAGTGTATTTACCATCATGTTTCTTTTCATAAAAGCAGCAAGTATGCTAGCTCTGTGCTGTCAGAAAAGATTGGGCAACTCCTGTAAGTCATCAAACATATTACCCAGACTTTTCTCCCATTCTTTAAATATTTGAAGAATGTATTTCTTCAGGAATATTTTTCTGAGGATGGAGCCTGGCTTTTACAAAGTAATCTCTACTTTGAGAGTTAGAATGCGAATCTGCACCTCAAGAAATGTTTCTTTTTTCCGTTTGCATAAAGCATTTTTGGAACAGTGAACTCCACTAACAGCTGTATTCAATCTTGAGTAAAATCACTTCCTGAAAAAAGTGAAATTAAACTTAATATACAAGCTTGCTTGGAATATAATACCGGGGAGTTAGGGAACTTTGTGATTATGAAACCAAATCCATTCACCCTGCTGAGGTAATTTCTTGTAAATTGTTCACTATGGAAATCTTTAATCAATGTCAATGTTTTTAAAGCTAAAATTCATACGTTTCAAATGTGCTTTTTATTTCCCCCCAGCCAAAGAGTGCATTAGTTTGCCCTTTTTTTTAAAAAAAAAAAAAAAAAGGAAGAATTTTCATCTGTGGCTGCATGAGGTGCATGAGGAAAGGAGCTAAGGCGTGAAGAATGGCAGTACCTGCCCTCAGTGTTTGGCATCCTGAGTCTGGTCATGAAAATCATAAGACTAATATTAAAAAAAAAAAAAAAAAAAAAAAAGACAGGTATTTAAAAACCATATCTGATTACCTAAAAAAAAAAAAATCAGTCTATTCTTTAGGGTAATGGTACGGTCTTACATGGAAGGCGTCCAGACATATTCTGCATTTTTATATATTTAAAATGAAATGTGATATTCTGGGTATATTTATATTGCAATCCAAAGGTAGAAACTGAGCTAACCTGAGCACTGCTAAGTGTCACTCTTGTGGTGCAGACTATAAACCACTGAATAATGCTCAGCTCGCAGCCAGACTTACACCAGTGAATCCGAAACCACCTTGCGGTGGCTCGGCTGCACAGAGTCTGCAAGCTAGCTTTAAAATGCACAACAAAACAAAAAACTTCCTCAGAGTGAAGCTGCACATCAGAACTGTGCCATAACTTTGTCAATTACTCTGACTTCCTGATCTAGGACTTAAGTGCAATGCCAAGAAGAACAACCCACGTTGTGTAGTTGTATTTAAATTTCAAATAGAGGAACAGAATGTTTAAATCCTTCCAGGTGCTGAGCAGCTGAGTCACTCATCGGCGCACTCCAGTGGTT
Organism: Cygnus olor; assembly: GCF_009769625.2. Classification (NCBI taxonomy): domain Eukaryota; kingdom Metazoa; phylum Chordata; class Aves; order Anseriformes; family Anatidae; genus Cygnus; species Cygnus olor. The sequence goes on from NC_049174.1 coordinate 23,175,152, forward strand.
CTTACAGTCCTGTCTTAGCTGGTACTTAGGTCTGTATGTGCCTAAGCATCTAAATATATTTTGCCGAAACTCTTAGGTTGGTTCTGTATTCAGTAGCCTGGAAGCAGAATGTAAGGGCAAAGATTCAAATGTGATTTACTTATATTTGGCTTGAATGCCATAGCCAAGGGGTTATAGACTCTATTCCCTTTCTTTCTTACTAGTATTTCATTATTTTTATAGGACTGTGACTGACAGCAGAAATCAAAAGGTGGCAATTTCCAAGGCAGCAGTGGCAGCAGACGCTAGGATGGGGTGCAGGAGAATTTGGGATTCTCATTTCCCCTGGGATGTTCTGAAACTCCTAGCATGTATGGTTTCCTTCTAAAGCATGTGTGGTTTCCCTTCCTTTCCCTTCACGCATGGCATGAGTAACCTAAGGGCCTACCTTGGAGCAGGAAATTCCAGGAGGGGAAAGGCCACCTACCATGTGCTACAATGGCTAGCCAAGTGATTGACAAACTGGCATTTAACTTCTCATACCATCAGCTTTAAGGATAAACCCTGCTTCCCACAATATTTTGCTTTTCAAATCAACTTTAACTTCCTGATTTACCAGGGATGAACAGAAAAAAAAAATATTTCAAAATACTGTAAATTCTAAGAAAGTTAAATTTTGTGCAAGCACCGAACTTTTCACTATATTTAGCTAACAAACATAAGCAAAATGTCTCCTGTGTGTCTATGTGGAATTTAGGAAAAAGTAAAAAGGTAAAAATATTTTAAACTCTTAACCTACATATTCATATGCACAAAATTCCCTGTTTGATAAGGACAGTTTAAGACTCTTAGCAATGTTTGCTATTTTCTGATTTGTCGGTCTAGAGAGCTTTCAGGGCAGGTTAATTATCTAGTGTGAAGTGGTGGGGTTCTCTTGTCATTGCTTTATATGCTATTTTACTTCTTTTTCAGATTCTCTTAGTTTCCCTGGAAAATCTAGGTGTAAATTAACAGTAATGCAATGGTCTACTCATTTCATTAGGAACACTTTCTTATAAAAAAAAAAATACATGTTGGAAGTTTTAATGCAAATAAAAATATTTGATTTCACCACACAGTTGCTTCAGCACAGTTATGGCTCTAAAGAAACAGACCTTAGGGCTTCAGCTGCTTTATGGTTGGAACACCATATTTTAGTTGACTGTCTTGTAAATGTAGATTATATACTCATCTGTTGGATGATAAAGCCCCTCTTGGGAACAAGATGTTGTTGCTTCTTAGCATGATTTCTCTTTATTTTCTCCACGTTCATACAACTAAAATCAAAATTCTGCCCACCCCGACCATTTTTTCCTTCTTACTGCCAACAAAAGAACTGAGCATTTTTTCAGTTCCTTGTCCAAATTGTTAAGATGCCCCTGAGGACCTTTGTTTACAGTGTCTTCTCATTCTTTTTTCCTTGACATTCTCCCCTCCCTCCAGCAGTGAGATACTAATTAAAGAGAGGACACAGTGACCCTGGGTTGTTTAGAAGTCACTTGGGAGGGGTGGTGGCACAATGACAAAACCATCCCTGCAGGAAGTAATCAGGCCTGAGACCTAGCACAATGCTCACTTCCATCACCTGAAAAACCCTTTCAGTTTGGAGATCCAGCCCAGAAGCAGATTTATTTTCTCTTTATTAAAGCATCTTCATTATAAACAAAGCCTCAGTATCTCCGTGTGTCAATCTGTTTAACAGGGTGGTTATATAAATACTGTTTTTTTTTTCATAAACATTTACTGAAAAGTATTTATCTAAATAGTTTGTAAAGTAAAAGCAGTATTACTAACAGCATGGTACTGAATATCATGGGCTTTTCTCTTTGGTTTCAAGGGAAAAGTAGTTAGTTGGCATGGTATCATCCAGCAAGATTAGGGTCTTATCTTGTACATATGGATTTCACAATATTATTATGGATATTATTACTTAGTTACTATCCCATTGATACTTGTGGTGTTTTACGAGCACCTAGCAACACAGAAATCCAGAATTCATTCCAAACCAGATTTGTAAACCAGACCAAAAAGTCATCACTTTGGATTTACACCTGTGAAAATAAGGTTTCTGTTTATCTGGAGATCTGTGCTGCAGGGCATTCCCAATGCAAAGGCACGGTCCCATGCAGCAATCCACTGGCAAAGTCCGGGAGGCTGCATTGATGTGTTACTGCAGCCAATTAGAAAAATCAGCAGGCTTTAACCCTAACACCAGTCTTCACTGTTATCTGTACGGTTTTATCTCGTACCCATAAAAGGATCCAGCTGATTTCAGGAGCTATCCACTTGGGTTGGCCTGCGTAAATCAGATTGCAGTGTTGAAGTTAGCAACGTGATACCATTCCTGTTGAATACATGGCAAAAAAAAATCCCACCATCTGGGAGCTAGATCAAACTGCAGACAATATGCACTTTAAAATTCTGCTATTAAGGACTTTTTAATATTTTCTTCTGGATATGTGTATATATCATATATTATATATAATAATAAGAGTAAAACGAGAAACATTTGGAAGAGGCCCTGATCGAAGTAGAGGAGAGATATCGTTGTGTCTTACTCCACTACTTGAATACATCTTGTCTTTTTGGTAGTAATCTCTTAATTCAGAGTTTTTTTGGTTTGTTTTAATTCTTGGAGGTATGGGGATACCTGGAAAAGCTGTAGGTTGTAAGTATGCCCATTTCAAGTGAGTATCAGCCTGTGCTGCAAAACTTAAGCTTAACAATTAGCCGTTGTCTCTTCAGCTCAATTTAAAGTCTAGTGCAAACCCAAGCAGGGGAAGAATGGTGCTTATTTAAGGACCCACTTGATCAGTTAGTTCCAAGTAGCTAATGTGCCTGATGAGGTCAGGACTCGTGTGAGTGTACCGGCAGCCCTTCCCTGAGCTCCTGGCATCCTGCTATGCGCTGGTGCCCCCTTTCTCTGGTAAAGGTCGGCAGTTATCAGCTCCTGAGCTTTGGCTGGGTTTCTGGCACTGCTAAGGGCACAGCTCTTGTGAGCAGTGCTGACCAGCATACTCCACAGTGGTAGTAACTTTTGGATGTTTACATCATTTTGGGGAGGCAGAGACAGGTGTGAATGCAGGGGTTGTCCGAGGGAGAGAGCATGCTTAAAATGAGAGCAGCGACATTTTGGGCACTACTGGGTGCCAAAAAACTGACCAAGAAATGCCTATCACCCTGGGTGATCATCAGTTACGGAGCAGTGCAGATGTTGGAGATTATGCTGTAGTGTATGTGTTACTGGACTAAAGTGTTGCCTTCAAAAAATTTGGGAAAAAAAAGTGACATTTTTTTCCAACAACGTTACCAAGGAGAGCACCTTTGTGCTGATTTTTCACTGCATCACATCGTGTGGCTAATGCGTGTTTGATCTAATACTGAGTTTCCTAAACTTATTTAGTATCTCAGGGAATTGATTTAGTATCTCAATGTAATTGATTCAGACCAAAAAGTATCAGGCAGGATTCTTTACATCAGTTTTGGTTATTGCACTGCCCATTTGACTTGGATTGTTATTGTTCAGATTCCTTTCTGGTTTTGTAATGGCTGTATTTCACATTAAAGTTCATGGTTTAATTAAGGAAATGACTGAATAGGAAGTTACTGTAACCATGATTTCAGCTTTTAAAGAAAGATTTGCCGTACACGTGAGGAAATTTGTGGACTTAAACATTTTGTTACATGTGCAACATCTCCACCATGCTTTTTAAACCACTGATATCAGATAAACTCAGATGGATAAATCACATTTTTCTGCTCTTTGGGGAGCTTTCTAAATTTGTTTTTAACCATATAATATATTGCAGTGTCTTTAACCAAAGATGATTTCATTTGCAAGTTTGACTGAGATCTCAGGACAGAACTAAGGACATTCGGTGTTTGGAAATGTCTGCTGAATTAAAATATTTTATGTTCTGCTGCCTGAGCTCTGAGTAGCTGCTTGCTTTCAGTTTTGACTCTGGTCAGGGCTTTGCAGTCAGGCTGCATCTCGCAGCTGGGCGGATTTCGAAGTTCCTGTCCTCCTTGCCCAAGTCCAGCCAGGATGGACTTGTGCTCCACATCACAACCGGGGAAACCAACCAGTTAGGAAAAAATATATATATGTATATTTAAATTTAAGCTGTATTGGTTTAATTTTCTGCTTCGTAGCACACCCAGATGAGCAGTTGATTCAATGCAGCGAGGCAGCATGGCAACGTCTGCTGCGAAGTGGCTGGCATGGCTGGGGAGAGGGAAGGCCGTGGTGGGGAGAGGCATCTAGTAGGGCAGATCTTGTAGGAAAGGAGTAGGCAGGGTGGAACTGCAGTCTCTGAAAAAACAGCGGCTCACATCTACTCACTGCCACATGTACCCACTGCCAAATTGTGTGTTTATTGGTTTGATCAGCTACGGAATAATATAGTAGTACAGTAAATAGCATTAAGTGCTATGCGTCATCCGTAGCCTGGAGTTTCTCAGCATGAAAAGGCATGACTTTCTTTCTTTCTCCTTTTCGGTGTGTTTATTTTATAGTTTAAAGTTCTTGAAGAGGAGTGAGAAACAGTCTAGTAGTCCAGCACAGGTAAGATCTCTAGGTAGGTATCATAAAATCATTTCCATTGTGAGCTGCCTACCAGGCAGCCAGCACCAGCAGTCAGCAAGCAGCTGGTGGTTGCTGTGTGGCGCATTGCCTGGCAGCCTTCACATTTCCACCAAAGGACTTCTAGCACGGTTTTGACATCAATTCTTGAATTTTATCAGCCAGACATAATAGGAAATCAGTGATTAGACAATTTAAAGCAATTAAACCAACTGTAACCAGGAATCTGAAATACACGTTATAGAATACAGATTATAATATCATGTATTATTTTAAATGGAAATGTTATGGTAATGCATTCTAAAATTAACCTTTCAAGTTAATTTAAGACTGCCTTTTGTTTGTTAAAAAAAAAAAAATTAAAGGTTGTCTAAACTGGTGACATTTCAGAGACTCAACCCTGAATTTTCTTAGGAAAATAAACATATTTTTGCCATATTCTACAATGACATGGTAAAAACCACAGTAAGGGAGCTTAATATGAATTACTTGCTTTGTGTGATTGTGCTCAAATGTATGTATGGTCAAATTGTACATGTTTTGATACAAAATATGTCCTTTTTTTCTTCAAAATTTTTAAATGAAGAATCATATTGGACTTTGTTTTGTGATTTAAGTTATTTATATGTCAAAGTTTTAGCTTCTCCTATTTTTCTGTTCCATTGTAAGTGAGAGAAGTTTGGTCCAATCTTCTGGTTTAGCCAACGTACAGCCCATTGAATATAGTCACCAAGGGATTAATTCAGCTCTCTGGCTTTTTTCCGCTCTGGCCTAGTTCCTGCAAAATCATGTGCCTACATGATTAACTGACATGAACCATTATATTGTGTGTCTTCACTAGGAAAAAGGGTCTATTCTTTCTCAGGTTACTGAATATTGAACTAGATAAAAGAAGCTAAAATTGTAGTCACGTCTAAAAGTTAGTAGTTTTCACAGGTTTTATAAAAAGGCGTCAGAAGCTTGCCATTTGCTTGAAATTAGGAATATAACATAAGGACTTTTCTTTACTCATAGCCCTTGTCAGTACCTTCATAGTTGATTAGAAGGGCTTCTTTTTTCCAGGTAGTGGTCACTAGATTGCATACATGTAAGTCGTATGAGTTATGCCTATCAGCTAAAGTGGGTCTGAGGCAAGTGGTTAGGACAACAACCCTTCGGTGGAAGGAAGTAACAACTTTAGTGGAAATATATGAACACGAGGGGATTTAAAATACAAAGCTTTTAGGCAATATTAGATTTTTCAACTTTCTATTTCAGATCTTTTTAAATGGTGTGTCTGTTAGTCTGCATGAAAATGTCTTCTTGAGTGGTGAAACAGTGGGCTGTACTCATAAAACAATCTGAAAAATTCTTGGATGCAACATGTATTTTTTCAGCTTGTGCAGAATGTGATTAATATAACATCTCGGCTGACAGGATCTGACATGTGGTTATATGAATTCCTTTGCAAGGCAAAAGCCTCTAGTTGCAATTTATAGTAATGAGACTGTCTGCTGTAAAGTAACTGATTACAATGAAGGTATAAGAAGTAAGCATGTTTACCCTTCAAAGTCATTAACCTCTCCTCTCCTCTAGAGTACATACGCCTGTGTTCTGCAGTAATGTTATCTGCACGTATCGAAAATCCATCTGTTTGTCCAAACATCATTTTGTCTGTGCTTTACCAATACATTTGGATGGTATTTTGGACTAGGTTTTGGCCAATCGAGTTAAATAATGGATCTGGCAGATAACTGTGAAAATGCAGCAAAGCTCAATGTATAATTATGCAAACAAATACGCGCGTAGGAAACTTTTCAATATTGTTTAGAAATATGAGGAGTAACTGTGTCTCTTAGGGCTGGAAGCAGTGTTGTGATATTACCCAGTGGTCTTTATTCATGTAACTACGGATTACATCAGGGAGCACCTGGATCAGGTCCTAAAGTAGGAAGTTGTTTATTTGGTGGTTTGATGTGTAGGTAACAAAACCTCCAATGTACATGCAAGGGCACATTTTCACGTTGATTCATGGTAAAATACCATGGAGAAACTAACCAGATCTGCTTCTCGCTAGAATAGCATCCATTTCCTCCTAGTAAGGTAGTCCTAGAAGGTTGCTGGAGCCATTTGCTGAAATCTTTTTTGTCTTAGAGCCCTGCTCAGCAAATTCTGCTGGGAGTTTTCCACCCCTGAATTCCACGGGCGCAGCAAGTTGTACTGCAAGCACGGAAACGCTGTGAAGATCCTGTCCCTGGGGAGCTTAGTGCAAAATTCTTTTTTGAAGATCCCAGAACTGAGAAAGTCCTGGCTATGCAGAGCCTCCGACAGAAGCTGTAATGGCAAGATAGAGGAAGGAGCTGCCAAGGCAGCGAAGAACTTCAAAGACTGTTGAAACGGGGGGGCGAAAGTTCAGCCTAATTCCTGTGCTATCCAGACTCACTCACCCCCACTCTTTTGCAGCCCATCCATGCAACATGGCTGGGGTCTGGTTGCTGCAGTAACCTCATTTTCAGAATCTGACTGGAAATGCGTGGTTAAAAAACTGGTTGCTAGTGAAAAATGTTCCAAGTAGAACGCCGTGAGGTAGCCATGGCTGGAGGGAAGCCACCCAGCCAGCAGCGCCTGCCCCCAGAGGGACACACACACCTTCCCCACAGTGCCTTCTCCTGGCTGTGCCCTCCTGCCACTTCACTTGTGATGGTCCTGCCAGACACCTCGGGCCCCAGCTCAGCTCCCTGTCACGGCAGAACAAAAAGAGGAAAGATTTCTGTTGGGTTACTTAGGTTGAACCCATCAAGCAAGGAGCCAAAGGATCAGACAAAGAGTTTGAAACCATGATCTCGGAGCAGGAAGGGGAAAAGGAGCAGAAGATTTCCTCCTTTTCAGCATCCCTGAAGGATTACGTGCTGTGAGTAGTTCACAAAAGCACAGTGTAAATGCTTCAGTCTGGGTGAAACCTGGGACCTGCTGGTGAAGCTCCTGCTGACCAGGCCAGGCCTTCATTCTGTTTTATCTTTGATTTATGTCCATGAGTACTGGCAAACAGGCATGTGAAATAAAGTTGTGAGGCATCTGATGGATAGTTTGAATCCAAATTGCGAGAATGTGTTGGAAACAGCTTTAAGAATCTATTTACCTAAATAAATATACAATTTAATTATGATGCAATGAAATAATTTTCCCACCGTGATTTGTGCTGCTGCCAGCCCCTGACACGTAGTATAGAACAATTAGTTCAGTAACTCTGTGAATTACTCCCTGCAATAAATTGTCCCAGCCATCTTGATTAATTTACTGATTACTGTGCATAAATATTCAGATTGTCTCTGCATTTAAAATTACAGGAACTGAAATGATGGTGCTAATGGTGAATGCTACAAGTACTGAACACAAATGGGAAACAAGATTCTTACTTGGGGGACTGCTGTGTGAAATGCATCTCGGAATAAAGTCAAATCCTTGAGGGCAGTGATTCGTGCTTTAAAAATGCATGTGAAGAGGCATTTACTTCATGGCCTGGAAGGTAAAGACAGACTTGGCTCTAAAGTCTGTTGCTAGCTTAGCTCAGAGTGGTGGTGGCAAAAATAACAAAACCTGATCGCAGCCGATGGCTGTATGGTGTGTTAGATATGTTAGATAATGGCTTTGGTGTCCTGCTGCTGCTTTCAGGTGTTTGTGATGCACCAGCCACATCTCACACCTTCACAGCAGCAGCACAGGAGGAAGGGCTGCATTAGCAGAGAGCAAGCTCTTGCTCTTTCATCCCAGAGAGTGGTCTCTGCAAAATTGCAAAGAAGCACAGGGTGTGAGGAACTTTCCACAGCAGATGCCAAACATCGTGCTAGTGGAGATTTTTACTGTCATGACCACCAGGTGGATGACATTATGAGCGCTGAATATACATGGGAGGGAGAATTTTCTTACTCTGAATGTACCTGCTGATCATTTTGTTCGGTGTTACATGGTGTTGTGTAGCTGATGCGAACATAACAAGTATGCAATTTCAAGCCTCAGAGAGGGAGAGTGTGTGTTTTTAGAGGGGAAAAAAAGCAGTTTCAGACCCCCACAATCACAGGAAGGTTGAGGTTGGAAGGGACCTCTGGAGGGCATCTGGTCCAGCCCCCCCAGTCAGTTTACAGCTTCTTTGGACAACTAAAAACTGTAATGTCTGTCAGAGATGTAAGCTACAGCAGGTACTTCAGGAACAGTTCTATCAAGGTTATGTAGATACTTTTATTTTAAAGATACTGAAAAAGAGATAAGATTCAGACTCAGCTGAATATTTGCTCGACTCCTGCCACATGATCTTGTTTCTTTCCTTCTTACTCTAAATTAGGTCATTGTAATCAGATTGTGTATTATAAACTAATGTCTTTCTGTTTATATGTGATTATAAAACAAACTCTCAGGGTAAAGGCTATAATTTTGAAACAGATAAAATTGATACGCTGCCTTGAAACCTATATGGAAATTAGTTTCTCACCCTCCCAGTGAGACGAAATAAACCAACCCCACAGAACCAGTGCCGTGCTGTCAGTGTGCTCAGGGGAGTCTGAGCGCTGTAAAGACATTTGCAGGTCAGAAATGAGGTTAATTGACAAGGAAGTGTGTGAGGACAGAAAAAATTTGCACAGTGCTTGTCAGTAGGTGCGGCTGCCAGTTCTTCACTTGACCAGCAGTATTTGTCAAACAAATACAGCAGTGCTTCGTTCTAGGGAAAGAAAAAAATAGCAAGAAGAGTCATCTTAGGACAGTATCATTGTTTGGAAAGAGAGGTGTTTTGTGTTTTTGTTCCAAGATATCAACATGTATACACCTACTATACAAAATCTCCAGCCTGGCTTGTCTCTCTTGCCAGTGTGGAGAAGACGACTGCTGTCTGCAGCAGAGGTTTGCAGAACGGGGTTTGGTTAGGTTTTTCCTCATGTTTTCTTCAAGTATGTGGCTTAAATGCACAAGCCTGGCTTTGCGCTAGTGACATTAACTCCATCCTTTTTGGCATATCATATTGTAAGTGACTTTCTCTGCTTTTTTCCATGATGACCCATTTCAGGTATAAAGTGTACTGTGATTACAGACTGCTTCTCATTTTTTATTACCAAATCTGTTCATAATGCCTAGAGCGCATGTTTCATTCAAGGGTTTAAAGTATATGTCCCATTTTATAGATATGGAAAGAACAAGTAAGGGTCCTACTTATTTTTTTTGTTTTCTCCCCCATAAGTGCAGAGCACTGACAAATCTGAAGCTGTTTCATGCACTTAGATACCAAGACAATGACACACAAAGGAATAAAATTGATGTCTGGCTGATTTTCGGTCAGACCTTCCACTCTAGCTACTGTCTAGTGATTTATCTTTTCACTGTCATTAACTGTTCTCAGCCTTAAACATATTTTAATTGCAGGAGACTTCTAGTTTCTTTCATTACTTCTAAGATTCTAATAAAAAGTTTAAAAGATAACCATGTAAATCTGGTCCACATACTGAAAATTTTTATCCAGAAAAATATCATACACCAAAACCGAATGAATTGTGGATAGAAAGAGCCTCTTTTCTATTGGAAAACCAGCAAATATAAAATACAACTCTGCTTTAGAACCAAAATAATTCTGAAGTTTTAGAAAAAATATTTGTGCATTTCCAGATTTTTCATCATCCTTTGTTAATATTTGTATTAAAAACGTAAATATGAAAAAATAAAATACAATAGACAGTCACATAAATTCATTGATTGTTTGTAGAAAATATCTAGCAGATATTTTTCACTTTCTTCTCCTGCCGGTCCATAAATTTACTCTATTCAAAATGGAAAAAAAGTCAAAGAAATATGTCAAAACAGAGAGCTCTTTTTAGTTTCACATAAAGCATAAATGTTGTAATGTAATGATGAACAACTTCCTACACTGTTAATAACAAAGTAGAAAAAAAAAACACAAAAACAAACAAAAAAAAACCCCACGCAATATACTTCATCATTTCAGACTTCATTTTTTTGTCCTGTAATAAATCTGGCAACTGTTTACAGACTTTGTTTGCTTTATAGTTTCAAACAAGTGTTTGGCAGTGTTGTCAAGCTAAAGAGAGAATTCAGATCTTTTGGAGTCATTTTAGTTAATTCCACAAATCAAGATTGGATTTTGTCCTGTGTTTCAATTACCAATTATGAACAGCTTCCTTAAATTCCCGTTGTATAATAATTCTTTACAGTAATTCTCTTTTGTACTTGTGCTTCCCAGAATATACAGGATATATTAGGAAGGGGGTGTTTGTTTGACAGTGGAAATAACTTCTATAAAGTAGCATCTTGTCATAGCTTTCAAAGAATAAATAATGCATGCCATAATGTAAAATGCTGGCATGGCATTAAACAATAGATCGTGTTGCTCTCTATGTTCATGTTCTTAACACCAGTAATCATTGAAGAAATGACAACAATTACTTGTAATTGTGCAATTTATGAAGTGTCCGTCCAGGAACATTTAAGGAAGCATGGAAGGAATGAAGTGCAAGCTAAAATGAATAGGAGGAGTCTGAGCATGCCAAGGGAGCACAACCCAGTGGCCAAAGCAGAGGCATTCGGTGTGCGCTAAATGGAGTAGAGAGCTGGTCTTTGTTTCACAGGAAGGTGTTGGATTTAAGGGAAAAAAAACAATACAAAAACCACAGCGGTGATGGGAAAATTAAAGACATAGGTGGGAGGATTCCCAGAGAGAATGAGCTGATTGGTGCTAATCACGAGTTTTCAACAGAAATCTGTGATAGTGACTCTGAGCTGGTATATTGTACAGTGCTAAAATAGCATTTACTTTTATACGTTCTAATCCGGAATATAAATAATTTGGTATCTTGTTACCAATATTTGAACCGGTACAGCTGGGAAAGATGATCTGTCTTCCCCTTTCAGTTCTGATTGTCATGGAGATTCTTTTCTTATTGTCGAATATACTCCTGTGATTATTTTTAAGATGGCGTTCTTAGACAATAGCTTCTCATTGTGTGTGCAGTACCTGGTTCTTAGTAGATCATATGCTTCTGCAGAAGCCATTGTTTCTTAATAATTTTCTTTTTCTACAAAAAAAACACAACAAAAAACACCACAACTTTGCGTGTTCATGGCTCTAGTGTGTCCCATTTCTACTGACCCTTTCTTCTCTTCTTCATTTAGGAAGATACCGATTTTGTTGTTGTTGTTGTTCCTGCATACTTGGGATATTTAAATAACAACAAAAACAATGAGGAGATTATCTGTAAAGTAGCTTCCCATGTAATGAAGTTTACCTTGTTCCTTCAGCTATTATAAATGCTTTTCTTCGTCTCAGTTCTGAATAGATGAATTTAATGCTAAAATTAAAAATCTGCTTCTATATGATACTCAGCTTCCCCTACCCCACTATTAACACATTTCAGGAAATGCTTAATATCTCTCAAAGTTCAGCCCTGCATACTGTTTCCTTAGCTTGCATAGGGTATTCGAATGTATTTTTACATTTCTGCAGCTCAGCCTCCAGCCTACTCTGTTTCGTATCTTTTTACATATGACAGGGTGTGATGAGAGAGTGGATCCTCAACCAAATGAGCATTGTGGTGGAAAGCTCGTAGGCCTTTCAGATGCTGTCCACGTGGAGAAGTAAGGTGCCCACAATCGCCTCACCACCGATGGGGCTTCAGGAGGTCCTCACATGGCCAGCCTCGCTTGTCCTGGCATGAGAGTGTGGTTATGAGGAAGCTCAGGACATCCAATCTGGACTCCGAGGGTTTTGCAACAGAATAAAGTTTCCTTTTTTAAAGCAGATCCAAGCCTGAGGAACCATCTGTCCTGCAGAGGCACTGAATGCCCTATGGGGAGCTAACTGCTTCAGCTGAAGGTTGAGATAATTAAGGGAAGCCATGGATTGATTTAGAACAGAAATGAAAAAGTAGCAGTTTAAGTGTGTAGAACTGTTTTTAAAGCAATGGGTTAGTTTTACCAGCCTCCTGTTTGTTAAGACTGACAAATGTTACTTGAAAGATCCTTGAGGACTTCCAGTTGTCTTCAGGTTTTCAGAGAAATCTTCCTGTATTTACCGAGTCTCTCTGCAAACCTACATTTCTGACTGTACATAAAATCACGTAATCACAACGTTTTAGATCAAAAACGCACCGGATCTGCTTGGCAAGTTTTCCTTATTTCTAAATAAGCAAGTCTGGGTTATTTAAAGAAGCTCTGAACATAATTTGTACAGACAATTAACATGGATATTCTTAGCCCCCATGGTCACCTTTTCCCGCAGGAACAAAAAGAGTTGCTCCTTTATAACTGTAACCAGCAAGATGCCTGCCTACCTGCAAGTCTGTTTCAATTTTGGAACTGCTAAGCCTGTAAAACTAAAAGTCTTTGCCTACAAGGCATGCTTGCATCCCAGAAAATGCATAGGGGAACTAGTTATCAGTGTCTTGAATTGATGTATCATATCTACTGAAAAGTCCAGGGAATTATTTAGAACCTTGTCAACTTAATCTGAAGTGCAGGGATTTACACAGAAATCATTTTGCCTGTGTTCTGGGAAAGATCAAAGCAGCTTTTTCAGGTGAGCAGAGGTTCAGGTTGGAAGGGACCTTGGGAGTGCTCTCGTCCAGCCGATGCTCAAAGCGGCATCAGCGAAGAGATCAGATCAGGTAGCTTAGGGCTGGACACAGTCTGATCTTGAAAATGTTCAAGGTTGCAGACTGCACAACCTCTCTGGGCAGTGCCTGACCCTCCTTGTGTCCAGTTGTTGCAATTTATTAAGCCTGCTGTCCCTTTTCCTCCAGCCATGCTCTGCTGCAAAGGGCCTGGCTCTGTCTTCTTGATAACCTCTGAGGAGGTAGCGGGAGGCACCTGGTTCCCCATTTAAGACAAGAGCAGGGACACATTGCTCAGGCCCTGCGTCAGAACAGCAGAAAACATTGATAGGTAGATTAGCACATAGGCTAGGACACCAAGGTTTTCTTCCCAGAAAATTCTATAATGTATTTTCCTATAACAAAAACAAACAAGCAGGTATCACTTGATGGTGATCTAATAGATGTTTACAGAATTATTTGCTGTTACATGTTTTTATGGTGTGTTAGAAAAGAGCAAGGGTAAGTGAGTGAGATGTGTCACATACTGAACCCAGCTGAGGGAAATCCCTGTTGGACTCACAAATGGTGTGGGTCGGTGTGGCAGCAGAGCAGGGCAGGAATTTCAGCCACTGCATTGGGTTGTTCTTGAGCTTGTTCCCGGTGCTTCCGAATAGGCCCAATATAGCACACATTGTGTGCATCCTTTCTGCTGGCCCGGGGGTGGGACAGGAAGAGGAGAGGGGAGGAAGCAGGGGATGACTGATGTTTTTTGAAAAGGTTTTTCCCTGAGATGGAAAGGTGTGGCCATTCCGCGCATCCCCAGCTAACAAAGACCTGGTGGAGGTGTAGCAGATTGAAGCTTTGTCACCCCTTTGTTAACCAGAATGCTGTGCAGAATAATACCGCTTTTATTCTTCATTTGGGAGCACGGTTTGGAGCAGAAGTAGCCTTTCACTGTTCAGTTTATACTGTTTTAAGACGGTGTTTTGCCACCGAAGCTGATTACAGACCCATGGTGCCATCTGTGACCATGGGTCTGTAACAAGTAAGACTGGTGCGCAGCTCACCTACTGCACTACACCCAGGGCAAGCATGAGCACACAGCTACATTTCTATCAAATTAAGCCACAGGTACACGAACAGATTAAGCCCATATAATCTGATGCTGCTGCCAAAACAAGCAGTCATATCCACCCTCTTGTGCCTGCTTATCCTTGCTCCCGTGCTACCTCCTCCATTACGCACAAGCTGTAGCACAGCCACATACTGAACCAGACAAAGGAAACAATCTGAGGAAAACTAATCTGATCAGAGGGGAAAAAAAAAAAAAAAAAAGGTTTCACCCAGAATAAATTGCCCAACCGGTGCCTTTTCGGGGAGTGTAGCCACCACTATTGATGTACAGTGTGCATGAAGCTACACCTCAACCAGAGCGGGGGATATGACTTTATCCTAGTTTCAGCTTCTCCGAGTGCTAGCTCTGTGGCAGCAGGGGGGAATGCAAGTGGTGCGTGATCCCGCAGGAAGAGTGGCACAGAGAGACAGTACCTGACCTGGCACACAGTCTGCCGGTGAAAACCCACTCCATCAAACATTTTTCGAGAGCAGCGATTGCCACTTGTGTCAGGTGCTTTTGGTACTGGCAGCCCTCAGGCGTGTGATGGAATTGGGGCTGGGCCCAAGGAGACCCACTGCAGGGCTTGGAGAGGAGGAAAAGGGAAGTTATGCAGAACGTAGCTCTGCCAAGTGGCACTGCTTTCTTGTGCTGCAGTGCTCAAATGAACTCAAAGGGGTGGTGGCAGTATATCAGGATGCCAAAATATTTGGTGATTATTTCTCATGAAGAGTAACAGAAGATGATGGCGTCAAACAATCGCATGATGCTGCTCGACCTGTGAGGAATCAGCTACCTGGCAAGTTGTTGTTTCTTCCCAGCTGTTTTCATTGTAATTGTGTGTGAGATTAGGGCCACCTTACTACCAGAAAGAGGAAGAAGAACCAAAAGGTGCTTGGTGATGCATGTCTGCACCAGAAGGTCTTTGGCAGTGTCGCCAATCAGGAGCTCAGCGGCTTGACAGCACTGTAATTGTGGGCTTCTTCAAAGCTAGAGCGCCGGCACCGCTGAGGAACGCGATGTAAACAGGGCAGAGTAAGAGCAAGTGGACCTGGAAATCTTTTCTCTCAGCGCGTCTCTTTCTGTCTCCCGGCCTTGTTGCCCAATAGCTGTTATTATGCAACGTGTCCTAGGCCCGAATTCTGTGCAGACAACACCAAGCCTTCTGTGCTTCCAAAGCAGCCTCCACGAAGGCCTTGACCAGTTCCCCCAGACAGCCTTCCCTTCCCTTCCCTTCCCTTCCCTTCCCTTCCCTTCCCTTCCCTTCCCTTCCCTTCCATTCCCTTCCCTTCCCTTCCCTTCCCTTCCCTTCCCTTCCCTTCCCTTCCCTTCCCTTCCCTTCCCTTCCCTTCCCACAGCAAAACTTCTCCCTTCCAAACTCCCCTTTCTAACGCGCTCGGCACAATCCATCCCCCTGCACACACCCGCGGCGGGGGTGGGTGCGCTGGGGGGGTGGGGGGAACACACACGGGCACCGTTCGGGAGGTGAAAGTCAGCGGCGGGCCCGCGGCGGAATGCGCGGCACGCGGGGACGGGCGCAACTTGCGCCCGTCCCCGCGTGCCGCGCATTCCGCCGCGGGCCCGCCGCGCCCCCCCCCCCCCCCCCCCCCCCCAAGGCGCAACCATTCCGCGCCGCGGGGGCGCGCCCTTCGCCCCGCTCCGCGCCGCCCCGCGGCCGCGCCGCCGCCGCTGCCGCCGCCGCCCGCGCAAGGCCCCGGGGGCGGTCGCCGGGCGCCGTGCCCGCTCCGCGCTTCCCCGCTCTGCGGCTCGGCCCTCGCTCGCTCGCTCGCTCGCTCCCTCCTCCTGGGCGGTGGTTGAGGCCGGCGGGAGGTGGGATCGGCCGGGCCGGGGAAGCCGCCGGCGGTCAATGGGCGCCCGTTGATGGCAGGCTGGGCGGCCGCGGAGGGCTAGGGTCGGCGCGGAGCGGAGCGAAGCCGCGCGGGGGGCCGGGGGGGTCGCGCCGCAGCCGGCGGGGAGGCACGGAGGCGGGGGGCGCCCTGCAGCCCCGCCGCGCCGCAGCCCGGCGGCCGCCAAAGTTGCTCCCCATCCCGGGGGGGAGCTGGGGATCAGGCGGGGCGATGATCTTCCCCAGCGGCAACAGCAGCGCGGCGGGCGGCAGCCGGACGCCGTATAGGAAGCAGGTAAGGGCGGCGGGGTTCCGTGGGCCCCCCACCCCCGCTTTTTTTTTTTTTTTTCTTGCTTTTTTTTTTTTTTTTTTTTCCTCCGTCCTGGGGAGCGGGGAGGGGGTGGCGACTCGCCTTCGGCTGCAACTTGCAGCCCCGCCGGTCGCTTCTGCAGAGCCGGGATTCGCAAAAAAGACACCACCTCCCCCCTTCCCTCCACCCCCCCCCCCCCCCAAGTCTCCTCTTAAAAACGGCGCCGTGACCTTGCCGAGTGCCCGGGCGGCCTCCGCCGGGTGACCTTAGCGGCGGGGCCGGGCCGGGCGCTGCGGGCGGCGGGGCGCCCAGGGCCGGGCGGCTGCCGGCCCCGCCGAGCTCGGCAACAAGTTAAAAAAGCCCTGCCCGGTGTCGCAACCCGGGCTGCAAAGCGAAACTTGGGGCCCGGTGTGTTTTTTTTTTTCGCCTCGCGTGAAATGGCCAAAAGGCTCGGGGCTCGCTCGTTCGCTGGGACGTGCCTCCGGGAACCCTCTGGCGCAGCCCAGCCTCAGACTTTCCCCTTCTCTCCCCCTTGAAGTACACAAGGGAAATCCTGTGACATTTTCTGGGCAGACAGATCATTGCGATAAGCTCGGAGCGCTCGCATCTATGGAGCTGTACTGAGAGAGGTATTTGCTTGCTTGCTTGTTCAGCCGCCGAAAATAAAATAGTGAGACTGCAACCTTGCTGGGTCGCTGGCTCTTCGGCTGCGCTTTTAACATGTATCCCCCACCAGAAACGCTGGCATTAACATGACCGTATTTAGTAAGAAACGCTTACTTCTCGTTGAATCTGCGATATTTTTCAAAAAGTGCGTCCTTAAGCTGGTTGGAAAATGCGCTCCGTAGCTGTGCCCCAAAGGGCAAATGGAGGAGAGGTCGCCGGCGAGATCTGTGGGTGACAGCGCGCGCCGATGCCGCCGTGGCAGGCTTCTTTCCAGGTGGAGAAACCCCTCCGCAGGTGGGCGCAGGCGGCTGCGCGTGGAGCCGCTGAAACGGGCGGCAGGACTGCGGGCCCTCCGTGCGCTGCTCTGTGCAGGGAACCCCCGCGACAGCGCAAGTTCGGTTCCTGCGTTTTCTTAGAGTTTAAGTTGTAGCTTACAAAAATTGCTATTTCCTTTTTCCTCCGCCCTCATTTTAGAGAAATATCTTTTTGATAAGAATTGCTCGTGTGCTATCTCAGTGGCGCTCTGCAGATGCTGCCTATCAGTGTATGGAGTTATCTTTGTATCTTGTACTTGAAGCGTTCAAGTCCATACGTAATAAAACTTGCTTATTGTGTGTGCTGGTTTTGGTTTGGTTTTAATAAATGCCCTGGATACACCCACGCTGACGATCTTGTCTGGCGCTTCTGCATACTTTGTAAATGAAGCCAATTTATTCGATCCTCTCCCTGAAAGGGCCATTAATGCCGGCACGGTGGGGCCTTGGTGGGCGTGGGGCGAGGCTCCCGCTGCCCGCGGATGTGAGCGAGCGGCCGGCCTGCGGCGCGCCGATAAGCCGGGGCTCCTCGCACCGCCGTGCACTCCTTGGGCTCGGAGGGCTGAAAGGGCACACTGAATCGGAAAAACAAACAGACCCGTTTTTCCTGTCAATAGGCAGGGAAAGAGGTGAACACGGGGGTATTATGTGGTCTTAAGACCCTGTGTACCAGAGGTTTCTTTTGTTAGCGTGTAGCCATTCTCTGCTCAAACGCTTCCTACACAAGGAGCTGGGGCCTGCGCCTTTCTCCGCTGAAGTCCCTGGAAAACTCCCATTAACTTCATTCATGTAGGCTGAGGCCGTTTAAAGATTGACTTTCCAATCTCCCTTTCACTCAGGCTTCACCTGCAGGGATGAGCTGATGTCAGACAATACCGAGGAGTGTTATGAGCCTAACTCTTCATTTTTTTCGTGATAGCTAGAAACAGTTCAGATTAATTCCTTGTGCGCTCTGTGCAATCTATATTCAGACAATAGAGTTATAATTGTATTTTAGTCTAAGAGACCAGATATTGTAGGAAAAGTAGCCTGCCATCATCTGTAAAAGGAGCAGCTAGATGTCCTCTGCTAACAGTGCCTAGTATATGAGCCTGGGGAAAAAATAAGTAACTTCAAAATGAAACTAAAATGTTTTGAGCAGTTTGTGTGTCTCTGTTTGTATAGTAACATACATGATATCGGAATGATGGTATAAGAGCACTTCATTTTCAGTATTTTTCTGTTACATTTTTAAGACTGTGTAACAGATTAAGGTAGTTTAATACTAAATACTGTGTTGAAAAGGCGAGGGATTTGCTGGTAAAAGTCATTGTGATACTATTGATTTATTTTAAGGCATAGTAATGTAATGTGAAATTCTGTCTTCATTTAAAATGCTGGCAAACCTCTAGTTAGCTATAGTAGGTCCAGAGTTTTGCCCATACTCTCTCTTTGTTTTCACAAAGAACTCTATTTTGTTTTATAAACGAATCTGTGCTTACACTATTACGCTTGCTATCTGTTGTATCTATTTCAGTGTGTAACTCAGGCATGTAGAAGCCAGTCGGCATCCTCAGTTTCAGGTCAGATGCGATTAGGTGGTGTCTAATCCTTTCTTGTAAGAAGGGTGCTTGTAAGAATACTAAAATAGGGTGTCTGAAGTTGTATTTCCAATAGCGTTTCCTGCATTATGGGTAAATGGACATATTTAAAAAATAAATAAAACAAAAAAGCACCTCTTGCCAGGTTGTGTTAAAAGTTAGGCGTGATCAAAATGAGTAGCAACTCTGATGATTTTCTTGAAACGCAGACTCAAGTCTAGTTAAAGGCTAAAACCCATGGAGTATCTGCAATAATAACCTATCACAGTGCTCGTGACCACGCATCCTCTCTGAAGAAGGTAGGCGTAATCTAATATTTTTGCTAACGAGGTTACGCGAGTTATGCAAAGAGCGCACATGTGTGCATCCGTGAGGCTGAGGAAGCGACGCGATACACAATATCCTGCTCAGCCCCGGCGTGCTGTGCTGAGAGCTGATGGCTCCATCCCTGCTCCCGCCTTCGGTATTCTCATGTAAATCGGGAGGCGCTCCTCCGAAGTAAATATTTCTACACACTGTAAAATTATCGTAAATGGGAAAATTAGGCTTTCTCCTGCCATCTGCTCCTTGAATCCATAGAGCTAGCGCAGATATCTGACGGAAGCGCTCCGTGCAACGAGGCTGCTCCCCTCGGGCTTCTGGCAGAGGCAGAGCCGGCAGCTGCCCAGGGCTGGGACGGAGGTGACCGCGGTGGCCCACCCGCCACAGCCCGCTGTGGTCAGGCCTCCCGGCTGCTTGGCCCGGTAACAGTGCTTCTTGTTATGTTTTGATGAGCGTCGTATTTATCTTGCCTGTGTAAGTAGATTTACATAGTTTGCTGCTTTCAAGCAGATTAGCTGGGCGTAGCTGCACGTGAGGAATTTAACACTGATTTGGTGTTTGGCCTGTTTAAGGGCAGACATGCAAAGCTGTTGATTAATCTTTCCGTGCAGCTCTGTTAACATCAGGCGCTGTGCCACAGGTTGGGTTTTGTTCGAGGCTCAAGAAGGGGGTTAAATGAAGAAAGCCTTGGCCGGTCTTAGGCTAAAAATACAGCTGAGCTTTTCACTCTATCTGTAGGTTTAAGGTATTGAGAAGCTCCACCTGTAACCCTACTTCATCGTTTCAGTTTCCTGTGTTTGCGTGTGAGAGGGAGCCACACTGAACTTGGTGTGGCCCCCTCACGGCACACAGCCCCCCCAGCAGCAGCGAGACCAGGTGGCTGTGGTGCCCTTACGGAGCACTTACCTGAATGCATGGGATTAGTTTATTTTTGTTTCTTTCTGAGTTTTAAGACTTGGTTACTTTCTTTTGTCAGCTTGCCCTGACCAGGTCAATTTCCCTTCAAATTGTACTCAATCTGTACAGTCTACCTCCATTTAAGGAGACTTGGCTCTTATATTAAGCACTATCTATTTTAGATTTTTAAGTGCATCTCCAAGATTGTAAAGTACTGCTTTGTTCTCAGGAGAGCAAAACTGCTCAGTCAGTGGGTTTCCATACTTGTAAGACAAACGTGAATGAAAGAAATAAAAGCATCTTATCTTGTCAGTCATGATGGTACAGATTATGAAATTCTTATCTGTTTTTGGCAATTTAAAGTTTTTGTTTAGTATTTCTAAAAGGGTAAATAGTGTATTTTTATCTCTTTGGAAGTTTTATTGTTTAAAGTTTGTATCTTTGTCAGTAAGCTTCACGTGGAAGGGAAAATGGAAGCCTGGGTCTTGAACATCTGCTGTTTTCTTTTGGGTTCATTTTTTTTTCCTGAAACTTCCAACTGTTTAAAGAAAAAAAAAGTGCTTGAGTTAACACATTTCAGAAGGGTTAGATCCTTTAAACTAGGATTACTGGCGGGGTGGAGAGGGGAAGGAAGGGAGGAGAAAATCCTTTCCCAAGAGCTTGTGATGGCTCCTAAAACAGCAGCACAGTACTGCAATCAAGTTAATAAAAGTAATGGGAATTTGCCATGCATTTTTTTCTGGTAACTAACAAGAAAAGATAGCTGTTTCAGTCAACGTTTTTTTTTTCCATCTCTAAAGTTTTCATTAAAATTGATGTTTGCTTGTTTTGTGAGATGGGATACAACAAAAGAAGTCAGTGGAGAATAGGAACTCGTTTGCTTCTCCCTTCACAGCTCCATTTCCGGGTTTTTAGGGATGTTTTTCTCTGTTTCTGCCTCAGATTGTTTTTAAAAGCGCTTATTTAGGGGACACTGTGAAGGCGTATAAAGCTGTAGTCCTAATGAAAAGGTGTTGGAATTGTTTTGATCTTGGCTGGAGCATGTTGGTCAGAAGATTTCTAGAAAGCCAACAGAACCACATTTAAATGCCTTCAAAAACCTCGTTGAAGTAATTGTTACTTATTTTGCATACGTTTCAGAATTACAGTGTGCTGTGGTAATTATAACAGCACTGCAGAAGCCACTGTATTTGCAGCTTCCTGATGCAACAGGAAAGGGAAGGGATGAGTTACTAACAGAGGAGAAACATGGGGGAGAAGCATGTGTTAGATAAGCACAAGCCTTCAACCCAGCAACTTAGCAAAACATACACACAACAAGAAATCATGTGCTACAGGGGCTGGTTACTGTGATTAGCACAGGTTTGGCTCTGCTTTCCTCAAGGGACTGTAGTTACAGCAGAGTAGCTGCAGCTGTGTGCTGACACACAGTGCTCTCGAACTCCAGCTGAAGTAACTGAGCGCTGGTCGGGGAGTGCTTAAAGCAGGTTCAGGTTGTGCTAAGTTTCTGTCAGTTTGAGTTGGTTTGTGCATCATGGTTTAAATTTAGTAACATTTATTTTGGTTTATGTAAATTGATTTTAACAATAAAACTTTATACCAATTCTAAAGCCTAACTCATGCACTGAGATTCACTGGCTTAAAATATCCAGCAAATATTTTGAAATGTGATAAGCTCTTTAAAACACAAGTATAGTTACTGTGTTTCAAAAGTGTCCATTTTCCTGAATTTATGGTGTAGTATGATGACACATCAGCTTTCCGGTCTGTTGCAAAATCAGAGCTAATAACTATGAATGCATACGAATAAATATATAATGTTAACAAAAATACCCTTTTGTTCATGCATCCTCATGAAAGCCCTGTTGTTCGCTTAATTGTACTGGTTTAGGAAATCATTGCTCTGTGTCTTATTTGTTTAAAGTAATCTGCTTTGGGAAAATGATGTGTCAAATGGAGTGGGTGTTTTGATTTTCACTTGCTTGGTTGGTCGACCTGCAGAACTTCAGTGAAGTTGCGGTGGGAACAAATCATGCTTTGTTCTGTGCAGCCCGATTTGGGCCTAATTTTCCTTGGTTGCTTGGTTGAAGAACAGAAGAAACAGCAGCGCAAGGTGAGCATCACGCTTAGTCTTGCCTGACATTTCTCTGTTTGTGAAATGAAGCATTTCGTTTCGGCAACTGAATGTACGGTGACTTTGGTTTATCACCGATGCCGTTCCTTGACAGTGTCTCTTAGCGGCACTCTCACATGCTATTCTGGGCAGATTTTCTGTTTCCCCACTTAGATGAGAAGGAGATTTGTTTCTTTTCTTACCTTCTATTGTTTTCTGTTCTTTTATATCTAAATCTCCTCTACCAGATGGTGCTTTGCTTCAAGAAAGTGTAGATGTGACTCCACAGGTTAACTATATTTCATACATTCTGTCATCTGGGTACTACAGCGTAACAGTGTTAGGCTTCAGTCCTTTCAGACATCTGAGACACATGTGTGGCACTTCGATTTTTAGTGTGCCTGAGGAGTGAAACCCAGAACTGGGGTATGGGTTTGAGTGGCAGTTGCAGGGCGCGTTCCCGAGGCTGGTTAGTTGCGGGGCGCTGGCTTTGAGCTTGAGAAGCTGCCGGCTCCCAGGAAGGCTGCTGCAGCTGGCTGGAGAAGTATCCAGCTATCTCCAGAAATCTGAAGCAATGTTCTTGTATGCTTGACTCCTCCTAGGTGAATCAGAACCCTGTCGTAACATCTGTCTAACCCACAAGGAACCGTATCAGTTCATGCTTGTCAGTGCAGTAATCTGAAATCACTCAAAACACAAAGGCAGATGATGAAGGTAAAATCAAATATAAATCCATGTTTACAAACCTTCAAACAAAAAATACAAGATTCTTAAAACTGGCAAACAGAAAAAAAAAAAGCAGCACACAGCAGTAGAGCACTGGAAAGTTATCTTTACCTTGTATGTAGAGCTGTGGCAGATGACTTCCAGTCTTCCCAGGGAGAATCTGGTTATTGCACAACCCTGGTCCCTCAGGTTGCCTTCAGAGAGAAGTCTCTGATTTAAGGCTCTGTATGCTGTTTTTTCTTCTCAGGAGGTACTAACATCTCCTGGGCATGGCCAGGTGCAATGCTGCCCACCCAGGCTTTGTAGTACTCTTCAGCCCAGCATTAAGAAGATGGTTGGCGTGTTGCAAAGGAGATTATGCTTTCATGCTATGATGGATGAATTTCAAGTCTTGGAGTGGTGTTTTTCTTTCTCCTACCTATATGCATAATTTGCTAATAATGCTTTATACAGTTGTGCAACAGGAATTTTCTCTTGGCTTCTGTTGGTGGCCTGGAACATGCCTCTTGTGAGCCCGGGAGGACAGCACCCCCACCAAATAAACCTGGGCTCTGGCAGAGCTGGGCAAACAGTTGCACAGATTTCTGCCCGATGTAGAAGCTACTGCCAGCAGGATGAGGTCCTTTGAAGTGTTTCGTGGTCTGTGTTCCAGATGAGTTCAAGAAGAGGTCTGAAAATGTGGGTCTGAGCTTTAAGACTCTTGCTTATGCCACTGCATATTTGCATACCCAGTGGTGCCACTGAGTGCGGCGAGACTACTGATGTGAATAAGTGCTTATTGAGACAGAGTATCAGAAGACCTTTGAATTTGCCTCATGAGAAACCTGAGATGAATGGTTGGCATGTCCTAGGGTTGGTATTAGACTGACATTCAGCAGAATCAAATGGTATTTAAATTGCTTTAATATTATTCCATCCAATCTACTTGGCTTACATGATCCCCATTACAGTAGTACTTGTGCTTATTTAAAAATCCTTCTGCGTAATTTGGGAAAAAACATTGGAGTTAGGTATTTAATACAGCTACTTAGCTACTAACCTTTGAAACAGTGACTGTTTTTGGCCTTTTTTCAGCATTCCAGGAGATGTAGTTCTGGGTGCTGCTTGTGATAAATGCTTAGCAAAACCAGATTTTCTCAAAAGTATTTCTACGGTGTTTAGCTTAAATAAAAAAATAAGTGATAACTGATCCTTTAGTGTGTTGGGGAAACAGTGCTTCCAATGTGTGTGTGTGTCCATAGAAATATTCCAGAACTGGGGACAGTTTTTGAAAGGAGAGAAACAGCGGTATCCTGGGGTATGGAGGAACTGCGGAGAATGTTGAAAGTCTTGAGTAATTTTAATGGTGAAGAATACTGGGACGTAATTCACTGTGTAGAACTTTTGTTGGTTAGCAGTACTGGTGAACTTTAGGGCACACTGTGGCACTAAGAGACAAATAGAATGTTTTTTTTTGGTGCCCTGGGAGCTGCTTCCATTCCCAGTTATGATATTCCACAATCCTACAAAGGCTAATGCGTGATGGAAATGGTTGAGGAAGTCATTCATTGTTTCAGCATTATGGTGATATTTTAATTGCTATAGTGACAAAATCAGGTGAACTCTTGGACCAGATTTTGTCACATTGCCAACAAACATACTGTTCTTAGATCTGTCACGTGCATGGTGTTGTGGTCTCAGGGAAGTCACCAAGAGCTGAGGACTGGCTTAGTCATTATAGGAGGCATTTTGGCTTTTCATGTAAGCCTTCTTCTTTACATCTTCTGATCAGTTGATAGGAATTCCCTGCTCTGAAGCTCTTGACCTTTTTGTGCTTTCAGTTTTAATGTTTCACTTGCAACTTTATTGTTGTTTCAGAATTAACATATGGTTTATATTCCTGTATACAAAATTATGGAATTAACCTATCTGTGTTTTTAATTCTTCAATCAAAAGATGTTTTCTTTTCGGTGTTACACTTCTCTGGTGAACCCCTTCCAAAATTACTGAATCCACAGATCTGGTTTCCTTTCTCCACCTTCTTCCTCCCCTAAAGTAAGTTCTGTGTTGAGCCATTGTCTAGGGTGATGCTAAAAGTGCCAGGTCAGCCACACCTATAATGTTTATCCAAGGACAGTACAGGGATTAAGGTAGTGACATAAAGTTCAAATTTCATTGTCTTGTCAAAGACTTTTTGGATAATCTTAGGTAAATTGTTTAGGTTTGGCTCTTCAAAAGGTATTTGGTAATAGTGGTTTTCCTTCCTCGCACAGATTTTGTTCAGAAATCTACTAAGATACTGAAGTGGGTCAGATATTACTGTAACTAAGGCTAAAATGCTTAATGGATATATATGCATACACACCACATATATACATGTCTACATTTAAGCCTGTTCTTCAAAGCTCAGGATTGAACGGATTATTCAGAGTGGTAAAACCTCATGTTCCAATTTTGCTCATCATTGACTCTGTGAGTAGTTCCTTTACAGTCTGGGGGAACGTTCACATGAATACTCTTCTGGATGTTTCCAGGTTAATAACAATGACGGAGTTCATTTTGGCAAGAAACTGGACTGGTAGACCTGTCCACAACTTCAGTTTTAGGAAGATGTTGTATTTTTTCAGCAGTAGTCTTCCTTTCCAAGCAGAATTTTTGTATGCAGACAACTACGTAGAACAGGAATAACTCCATGAAGTTTCATAGCCTAGATTTTGCAGTTTTTTTTTCTTTTTTTTTTCTAGGTAGTTATAGTGCTTTATGGCTTTATCTCTCCTGCTAAATTAACCCCATATTTTTTTCTCCTTTGGGAAGTTCCCCTTTCCAATATTCTGTTGTCCCATTTTAATTTTGAAGTCCAGTTAAATCATGTATACTCAGAGGTTTGGTTTATTGTTTTAGCAAATGCAATGTGCAGTCTGACTTCAATTTACCATGACTGTTGTAGCAAACTAGTAATGACTTCCAAGATTATTAGTGTTAAACATCCAACGGTTGCACAGATTGACAAGCTGTAAAGGTAGGACCTGAATATTCTGGTTAAAAATACAATTTATTGAACTTGCCCACAACGTAGGACAAATCTGAAAGCAGTTGTTCAGGATGATATTTGTGCAGTAAGTACAGGCAAGTGATTAATTTATCTTAAAATGTTCTCTGTTAGCTGTGCAGATACCTGTTCATTACAGTGTTTTGAAGTTAATAATTCAGAGTGTACTTATCAAAAGGATTTTCTTTTGTCCGTAATTTTTGATGTACTCAGAGGTAAGATTCCTCAGCTGAATTCTTGTGCCAAGGACAAGAACACAATTAATAAAAGCGTGGATGGATCAGGCTCTGTGCCCAAATGGAGTAGTTTATTTCTGACTTGTGTTTGGCATGAAAGTATTCATCATCCTTTGCCATAGCACCAGATGTGGTTCAAGTGAAACATCCCTTCCCCTCGCAGAAACAGAGGCTCTTGCACAGGTGCTGCAGTTGTATGTGCCAGCTGTGCTTGTACACGGCTGCACGTGCATCTAACTATGCTGGTGACTGCTGTAGGCACTGCTTGCTTCACTTCTGCAATTCTAGCTCTAGCTGTTTGTATGTCTGAGCTAGACTATTGTCTGTGCTGCCAGGACCGCCCCATCTTGGCTGTGGAATTCCTCATATATTTAGAGTGTTGTATTAGCAGTACATCTGGAAGCCTTCCTAGGTGTTATCTAATTCTTGTAATTTTTCATTTCAGAATTAACGATGCTCTGTAGTGTCTATGGGTGATTCATTATGCAGGCAGACATTCTCTCCAGCAGCAGTCTGGAGTATTGCTTCCTTTAACTTTTAAGATACACCAAAGACCACTGTCCTGCATTTGCTCAGCTTACTGCTGCTAAACATTCATAATTTAACTTAAAAATGAAGTTTTGTGATATATAAGGAATCATTAATTGTCATGCACTGTGAAGTCACCGACATTTTAATACTAAAGTCATACTATACTGCTTGAGTTTCAGATATCTGAACAATATTCTTAACCACTTAAACCTACTTTTCTCTTGGAATTAAAAATCTCTTGGAATTAAAAACTAGTTGCATGAGTTATCATTATAGTTTACAAGCGTGTGTGTGTGTGTATATGTAATATGTATGTTTATCTCTTGGTTCGAACCAAGAAAGAAGCTTCAAATTAGAAGGCAAAATGAGAAGGAAGTTCAGGTACCATGGAAAAGAGTTAGAAGAGGTCGTCTGTTTGCATTATTCAAATATAAATTCCAGATTTTGAGAAGAACAGGAAATGGTAAATAAAACAGGCTTAAGTACAGAAGTTTTTTTGGAAGTGTATGCTCAAGGATTTGGGAAAAGATTGTCATTAAAAAGAAGGGGGGGAGGAGGAAATGTTTTCAGCAGTCATAAAGTATTGGATCTAATAAGTGATAAGCATCTACTAAAACATCTTTCTTTAAAGAACGAAAAAAGACTAACTCAGATTTGTTTCAGATACAGTGATAAGTAAAATCTGTCCCTGAAGCCAGAGCAGCATTGCTGCCTATGGTACGTACACAGGTTTTCACCAAAGTTTTAGCAGCTGGACTTGTACATGCTGCTTTTTGTCATACTTTAAAGGCTTAGTTGCAGAGGTAGGTACCAAATGTATTTTCTGCAGTTACATAGTTTGTGTATGTAAAGCTGAAGCTGGTTTAATTTCTGATTGTTTTACTGCCTAACACTGTACTGTTACCACTTCCACGAGTCAGCACTGATGGTAAAAGAGACAGTCTGAACTTCCCTTTTTTTTTTTTTTTTTTTTTTTTCAGTGCGGTCAAGATTTCTGCTTTGGGCCAGCTTAAGCTATTCCTTGAACTAGTCTCAGTTTGTGGTCCCACAGGGACTGGGACCCAGCTGGCTGAAGTGCAGTCGGCCAGCAATTGCTGCTGGTGCACATATTTGGGGCCCCTGAGCCAAACCGAGGGAAAGGTGGTCTCTAAAGCTGAGCTGCTGACAGGGCTGGCAAAGTCATCCGTGCTTGTTATTTGGTTCTGCACCAAAACCAACTTATCAGAGCAGCAGATCTAGCCAGTGGTGATGAAGCTGTTTGACTTCTTTATACCACCTTTTTCCTTTTCTCTAACTGCAAATCTGAGGTCTTCCAGAAAGTTCAACTTCTACTTCACAACTCTATTAAAGAGTTGACTTTTCATGTTTAAGACACCTCATCAATAATGTCTGAAAGATCTCAGCTTTTTGTGCTGCTCTTAATCGGCCCGATGGCATGGTCAGAGGTTGGTATGGAAAAATCATCCTGAAGGTACAACTGGAAATCTCCTGGGGAGCTCCACCACAGCTTAATGACCTCTGGAAATCTTGCCCTCGTTTTTATGGATGAGTCTTCAGTTTTAATCTTGCTTACCTTCACAAGTTCGAGAGCGTCATCCTATTGAAGGAATCCTGATTTCCCTATTTACAAAGAGAAGGAAACTACTATTTATAAAATTTGGCTCATGTGCTCAATTCTGTTTACAATGATTTTTGCAAATTCCTTGCTGTGTTTCATCAAGTCCCATATCTGTTTTGTTCGCAGTATTGTGAATTGTCTTAATGTATGGAAGGACTCCTCGCCTGTGCAACCTTAATCACTTGCATTTAGGGAAACACTTATTTTTTTTATTATAACTTTGCATAAAGAGGATTAGATTCACTAATTGGTTAGATTCCCTAACTAATACTTTTTAACTACATGTCACGCTTCTCTTTTTTTATGGCTTAAAATTCAAAAGAGTTCACCCACAGACTGGTTTAAATCAGTGTTTGGTAACTTCGTGCTTTAAGGGGACTTCTAAACTCAACTTCTGTGGGCCGTGGAGCTATACATGCTTCCCGAAGTAGCTTTCATCAAACAACTATCTTTAATCTGAAAGCTATTGGTTTTGATACAAACTGGGACAAGTTAACTTTTTCTATGGCGTAAGGAGACCTCAAGAATTAGATTATGCCCTGTAAAGTCTGGTAGACATTCGTCCTCTGCAAGAATGTAAAGGCACTGGCCATAAACGAGGGTGCAGCTGGGTGATGCTAAGTGGTTCTCTCAGTAAGAGCCACAGGCAGAGGTATTTGTACCTCCAACCTCGCTCTGCCTCTGCGTTCCTTTGACCCCAAAGTGGGCTGGCTCTGAGCCACGTTATTGCAGTCATTGCAGAGGCAGAGATTTACTAATGGAAGCGTGCTGTTAGGGAAGCGACACATCTGAGCAGCACATTCATTATTCTGGGTTACCTTCACTGCGGGTCCAGACCCTTAATGTTAGGTTGTGGGAGTACGTGAGAAGTACAGGCAGTACATGAGAAGAATGGAAATATCATTGATCCTTGGAGCAATACTGCTAATACAAAAAATGTGAACTTTTTTTTTTTTTTTTAAGGAATTTGTTAAAAAGTCAGTTCTCAGTTATTGATGAGTGGTTTGTCCTGACTGCAGATTCGGTGTGCCATTGGTTCAGACCTTCCAAACTTGGTTTTAAGTAGGACCTGCTAGAATGCCGCAGAGATGGTTCTGCTAGAGGAGGCCATCATCTCTTCTGGGGCCAGCAGCTCTTGAAAACTATACAGCTGCCATCTCATAATATAGTATTACCAGAGTCTGGAGGACCTAGTCTGGGTGTATGGCTTATAGACTCTGTCTGTCCAGTGCTCTTGGCTCTGGGATAGCAGTAGAGAAGCACCCTTGTTTGGATTGGATCTACCCAGATGAGCTGCCAGCTCTGGCAGAATATTGCACGTGTGGGCCTGGAACAACGGTGCTTAGGTAGCTGGGCACTGTGATCTTGAGCACTACAAGCTGCAGGAGGCCTTAAGTTGGGTACAGCACCTCATCAGCGTATTAGTGCCATCCTGTGCTTTATTTAACAGGTCTTCTGGGAACATGCTGTACTGCAGCAAGCATTGCTGCCGTTGTATGGTTTTGTTGGAAACAGCCTGAATGTGTTGAGGCTGATGCTGAGCAAATGCTTCCAAGCCCTGCTTCATCTAAGTTGAATGTGATTAGATAGCATTTGTACTATACTTGGCGTTGTGTCCTGGAGTATCCCAGTCCCTGTTTGCTCAAACTGTGATGGAACATTACTTGGTGACCTCTCCATTAGGAATCCTGGTAATGAAACAAGTGATAGGTGTATTACTGTAACATCTGAAACTATTCTTAAAGTAAATATTCTTTTTCCACTCTTGAGCATGGAAATTATGTAGCTGGAGAGAAAAAAAGGTGTGGGAGGGCATAATCGCTAAGTGTCGTGAGGTGCATGAGGCATGCTGATTGTAAAGGTGAGAGGAAAGTGCTTCCCTCTAACTTCTAGGAACCTGAACTGAGCTACAGCTGCAAGATAGGAATTTAGAGACATTCAGAGAAAAAAAAGACTTTTTTTTTTTCCCCCTCAGGTGAAAATTGTCCAGATGTTAACATTTTTGTTATTTCTTATAGCACATAGTTGCAAGAAAACGTGATAAAAGCCTTTGGAAGAAAAAGTAAGTGTGTGATGCTGCCTGTCTTAGGTCACCTGAACACTGATCGCTGTAGCTGGATTCAGGATCCAGGTAGATGGCATGCACAGATCTGGCCGAAGGCAGATATCACCACCGTACCTGTATACACACCCACTTCTTAAAGGCCAAGGGGCAGCATGCTGATAATAAGGCATAGAAACATGTTCATAGTTTCTTGTTGCTTGTCAAGCTACATCTTCTGCAACTAGTGTTTGCTGATCAGCTGAGGCAGTCATAAGTTGTCTGTAGTATCTCCAACATTGTACTCCAACAGCATTTTCTGTAGGAACAGCAGCCTCAGGATAAGTGTTGGTTGGTATCTGTCCGGACCACTCATCGACCAGATGAGCTGTTCCTTGTTTCTGAATTTCCCAGGAGTTAAACATAGTTGATCATGCTCAATTGATTTTAGATTTGTTTTGTGGTGCCTGTGCATAGGTAAATCACTGTGTGCTATGTAGGGGAGAGCTGTGGGAGTCTTTCTGGCCACAACAGACCAGCCTTCTATTCCTGAGGAGCAGAGGAGTGTTCTGTGCATGAATGAGCATATTTTGTCATATGCCTGTAGAAATGGACCATTTATGCCACTAGAATATGTTGCAGTGAACCCTAGGCCAAACATGTTGGGTGTGGTGGGCTTTCCTAAAGCTTTGTAACAATGCCAAATCATCTTTGAGAAATATCAAAAGGTGACAGATATCCACTGCCCCCCCCAAATTTAGAAATAGTTGTTGTTGATGCTAAAGTCAAGTCTTCCCACACACAGCTCTTCCTCAGTTCTTGGTTTAAATTGGTTTTGCTTTGGCTGAGTTGAAGTACGATAGAACAAAGCATTGCTTCATCACCTCCCATGAGACTACAGCTAGCAGCTTGTCCATCCTGCCGTTGTTAGCACGTGCATGACTGCAGATGTAGTTGCACTGAGGAGAATCGTGTGTGAGTACCACTCCTACATCTCACCACACTGTGGGCAGCACAGCCAGGCGCCTGCACTGCTGCTTGCACGGGGTCTGCAACACCAGCCTTGCAATGGGAAACAATGCAAGAGGGGCAAACATTTTAAGAGCAATGAAGTCCGACTCCAGTTCTTTTCTAATGAGATTTGAACTTCCAAGGTTTATTTTAGGAAGCCATGTAGAGTCTCAGGAATCATTTAGAAGACTTCAGGAATTTCATTTGCAGCCATGTACGTGCTACACACAACCTCATTAAAATCCAAAGAAAACTGGCACACGTATTGCAGTGTGCAAACCAAGTAGAGTTTGCTCTCTACTATTCTGTAGAGAAGCCTTATGTTGAAAGGTTTGCCAACATCATACGTTCGTGCTTTTTGGTCTGTCAGTTTTATACAACATTGAAATTTATAAAGCTTTTGGGCAAATTTGTGCAAATGAAGGTAGAACCAATGGGTAAAAGCAGAACAAGGCTGATGTATGTAAATGCAGAAGACTGACAACTCCTTACATAAGAGTCTGATTATTTTAAAAGTTGCTACTGATCTTGCTCTTGTTCTAAAATCAGCTACGTTGCTAATTTAGCAATACTTGGCTGCTTCCATTCAGCTAGGGTTTTCTTCCTGTAAGGGAGAATCACACTTTGGAGATGTGTTCACCCTGACAAAGAATTGCACGCTGAGTGTCAGACATTGTATGTAGATCAATTGCAGACTGCAAAGTTAGCATAAATTCTTAGCATTCCTTACTGTTTCTACTGAAAGTGGCTATCAGCTATCTGCTGGTACCTGTGGATCTGCTGGTATCTGTGGAGTACCAAATCCTGCGTTGCATTTACTGTGCACTGTTGGTGCTTCTTGAATTAGTTGGAATGTCATTAAAATATGGTTACTTTGGTTTTCAAATCAAGAACTTTGCTTTAGAACTCAAATGTTATACAAAGTCAGTTTTGGGGGGAAAAAAACACAACAAGGAGATTTCAAGTACGCACAGTCCTGTGCATGCCTGAAGTTAGATTTCTTTTTAGATTTTTACTCCAGTTATATTTTATAGCTGCCATCACAGCTACAAGACACTCATTAGAAACATCACGTTCAAAATTTGAGTTCTGAATTCAGATTTTTAAAACTGTTGGTTACTTATGAAAGGATCCCAGTATACGAACTTTGTCACGATTTGAAAAGGAGATGAGTAGAAGGATAAAATACAGAAGGTTACCATACTTGCCCCTGGTCGTCCCTGATGGTATTGCAGACATAGACTAGCTTATAGCTTTATCTGTCTGGGAGCCTGCTGGAAGAAAGATACTGTTGATCTCTGTACACGTTTTGTTAGATGGATGGGCAGCTTTCAAACATTTGGAGAATAGATAACATGCTGTGGCTAGGGGTAATACAAAAGGGTCTGAAGTCAGTGTTAAAGTGGAATACTTGATCTTCTCCGATGTTTGTGTCAGTGGCTGCTTGCATCCTGAGAGTGCACCGCAGCAACCAAAAGCTACATTCAGTTTTTCAGGAAAAAGAAAGGAAATCAAAATTTCCCCCTGAAATAAAAGTCCAGTCAAAAGTCTTTTTCTGGGGGGGTGGGGTGGAGGTGGTCATGGTAGCGAAAAAGGAAACAATTGTTTTACTGAGTACTTCTAAATCCGTATAAAAGTACTAGGGAAAACTAGCAGTCAACTTCAAAATGTAGAGAATCTTTCCCAGTTCTTTTTTCTCTGCTGTATTCTGTTTTTTGTTGTTTTTTTTTTTTTTTTTTTTTTAAATGTTGACTAAATATACATTAATATCACCAGGACTTTTCTTAATTACATATAATATTAACATAAAATAATTATACCATTTCTGTCTGTGTTTTCCTAGGAGTTATGCCTGAGACTTGCTTTACTACATTACCAGTAATATTGTGTATGTCCTCTTCCAGTCTGTTGGTTATAATGAGTTGTATCTGCTGCGTTTTTATCATATTGCAGAATGTAAGAACCACAAGGGCACTTTCTGAAATTTCAAAAGTGAGTAACATAAAGATGAAAAGAACTTACAGCACAGCACAGATGAGTTCTATGGCAAATGTTATAAAGGACCGTGCAAATACTTGCAGTGAAGTAGCCAGGGAGTGCAGTGATGCTCAGAGTCGTGTTCTTCTGGTGAGGAGTCATTCGTTGCCATGGACAGGGTGTAGACTTATGCAGGCTTAACTGTAACATAGCACAGGGACATAAGCTGCTGAGCAACAGAATTGGATCTTCTTGGCATTGGTGTTATGCTAACCTTCATGATGCGCTTGCGTGGTGCTTCTATACTAGCACTTCTTTGTTGATGACCTATAAAGTAGTTAGGTCTGAAGACACAATGCATTAGGCAATTAAAAAAGGAAAAACATTAGCAAACTGAATATGAAGGATAAAATGTCTAAACTGATCTATACTTTAAAGCATAAGCTGTGTATCTCAAGAGAACGTGTTGCTGGGGTTGTCTGGATTCCATTTTGATGACGAAGTGTTAAAGAACTGGCTTCTTTTCTAGAGGGCTTTTTCTGACGTGCCACCTTTCCTTCTGCTGGAGCTGCTGGCTGCAGTGAGATGGGCGTTGTCTGTCAGAGAAAGATTAAGATTTAGGAATGTAGAAAAAAGGGCCAGAGCCAGCTGCCTTTACGGTCCCATCTACGTCTTCAAAGAACACAGTAGGAGAAGCAGGAATGGGCTGGGGGCTGTACTGCACAGTGCTACTTATTGAATACTGGCGTAACAGAACGGTGGCCTTGCCAAAAAGAAGGTATGTTTTGTTCTTTAAAATAGCATGGAGGGGAGCACAGTAACAATGATGCCACAGTGCTGGTATGGTATACTGCCCATATGGAACCAGCAGTCGTAGACAAAGGGATTTGAATAAGAATCGACTCCCTCGTACATGGTCAGGCACAAGTTCTTCAATTTATTTTTTAACTTCAATAAACAGAAAATGACATAGCGGATCCCATGTCAGCCAAAAGAGCCATCTGTGGTCTAACCCTGTGACAAACAGTATAGCAATAATTCCAATGCCACCAACAGTGTGGAGTTTGCCAAAAAAGCAGATGCTTCTTTTGACATGCATCTTCAATGCCATTTCTGTCCTGTGATTGCTGTTGATGGAGGGAGCGTGGATAGGCTAGCCAGATGAGCAGAATGCTGAGATTGCAGTTTGGGGGTGGAAAATGAGAATTTAGAAAATAGAAACAAACAAATAATAATAAAAAGACACTATAAACAATAAAAAAGTCTGAAATAAAAAACTGCAGTTTATCTATGTACCTCAAGAAGCTTGTGATGCTTTATAAGTAAGAAACAATATTTAAAAGCTTATTACAAACCTTGTATTAATTTAATATAATATGGAAGAGCAGTAAAAAATATTTCAGGAAAGAGCAGATTTTTTTCTGCAGAATTTTTAATTTTCAAAAGAAAACATTTTTTTTCTATAGTCTCCTAAAGAAATAGAGGTTGAGCAGACATACTTTCTACTGTACTGCCAGTAATACCAATATTCAAGCAGTTCTCTGAATAAGCCTGGGTGAGTATCTCTATGTCCATAGTGTACTCCTTTTTTAATGTGATCCTAGGAATCCCATCAGCAACTTCATGAGTTATATGAACGTAGCTGGACTAATCACCAAAATGAGATGGTGGATGGCATCTTTAGTTGTTGAAAATGAGGATGGCTTCAAGAATGTTGCGTATTTACTACTACTGTTTATGAAACAAAGAACTTAATTACCTATGCCCATAAAAATATACATCTTAACATATCATAAACATAAATACTTGAAAACTCTAAGCTTTGGATTACATTAAATATTGTCCATGGCCCCATTTGTAGCAGTGGAGGCAAAAGTTCAGAATAGCTAATGCACAAAGGGTGACCAATATCACAGCTGTGCAGGTGATCTGCCATCTTCTAATGCAGGGGTCTGTCCTCTGAGCAGGAGCAACTGCCTTGTGTGATGCCATCTCACATCCATGGCTTAGTTTTGCAGAAAGTTAGTTTAGAGAAATGGTTACCTGCTATACATTGCTGCCTTGTTTTCCTGCAAGGGAGCAAGAAAATACCCAGGATATATCCATGTCCTCCAGTTTCCATACATTTAAGTCCCACCTGTTGGTGCCACTTCTGGTATGCTACTTTTCCCGATTACATACACTCTAAGTACAGTAAAAGGATAATGCATATTTTTTTATTTTCAGATTTCAGTGCACTTGTTTCCAGATTTGATGAATAAGAATAATTAATTGCCATCTTTCCTTTGGATTTTTGATCATAGTAGATGTCAGGTTGGTTTTAGTTTTTCTTTCTTGAAAAAATGACAGGGGCATTGTATTATCATAGTCAGAGGTATTATCTATTTTGAGGGATTACTATGCCTTCTGATGTTCAGTCCTGTATAGAGTAATTTTACTTATTAAGAAGAGATTAAAAACAGCAAGGTTAGGATGCGCCATGAATTTAAGGGTTGGGAGGAAGAGGAAGTGATGGTATCAGTGATGCTGCTCAGTGTGCTTTTTGCTCTGCTTCTTCCCTTCCCGTGACAGTGCAAGCTAAGATCATAAGTGTATTTGCTTGTGGTCTCCACTCCAGTCCATATCTCGCTTTCTGCTACAGAGTCCATTAGAAAGGAAACTGCTGATCAAGATTTTTTTTTTGTTCTTTTTTTTTTTTTTCTGATGAAAAATGTCACCTGACAGTGTCAGAGGTCTCAATCAAGATCTATACATATTTACTACTTCTACCTTATCCACTAAGCTGGTTATCCTGGCAGTGAAGAAAATTAGATTGTTTTGATGATGTGATCTGTTTTTGACAGATCTTTTCTGTGTGCTTTTTTGTCATTCTGTTATCATCCAGATTCTTGTAAACTGATTGTTTAATAATTTGTTCCAGAATATTTCCGGGAATTGAAGTTTGGCTGACTGCTGTGAAATTCCCTGGGTCCTCCTCTTCCCCTTTAAAAAACAACAACAAAAAAAACCTGCAAGACATTTGATGGCTGGCAGAGAAACGAAACTATTTATGGGAGTTCTATATGTGCCAGCTGCAGTTTGACTCATTTTTTTATTTTTATTTTTTTTATGTCCTGGGAATTTGACTGCTTTCATGAAGTAGAACAATTGCCTGAAAACTTGTTCTTTTTATTTGATATTAATCTGTTTTGGGCTGACACCTGAAGAGTTTTTAAATGGTGGTAGTGAGTAGGAGTTTCCTGTTACATGAATGTTTAAGCAAAATCATATATCCAGTGAGAAGCGACTGCTGTGACCATCTAGTTTAGGGATTTCTAAACCTCTTAACACTGCAAGCGCTGAAATAGTCATTTGTCAGAGGCAGATGCTACTTTTCTGCACTTTTTCCCTTAAACCTCTTAGATGCTGCCTTCAATGTGGTGAGAACCCCTCCACATGCTTGCCTTGGTGGCATTTTATGGGTTCCACTGGAAATCCGGCCCTTTCTGCTATGTAGGATTTTCCTGCTACCACGTGACCCAGTGCAGCGCCTCTCCTTTAGCATAACCTGAGCCATAAACTTACAGAGTCTTGTTGACTTAGCCTGGAAGTTCTGTCTTCTGAGCTGCCCTTGAGGTGCTTGTGAGCTGGATGTGACTTGCAGGCTCTCGACCATCCCTGGTCCAGTCGTACCTCCTGCATGACACGGGAGTCCCTAAGTGAAGTGCTGTTTCAACTGAGGAGTTTCTCCTACCACGGAAATACCTTGACTGGCTGTTTTTTGGTGTGAAGTATGTTGTAGGGTTTTATACCATGCTTGCAATGTCTACCAATAGATGTGTAACGCAAGGGAGAAATGATTTTTGTTAGTTGCATTCAGTGCCATGTGCTGGACTTGCTGCAGTTCAGAGCCGTGAGTAAACCCATTGGTGCGTGAGTTAAGCCTTTCTACAAAGGGACGTGTTTCCTTCTAATTGCAGCTTGAATCCTCAGCCTGGAACAAAAACTTCAACATAGGCTCGGGATTCAGTACTCTTTTCTGTCTGGATCCTGAGCAAAAGCCTTGGCTGGTTGCACTGGAGGAAGCAGGTCTGTGTTTTTACTAGAGTCAAGAAGGAAGCTGGCAGTGAATTCTTTTGTGTCTATTGCTCAACGAAGGGCTAACCACAAAAACATGCACATGTTTTTCTGTCCAGTAGATCTCAGTACCAAGCTCTCTTTCTTCAGGTACTTCAGCATCTTGACTTTCTTTCTCTGTTGTTTTAACCTAGGTTGACTGTTGGCTTGCTGCGGCCTGTTCAGGTTTCAGAAGATAAAACTCAAATATTTTGCTTTAGATGTATCTACAACGTTGTCCTGGCAAGGGCATGGTACCAATATTGTCCAGGGAATCCAGTGTAAAACAGAGGGACAAGGATGCTGTGATTCATGATGAGCAAGCAGAAGGGAGAAGTACTAATAGCTTCTGCAAAAGAACAGGGGCTTAGCCAGTTCAGCCCTCCATTCTTTCTCCTTTGTGGTAGGTTTTGTGCTGTGGTGCGGCTAGTTTCCTGTATCCATCACCTTCTGTTTGTCTCTGGATGAGGGGAGTCAGTCAGTGGAACGCTTGAAAATCCCCAGTGGGATGAACTTGATAGATGAGATGAGCTCCTTGGAGCTTTGAAGCTTTTCCGTTACCAATGAGAAGAGCTGCCTGAACCAGGAGGAGCTTCTGCATTCCTTGCTTGCTCTGTTGTTGCAACCTCTCCTGCCATCCCCAAATTAGAGCTCCTTTTCTATTAAAAATAATAATAATAAAAAATCATTCTTGGAGGGAGAAAAAAACCAATTGGGTAGCATCAGCATGGGTTTTGTCATATGTTTCAATGTTGCCGTGATTATGCTCCCCTTTTTCAAGTGTCTTCCTAAAATGGAAATGCATAGATCTGGAGCTGTATTTATTTCCTTACTGGTAGGAAATTGCTGTTCTACTAAACCTTAGTATGTGTAATTTAAATACTATTAGTTTCAGCTCCTCTAAAAGTTCAGGAACACAACATTTTGTAACAGGCTGGAATGGTACCTTCTGTTGTTAGTTAGTAATCATTGCTTTCTGCTGAGAACAAATGTAGTCCAGAAAGTTGCTGTGAAAGATATTTTGTCCTCTTAACCATCCTGAGCAAAAGAGCTGTCAGAGGGGAGAGGACTTGGGTTATAAGCAGGACGTTCTAGGATTGAAATTGTTAGGAGCCTCTGAACTGTGACTAAGGGTTTATGCTGAACTGTCTCATTTCAGTGCTAATAGAACCATGCTCTATAAACATCTTTTTACAGGGAGGCTAAGAAAAGCATCTATTCACTCTTGCATTTCTGTATTTTAAGGAAAGGCCTCTTAAATTTCTCAGAAAAAAAGCGTATTGGCTGCTTTCCTGGATTTTACCAGAAACTTTTCTGGTTCTTAATGGCAAGATAATTTAAATGACTTAGAACGTAATGGACTAGAGAAGAAAGACGATATTAATTTAAAAAGTCAAAGTGAAATTAACTGATTTTACTTTCATAGACATGTTATCCCATATATGTTTTTTTGTTTCCTAATGTTTTCTTTCAGTGTGGAAAACACTGTTGTCTGTATTTTAGAAAAATAATTTTCAGAGGACTTGGCTTTAACATAAAGGCAGGCGAGGAACAGGGCATAACCCTCTCTTTATCTGCTAAAGCTCTTCTTAAAACTTATGTGCTAAGGAGTTACATGTGAGGGAGGGGGTTTCCAGTTCTGTGTGACTTTTGAGTACTTGAATCTCAGCCTTTTTGTTGCAGTTCATCTTTAGCATAGTGCCAGCTGTAGTACTTTTGTCATAATTCTTCCATGCCAAAATAGGGAAGTTTTTGGTTTTTTTTAAGAAACCCAGGGCTGTGTCTCCAGGTGTTCCTGGGTTGTCTATGATGTGTCATAACAGGGAGAGTCTCTGCTTGCTGCCAGCCTCCACCCACGGGGTCCTGCCTCTTCCAACACCTACTTGTTTCTTCTCCGTGTAGCTGGAACACCAGCAGCCATCTCCACTGCATAAAGGAAGATGGAATAGGCTTGGATCCTGGCTGTGCAAACAGCTCTGTATGATCATGAGACACGATATCGATGGTCTCAGCTTTGTGCAGTAAACCAGCCCTTGCTGGAATCGCCCTGTTGATTCCCACAGCGTCACCGAGACCACGTTCTTCCCCCATTCATAGTGAACGTAAGGTCAGTGGTTTAAAGGAGGAGGGGGGAGGCCCCAGGGCTGTTTCTCCTGAGAAGGTTCTCAGTGAGAGTCTGGAGGGCAAGGCTCCCGAGAGTCTCTCGACATTTTATATTAGTACAATCTTGAAAATGCTTAGAAAGCAGCTGACTTGCTGCATCTTTGTGACAAGTGCTGACAGAGCGAAGAACAACAGTCAGAGAACCTACCCTAAGGGAGGAGATGGGAGTGCAGCAGCAGATCTTCCTTTTCCTACTGGTTGACTCACGTCCATTGAGAATTGGACTTGGAGAGGCCTCCAGAAATTCAGTTTTGCTTGCCATAACATTTCAGACATGATGATGGAAAACATGAAACAAAATAGTGCAGGACACTCAAAATGGCATCCCCGTACAGCTGTCAGTTTGCAGCATACACTAAACGGTCAGTTTAATGATGCCTGGTCTAAGGGAAGTTGATAAAGCAACTGTCTTCATCACAGAATAGTCATTTCTGTTGAACATTTGGATTTCTTCCTTCAGTTCAGGACATGATTTTATTCCAGACAACCTGTTTCCTAAGCTGCTGAAGTGTGACACTGTTTTGCTTCACCAGATGTGGCATCTTCTATTTTCCTAAGCCCTAGCTTACATCGTCGGTTTTGAAACTACGGGATGATCCAAGCAGCAGTCAGGCTAAATTGGATGATTAATGTGTGCTGTAATTTATGGCTTGAGTTAGAGTAGATGTGTGAGAACTTACTCTATTGGTAGAAGTCATGGTATTTTTCCCATCAGGAATTTTAGCTGTGCAGAGGAGCTCGTAATTAAATGCTAGCATGCTGTATAACTTCACAGAGATGCTTTTATAACACTAAGTTAGAGAAGTGAATGGATTGCTACCATAATCGTGCTCTGGTTTGGGACAATGGTTATCATTGTGTCTTCAGCTATCTGTGTCTTCAGCTTGCTGGAGTTTCCTTGGGCTTTTGTAGTCTGAAAGTCACAAGGATCAGTATCGCTCAACTCCTAGGTCAAAGGAATTTCTCAGGGTTGTTCCTTTTTGTTTGGGTTGGGTGGTTTTTTGTGTGAGTTTTTCCTGTTGACAATGAAAAGATTCTTCTCCTTGGCAGACAAAATCCTGCTCTGACTCGTTTCCAGTCCTTAAGCACAACACAGTTTATAAGACAGACAAGAATGGTTCATATAAAGAGTATATTCTCCAGCTGTTTTTCCATACTTACTTGTGATCATTCCCATTTTGCCTCTATATGCAGGCACAGACACAGGCAGGCGGCTTTCCTTAGTGTGAGGCGCTCCTCAGGGGCTCTTCTGCCATTGAGTGTTTCCCTTTCCTAACCTGTACCTGTGGTTTTCTGCCACTGCGATGGGGCTGTGCTGGGCCAGAGGCGGGTCCTGGAGCTGAGGGCGGGTGGTGGCAGCTCCGTGCAGCTGGCTCCAGTATTGGGTGGGGAGCTCACGCGACATGTGGTGGGATCCTCGGGTTTTTTTTTGCTCAAATGTTTGTTGAAGATGGTAGGAAGGAAAGTGCTATGGAGAAAGAATGATCAACAATTGCCTTTGGGAATGAACTCCGAGGAAGAAATGGTAAACCGGCATGGCAGTTGATCCTTGTGAGCAGGAACGTTGTCACAAGAAAATGGTCTGCTCCTTAAGCTTGTTCCTCCTCTGTTCATGTTCAGTGTTTTAATTTACGATGTAGTGATTAGAAAGAACAATTAATGAATGTGGTTTTGCTCCTATTACATTATTGCAAACTGTTGTGAAGTCCATATGATAAAATCTTAAGAACAGCTTTTGATACAAATTTGCAACAGAGACTACAGTTTGTACAACAAACTTTTTACAAAGCCTGAAATCAGTTTGGAAAAGCTTTCAGTTAATGTTCATGAAAGCTGTTTCCAAACAAACAACCCCAAACTTTGGCGAGGTCTCCACAGCAAAACATCTTGCCAGCAAGCGCTGTATTAGCCAGGGGTGTGGAAAATAGTCATGCATCCTCGCTGACATCGATACGTTGGCAAAACCCCAGGCGTGGATGCAGCTGTGCCGGCGGAGGAGAACTTTTATCAGCTTAGCTTATGTCGTTTGGGGAGGTGATGCAACCAGGCCAGCAGAAAAACTCCTCTCTTGGCACACGCTGCGGGCGTGGGAGGCTCTGCCAGCGCGGCTCCAGCAGCCGGGCTCCGCCAGGGCCGAGCCTCGTGCAGCAGCTGCGGCTGGACAAGGAAAGAAAAGCTGCCCTGAACCAAAGAGGGACCTCCATCTTCCAGGTTTACCAGTAGCTGATCAGGAGCCGAGCAGAAAGAGTGGTTCAAATTTTAAAATGAGGCTTTAATGTAAAAAATAATAATAAAAAACGTTTAAGGTGTGTGGTTTTAAGATGTCACTGGTCCTTTGGTAGCTGTTCATGTGTTGCTGGGTTGCAGGGTTTTTCAGGCTGCAGCGTGCCAAACATCTGTGTTTTGCAAAGCCTTTTCAGGCTGGTAAAGGTATGAATTTCTGTGGAAGCAGTCAAAAACCTTCTGTCTGTAAACTTAGGAAGACAACTGTAATCACATTTGCATTCCCATCATATTTGGATGTAACCACTAGCACTAGAGCATCTTCGTGTTTAACTAAAAGTTTAAATTTCTCAGAATATAGTGTTTATGTTTTACAGGAAGAGAGATTTGGTATTCCTGCTCTCTGTGCTCGTTCACTCATTCACTTTCCTCTCTTGCTTTTGCTAAGCAAGGCAGGACTTCACAAAACTGCTGCTTCATACCATAGAAAACCAAAGACTTTAAGGGCAAACAATTGTAATACATTATAGCAAAGCCAAACTAAAGATGCTGCAAAACAGAGTAGAGGCTCCTTTTTCTCTAGTAGTAATTACTAGTTAAGGTTATGACTGATACGTACACGTTCACTTTTATCAAAGCTGTATACAGGTACATACGAGGCAATTGTTCTTTTTGAAACCTTGCACATTGGGTTACTTCATGTCTTGTGAGAACTCTGCTGAAGACTTCTTGAAGGGAAGAGTAGCACTGTGTCAGATTGCATTTGCTGTTTGTTATGAAAATGTTTTGAAACTAGTCTCTCTCTCATTCCGCATTGCTTGTAACCCTAAAAATAATTGCCTGGCATTACTGGAAGCAGAGCAGTCTGACAGCCCAACTTGTGCTGCTATAGTTAAAATCCGTCAATGTTTCCATTACAAATTTGGAGGGAGGGTTTAATCTTTTTCCCATTTTAAATCATGCCTGGAAGAAACTCTGGATCAGCTTTTCAACTTGGAGTATAAATATATATTTTTTTTAATGTTCCTAAAAATCTTTACTTAAAAAAAAAAAACTCAACCAACCAAACAACCCCAAAGCCCTATGACAATGAAATACTGATATTCAGTTCTGAGATTTTAAATTATCTTGAAGATATTTCATTCTTTTTGGTAATTTTCAGTACAATTAAATTAGGCAACAACTTTGTTTCTTCATATCAGTGTTGATTCTCTAGTGAGCCTGTTCCAGGCTGGTATTGCTGCATAATAAACTTTGCAATATACTGAATTGGAAGATTTCAAAACCTTCCCAGGGAAACACAGAAAAGGAACACGTAATTATCATGAAGTATCTGATAGAATGCGTGCCTGTGTACTTTTTTTCCACTCCTGATTTCATTCTAATTTCCCAAGGTTTTCTCCAAAATGGTTTCACTTTTCTTGTGCATGAAGGCTGTAGTTTCATGAACGTTTCGAGCAGACGCAAACTGTAATCCCCTTCTCTCTGCCTACACGTTCCTGTTCCCTGCCTTGTGACAGCCAAAGCTTTTGCGTAGCATAAAACCACATGTGGTGAACCAGATCAGGGAAGATAATTTTTTGGTTCCAGCTGTGGCTACACAAGTGTTTGTACTAGTCCAAAGAAGAGGGTGGCACAGGGGCGGGAACAAGTGAGTCTACACTCATGTTTCAATTTATATTCCAATCTTTTTTTCTTTCCTTTTTTTTTTTTCCTTCCTCCTTCAGTGCATTTCCTCTGCAGCTTGTAAGGTGGTTCTTTGCTATGAGCTTCTTGAGCTGTGGGGGGATCAAACTTTTGCAGGAAAACGAACGTATGTAATGATTTTTTTTGTCAGTGAAAAACCTTATTGTCCATGAGACTGGCAAACTTTAGCTATTATAATCAAATATTTTTCTCATACCATACCATAGACCTGTTTTTAGTACTTTCTGTACCATTCCATGCTATGCTTTTGTTAAAGTAAATGGTTAAGACTGCTCTCCTGCAGGTTTTCTCTGGGTCATTTTAAAGTTCCATTATGGTCTGATTTTAAGAACAGCTGCATCAGATATCCTGAGGACTATATAAAGTGTTTGTGTACTTACCTCCTTTTGAAACTTTGATTATTTGGAATTATATAGCATCTTTTTCTTGAGATTCTTGAAATAATTCACAAATACTGAGATAAGTGGCAGTAATTCTACTGAGGCATACAATTGAAAGTCTAGTCCTTAAGCTGTCTGTGCTCCCTATATTTTTTTTTTTAACGCATTGTGTGAAGTAGTAAAAGCCAGCAGAGAAACAAAAGAAGTTACTAATTATTTTTATATTTCTGGATAGATTAAGGAAATGTTATCTTCATGTCTGCTGCAATATTCCTTTATGATGCGGAATAGGCATAATGAAATAAACTTAGTTTGTACCTGTTAGAACAATATCTTTTACTTCATCTTTGTATCAGATGCCACAATGAAGAGTGATAAAATTCTACAAGTAGTACTCAGCAGAGGTTATATGTAACTTGAATCTGTGTCATGCGCTGAGCATGCTTCAGGTGGTAGTTGGGCATTTGGATGCACCCTGAGTACTGTCCCAAACACGATGTGAAAGTGGGAGTATTTAAAATACATGAGTAACTATGTACGGATTTAACACAGTGCTCCAAATGGTCAACAGGCTGCTGTAGACTGAGATAATGTGCATGCTGTGATCGCTGTCTGTAGTTCACTCTAACATGCTTTTTCCTTTGCAGCAGTCCATTGTACCAGCCCACCCAATGG
This sequence comes from Cygnus olor, assembly GCF_009769625.2. Taxonomy (NCBI): domain Eukaryota; kingdom Metazoa; phylum Chordata; class Aves; order Anseriformes; family Anatidae; genus Cygnus; species Cygnus olor. The sequence continues at coordinate 23,219,891 of NC_049174.1, forward strand.
CTCCTCCTAGTCCCAGCACCACCAGCAGTAATAACAACAGTAGTAGCAGCAGCAACTCAGGATGGGATCAATTAAGTAAAACAAACCTTTACATCAGAGCACTGCCTCCAAACACCACTGATCAGGACCTGGTAAAATTATGCCAACCGTAAGTACTATACTTAAATACAGATTAAAAAATCATACCTTAAAAGCTAGTAGTAGGTATGCAAAATGAATGTTTGGGCTATGAGGGAAGAAAAACAAATTTGTAAATAAAATCGTAATTCTGTAGTATGATGGCAAGTTTCAGCTTGCATAGAAATCAGTAGGAACAGAATATGTTTGGCACTTTGGAGAAACAAAGAAAATTTAAATATAGTGGTGGACAGACCAATGTATTGCTCACGCAAAAGCAATGGTCACCTGTACTGCTGCCTGATGCTGTTGATATGACAGGTAAATGAAAATTAACACCTGAACGTGAAACTTGCTATTAAGAACCTGCAATAGAGGTTCTCCTCTGTTTAGTGCTAACATAATCTGCTGATATAAACTCCTCGAGCAATTGTTTTGTATTGCTGTAAATTATAATGTGCATTTGAAATCTTATCCTAGTTTCAGACTAATTTATGTTGGCTGTACATTACTGTACAATTATATTATGATTTAAAGAAGTGGATCTGCACGAGGATACTCAGTGCTGCCGGGAGTTCCAGGTAGACTTGGCTTAGCAGAAGGTTTTCAGGCAATGTTGTTAACATGAGATTTCTGCTTGTGCGAGTTCTTGGGTTTGTTTTCTCATTTTTACAGCAATACGTGCCTTTTAGTTACTTTCAAATATGTGTCAGATGTCTAGAGACTGTGCAATTACGTTGTGTATATACTGTTTAAAATCATCTTAAATGTTTTACTGACTTTTTAAAGTACTTAGTAATTCTGAAATGCATAGTGCACATTGTGGGTCATTTTGAAGTCAGTGTTTGTGCAATACCACCTTTAAGAAAACATCCCGATCTCTTCTGAACAAATGGAGAATCATTAGGTTTAACATATAACACCACTGTCCGAGATTCTCAAAATAGTGTTATCTTCTGTTTAGCAGATATGGGACTAGGGGTATGTAAAAACGTGTCCAAGATCCCAATGCAAGTTAGCAAAATAGCCAGGGAAACTGTCAAAAAAAAAAAAAGTCTTGTATCCCAGCTTACATTTGTTTTTGAATCCTGAAAAAAAAATCTGATGCATAATTTATAGAGTAAAATTAAATCTTGTTTCTTTTCCAAACAAAACTTGGACTTTCAGGATAATAGTCGTATCAGTCATCTTACTATTATAATAAAAGCAACTTGCTACGTTATCTTGAAATAAAAAAAAAAAAATTCTATTTGGTCATTTTGCCAACAGTAAATGAAGTCAATATATTTTATGGAAAAGGGAACATATTATCAGTCTTTGAAAGGATTCATTGATAAATTGATGGTTTTTACAGCTTCCCACGTGACGATGACCTCTTGATACTTGAATTTTAGTTCATGTTACAAATCGTTATTTTACAGAAGTAGATTTTTCTTTGCCATTTTTATCTCTTGAGATGATGAAGAAACCTTGGCCCACACACTGACATTAGGGTGGAGTTGTGAGGTTATTTTGCACTGGAGCCACCCGGTAACTACTATTTGGGCAGTGGTTACTATAGCTCCTGATCCTCTTTCTGAAGACATTGTGGTGTGCAGTCTTAGATGTCATCAATATGCATGAGCATCCTAGAAGAGACATGTTTGGTACTTTTCTGTAATTACTCCTTTTCGTCTTGGATAGCCAAAGATGCTCATTTATTTTTAATATTTTTTTTTCTGTTCAATATGTAATTCTAGTTGGATTGGCATGAACTTCGCAAGTTAGCAGCTGGCAAGAACTGCAGCCATGCAGTTATTAAATGAATTCTGGAGTGAATTTAAGCACCTGAAAGGTCGTTGCTTTTCTTTCTGTGAAGTATTTTTCTCTTTAACATCTTGCTTGGGTGGAAAGGAAGTCCTGTCTCAAAATTCTCCATTTCTGCAGAGGAACCTAGTGAGATATCCAGAATTTTTAGGCTTGGAACATCTTTCAAAAATCTGGGTAATCTATTAAGAGCCTTAGACTTCACTGCCAACATAGCCCCTTAGCAACTCTGTTGATGTTTCAGTAAGATAGAAATGACTGCACTCTCTCATTGTTCACAGAAGCTCAGTAATTCATTTTTTTAGACTATGGAAAGTTTCATATGCATTTTTTTTCCTTCCTAAAAATCTGCCTAAACTTCTAGGACATAGAGGACAAGATATTGTTGAAAGCAAACCTGGTAACAGCCCGATACCTCACTGAACAACATTTCTGCTTGAGATACTTAAAATGTCTTAAAAACTTCTTGAAGTAAATAGTCTTTTACATGCATATAATTGAAAAGAGATGCAAATATATTCTGTGGTGTTTGAAATAGATTATATTATTGACAAATTAGGTACGTGCTTTTTCAAATTATTATTATTATTATTATTATTGAATTAATACCACCAAGTTATTCATAGGGAAAAAAAGAAAAGGTTGAGGGTTTAAAAATTAATAAATGTGTTTGTGGAGTTCATTAATTTATTTTTTTGTTTGTTTTAACTTAAAAGAACATTTTTGGTTTAGATTTGAACATTTCTTTGCAATATTTTCAGAAAAAGTGTAGAATATTGAACTAGCAGATAACAGTAAGAAAGCAAAACTAGTTGTTCATAGTTGATCTTTAAGCTAATGTAATACAAAATAAATGAAGAATGTAATCTTGGACATAGAGGTCAATGAAGAAACTCCTGTTTACTCCAGATCTCTAAAGTGTTTTCTTGAGCTTTTTAAAAATGCCTTAGGTTTTACTGGGAGTAATTTTAGCTCCTTTTCCCCATAGGCCTGATCTTGCTGTCCTACGAGAACGTCCACCTTGGTGCTGAAGTAATTTCAGAATGGCTAGGAAGGCTGCTGTGTGCGCAGCAGAGGTGGGCTGGCTGGCTTGCAATCAGCCGTTGTCAGTGGATGTACAGAAAAGGATCACTGGCTTTGCTTTCTGTCTTTGGTTGTTGTCAAACAAGATGGAAAAACACCTGTGGGCTGAGGAAATAATGGTTGAAAAACGTCATTGTCACCACAAATGCCAGAAAGATCCCATCTGCACAGATTTTCACTCTGATCGTCATGGATTTGTATCATATGCTGTACTGAAAAGTTATTTTCAGTGATGGTTATTGCAGAGAAATCCTATTTCCAATATAATCAACTCAGAATGCGAGGTAGAAAATTCTGCAGAGTTCTTGCGTACATGGGTCTGGCCATACAGTCCTTTGATTTCATTTAGTCAATACGTTCACTTTAGTTACTGCTCACTACAGCTAGCAGTGCTAATTTTGGCCATGTTTATATTTTGAGTAATTATTTTTGGTGAATCGCTAGAGAAACTTCTTATCAAATCGTAGAAGTGTTGGGCTCGCTTTCCTGTTGCAGCACAGCTGTGCAGTATTTACCAGCACACCTAACAACTGTTCACCATTTCGGTGGAAAAGTGCCCTTGTGGTGAGAGTGCGATTTTGCCAGTATAAGGCTCTGCAAATCTACTCTCCACCTTCATCTGTGCGGTTCTTTTTTAGCGCTTTGTCAGGTGAAGCTTTCTCCTTTTTTCCAAGATTAAAAGACCATGTTATAATGTTGTTGTGAAGGCTTACCTGGGAGCAGAGCCATTTCCAGGCAGCATTACCGGCTTTTGTGCGGGAAATGAAGCCTCCACATCTCTGAATAGTGCATTCAAACTCAAGCCTGCTACTCCTGTTAGGCATTGGGAAAACAAATTTCTTCATAGCAGTCATGCCAGGGGCAAAATAAGATAGGTGTTGTGTTTGCTGCAGGAATGTCACGGAATGTCACAACAGGCCTGGTTGTGAGGGGACGCTGCCTGAGTCACTCCTGTCTGTGACAGGAGCTTGCCATTAGGTATGTGAGGGCAGGCAAAGCAAGAGGTGCGGTGGCCCTCAGATACATCTTTTCTGTGGGAAGGTAGGCAGGAGAAATCAGCTAAATAGAAGGACAAAAGCAGAGGAAAGGAGAAATCGGAGTAAACAGCCTGCAGGGGAAGCCTGCAGGAAGCTGCCTGACCTCAGCAGTGGCCATGGGATGTGGAGCGGTTTCAGCAGCCACTCGTTCTGCTTCCCTCCCTCCAGCTGACTTTGCGGTGCAGTTTCTTTTCCCAAACCATGAGGTCTGTTGTACTGAGTGAGCCCCTGTCACGCTGTGCTGATTTTGCAGGGCTGCTGGAGCAGTGGTGGCCTCTGCCATGCCTGATGGTACTCCCTTGCCCCAGGGCAGCTCTCAGTACTTGCTTGATGCGCCTCCTTCAGCTGTTTTTGTCTTAGTTTTTTGGTTATGAACACATTGTTTAGGCTTTGCTTGTACATTCCTATTCACTGGCTGTGAGACGGTCATTTCTTGTAGCTCATTTCATATCTGCATCTCAAAAAATGTAAGATAAAATTCATTCCATTTATTTCACTGAAATCATTGAGACTGCTTATATGAATAGAGACTTAAGTGATTGGGTCTTGGGACATTCGGACAGGAGTCTAACGTGCTTTGACATGTTTTCTGGGTGCTTTCCAGGCTTCCACTAAGTGCTGTGCTTCACTGCGTATGACCTTTCTGCCCAAGCCTCATGGTTCCAAAGCCCTGAGCTTTCCACTTTCTTGCTTATGATTTACTGGCCTGCAGCATGGCATCTCTATAGTGCTGCGTTTCTTCAGAGACCTCGTTTTGTGCCATTTACATGATTAAATCAGAATAATGCAGCAGAGCCTTCCTCTGTCTGACAATCCCCAGTCCCAGGGTGAGATTTCAATCTCTGAGGCTGAGCCCAGGTCTTGCCTGTTCAGTTCAGTGTAAATCATCGAGCCAGCCCACCCTTTGGGCTGCTCCCTTCCAGCCTGTTTGCTTGTGCTATGTTGCTTCTATTGAGCTGTCTTTTGTCTATATACTATTTTTGAAATCTGTTTTTCGCTCTGGACAGTTTCACTTAGGCCTTCCCCCTTAAATTATTCCTGGGTGGTTATTATGTGGATATTTAATGGGATTACAATTAGGAAAGCAGCTGTTTTAAGGTAACAAAGTTAGTGATATAATTAGCACGACAGACCATTGTTCTGTGCCAGGACAGTCAGAACATAAAATCAGAACCTTGTAGTGGTTGCCTTTGCTTTGTGTGCACTGGGAAATCATATACCTTGCTGAGAGACTATTTTAAGAACTCTTTCCTAAATATTCAGCATAGTGAACCCAGGCATAAGTAAAACAAATGGCAAGCTAATGGCCGTTTGAAACATTTTAGTCAGGTGTGCTATGTTTTCACAGCATGGGAACTTATTTTTTTTTATAGTTGCATACTGTAATGTTTCCCTGTTTTGGGACAGGAGCACCCAAACGCTGTTTCAGTTCCCTGTTCTTAATAAAATGCTATTTTTTTTATTAAGTTGTGCGACAGCCATTAGCATGTTAACATTTCCACATTCTTTGCTTCTCATGTAACTGTGACCTCTCCTGTGCTGCCATTTCCCATCTCATTCAAATATGCTAAGTGCTGAGAAGTTGTGAACTGGAGCTCAAGCATCTACTGTAGCAGGGAGCTGTCATAGCTGCAGTCAGTTCAGAGCAAGAAATCTGCTAATTTTACTCAGCATATCTCATTAGAAATCAGACATGGCTGGGCTTTAGGAAATAGTTCAACCATCTTTTGCATTTAACTCCTTCGGGAGAGTGGTCTGGACAGGTTTCTGCTGCTCAGTTCACAGTCTAAGGAGATGTCTGTAGCATGAGTATGACCCCTTCAGATAGATGGTGCAGGTCAGGGGAAGCTGAATTGAACATTTCAAACCTAAGTTCTCCAATTTTTTTCTTTATAGTATTTCTCTGTGTTCATTTCTTTCCTCTTTTCTTGCATTTTTCTTTCATGATTTGTCTGTCAGGTGCAGTGAAATATTGTGTTCATAATTATGTGGAATATCATTTCATGTCATGTAATTGTGTGATACATCTGTCCCCGAAACTGTTTCCTTTGGGATCAGTGTTAGTACTGATTATATTGGAAGAGAAGCCTATCTATTGTTCTTACTTTTTTTTCGGTGGAAAGAAGTTCTCTACGGATGAGTTCCTTTGGAGGCTTATGTGTGCGTTAATTTTTTAAATGGTATTACTGCAAACATCACTGAATAAATAATGCCCAGTTTACAGAATAGCATTTGGTTCTAGAAGGGTGAATCCTTTAGCCACTCAGCAGCATGTGATTTTAATGTTCAGCTCCATGCTGTGCGGTAAAAGCATCATTTTCTTTGTTCCTTCTTCAAGGACTGTGGCATGGTTTGGGTTTTGCTCAGTATGTGCAACCTGCAGCAGAATTCCTTTACTTGTACTTTTTTCATCCAGTTTTGCTCTTCAGAGCAAGCATATCACGGAAGGTGGTGAAGGTGTGTTGCTCAGATGCAATAACTGATTACACCAGTGCTGCGCTGTCCATACAGGCAGGCTTTTTTTTTTTTAATGTGTGTGGGATGCAGAACAGCACCGAAATATCCCCTGTAGCCCCTGCTCCAGGGCCGGGTTCTATGGGTGCACCTCAGCAGGGCAGGCTGGCGGAGGGGCAGCTGGGTGCCAGCACGGTGCGTTGAACTGGCTCTGCTGGCTCCTGTGATGCTGCAGTCTGCCACGTAGGAATGGATACCTCACCTGATGAGCTTTTAATTGGTTGGTGTCAAAAGAAAGTATCCTGTTCCTACATCAGAGATGAAATAGCGTTCGGTTTTGTGTGTCCTTTAGCCAGTTGCTCCTGATACAGAGACTGCAGGACCTGGTATTGTTAGGGCTTGGCTTCCGCAGTCCGTGGCGAGGCATCTGCGTGCTGTGCCATGGGAATTGGGGCTGGCCTGCAGAGGTAATGTTTGGTTTGAACAGTAATTTCCTTTATTTTTCAGCAACTGCTTTCAGCAGTCACATTACAAAGTGACTGACATGGCATGATGCAAAGGACCTCTATCTTCCCCTGAATATTTGCACTCTAATTAGACAGAAATAAAATTCAGACAGCTTTATAGTCATGATCAAATGAAACCCATGCTGAAATCCTCTCTGAGGAGTTCAGGATGTTTTGTTTTTTCTTCTTTGAACAATAATGCCTTTTTGTAGAATATCATTATATATTCATGTTATTTTTGGGGTGGGGAAATTGTAATTGGGGGGGGGGGGGGGGGGGAGTTGTCTTAGAGTCCTACCCTCTGGATGCAGAAAATCTCTTGAGATACCTTGAATTTAAAACAAGTATGATGGTTTTAATTTCCTCTTTCCATTTTGTGATCAGACTTCAAGTTTAAGCAAAAAATAAAGTTTTTTCTAACACAGCATTTCATTTAGTGGCAATAGCCTAGCAGCAATCAGCCACTCTCCTCCGCACAGCCTCTTAAAACCAAGAACTGCCTCCAAGTGCGCCGAGTGGCCCGGCCCCCTTTGGGCTTCAGCTGCAGATGCTGGGACCCAGCGATTGCCCAAGCTCCATCTCCCCCAGGGGATGAGAGTTTTGTTGCAGCGTGGGGCCAGAGAAGAGGTGATCCCATGGAATTTCCTTTAGGAAGTGGGGGCGAGGAGAGGGGAAGGAATGCTTCAGCCGCAGCTGCTTGTAAAAGGAGCACTAGGAAAACAGATCTGCAAAAGTTACCACCGTGGAAGATCTCTAGCTGGGAAACAAAAAGCTGATTTGGTAGCATAGGGCCTGTAAAATGTGTAAGCATTTGCAAGTCTGCAGGTATTTGTTCTACAGAGATGCAACCCTTGTTCCCTATCGCAGAGCCGCAGGAAAAAAAAAGCTCTGTGGCAGCTGCTGGAATGCCTTTGATCAGGGTCCCAGTCCCAGTTTCCCCTGGTGGCAGGGGCCCATCTCAGATGGGAGGTGATAGCACCACAGTTGTTCATCAGAATAACCAGTAATTCAAGAACATTCTGAAGGGGGTTGTTTAATTTCAGGGGACTACTGGAAGTGTTAACAAGCCCTAATACGTTCTATAGCGAGAGCCACAATGCGGATGCCAAACGCTGTCCCTCTTAAAGACAGCTTAGGCAGGAGTCTCACTCAGAAACCACTTAAGAACTGAGTCGGCTTAGAGCCTAGGTTGATTTTTACCCCAGCATGCGGATGTTAAACTTTCCTTTTCCTCGGAATACCATTTGGAGTCGAAAGCAGGGTCTGTATTTGCAAACAGATTCTTGTATCTGATGTCTCATATCTAATGCAGTTTCACATAACTCTTAGAAATCTTGTGAAGTCTGGCTGTTTGCTAAAGGTTAGTTCTGCTTAGCTCTGAGTTATGTAATGCTAACTCCTTGAAAGGAAAAAATGAGCCATCTGATGTTGACACGTTATAAGACCAGCCATTTCTTTCAGTAACCTTTCAACCTTTTTTTCCCACATTGCTGCCAAGCTGCATATAGGGTTGAAAAAGTAACACCCCCAGATTGTATGAAACCCAGATAATAAACATCTGTGTTCTACCTGCAGAGTGAAAGCAGTAGCAATTGTAGATTAACAAGTAAATTCAGATCTGTTACTTCCAGTGAAATTTGCAACTGAGGAAATTGGGAGAAAAATCAGTGTTTATCCTTAAAACAAATGAAGAGGAAAAAATCATCCCAAAATGTTAGACCTAGGTCCTCAATTGTTTTCCCACAAGTTCTAAAATTTGATCATGTTTTCACATCCAAAAAATGTCAGCTGCCTTAGTTCACTTTGAAGACTTACTGAAGACTTACTGAAGACTTAAACCAACCCTGTAGAAAATTAGGTTTCTAAAGGGCTGCTGGGAGAAGAATTAACATTTAAATACCTAATCTTTGCAGAGAGATATGCAGTATCTGGGAAAAAAGTCAAATTTTAATTTGGATGTAGATAATATTATGATACATGGAAAAGGAAGAAAAAGCACCAATGAAAACACAAAAAAAGAAGACTTTGATTTGGGGTCTGTTTTGACACTGTTACTAGTACAAATATTCCACTTGAAATAACCTGTGTGGGTTGAGTTAATCATTAACGGAATCAATTTCAGTAGAAGTATGTTTGAGTTTGTACTCCTATCCTACACCTTCCATTTCAATTTCCTCTCTTACTCACTTTAGTATTTTATTTTCCCAAAAGAGGAAAATCTTGGAGTCTGTTGCTTTGCTGCCACAAGAAAAATTCCCTAAAATAAAAAAATGTGCATTATTTCACTTAACGATTTGGGTATTAACTTAATAAGTACATGGCATTAATTGATAATTGGTATTCTTACCATCATAATTGACCTAATTAGCCCCAAATATGTATTTTGTTTGTTTGTTTTCTCTGTGTTCTGTACAGCTGTGTAATTGTGCATACTGTCTTTGAAAGACAGAGCAGCAGATCAGTGTTTTTGCCTAGGAGAACATTGTTCACTTAGACCTTACACATTGTCAGTATTTCAAGCCCCAGAGTAGCTTTCTGTTTTACATATAGTCACTAACAAGCTTTCAGAAGTCTCTCAGAATAGCACCAATTATTCTGGAGCATTAATAAGGATTTTTTTTTTTTCATGTATGAGTGATTGCAATAGTGAAATAAATGTGATGGTATCAGAAGATATAAAATCATGATAAAAACAATTCTGTATATAAGGGTAATACAAATACTGCAGAAGTCTGAAGTCTTTTATTTGCAAACCCTAAATGTCAGAAATAAAAATATCTAAACCCCAGAAAAAGAGCCAGGCTATTTGCTTCTGGTTTTGAGGACACTGCTGATGAACTGAAGAGCTGAAGAGCTTTTGGAGTCTGGAAACCAGCAGAGCCTTGCAGTTCAGTACTTAGTTTTATTTATTTATTATTTGTTTATTTAGCACATATGTGAAATCACCAAGGAACTGGTGTTTCTTGCTTCTTTCATTTTGTGTTAACAAACCCCATGTAAAACAGAAAAGCTTACATATGCCTACAAGACAATGGCAAGCTTAATTTCTGTTTGTTTGCAGAGTGCTCACAAAGAGTAATCCTAGAAAGCACCAAGCACCTGCAGGAGCCCACAGCTCCTAATGCCAGTATTAGGATTTAAAACCACTTAGCACTCCATAACCTGGACTCGGAGTTTGTTTGATAGCGAAGGCTGAGATTTTCAGCTACACAATTGCAGTGTGCCAGATAAACTCTGCGGTCTCTGGTTCTTTTTTTTTTCTTTCTTTTTTTTTTTTCCCCCTTCTTGTTTTTGACCCATAGCTGTACAGTACCCCAGGGCAGAAACCTCCCCTGTATTAAGTGGGAATAACTTGGTGAAGCTCTGGAGAAGCTGCTTGGCAGAGAGGAGAGAGAGACTCTTTCCCTGCAGGGCCTGCAGGTATCAGCATGGCAGGGTATGCAGTGGAGCTGACGTAGCATCCTGCATTTCCTTCCCCACATCGTTGTATGCAGTTCTGTGACCTGAAAAGGAGCATTTGTAAATCACCTTCATTTTTGTTTCTCAGATAACCTGTATTCAACACCCCACATTTGTTGTATGCTTTTATTATGTTGCAGAGTGATGGCAGGCTTTGTCTGAAATTTTATTGTTAAGGCTGTTTTTTTGTTGCTGAAAGTTTATTTGCTATATTTTGAAGATCTCAAATACTGTGAGGGAAAATGTTGCTCCGTGTTCCTTTTTCCTCAGTGACAGTGGTAGCTTACAGGGCTTTCATGTTGCAACAGGGAGGTACGTAGTACTAGAAAGGCCATTAGCCAGGACTGCCATTGAAAACAATCCATCATCATACCGTGGCCGCAGCAGGAATGTGCTCTTCACTATGTAAATTAAGATCAATTCTTTTTGAACATCTTCCAAATATTCAGCTATGACATTATAAAAATACACAGTCATCTGTCCCAGTCTTCTGTTTCTTCCCAAGTGAATTGCATGTTACTTTGTTCCATGAGAAATTATAAAGGTTTTTCCACCAGTTCCATTAATTGCTTATTCAGTTACATATTTCTTAATTCTCTTTGAAGTCTAGGAGACTTGCTCTGAATTATACAGTCTTGCAAATATTAAATATTTTGAAAAGAGTTTTTGTCCCAGGAAGAAGGGGTAGCTCTTTCTATCAGTGATGAAATGTTTCCTGTCTAACGCTTGAACTGAGATTGTGGTAGTAGTCTAAGGAGCACAAGCTCACCGTTTTGTAAAACTGAGTTAGGTAGAGTTGATAAGGTGAAAAAATTATGTAGGTGTCAGTAGATTACAGGCCCAAATTGTTAAGATGTTCTTGGGCAGATAGCCAGAGAAAAAAAAAGCTTATGAGTCTGATTTCTTTTTGAGATAAGGGAAAGATAACGTCTGTATTCTCGGGGCAGAGCCCTCCACCTCAACTTGCTTGGATCCAAACCCCCCTCACCTACCAGAGGGGATAAGGGACTGGGACTCCTCCATGGTTGTGTTTGTAGCTGAAACGTAAGCAAGATGTTACTTTCAAAGAGAACTGTTTGCTGACCAAGCATCCTAGTGATTTTTATATGGTGGATGTATGTTTTGAAAACTATGTGATTTCCTTTTTCTTTTTTTTTTTAAATTCCATGAGATAATTATGTTAGAATATGTCCAAATATACTTTAGTGAACTGAGATGCTTAATTCCTTATAATTGGTCTGCAATGTATATCACAACATACTAATAAAAACACTTCTGAAAAAAGGATCCACTGCTGTTTACATCAGAACTCACCACAGCAATCTTGTTAATTTTTCTTTTTCCACGAAAAAGGAGAGATTAATTTCTTTTTCTCTAGGAGAAAAATAATGAGTTCCTGTGACAGAAGACATTTTAGCGCCCTTAAGGTATATTTCTCTCTTCTTTTTGTGTTAGTTAGTGTGCCTTTTTTGTCCTTCCCTTACGTGAAGGGTAGGAGGCATCTCTGAGTACAGAAGAACGAGCAAATCATTGTAATTTTGCACTGCAGTCAGGAAGGAGTACTTCTGAGGGCAGTGTTTTCTTCTGTTTGTTAGTGTCCTGTCCAAACTTCCATTTTGTACAGTGGGACAGAATTTGCAGGAATTTTAACTGCTCCTCAGAGGTTTAAATGGATTTGTATTTGGGCCTGGGTCACTGGTGTTCTGCCTTCTTCAGGATCTTGTAGTTGTCTTCTCATCCTGGTGCCAAAGACATTTGACGGCTCAAATGTTCAGCTTCTGCAACGACAGAGGAAATGTTGAGGCTATTTCTCTCAAATTACTTTCCTGTCGTGGAGGTTGGCGTTTGGCCGTGACAGCTCTCCTCTGCTTTTTTGGCAGACAGTTCCTCGACATTCTTGTTGAGATCATCCCCACTAGGGCTTTCAGAAGAACATCTGACTGAGGCTCAAATTCTTCACCTTCTGCTGCTCAGACCGTATAGTATGTTATAGGAAAGGGCTCAGTCCTCTCCTCCTACTACTAAATTTGCTTCTAGATACCTTTTGTTGTCTCAAAGATCCGTGAATTTGTGGTTTCTTCCTTTCACCCTGATTTGGTTCCATGTTGAGGGTGTGGATTCTTTTAATCCCGAGGATAATTTAGGAGAAACAAAGTGTCATTAAATTACTGCAGTCTGAGTCATACTTGGTCTGTGAGTTCAGTTCCCTGGCCTTCCCACACAGCGCTTCCGATGTGCAGCGAGCTGAGGCTGTGCAGGAAAGACTGTCGACTGACCTAGATACTGTTTAACTCCTTACTAATGAGTGGATTTTTGACTTTGGATACAGCCTTTTCCTCTTCAGATTCTCAGCCCTTTTCTGGGAAATAGCTGCATCCATGACATTTGCCTGCTTTTGAGTGGTTTTTGTCAAAAATACTCCAAGATTTCAATTTCGATTGATTTAAGCATCTTAAGTTGCTTGGAAAAGTAGTAAATGAACTATTCTAGAATCCTAAGCATTGGCATTGAGATTCATCTTCAAGTGTAGAAGCTCTGGCTTCTTTCACTTAGCACTTCATTACTTTCAGGAAAAAAAATCATTTTGCTGTCCTACAAGAAAGGAATAGTCATCTCAGGCTCTCAGAAGACAAAAGAAAAATGGTCTGTATAGGTCCATAAAGCCCAGAAACACTGTGACCATACCGTATTAACTACCATCTTGTCATATGTTGTTGAATCTGTTCAAGAAAGTTGTGATGTGTGTGATACAGAACTAACTTTGCTGACTTTGGGCTTGTCTGTAGTGCATTGGCTGGTTGATTTTTTCCTGGTGCTGTACCAGAACGCGTTTTTTGTATAGTCCCTTCTGTGATGCTCTGGGTTTGTGAAACTGCCATGGCTGCTCTTTTTAAGCAATATTGTATCTGTCTTCATCTGTTTAATGCCTAGTTGGCCTGGTCCGGAGTCACTGTTGTGCAAAGCTACCCATGGACTGTGTTTTCCCTGCTCAGCTAGCATTAAACTCCCTTGTCTGTGTTCCTCACAGTGAAACCCATCAATCCGAGTGCTTCCCAGTGCATATCAGCCAAAGTGCAGCCTGGGACATTTGACTTACCCTTCCATGGGGGTATATGACATAGTCGTTATATTTAAAAAAAAAAAAAAAAAAATCACTGGAGAGGAGAATCTGGGGGATCACACTAGTTTCAGCCAGCTCAGGTATATTCTACATGACAGTCTGGTAGTGCAGTGTGCTGTGTCTGTATGTCTGTCTGCACCTCATGAGTAAGAATAGGCTGAATGTGTGGTGGTTTCAGAAAACTTCAGTTATACTTGGCTAGCCACTACAGTGATGGGATCAGAACAGGTTAATGGTGTTTTTTAAAAAAATGGTATGTTTTAGCTACCAAAAGCAAATTTCCAGATAAGTATCTATTACATTCTCTTTGCAAAACTGCAGAAATCAAGCTCTGCCTCCTGCTTGCTTCAATCAATATTCAAAAGGCTGTCTATCTGAAGCAGTGTGAAACTGAAGAAGTGTCGCTGAATGTGACCTGACACATCAGCCGCAAAGGTTGCACATTAGATTTTGTGTTACAACTTGTGATTGCTCATGTATCTGAAATTTGGCAACAGATGGATAGTATTTTTTAATGCATAACACTCCTCTGTCCCTATCTCAGCACTTAATACTACTGCAGACATCTTTTCAACAGAGCCATGAGGCTATAATCAATAATATGTGAGCTGATGTTTCCGCTCAATAACATACAGCCACTTAAATGCCCTTCTGAAGTATTTTGACCCCTGGGGAGAACTACTTTAGTCCAACCATTTTCCCTATTGAAATGGAGATGTTTGCTATTCAGCACAGCTGGGACTTGAGAGTAGAGAAGCAAATTCAAATAGGGATCAAACCTACAAGCCATGCTATTAAGGGGGCAAGGCCTCTGGAAGGTCTAGCAGTGATTTTGGATAATTTGTCCATTTAGTGCCATCTTAGTATGATTGACATTAAGTTACCAGAAATAAAAGGAGATCAGACTCTAGTATTAATTTTACAGTTGCTTCATAATTAGCTGTTAATTCCAGTACAGAATAGCTATTGAAAGCAGGATGTTATTATGAGTATTTCATAAAAGAAGCATTTTTGAAACGCGGTTCAGAGAGACTAGAAGTTACCTGAATGTATTGAACTATTTGTTTTTTTTCCCTCTTGTGCCCTCTGAAAAGGAGAGGGGCAGTCAACTCTGTACAAGGATTGGGTGTTAAATTAGCGCAAGATGCAGGCAAAAGCAAATAGGTATCTTTACGAAGGATGTATTTTAACCCAGCAGCTTGGTTTGTGTTGTTGGTTTTATGTCATCGTAGTATTACAAAAACAGAACATGCTTAAAAACAGTTACCAATGAGAGGCATTATTCCAGTGACCAAGCATCTTCCATGCAAAATAAATGCAGCAACAATCATTGTGTGTGTGCGTGTGTGTTCATATATATAGTATGTACTTACATAGGTGTATATATATAACTTACATAATGTGTGAGACAGTTTTTGTAGTTCAGAGCTAACAAGTGGGTCAGGGTTTAGGAAAGGGGATGTGGCCAGAAATGCCCTTGTATTTTAGCAATCCCCAATCCCATGGCTTCAACATATTCCTTGGGGCATTGCTTATTTAAACTGAGGGTATAAGTGGAGGTTAGTGACCTCCTCTAGAAGTGATATTAATAGGCAAGAATAAATTAGAGTAACCTTTTGTAGATAATACAGGATTGTAGCATTAATAGGTGTCTGTCTGTCTATCCAGATAGGAGTTAGCCTAACACTACTTCGGACTGTAGCCAGAAAAACACCTTTTGATTGAGACTGTTCTGATTAAAACAAGGGAAAAAAAATATTGGGCAGTGATGATAAAAATTAATTTTACCCTTGCCTTGTACCTCATTCCCTCCCACAAGAAAAAGAAACATACTTAGGAAAAGCCAAAAAAAAAAAAAAGAAAAAAAGGACAGTGCATCACACGCTGAGAATGAGTGAGTTTGGCTTGCTTGGATGGAGGATGAGGAGGAATTTAAAAAAAAAAAAAAAAAAAAGCCTTTAGGTATACAGTCTAGAGACTAATTTATGCTCCCAAGCTGATCTTGTACTTCTTAGCACAGGCAGGAGAAAGGAGTTATAAATTATGAATAACAAGAACTGCTCTCTTATGTCTTCGTAGTTTTATTCTTTCAAGCTGTTAGTGTAGGCTCTGCAAAATTGGTGAGGCTGGAATTTGCCAAGATTTATGCCTGGGTGTAGAAATACTGCCTTACTTTCAGATTAAAGCGGTTAGCAGTGGTAAATCAATACATGCAAGTCTGCAGAGCTGCCACAAGCTTGGCTTATAAATACGTATTAACATTTATCTGTGGTTTAATTTCTCATCTTCCCAAACCATTGTCTTGATTGGTGATCATTTCTCAGTATGGAAAAAAGGGGATAAAAGAAATTGCCAGACAGTAGAAATAATATTCCAGAAATGTAATTTAAACCTGTTCAGAACTTTATTATTTTGCATGCCAATGAATTATGATTTTCCAAAAAAAACTGCATCTTTCATGACTATGTGAAACTCTATGCTTTCTCATATTTTTTATATTCTTACTATGAGCCACATGAACTATGGTAATTTATCTTCAAAGAATATTGCTTTGGCTTTTGATGGGGGTTGGTTTAAAATGCAAATTTTTTCAGTATTTTAGTCTTAACCCAGACATACTTGGTGTCCATTCTGTAGTGTTAAGGTAAGAGACCAACATTTGTGTTCTTAAAATAACATGTTGTTACACCTCGTAGCTGTAGGAAAGTGTAACCCCTTCCCATGTACCCGAACATTGTCAGCAGATGCACAGGCGAGGTGCAGCAAACTGCTGTAGAACATGGAGATTATCCTATGTTTTATTTAAATAAGAATGATTGTGTAGTCCTAAAAATTAGGTTAACTGAGAATTCCAAAATGTTTGAATTATCTATCTCTTTTTGTAAGATAACGTTTCTCCAAGTTTACTTTGCTAAACTGGACAGTGAATGGTGTAGACTGGAAAGTGCTGGCTGCTTCGTGAGGCAGGACTTGAAAGGCAGACTTCTTGATTTTTTTCTAATGATGTACCATCTACCAATTGTTTCTTGTGTGAATGTTAATTTACAATAACTCAGGGATTTGTTTGTAATTAGCTGCTGAGTAATTGTAGAAATCATTTTTGTATTATTGATCTTCATGTTTGGTGTCTTACGGTAAAACTTTCTATAATACTTTCAACATAAGAGTACTTCACATCAATTACATTGTACTGTGGTAGAAGTATCATAGCAGTACATAAGTTTCTAAACCATTCAATCTAACAATAATTTATGTGTGTCATTTCATATTCTATCCTTAAATTCAAAAATATTTAAATATTTAAAACAAAACAAAAAACAGGTATAGCTGTTTTTTACTAATTTGGTCATTAAATTCAGTATCATGTTGGCAGGATATAATGTTTTTAGTGTCAACCAGAATTTGCATCTATTCAAAAAGAAATTTGAAAACCGTAGTTCACCACTTTTAAAATACTTAGCATGTAAGTCTTAACACAGGTAAATAGAAAAGCTCTTAAAAGTTTAGGCAAAATGAAGGTATCAAATATTTACTGCTAAACTGTTAAAGATGTTGATAAACATAATTTCCTTTTCTTACAGAACAGATACTTAGATTAATGCATTACTGTAATGGTTTTCCCCCCAGTTTAGGAGAAAGAAGGCTATGGTTACTTACACAATATTTGCACTTCAAAGTGTGTCAAAGAGGCAAATCCATTTGTGTTTCTGATAGGTTATTTATCCTGCTTAACCTATAAACTGTGGAGTAACAAGGCTACTGAGCTGATAGGCAGCCTAGCAGATGGCTCAGAGATGATGCTAAATCACCTCAGCCTGTCAGAAGTCAGGCTGGGTTACTGCAGGGGCAGCGTCTGTAAGAGATGCTGAATGGGATCGTTTGTCTGAGTTTCTTGCCTTAAATTTCATTTTTCTTCACAGCATGTGACCTCTTCCTTCTTTCCGTCTTGTTACTACAACCTCTTCGAGTTAAAGCAGATGTGTGATCAGCAAGTTTGGGACCAGCCTGCTGGTATCCTGGCTTTCGTAAGAATCATTAGGGTGGTGAGAATCTTTAGGTGTCTGCAAGACATGGAAGATCTCCTCCACTGGGGCAAGGGGTTTGCTCAGGCACTTTCGCTGTTGTTGCCCTTCATTTTTCCATGTCTGGAGCTGTTGCTTCAGTCCCTACCTACCATTGAGTTGAACATTGTCATCTCTCTGGCCTATGAAATATTAAATGGGAATTAAATATGAGCAGACTAAATTAAATTGAACAGCTTGCTGTTGTCCTTGTGTTGAACATCACAGGTGTATAATTTTTGGGTTGCTTTTCAATTCTGTGAAGAATGAAGAGTGTAATTTTCAAAAGTGATTAGCATGAGTGGCCCCCTCTAAGTGCTGGCTGAGGATGGCATTCTGCTGCAAAGGAAGAGAAGTCAGGGCATCATTAGCTAGCTTCAGTGAAAATACCTTGTGTTTAGGAGGAAAAATCATGTTGCAGCTGAGTGAAAATAGGCTAAGACTCAGGGCTTAAAAAATCTCACCCCAAAGTGTGGGTGACTATTAATCATAGTTTTGCTAAATATCTGTATTCACATCTTCAGTGAAGCAACAAAGGCAACAGATGCTTGTAAATCCTTCAGAATTTGCCATGTTTGCTTTTTAATTTTTGACATGTACATTTCATTAATTTACATTTCATTCGAAATTACATTTACATTTAGTTTTGAAATTAACAAAAAAGTCACCACACTAATGTAAAGATTTTATACTTAGTATTTTTATCTCATTATTTCCATTCTACTGCTGTTGTTTCTTTTTCACTTAGTACCATTCTGAATTCTTCTTGAGACCTTCCAGAGAGGAATATAAGAGCCTTCCCTTCCAACTCCAAAAGCTATTTGAGGGGGAGGCTTCATAGATTTTTTTTTTTCCATGATCATGTTATCATAGTACTGAAGAGTAACTGCTTTTTTTTTTCCATATATTGCAAAATTCTTAACCTGTTAAAGAAAAACTGAATAAACACATTGCTAGATTTTTTCCCAGTGATTTATGATTGATGGAGAATAAACCTCTACAGGGAATTGTTGGAAATCTGTTGTTTTGCTACATGCATTAGGAATGCTGATTTAGTGTCAGCTATAATAAGTCTTAAATGTTTAAAATACGTAGAGATACTAAAAAAGCAATTTTCATCAGTTGTGCTAAATGAAAGGGCATTGTAAAGTGGGTCATGCTTTTAAGATAATCAATCTGTTGTGCAAAAAGGAGCATACTAATTGAAAAACCTTTGCAAAATGTAGTAAAAATAGCTGTAGAATGCTAACAATTTTTTTTCCTTGACTTCTAGTCAGCCTCTATGCAATGGATAGAGATTATTCACATCTCTGCAAAGCAAGAGGAAGCAAACATTTCCTGATTCTAAAAGCATTTCTTTCCTATCCCCACAGATCATCCTCTGCTAAACCAGGAAATAACTACTCTTTAAAAAAAAAAAGTAGCTGAAAAATAATAATCTCCAAAATCTTTTTCCTGTGTGTCACTTTACTGTTCATGACAGTTTTGAATTCCTAGTTCCTTTTAGCTATAAGGAGTAGAAACGTTATGCAGAGCTAGAACACTGTAAAACCTATTCATAAAATACTATTTTTCTGTTACCATCAATATTGTCCAAGAAACTAAGAAGGCATTTGTTCATACCTCACTGATAAGAATTGTGTATATCTTTTGTACTAAGCATCTGTTCTTCTAAAGACTGTAAGATCTGTAAGATCTGATAGCGTATTGCTGATTTTGCATCTGTTTTGCCACTTTTCTTTACTTCTCAGTGAAATCTGGAATTGTAACCTACTGAGCCTGAAAAAAGATCTTTTGTACCAAAGTAAGGCTAGTTTGCAGCATGCTAATGTTGGTAACTGTGTCAGTAACAATGATGGTATATGCTTTTACCCATTGATTTTTATTGAAAATGAAAATATGCAAAATTTAAATAAAGAATTAGAGAACAAAAAAATGTTCTTGATCTTGCAAAGAATTTCCAGCAACATGTAAGACTATTGAATTGTCAGTAAAGCAAAGGTTTGTGTTGGATTTTTTTTTTTTTTTTTTTTTTGGTATGTAGATTCTAACTCATCAAAAAATAATCTTCTCATTAAAGGACAAAATGTAATTTTAGCAATTTTGCAAAGTGAAGTTGAAGTAAAACAGTAGTTAGTTTCCATCATAATAAATTATAACCTGCTTGGTTAGCTGTTATTTATTTGTAGAGTAAAACAGTTAAAAACAACAATGAGAGTTACTTGGCTGTTTTGAGAATGCCAGCTTTCTCTCTGAAGTACTAGAGATTCAAAGATATAATTAATAAGAAATAATGGAACTATCTTTGTCAAAACCACATGACCATACAACAGAAATGTCACCAAAGCAGAGCTTCAGCTTTAGTTTAGGTACATGAGGAAGTCCTGTTTTCTGCATAATGAAATTTATGAACAGATGCCTGAAGCAGGGCACATCTGGCTGAGTTGATTAACCTAGTGCTTGAATATCTGAAGCTAAGGTAGGAAGGAATTTTTGCTAAACCAAACAAATTAGCCAGATCTAGAACAATTTTGAAACACAACTCATACTAAGCTACGTTATGCATACCCGTTAACTGTGCAAATGAAATTAATATAATTAATAAACGCAGCTTTTTTGTAATGTTAAATTACACACTAAAATGGTTGATCCAACTTTCAGTGGTAGGTACTCATTGCACTCTGGTGAGCAAATGTTTATGTCTGATGACCATAAAGCAAGTGACTTCCGAAGAGTTTGTCAAAGAGCAGTGTGCCTTCCAACAGCAGAAAACAAAACAGACAAAATGTTCCCATGATACCTCCTTCTACACTACGGCATAAACATGATGAAGAAGAATTTAAAAATTGAAACCATATGGCTATAGATTGTGCAACCAGTGGTGCTGTTCTTCAAGCCCAGTATTCGTCTGGATGGAATAAGTTTCTTTATCAACTTTTTGTAACCAGAACATTTACCCATAATTAAGTTGGAGCAGGATTGGAGTAGGCTATCACGAGGACTATCACTATTATATAGACATTTATTTTCTGCAGTTCCCCTTATTGGCAAAGACAAGATTTTATTCATGGAGAAACAACAACAACAAAGCGTTTATCTAGGCTTAAAAGGAAGCAAGATCTTGAGATTCGGTACAACACTTTTCCAAGATACAAGAGAGTATGGGAGCCAATTACAGCCTTTTGTACTGCTCAGTCACTGCTCTGAGTTTGTTTCTTGGATCCAGGAGGAAAGATTGCTGGGGCTGATTATGTTCTCTTGGCTGTGCTCTTGTCTTGGAAGTGCCCCGAACACTGGAAGAGCAGTGAGGTATGGGAGCCAGCTGCACCAAGTCAGTTCTTGCTGGCAACTCCTTAGACTCTTTTCTCAGTTAAAGGAAATTTGTTTTCTTGATACCACCTGGTGCAAAAGGAGCAGAGAGACTGAGAACTGCAGCATAGGTGAGGCCTTCCCACAGACTGCTCAGGTTTCTCTCTTCGGGTCTCAATCAAGACGAACTGGTTGGGCTTCCACATAGACTACAAGTATGGTACAGACTGTGATGTAGACTTGGCTATTACAATCCTTAGTTACACATAACTTTTTTTTTTTTTTTGAGTTGTACTGTTTCAAAATTAGAATGCTTTGGGTTTGGGGAGCTGAGGATGCTAGCTTAAAAGTTCAGTGATTCAGAGAAATCGGTAATTGTTATGTGCATTTATTTGGGGTCATATAGAAGAACAATATTCCCTGTCAAGCAAAAAATTTCCACTTCTTGAGTGCATGCAAGGTGCACACGGACCATGTTGTGCACTAATGCAGGCCATGTTTGAAGACAGTCGTCTTTTTTTTTTTAAGCTCTTTTATGGACTAAGCATCCCCACCAGCATTTTCTATTCAGTATTACAATTAATATACAGCAATTACTTTTAAAGTATTTCTCCCATTCTTTTTACCCAGTTCATTTTGTTTGTTTACCCTAGTCTAAAGTAAGGTTTATTTTGATGCAGATGCATGCAGCAACTGCAATGTATTGTAGGATTAACTGATCTGCTCTTCTCTATGGCCCTCCTGGCTGGATCAGACTGTTTATGTTCTCTCTTGTCTTTGGGTCAACCAGTGAGGACATGGGCTCCTTACTGGAATTTTTGTGCTCAGCCAGGTTCTCTCTCCTTTCACAGTTCCACCTTATAGTGATTTCATGTACTCAGAGCCACGTGCATGTTATGAAATCCATGCCTGGCTTTACCTCATGATTCTGGCTCTTAAAAATAAAGAGCATTCCACGAAGGGCAGTGATAAGATGCTAAGATTTAAAATATAATTTAGAATAAACACAGAAGATATGCTGCATTGTTTCTGCATAGCATAGGTGTTCTTGTAGCACTATAGTAAGACAAGGGATAACAGCAGGATCTCTAGGAATGCTCTTTTTTACAGCTGGACTTGGCTTCAGCAAAGAGAGATTTACCGTCGATCTTCAGCACAAAGTTCTGCGCACTTCAGGATGGAGGAGCTAGGCAGCTCTAAAAGACTTTCCAGAATAGCAGAGGTCCTTTTGGCATGTTAGGGTGCAAGTCAAAGCTAGGTGGTAGAAAACCCTTAACTGCACAAGCTGAAAGACAGTTGGAAAATACTGCGAAGGACAGTACTGAGCTTGGTGGAATGAGGTTAAGCTGTAGACAAAGACTTAAATGGTACATTCCAGACAACCCATATCAAGCCTCTCCTCTCGCTACCTGTTCTTATTGTACCTCCCCTAATACACACACAGATAAGTTCTTTCAACACTCAAAATAGCACTTGTGGCTGAGCCTTCAAGCTACTTCATTCCCCATTCTTTGCCATGCTTATGATGGCACCTTATCACCCGCACATTTGCAAGTATGTTCATTATACTAGCAGATGTACAAAGGGAGAAAAATAAACACTGGTTCAGTTTGATCAGCGTACAGAGTTTAAAGACCCTCTTCTTTCATCACCTCCGTCATGGAGGTTGCCAAAATTATGCTTCAGAGATGTTTTAAAAGTCTATAACGTACTTCTAGCTATATGTAATAGATCTGTGTGCAGTTATTTGTACTGGATTTCATCACATTACTGAACAATGTGATTTTTTAAAAGTTTGTGTTGAGTTTTTTTGTTTCAAGCTTTACACTTTAAAAGTGTCTAAAGCAAAGCTATATTGCTGTGTTTTGACATTCACATTGCCTGGCAGTAGATCTGAAGGAATTATGGGTTGGCAGAGTTACCCTTCCACTATCAGTAGCAATACTAATAGTTACGGAGAAATCTCCCTAACTTGGCCTTTGAGCAAGTCTCTTCTTAATGTTCTGTCCAAATATATGTTGTCTCGGTATTCTGTACTATAAAGATAGCTAGTTCACTGGTACATAGCCTGTTACTGAATATACCTCCTTTAATGCCATAATGAATCTACCCTGGCAATTATTTACCTGGCTATTACCCAAGCCCCCTCTTTCTTAATACATTATTTGATGCTAGTACAAGTGCTGTACCAATGAAACAGAGAAAAGAGATGCAAAGCTGAAAACACCTTTCCATCTCCAAAGATAATTCAGACTAAAGAGAGAATGTGTTAGTAGGACTACAAAAAAAAATGTTGCTGTTGAACATGTGGCTTTACCCTTTCACTGAATTTATTCAATGTTATTTTGGGAGAAAAAAACCCTACTTACTAAGTAATAGCTAGTTGCTTGTTATTAGCAAGATCAGCAGTTTTTTCTCAAGATGGGCTCTAAATAAAGAAAAAAGTTTGTTTGCTTTTAATTGCTTTAGAAGAAAGGGAATGAGCAATCACCTATCATCATAAAAGTGATTCTGCCAACCCTGAGAGATGTGCCCTGCCTTTGGTACAACTCTTATCAAGCATGCTGTAATGCTTTGGAGCAGCAGGGCAGTAGCGTCAGCAGTGCCTAAGTCAGGTAGACGTGCTTGAGCTTCGTGAGGAATGGTGATCTGCAGGCAAGACCTAACATCACAGACACCTTTGGAATATAACTTTTCTCTTGCTTGCTATATTCCTTTTTGTAAGTTTGGACCACTTGCCTGCCAATATGTATTAGATCATTGATTTCTGATAGATCTCAATTCAAATGAGCAGTTGAGTGCAGGAGCCTGTGGTAGCAGTAGTATTAGGGCTGCAGAATTCAGGAGGAAGGAAGTAGGTTTTCACGACAGTCATCCTTTGAAGGAAGTACTTAATGAGGAACTGTAAGGACTAATTTCCCCTAATACCAGACCACATGGTGGGAGCAAGGAGGGGTTTGTACAGCTGGTCAGGCTGAAGTAGGGCAAACTGCATTTCTGTGCTTCATGGCGACTGGAGAGCTATCACTTGGGAGCAGTATTTACAGGGAAAACTGTAGGAGAAACCCTGGCGATAGCTGCTATTGTTATACTGGTTCTCTGAATCGTTCCTAGACTCACTGCTGATGTTTCTTGGCTGTCTTCCACAGCAGCTGGTTCTTTGCAGGAGCCGTGCTCTCTAGGACAGTGGTTTAAATCACCAGCAGCCTTGCACACTGGAAGGCGGACCGTGAGGTGGTTGTAAGGAGGATATACGCAGGCACATGTTTAGGTGCTGCTGGCTGATGTGCATCAGTATCTGGGCCAGCACAGTCCATTGCCAGCCCCCAACTCCCCTCAGTGACCAAACTGACCGAGGGTTACACCTATTTTGTTTGTCTACATGGATACCTGGTGAAGTACTTGCAAGACCTGAAGCAGTAGCAGGGACAAGATCATCCTTTGTTGTTGATTTTTTTCTTAAAAAAAAAAAAAAAAAAAAAAAGGTTATGTAGCTTTTCACTTCAAGAAGGATAGGAAAGCTGGTGGGGTATGGAGAATGCTGGCCATCAAGTGCTGGGTGCAAGTGATGGGACATGAGTTTAGTGGATCCCGAAGAGCTGTGCTCCTGAGCAGTTTGCCTCTCGTGTATTTACAACGTGTACATTTACTCTGTGCATGCAGGAAAATTCCGGAGAAAGTTCAGAAATTTGAACTTAGAGGGTATAAAGCTTTCTCTGTGGAATGACTCAATTGGAAAATAACTGCCGCTAATAAGGAAGTATATGCTACAACTATTAGGCAAAATTTCTGTTGCTCTACTACAACTTCTAGCATGGAAGTATACATGTATTTTCACAGACTCGCGTACATTTTTAGGCTATAGATGGATAGTTCAATTTTATGTCAATGCAGATGTTCACAGTTCTAAATACAATAAGGGAGCAAAACTGAAAGTGGTTGCAAAAACTGATAAATACACTGAAAAATGTATTTAAATGTTCTTTAGGAAGAAAGCACTTTATAGATAGGTTTCACCCTTAAATAACTATCACTTTACAATTAAACAGCGATTTGAGTACTCTTAAGTAGGCCTGACTAACCAACCTAACTTGAAAGCCTAACTTTATGTATTAGGCTTCTTACATCTTTTTAAGAACTTTTAAGACTAATACAGCTTCTGCTGAAATTGAGTTAGTCATCTTTTGAAATAATATCTTTTTGAAATGCTACTCCATAACTGCCACTCTGATGTTATATTTAGCAAGTGAGCTGGCAAAACTTCATTCTTCCCCAAATTCCACTTTCTTATGCTGATAACATTTCTAATACTTTTCAGTTCATTTTCAGTTCTTGTACAATGATAGAGAACCTCTCGGGACACAGTGCTATGTATACCTATTAATGTTACCTTATTTTCTCATGTAAAAACAAACTCATGTTGCATAGTTCCTCTCCTGTGTAGTAATGATGTTGTGCCAAACGTAGTTCAAAAATGAACAAAGGAGGTTGGGGTAAGAAACTTGTGAACCTGTGCTGGTTTCTGATTCTGCTGCTGCTTTGCTCTGTAGCGGCCATCTCTGTGCTGGGGGAGTTGCATCCTTTGTATCAAAATAATTTAGGATTCGATTTCCAAAGCAAGGTGCAAATTTTCACCAACAGTATCAAATTCTACTTAAAGTCTACTCAAAAAAAAACAAAGGGTTTTTCTTTTAAAAAACAAAATAGAAACTTTCCTGAGGGATGTTTTGCTTAGTTGAAATTGTTTACATTTCAATTTTCCATTTTAATGATACAGAAAATTCTTCATCAGCTTTGTTGATCAGCTTTCATAAACCTGACTTAGATTTGTCACCTACCCATAACAGAGGTTTTCATCACTTTCAGTTTGGGTCAATAATTAAAATATAATATTATTACTATTTTATTTTTATTTTGTACTGTGTTATCAAGCCTAGCACTGAT
The DNA here is from genome assembly GCF_009769625.2 of Cygnus olor. Classification (NCBI taxonomy): domain Eukaryota; kingdom Metazoa; phylum Chordata; class Aves; order Anseriformes; family Anatidae; genus Cygnus; species Cygnus olor. The sequence goes on from NC_049174.1 coordinate 23,245,788, forward strand.
GAGACAGTTTCTTGTCTGCTTTATCTGGTGCATATGCTGACAGGAGGAGTCCATGATTTTACCTATATTGTTTACCTATATTGGTGGATTTTTTTTGTTTTTGTTTTGAGTAAAACACTTTCTTGTTTTGTCGTTCTGCTGTGCTACTGGGAACACAGGGAGAGAGTAGAGCATGATCACGCTTGAAATTCTTGATAATTTTTGTTACATCTATCTACATTATATCTTCCATTATACAGTCTATATATTATTGTAACTTGTTGAAAGTAAAGGATAATAGAATATAAAACAACATCTGTTGGGTATCTGTTGTAATAGGATGTTTTTTTCTTCTTGCTTCATTACGTATGTACCATACATTCTAGGTATGGGAAAATCGTATCCACAAAGGCAATTTTGGATAAGACAACAAACAAGTGCAAAGGTATGTTTGCTTTTATATTGCGTTCACCTGATTAATTGATTGATTTTATAAAATTGACTATTTATTAGTTAACTAATTAATTGAGTTTATAAAATAAACCATTGTTGTATTTTAAGTGCTTTTAATTTTTTTCTCCCCATTTTGACATGTAAGCTAGTCTCATTCTTGCCCATGGTCAGTGTGTTCAATACATTTGTTTCCAGTGGAGCTGGCAGACAGCCTGCGTCAGTGGTGCAGCCAAACCCGAGCGAAGCCAACACGCACACTGTTGTCTGGCAGTTAGCCTCTATTTGAGACACAAAAATGAAGTTAAAAGCAGCTTTTCTCCTTTCGCCTGGAGAAACTAGGGAATCTTGCAGCAGACCATTCGATTGTACTAAGCTCTGAAAAAAATATATATTGTGGAAATCAGCTCTGCTAATTAGAACAGTTTAAAGGAGCGCTTAATTACATGTTCCAATACCAGTTGTGTTCAGTTATGTGCTGTTCAATGTACTGGGAGCAAAGAGGGAGTTCATTTTCACTATAGTAATTTCAACCAGAAGAAAAATATAAAAACTTCTTTAGATAAACTGGATATGTCAGTTCACTGATGTACAGCACTCCATGCAATTACAGTGAGATGTAATCTCATATCCCGGCAACGTGCGTGGTGGGAGAAGGTGTGACAGCAGACACTGAAGTATCAGATTTCAGACATTTCTGGTTTCTTAATTGTAAAAAAAAAAAATAATAAAAAAGGTAATTTCTAAGGAAAGCGAAGAATTGAGTCAGCTGATTTAGCAATGTTAATGAGTGTACAGTTCATGAATGAGCGTAAAACTGATGGGCAGAGGCAAGAGAGGAGAGTTTATCATTAATCAAGTCTCGTTTTTTGTGGAGAACTTGGAAGCAGCGCAGCAGCAAAGCTCCCTAGCTCCCCATCTTAAGCAATTAAGGAGGTGCTGACAGTGCAGAAACTGAAATTTCTAGAATTTTTTCCCCAGCTTATATGCAGATGTCATCTGCATACATTGTGACTAGGAAATAGCGGATGCCCTTTTCGATTATTTCAATTCATTAGTACTTAAGACAGTACTTCACTGATTTACTCTGTCCATTCCCACAGTTCCTGAAGACTTCGGGAGCTCTGTCAGCAGTACTGCTTATGATCCTGACTGTTCAAAGATTTAAGCATAGAAATTCTTACATTAATGTTTTAAGATGTTTGAGCTGACTTTTCCAATACAGATTTTAAATCTCAGCAGTGTGAAGCAGTAACTAGCAGTCTATTGTGACAATATTCAGCAACTTGAGGCTCCAGGGAAGCTCACTGCATGTCTTTGGAGTTACAGTGGGAACATAAGTAGGCAGAATGCAGATATCTAACTGGAATTTAACCAAAACATTGACAGCATCTCTGGCTCTTGCCAAAAAAGCATACCATGGGATTTAAACTAACTGGAGCAATGAGCAATTAAGTTTACATATCATCAAAAAGATGGCAAAGCCAGCTTTGATGGCATGCTTGGTATCAGAATGTAACTTCATCTATTTTGCACCCTACAGTGTGGTGGTGGTGATAACCTGTGCTAGTGTGGGTACGGAAGGCTCGTTTTGTCTTGGCAGCACAAGACTTGATAGGAACTAATTCGCTCTGTTTCATGTCAAGATTTAACAGTCCACAACACCACATGTTACACAGAACAATATGCTGCTTTCTTCAGCTTCTTGGCAGGTTAAATAAGCTTGCACTGATGTACAAGGCAGCTCTGGTTGTTTTTCCTGAGTTAAGGACTTTAGAGCTGGTTCAGTTATAGTTTTGCACAACCTTTTTGTGCTCCGTATAGACATATTATAAGATAATAGTTACCTTCTGAAGAAATAGTTTAGTTTTCTACTCCTTTAGAATTGTTTTCATTAGTTTTTTTTTTATCCCAATTTAGGCATTGGGGAGGGATTTCTTTAATATTTGAGGCTGTTCACTGGTGGGAAGGAAAGGGGTTGAAAAATACAGAATGAGGCTTGCAGTAAGAGAAGTAGCTATGGGATGTAGCTTCCGAACTCTGATCAGCTTTTAGTGAGCATTTTTTTTGAGCGTTTAACTCCCAGATTCCCTTAAAAAATCCCAGCCTAGAAGGTCAATGTCTGCACGGGCTGGGGCATGTTGCTGTTCAAATGTACTGGAAGCTATTAGCTGTATATTTCTCTTCAGAATAAGAAAAAAAAAGTTTTGTATACATGGAAATTGTTATAATTAACTTTGGTTTTACATTAACATTTAAAGATTGCATTATATGACATAGAAAAAATAGACTTTTTTACATTCTGGTTTCAGTAACAACAATAGGAAAAACTTATTTGATTTGCTGAAGCTGGGTTTTCACTCACTTTCTAGTTTAATTGTCTTTTATGTGTATACAGTGAAGTAACTAGTTTATCAGTTCACCAGAAATTGGGTTATGGTGCAGTAGATATGCATCTTTTAAACTAAACTGCCCTCCCAGTTCTGAGTAAATGACCTGGAACTTAAAGCCTTATTGGTCACCTACTTAAACCACACTAAGAATTTAGTTCAGAGAAATTAGCAGATTATGCTTTACTCGGTTGGCTCTGGCTCTATGAAATAAATTTGTGATGTGACATTTGTTCTTCCTGGATATGTACCAGATAACACAAAGCAAAGCACTATACTGTTTGTATAGAAATTTTGACAAAATCCTGATAATGAATGGGCATGGAAATTGATTCTTTCCACTAGGGTAGGTCCCCATCATCACAAGGTCAAAGGACTTTGGTAGGTAGTATTACTGGGGACTCCATGAAGAAATTTGGAGTTAATGTTGGCCATTTTTACCAACAAGAAGATTGTATTAAGAAACCATGCTTGTAGCATATGAACTATTTGATTATAAGCTGGTTGCTCTCTTGTTGATGAAATTTGTTTTGTACTTCAGGTTATGGCTTTGTTGACTTTGACAGCCCAGCAGCTGCTCAGAAGGCAGTTTCTGCTCTCAAGGCTAGTGGAGTCCAAGCACAGATGGCAAAGGTGAGTTAAAATAACTGGCTAATTCTTGTAGTGGGTTGTGAAGATGAACAAGCTTGTATGGTAGCAGAGCATTGGCCATGTGCGTTCTCAGGTTGCAGGACCATCACAGAGTGCGCAGACCTCAAACCACGTGGCATATTAATGGCATATCCCAAATCTGCTCAACTCATGAAATAAAGAATAGTGTGGTCAAGTCTCCAAACAGATCTGATTGGATTTCTCACTTCATTCATGATACTATTTTTCCATTGGCTTTTCATCAAAAGAAAGATTAGCAGTAATTTTAAAGAACTATAGAAGGCTTAATGGGTTAAATTCATGTTAATTTCTGGAACAAGTCAGTAGCTTAAACAGTTTACAGCATACAGGTGTAAGAGTTTATATACATTTTCCAATTGTAGTTCCTGAGGTTAACAGCCTTGCAATTTGGGAATGAATTTTTAGGCATAACAGCAAAATATAATCTTGTGGCTTTGTCTTCAGCATTTCTAATATATTTTGTGTTAACAGAAGTAAAATTTAAATCTGAGCATTCATGATCTGTTTCTTGAAATTCCCATGCAAATCTTTGACAACCAGTGTCTGCATCAGAGCAAACCCAAGCATTTAAACAAAGAAATACGATCTTTCTTCTTTTTCTACCATTTTTACTGATCCTTACCTCTGAATTGGGTTATTAGTTAACATGATCTTCAGAGAAGAGCTCTTTCACCACAATATAAGTTTTGTAAATCTATAAAATCAGGGAAATGACATACTAATAATGGTTCTGTCATGCGCTGTTGTTAGGTCAGATGGCCAGTTTCCAATAGAATGGCATAGACACCACTACAAATTTATTTAAGAAAATATTTTCAACATAATCTGTTCATATAATTTATGTTACCTCTTAAAGTAAATTCTTGTTAGTTTGAAAATTATATTCTAATTAAATAAAAATATTCCAGTAATTAAACAGTAAACTTGGATGCTTTTTTATAAAATAGTCTGCAGCAGTTCTAGCAAATCTTTTATAGTTATCCATTAGGTACAGATTGTTTTCAGATGAGATATTTTCCACAGCTTCTCAGTTGAGGAGAACAGTTAAGCTAACAACATAAAAAGTCTTTGGATAGGTTCCAGGGCAACAAAATGGAAACCATATGTTTCATACTTAATGCATGTTTCATTACAGCCATGATACAAACATACATGCTTACTGGAAAACACTGGACTTTTTTCTTTTTATAATATTTTATGAATGTTTAATAAAGACCTTTTAATTAATCTGTAGTTTTTAGGTAATCACTTTGAAATATACACCAGATTTTTCAAAGCTTCTGTCTGCCATCTTACAGATTTATCTAGGTAGGAGGGGAGAAAGCAGAATACAAGTAATTACAAGTAAATTCATTTTGCTAATAAAGAATTTTAGGTAATTTAATTGTCTTCTTGAATTGACTAGATGGAGAATCTCTAATAATTCACTATAGTAATCTAATGAATAGTTTCTTAGTTTTTCCCTTAGTATATATTTTTGAATCATTTCCTCTGCCAGTTAGTTGCAATATTGGTAATATTTCTTTCTGTTAGTGTTAATGAAAAAATGTGCACCATACTACTTGACAGTTTTGAATGATTTTCTGACACTTTGAGTCTGTCAAGTCTGCTGACCTGTGGGAAATCTATAACTATAAAGTTTGCATTAGAGTGAAACTTGTTATTCTGCTTCTTAACTCGATAAGTGTTTGAATTATTTTCAAAAGGAAACCCAACAAAACCCACAAAACAACAACAACAATCAATAGTGACAACAAACAGTCACAAGTGACAGAGTTTGAGTGCTTTGATTTTCGTCTTTTTATTGTGAGCCATTGAATTGGGACGGGGAGGGTAGCGGTGCCTTTTGTCTGAAAAATCGTATCTCCACTGGGATGCTCCAAACTGAGGATCGCCACTCACTTACAGTTCTTTTGACAAGATTAGCAAATCAGACTCTTCACATGCATGAAACTGTATAAAGTTTACTTGGATTTGTGTATTTTAAATTTTCCTTTAACGTGTTAGCATTAGTGCTTTAAGGTGATTGTGCAGCAGTGAAACTGTTTAATCTGGCACGTGCCTGAATGTCACTCAGAAAGGACAACAGTTTGTCAGCTGTCTGCCCAATGGATTTCCTCACTGACCAGTGCAACTGCCTGAGTAACAAAGAGAAGTGCCTGTTGGCTGCGTTTGGGAAAGCATCCCCACACTCTGCTCATGGCTGTCAGTAGCACCGCTCCTAAGTCTTCACAACCTCCTCCTGGATTGCAGATGAAGCGGAAGGAAAAATTTTACTGTTGGGGCCTTGTTCTGAGTCTGACTGCCGTAAACCCCTTTTTGGAGCATTTTACTGTAGCTATATATAGATGAATTAAAAATTACTCAACTGTTGAAGGTCAGCTACAAATTGTAGTTTGATAGAAACAGTCCAGATTATACTTATTAAGACTTCAGTTGTTTGTTTTGTAGAGATAATTTCAAATAATGACTGAGCTTTTTCTGTGCACTGGGTAAGCATGCGCTGTACTCAGCTGTCTGCTTCCAAGCTGATCTGACTCCAGAAAAGTATAGTCTCATTTGCTATGTTTCAGCTATTGCTGAGCAGACTTGGAGAATTTGGGGCCTGAGACATAGCTTCGAGTCACATCCTGTGAGATCTGTCCCAGTGGGGCTCATTGTTTTTGGAGAAGTGGCCACGTCCTGGGAGATGTCACAATGATAGTGTCAATTAAGGAACCAAGTGTTAGACCATTGCTTAAGAAACGTTATGTCTTCAATTATTCTGCTCTTTCAGAGATCTGGATTTGGAAAACTTTACTAAGACAATTAGACTCGAGCAACTTGATATTTATTTTTTTTTGCTGTGTGCTGGTTAGTAGCATCTTCTGGTGACAGCTGAAATGGAAACGCCTCTAACAATTCCTGTTGGTCAGATAATTCTTCTGAGAGCTTAAAGAAGATGGTTACTGCGCTGCCAGGGCAATGGGAGTAGCTTTTTGACTGAAAATTAAAATGGGGGTGATGGGTAATACTCCCTTTCCTCATTTCCATTGGTGTATTTCCAGCATTCAGTTTTCTTTTCCAGTGTGCACCAGTGGCTGTGGAAGGGGATGAGGAGATGACATGAGCTGTGGTGGCAGCCAGTTTGTCTCAGGACGCAGTTCAAAACCAACAGCTTATCTCTTTACACTAGAGGTGATGTATAGAAAGAGCAGATGCATGTCTTGCAAGAGTACGGTTATTTCTAAGCTAGATAGTAACTGGCTGAGAGTCTAATTTTTATTTTGGTTCATTTTAATTTCTTCTTGAAATTTCTTTTATTAGTTTATTGTCCTCACTCGTCGAGGAACACTTCAATAAGAAACCAATAATAATGTTCAAAAATTCAGACTGTGCATAGCTATGCATTCTTAGATAAGATTAGGAGTAGTATTGAACAGCTCTTACCATTTTCATAGCTAGTTTTGATCTTTTATTAAAGCTGGACTGCTGACTACCTCTCTACTTTCATGAACTTATGAAAAATGGGATCTAAGATTTGCTCAGCAGTCCCCTGTTACTAAGGAATGACAAAGGAAAAAGATTTCTTTTTAAATGTCTTTAAAGTTGTTTGAATACTGTAGCTTTCAGGGGATGTGGAGTTTGGGCACATGCTGACTCAAGAGGAATATAACACTGCTTAAAAGAGAATTTTGTAGAAATGGTATTTTAAAACAAGACCATTAAAATAACAAATCCTGTTTTGAAAACTAGTGAGGATGCTTAGAAACATTTGACTGAATTCCAGGTCTTTTTAATTTTGGGAGGGGAGACTATGACAATACATAACCTAGGATATATCTGAAATGTTACTTTTGTAGGGTTTAGTCAATTAAGATTTAATTGTACCTTACATTTTTTCCTAAATAATCCACCAAATAGATGTTTGTGCATGAACAGTACAGACAATATCATAAACACCGATCTGTGTTAGAAAAGTTATGGTTGCTATCAGGGTGAATTTTTATTATCTGAGAAATTTCTCTCTCCTCTTCCCACGCCAACCCAAAAGCAAAAGTAGTGAGGTAAGTGTAGAATTCTGTGCTGTTCAGAGCAGATAGCAAATGGCTTTGTATAGGAAGGTAGGTGCATGCAGAAAATCTACTGTACATTGGCATTTTGAATGAAGATTTAAAAAAAAAAGAATCAGACAGCAAGGTCTGAAAGTTATGGAGATATGAGTATCCCAAATCCTCCTAAATTTTTGACCTTGAACTTAACATCAGGCATTTGAAGTCAATGTTACGAGATTTTCTCACTGAATAGTATTCAACTGTGTTTAACTTGGTGCTCCAGAAGTAACTGTGTTTCAGATGGTTGGACAAGTGATCCTTTTAACAGGAAACCTGGAATCAATTCTTATTCTTCCTGATGTAAACTAGTATGTAAATATAAAAGGTAAAAATGAGCTACTGAATAAGAAAGGTTTATAAAAAAAAACACAACATAATTCTTGTCATCTTTCTGTCTAGCAAACTTAAGCCATGAGAAGTACGATTGTGCTTGCAGCCTGGATAAAGCCAAGCTCTTGAGTGATATTTAGTCTTTTCCAGTTTGTGTTTTCCTTTTTTTTTTTTTCCTACAGAAACACAAATTTATTTTTGGTAAATGTGAACTTACAACAGAACCCATGAAAGTAGTCCATGGGCTTGGAGGATTTCTGCGGACAATGAAATTTGTTAATTTGAGCCAAGGAATGTTGTTCCATTTACTAATGTGCATTTTTGGGGGAAGACTCATTGTTTATCCATTGAAAGATTTCCCCACAGTCACATATTTTTAGGACTTAGCTCTTCAGATTCATAATTTTATATTTTCTTCCTTAAAGTCTTCACTTCCTTAAAATCTTCACATACTTACTGAAGCATTGAAGCAAGAAAGTATACTCGTGCGTATTGCATTTGATCTTGCATTAACAAACCACTGAATGTTTTCCTGTATTTCAGGCATGTGCAAAACATTAGGGCCGCCTTTAGACTTGTTGTGTCAAAAGGATGCCCACGATAACAATGCAAAATAAGTTTTAAAGCATACTCTGACTGTTCAGCAGTCATGAGGTAACTGTTTCCAGTTTCTGGAGCAGTCTCTTGACCCTTAAAGTAACACAAAACTCTGTCTTAAATGTGGGGGTGTTTTTTAATTTCTTATAAACGTTAGCGCTTTGAGATCATGTTGATGCACCAGAACCCAGAGACGAATAAACTTGTCATCTTTATATTCTTTACAAATGGTTAGAAAGGCAGAACAGTGGAGCACTCCCCACGGGTTGGTAGCTGTATCTTTCTTTCCAGTTAAGTCCAATTTTTATATTCTAAACTTACTATAGATGACTTTTTTTCCAAACATGTTTGGAAAAGATGATCTGTAACACTAGAGTGTGAATTACACAGCAGGTATGTTTTTTGGGAGGAAAAGGTCTGCTTAGCCACTTGTCTTTGTCTTTGCAACGGAAGTCAAGGCTGTTCCATGGCTATTAAAAACAATGCATTAAGGGTAGTCTTCTTTCACGTCGCTGGTGAAGAACATGGTTTTGAGTTACAAGAATGAGAAACAGCTAACTTTTATGACTTTTAATAATGTATTGCTTTTTGTACTTGTCTTCACTGTGGCAACCTTCTGGAGAATTAAATCAGTTTTCATTCCTACAGAGTAAAGTAAGAAAATAAGTTTAGGTTACCATGGTAGCATGTGCACTTAATCTAACTAGAGAAGGTAGGCATATTGCAGTAGTTTTTTTCCTGCATCTGGGTTTCTGAATGCCAAAGAACAGATGACAGGCAAACAGGAGCAGATTTCTACAGCAGTTTTTAGAAACTCTCTTGTAAGAGGAGTTTTCTTTTTACCTAGTTTGTAGTGCCTTCTGTAGGCAATAGTATTAAGTCCTGTGGCAATAGATTGTCTTAAGTGTAATCAGTTTCCTTCCATTTGGGTACTTAAATTTCAATTAGCTATAATAAAAAAATAGGGGGTAGTTGTTTTAAATATAGTGGGCATTACTGCAGAACCATGTTCTTACAAGTCGTTTTACAATAAATTGAAAGTAAGCCTAATTTTGCTTACCTGTGGCCTAAATGACCGTCACTTCAGGAATTGCATTTGCATTAAATAAGCCAGTTAACAGCTGCTTCCCTTGAGTACGCAGCTTCAGCCCACAAAAGTCTTAGCTCAGTTGCGAAGTAGTGCTGTGCGTTGTTCCGACCAGGGTCGATTGCCCTGTTAGGAGCTTTGGTGGGCTCATTAAGCTTTCTGCTGAAAACGATGGCATCCATGAGCAATATCCAGCACTGCCAGGGTGCAAGTCAGTGCCCTTGGAGCAAAGGGCGCAAGGAATAAAAAGGAATATACGGCTGCAGTGATTGATTGCAAACTTGAACACAGTGCTTATTGTAGTTAAACATTACTTTTCAGACAGTTCTGATTTATAATACAGATGTGCTTGTGAAAATGAAATAAAATACTTAGCTTATTAATCATATACAGTGTTTGTGGAATTCTGGATAACAAGTGAAGATCATGGCAGTGATTTTTCCAGTGAATTGTCTTGTTAACAGTCTGTGGTCAGACAGTATTAAAACTGTGGCTAAAACAGACATATTTTGGTGAGACACAGGCCAACTGTAAAATTTAAAGTAGTTTCTATATGTAGGCAGACAAGCATTTAATCCCTTCCCTATCAGCCAGAGGATCTTCCATGCTGTGAGCAGTGACTAGTCACATGTTTCTGAATGGCTATCTGTTAACTGTGACCTTACATAGAGCAAGAGAAAACAGATGTCTTATCATTTTGCCAAGTTTCTTGCTTGCAATTCAGGAACGGTTCCACACGCACAGGGAGGTTTTTGTTAATTTCTTTCAGATGATGGTAGAGCCTTTCACGTTATGTAGGACTCCTGATCACCACTTTTCTATAGAAATGAACGTTAGCGGTTGACCATTTCTATTCTCTTATTCCAGAGAAATACTTTATCTTGTAGTCAGCTTATTAAGTTAGTGTTGTAAGTGCTGTTTGGGAATAAGAAGTGCATTGAACTGAAGGTGCACTGTTCTGCAAGTTTGTTTTATTGTGCCCCGCTAGAGAAGTTCTGGACGCACAACTAAAGGCATTTGAGAAAAGACCAATAGAAACTTGCTGATGTGAATTGCTAAAAATAAGACTTCCTAGTTTCCTCAGTAATGTGCATTCTTATGGTAGCCCACAAATTCCCTGACGTTGCTCATAATCTGCAAAGTGCTGCATGCTTTCAGTGTCTTTCAGGACCTAGAATCATAGAATAACGCGAGTTGGAAGGGACCCACAAGGATCATTGAGTCCAACTCCCAACAACCTGCTGAAGGTTGTGTTAACTGAGGAGACCCTACATGAGATATGAAGACTCTCAAGCAGTTTTCCTAAATCATTTAGATCAAAAAAAAAAAAAAAGAAATCCCAATGGTTCAGTGGTTTATATTTTAATGTTGGCTTACTACCCTAAGTAGGAACCTCTCCACTGACTTCAGTAATTCTTTTTGATCATTCTCATAATATTGTACAAATAATTTCATGTATTGTACCAATAATTTTCATGAGATTTGAAATTCCTAAGGTGAAAGCAGATGATGTGGTTTCATGGATTTCAACCACAGAAAAATCTACCTTTGAAAGCACTTAGAATGATTACAGTCTATAGGCAAGGTTTGAGCAGGATGGTTATGTTTGCAGATATATTTGCCCGTTGCACTTCTTTGCTGAATTGCAGAACAAACGTTAGAAACTTGTATATCAAAGGAGTTAATATTCCCTTCTTAAACAGAAGTGTAATAACTATGTGAACCGTGTTATGGTGGGATGGGTTTCATTAAGGAAGGAAATCACAGAACTTAATGTATTAAACTGCTGTTTGCCAGAGAGAGACAGAGGGACAAGTTAAAAAGTTTCTCTCTCTCAAAACTTCCTGAATTTTTAACTGTTCAACCATTTTCCGTGCCAAATCCTTTTATAAAAGCAAACATCTGTTTGTACAGTGCCTTTTGTGTAAGACAGGATAAAGATGGATGTGAAGTTCTGGTTGTGGTTGCCATTTGGAAGTCAGCTTGGAATTGCAGCGTGTTCTAAGGGAAAGGAAATGACTTGCTTCTTACAATCTCCTCACACTTACCAAGATAGCTGTTTTAAGACTTACTCTTGTGGAGAAGACAGAAGCTGCATGATGACATGAATAATTGAGATGGGGGGCGGGGGGGGGAGGGTATTTTGCATACTAATAGGTGTAATTTTTCTACTGCCAAACTGCATAAAATTCCAGATATACTCTAGAAAGGAGTTTGGTCTTCCTTTACATCTACCCCAACAGTATTATCCTCATTTTGTAAACCAGCTATTCTGACTACCGATGGCAGTCTTTTTTTCCTGCAAAACTAAGAAGTGGGTTAAATGAGTTTATCCTGTTAGATTGATCCTACGGTTGAATGGCTTCCACTCTTGGGCAGCTGTGGGTTTGGGGTACTGCCGAAGCATCTGCAGTGTACTTATAACCTCCGTGCACTTTAGCATGTGTTTGTTGGCATTTTAACTATTTTGTTCTGGGAGAATTACAGAGGAATGAAATTCCAGCTAGTATCCCAGAATTTCATTGTGACAGCCCGATCCGTTGAACTTTTTGCCTTTCATCTCCCATGTTAGCCTTTTTTTTTTTTTTTAAAACAAGCTATGGGCTTACCTAGAAGTATCTTCAAACTCCCTTTTTCCACTGTGGTCAGTATGTCCCACTGGTGGACCAAAAGCAGAAATAACTGAATCCCTGGGAGTATTCAGGCTGTAACAGACTGACATAGAGAAAGTGTCAGGCAAGTAGAAGTAAGTCCTTACCAGTCACCCCTTCAGCACTTACCTGATAGAGACCCTATCAGTTACTAATACAAGATAAGGATTGTTTCGTGGGACTCAAGCCAAATTTCTCCATCACTAATGCTTTCTGTCCTTAGAAAGACTTCCTGACACCGCTCCCATCCCCCCTTCTTCCCCCCACCCTTAGTTCCAAAGGGATTTGCAATTTGGGATAGTGGTGACGTTGCTAATACTCTTAAAGAGTTAAGCATTCCCTTCATTTCTTCTAACAACATTGTGACATGATTTATGGCATGAAGCTCTCTGCTTAGGTGGACAGGTACAAGAACTGAGCTTCCCAGCATGTATGGAGGAAGATCTTCATGCGGTACAGTGAATTGCAGTAGGCTTTGTGTCCTTTGTGGCAAGGAAAGCTTGTGACCTCTCATCCTTAATACTCCACATATAATGCAAAAGTGTGGTAACCCCACAGTCTGGAATAGGAGCTTGGGACAAGGGGAATGTGATCTCCCCAGTTACCCAAATAAAACATTGCTCTGACATTCTACGGTTAAGTGAGTTTCTTTCTCTATTATTTGTTTTTGAATGTGAGATTTATTTTTTAGCACATATATTGCATTTTTATTAGTGTGAACAAAATCTGCTATTTATTTTCTCATCCTTCCAAAGATTGTTAGGCTTTTTAATGAGAACATTTTATAATATAATTCAGGCTTTCCTATAATATAGAATAAAAGAATTAGCAAAGCAGGTGAAAATATTCAAAGGATCTGATTTCCAGCCTGTATACTGTTTCAGGTTATTTAGAGAAGTTTTAGGATACTTGTGTGCAATATATTTTACAGCTTATAATAAAAAGTTTAAAAAATCCAAATTTTTCCTTTCAAATACTATTCTGAGTTTCAGGAAATTACGCTATAGCTAGAAGTGCAATTTTGTGATGCCTGTGGCTAAAACTTTCTGTAGAAAGGTTTTGTTAATAGCGTTCATTAAAGAAGAAAGTAAGCCTTCATATCTTAAGGTACAACCCCAAATTGTCTAACACAATCTAAGTAACAAACAAATTCTAAAAACTTGGAAGTTATCTTCACCTCACATTCCTAGCTGAGGAAATTTAAAATGTATGTCAAAAACATAGCTGTTGTAACACAGATTTTTCCCTCACAATTGAACACTCCCAGCAGTGAATATTAATGTGAACTATGGGTTCCCTGGGAATCTATTTTCTCATCTTCTCTTTCTGCTGATTTTTCTAATCCAAAAGACAAGTCAGGTGTTCAAAGATAATCTAAATGACAAACTTATATGTGTACTGTACAGATTCACTATTACTGGTGGTGGGTGTTGTTCCCATTAGGTAACAAAAGGAAACATGCGTGCTAATTAAATGCCATATGTAATGGACTGTAAAGGGACTGCGTAGGATAACACTCAGGCACTTGAAAAAGTTTGCGTTTTGTAAGTTGCATGGGATTTCAGTGTGGCTAGAAATTAAGAGTTGTATCAGTGGCATTGTATGCAGATCGGGAGGGTGTAATGGGAACATTTCCCTTTTATAGCTCCTTTGATGCTAAATTTTCTTAAAAACAAAAAACTTACAGAAAACTTCAAAACATTAGCCCTTTCTAACTGAATGCAAGACTCAGTGAAAAAAAATGGAGTAGGTCTTTAAGCGGACAATTTGCTTCCCCATTTTTAACGTTCATTATTTTTTGGGGTGTGAGAACTCATTTCTGTACTTAAAATGCCCGAGACTTAGCCCTCTTTCCCTTTTTTATCCTTGGAAACAGCAGTACCAACTGAGAGGTGATATCCAGGATAGAAAATAAATTAATTATGCAATAAGTTACCAACAGTACTGTTAAGTTAGCCCTCCTGCACAGAATGAAAATATGCCGAGGCCTATGCCAATAAAATTATATTTCTTTCATGTCACGCCATTCCTAATGCCAGAGAAGTTCTGAGTATTCTACATGCTGCAGACACATACATCTATACAGGAAGCCACAATGACATCATCAAGGTTTTACACAACTGTAAGGGCCAAATCATATAGATCTGTGTAGATTAAGAATGTATTTCATCACAGAGCATGGCCAGCAATCAGCAGCATGAGAGAGATGCAAGAGATGCCTCCTTAACCACAGCTGGAGAATCTGTAGACAAACTGGAAATGATCGATTTCAGCAGAAATGTTTCTTTGATTAAGGTGGAATTTCTTGCTATGTACATAGATCACAAAAAGTAGATAGCCATAAGGTCAGCAGAATTGCAAAGATGTGACTACATTTGTCTTCTATATCTAATATGAGCCCTAATCACTCATCTACTGGCTGTCCTCCTCTGTCATTTTATCTGTCTCTAGAAAAAAATTTGGAACACTTTTGTATTGTTTCGATGTATAATGCAGAAGTTTGATGAAAACTCAAAAATGTTTGTGTGTGGGAGAGAACAAGTGTCCCACTCACTTTTGTGTACCTCATCCTATTATTATGGTAATATTTTGTCAATGTACATATTTCTAAATGCATTATTTCCTTGTTTCCCCATATTATTCTCATTTTCTTATTCTAATCTTTTCTGGCTTTAGTTTACATTTAGCTTTTTGTTTTGTTTTGTTTTTTGATTCTTTCCACCAGTGTTGTATTTCCTTTTATTTCTTCCTTTGTGTTGCTTTAGCTGCTGCTTCTTTCAAAAAAAATCTGAAACATTAAGTTGTAATACGTGCGATAAACTGGTCAATAATTCACCTTTATCTCCACTTTAAAAACTGTCCTTGTCAGCAGTATATAATATCAGGAGAAGGGGAGCTTCTCTTAGGAATACTATGTACAGTGACAAAAGATAGAGATTGCTAATCCAAGGGATCCAAGTCGCCTGAGAAGTGAAACTCTGTAGCAGTATTTACATGTAATGGTTCTTATATTTTGTATTCAAAATGTCTTGCCCATTGCTAGGACAATAACACTTGTTTTTAATTCTGTTTCAGCAACAAGAACAGGATCCAACTAACTTATACATTTCCAATTTGCCGCTTTCAATGGATGAGCAGGAGCTTGAGAACATGCTTAAACCGTTTGGGCAGGTTATCTCTACGAGGATATTGCGTGACTCGAGTGGGACAAGCCGTGGTGTTGGCTTTGCCAGGTACTTCAGTGTCCTTAGCAGTGCTGGCTGCATTTTTCCTTTGTTAATTGAAGAGACCAGAATAGGAGGAAAATGGCAGAGGTTGTAAAAAAATTATCATACTTTTAAAGAAAAGGGATATCTAGACAGATATATCAGCCGGGCTTTGTTAATTTATCCTATGCTTAAGCAAATATGGCTGTGTCTCATCTTGCTTATATGGTTAAATCTGCATCTGTTGTTCTTACTGGACAACTATCTAGAATAAGAGTTCACCCTCCACCACTTCCTTCTCTTGTTATACTTCTCCTTTCTCCTCTGTCCCTGATGCAAGGGTTATGCAGGGCTTCACAGAAACTTCTGCTGTGACATTTCTGGTTTTTGAGGCCTGAATTCCAGACAGAGACCATAAGGAAGGACAGCCCTCCCCCCCCCCAATTTCTTCTTCGTTACTTCCTCTGAGAAAATCCACTTGTCATCACTCTTTGAACGTCAGTCCTTTGAATTTTCTGGCTCATTAAAGTTGTCATTTGGGAAACAAAATATTCATTTACTGTAAATCTCACCTTAAAATGTTTGGCAGCTCAGTCGATTATGCCTCCTAAATCAACAAGAATAAATATTTTCAATAAATGAGTAGATACCTCCCAGATATTCTCTTCATGTGTGTCTACCTTTTCTGTGGTTAAAAAGTAATTTCTTCCGTGGTCTTTTCATTGAAGCCTTTTCTGTATCTTTCTGGTATTTTTCCATCTCTGATTAAGTCATGCTTAAACCCAGGATGGCAATCATATTTAGTGTCTTTAGATTGGAGTTTTCCATTATCAAAAATAGGAGCATGCTTTGAGCAAAGAACTGGGATTCTCAAAAATATGTTGTGAAATTTCTGTCAACGGTCAAATTCCAGTAATTCAGAAGTTTAGCCAATATTACAATAGCTCTTTATTTGAACAAATAGCAAAGTCTAAAATTAGTGCACAGAAAGGAACTGGAGAAATTATATCTCCTGATGAAGCCGAAATTTTTAGGGAATGGTATCCCTGTGAGTTGGCTATAGGTAATTCACGGGACTGTGATTTTTTCCCCCTCAAAATGATGTATTTGCTTGGAAAACTGTCCATTTTCAAGAAGACACAACAAAAGAATAAAATTAGAAAGAGTGGGATGATACTCCTTTATTTAATAGTGGTTCCTACCTATTTTTTTCCTGTCCCCTTGAAATAAATCAATCAGTGTTTCTAATACTTCTTGTGTACATTTAATTTGGCAATATTTCATATAAGCATATGCATATGTTTGAATATGAACTCAGTACAAAACATATACAAAACACGCATACATGATTTTGGATGATGTACAAAGTATGTATCCAAAAATTGTATTTACTAATTTTGAAAATAGTGGTACTTGCTTAAGTACAGCATTCACTTCTTGGTATTATGAATGAAAGGGCAGAATCCGGTAACATTCCAGCTATATTTCAGTAGGCTTTATGAACTTATGCAGTCTTTTCTCTCTAAACTTTCTTACTAACTCTACCTTGAATCCACAGTGGTATTTTAGGAATGCTTTTATTCTAGTATGGTCAGAAGAGTTTTAAAATTTTATGTAGAAGTCCAAAAGACTTGTTTGTATCCAAAATGTTACTGGTACTGAAAGCATTAGGAACGATTAACTTTAAAGTATTTTATCAGTAGGTTCTTTATTATGCATTGTATGTTTTATATATACAGATGCATTATTATTTTATATATATTTATTTATTTATAGATACACACCTACATACATTATACATAATTTACAGAATAAGTTGTTACTGTGATACCTACTCAAAATTTCTTCCTTTCTGCAAGGTAGATATTGGAACATTATTACATAAATATTAAAACTGCATAAAGAAACATGTAGACATTAAATAAAGATTTTCATTTCTTGCCTTTGGGAGCATTTTACTAAGTTAATAAAGGATAATATATTTTATCAAGTCCAGACTTGACTTTGAAACTAAGTTATATTGTTTGTTTCATATGAGAAAAAAAAATAGATTTCTTTGATTCAGATCCAAGAATTCAGAACTTCTGTAAATTGTCTAGAAGGTGGTTTTGAAACCATAAAGAAAACTTTTTGTTTAGTCTGGCATTTTGATGATTTTGGTTGTTGTCTGTGACTACATTTCATGGGCCCATGCAGAAAGGCAATCAGAATTCAAAAGTACTAGGACTTACTAACTTCTAGCACTGCTTCTTTGCTGCTGAGGTCATTGGGCATAATTTGTGGATCTGCATTACAGAACTCAGTGAGCAAATGAAAAGAAAATCCCTGTTAAACACCCAAATGTCATCTTGCAGACAGCTGCAAAATATATTCTTCTATTAAAATATGTTTTGTTTTCCTTGCACGTCTCAGTCATCTGTTCCAATTTAGTCCAAGCTGGTAGTTAGGACCGACACATCTACATTGCAATGTAAGGATGTAGCTGCAACCTGTGGAGCCACTCCCAGTCTAGCAGTACCTCACCAATAGTCCACCCAGGCCATTAAGGCTGGTTTTGACAACATAAGTGCACTAACCTGTTCAGGATGCTGGATAAATTCTCAGTAGCAGCCACAGCTGTTACGTTATTGGTCCTGTTTGGAAGGTAACAATGATTAAATTAGGGACAGGTACGTCAATTAGTTGTAATGATGCATATAAACTAAAAGCTGCAAAGGCAGTTTGGGTCATGCAGTCAGGCATGTTTATATTTCAGTTTTGTACTCTTAAACTGTACAGACACTTCAGCATCCTCTATCAGTAATGGCATTAACATTTGTTATATTCATCATGGACACTTAGAATTCAGTTATGAATGTGTATTGATCTCCTTTCCTCAAGACAGCAAAAGTACTACAGCTATCCATGTTCTATGTAATCTCTAAATAAATAAGAGTATTATATTTGAAGTTCGGCGTTAACTTTGGCATTTATACTGCATAAAAAGTTAACTGAGTTCAGTTTTACCTTTCTGAAGCTGTGTATTCTCAGAAAACATTCTCTCTGTTGCTCTCATACAGGAAAACAAGCCACAAAAGTGAAGCAAGAATAAGAAAGAAGTATACTTCAAAAGGCAGAAATGTGGGAATCTGGATGAGTATTTAATTTATGTAAATTATTTTTTTTTCTTAGGATGGAATCAACAGAAAAATGTGAAGCAGTGATTGCTCATTTTAATGGAAAATTCATAAAGACACCAGCAGGAGTTTCTGGTATGTTGCATATATTTCTAACAAGATGAATGAATGGGTTACTGCTTACATAGTGGGAGCCTGTTAGGCTGATTGTTTTATCTGGTTTCTCGTTCAGAGGCAGGCTTATTAAAATTAAACTGTTTCATGTTAGGTGACTGTAATACTTGCTCACTTGGAACACGGTATATCACTTTCCTACTCCAAAAATTTTCTAGGAATCTAGTACTGTTCTCTCCTAGCAGATAAGACAACCAGCTAAGATGCCTTGAGCCAGCTGTACACAAATTTACACACCACATAATCCCAGCTGAAGTCAGGAGACAAGTATGTGTTGTATGTGTATCAGAACTGAGTTTGGCTGATTGTCTATGAACAATTTATCTTTTCAAAGAGGCAAAAGAATGGACTACTTTTGCCATCTGTTGATTTTTCCAAAGTAATTTTGTGAAAAGATTTGATAAAAAAAAATAGATTCTGAGCAGTGCATTTATGCCAGGCATTTTCATTCATTGGGAGATTTTACTCTCAAGTCAAAGCAGACTTTGAGGTCCTTCAGGACGATGAAAGGAGATCAGCAAGAAAAATGGTTCTAGAAACATCGTGCAAGGCAAAACGCAGAGAAACTACATAGTGCGATTTTTTTCTGTCATGCCACGTTCCCCGTCAGTGTGCCTGTTTTGTCAGCACTCTTTCTAAGAGAGTAAATGTACATTCCATAAACATTTGAAATGAGGAGAGGAAATTCAGAGCAGCAGAGTAAAACAGAAAGAGAACAGGACAATAAAAGAGGAAAGAATACATGCCTGACATTCCAGACTGCTTTTGGTAGCCATTTTATTGCAGATCCCAAGTGGGAATTTTACAAATTACATTGCTGATGGTTGCTTGAAGCCACCTTTATCCCGCTGGTGAAACGTTCTCCAGAGCCAGACCTTGACACGGAGAAGGAGGAAAGCAGCCATCAGCAGGCAGAAAAGAATGTAGCTTGTTTAGTAAAAATGCATACATGCTTCATCCCTGAAAGATTACTCCAGTTTGAGACAGTCTGTGCTGCGGTAGGGATGGCAGGCTGCTTCAGAGCACAGGAAACCACTCCCTTCACCAGCATTAATCTAATGCAGGGTTTTGACTTCACTAGCTTTTGTGGACCCTTTACACTGGGATTGATTGCTGAGGCTACAATTATTTTGTTGAAATTTAGTTATACGTAGGGGCTGTAACATTTATTTTTCTATTGCAGATATTTAGCAATCTGCGTTTTATGAGACGGAAAATCCCTTTAGGGGCAAGGAGATCATGGAATGATTTTCTCTGAACGCTGACTCTGCTCTGATCCACCCTCCATGATTAGTTTTACAGTGCTGCTATGGCTTGGACATAATTAAGAGTAAAAAGTATGGAGAAACCAAGAGTTCAAATTAACATATAGGGCTTTCTATTCAATTAGAGACAGTAAAAAGCTGTAACAGAACCTCCTATTAGTGCTTTTTAGTTTGCTCATTCTTATTCTCACTTGCATTACGCTGTTCTCAGGGAATGAGCCATCAGGCATATCATTGTTAATCATTGTCCCTGGTGGGCCGCTGCTGAAGCTGGACTTGCACCCTTTTATTATCATGTTCAAGCTGCTGCGCCGAGTTATAAGAATGGTTTCTGCAGAGTGTAGAGGAAAATGTTTACCAGGAAAGTAATTAATTTGCACGGATAGAGAGAAAAAGAGACTGAAAATTTGCACAGAATTGACAATTGTCAGAAAAGTGAAACTGAAGAGGGGTCTCAGGATGTAATCCACCTCCTGGACTTTAACCTGTGGTGCTGACTTGCCAACTGCAGCGTAGTCATTTGGGCTCTCTGTCTAAAACATGTAAAGAAGCACACACCTCCGGAGACTGATGTATCTGCTGTCAGCTGTCTTCATGGCCACAGAGAGTATCTAGATGAGTGGCTCAGAATGAAATAACTCCAAATGTCTGAAAGTCAGTTAAGTGAGATGAGTCGTACGCTCCACGATGCTGAAAAATGCTACAGATGAGTAGGTGTATAAAGGAGTCATGCGAACCAAGTTTGTTAAAGATCTTCAATTTTGTTGCACAGGTTATAGCCCCAGCTGTACTTTTCCATGCTGGTGCTGTGGAGTTGTATCGCTCCTTTGATTTTTACAGTGTTCAATTTCATCCTGGAGTTCCTCACCACATAGCAGGCGTGTGTCCAATAATGCAGGCTTATGGGAGGGTGCAGCTTGCACACGATGATAATAGGCTGCAGTCTGCCAAAAAGTGGGGCAGAGTCATGGGGCTGCTGTGGTCTTAGACTACCTGCACAGAGAAGGGGGATGCAGTGGGAAAGCTCTTGCACAAACAAAGGCTAAGAAAATGTTTTGAAATAGATTAGCATTTTTGGGGGTTATAGAGCATCAAGATCAAATACATCCAAAATAAAATCGTAGAACTGGAACTATGTTTAAATTAAAACATTGTGTCCTAGAAACTTGGCTAAAATCAGCAAAGGGAGCTGGCTATAAAAACACTGCTATCAGGATGAGGAGGGTAGGAGAGAAGGGCCTGTAATGAAATAGGTGTGGGAGGAAGAACATCTGTTTAACAAAAACATGCTTTCATAATGCAGCTTTGTTATTTTAACTAAGTTTGGGTTTAAATAGTAGAGTGGGTTAAACACAGTTGTAGGAAACACAGGAATACAGAACAGAAACTCTTCTGTGAGTTTGAGAGGGCTGAGGGTAGCACAGGGGGTTCGCAAATGCATCGGTTGTAGACTTTTTGAGTGACATGTGCCTCATGCTGAGCATCGATGATGTTAATCAAGCTGGACCCAGATGCAACAAGCTACTAAGATTTTATTTCCCTGCTTCATACTAGCTTAATGAAATATATTCAATATTTAGTGTGTCCTCTTTTGTCTTCAATCCAGAAGAAGGAAGGTTAGCTCAGAGAACAATTTCAAATGCACTGCAAGTTGGTATGATCCTGTAACTCCTAGGAGTGGTATATTAGTTTCACTGCTCGTTCTAGTCTGGGGTTTGTACCTTGGTTATGCAAGTTATTTTAATATCTTTTTCTGTTTTATGGGCTATTACATTTTGTCCATTTCTCTCAGGACTTTGCTTTTGTATTGCACACCCTTTTCACCTGAACATTTATTACATTATTGCTATAATCTTGAAATAACTTTTGCATTTAGTTCTGCTTTTGTCCGTAAAGAATTATTGTTTTCTTTGTGATATTTAAACTTTTCTGTTGCCAGTGAATCGTGAATCTCATGAGGTTAATCGGGGGAAAGAGAGACTAAACTAGTATAAGGAGCCAGGACATAGAAGAAGAGTAGTGACAACAGAGACAACATGCTTAGCTTCCCTCACTAAAAATATGTATTTAAGATTTACTATCTTCTTGTTTTGTGCTGGACCCAAAACAATTGCAGAAATGATCTGCTGGGCAAAATCATGAAAGGCATCTCCTCCCTATCACAGCAGCGTGTAGCTGCATGATGATACATGAGAATAGTTGTATAAATAATTACAGAAAGCAGTTGTGTTGTAGAACACATAAGGACACACCAAGGTATTTAAGGCTGAGTGTATTTGTCTCCCTTAGCATTTTTTTCATTATAAAGGTAAAAAACTACAAAAGTTTTATGTTTGTTAGATTCTTTCATACCTCTTTTACTGAAGAGTAACATACATGATATTTTTGTTTTAATGGAAGAAAGGCAGAGAACATTTTTGCTGAGCAACCCATAGTATTTTTTCTTTGGCTTCAGGACTGGTGGGTTATGGTGATGACCCAAAGGTCACAGATTATCAGTTACCCACCTTCCTCTTTCCACTTAGAGTGAAGATATTGATCACTCCAGTTTTGTTTCAAGGAGGAAACTGGAGACAAGTGCGAGAGCCCTGCTCCTGCCAGTGCTCTTGACATAGGTTAGGGAGAGGTGTACCAGGTGTGGTAGGCGTCACTGCTTGAAATGGTTCTGATCTTCGATGTCTGTCTAGTGCAGGAGAGGAATGAAAATGGAGCCTTGAAGTAGTTACCTTACTTGCTTACCTTTAAAAAGTATCCAGCACTGCAGATCTCTGTATAGTGACTTCCAGCCACTTGACCATAAACTCACATTTCTTAGTTGTCTTCCACAGGCCCTTTAGGAATAGTCCATGAACCACAGTCTGACAACCACTGATAAAGGGTATCGAGAGGTCACAGTGCTGGTGTTAGTCCTGATTGATACACTGAAGGCAGCAGAGCCAAGATTTTACCCATTAGATCAAGGATTAGAAGCTTTTACTGCTCTAATTCTCATAGTTCATAATTAGTTTTAAGGAGCAACATTGGGAAAGGAAAAGAAAAATGCTGCTTAAAAACACTCAAAATGTAGCCCTTTGACAAATTATTAAATACTGTGTAAATTATCAGAGAAATGTAACCCTGAACACTGCATTTCAGTAAAGATTAGGATGGTGTGAGGAGCATATACTTTGTTTCTCTTTAAACATACAAAGCTACTGATACTTGAGATCTTGGGTTGCACAACTTCTTTTTTTAATTCCCACAGCTTTTGGCAAATGTTTCTAGCCATACAGGCTTCCTGCATCATTAAAGTGCTGTTAGAATTCATTAGTCTCATATGCTTTGTCACTAGAAAATATGCAATGAAAGTTTCTAAAAGATTCAGGTTAGCAGAAAACTGAATAAAGGAATAGTATTTTAAAGCTTTTGTTGCAATTTTCTGTATCTAAAATGAGAACTTAATGAAATGTCGTTAAAATTAGCCATGTAAAGTCAAGAGTGCAGACGTGAAGCCCAATACAAGAACATCAATCTTGTTCTCGTGTTTCATCATATCACCCAGTGTGTATTTGGGTAGACACTGAGCAGATGAAGACTGAATTCTAATGTACATATGTGCACAACATGTGTGTGACAGGGAAGTATTTACTCTCTAACATTATGCTCACATCTTTCTTCTGTTAAGACATTAGTCCTAGAAGAGGGTGATTCAGGGCAAGGAGAGCTGCCCAGCACTTTCCACAGCCAGGTTTTAAAGCCCTGGGCTGCTGTTAAAGCACTGAGAAGTGCACAGTTACAGTCTCTGTGGCAGTAGCTCATCAGACATCTCCATACTACGGAGGGTGTCTGCTGGTTTTCATTAAGTGTCAGCAGAGTGGGCATTTTACACATAGTGTTTCAGCTGTGGAAGCATAAATCCATTGTAAGTCATAGCCTTCTAAATCAGCCATCTCTTAGCCATGCATGCAACTCCGAATATTTATACTGTGCCTCTGTCATGTACATACAGACAAATCACTGTGTGATTAATGGCTCCCTTCATTGCTGGGCCTGCACACTTCCCAACAATTAAACAATAAAAATGACTCTCCCTTCCTTCCTGAACCACAAAAAAAAAAGATTGTTTGACTGGTCTGTAGGGCTTGCTGGAGCTTTTAGTTTGTATATATCTAACATATTCATGTTTGTATGTGTTTGAGAGAGAATAACTTACGTATCTTATGACAAACAGGAGGGAAGCTAAGCTGAAGAAATAAATTTCTGAAGAGACTAAGGGCTGTGATCATTCTTCTGTGGGAGGGGGATCAATAGATCATACTCAGCTCCTGTGAAGGTTTATTTCCTTTGCATGAATCGCCCTCTGATGACCATCAGTCATTGTGTTCTAGAAGCAGTGAACGTAGGTGGTGCTCAGGTCACAAGTATGGAAGAGCAGCCAAAAGCTGTAGTTTGGCTTTCCATTGCAGCAGTCCTTCCCATCAGCATTCAGATCTTGAACTGGAGTCAGGGAAGGCAAAGGCTATAGAGCATTCTCACAGCAGTTGGTGGTATTAAGTAGACAGTTGGCTGCTTTTTTTTTTTTTTTTTTTAATGCAAACTGGAACTTTCATAGCATTTGGCTTCATTTATGGACACGGTTAGGAGCAAAGAAGCTGGAAGGTCAGAAACACACGGGTTCACATAACCAGATCTACATTCAATAAGATGGATAGCAAACTTCTGGAAATCACAAATTGATTTATTTTTTCTTTTTCTTTTATTTTTTATTTTTTTCCATGGCTGCATGTGCTGGATATTACATGTGCACAGTCCAACAGATGTGGATCATTTTTCTTCAATTTTTTCTGTCTTTTTAAATTTGTCAGGGAGTGCTTCTGCTACACAAATGTTTCATCATTTAAAATTAAGTTGTTTTCAGTCACCTAATGACAAAAAATTAATATTCTTAAAATAAGGTTTTATGAAATTTTTATTCAAACAGTTGAACAGATTTGCTCTGACTTTCAAAATAAATTATCTTTATCTTTAGACAATGATTGGAAATATAAGCCCAAATAACCATTTCAGAAGAGTTTTGGACAGCTCATCATGGGGTCTTTTAACGAAGGCATAATGTGGCTTTAAATAAAGTATTTACTACCTGTGAGTGCTATAATACAGAATCACAGGGCTAGAAACCTCTAGTATTTTCTGATGCCTTTATATGCTGTTCTCAAGCCACTTTCATTTGACTTTATCCAAAAATTTATAGTGTGTATTTTGGAAGTTGCATGTGCTTCTCACAGTACTAGGTGGTTTGAAATAATTCATAAATAGTCAGAGACAAATATTCAACTTGGGGAATAGCTTTTTTCATCTAAGGTAGTTAACTATGTATATCTCAGTGTTCTCTTTCTGGCGTATTTTTTTCCTCACCATGTAAAATCAGAGAGTCAAAATAATTTCAGACCAGAACTTGACATCCTTAGCCATACTGAGCAATATCTTCTGAGATTAACTCCATTTTTCGGTAGAACTACATGTGGATTAAAATGCTGTGTGATCTGACCAACATCAGTTAGTCCTTCAGCATATCAATATAGTAACTTTCTGCCCCAGATATGCTAAGGCTTCTCTTTCTAGAAAACCCCAAAACAAAACTCACCTCTGGTAATGCAAAAAATCCCCTTAGAAATGCAAAATTTTGAAGACCATGCTGTCCAGTTTCTGTCTCCTGCTTTAGGGTTTCTGTTACTTCCTTGTGTGTTTACTCTTCATAGGTCTCCAATATCTTTTCCAGAGTTGTTAGCCTAACCTTCTCCTAGTTTATTTTATGATTGTAGGATTTTAATTACCATTCTCTGTAAGATAATCCATTTTAAGTTAATTCAGTTGTCATGTGCTAAAGTCTGCCTCTCGGAGATAAAAGTGATTTGACTGTTGACTAACAGCCTACTGGTTGCAGTGGTACACATCTCTGAAGATGTGTGGTCAAGCCCAGAGATGAGACGGGCAAACCCATACCAGTTCTGCCTCCCAGTCCATCCACCTTTTATGAAGAAGGCTGTCAAAAATGTATCGTATAGGAAGCACGATTTTTCCCAGTAGAACCAGAGCTAGTATTTCATGTATGCCATTCAAAACCAGTGATGACTTGGAGACCAGCAGGCTGTGTTAGTTTTGTGCCAATCGTTTAAGAGTCGTGCTCTTTGCCAGGCTATCAGTCCCCTGAGGTTTTTAATACTCATTGTTACTCTGACTTAAGAGAAGAACTAATAATTTTTTTAAATGCAGGCAGAATGAAGGGTATGTCAGCGCTGGTCAAGGTTGTACTAATAGATTTTATTGCATGATATAGATATGCTAACGTTTTCCTCTGGGTTGCCTTTTTGCGCGCAGTATCCCCCAGCCCCCATGTGTTTACTTTGCACTGGGACACTTGCATGTTGTCAGATCCAACCTCGTCTCATTCAGGTGTTTCCAAACAGAGAACGACTTAGAGGAGTGTCACGTTAAAGCTTAGACAGCTCATGTCTCAGGAATTATTGGCAGAGAAGTGTTCATATCCAAGTCATAACAGAGCTTCCACCCTGTGATTAGGGAGGGTGTGGTGTGATGTGGCTGTAGCAGAGCTGTGCCTCAGCCACGGATACGCAGGAACTTCTGCGCTTTAAGCCAGTCCTAGGGGAAGAACACTATGCAAACTTTTCTTTTGGTTGCTTGAATTTCAGCACTGATGTTGAAGTCATGGCAAGGATTATGTTATGACAAAACTTTTAAAAAAATATAGCAATCCCATTTCATGGCATTTTGCAAAGAACAAGATAGAATAAAAATCTTGAAGAATTTCTGGTTGCATTGTGTGCTCTTTGTAGAGTGGAGATAAAAAGGGAATGGAAAGTTGTGGCATTTTTTCAGTGCAAGGTGGCAGGAGATAAAGGTACCACTCTGTCCAGCAGATTAGACTAAATGGAGGTACAGTGCCAGCTCCCAGGCCATTCTGGATGACCAGAGCCACTTGAAGTTTTGGGATATTGCTGAAACCTCCAAGGTCGGGGGAAATATTTTAAAGCCCTTTTCGCAGATTTATTCTTCACCCTCCTTATAGGCAAAGCTCAGCGTTAAAATGACAGTTCTCATTAATACTCAGAACAGATGTAGTCAGGACATACAGACCATGTTTCTTTCCAATAGGCTTTGGAGCAGTACTTTAAAATCAAAGACATAAGGTGTTCCAGGTGCTCTCTGTGTGTGTGGCAGCAAAACAGTCATTGGTGCTGTAGTGAGAATTCGTGCTATTTAACTGTAATATTCAAAATTTAAATTGCAAGACATATACCTCACTTGGAACACTGAATACCTGTATGTGAATACTACTGCAAGTAATGTTCTTTCTTTCTTCTCAGTTCCTGCAGAACCCTTATTGTGCAAGTTTGCTGATGGAGGACAGAAAAAGAGACAGAATCAGAATAAATATATACAGAATGGAAGAGCATGGCACAGAGAAGGCGAGGTGAGACTTGTAAGTCCTCCCTTCAAGCTCTAGTGTGGGTGTACAATAATGAATACTTATGGAAATGATAGGCATTGAGACTTCTTGGCTCGGCACTTTGGCATATTAAAAATGTGCAAGCAACTCTTGCCTGACAGTTTGCAACTCTATAAAATACTTAAATGTACCTTCCTTAAGAGGGGGGAAAAAAAAAAGCAAAATGTGAAACACTAAATCCTACCTCATTAAAGTGAACAATAACATTTCCTTCACCTTGGTCAGGAATATACCTGAACTATCTTTCGGATACTGTAGAGCTATCTGGAACACAACTTATAATAATAATCCCAATATAAAAAAATAATAATCAACAAATAATCCCTTTTTTTAATGAAGAACTGAAATGCATGTCCATTTTCTAAAATTAAAACAGTGTACTAGTGCAGTGCAGCATTAAATTTTTGGTTTTGTCAAAACTTTTTAAAATCTTCAATGTTCAAGATAATACTTTCATAGACTTTCTGTGGTTACCAAACCTAGACAACTCTTACGTATGAGACAACAAAATTCAAATGTGTCTTCTGAAAACAGCACTCTCCATTCATTTTTATAGTTAATATATTGTAGGCAACACCCTAACATAATCATCTTCATGCCCCACCTCTCAAACACATGCATGTTCTGTAAGCCAGGTATTTCATAGATTGCATTTTGTTCTCGCTGGGACCTTGGAAACTTGTACTTTTAGCCAATATCACTGACTGTCTTTATAATTACTTCTGTCAATTAACCTTTCCCTAACTGTACAATAATAAACTATCTCAGTACAAATTTTCAGTTAAAAACAATACAGCTAATGAAAGACTAAGAGAAATAATTTACAATCAAAATAGATCATGTCAACTCTTTCTTTCCACTGTTTTTTTAAAGGCTGGAATGACACTCACTTATGATCCAACCACAGCTGCTTTACAAAATGGGTATGTTAAATACTGGCACACTAAGAAAAAATGTTTGCATTATGAAAAATGCATAAAACTGGCATTTAATAAATATTTCTATATTTTTCTAGATTTTATCCATCACCCTACAGTATTACAGCAAACAGAATGATCACTCAAACATCTATTACGCCATATATTGCTTCGCCGGTTTCCACATACCAGGTTTGTATTTAGAACTTAGTAGCTGAAATGATTCACTGGAGTTTATTTATCAGTTGCTACATACATCTGGTTTTCTGCATTCTCTAATAATGCTGCATTTTAATGGTCTCCATGCTGTACAGCATGAGACTGAAGGCTTTAAAAACTAAAGGTGTGTTTGTTTCAGGAAGCACAGCGATTTAATGACATATGTGTCGTCCCGCCAAACAAAGGCTCTAAATTGTGTGGTGATGGCTACGGTGTTTGCAGCCACTTCTGCATATCATGGTCACATTCTTTTAATGTCAATAATGTACCTTTAAAATAATCATTCTTTATTTAAACTTTTCTTGGTTTAGGTAAATATTACTTCAAAGATATTTCTCCATGATTTTGAACTTTTCTTCAAGTTGTTTCAGCACACACCAAAAAAAGTCCAGCAATCGTGTTTCATAGGTGGTCTAAGAAAGCTACAGAAACAGGCTTAACATTAGAGAAGGAAATTTGAAAAAGAGTTCTGAATTGATTGTATGAGTGTTCAAATTCAGTGCTTTCACATTAGGAGTAAAGCGTTTCATAGCCTAGAGTTGTTGGTTTTTTTAAAACCAAAAGTTACTTTATTTTGGACAATAGATATTAATCGTGTACATTTTCTGTTCTTAGGGCCCAATCCAAAGTTTTCCTGAAAAGGGGTCTCTTTTCTCGTTTTTACAGGTCTTGTCTCAGGTCCCCACTACAGGGTATTGACAATGCAACATGCTGAGAAATGGCATGAAGCAGTTTTTGTACTTTGATGGAAATCAGTTAGGAATGCTCAATTTTATGCCATCGTACACTTCAGTTTACAAACTTGCATTTAATCAACTAGCATGGCAGTCTCAGCTGTCTGATTGGTAATTACTACTTGAGACATGCCAATTATCACAACACTAGCTAAATGATTACCTATTTTGGCATTTCACTGTTTAACACCTAAGTTTTCTACCTGTGGGCCATCTTGTCAGTATTTTTGGGCAGAAATACCCATGTACTTTCCCATTCTAGGTGAGAGCAATGAGGAATATTGTCTAATATTAATCTGGAGGTCTATTGCCTTCTTGCATGAGCAGAGTTATGTAGGAGGTGTGTGCTCTGGGATAAAGGGCAGCTGGATTCATTTTGTATGAATTTCTGAGGTGACTTAAGCAACAAAATGTTTGCTCTCAGTACTGTATTTTTCAGTATATGGGATCATTCTGCTTTGTACAGCAGTATCTTAAAAATTACAGCAATCTCTTACCCAGAAAAGTATTCCAGTGGAATTAGCAGCTGTTCTTTATTAAAACATAAATTATGAATCGATATAAGACTCTCAGATATTCAGAATCTAAGTGAAAGTTGAAAGTTGGCATGGAAACGTGCTTCTTGGGGAGTACAGTGTCACTTTTCTGGGCTTATTGAGACAGGCAGGCCACAATACTGTATGTTTCCCAAAATGTTGTTACCAGTGTTTCGGTATACATGACATAGAGCTTAAATTGTTGTGGATGGAGTTACTAACGTCGTGATATCTAAAGTGCCACAGTAATAGGAATTGAAAATTAAATTGAGGCATTCTGTAGCGGGGAGGAAGGAGGTTCCTGGCCAGGAGAATTTCACAATGTAAGCATTAGTCACATCGCCATTACTGATCTGTTCCACTGAAACTGGCAGCATTCTGTCATCTACCCAACAGAACATATCATGAAAGCATGATTTATTTATTTTTTCTTTGAGGCATGGTATAACCTGTTCCTAGACATATTCTTATTAAAGGTAAACAAATTTAATAAAACTTTGGCCAGTGTTTGTTTCTACAACTCCTGTATACCCAAATGACAGTACTAAGCCAGTTACTATCATAGAGGGAGTAGATTAGCCAAAGCTTTAGTCAGGCTGTACCAGTGTTTTTTGCCATTAAGCTTTTGCCTGGGGAAAGGGAGGGTTCAAGTGTTTTCTCTTTTTTACCATTCAGTTTTTGAACTCCTGGTTGCACTTTTTCTGCTTGAAAAATAATAATAATAATAAAAAATTACTTTGGTTTGAAAGTCAATGCCAAAAGCAGGGAAGAAATGTTTCAGTCTTGCAGAAAGCACCTCACCTCACCTTGATTTTTTCAAGTGGTCTGTCTATCTGTCCTGTTCACAGGACACTGGGGAAGATGACAGGAGTTTAAGGGGTTTTAAATGTCTAGCAGCAGTGGTGAGTCACTTCTGCATGGTGCAGGTCAGAATCCTGCTTTATCCTACGCAAATGGTACCTACAGGACAAGAAGAGGAAGCATTTTCATCTAGCCTTTAATATTTCTTGCAGCGCATTTTTTCAAAGAGCTGTTGCAACCAGCTCTTTTTACCTAAGACAATCATATAACCTATTAGAGTACCTTTTACTCCTTTTAATTTACCTTGTTATGCAAAGTTAGGCATCTTGCCTTGATTTAAGCATTTGGGTAATCTTTTTTTTTTGAGACAAAACATGCCAGCTGCAAGAGGAGGGGAATAACATACTGCAGTGTCTTCATTAAAAAGAATAATAAAATGCCAATTTTGTTCTAGGTTCAGAGTCCTTCTTGGATGCAGCCTCAACCATATATAATGCAGCACCCAGTAAGTTTTTATGCTTCTCCATTGTTGTGTTACTGATTGTCTAAATACTTTATGTAGTTTAAACAACAAGAAATAGGCCACTTCCCACCCAGTAACTTCCAGAGTCTTGACAGTTGCATCATGATGATTAAATCATGGATGAAAACAGAAGAGAGAAGGGATGATCCTAACCTGAACTGGGGCCTCATCTTATTAGGAAAAAAAAAGATAACTGCCTTCAGGGTATCAAGATGTTGAGGACAATTAGATTTACCAAGTTAACATCCTGAGGAAACTTTTTAAATTTGTTTTTTTAAATGAAGAACATTTTGCAGATACCAATGCTTTACATACTGTGTACCTATCAAAAGCTGCAGTTGAAGACTAAAGGTTCTAGAATAGCTCTAGAGTAGTTCAGACTGGATAATTCGTGACAGATAGATGGATGTGGCGATATAAATGGCACCACAGGCACTCAATTGAAAAAACCTGCATAGCCTGTTCTGGCTACACCACTCATGAGTAATGCTATTCCCCTTATACTTTTGGTTGTGGCATCTATACCAGACTGTCAGGTATTCTAATCTATACTCTCACGTGATGTTTTGCTTCTTATCTATGTCATTTGCCAATTGAGTACTATTCTATCTGCAAACTATAAGACTGGTTGATATGAGCATTACAAATAAGAACAGGCACTTTCATATATCTCTTGCAGTTAACAAACAAGTCTGTTTCCAGGTATAGAAAGGCTATTGTCCTGACTTTAGTTAACCTCTCCATGCAGATTATGGAACGTAAATCTTTGTGGCAGAACATTTTCTTCTTGTGCGTGCAGAGAAGGTGGTACTGAACCAGAGCACCTTCTCACGCACTTCATTGTTGTTGCATTTGTGTTTTTTGAATGTTAAACACATGCACAACTGGTTTCAACTTTTCTCTGTCAACACAGATTTTCATAAAAAATAATCTTACAAATTATGCTGTAAAAGACACAAGTTAATATGTTTTAACACTATAAGATATATCAGTTTTAGAGGTACACAATATGAGATTTTGTAGCTGAAAATAAAGATCTAGATTCCTGCCTTAAGTTTTAGTTTTGGCCTGTGCAAAGACTAGTGCTGTCTTACTCATTTGCTTTGCAGAGAAGCCTGCAGTCTACAGACAGGAAATTCTTTCAGTGTTTGATGTGCCTGTGACTCATTTCAGCTACACTGGTCACATGGTTGTTTTTCCAGCTATACTCTGTAGGGTTTTTTTTTTTCTTTTTAAGGAATAGTTACAGATTCTAAGTACTGGCTTTCAGTACACCACAATTATTTCTGTCAGTTTTGAACTTCCATCAATTTTAATCA
Source organism: Cygnus olor (assembly GCF_009769625.2). Classification (NCBI taxonomy): domain Eukaryota; kingdom Metazoa; phylum Chordata; class Aves; order Anseriformes; family Anatidae; genus Cygnus; species Cygnus olor. The sequence goes on from NC_049174.1 coordinate 23,278,355, forward strand.
ACACTTCTGCAAGCACAACTCATACAAAGTATTTGGAAATGTGTTTTTGCAGAACATGATTGGTAAAATGAGATCTGTTGATAATCTTCCATTTCAGATAACTCTGAAAACCCTACAAGTGTGCCCTGCATATTAAGCAATCTTGAGTGTTTAAAAATTATAATTCACTCTTTATAGAGTTAACAAAATAGTACAAGAGTGATAGAGCCATTCTGGTAGCTGGTATTTTCACAAAAGAACCAATCAGCTTTGCTAACCCACTCTTTAAAAATTTGTGTGCTAATGAAACCTGCCTTTCAGTAGGGCAGCTCTGTCTTGTGTGTGAACATCCTATGGGTGCATGTAGAATTCCCCTAACAGAGATGTTCCTCCAAAGCCGCCATTTCTAAAGATGAGACAAAAGTTTCTCCTTAAAACCTGAAATTCCAAAGCTAAGCAAATCTGTACCTGGTAGTGGTGCCAGTTTTTAGTGTAAGGTCAACATGTGGTTAAACTCAGATGTTAAACTAATTTTAGAGTGTTTTCAGCAGGTGTCTCAAGTGCACTGTGTGTAAGTTGCACATTCAATAGGAAGTCAATGCAGTACAATTATCAAACTGTGCAAAACGTATGTGCAACAAAATGCCCAAGACGTGTGTCCTGAGTCAGTCAGTGCCTTGGACTAACGAGAATTTGTGGTATATCCCCTTGGAAGGATAGCTTATACTTAGACTCAAATCAAAAATGTAATTAAAATCTGAGTGTTGCCTTAATCATTTCTTTCTCTGTTTTAATAGGGTGCTGTACTGACTCCCTCCATGGACCATACCATGTCACTACAGCCTGCATCAATGATAAGCCCTCTGACACAGCAGATGAGTCATCTTTCATTAGGCAGTACTGGAACAGTATGTAGCAATTTAATACAAAATAGAACTTTTGCAAGTGGAAAATATTGCGTGTAGATCAAAATATGCATGTGCATTTTACATGTTAAAAAATCCTCTATCGTTCAATAAAACATTAAGAACAGACTCCATATATAAATCAGGTTCGGCATTTTTTATTCAGTCTATTAACTGGTCAGAAATAATGTAAACAAACTAGATAAAGCAAATGAAAAGAACCCAGGAGGTGACTCCAGAGCTGGAATGTAAAAGAACCAACAGTTAATTTTACTCTTCAGAAGATCAGAGTTGGTGAAAGTTATACATAGGGTGCAACAGAAACGAGACCAAAAGAAGAGATGCAGGCTAGCCTCTAAACTGAAGGACCCATCTTTTCTGAGTAGAGAGTATTTAGAAAAAGAAAAAAAGAAGATGATGATAGGGATTAACTGAGAGAAAAATACTTTGCTTAGTCTTTGAAGGCTAAATTTGATTTTTTTTTTAAGAACATATCTCACTTTTCTGAAAAAGCAGTTGATTTCAAACAGGAAAGTTTTTCTCACGCATTATTTTTGAGGGAAACATTCAATATCTATTAAATAATGTCATGACAGGTATTTTGAATACTCTTAAATTGACATGGGATTTCAACTCAACTTAATGGACTGTCTCTTTTTAGTACATGCCAGCCACAACAGCTATGCAAGGAGCCTACATACCCCAATATACACATGTCCAGACAGCAGCGGTTCCTGTTGAGGTCAGTATATGTTATAAAAGACCAGAAATAAGAGACATGAATATACTCTTTTTTATTATTATTATTTTTCCCAATGAGAATTACCAATCAAAGCATTTTAACTGTGAACATACTATGAATACATTGTATATTAAAACTATGAAGTGTCATTATTCTTAACTCAAATGATTAGTATTATAACAAAGAATGGTTTCTACTTATAGCAGATAGGTCTCCTGTATGACTGTAGCTCAGCCAAGCTTTGCGTTTTGTGAAATGTAACTGCCAATAGGAACAAGACCGGGGGGGATACTGTAGTTTTGATCTCCATTTAGTTTTCCAGTGAACAACAAACCCTGATTGTGATTTTTTGGAAAGAATCCTAATTTTGCCCTAGGATTTCAGGGTACTGTTCATATTTACCAAAGAAAACCCTCTGCAACTCCGTCTAAAAATCACAACTAAATGCTAGACAGTAGTCTGCCTGCTATTTTGACTTACCTTCCACTTTTTTATGGATTAGTATTTTCTTAACAGAGGAGCTAGAGAAGGCATACTGCAGCTCTTTTATACAGAGTGAGTGCTAGACAGTCTCTTCCAGAGTTTATAAGAAAAATGTTTAATTTCACAGTGTATTTTTGAGAAACACTAAAACTTGTTTGGTTCGGTTTACTCATCTGCTAGAGTGGGTCAGAGAAAGACTTTCAGTAATTAGCTGCTTGCACACTATCAGAGCACCTCAGCTGAATTAATTCCCTGGTCTCTGGGGGTTCATGTGCAAAGTTCCAACTAGAATTCTTTGTCTTATCTAGTGCCAATGACACCATGATACTCAAAGAGATAGTGTTTATACATGTAGTAAGTAGATCTCATTCTTCTCGCTGCCCCTCAAAACAGAGGGCAGAATGCTCTTTAACATTTGCAGGTAGAAAATATACCGGCAGTTATTTGCTCCCCTTATGTATTTATTTCTATAAGGTGAAGGTTTTTAAATTAATGTCAAAACAGCTGAAGAAATAGAAGGTTTGCATGATCATTTTGCTTTTCTTATCTACTTAAATGTAAATCAATGTGAAGTTAACAATTTAAATTTGGAATTGGAATACCCCACTTGGGAAATGTGGGGTTTCAGACTTTAAGACTGTTAATTACACAAATTGCATGGAGATACAGATTGCAGGTAATGCTACCTGATTTTGTTTCCCATGTCTTTTCTCCCTCTTCCTTTGCAGGAAGCCAGTGGTCAACAGCAGGTTACAGTAGAGACGTCCAGTGACCATTCTCCATATACATATCAACAAAATAAGTAACTGTGAGGTAGGGGCTCATCCTGTCACATGAAAGATGTGAATTCAAGGATGTTTTTTCCATAACATACAGTACTCTGTATGAAAATTCTTTTTTATGTCATATAAATAACATTGATAATATTTGGGGCCAGACACTTAATTCAAATTTGGCCAGATTAGAAGCAAGGAAGAGGAGTTCCAGAAGTGACTTAATGAATTATGAGTTATAGCACTTTAATAATTTCTCTATAGCATATCTGGATTATGTTCTATTTTAATTTGTTCATTTGTATACAGCATGCTGTGTACAAGAATAACAATGAATTAGTGAAAAAACATCTATGCAGAACATACCAGGTTTGCAAGCAGCTTTGCAACTGACTTACTGAGTAAGCAGGAGGGTGGTCTGGTAGAAATCCTTGCTTTCACCTATTCTCTTAAAGACTTCCCTGCTCATCCTTTATTCTATGAAGCAGCAGTTTGGTCCAGAATTTTGTCAATTACTTTTTAGTCCATGTCCTGGTTTGGCTCTAATTCCAGAGTTATTTATTTATCTTCCTGATGCAGGTTTCCTGTGTTTCTGCTTGCATGGCCTTTCCCTACTAACCATTCACTAGTTTTATCCTAACTCCTTCCATATAGCATTTTGCTTTCTGTAGATTGCCATTCTGAAAATACTGTTTGCAGTAACCATCCCCATCTCCATCCTCCATGTTTTAGAATTCTGAAATTTGGTTCTTTCCTAACTCATCTTTTTCTGGGTGCTTTGTAAATCAGGCAACTGGACTACGTAATATTTTATCAAATCTTATAAGACCTCATACTGAAAAATTCCATTCAGCTACAATAATGTACTAGAGGTGGTCTTAGAAGTGTTTGTTTAAAGCCCTCATGGCATTTCTAAGGTACTTAAAAACTATAAACAGTTATGTGCGAGGGTTTTCTAATTGTGTGATACTCTCTTTAAAATGTATTGATCTAACAGTACACACATTTTGCCATCACCTTTGATTTTGCAGGTCAGCTGTGTTATTTGACAACACTGTTCTCATCCCCATTATTGGCATAACAACTTATATGTTCAAGTATGTAAAGATAGAAATGAACCAATTGGGAAACTTCGCACATTCAACAGATGGCACAGCCTGCATAGCACAACATATGACCTGTGTTTATTATTTTAGTCTGGCCAAATGCCTGCATCTAGAGAAAGCCCACATCCTTGATTTTCTTCCAGGGCAGGGAGAAAGCAAAGCCACAGACTCTTCTCGTTCTCCATCTCCTAGCGTTAAAACCATGGCTCCTGCATGTTTCCCATGCCAAGGTTATTGGCTGGTGTTAACCACTTTTCAAGGAATTATTTGTTTTGCCTTAAGTCTTCCCTGTGGGCATGTAAAACCTTCTTACAAACAGAGATCTGTGGTAGACGGGGAAGCAGAATCCTGCACGGCATCTCCGCACCCTGCCTCTCCATCAGCGTGTCGGTCTCTTTCCCATAGACTGGGTCCATAGGAGGAGCAGCACGTAGTCTCCTGAAAGGATGAGATGTGCTGCCATCTGAGACGCGTTCTGTAACAACGACTCTGTAGCATACTGAGCTCTGTGAGCAGCTCTGGGCTTTTTCTGTAAGCCAGTCCTCCATGTATTTTTATTCTTCAGAAGTACTGCTACCTGTGTTTATCTGCACAGGGAAATCTGTGTGTGCAGTGACTGTGGCAGTGGGAGCGGGCACGTGGGGAAGGTTAATATGGTTCAACTGATTTCAGCCTCGGAGTATGGCGTTTGGTATTTCTGTCCCTAGAGCATGCCGGTACTTGTCACTTTTCAGACAGGTGAAGGGGAGGGAATTGACGGTTATTTCTTGCCCTAAATACAGTGAACGCTGCGGTCTCTTAATTGTTGTGGTTTTGTCACTATTGACAAATTGAAACTTCGTTCTAAATGCGTGCACAGCACTTTTGGAAATGCCCTGTTGAAAGTCAGCATACATATTGCCATAAATAAGTGGTAAATGACAACTAGCACATTCACATAAGCTGATGCGGTCTATCAGAAATACCCAGCATCTTACCAAATAAATTTAGTATACCCTTACCAAATACATTTAGTAGCTTCTTTTCAAAAAAGCTGCTACTATATCAAAATAGTCAAAGGGACTTGAAAAAAGTGTGTTATAACTGTATATGCACCTACAAATATACAAACCTTAAATTAACAGACTTGCCTTAAAAAATTCAAAAGTTGTCTTAACTTTTCATTAGCTGAGCATTTTTTAAAACCCATCTGGCAATATAAGCCAATATAGTAAATGGAGAAGTCTCCCTTAAAGTTTAATGAACCCTGAATTACTGTTAAATATTAACTATCTACCAGGCACGGTAGCTGTCTTTGCATTAGCTGCAGTACCTTGTGCTTAGCCTCCCTACGGCTGCACCAGAAGGAAATTGTGTTCCTTTTCCAGAGATCAAAAGCCTTCGGGATGCAGCAGCAGTATGCTCACATACTCAGCTACTTTTGGTCAGCTGAAAGGAAACAACCCTAACAAAGCAAGAAAGGAGATAGCTTTGAATGCAGCCTTCCAGTTCCTCGGTGGGCATTCTGCATGCTTATCTTTATTAGAGATAAAGGGGGAAAATACGCTGGAAGACTGTATCCTGGCAAGTGACAAGCACCTGTAGAGCCGCCTGTGTTTGCTTCTCAGATCTGTGCTCAGATTCACGTAGTCTGCTCACAGCTGTCTGAAATAGGAAATAATTTAGCTTGTAGACAGCTACAGTAGAAAAATGAATGCAATTCGCAACTCTGCTCTAGCTCTGACCTTTCTGTGTTGCAGATGTCCAGTGTTGACCTGGCCTGGAGAAGGGTGCAAAGGCTGAAACAATCATGGATTTTACTGATCAATTGTGCTTTAGGAATTATTGACAGTTTTGCACAGGTTCTTGAAAATGTTATTTATAATGAAATCAACTAAAACTATTTTTGCTATAAGTTCTATAAGGTGCATAAGAAAAACCTTAAATTCATCTAGTAGCTGTTCCCATGAACAGGTTTATTTTAGTAAAAAAAAAAAATTTTTATCAAGTGTTATGACGCAAAAAAGAAAAAAAAAATCAAATTTCTGGGTATGCACAGATGACCACAAAGACTTATTCATGTGCATGACAGAATTTGTGTTTTGGTTTATTTTTATTTTGTTTCCTTTTTTTTTCTTTTCTTTTTTTCTTTTTCTTCTTTTTTTTTTAATTGTATGAAATGGGTTTTCTGAAGTTTCAAATAGTAAAACATCTAAGATGATGTTCTGTGCTTGCAGTGTGTGAGTGTTGCTTTAGTGCTGTGTTGCAGTTATAGTGTCTGGTCTTTTAGCTTTCTGTTTTTCTTTTAATGTAGTGTGAAGTGTCTTATCCTTTTCTATAAATTCCAATTTGCCTTAAATCTTTCGATGCTGTAGCTGTTTCAGTAAGTAGTCCAAACTAATGGTGTAGAATGCTTTGACCAAATGAGCTGGTCTATTATGCCTTGTAAAACAGCAGCATAGGGCTTTTAAAGGTAGTCAATAAAAATTGCTGAAAATTTGGCTTTTTTAATGTGTAGTAAGTGTTTTTAATGATTTTTCACATAATATGTAAGGTAGTGAAATGCAAGAGGGGGAAAAATGTTTTGTGTGAAACACATTTTCTGACTGGGGAAATTTTAATAGGATAAATTGTTTGTAAGGCCATATGCCAATAGTTCCCTCTGGTAGTTTGAATGACTTAGGAACTCTGCTGTATGATGCAATGTAAAATCTTTTTTTGCCTTTTTTCAAAAACTAACTTGATGTTCTAGTTTTAGCATAGGTAGAGTAGGGAGTTTGGGGTGGGGATCTCACCGAATGTTTTTGTCCTTCCTTTATACTAATGATAGTGCTTTAGGATGAGGATCATGCTGAGACTTAGCAAACAGAAAAGTTGCTGTTAAAGCAAAATGGCAAAAGCTAAAGGACTCGTTTTCAAACATAAGCTGAGATGTGAGTAAAGGATAATTGATTGGGTACTAGCTCTCTATACTAGGTAAATAAAAATAAAAAGACTTGGCACTTTTAAAAGGTAACTTTACCAAAGAACAAAGAGCCAGTAACCAATAATTCTGATTTGTCTCAGCATTACGTCTTCTGTACTCTTTATTTTTGCCGGACCAGTTTGCGGTTAGGAGAATGTGCCTTTTTTGTACATTTGCATTTAGGTTTTATAATTTTAATTGATGTATGGACACAAAAGCATGAAGGAAGACTTGGATCCAAGCAGTGCCACACTTTACATCATCACTACAAGTGTTAAGTGTAAAGAAAACCAATTTTGAAACTATGAAATTCCTGATTCATAAATACACAGTTATTTGTACTTCACATATTAGATAATTCACTGCTACTAAAGCTCTTTATTACGATTGCATATGTTTTAAATCAAATGATAAATTAAGTTGTCTTCCAAAACTGTGTACTTCTCTGGTCAGCTGTATATGATCAGTTATCTACCTCAAAGTTTATTTCCTTTTGTATTGGGACAGGTTGCTGGCCCTCCCTGTTTCCACAGACCAAATCATCCTAGCTCGGGAGCTAGGGCTAAGCAGTTGTTTCTTTCAAGTATTTTTTAGTTTTTAAATTTTGTGTGAGTATTGGAGTATAGATGTCGGTGACATTTCATAGTTTCAAAAGTAAATTGCTGCTCTGAGAAGTGTAGATTCTAGTGAAATACATAGTCATAAGAGATGTGTTTTTGTTTTTTCTTTTTTTAAAAAGTTGTGGTATTATTGGTTCTATGCTCCCTGGAATATTACTGCTTTGTCAAAGTCCAGACTTTCTGCAGCACCTTTCCTGTATCTGGTGAATTTCCAAGCCTAGATCTCTCACTACTTGATACTTTTGCGTTAATTAAAACTGCAGTATGATAGCTGTGTTAGAGGGAGGGAAGAGCTGCTGCCAGAAATGTCTGAACTAAGTGCCATACTCATTGTCTGGGTAAGATTTGGGAAATTTAACCTCTGTACATAAAGAAATAATCAGTTACTTAAACATCACATAGTAGACAGCCATTAAATTATAAAAAATTAATTTATGAAGAAAGACCTTTTGTACAGATTGAAAAAAAAAGATTTTCATAGAGATATCTATATGATCAAGAGAGTTAATTTTTTATTTTTGTTTTACTAGTGCCACAAACTTGCCAGTGGTAACTTATTTGTCCGGTTCAAGATAACTCTGTAGTTTTGTTTCCTAGGACTTGTTGTTAAACGCCAAAAGACATTTTTGAACTGTAAATTTGATTAGATTGTTAGCTTTTTTCTGTTTTATTTCTTTGAAAACTTTTGAATAAAAAAGATCCAAAAAAAAAGAAAATGCATTGTCTTTCCTTCAGCTGTTCCTTTACTGGGGGAAAACCCAAAGAGGTTATTATAAAGACTTCACCATCACTTTGAAGTGCTCAGCCTTGCTTTGTGCTTTTATCATTCTTTACAATCAGATTTTAACTCTTTCAAAACACATTACAAGTCACTCACTCTTTCAGACAAAACAGGAAAGACAAAAAATAAATGATCAAATACATCTGATTTGAATGCAAGAACGGTGTTGTTCTCTTCCTCAGCCTGCACTGAGAGGGCTGCACACTGCACTTGTGAATGCAAGCCAGTGTTGTGGGAGTATGGGTGGAGGTGGGGGTCTCTGGTAGCTCCTAGCATTGAATTGCAGCCTACAAGTGCTCCCGTTGTCCCAACTGTAGCGGAGTTGGCTGGAATACCCCGTTCTGGAGAGCAGAAGTGGAATTCAAAATCATCCTGAGTGTCTGTCTTCCAGCTGCAATCTTTAAGCACCTCTTTTCTCTAAAGGTAATCTCTGATTTTATCATCCTTTTGGCAAGATCACCACTGCCGATGCTGTGTATCAGACAGAGGATTGCCCTGCTCAAAGTAAGGCTTGGAAATGAAATAGACTAAAATATCAACGAGCGTGTCTCTTCAGCTAAATAAATGATCTACCACTCACGTGGTCCACGTCATTTTGTGTCTGACTCTCTCTTGGGCACCCATGCGTGCTCTGGATGGCAGAGAACAGGGGCTTGAAGGCCCAGTGCCATCAGCACTGAGCAGGCAGCAGGGAGGCTTGCTGACGCCGGGCTGTGCTGCTCCAGAGAACACATTTTACATTATAGCCATATTTTGGACATATTCCAAGTGTTCCGCCGCCAGCCCTGCAATAGGGTAGGCAGCCTTTTGGATGGGTTGGCTGGGGTCACCCTACAGGCAATGTGCAGCCCAGGCTCCCAGTTACATGATGCTGATGTGAGATACTGAGACTAAATGTGTTTTCAGTGGAACGAGTGAAAGAGACTCACCTAGTGGTTAGGAAACTCATGATTTACATTAGCTTAAGGCAATAAAGATGTCCTCCTTTTATTAATGAGGAGAAAAAATCTCACACTGTGTGCTACTAAACACACTCCTGTAACTGAAAAAATAAAATGCCAGTTTACCATTTTGTAATAACACTGACTGTCCCAGTGTGTTGTCTGTGTAAAATGCCATGGATGAGAAGATGAATACAGCAAACTTTCAGAGGGTTTTGTTACATTATTCCTTTCACCATCATACTGAGTTTATTTCAAAGTACAAGTAGGCTTTCTGAATTAAGTATGGATACTATCTCACAAAAGCTCTTTGGAACAAACTTAGAAAAATGCATGTTGGAAGGGCTTTTTCTATTTGCTTTTCTAATTAGCACTATGATAAACTTAGTTCTCTTACTGTAACTCCAACTATATTTGATAAGAATGAGTGCTTTCAGATTAGTGCCTTTTTCCTGGTATTATAAGGTTGTGTGTATCATTTCTATCAGGCAATCTGCAATAATGCAATATTTCTATGTAATATACTTTATTATAGATAATAAAATTATTATCAACTGGCTTGTTCAAACATTGATTCCACTCTGATGCATATAATTTGTTTTTGAACCCTCCTTGCAATCATGCTGCTAATAAAGTCTTTTTGCTGTTAGCAAATACTGATAAGTATCATACTCATGGAGGATGATTCTTATCCTGATACAAGTATTTTCTGAAAGAGTATGGACGGGCCCTATTGTCTGTTGGTGGTTAGTGATTAGAAACTAGGAAACTAGTCTTTCTGTACGGGATGAACAAAGTATTTTATCTTTCTCTATTTTCTAAATTAACCAAACTGGGCAGGTATAAGATTATTGCAAGCAATGCATTAACTGCAAGTTAACAAAGTGCTGTTGATCAGCTCAGCTCTGCTAATGACTGTTTGCATGTATTGGGCTAGAATAATTGTGATGAAAGTCAGAATAAAGCACTTTCCTGGTACTCTGTCAGTGTTTTGTTGTTGCTGATTAGTTTTTGTTGTTTGTTTTTACCACTCCCCCCTTCTAGGTTTAATTTATGTTATGGTACCTCCACCACACAAGACAATCTAGATGATTGGCCAGAACTGTGCCACCTCACTTTCCTCAGCAACAGCTAACACCATATGAGAAATCCATTTAAGTGCCAGAATATTTATGTGAGTTCAGTACTCCTGCTCCTGCCATGCACACTGCACTGCGCTTGCTCCTTTTGCTTTGATCAACCATTCCAAAATTATTTGCAAACTTGCACATGCGTTGGAATAAGATATCAATCCTACCCTGTCCAGCAACGTCTTTTTCTGAAAGCCAATGTGTTATTTGATGGTGTTTAAGACATATATGCTATTACCTTCCAGACACTTGCAACACTGACGTACTCTTTCAACTGTGAAAGATCATCTGTATCATTTCCTAGCCAACAAATTCTGGCATTGATTAACCCAAACAAATCTGAGGCTTTTGGCTTTCGCACTTGGACCATTAATTCTCTCCAGAATAGGGGTTAGAATATACAAAACCTATTCTGTTTGGCAACTTCTTCTCCAGCTCCTAAGAAAAGCCTTACTGATGTCAGAACAGTGAAGATTTACAATGCAGTGACCAGAGGGAGTGTGTAAAAGCCTGCATGTGGAGTGAGTAAGTCTTTCCTTTTCAGGACAGCTCTAACTGCATCTACCATCTGAGAAATCATATCACAGGAAAACACTACTGCATTTTTCCCCTGCCACAGAAGAAAGGACAGCTTGTCAACAGGCAAGCTTTAACTGCTTAAGTTATCCATCTTGCCTTTTTCAACAGTATCCCTTCACTCAATGCTTACATCAGTGTTGTTCTGAATTCTGCTGTATTTCGTCAGTCTCCCTTCAGCTGAATAATATGTTCTCTTTCAGCAGCTTCACTGGGATAGAGATTTTGCCAACTTCATGAATGAAGACATGTGGCACCCTAAAGACTTCCCGCATGCACACTATAGGTGTTCAGATCAACTTGCTCGGGCAGCTTTATAAGTACCTTTATTGATTTAGAGACCACCATGCTAATGTTACCAAGAGGAAACAAAAATTGGAAAATGATTTCTGCGTGTACACTCTACTGACCCTAAAGAAGTAATTCACAGTAGGAATTTTCTCCAGTATTCTCACCACCTGAAATTCAAAAGTGAAATTCAACACCTGAAATACATAGGGTTGATGCTTTCAAGCACTATCTGTAAAGCACATAAGGGTAAAAGCAAGGGTTTAAAGAAAGCCAAAAGAAAATTTACAACTAAATAAGATGTTTTGGTAAATAAGCAACAGTAATAACAGTAAATAACTTTTCCTTTGTGTACTTCAGTCCTTCCCCAGTAGGAAATATTTTTATACTGACAAGAAAATACTTTGCTTTTCTTTCTTTTTTCTTTCTTTCTAGTGAATGTGAAAAATCTGAAAATGTATTTACAGCTATTTGTTACAACCTCTCATTTGTATCAGGCTGTTCAGGCTCAGAGAGTACCTGTAAGCAGCACAGAGGTACCTAGGAGCATAAAGCGGTTACTGAACACCACGCAGAAAGGAAAGGGAGGCCTTCCCAAGCCACCAGCCCTGCTCACCCAGCAAGGCCCCTGCATGGCTCTGTGGGCCAGGCAGGCATTGCGTGGTGGGGAAGGTTCAGTCCTGCAGCAGACCTTCACCACATTTCCACCTTTTGCCGAGCTGTGTCAGTGCTGCTGGCACTGGTGATTTGCCCCTGCAACCCCTGACGCTGCCTGAGCTGCCTCAGTTCTCTCGAGATGGTATTTACACATTTCCACGGTGCTGCTTTCCCTCTTGAATCCCTGAGCTACCAGCAACCTGTCTCAACACTTCTACTCCTCTCTGCAGTTTTACCTTTCTTAACTCTCCCCGGGCTTTCTCACAGCCCTGCCCTAGCAGCCTGCCAAGGCCCGGCAGCTGGGCTGTGTCAGGCTGGGATGCAGGGTGCACAGGCAGCTAACCCCGGGGAGAGGGGGGCTGGTGGCAGGGGCTGCAGGGTGACATGCTCCAGGCCTCTCTGGTATCAAGAAAATCTTGTTCGAGTGCAACCAGGGGAGTGGGTATTCAAAGAGCTCCAGGTGTCGCTGCTTTTTGCCAGTACAGAACAAAAAGTGGATTTTAAACAGCTTTTAGAGGGGCTGGTGTAGCTTGCAAGAAATAAAAAATGTTCCAGAAGTTACAAGCTGCGTGTATCTTAGGTTCATGACCTCCTTCAGCCGTGCTCTGCTCACTTTCCATAGTTCCAGCTGTCAGTAGGAGGATGCTGCCTATGTGAGTGGAAAGGAGGCAGCTCGACACCAAGTTACAGGCTTCACACCAGAAAAAGTACATTGCTGCTCATGCAGTCGCTGTTCAGTGAGCTCCTGAACCACAGCAATTATTGAGCAAAAAGAGTAGTAGGGAAGTAAGCTTTCATACAAAAATGGGAAAATAAATCTTAAAAACCAAGGCCAAGTTTCAACTTTTTTTTTTTTTTAATATAGTTGTTTCTTAGTAAATCGTATTTAAGAAAGTGGTCTAGCTTCATCTGCACTGTGATGTCTCTAAAAATTGCAAAGATTTACCCTCCATTTGAGGGCAAATTTTTGGTACTGGAGTGTTGAATATCCAGAGTTCACATATATATGTATTTATATATATGAAAAAAAAAAGGAAAAAAAAAAAAAAAAAAAGCAGTTCCAGGAATTCCTTTCCTGAAAATATTTTGCAGATGAAACTAGCCAGTCATCTCTGGGAAAACAATTCAGGACACAACATACCATTGCGTGTATTACAGTAAGCATATGCACAGCTCATCTGTTCCAGATGGGGACATGTGATCAGCCCTGCAATGCGCAGTCCTGCCCCGCTTCAAGGCTGCAGTTAATTTGCTCAGCAACATTGTGCTCATCAACAAACCCAACCTTGGGGAGCCGTCCTTTTTCAGTGGGACTTGCACAAGTGAACGGGAGGTGCAGAGCCCTGGGCTTGGGGGGAGCACTCTGTGCTGGTCTTGATCTCAGCGCCGCCATAGCCTCCTCCTCTGACTGCTGGTGCAGTCGGGGAACAGACTGGGGAGACCCCCCCCCCATCTATCCCAGTGCTGTTCCTACCCGAGATTAAATACCTTATCTCGCAGCCACCAGAGGGCATCTTCGTTATAAGCTGAAATAATCAAAAAGGTGAACTCCCATTTGTAGGCTGTAATTAGGGTGCATTTATAGTTACATATTATTAAAAACACCGCGTCATCTCACCTTTGCAAGATAAAATGCAAGTGCTCACATTTCCAATAATGTTATTATTCATCATTAAGCCATCAGTAGGATTGTGTCCTACTGTCAGAGAGGGAAAAACAAAATAAAACAAAACCTAATTTTATTTTGGGCAATGAAATGCACAAGGGTGCTTGTCACAGTCCAGTGGGGAAATAAATAAATAAATAAATCAGGAATCTAATCAAAACCAAACATCACCAAAAACACAAGTGTTCCAGGCAGGGTCAGGGAAAATCGACAAGTAGCGTGGATGCGACAGGTATACAACAGGAACAAAACAGCAAAGAGATTTTGGAGAAGTCAAGCACACTGCAAAGATTCTACTCAGAAGAGACCTAGAAACCTTTTTCCCCATTAACTCAAAGCCAGTCTATTTGCATATACTCTTGGCAGTATCCCTATATTATAGTTTTATTTTCATAAGAGCCAAGACAATTAAAATTATGTTCACTCATAACAAAGCATAAAAGAGACAAAGGCCTTTTTCAGGAATGAAATAAAGCTCTGAAAATAAATTGGTATCTTGAGGGCTAAATGAAACTTCTATATCAAAAACAAAAGTGTGCAAAATATTTAGGTTGATACAGAAAAGTCTGCTCATTTTTGCAACGTTCATTCAAGAAGACCTTTCAGTGGTCATCAAAGATGAATTCTTCTGTATCTATCCAGATTGGTAATAGAGATGAGGAAGGAGGGAGGAGGGCAACAGAAATGATAGTTATTTTTGCTGCCTTGTCTGTCTGCAGTACAGCTTGAATCTAATGAATAAATTAACCATAATCCCCACAGGATGTTAGTGCTTCAAGTCTCAGAAGCCTTTTGTAGCATCCCTTTTGATCAAGAGAAATCAGCTTGCGTACACATTTCAGACGGTTCACCTCTAATTCTGCTGGGTACTCAGCCTTATACTGTATCATTAATGACCAAGGCGAGGCCAGCGATTTTGACCTACACAATCTTTTTCTTAGATGTGGACTACAAGAAGTATTTGTTAATCTCTGCCAGGGATTTTGTCACTCTTCAAAGTAATTAGATGAATCACTTCTGGACAGGCCAATTGCTGTATCAGACAAAATAAAAGACCCAAAGAGCAACCAGAACAAATAGGACAGTTCATAGACATTAGTGAATAACAAGTACAAAATATTGTAAGTCTGGAAATATAAAGTACTTTTCTGTTTTGCATACGCCCTAGCCTTAGGCTAAACAGTGAACAGACACAGATCTGTATTTCTGGGCAAGGATCTGATCCAGGCGTGTGTTTGTAATTTTTGAAGATTGCTTTTTATATTGAACCAGGATTGGGGAGAAAAAGAAGTCCAATAATTTTATTTTATTTTGCAAACTTCAGACCTGAAAGCTTTTTTTTTTTTTTTTCCTCTGCATTTCTTTCTTTTCCTTTGCAGTCTTGAGCACTTGCAATTATCTTCTTTTGGCAGCCACCTCAATGTCAGCATGACTATGTTTGTCACAGGTTTTATATGCTGCTGCAAGCAGGACTCAAATTAGGATTGGTGTGACCAAAGGACAATAGCTCTGCCAACGAGACAGACTTTTTTTGATCTAACTAGCAGATGCTCTGCTAGCGTCTCTCACTTTTTGCCTCTCTTTTGCCTAGAGGACTGAAACCAGCCTGTCAGTGTGATCATATTCACAGGAACTACAACTGTTTGTACAAGATCTGAATCTAGGCTAATACCTGCTTTAATAGCTGCTTCCAACAGTTACTTGTGAAGACTCAGATGGTAAATTCCATTCAATATATTATAGTTTTTAAAAGCAGAGATTTTTCCAGAAATAGTTACTCTTTTTATAGAGGCTATTTTGCACCCTAGTGGATTATTTTAGATGGTAACAAGTTGCTCTTACATGTCCCTGATCATCACTCACTTGCAAGAATAATATTGCTGGGGGAGGAGGCTAGAAGGAGACCTTGCTGTGATTCAGACCTTGGGTTCCCCTTTTTCCTCCCTTGTTACCTGACAGTAGTTTTGGAAGAAGAAGAAGAAACTACTAGACATATTAAAGACCTCGCATAAAATATTGGACCAGTTTTTCAGGTGTCACCAAGGGGTAGCAAGTCTAAAGGTGTCTCTCCATTCCACACTTAAGGAGATCTTAACTAGCTTTAGCTTTTCAAGCAAGTCTGAAGTCTACTGGCTGCCAGTCATCCTGACAAGGTGATGACTAACAGGGACAATTAGCTCCCTCTCCTAACATGCTGTCTGTCATGGCTATTTGAAAGGGAATAAGAACATTTTTTCCCCAAGGAAACAGGCTGACAAATGGGTTTGGGTCTGTTAAGGCTTTAACGTAGCTTCATATTAACAAAATGTCAAAAAAGTTGTTCCAATGAGGAACGGGATCAAGCAATATTGTCCGCTTTGTAAAATCCCATTTAATTCATGTTTACATATTTAAAAATTCACCCTATAGCCTGTAATTCCACAGGAGTGAGCTGCTGAATTTCCATTAATGTCAGAGGGAGAAAGATCCTGTTTTGTATTGTCCGCCTGATAAAGTAACAACTTCATTCATTTTAAGTATTAACTAGTTAAGCTGTGAGTTAAAAAGTAGAAGCTGTCAGTAATTTAACTCATTTCCATCTCTTTCAGAATCTTATTTCCAGTCTGTAGACAAAATTGAGACACATCTGACTGGTAATTATTCATTATCACCACTATCCAGCTGCTATTTATTAAAGCTAATGCTTACAGAAGCATTCTGCATCCCTGACATGATGATTTTAGCACCCATCTCTCATACAGCTTTATTTTCAGATCTGCTGAGTGCCCAGAGCAAAAAGGTTAGGCTGTGATGCATGTTTGCTGCTGAATTTTAAGAACTAAAGTGTCTTCAGTCAGACAAGTAATTTTTTTTTTCTCAGACAACACTTCTAAACGAAGTGATTCACGTAGCTGACTGCATGGATCTCAGGAGAACTTGCTTAAAAGAAAGGAGAAAGACAAAGGAATTACCATCACTTAACTAGGCTACTCCTCACGATGACTGAGAAACAATCAGACTGATTGTCTGATCAGTCTGAGAGCCACGGTGAAAAGTTACATGACTAATTTGTATTTGCATTGTCTAACTGGTAGGAGGAAGGAGGATGTAGCCACAATAGTCAATTTATTGGAAGAACAATGTAGTCATTCAACAGGGCATTATTCTGAACTAATTTAAATGACAGCACAGCAGCCTGTTCTTGACTTAAGAAATCATAAGTCTTTCAAATTCCGTATCTAATAATCAAATTTTACCACTGACTTATTTGTTGACAGAAATTACTTATAGCTAATATGTTCCTGTTGCAGACCCTGAGGACTCTTTGTTTATGCTAAACGTGAATGTATTCTAGCACATGAATTACTATCCTCCTGCTTGTTTCTTGGGCGCCTCCAGAATAAGTAATACATTGGCATAACTTTGCCATTTGTCAGCCAGCAGTCTGGTAGCACATTTGCTCGTCAATCTAATTTTAACCTTTTCTCATATGAGCACTTGGTACTTCATGTAAATCAACCAGACAGTCTGTCATTCGATAGGACGCTATCTTCATAGTCTTCTAAACTATGTGCTCTATCATATGTGTTCATTTTTAAGTAGCAGAGGAAAATTAAAACTAATATATTACTTCTGGTTTCTTAATACCAGAATGCCAGGAATCTCTTTATTACCACAATAGAGATAAATGATACGTCTAGCAGAGTTTTTTGACAATGGGCATGGTAATGCATTCAGCAGTTTCTGAATTGGAAGGTCTGTCCTGAATGGTAAGTAGTGCAATGTGTGGCTAAAGGCTTCATAGCACATAGAGTAGGTCTGTTCCTATTATCGCTGTAATTTGCCGCTAGGAATACAAAACATACATTCAACTGATTATTGAAAAATATATTTATAAATAATTACATTACGGTTCCGGTAAGTTTCTTGTTAAAATACTGAAGCTGACTCTGAGAAGGAGAACATAATTCATTCCTAAATATAGGTAAGTTTGTCAATGTTCATTTATTTTTATAATTTGTGTAAATAACATGAAAGGCTTACTGGTATGTCCTTTACTTTGTGAGGTTTTTCAGAAATTGATTTGGCTATGAAATAGTATGTTTGAAGTTACACTTTTAGCTGTTTTCTCAGGGTTGCTGTAACTATGCATCACTTCAATATCTTTTATTTTTTTAAACATGAAATGAAGAAGGTCATAGTCCACTTATACAGCCTAAACACATTCTGGCTTTTTCAGCTTTTTTACTGCATGAAGAATGTTTTTAAAATGAAATTTTAAAGTGGTACGGAAATGATCTGCAACTTCAGCTAAAAAATCAGTCCCATACAACACCTATAATCATTCACTAGATGGTACTAGATGGATTAACTGTTTTAACAGTTATGAAAACTAGAGTTTGACTGATCTATATTTTCCTTATTAATACTTTGAGACTATTAAAGCTGCACTGCATTTCACTCAGGCTTGTGATAGATAAAATTACTTATATTTAATACTAGATTCCGTTCTAATGATTTATGACATTGTACTTGGTCTGGGGCAGACAATGAAGGGTGCCTGCATTTCTCCCCAGCACAGTACTTAGTAGTCCCTTTACCAAAGAGCAGAAGTGAAGCTCATTGACTCCTGTAACATCACAAATGTACCTCCTCAGTCCATTTTTTGCTGTGCTGCTGTTTACTTACAGACCTGATCATGCTTTCAGTCCATCCCTACTGCCATGCTTCCTTTCTAGCAACTTCTGTACAGGGTATGCACCCCTTTATTGCTGTGGAATTCTCACCTCTGTTGTGTCCCTGGTGAATGAGTTCTAATTATAATTAATTTTATTTCTTATTAAATTAATTTAATTGTATTAATATCATAAGTAATTACATTTGTACAATCTCTACCACAAAGATCTGCTTCTGATTGAGGTTGTAGTGTAATAGAAGTAATAACATATGAATTGCTTCCACTACCAGCTTCAGTATCTTTTTTTTAATCTACAAATCAAGTGCAGGCAATATTTGTTGATCAAGATCTAAAGTTATATATGACTTCATTTAACACAAAAATTGCAGAAAGTGTTAGCCACAGTTTGATTAAGTATCGTCAGGAACACAGGCCTGACATATCTGACCATAAGTTTTATCTTCAATAAATAAATACACAGCAGCAAGAATTTGTCCCAGAAAATGGTCAGGTAATTCTATCACTTAATTTTGCATAGTGGAGTTATACGTGAGTTTATCTTCCATGCTCTGATGAAGTTTTCACATGGGAGTTTGTTGGCCTTCCAGATCTAGATCTTTTGGGGCCAGTCCTAGATATTTTGGGGCCAGTCATCTGCAGTTTCAGCTATCAGGGATGTATCTAGGCAAATTCAATATGGTTGGTGAGGTAGACTGTCACAAGCAGTAACAGCATATGATTTCACTGGGCATGTCAAAAGTAATTTTAGATGTAATTTGTTCACTGTATATGAGATCCTCTGTTTTGCCACCATTGATCTTACAGTTGTGAGGTTTACCTAGTTCAGGGTAGTGCACAGAACTAATAAATGTTTTCTCTGAGGAAAAACAGTGAATTTCTGGGGATGGAAAGGCTGCATTATAACACAGGAAAAGTATTTTCTGGTCTTACTTATTGTTCGTGCATTGGAGCACACGTGTTTGACAAACATCTTTTTTTTTTCTTCAAAATTTCCATGACTCTTGGTCTTTATGGATAACTGAAGAAACAACTGATCAGAAGTAACAGAATTATACATGGTATGAATCTGTTCTCAGATCTTGTATATTTTGTTTGTTTGTTTCATGCTTGTATGAAGGAAAGAGAAAAATCATGGTAACACAACTTGAGTAATATTTTTCCCTGGAGTGCATATCTAAGGACAAATTGTTATAGTTCTTAGCAATATATTCCTCCAGGAATCAAAGGCAAAATTCAACCATCTCTACTCAATTGGCTCAGTCTTCCTCTGTCACTTTGCATGTAGGTTTTTTTTTTATATATCATTCAAAAAAAACCCCACCCTTAAATGCATTTTCAGGTGCTGCTAGTGAGATGGCTTTAAAAACGTCTTTGTCCCAAAGCCATTAATCATACAGATTCTGCTACTGTCCATTGGTTTCTTAATCTTGATTCAGTCCCACTTGTTAGATGACGTCTAGGTATCAGAGTATAAATTTGGCTCACTTCATTGCTTATGTAATGTTTCCTCAAAAAAAAAAAAAAAAGGGGGGGGGGGAATGCAAGCCATATGAGGGACAAAGAAAGCTCAGTTATTATTTGCAGCAACCTCTGTATTAAATTGGTGCAAAAAAGGTAAGTGCCACAACAATGTACTGTCAACCTGAGCTGCAGGTATTTAGGCCCCATATGGAAACTAAGGAAAATAGAGATTATTCTGTCCTCCCTAGCATGTGTCTGGCATCCTGACTTGTTGGAGTTTATTTTTACACCTATCCTCCCCAAATCATCAGATTTAAAATAAATAAATAAATAAAGTGCAAAAAATAATGTTCTAAAAATGTAGCTAGGCTACTCTAGTGAAAGGAGGACTTTGGGTGTTTCACTTAGACACTAAGTTTACACTTATTTAAGTAAATAAAAATACCAAAAATAAAGAACATCACCACCCCAGCTCTAATGAACTACATGATATAATTATAATTGAAAGTCATTCTTTAGGCATTTAAATTCTGTTTTCAAGGGCACTTAATAGTATTCCCTAATGTGCCACTCCCCAAGTATCACATTGACAGTAAAAGCCCAGGGAAAAGGCCTTTATGATTTGTATTACAGAAGCATGTATAAACACATATCAGAGCCTGCTCCACAGAGCTCAGCTGGTGGGTTTGTGTGATGCTGAGGCAGATGCCATGTGCTGCAGCCATGTTGTGTCTCAGCGGCCTGCACCAGCTGGGCCCAGCTTCCTTCATCCCATGCACCCTGGTAACTGCGAGCAGCTCTTGAGTTCAGCATGTGGTAGGCACTGCTCGGTGACCCTGTGCACCAGGCACAGCTTGCCAAGGTGATTAGTGGCTTGTGTATGACTAACTGAGGCTAAAAGCTGGAAATGGGGTGGGCAGGGAAGTGCCTCCCACCACCTTGCTCCGCATACATGTTCTCCAGACAGTTCTGGCCTCCAAGTCAGCTGCCAATTTACAACTTTAGGCCCTAATTAGCTCTCAGGGATGTATCAATAAAAAGCCACGATTCAGGTTTATAGGTGGTAACGAGTGTTACTGTTCCTCCTCAGCAAAATTTATTCTCTGACAGTTTTTCCATCCAGTCCTAAGGCACTTTTCTCTTACAGTGTAACTTAGTACTCCGCTCTGACCTCACTGCTGCTACTGTCACCTCCATTTTGGGTCCATGCACAGTTCCCTGAAGCTTTCCTGCCTGCTGTTTGTTCTCCTCCTCCCTTTCACCTGAACCACCTCCACAGACTGAATGCTCTCAGAGGAAATAGCCTTCCACCCCTCTCCTTTCACACCCCAGCATGGGCTGTACTGAATGCAAAGCCATCTCGGGCCCAAGGCAAGTTTCTGTCAAAAAGCAGATGCAGGTGTAGGCAATACTGGTATTAAAGTAACCTCCAGCAGGCCCCAAACCTTGCAGCAGGGAGAGAGTGATCTTGGGCCTGTTTTCTCCCCACCTGTGGGTGTCAGCTGAAAGGGCTATGCACCAGGCAGGGTGAGGTGGTTGTTACACTTCTACTTGGGCCTAGCAGAGAGGGGTTTGGCTTTATTTAGTCTAGCGGATAGGAAGAAGCAGCAGTAGCATCAACACCACAACTGCTGGTGGTGAGAGGTCTCCAGCTGGGGCCTAGGCCTGTGGTGGAGTTCTGGGGCCCTCTGCCCCTGCAGTGGGCAGGCTGGTGTGGTGAGGGGGCCAGTGGCTGCTGTCCCTGCTGGTCCACCTCAGGGTGCCCTGGGCACAGCAGTCCCCAGCCCTGTTACACATAATGTCCCCTGCTTGATCTTTCACTCCTGCTTTTCCAATTCTCCTCCATGTGTTCCCAGAATAGATCCTGACCTCACCCGGCTTACTTTCTGTTTGCTTTCCCTTTTCATACAGTGCTGCCCCAGCTCTTCATCCCCTGCCCAGAAAAATAAGACATATGCTGGGGTGCTTTTGTTCCGTGTGCCCACTTAGTGTGTTAGAAGAGAGATAAGGTGTTTGTTCTTCTATGTTGTAATCCGTTTGGTGCTGATGCTTTCTTGCTCATATCCTAAGGTAACTCTGCCTCAGTGCTTTTTCTGATTTTGTCTGGGATTCTTTTGTGCATCCCAAACTAAGCACGTTCTGCTAACCTGGTCAAAGAACCTAAATTTTGATCTGTTACAATGAACTTACAGTGGAATGGGAAAACGCGCCTTCAGGAACCACAAGTGACCTGATCGGAAAGTAAGTGAGCTGGAGGCAGAAGTACTGAATTTACAGGAATAGAGTAGATTAAGATTATAGCAAATAAAAGCCTTTAAAAATCAGAATGGCCTTAACATCAGTCTCTAAAGTAATGGATTAATTATTCCAGAGAGATTGTGCTGTGTGTCCCTGTGCTAACAGGGCTTTTATTTCTTCCCCCTGGAGAGGGGCAAGAAAGTGGTTGCTTAAATCACTGTTGACATACAGCATATGAATTCCAGTTTTGATTTTATGAACAGCCTCTATCATCATGTCTTCTGTGGACTGTCTCATGCTCATTGTGCTATGGGGTTAGACACACTGTCACCATCCCTATAAATAGCCTGCTTGGTTATGAAGGACTAGTAGTATTTCCTCTGGGAAGAATAGGACTTTTGACTGGTGGCATTTTAGGCAAGTTCTCTTTAAACCTTCTAGAGGAGATAGGGTTTGGACAGTGAGAAACCTGATAAAGAAAGCCAACAATCAAGGTACTAATTGTTGAAGTGCAGCCACCCAGTGAGTGTGGAGGGTCCACAGAGAAAATTGAAGTTAGGAGGAGCAGGACAGTGGTGTGCTTTTAAAAAGAAAGGTCAGCTGCAGGGCTGGTAAGGAGCAAGAAAGCTGCCATGCAGAGAAAGAGAAGCTCCCTGTGATACAGCGGGAAGCAGAGCTGCTGCGCAAGACTGTTGCAGCGTTGGACAGGTCTGCTCCGCGCCCAAAAAATGCTCAAGCGTATTGGAGAATGGGAGGTAAGCTGACATTGTTTTCTGTATCTTTATTTTTGGAACAAAGTAGGAGGTAATTATGTATAGAAAATGCCGTGTTTCAGCTATCAACTGTTTAGCTGTTAGTATGGTCTTCTGAGTGTGGAGAACACCTTCAAGCAAATACACAGCACCCTCTCAAGGTAGGTTTGGTAGGGGTGGATGCTTTTAAGCTTGTCAAGAGAAGTTCTAGAGATACAGGTCATCTGGTCTGTACAACCCTGTTTCTGTGAAGAAATGTGCTGGAGACTCCAAAGAGAGCGCAGGTTCAGCTGACTGTGCAGTGAGGCAAATTTCACTGCACACAGTGTGAGAGGTCAAATACAGCATGGCGTTGACAGATAACAAGGCTTCCTAGGTGTCTTCTCCTGGCTATTGAAAGTAACAAATGCCAAGGTATCTGGGGGTTTTCCTTACAATTAACAATTCATCTGGAATTCAGACATCACCTTCCACAACTTGGGAAGTTTCCAACAGTGCATTTAATTGTCAGAAGAACCCTTTGTGCAAATCGTGAGTCTGTACACAAAAAGATTGCTCTGCCAAAAGGAATGAAATAGACCATTACATTTAAGGATGACTAACTTTTTCTGAATAGTGAAGAAAACACCACACTTGCCAGTTATCTCTTCTGTGCATTTCCTCAGTTGTGGCTGAGGCCATCTGATGACTGTTTCCCTTTCACTCCCAGCGCAGTGCAGTCTGTCTGCTGTCAGCAGTTAATGAAGTCACTCACAAGCCTCCATTCCCCGGGGAAAAGCACTGCTATGAATAGACCTGTTACTTACGTCTCTGTTTGCAATGCTCTCAGCGCTTCTTTTGCTGTGCCACCATTTCTAATGATTGTGCCATTTTTGAACAATGGCCTTTCATTGTAGAGCTACTGCTATTCAGGATGCCAAAAAAGCTCTTGCTTCTGGCACAGCTGTTAGAGTCCTGTGAAGGCTTCTGTGTTGTCCTCAGTGAGAGACACATGTTCTGAGGTACCACAGACTTACCAAAAATGTGCAGAAAGTGAATGAATAGTCTTATTGCTGCACGTATTTTCAATAATAGTCCACAGGGAATTTCATCATGACATACTTCATCAACACATGTCCTACAATAAGGAGGAAATAAAGGAAATAAAGGCTTTTGTTTCTGAGAACAAAATATTTCCATCCTACTGAAATAGAAAGGGAAACTTGATCTGATGAGAAGTACTAGAGAACATCACATATTTGCCCAGCTGAGCTTGCATGTCTGGTTATGATTAAGCTTGTGTTTATAAGGAGTTATGTGTTGGTCTAGACAGAGGTGAGCTATAAAAGAAATGAAGATAAAAAGACAGATAAAGAATAATGAATCATGATAATGTATTGTCCCAAGGATAGAAATATAAGATCTTGTAAATACTACAATTTGTAGGGTCTACCAGTGAAGTCAAAGACTACTCAGTGGAGTTAAGTCACTGGTTTGTGTTTTCATGACTGAGTTGTGTGGTTGAGGTCTAACCCCAAATAATTTTAGTTGAGCACCTGTCTAAGAAAATTTAGCTACGAATACCAATAAATGGTCAAAAGGAGAGGGACTGAGTAAAATAGCTTTTGGTTTGAACATTGCTTATTCTTTCTTTAGGAGATGTGGGAGACAATTTTTTTAAAAAGGTGTTTTTTATATCCACTTTTTTTTTTTTTACTGGACTTATTCTTAACAGGCTCCCCCAACATCAAGTTGTCAAAATTTTAGTTCTCAGAGAGTTATGATAAGCTCTTCTATAAAGTGCAAACTGTCAATTTCTCTGCACCATGAATGTCGGAACTGTTCCTACGTGAGCAGAGTTCAAGTTGTTTTCGTATATGAACCTTTGTTCATGTTCCTCATCCTCCTACTTATATAAAGCCAAAACAAAAGAAACTTGTTACCCAGACTTCTCATTTGATATTAATTCTGGGTGGCTGAATAAGTCTGTGATTCATGACCCATGTTAAAATTTAACGTCAGCCTTTAATGTGTTCAGCCTGACACATGGTGTGTCTTATAATATTGATATATCTCATCGACCTAGCAATCTGCATCAGCTTGCTGAAACATGCCACGAAAGGAAAATGATACAGTTGTCCTGATCTACTTCTCTGTCAAAGCTTTAATTAAAACATTCACACTGTCTGCTAAGGGTTTGGGGGAAACTCATAAGATGCCTGTGCAGTCATTCACAACATTTCATTTTGAAAGTTTAGGAGGATAGGAATATGCCTCATAAATCAGACTCCTGTGACCTGGTCAGCATCTCAACAGCATCCAAAACTTATCTGACTTGCTCTCTGGAATCCTGTATCTAAGAAAACACAAATTCACACATCAGATTTTTCCCTGATGCATTTGCCGAGCATTTACTTCCAGTAACAACCCAAGCAGTTGCAGTGAATTCAGCAGACCTGCAGAGCCAGAGCAGCGCCGTTCTCACAGTGGTTGGCATCCTTCTCTCAGAGATACAGAGGTACAGACCTGAGGACGGATTTCCCCTTCAGTTTTTTTTTTTTTTTTCCATTGCTGGCACCCAGACAGCCTGAAGGCTGTGACAAGGCAATACTCAGCCATCTGTAGGTTTGTCAGCTGGGAGGCAGAGCCTGATCAAAATGAGGTTTCATTTACTGATAGCTGCTCCTGAAATGAGACCCTACCAGACCACCTAGGAATAGCACTTGTATGATAAAGCCTAATGGCTATGTTTGCAGAGGTTTCTTATTAAGGTCATATAGAGATTGTTGTTTTTTTTTTCTTACCCAAGCAGAACTGTCTAGAGGGTAGGACTGCAAATGCTGCTGTCATCTTCCCACCCCCAGGACAGAAAACCTACTTGTAACAGTGATCCTTATCATCATTGGAAGATGCTTCTTGCTTCCTTCGGTCCCACAGTGCCATGCTAGCATCAGTTCCTCTGATCCAGTAGCAATGGATGTTAAAAGCACAGCCAATACCTCAACTGGCTGTTTAAAATCAGCTTCAGCAAGCATTGCTCCCTCTCTGACCTTTTCCTGGCTTCTGTATCCCCTATGTTTGGCTGTCTTCCACCCAGGCATTTAGGCTCAGATTTGGAAATCCCCTGTTCTCAACACTGGACTGTTATTTTTCTGGCAGAATTTACCTGCTGTCCTTGTAGAATCAGGGCATCTGTGATGCCTGTGCTGTTATTCAGAGTATTAATAGAAATTATAAACAGAAAGAGGTCTCAGCCACAGGCTGTCAAGGCAGGAGCTTTTGATGCTCTGTCTGAGCCTGAACTAGTTGAAAGAGAGGAGCAGCTTCTTCCAACGAGTGATCTTCCTCAAGCACTCTTCATCACTATAATAACAGAAGAAGCACAGTACCAGGACCATTAAGGAAACAGTATGCTATGAAGACTGTGAACTTAGAAGAATGCAAACAAAAGGCCAAGACTTGAAAGATTCATAAATATGTAAGTTCAGAAGCACTGGCTAAATCAAACTATCACTGTTCAACACAAAAACATAGCAAATAAAACTAAGAGGTGTTTTTTGAAGAAGCAGGGGGGAGAGAAAAGAAAAATACCACTGTAGAAGTGGTAAGAATAAATCAGATAGTAACACATGAGAACATAGATATCAGTGGAGAATGAAGGGAAAAATAGGCTTTATTATGAGCAAAACGATGTTAAATGAGACTTGTGAAATGAATGCCTTTATCAGTAATGTGACTTCGTGCTGCTATCATGAATAGCTGTTTATCAGCAGGTTCTAAAAACCCAGTCACACTCTGAATAAGTAACTGCAATGTTCTTGTTTGCTTTTCTATAGGTTTTAAACCATAAATATTGAGAAGCTTACAAAAAATGAGAGAAAATGATGACTTCATGAGAACAGATAAATATGTAGTTTTTTCCAAGCCATTGCTAGCATATTCAATTTGCTACTGGCACTCTTTATTATATAATCATACTTGAAATTGTTACCATGATTTTCTGTAGTAGGTCGTGTACCATTGCCTTTTATCTTTAAGTTAACGTGAAACAGGAAGATGTGGGCATTTGTGGTTTTCCCTTGTGCAAGAAAGGTCAAACTAGAGAACAATATAGGAATATCCATAACTTTGAATTCCACAAAGATAGCTGAAAAAAAATATATAAAATTAACAGTTGATATGTTGGATTATTAATTTTCTGGCCCAGATTTGTTCAGTGAACACCTAATATGCCCAGCTTTGGAGCCAGTCTATTTTTGACTGTTGTCTATAGAAAATGCAGAGAAAGGGGCACCTCCTGTGTGTGAGCCCAAGACTGTGTGTTTACTGTTCCCTGGAGGTTTGCTTATAACATGTTCGTGGCCTGGCACACTCCCCAGGCGTAGTCATAGCAC
Organism: Cygnus olor; assembly: GCF_009769625.2. NCBI lineage: Eukaryota > Metazoa > Chordata > Aves > Anseriformes > Anatidae > Cygnus > Cygnus olor. The sequence goes on from NC_049174.1 coordinate 23,305,448, forward strand.
CAGTGTACAACCTGTTTGAATTCCTCCTTGGTCTCTACTGTTCCTCTCAGACATTCCTGAGCACAGCTATTGTTCTCTGATTTAAAAGGGCATTCAGATGCATCTTCCAAATTAACAGTAATTCAGCTGTTGCTCATCCTTTGTGCTGGCTGCAGGCTGCACAGCTTCATCAGACTGCAAGCAACTGCACAGCTTCTCCTTCAAATCTGTAGACCATCAGTGAGTGGTGGATGTTTGTTTGTTGTAGACACAGGGTGCAAATTCCCTTGGATGTCAACCAATTTGGGGGAGTTTTACGGTGCTGAGTAATGTCTGTCTTACCTGTTTATGGACACGTGCTGTAGTTACCTCCAGGCCAATAACATTGCTAAAGCAGCATAGTGAAACAGCAGATTCTGCAGTAATGGTTGTTTTCCACAGAGTTTCTCCTGAATCAGTTTCATGAGCCAGACGTGCTAAATTATAATAGTTTCAGGGTTGGTTCTTCAGGTGCTAAAGCTACCAGCATAGGCATTCCTAAAGCTTTCACTCTTCATAAATAAATCCTGTATTCCTCTCTGGGAAGAAATTATATCATTCTCTGTTAGATTTTGTCAATAAGGCTTTCTATGCCATTTTGCAATCCATGCGGAGAACTGGATTTTTATGTATCTTTTCTTCCTATCTCACACGGTAATTGTTAGGTTGACTAATAGTATGTTCACTAACCTCTTTACCCTTATTTATGTTTTCCATATGATGACCTTACAGTAGACTCTCCAGTGTCTCGCCTGATTAGGGTGGGTAGGGTCTTGCCCTAACATAGAGTCTCATCCACCAGGTCAAGTAACATACGGTAAATCAAAAGTAAGAGTAATGTTGGGAAGAGTCGCATCATAACAGACTGACTGTATAATGAATAACTGATAGCTATGACTCAGTGTCTGCATTTCTTTCCTAAACACAACACTGTATTGTAGGCTGGCTTTGAATAGTTTTTTTTTTTTTTTTTTTTTTTTTCCCCACATAGTTCCAGGTAATGGTTAACTCCAAATGACTAAAATACCTTCAGGAGACCTGATGAGACTTTTTACAGGTACTCAGGTTCAAAAGTAAATTCAGGCTTTTACTTTATCACTTTTTTAAAAAAAACTTATTTCTCTTATCTGAAGCTATTTTAAAAGTACCCAACAAATAAAAAGTCATCAGTGTTACTACTGATGCATAATTTCAAGGTGAAATGATTGTATTCCAAGCAAATGCATGCACAGTATGTGCATCCATTTTTCAATTTTTTATTTTTTTAATAAAACAAGACATTTTAGCATCTATGGCAATGCAGTCATTTCTGAGATGAAACATGACTTTGCATCAGCTTACACTGTAGGATAAAAGGTGGAAGGAGAGACCACTGAGAACACAAACTGGGAAATCTGTCTGAAGGAAAAGCTACCATTACAGAGTTTCATTCCTGAAGAGGGTGTGTTAAAGTATGCAAGACAATAAAGAGTAGCAGATGTCTTAAGAATTGATGTTATGGGGAGTGTTTTAAGGCATTTATCTTTTGAGAGGACAGAGGATTTTTCACAAAAAGTAGATGAACTCCATCTGAGCAAGTGTGGTGTTCATTTTCTGGAAGTAGTATTCCTGTAGCTGATATCAATATAGTACAACATGATTACATCATGTTACAATACTACAAAATATCACATGCAGACAATATACATTTATATATCTGTATAACCAGTAAAAGTATTGTAAGCAAGAAAATAGGAGAGAAGGTTGGGCGACACTTGTAAGTAATTTCCATGCATGGTCCTGAAAAGAAGGAAATGATGAATGCATGGGGGAGAAAAAGGTATGATGGATGCAACACGAACAGGAAAAATAAGTATTAACATGGGTGGGAACATGAGGTGGATGGTCTCGATGTTGGGAATAAAAAGAATGTGAACAATGTAATTAAAAAAAAAAGTGCAATGTTATAGAAGACAATATGAGGTATTTATATACAAAAACTGCATGCAGGAAAACATAGGCTAGAAGTGCAGGGCCCAGGATGACCCTGAATCTCTCAATGATAATAAAGTATGGTTGATGACTAGTGTATGACTGAAACACTCTTAAACTGATGTGTAGACTGTTATGAAAACTAAAAATAAAAGCAAATGTACAAAGGCATCACTCAGTAACAATGCAGAGACGGCATGGGTGGGGTGGAATTTGTCAAACTTTTGGGGCAAAGTATGGTGAATAAGGGTCTTCTGAAGGACCACTAAAGGACTCTTACATATATTTCTAATACAGATGACTTCAGGCATGAAGGCAAAACTTTCAAGCATTGTCTCATTACGGGAAATTTTGATTGAACAGAAATAGAGTATAAAACAAATGTTACTGATAACAGCAGAGCCAGTTATTCCAGGGTGTGATAGCTGGCAGATTTCATCACTATGCAGTCACTGGACTAATATGATGCTATTCTAGGTGGTCTTTGTTAGGTAGTGATGCCATAGAGCAGCTGGTTGTAGAAAATAACCTAGCTAATGTTATCCCAACTTGATTAAATTGAAAATAAGTGAAAGAATAAACATAAATAGGTCTGTTAAATGCAGTACTTCAGAAGAACAAATTTTGAGAAACTGGAGAAACTAGCTAGTGTTGTCAATTGGATGAAAGTTCCAAGCGTGACGATTAGAATTTCTTTAAATATATATAAAAATAATAATAAATCTGCACTTTCTGCTGTAAGTAGAGAATGAAGTGTGTTAACACCTTGCTGGAGAAATAATATGTATATATATATATAAATAATTATATTGAGAGTGAGAAAAAAATATATTAAGAATGAGCAAACAGTGAAAGACATAGGGGAAGCAGCTGTATCTTGGAAACCAAGAAGTGTAGAGTGCAGTCTTATTTGTTAAGTGGCGAACAGACTAACCATCTGTAAACCAAAGCACAAAGACTAAAAGCTTCTTATACCAGAAAGATGAAGGGAGGTCTGGCATGTGGTAAGGACGGGGTGTTGACTAAAGACAGTGTAAGTACTGCCCAAGCCAAATAATTTTTTATTTTTTTTTTCTTCTGTGAAGAGGATGGTATAGATCACAGAGGAAAATAAACAAGATGGTAAGAATCCACAGAAATAAGAGCTAACGTTTGCAAATTTGAAAATTAAATCCAAAGAACAGAGTAGGCTCATAGTGGAATGATGTCCATCATCCATCCTAAAATGCTGAAAGAACACCAAATTAAATTTCAAATACAGGAGCAAGTTTTTCTTAAAAGACCTATCAAATCAAAGGAGAGAGAAAAGTGGAGGAACAGTGACCTCACATCTACAGTTTCATTAATTTGACCTTAACCATATGCAAATTGTGTACACGTTTTCCTAGAAATAATAAATAAAGATGTGAATATAAAAAGGAAAAAAAATAGAATGAAAGCAATAAATGTTTGATTAAATATATAAGGGCTGAGAATATGTATGGATGATACCATCTGTTCTGAAAAGGGAATTATTGGGCTATCAGAGATTACAAACAGATTTTCAAGTATCACAGTTTCAGCTAATCTCTGAAATTATTAATGCTTTCATTACTGCTAAAAATGGCATGCTCAAATAAGAAAAATATCCATCCTGTTACATAGATAGAGTGGAAGAAATTGAGAGCTGGAGGCGTGGGATTGAATTTAATAGCACAAACTGAGGTGGAAATAATTTCTGTTATAAACTGCAGATTATCGAGTGGACAGGAGAAAGACCATAATGTCTTGATCAGTCATAGAAGGATGCTCACAGAGCTGGGATGGAGCCCTGGAAAAGGCAAAAATGATCCTCCTTAGATATGATGCAGGTGGCTGAGGAAGGAATACTACGTAGAGGCTCCAGTGTAGGAGGCGTTGGTCAGAGCTCTTCTGGAGTGCTGTGAACAGTCTGTCACCCATAATTAGGAAAGAGCATTGAAAGAAATGCAGAGTAGTAGTGCTACACAAACCAAAGAACGAGCGATATACAATTGCTGTCTATAAATACATCAAGGGGAGGGGAACGAAGGGCAGGGCAAATACTAGGAAAGGAAAGAAGTTATTTAAGTTACCAGACAATGTTGTCACTAAAACAAATGGATATAAATTAGTTAGTCCATCTAGGCTGGAGTTTAGAAGCTCTCCAGCGATGAGAAGAGTAAAGTCACTGAAACAGTCTTCTAGTGAGAGTAACAGGAACAAAGCACTGTGACTGCGGGTATCACAGTAAAATGGAGCTTATTTGCTTGTGAGTTGGATAATGCAGAATTCACCTTGTTCTTGCATATACTGCAAAGGTGAGTAGAGCCACTTCGTATTTGCCTATCTGCCAGGAAGAGAAACTGTCTGAGCTGTCTTATGATGGATTTTGATAAGTTCATGAACACAGCTGTATAAGGTGCAAGGACACGTATTTGGTATCTATGAGATCCTTCACAGTGCTGAACTATTGAAATTTCTGTTAATCTATTGGTTCACAGAGAAAACATGACTTTATGGCCTTCTGGGACATGTTGACATGCTGCAAAATATTATGAATGAAAATTTAAAAAAAAAATGCTTTAAATTGTGGTAATTCTGGTCTTGCTAATTGTCCAGCCAAAACAAGGCGATGCTGTTGTATGTCTGAGGTAAGCATAAGGTATCAGTCAATCGAATATTATTAATAGGCTTTACATCATCAATCGTTTTGAACTCCTAGAAAGCCCTGCTAGGGAAACTCTGCTCTGCCTCATTCCTATTGTATTACTCAGTCAAGCTAATTGAAACTGATTTAGTTGGTTTTATTTTTACTTAGAGGTGTTTCGTTTGCATGTTCTTGGTCCTGCATGGTTTTTGTTTAGGTATATAGTATCAACATTTCTTACCAGTTCTTTAAGAATTGCAGAAATACTAATCTTTCTGTAAAAGGTCATTCTCCCAATATCCCTGTTTACATATCAATGTACCCTGCTGGTTTAAATTTCCTTCCTGCACGTGCTCATAGCAATAAAACAAGATTTGCAAAATACAGGAATAATTTATATCAACAAAGATATTGGAAACAGTCTGACATTTCAGAATCATGTTAACTGAGCTTATAACAAAGACTGGAAATAATGTTCTGTTTACTGCGGTAGATGAGAGAGGAATTTAAAAAAAAAAAAAAGAAAGAAGAAGAAGCTGGTAACAAAAAATTATAACCTGAATATAACATAAATGACCAAATCGTTTAACAAAGATATGAGTGTTTCCAAAGATTCTTAAATATGTAGCCAGGCAAAATATTGCCAAAAGGTCATAGGGGAGTTAGTACTGACCACCTTTATGCCTGCAGGTTTTAAAGTAATACCTACTCCAGAATAGCAGAATAGCCATAAGATGGCAGCACGCTGCACAAAGAGCTCCTGAAACCCTAAATCCTGTTCTTTCCCCAGAAGGAGACTGGGCCCTGTGACAGGAGGAGTGGACTGAATTCTGCGTGTCTGTAAATAGAAACCATACCGTCAATGTTCAGAATAACTTGAAAGCTTCATAAATCTAGCTGGTTTCAGTCAGTGTCTTGGCCCACTTTCTCAGTTATTAGCAGCTGTTTGGATGCTGAAGTAAACATGCTTATCTATTTTGGCTACTCTAGATTAACATTATTCAAACCCTATGTTTGAGCAAAGCACTGGAGTTCCGTACCCCTAAGTATAGCAAGGTCAACTATAACAAGTAGAGGTCTATTTTCTCTGTGTAAGACCAGAGTGGAAAAGGTACTTTTTACAAGTGATTTAGTCCCAGCCTCATAGTTTAGAATTTACATCTGGATAAATCAGGCCTGCATACATCGTGCTTACACATTCCTTCCAGCTTTTTCAAAAGCAAGGCATTTGCACCTAGCTCATTTTGCTTATTCATCACATTTCATGCTATACAGCTGCAACATGCGTGTCACAGAGCTGCCTTTAGCCCTTTGTGTAAGAGGGGAAGTAGGTAGAGTTTGCACTCAGCATTAATCTGAATGGAGGAAGCTGCAGAAAGCTCCCAGTTAAAGGGCAGAGACCTGACATCTTGTGGAGTTAAGTGCTGTGGGGTTAATGCTAATGCTCAGAGCGGTTCCAGCCACCAGCAAGGAGCTGAGGTGCTTCCTCTGGGGTCCCACCACCTCACTCTTATAGGGCAGGGAGGTGTACAATGCAACTGTGAAAATCAAACAGAAACTTAGGCCAGATTCAATAGGCTGCGTGGCATCCCTGGCATGTTTTGAGTGCTGTGGGCTGGCTGACTGTCCTGGTTGGAAACCATGTGATTTTTCCACTGGTTCCACCTGAGTCCTGGTGCAGTTGGGAGATTTGATTATTTGGCTTTGAGTGTGATAGTTTATTCAAATCTGAAAATCAAACACACCTTTCAGAGTGCTCAACCATGCAAAGGAAATTGAGGACAAAGGTTTGCTCACGCCCTCAGCTGAAACCAGCTGGGTCAGAGCTGTGGGTGAGGTGAACATGGGTTGAAAACACCCTGGGTTGTCTGCCTGCTGTTCACTGCACAGTTGGTGAGCAATTCATCCTTCTTCCTCCTCTTCCTCTCTGTTTGTTCAGAGGTAAGTTGTTGACTTGGCTCTGCCTTCATCTAAAAGCGGTGCGCTGCTCCGGAAACAAGAGGAGACCAGAGCATGAGTCATGACCTGAGTCATGGATCTGCAACAACCCACTTTGTTCAGGGCCGGAGGGAAAAAATTCCTTTCCTACGTGTGGCCATTCAGCTCATGCAACCCGCTGGAAGGAGCTGCAGACTCTGTTCATCTTCTAAAACTGCTCTCTACCGTCTGTGTAGCAGTGCTTGCAAACAAAACACGAAGAGAGTTATGAGAAGCCTTCGTCTTTTCACGCACTTGCCCACATGTTGGCAGGGGTCTGTGCCTTAACCTACACAGCAGTGTTTTGGTGCGAGTCCCGTAGCTGGGAATGAGGTTAGTACACATCCAACAGGGGCAGCTCAGCCGCTGTACATGCACGTCTTCATGTACCGCAGGCTCTGTGTCATTTATACAGGACCCAAATGCTTACAGCAGTTTCTTTGGGCTGAGGCTGTTTTCTGTTTTGAGCAATACCCGTGTTGCATGGGTGCTGTTTAACAAAGAATGATAGCAAATAGTATCAAACAACACTAATATGCATAAATCCAAATACATTTATTTATTTTGCACAGTGATTTGGTAGGTGATACTGTTGTTTTCTAAAAAAAGAAAGAAAGTAAAGTTTAGAGAAAAAATGTAAAGTTACCGATTAGTTGCATTCACCATCATTAAATTTGATGAATTTCCCCATTAAACACAAGTGTTCATTAGGGATTGTTGATGTTGATGTAGGGATTGTTGTTTCCTCTTTAAATGTTTTTGCCAGATCTCCCCAAAGTACTGCCAGCAAAGGTGGGGGCAGGACAGTCCTTCCAGTGTTGTTGCCATATTTGTGTGCAGTCTGTGCTGGATTGTCTGATATTCCCATTGCTATGTGGCTACTCAAACCACCTCTGTTTCCTTAGAGCTCAATCTAAGTTTGGAAACTTTTTCAGGCTTCCTTGCCTAGCTAATTGACAGTCATCCTCTGAAACATCTGTCGTAGTTGTTCTTTGGAACTAGGGCTGTCAGGCTGGTGAGGGATATATTTTTGGGAAGATTTTTTTCTAAAAGTGCCTTCCATTTCTGCTGGCCCAAGAGTCAGGAACCACTTGACTGTGCAGCTATAGAACAGCTTCATCTTTTTAAGATATTTTTTTTCTCACTTACTCGGTAATATTTGCATAATCTTCAGTTACCATCTTTCTGGTCAAAAGGTTTGCCCTAAGTTTTGATCTCTATCTCACTGCTTCCATTCCCACAGGACTTGGCAGATGAGGGACAGGAAGAGAGAAATGTTTTCGAAGGGCAGGAGACACTTCCCCCACCTTTGTAAATACTCACAGAACCATTTCAGCGTGTGGGACATCCAGACTTCAAATTACTCAGTATTTTTCCAGGCTTTCAGATTGAGTGTGTATGAGAAGAGTATTGAGAGTTAAGTGTTGGGTTGTGTGTGAAGCTGAGAGATCACTTACAAGAATTTCTCCTCCATGTGAATAGCTCTCCAGCTTCTAATTCAAAGAGATTTTCCTTGCTCCAAGGAGCAAGGGACATACTGATCTTTTATATTGACTGATAGGCTTTTACTGGAGCTAACATGCCGCCTCTTCCAGGCTTTGTCTAGCACAGGAGGAACTAATTGTTGATTTCTGTTGGATTGGTCTTCCTGTATGTGTAATTATGCTACACCACTTCATGCCCTGTATGCAGGAGAGGCTGGTATTTTTTCTAAAATGAAGTCATTTTTTAGATTTGAATGAGCCAATGATGAGGCATGCTTTTGTATGCAAACACTTCCCATTCTGGAACTTTTACAGACCCAATCAACAGGCTGACTTTTGGATTCAGCAAAATGGCCCAGAAAAGCCATACATTAGTAGCTTTTTCTAAAGAGGAAAAAAAAAGCCTTATTAATGAAATGCTACCTGAGGCTAATATTTTTGTTTTATTTCTTATCCCCTGTCCACATCATTAGCTTTCTTTTATTATTTTTCTGCATTCTCTATGTTTAACGTTGGCTACTCACTAATGAATTTGTTAAAGGTTGGTTGGATGACCAGCATATCTTTCTGTGCTATCTTTCACGTATTGTAAGTGCCAGGTATGGGGAAAAATGCAGTAAAGATTTTATCCTGTACAAATTTTATTACCTTTTAGAAAAGGACAGACGTGCATTGTTCAGTGCTGCCCATACTGAAAGATAAACAGCTGTATTCTGCTGGGATGTGTCATTGTAAAACCATAACCCTGATTTAAGCAAGACCAAAATTTGCTCCAAAATGAGCGTGTAGTGGCTGATAAAAACAGTAATAACTGGATTGTCTGTACTATAAACTACCATTTGTTATACCTCATTGGGCTGATGCCTCTAGTTTGAGTTAACAGAACAAGGCTGTCTTATAAACCTTTTTAAAGAAAGGGGAATCTTGCTGTCAGATCAAGCAGTGCCAGGACCTCAGAGGCCATCCTCCCCACATCAGCATGGCTATTTCTGATTGTGCTCTTCTAGCATCTGTGATAGCTAAAGCTAGTAAAACAGTACATTAATAGACAAACTTCCGGGTCAACTTATCTTTAGATATCACATAAGATGTTTAGTGACATTGCAAAACAAATCTATTATATCAGCGCCCTACCTAGGTTTTCTTGCCTTGCCCAAGATCCCCTCTTTGTAGGTGCTATCTCCCTTCCCGGACCTCTCTTATCATCCTGTGCCCCTATCGCTGAGATTGTCAGTCCCACTCCGTCCAGTCCTGTGATCTCATCGTGAGTGCTTTTAAAAGTCAAAACTAACCTTGGTTCTTCTCTCCTTATATTTTCCTTTGTGTTTTTGTGGTTGTTTTGCTGTTGTCTGTTCTTCCTCTGCTCTACAATCTGGGGAGGTCTGTTCTTAATAAATTGCAGAAACTTAGTTATTTTACTCAAGGCAAGACTTAACTCAGATTTGGCAGCCATCCCATTCAGAGGCAGGCAGTTAGCCTCCAGTCATGCTGTCCTTGCCAAGACCTATATAAAATATTACCACACAAACAAATGGAGAACTGATGCTATCAAACCGAATTTGTGAGTTTTATGTAGGTTGTATTATTCTTTCTGCACTAAAAAAGTTTGATATCTTGAATCTAAAAATAAGCCTTTACTAACTGCCAGGTGTTCAGCTGGCTGGCCCTTAACCTGGGAGACTTCTGGTGTCTTTTGGTGGCTGAAGAACCATCATCAAGTCCTTTGAGTGCAGGCTTTGAGGTGTTGTTATATTACCAGGGGCTAGTGAGAGCTGCAAAATGAACTTGTACGTTGAAAGGGCAAGCACTAGTTTTTGGAGTTCTGCAAGGCTGTAGGCATAGCAACAGTAGTACAGGACGTACACACAAATGTAAACTAAAGGCAGGGAAATAAAATGTGTTGGATGGCTCTTATAGGAGGATTTTTTTCTCTGTATTAGTAAACATTTTCAGTCAACTCCACTTCATTTTGACCTTGTGTAGTTATGGACATTGTCCTCATAGACCTCTGTCTTCACCAGCTAAGGGAACATAATTTAATTGATGCTTTTTTCATGCCACAAGAAATTGTTGTAGGTGAACACATGGCTCACAAAGGATACTCCAAGGTATAGAAAGCAGTTGAAGAAGACTTAAGAATTTACTGTTGTAAATAGAAATGTTAGGATGTGGTTCCACAAGAGTTAGCTGGGCTAAATTCAAATTATCATGCTGCCACCTTCCCTGTCAGCTCTGCCTGCCTTTCCTGTTCCCTCTCCTGAGCTGGTGCTCACACTGGGCTGGGCAGTGACACAGTTCAGGGGACCCACCCAGGGGAAGATTAGCCCCCCAGCCTTCCCCACGGAAGGTGTTTGGCTTCTAATTGGATCAGGCTGAATCAGCTCACTGCTTGTTTGGACATCAGTACTGGCAAGAGCAAAGGGGTGTGAGCAGGGCAAAGGTAGGCTTGACGTAATCCAGTTTGAGCTGCTATGAAAATACCTGTAGACTGTGTAAATACTAGTAAAATCGGATGTGCCTGGGAATATGTCCAGGCACTAGAATGAGATTCTCTGTGCTATTAAACTGTTAAAAAGCTCCCTGGCATGAATTTGACCTCTTCCAATTAACACTCCCTGCAAACAATTTCTGGGCACATTTTGGTTGCTAGAATGGTCCCAATAGGCAATTTGCAAGCATAAACTCAGGTCTTTCTGTGCCAGTTGGCCTCAATGCCCAGGAATGTTTCCAGGCATGTTGAGCTTACTAGTATAGACCTATCCCTACTGTCACATCCTGCCCCAAAATTGCAGCTACCACCAGGTTTGAAAAGGGAGGTCTAATCCTGCCAGTTCTCATGGTGAGAGCAGCCTAGTTTTTTTTACAAGCTAGCTTCCCAGCTTCAGTAGGATTCTGACTGTGGAAAAACAGGATATATTTTTTTAGGGTAGACCAGCAACACGACTGATGAAATTTTAATTTTATGCTGCAGTGTGTAAAGTCAGTTGCAAACTCTTAAGATAAGAGAGGACTTGTCCTGAACAAATTATTTTCAAAACAAACAATAGCGAAGCATAAAAGATGAGAAGAGATGAAATCTAGAAATAAGAAATTTTATTTCCTTTAATAATGCAATAATGCTGTAAGAAGGGCATATTTTGCCTTCATTCCAAGAGGTGGGGGGGAGCAAAAACTTGTTATGTTGTTGTATCCGTGCTCTACTGCCATAGAATATTTAGCCACTTACTACACAGAATTGAAGCTGGAGTGATTTTTTTTTCAAGTCAGTTGCAAAACTGGGAATACATTTATTCCTTCCTCTACATATTAAAAATTCCACAATTGCAGCATTTCCTTTCCAGTTTGCAATGTAAATAAAATAAATGTACTCTGTATCTTGAATTACCAAAGCCAGGTCCTCAATTATAACAATTGATTGCTTTTTGTTTTTTTCGCAGTTGCCTTTACAAGTTTCCCTCCACACCAGGGAATCTGAAAAAATGGGATTTTTACATCTCTCCAGGTATATTCACTTAGCAATCGTACGACCCGTCTGCCTAACACACTCTCTCAGGGAACAATTAAAGGAGTTATTTTAGAAGAGCATTTTGGAGTTCCTGTATATGCCAAAAACGCTCGCTTGGATGGCTTGCTCTAGGACCCAGAGTGACTGCAATTGACAGAAGTCTTCACCTGAATGAATTTTCCTTCTGATTGTATACCTTATAAGGAGTACAGGAAAACAAGGAAGTGATAACCATGTTCAGGTTACTTTTATGCAAAGCTTGCCGTCTTTACCTGCTCAGGTAGCTGTTGTTTTTATTTTCATTCATGTTCTGCCCTGATAGGTTTGAAGATTCCTCGCAGTCCAGTGTAGGTGACATCTTAAAACTTACACTTTGGGAATGTATGGATTTTATGATGTTCTGTCTTTCCACAGACGATAAATAATATGTTAATATTTTTTGTCACACAGCCAGCACTGAAAACGAATGGGGATTGAATTGCTTTGCCTCTTTTTCTTATTTCTGCAAAGAAATAACGATGTTCAAGGTAAGACTCCGGGGCAGTGGGATCCATTTCTAAACCATTTTTGCTTTGTTTCTTGCTTTAAGTTCATACTAAATGGCTTTCTGTCTTCTGTATTTAATCACTCCTTTCTCTTTGACGACTGGTGTTTTTTTTTTGACATACCGCTGTAGGGCAACCCTGTGAATTCATCTAAGATTTATGTGGTCATTACATAGCAGAACATGTAAAAGAGACAGGCATTTGAGCAATTGTGGTTATACTAATCAATGTCTGAACTGAGAAACTTAATACTGCATATGTGACTGAATGTTTCACCAGTACTTGCACAATAAATTAAAACCATATCATGTATCTACAGACGTTGGTGAAGCAATTTTAAGTATATACAGTGAACATACATAATTTTGTGGTTTTAGTATCTCTGGTTATGTTGGCAATGTCGTACGTGCCCTATACCAGAAACAAATATAAAGTTTTATCAAGTGCCCTTGATCAAACAAGTAGCGTGTTCTCAGTGAATGCACATCTATAAAGCATGCAAAAGTAAGTATGTTAATTGTCAGTAATTGTGTTGTTTTTCCAGAGAGTTAATATTCTACCAATAGAAACATCTTTATGAAATAATGTTATCAGTAATCCTAAATATGGCTAAATGTGTGCATTTTTCACTTCCCACATTCTCTAACTAGTCAGATTCATTATAAACCGAATGATTAAGCACATTATTAACAGTCTTTTGTCTTCTTTGATTTAAATTTAGGGACCTGTTCTCAGGAAAGCGCAGTGACTTGTGAAGATTGTGTGCTTTCCGGACCACACTGCGCTTGGTGTTTCCAAGAGGTAGATGATACAAAAAATTTCAAAGTAAAACTTGAAATGTTTGTAGTAGCTCTGAGTGATGAAGTATTGACTTAATTGGGTTAGCCTTGTGGTTTTGTAATGCATGCAGTACTTAGTGAAGCCTTTCTGAGGATCAAAAGTGGAATTCAAATATAGACTTTAAGCCGTATTATTCTTTTTTTTTTTAAACTTCCCCATCTTAGGCAGAAATAAAAGTGCTTTTAGAGGGGCTCAGGTCATCAGCCCCAGGGCTGACTCACCCAGATCACTAAGGATGAAGCATCAAGTGCCAGACCAGACTGCATCTTACATAATATTGTCATATACCAATTCAGGCAGTATAAACAGAAAGTACTTCAGTCAGTCAGTTTGCACATGCAAATGATCAATCTTATTATCAAAATTCATGTTTGCAAAATAGTTAACTATCACAATTAAAAACTTGCCAGAAATAATAGAGAAATAAAATCAGTACTTTTCATGGTAGTTTCTGATTTACACTTTTGTTGCTATTGCTAAGCAGCAAAATGATATATAGGATGGTACTAATGTGCTGCTGCATGAAGTATCTGACAAAGATCAAAAAGTACCTTCTTTTTAAAAGAAGTTTGCTAAAAATAATTTAGCAATTTGCATATAATGTTACCATGGGGGGAAAAATAATAATTAAAAAAATATATATTTTTTTCAGCAGTTTTTGTTTGTACTTAACAACCAAAACAGGTTTTACTTGAAATGAAATTTGATCACATGATTTCAACTATTGTCACATATTTTTTTAAAAAAAATCTCTGCAGGATAAAAACACATCATCTAGCTATATTTGAAATATTAGTTTACTTCTGCATGCATGTTCTAAAAAGCCAGCAATTCTAAGTGTGTAACTACCAGAGATGATATTCTCCCTGCAAAATTTTTGGAATCTTACATGATCTCTGTGTGCTGTAATCAAGAAGCAATTGGTGAGAGTCTTCTCCAGGCAAAGACATCAGACTTGGTCTGAAGCACAATAAACCGCTGCTCCCACCAGGTGTCTCAGTGTTGCTTCCAAAAAATACACAAGATCTTTGACAGTTTTCATCCATGAAGGATGAAATTTTGGTTGGAAAGGAGAGGCCAAGTTCCATTTTTAATAAGTTTAAAGTAAAATTGTTTTGCTGTGGATAGGAAGTTTCTCAGTTACTGAATTCAGAGAGTATTTGTGGTGTAATGGCTGAACCCAAGATTGCTTGCCCAAACCTGGGAGAAAAGAATGGTCCCATGCTATGGGCCTGTGACCATCAGCCAGGTATTGAGTATTTTAGTGCCAGTTCTGCCAGGCATTTCCCAGGTTTTGACCAAAAAGAGTGGTTTCCAGTTCAGGAGGCAGCTGACTGATTCTGCAGATCTAAATTCTAGACATAACTCTAGGAAATGCTAATAAGGCACAGAAGCCTCTTTGTAAAACTGACTATTAACTTCACTGCTACATGGGGATAATACCCACCTTGCAGCAGTGTTGTGGAGAAGAATGCATAACAAGTGCTTTGAAATGAGGAAAAAAAATAAACTGCAAGATATCCAAGTGATATTGATAGGCTTGTGGTTCCCTCCGTGGGGGAGAAGGTCAAGGAGGGCGCTAAGCCAGATGTGAGCAGACAAACGTGAGCACACTGGGAGCCCAACGAGTGCTGGAGAGCAAGGGGAGCTGTGGTGCTTGCTGGGCACCAGTCAGGGTAATGAGGACATTCCACCTGCCTCAGTGAATGAGTAAAATGAGCGTTGAGGAGAAAGAGTAGGTCAGAAGGAAACAAAGTGATCGGTGAACTCTAGGCACCCCACCTCCAGTTTCTCAGAAAATGTGTAGGAGTTTATTATTTGCTTTTGTGTTATTAAATATTCCACCAGCAGTTCAAACACTGTTTAGGAATTTGTGGCATAGTCCTGTAAGTGATTTCCTTAGGGAAAAAAAAGCTCACAGGGGCTTTGTGTTCCCATTCCCAGTGCTGAGAGAAGCCAAATATAAGTGGCACAATTCCCATTCCCCAACAATAGAGCAGTTTCTTCCAGGACACCAGACTGGTGTAAGTTACATTAATTATACACCTGTGCGACATGACCCATGAAGGGCAAATTTAGCTTTCTGTGCCACCTAGTTCTCTTTCTGCACTAGTCTGCACTTATTGTATAACTTGCACCTTTTGTTTCTGGTTCCCCTGCATTGCATTGACCTTTTGTCAGCCAGGTGCTGGTGGTCAGTCAGTAAATACATTTAACTCATCCATTCCTTTTCCTGTTTGCTTTAGAATTACACCGACTCAGCTGGAATTCATGGGAGGTGTGATACCCCAGAAAACCTTTTATCAAAAGGATGCCAGTTGAATTTCATTGAATTTCCCATTTCAGAAGTGGAAATTCACAGAAACAAGCCACTAACTATATCAACCCAGAAGAACAATTCCGATGTCACGCAGATTTCTCCTCAAAAATTAACTCTCAAACTGCGACCAGGTAAATCACTCAGTTCATAAATACAAGATTTATTTTTTTCTGCTGATGTGATATACTGAGATACTGTGATATACTCAGACTGAATGGTGTAAAAAAAAATCTTGATAAAATACAAAATACCTGTGTTGAGTCCAAAATTATCTGTCATTTGACTCATCAAATGAAATCTATGTTCGGTTGAGTTCAAAATCCTTCAGAAGTGCTGGGTATATCATAAAAGTAAGGATTTAATTTTTAGTTCATCTATTCTCTGTCAATTAAGGTGGCTTTGAGAGAATGGAAAGCCCCATACCTCTCCAGCCCTGTTTTTGTTGCCTCTCCCTCTGCAGGTCTGGCAAATAGCATATATGCAGTATAAAAATCTTGCCTTGAGGATTTACAAGGTACTAGCGACATTTATGGAAGTACTCCAGACCTACTCTGGGGTCCGTGAGATGTGAATTTTTCATGGAGAAAATTTGGAATAAAGAAACATACGAAACATCCAGTTAGGTCATACTATGCAATTAAGATTGCATGTTGCAATTGTGTTGCAATTGAGAATAAAACCTGGGGTATGCTCTGTTTTTCTTTGGTTTTCTAACATACATGGCGTGTTCCATAAGTGCTACCTTCAGTTTTAATTAGCTTCCTATCTGAATTTTTCTGCATACTGCCCAAAAGATGTTCTTATATTTTATATTACAGCAATCAGTTGTAGTCCATGGCTACGGCCTTACTAAAGAACAGTTTAGAAAAAACACTAGAACAGCTTTAATTTTTCGGACAATCAATTTGAGATTTTTGTTGCCAGGGAATTATTTTCTGAATTGTACTGATGATTTCAAATGCTAAATAATTTTCAATATATATATAAGTTTATGAACGAACTGACACTGTTCTTAACTTCTACCTAGAAGTACTAAGATGTATCCCATTTTCCCATGACCTTCACAGGACATGAAGAAACAATACAGATCAAGGTTCGCCAAAGTGAAGATTATCCAATTGATCTCTATTACCTCATGGATCTATCAGCTTCCATGGATGATGATTTGAATACAATAAAAGAGTTAGGCTCAACTCTTTCCAAAGAAATGTCAAAGCTGACAAGCAACTTCAGGCTGGGTTTTGGATCTTTTGTTGAAAAACCAGTTTCACCATTTATCAAAACTACAGCTGAAGAAATAAACAACCCTTGCAGGTAGGCAGGGAAAGTACCTGCATCTGTTTGCATTCCAACATTAAGTCATAATATTAATCTTGAGGGTAAAATCCAATTTAACAGCCTCACTGGAATCTCTTCTCTATTCTAGGAGTAACTGAGTCAGTTTGGGAAGCAAGATTTGATTCTTTTAGTTTCACGCTCTGAAACTGTTGCGTCTTATGTTATTTAAAGAGAGGAATTTGAATAAGCAAATAATAATTGATTAGCAAATAGGTATTCTACATATATGTATATATATATATGTATATATATATGTGTGTATACATATATAAAAGATTTTTATGACACTGCTATCCTAAATGGATTCACGCTAATACCCAACACAGAATAGCAGTTTCATTCATTTACCTGTCAACATTGTTTTCCTGTTTTTGTGTGTGTGTTTTAACTTGAGGCCTAGCAGTATCCTCTAAACCTGTGCTCCAGTCCTTTCTACAAGGAGGAGAAGATGGCTCTTCAGCCTTCACTGCTCTGCAGTCTGAAGCAGGAATGGAGAAGCCTGATGGTATTTTCTAAATGTCATTAAGGGACTACAGATCCTAAGTGCTTCTGAGTATGAAAACAAAATGTGGCAGGGAGCACTGGCTAAATTACTCTGCTTTAGGTGGCATTTCCTATTCTTTATGCAGGCTTGTGTGCAACCCAACTGAGTGTATCTGTGCTCTGTGATTCTCTTATGCTTTTCACTGGACTTATCTCAGACACAGAAGAGAGATGCATAACCAAAAACTAATCCAGACAGGCCTGCAAAGTAGCCATTGTAGTGATTTTCTCTCTGCGTCATCCATAAACTGTCTCATTTCTTATGCAGAAGTGTACCATATGAGTGCTTACCCACCTTTGGATACAAACATGTTTTGTCACTAACAAATGATGCTGAAAGATTCAATGAAATTGTGAAAGGACAGAGAATCTCTGCTAATATAGATACTCCAGAGGGAGGATTTGATGCAATTATGCAGGCAGCTGTTTGCAAGGTAATTGAAAACTGTAGGTATGATATCAGTTATTCTGTATGTTTCCACTTCCACTACTGTGTGTGTGGTTATATATCAAATAAGCAGACCATTATTTTTCAAGATTTTTTTAATGCAGTCCAAGAGCCTCATTAGGTTTGTGTGAAAATACTTTTGGCTGTATCATGTTAAACATGCATATTGCAATATTTTAGTTATTTCTTTTTAATTGCCAGGGATAATTATTGGGTCTGTTTTCTTGATTGTTTTTTCTTTAAATATTTTTGATTAACTATGTTTAGAGTAGTAAGCAGATTGAATTGAACATGGCCAGCACATTTTAATAAACATGAGAATGGGAATACGAAATGTTAGCCAAACAATAGAATGAACACCAACATCTCTTTCAAGATAATGACACTCAGTCTTACAAGAGATGATGTGACGTTTTTGATATACCTTTTAAGATGTTTCCCTTCATTTGTTTTGAGATGCCATTCTCTAAATCTTTTGATGCTTTTCTATTTGTGAGTATCATACAGCCTGCTAAACTAATGTATTTTAAATGACAGGAAAAAATTGGATGGAGGAATGATTCTCTGCATTTGCTGGTGTTTGTGAGTGATGCTGATTCCCACTTCGGGATGGACAGTAAGCTGGCAGGGATTGTTATTCCTAATGATGGAAACTGTCATTTGGACCACAACAATGAATATTCCATGTCAACTGTTCTGGTAATTTGCTATGAACTTTGTATAACTCTTGCATTCTGTAAAAATTAAAGATAAATTTAAATAAGCAAATTTGAAAGCTAGTGAAAGTATACCTTTACCACTGAAGTTTGTAAAAGTTGTGGAATCCAGACATTTGCCATTATCTATTTTATTACTAGTTGCAAATTCTTGTAAAAAGAGAACGATTTGTATGGAATTATGATAGATTATAACTGTGAAAGAAAAAAAGCATATATCTTATTCCTGATAACCTGGAAAACATGTGGGACGGGACTGACTAGTATTTCCTCATACAGGGAATTTTGTCATACTCATTAATCTTGTTCCCTGTAAGGGTGTGAATTCAGGAGTTCAGAAAGCTTTAGGACACTGTTCATGTGGGAAAATTTCCCAGCTTAAGATGCAGTGACCAAAACTAGTACAAATTCCAATTTCCTTTGGCACAGTGTTGTTATTCAGACTGTATCACAGATGCTACTGAACCCAGTGTCCCAGTGTGGAGGTCAACACTGTACTTTTCTCAAAGGAGCTTTCTTAAAATCAAGGCAAGGAAATTACATACACTTCTATTTTGTATACATCTATTGCCCAACTATAGTTTATTTTATGCTGATAATATAGTATTAATTATGTTCAGTTGACTGTGTTTTATGGGAGATAATTAGCAACTGGATGGACGTGAAAAATGCATTGATGTGGTTCTCTTCTCTTTGTTTTCAGGAGTATCCCACAATTGGACAATTAATTGACAAACTTGTGCAAAACAATGTTTTATTAATTTTTGCAGTAACAAATGAACAAGTTCACATATATGAGGTGAGGAAACTAAAATGTTCAGTTCTTTAGTATTTGCTTTAAGGTTCACTGTTTTTCATAGCTAATATAATAATTTCAGTATTAAGGATCCAATTCTGCAAGGTATTGATGTAATAAAAATATCTAGGAAATTACATATTAGAGGCATAGAAAGGCTCTTTTACTTGGAAAATGCTTCTTCACATACTGATTTTGAAGTTCTTATGTAACTTTCAAATTGGATTTCAAGTTGAATCACACTGCAATTTTTGAGTCGATAGACAAGGACTGTCAAACTAAGCATTTCTAAAGTATTCAGTGTAATCAGTATGATCAACCTTTTGTATTTTGTGAGGCTAGGTAAGGACAGTTGAGCCTGTTAATCCTTTTATAAAACAAGAATGTATTCTGAAAGTGAGAATCTTCATGTTCAACTCTGAGATAATTCTTTCTTTCAGCTGACCTGAGAGTTTTATTTATTTTTCTTTCAGTACACACCAGTACTGTTTTCTATTTTCCTATTTTCTGTCCTCTCTGTGGCCCAGAGAAGGCCCTCAGTGCTTCTGTGACTGGTTCCAGTTGTAGAGGTGTCTTGAATAAGGATAATACTCCAGGTGTTGGACAAAAGTTATAAGAGTGAGATCTTTCACAAACTGATTCTCAGATTATAACCTTAGCAATGGAGGAAGCACTCTTCATCTTGGAGCATTTTTAAAAAATATATTGAATTCTGAGCTGAAGAGTGAAAATTCAAATCAATAATAGTAGAAGGCAATCACTTTCAAATTTAGTGGGATTCTACAATCATAGTGTAGCATAGTTAAAATTTGTGCATTAAGAAATTTTTACTAAATCTTATTGTTCAACCATTTGTTAATAGGGGCCCAATTTATGACAAGTGAAATATTTACACTAATTTCAATAGGCACTGAACAACTAAGGGCTGTTCTAGAAAGTAGTTTGGAAGTATCTTTGATTTACAGAGCCTTATTTTGTCCAAAGAAACTTTTCTTTTACTGATGGCATTATATTTTCCCTTGAAAATTGCTGGTGGTCACCCTTAGAGTTGGCCAACAGTGTTCTTATCAGGGGGTTTCTATTTCAGTATCCCTGCGTCAGTGTTATTCCAGTATCTGTTATCAAGTGGCACCCTTTGTTCACTGGGAACACTAAACAAAGATTTATACCTTACAAAAAAAAAATGCAAGTCATTGTTAAAGCAACTGTAGAATTTTTTGTTCTTGTTACTTTCTTTCTTAGAAAAGAAAAAAGCTACTAGCTATCTCCTATCTTGTAGGGTATATAGGAATCCCATTGAATATATTCTATCTGCTACTTTCATCTTTTCAGTATTGCTTTCTGTCACTTAATTGGATTTCTGTAGTTGGTATGCTCTGCTTTCTATTCTGTAGATGTAAAAAATCTGACAAAGCAAATACAAAAATCAAGTCTCACAGTGCCATTTAAAAAAAAAAAAGCATACTTTCAAGGGTGTATGTAGGACATGCAAACGGGACTCTAGTGTCATGTTTTCATCTGCATGATTCAAATTTATAAATGTAAACATGCAGTCATCTGTGTTTAAGAGTGCAAAAAGAATAAAGCAAGGCAATAAGATCTATTCTTGTGTTAAGGCCAGTGTTCATATAACCTGGAAGAGCTGGGAGAGGAGACTAAACTGGCACTTGGGTGTCACCATTAAACCCCTCTTGTTTTTTTTTTTTTTTTTTTTTTTTTTTTAAAGCCCCAGTGATGGAGATTCTGCAGTTTCCCATATTCTCCCGTATTAAAAAAACCCTCCCAAGCTTAATTATCGTTTGAGGTAGAAAACTTCTCCCCAGATATTTTATCTAAAATCTACTTGAACTCAGCATCTAATTATATCAGACCCAAAATTGACTGCTCTTATTTATAATTCAGTTATTTGGGGACAAATGTGCATTAAAACGACTGTGAGGACTTTGAAAGCATCTTTTTAAATAGACTTGATAGATTCCAGTAGTCTTAAGTGCAGTGTTCAGACTGGAAAATATATATTTTATATTTCTAGCCCTGTGTAATCTCCAGCAGTTTAGCCCAAAATAATTTGGTCATTGAATATTCTCGATCCTCTTCAACTGAATTTTCAGTTTATACACTTAAATGTGTACATATTACCTAACACAAAAATATTATGGATTGCATGAGCACAAAATATATATCCCTGTAATACAGCTGGTTTTAGTTTTGATCCTCCCATACGACCATACAGCTACTTCCCTTAAAAAAAAGGGGGAAGTTTTAGGTCTGATGCTCTCCCTGTCAAGTTTGTCATGTTTTGCCTGATCACAAGAACTTTAAAAGCAGTCATGTGGAAACATTTGTAAAGCCACTCAAAATTAAATGCAAGAGAGTGGAGGAAGGTCCTTATGCTGAGCCCTGATCATTTGAGATTTTATTTATAAGAAAAGATTTTAAAAACAAAATGTATATTCCTTTAAAATATATTCACATCTAATGTTTCATATCATTAGTTTCAACTGAGTCTTACCAAAGAAGCAAGGAATATACTTATTTTTTTAAAACTATTCACTTAGAAAGTGTCTGTGAATATTGCAATTACAGTGATATTTTGAACTGTAAATCCTATTTTGGTACAAAAGAAAACACTAGTCTTCAAGGTTTCATCAAGTAATTATTATTATTGATATTATTTGTTTTCAAGCAGAATTCTTTAAAAATTATTCAAACTAGTTGAGCGAAAAGGTTATCTCTTTAATCCTAACAAAGAGCACTGCTTAAAAAAGCAGGAATTACTCTTTTTTGAAAAAATATTTATTTTTATATCACAGAAGAATACAGCTTGAAAATTGACTTATTTCAGATTGTATTTCAATGCTGAAAATTGAATTAAAAATATTAGTCTCCAAACTTACTCAGAATTTCAAATGTTTTTTTTTTTTAATAAATTTGGCATGACACTTTATGCTGAAAATCCTTCTGTCATTGACACTGCTAAAAGTTAAACATAGCCCTACTGAACTAAAACATATAATTCTCAAATTGCATTAACATGAATGAGAGAATCTCTAGAAAAATGCAGGTCATCTTTTGATGAATATTTGCCTGAAGACTAAATTCAATGGCATCCTCTGGATAGTTTTGTGGTGGTAGCACTCCAAAAGCATCAGTATGTCTCATCCTCTTAATGGTTATTAGAAATTTTGCTAAAAAGTAGGGTTTAACCAACGAGCTGGAGGTTCACACTTAGACTGGGAATGCACCATCATCTTTGTATTAGTATGCAGTGAATTTTTCTTCAAAGAGGAGATAAAGTCTTCAGAACAGGATATCCCCGCTGTTTGGTTAGCATTCCACAGATTAAAGGATGCTAGACTTTAAATTCCAAGTCTATTGTCTTTTTTTATAATTGGCTCTTGGAAGGTCCACATTTACAAAATGGAGACTTTCAGTATTCTCAGAATACTTGAGAGAGCACTACTCACAAGAGGAGGCAGGAATGCAAAGTCACCAGCTGTAACATAAAATGTAGTTAATCCCACTGATTTACAATAGCACTTGAGAAATCTAACGAATGATAAGTATTCCATACATAATGTATAAAGTAATCACAGTGCTTTTGGAGATTGAAGTATAGGGCGATATAAGTGTATCAAATTATCCATGTTTATTAATAGTTATCTGGAATTTTTTAAATTAACAGCATTGATATTATGATAAATTACAGATGAAAACGAATGCTACAATGTGTGCTTTTAACTATGACCATCTACTATTCTCAAAAGGCATAGGTACAAACAGGTGAAATTCATGTAGTTAACAATCAGGCAAGATAAATTTTAATCAAGCATATTTAAAGTCTGTCTGCTAGATGTCATTTTAGTGTCACAATACTGTTTAATAAAAAAAAAAAAGAAAAAGAAAACTTACCACTGAAATAAATTCTTAAATTGGCACTATATTATTAACATAAAGTCAACATACAATCAGTCATAGCGCCTGATCACTGGAAAATGTGTGGGGTGTTACAGCAATCAGAAACCAGCAGCAGTTTTTTAAGGGCCTTTGTTTGAAGTTCTTGTAACCCTCAGTTGAAACTTCTTAACTTTTGTGTGTTTGCTAACAAGATTCCAAGATTCTCAGTTTCTTGCAAGGACAAAAAAATTGACTGCTGTCATTGAATGTAGGGTTCAAGACTCAAATGTTACAGCAACAGTTGAGCAGCTGAATCTCTTTGTTTGTTTAATTTTTTTTTTTTTAAAGAAAATCACAATGGTTGAAAGAACCATTCTATCAACAGTTGAGAATTTAAAATTTAGAATTTTTCATTCTAAATTTTAAAAAATATAGCTAGAAAATACTACAGCATCAAACTTCCAAGCACACTTAGCAGTTCCTGTCCCACTGTCAGTGAAACTAGCACTTATCAATAGGATTTTTACTGATATTACAAGTGTGTTATTGAGTCAGCAAGAGTCCTTGAAAATGTGACTATTATTTATTTCAGTTGCCTCCGAGGTATTTCATTCTTTTTCAGATGATAGCTCCTTGTCACCTACGTTATCATCTAGTCTTTTTTCATGTTTAATTTTTTTCATTTTTTCATGTTTTCAGAACTATGCAAAGCTTATTCCTGGAGCTACTGTTGGACGACTGCAGAAGGATTCTGGAAATATTCTTCAGTTGATAATTGCTGCATATCAGGTAAGGTGTTTATAATGTGTTTTCTTCCTGCATGTCTGTATTTTCAAAGTCAGATTGCAGTTTGGTAAATACAAGCGTCTTTGATTTTTTTTGATTTTTTTTTTCTGCACTGATTACAAGAACATATTTTTTTGTGCTTAGTTGTTGACCTTTCCTGTAAGGATTTTGTAAAGATTTCCTGTAAAGATTTTGTTCACCCTCAGGACTAAGTGAGCACAGAAACAGTAGTTTTACTTGTAAAACTTTAACTTGTTACACTATTGAAATGCTTAGTTAACCAAATTAAATTTTGACTTTCTAAGCTACAGACTGAATGCTTTGGCAACGTTCACTCTGTAGATTAGAAAGTCAAAATTACCATTTATAAATTGTTGTTAAAAATCAGGATTTAGAGCCACAACAGTAAGACATCAGTCATGCAATTCACTATTAACTTCTGTTAACTGTTAGCTATCAAACCGTCACCAGGCAAAGAAAATGGGACACTACATGTAACTAGCACTTGCTTTTGCTATGCAGTGCACTACGGAGAGTGACTGAGAGGTGGTAGCAGGTAGCATGGCATAGGCAGTTTTGTAGCGGTGCTTTGCTGAAAAGCTTCTTTTATAGGTTTATTATGGATTCTGCATGCTTTAGTTGGGTTTATTTCTAAAGTACGTTAAATCTCCATTAACCAGTGATATCACAATCACTTAAGGTTGAGTGTTCTGTTACTTAGAACTATATCCATATAGTTTATAGTTTTCCAAACAGAATTCCCATAAATTTCTGTCACTCCTTACTTGTGCTGGAATGCTAAACTCACATTAGTATGTCATCTGTCTTGCCTTTCTCATAGTCCTCTATTTCATGCTTACTCTAAAGCCTTCTTTAATATAGGAATGCAGGTCTTCCAGTTCAATACTTCTGCAGTGACACAGTTCTCTTCCTATCAGTAACTGTCACTGGAGTGTAGATCCAATAGTTCTGCAGGAATATGTGGGAGAAGAAAGCACTAGTCTGTGATCAGTGTTGTTTTCTGCGTTAGCAATTTGATGCTGCCCCTGTGAGGCTGTTCTGAGGTTTTTAAAAAGCAGAACATAGGAGACAAGAGAAGACTTGAATGTGTTTGTTTGTTTAGATAATACCAAGAAAGACTGTAAAGATGACAGGAACATAAACATAGGGCTGCTCTTCAGAGTTGCATTTGTATAATGCATCCTGGCTGCCTGGCTCTCTTCTTTCAGAGGAATATTTTTTAGACAGTTTTACAGGTTTTTACACAGATATATACATTTACTTGTATGATGATATGCCACAGATCTCTCTCTTCACTCTCACCCTCCTTTTCATTAAAAACCTGCTCTAACAGTTAGCTGTAATGAAAAATAACTCATTGCAAAAAACATTTTCTGTTTCTTTCCCTGTTGAGTTTTCTTTTCTTTTTTCCTTTCTTTAAAAAAATTTGTTTGTTTGTTTGTTTTTCTGTCTGATGTTCCTCCTCTGATCTGCAGCATAAGACCATCATTATTATGCCCCAAAATTATTTTGGTACTGATGACAGAAAAGCAAAGCAAACCAAATTCTTTTAAGTCTTTTAAGAGCAGTGAAATTGCTTGGTTATGATTTTAAAATGAAATATAAAATACCAGAAGACTCTCTATCACATGTAAAATTAGATAAGTGAAGAACTTTAAAGTTGATCTTGGAAGTCTATTAATTGTAACAAGTATGAGGGGAAACTTTTGCACAAGTAAAGTTACCTCTAAACGTCCAGTAGCACCAGAATTTCGCTTCTGGAGTCTAACATTATATTAGTCACATCTGCCTCCTCTCAGGATTTCTTCAGGGTGATACTCTAACTTATAGACAGAGGTTACTACATTTAATAGCTGAAATACTTTTTCTTTTTTTTTTGGCCAGTGAGTAATGGAAAAATGTAAATAATTGTCCCAGTGTTGTGTCCTGGAGACTTTGTTGTAACGTTGTGTAAAGTGCAGAACAGTGCTTCCTCTAATTGTATTTTTATGGTCTCTTCTGTCTTGCTAGAAGCTGGGAAGATATATATCTATATATAGATATGAGACAAGATAGATATCTATCTTGCCTCTTTCCTTTAGCGTCTGCTCATGTATGCTATGTTTTTTTTCTACTTCCCTGTTTGAACCTAATGATATTTTCTGTCTCCAACACCTCCTGCGGCAAAAAGGAGTTCAGTTGCTTGCTCCCAAGTTCAGCCAAGCTGTGGGCAGGGTCTGGAGGAGGTTATGAGCTCGATGCTTGGTCCTCTCCAGTCATGGCAGGAAGGCAGCTGCAGGAGCTGTGCTCTTACCTTCAGGTCATAGCTCATCCTGTCCTAGAGCAGGTACTGGACCATCCACCAGAGTTGCTCATAGATTCTTGAAGTCCCATATAGGTTTCAAAGTGTACAAACTGTACAAGTAGCAACAAGTCACACTTTCAAAAATTCCCAGAGCCCATTTTATTGCACTTAACCTTAAAGGTTAACAACCTTGTTGCTTCATGATTGGAAGTTTTCCAGGCAGGAAACACTGAAAAACACTGTATTTGACATAAGTGAAGATATCTGAATTTTTGGAGTGGGAAATGGGAAATGAGGGTAGACCTATGGTTAAAAATTACATGTGGAACAGAAAATCTAATTCCAATTTTGTCACAGACCTTTTATGATACTCCTAGAAGTGTAATTTGATTCCCGGTATTTCTGTTTCTTTAACTGCAAAAAAGGAATAAATAACTATTTGCCCCAGAAGAGTAGTGTTAGGCTAAATCTTTTAACAGTTTTAAAGTGCTTTAGAGTCTTTGCTATACAAGCACAAGGTTTGTTAATATCATTTACCATGCGTTGCTATCTAAAAGCTTCAGAGAGGAAGTAAGCAAGTTAAGAAAGTCTGAGCTGTCAAAATATTTGTTACAAGGAGTTCTCGTGTTCTTTCCAAGTATGATTCATTTTCTTTTGAAAGCATATTTCTGCCTGCCAGACATTAAATTCTGTATAGCTTTGTATTGCAGAATCATAGTCTATCTTGCATTGTGGCACATACCAGGCCTTTTGATTGAAGTTATTCCAGGATTTTAAAATTTTAGAAAAATTTCATTCCACAATCCCCCTGCTCCCTCCTTCCCCCCACTGCTTTGCTCCCTTTTAACTTACAGGATAATAACACAAAGGAGTAATATGTTAAAACAGGACAGGTAACACAAGGGAACAAGTTTGAAACACTGCTTTCTCTATTGATTAATTCAGAAAAATTTTTGAACTGCAAATATTTCTTTGTGAATGGCTTAAAGCTCACTAAACTGCTTGCTATTTGTCCCTAGACAGTGGCCAGGCAGCTTAGGAGATTTAAACCACCATTAGAAGTCCCCACAGATATAGATCTAAGAAACTGGAGTTTATCACAGTTCATGCATTCATTTTCAGTGGATTAAGGCGTGTGTTTGGACGTCTCACAACAGCTAAGGGAAACATGTTCATATTGACCTGGTACAAGCAACACGATTCAATGTATTACAAATTTGTGTTCAGCAGCATTGAATTTTCTCTCATAGCTGCGCTCTATTTGAACCTCATAGTTTTGCAGCTGACAGAAGAGGGAATATTTGGTGATATATCCTATAATGTTAACACATACCGACTTTCACAGTTTTATCTTGAGGCTTGCCGTATTTGGTCATTTTTTGAGAGTCCAGCTATTGCAAACAAATCATTTTCTAAGAATCTCTGCATTGTTTCAATAGCAACATGAGCACTGTACTCCAAGACAAATGTGAGGGGAAAATTGGACACATCCACACAACATGAATAACCTGATGCCCAGTGCAGTTTTACTGCTCTGGATGCATGCTGGAAAGAGCACTGGGTATTATGTGAATAGGTCTTGTATGACAGGTGTTGCTATCCTTTATTAAAGTGCTATGGTTTACTGACAAGGCTTTCCAAATAAAAAGGAATTTAAAAATAAAAACAAACAAACCAAAAATCCAGCCATGACTCTAGGATGAACTTCCAGAGAATCTAGGATGTTTGGAAAGGACAGGGAGTTGTTTTCTATGCAGGTCTGTAACTACTCTACTTTTAGTTTCGGGTAGTGTCATTGTTTTCACCCCACCAGACCTTTACTCCAGTGAATCATCCTGATGCCTTTACTAGAGTGACTCACTGAGGTAAGGTCAGCAAGATCCTCACTCTCTGATTGAAGTACAGTGGGTATTTTGTAAGGCAATTAAACTTGCAAGAGCACAAAGCCAAGTCTTTTGCGCCGTAATTGCTTAGGTGCTTTTGAAAAATTTCCATTTACTGGATCGACAGTCTGATGAAGTCATAGGGAATTTCCCCATGGTCTGCTATAGGCTTTGGATTAAGGCTAAGTTGTATAACCAAAGTTGCTATAAAAATATTTTAAAGAGTTAAATATTAAAAAAACAACTGGGTATGAGAGCATTCAGGAAGTAAAATGAAGAGCCTTTTTCACTTAAGAAATGAAAGTTTGATTTAACAAATTAATTTAAGAAATGAGAGTGTTGTTGAATACATCTTGAAACAGCACCAACAGCTCATGAAGCAAGAATTTCCATCGGGAGAAAAAAGGAACTGAGTGAGCCACCCGGCTGTGTGAGCTAATCGTGGAGATAGACTCTGGCTCTTGCTCTGGAAACATTGGGTGAAGTCATGGAGGCCCTGCATTAACGCAAAACTGAGCTTGGAGCCTGCCCTGCTGGAAGGAAGATTGTAAGGTTTGATTCTAATAGCAGAGATAAACAGGGACCAATATTGGCATAGGCTGGCTAATCAAGAAAAGCTCAATGCTACCAAAGCAATCAGAAACACAAATCCATTCCTCGGTAAGACCAGAGCTAAAGAAAAGCCTGTATCAGTCAACAGAGCACTTAGTAATGAAAGATGATTTAATAAAACATTGAATTTGTTCTTCTACAAGAGCAGGAAATAAGCACCATGATACCGGATATTAAACTGATACCACCATTGCTTTTAACTGAAAGCCAGCTCTGTCGGCACTTTCTTTGTTTCGTTTGCTCTCCATTTTTCTTGCAATAAAGAAGTATGTAAATAAAGCGCCAAACCCATGAATTTACTCCCATGTAGGTTGGGATAAGTTACAAGCCATGTTACACAGATGTGGAACATTAGCAGCATTTGGCAATGTTATCGCTTCATTCATCACACTCCTTTTCCTTTAAGGAGCTGAGGTCTGAAGTAGAGCTGGAGGTCTTTGGAGACACAGAAGGACTCAATCTCTCTTTCACTGCAATCTGTAACAATGGGACCTTTTTTCCACATCAGAGGAAGTGCTCTCATGTGAAAGTGGGAGACACGGTAAGGAACAGACTCTTAAAAGATACTAATTCCTGAGAATTTAGAACACTTTTTTTTTTTTTAAATTTATAAAATAATCTTCCTCCAAGCCAGTTACAAAAAACAGGCAGTATCTAAGACAATCTTGTTCTGTGTTATTCATGTATCTCCAGAATATCCTGCAGACCTAGGTATGCTGCAGATCTGATCAGACACCATTTTCTCTTCCAGGTCTCTTTCAACGTGAACATAAGTCTATCAGCTTGTGAAAAAAATAGAAGGCACATTGTGATAAAACCTGTGGGTCTCAGTGATACATTGGAAATTGAAATCCAACCCCAATGCAGCTGTAACTGTCAGGCCGATGCTGAGATGAACAGCTCAAAATGCAGCAAGGGAAAAGGCTATTTTGAGTGTGGAGTGTGCATCTGCAACCCTGGGTACATGGGTCCACACTGCGAGTGTGATGAGAACTCCCTCAGCACAGGTTCTTGCAAGGGCTCTGTGGAGCAGAGCTCCTGCAGTGGGAGAGGTAACTGCTATTGTGGGCAGTGCGTTTGCCACCCATCAATGTATGGAAAAGTGTATGGGCCACACTGTGAATGCGATGACTTCTCATGTGTGAGACACAGAGGACTTCAGTGTGGAGGTATGTTCCCTTTTGAGCTATTTCTAGTGTCTGTGGTTTAGAGCACTCTCATGAGCTTGTGAATCTCTATTCATTATATATTCAATTATAATCAGTTCTGTATAAAGTGCTATAATGTAGTATTTCTGAATGATCTTTAGATTTGAAACAATAAATATTTTTTTACCCTATTTTCAATTTTAAAATGAGACACTTAGCTACTCCATAGCTAGTATAAATTGTCATAGCTTTCTTGGACCATACCAACTTCCAGCACACTGGGTCAGACTTCTAATGGTTGCAAACAGTTGTAGCTCAGAAGAAATTTAAGTTTATTGACATACGTTGATATTAAGCAGTGTACAATTTCACCCTGACATAATTATTAAAGTATAGCCATCTTAACCGTTTTGGGGCTAATTCTGATTTTTTTATTTTTTATTGTAATTGCAACCAAGTAATCTAAATGACTTCAACTATTCTTGGTTATGTGAGTATGATACAATCAGAATTTGAGGATTTGTATTCATATCTTTTTCCTGGGCTATACCATTATCCGTCAGAAGTGATTCTACTGGAACAATAGGAATAGTGTTAAACTGGCAGGAACAAGCAACGAGATTGTGTTGAATAGACAGCCTGGATTTATGCTGCTATAAATGAAAGAAGATT
This sequence comes from Cygnus olor, assembly GCF_009769625.2. Lineage (NCBI taxonomy): Eukaryota > Metazoa > Chordata > Aves > Anseriformes > Anatidae > Cygnus > Cygnus olor. Next base: position 23,335,899 of record NC_049174.1, read on the forward strand.
TACCCATTAAGTTGTGCACTGTTGGGAGATAAGAATCTATGTGGAAGACTCCAGTGAAGAGAACGGAGTTGCACTGGCTTATGGCCAGTCTAAGCTAAAAAAATAAAAAAAATAAAAAATAAAAAATCCTCTGGCTTAAAACTAAAAATGCTAGAGGAGGAAGAAAGAGGTTTAAGAGTGAGAAGAGTTGGAGTGGTGAAAATATCTGTTATTACGGAGAATTATTTTAAAGGTCATCATTCCGATTCATACTGAGAGACTGTTCTGAAGTATAATATATGTTTTCCCAGGCAATGGTGACTGTGACTGTGGGGAATGCGTGTGCCACAGTGGATGGACTGGTGAATACTGTAATTGCACAACTGACACTGGCTCCTGCATTTCAGAGGATGGGACACTGTGCAGTGGGAGAGGCGAATGCATCTGTGGGGTGTGTGCTTGCACACATCCAGGGGCTTCAGGCCAAACATGTGAAAAATGCCCTCTGTGTGGTGACCCTTGCAGCTCTAGACGGTAATGTGCTGGGTTTGTGTCTCTGATTTTGGTATCATCGAGCTATTTCCTATACTGCCTCAGCAACGTGCTTACTGCCACAACCATAAATCAGATTTACAGGCCAGAACCCAAGAACTTCTTTCCCCTTTGAGAGGGGTAGTCATAAATCATACATCAACCATTTATTATCAGTTTATCTTGCATAAAAAAAAAAAAAAAAGTTAAGGGAAACAATTTAATCACCTTCATGCAGCATAAGTAAAACACACTTTCACTGCCATCTCTGGCTGTACTAATAATCAGAATGGTGGCTTTATCTGATAACATCAGACAAATTCAGATGAATCTCCTGGCAGTCCAAAATACAGAATGAAACCATTCCAGCATAGCTACTATAGCAAAAATGAGGACTCACAGGGAAGAAACTCAGAAAAGTTTGGAATTTGCATTACAGTTCCCATATGTATGAACTAATAAGGTCATGCTGTCTGCTCACGCTTTACACATGTGCAAATTTACAGTCCAAATTCAGTTAATCTTGGTTGAATTACAGAGGCCCAACCATGATAAAACTAGGTCATAGTCTGGGGATAAAATCAGTAGGTAGCTGTATGTCATGTATAAGTTGATGATAAATTGATTGTAAATAGTGAAGTGTCTTCTATTTACTGAGCATACAAAATTTATGTAGCTTTTCTTCTGTGATGCATGGTGTAGGCTGTGGTGCATGATAAGAAAAGGAATGAAAAAATGTGTGACTTAAAGCTGACCGCTCTAAATACACACATTTGTGCTTGCATTTGGTGAGCTATTCCAGGGCTAAAGTCAGCCTAAAATGAGTGAACTTTAGTGGAAATTTAAGCTAGAGGTTGAAATAGGCTACACAGAATATGTGTTACTAATGACACTTTTTGCCTGCTGAGTACTGAGTCAGAGTAAGCTGCGTTATTGTTTCATCACTAAGTCACATCTACTTACTCGGAGTTGAGGCCCATTCCTCCTCCACACCAGCTCTCCACCACTGTATTTTCACGCCTGTCTTTCCAGTCTACACTATATCTGAGATGAGAATCTTTTCTATGGCATGCATTGTAATTATCATTTATGTTAGTGCTGAATTTGACCTATAAAAGCAAGCCAAACAGTTTGTTCAAAGCTCATGCGCACAGGCCTCGGTTTATAGAAACTTCTGCATGCAGCTGCTCTAAACACGAAGTACAATGCTGCTGCTTTGCTCTGCCCAATTTGGCAGAGAAGAAGAGTATAAAGTTACATGATGGGCATTACATTAGCCTATTTAAACATGCTATGCGGTGTTAGATCTTTTGTCTCTGTTGCAGTCACTTCCCTTGCTGAGACGCAAGGCAGGGGCAGCCAGAAGAGTGGCACTTGACGTACCTGGGTAGCGTAACCAAGAGCACTAGAAGGCCAGGTCAGAGGGGACTGAGATGAATGGTTCAGCAGCTGAGAAAAAGAGAGTGGTAGTATGAGAAACATGGCAAATATGACAAAAACACCAACAACACTGAATTTGTCTCTGTGAGATAGGGGCTATCCCATTACCCACTCGCTTTTACTATTCATCATCTCCAGAGTGAGCGAGCGTTAAGGTCATCTCCATCCAGTGAAGATAATCTCAGTAGCCTCAGCATATTCTCATGGATATATGTAACTCAGTGCAACAGGAGATGACCAGGTGTTCTTGGGTCATTTTGTTGCTGTTACTCTCTTTTCTTTTCTTTAAGCTATCAGTTCTTCAGGGTAGTTCTTAAAGTCTCAGCTCCTGAATCTGGCTGAAGCTAATCATGAAGAATCAGCAAGATACCTTTTTCATCGAGATTTTCATATATGACTTCTGTTTATTTATATTTTTTTCATGAATGAACTGTGTGTTTATTGAAATCCTCATTGAATTTCTGGGAAGATTTTTAGAGACTTTTAAAGGAATTGGTTTAAACTCTGTGGTTTTAATAATATTTTAGTCATTGCACCATTAAATAAAGTAAATAATTTGAAATTCTTTTACAATAAATTGCATTAGTATAATTAGCATCTAAATAATTCCTGAGACAAGTAATCATATTCGAGAGACATCTGTTGAGATGCCTGAACTGTGTTTTAATACATTATTCAAACGACTTTCAACAAAGGAAGACTTAAAACAGGTGCCCCAGCTTGATCTCTCTGAAGTCGATTTCAAATATTCTTCATCTGATAGGCATTCCTTTGGCTGGTATTTAGTGTAAGCTTACTTCAGAATATTTATTCATGAAAATGAATGTTATGTCTGAGTAACCCAATGTCTTTGATAGCCCCACATAAATAATGTTGCCTGGGGTTCTGTCTGATAGCTAATAAGCTGGGAGAGAAGGAGGACAAGAGGGAGCTTATCCACAATACCTTTATTCAGGTAGGGTTCTTTTTTTTTTTTTTTTTTTGTGGCAATCCCTATCATATTTCTGAGAACTACTGTATCCATAGCACAAGACCTTTTGTTTAGCCTCTTTTTAAAATGCAGATGCATACATACTCGCTTTTATATTGGTGCTGTGTGACAGACAGAGATTGATGAGCTGCTGAATTGTTTTCTGCAGGAGCTGTGTGGAATGTCATTTGGCTTCTGATGACAAGTCGCAGGGAGAATGCAGTGAAAAATGCAAATCAGTTGATGCAACTGTCAGCACTGCAGAGGGTTTGTATACTCAATCTCTCTTTTTTGTGTATGTGTGATTAGTGATAGCTTCCACTTTCGGTAATTTTATCTTTGAAAGTAGCCTTGTTTTTCTGCTGTGGAATTATATTAGGGCCCATAAGGCAATCACTCTCTATCTATGGTCATTCTGTGTAAGTAGGAAATGTAGATCAGGGCTGATATTACCCCTCCAATTAACTCACTGGATCATGCCTACTTTATAAGCAGTTTATGTAAGAAAGGACAGAATTTAATAAATACCAGTCCCTGAAAATCAGTTGCTGATGAAAGCCCCTGAGGTTGTCACGCCTGTACTGTCAGTTCCAGTGGGGCTTCTTTTGCCAATCAAATTCAAAACCCGACTCCAATCCTTATGCAGATGGTTGATTACATTTGGCAACTAGACACAGTCCTTTAACCTATGGCAAAGACGTTCTGCTGCTTGTCAGGTTTTATTGAGACATTTCTGGTATCCTAAAGGCTAAGCACATCTTTCAGTTGACCACAGTAATTCAAAGTTGTGCTCCATCAATGAGAGTTCCTGAAATAGGAATTGACCTTGAATGAAATATTACCCTCAGTAAGAAACATAACTAAATGGAATTGTGCATTGAAGCATTTTTCACTCCTGTAGAGGAAGGTCCTTGCCTGTACGGTAGGTAGGCTCTTTATTCTAAACACAACTAACCCAATCCTGTGGCAAAAAGCAATTCCTAGGTGAGGTAGAACATAGGTGTGTTATACCTATATCATAAATGTAACGTAAGCATTAAATCTGATAAACATGATAACTAGGATAGAAACACAGAATGCTGTATGCATAAATAAGGATTGACTCTGCTAAACTGTTGGAAGTCCATCTGTATACATGCAAAAATTTCACGGATACATATCTTTTCTACAAAGCTCCAACTTTTGTTTTTGATAACATCACTCTGTAATATAGAGCTTGAAAGTTGCAAATATTTCCCTTTCATAGAAAGCTAATTCAAATGTTGTATTTTTATTACATTATTATTTTACTATGCCTTTCAAGATGTCAGTATTTATTTATAAATAAGAAAATGTCTTGACATGTTTCAAAACGTGTAAGAACTTCTATTGTACCTATGTAGTTAGCAAAGTTTTCAGGTTGATATCACCATATAGCAGATGTTTGCAGATAGGAATATATGAGGCATTCTGCTTTCAGATATTAGGAATACTAATCAATAACAGGAACAGTCACTCGTGGTTCTGTTCACACACACACATGAAAAAGGAATATGAGAATGACAGTAGCATGTTCTGTTCCTGTATATCTTCTTTTTCAAGCCCTGTGTTTACCCGATCAAGGATGTCAGCTACTTCTTTAGGTTTAAAATTTACTTACAGCAGCTATAGCAACTGCTGTATTGAAGGCTGGATAGTTGTTCCTGTCCTAACCCCTCAAAATAAAAAAAATAATTAAAAAAAGAAGAAGCCGATGCAAATTGTTTCATCTTAATTTACTTGTGTAATAGTACAAATGATTAGTTTTGGCATCAAAGTAGCCTCATTAAGATGTCTGGGATGGGGGACTTGAAAAAATAAAAAAATAAAAACCATATGCCCCAAACAAAAGGATTTTGAAAGTAGTATAACTAGAGCACCACACAGTATTTGACAGATTTTTAATGTGATTTCACATGGTAGCATAATGCTTCATTCTGTTTTAAACTTCAGTTTCTTTAATTTGTCATGGCATTTTGAAAACTAGAAATATCTCTAGGCTAGAATGAATATTAGCACTTTAAAAGTTTACTTTCTCTTTTGCATGCATATGTTGCAACACGGTGGCTAGAACTGGGGAGCCATAAAAAAGCATACGCTTTACATTTTTCTGTTTCCTGGGAATGCCTGTTTTAGACTCTAGGCAGTGCCTTTCGCCTGCTCTGTGGCAGTTCATCTGTTCTGTGGGTTTCTCTTCCTGCTTTCCTGCAGCGAGGTCACTCACACCGCTGTGCTGCAGGAAGCCTCTGGGCCTGGAGATCCAGTAGGGCACGTGATGACACAGCAGCTTTGGAGGTGCTGATGTGCTCACATTTTCTGAGCTGGGGCTCATCTCAATGGCAGGCATCTCTTTTGACTATTTACTTGAATCTGTTTTGAATATTTATGCAAAAAAGAGGCTAGCTACTCCTTTGCGTGATGAGTATAAGAGGAGCTGCTGTTGCTCTACCTGCTACCCAGGGGAAATCGCAATTCCTAAAAAGTGACTCATGACACCACCCTGGCCACAGAGCACCAGGCTGCTCATGCCACAAGGCCAGCAGGGACAGTTATGCTTTCCTAGGAGAAAATGAGTTTTTTCCCACCCCACAGTATTGACACCACACAAATTCCCTGTGCAACAACAAAGAGGATGCTGGAGCCTGAAAAATAATAAAATAAATCTCAATCAGTGCTGCTCTATGGTTCTGTCTCAAAGTGAAGTGAAACTGCCCCCCAGAAAAACAATTCTGTTGAGTAAAAGGCAAACAAGAAAGGGCATAATGACATTTAAATTTCCAGACAGAATTTTGTTGATTATTTTATCTAATTGTCTGTTAAGACACAGGTAGTCTTTCATACTTCGAGAATCCATCTTGCCACTGTTACCCAATTCTTCTTCCTGTGTGACTCCAGTGATGTCAAATCACATTGAAATTAATGGAATTAGGCTGCAAGCACAAGATGGAAAAGTATTACGTTTCACTACAAAACACAGAAAATGACATAGGTGTAAATTACAGAAATTTACCTACCTAGGTGAATTTTTGCACCTATGAAATGAAAATATTCTAGTTAGTAGTCTCCCTTAGTGATCCATCATCCTAGAAATAATATCAGAGAAATAAAAATACTAAGTATAAACTGTTTTCTGAATAGTCTGAACTGGCATCTTCATCTTCATTTCTGCGTCCTTGCACATAATCACATTTCTTCATGCCTTGGTCTGAAATTATGACATTAAATTAAATATAATTTAAAAATAATTAATATATTTGTAGTTTTTACCTGCTGTTTGTTTGTTTGTGTTTTATATTTGGAACATGCTTGCAAGGTTTTCTCTGTTTTCAGGAGGGCTAAAAACTACCCTTTTTAAAGAAAAAGCTAATATTCTTTGGATCTGCTTGCTTAAAGGAGTTGGGAAACAACAAATATTGCAAAACCTGTGATAGCATTACTGGAACTGTGACCTAGCATTGAGTGTCATTAATTCAGTACATTCAGTCTGGAGGTTTTAGTCCTTTTAACAAAAACAAATCTTGATAAATTGGCACGTCTTGTCTGCCTGTCACCTTGATAGATAACGTGTTGTTCTGACATCAAGGACAGGCAACAGGTTAAATACAAGATTAGCACAAATCAAGAATATGTTTCTATTAAAATCCAACCAGACATGATTCTCACTTTTTAACAAGCAGAGAAAAGGGCAGTCAAATGTTTATACTTTTGTACCCTCTTTACTGTCTAATAGTGTTTGCTATAAGACCAAACCTTATGATCAAAAAAAGGTGAGAATTTATTTCTTCATGTACGATAGATACTTTAAAATCCATTGTTCTTCTCAGATTCCTACTGTATATTTCATTACTCTTCTTGATGCCAAAGTTTGAGGACTGAAGATTTTTAGCACAGTTGCTATGAAATTTCAGTAAAAGTTTTGACTGGATAAGAAATAATGGAAGGGTTACAGTTACAATTGATCATTTTCACAAAAATGTTTCAGAAGTTTACTGTTGTGGGTTTTTTTGATATATTTTTTTTTAACCTCTGCAAATAGAAATGGAACAAGTTTTTCTAAAAATGTATTGAAAAGCATACCTAGCTTTCCAATGGTCTTTTAATCATGGGTTATATGGAAACATAATAAGCATTCAGCCACAGAGGTATTTGTGCACAAAGCTATAAGGCAGGATATTTTTGCCCTGTGAAAATATTATATAATGGTTAGGCTCAGAATTACAGCATTTCTGGCATTGGACCGGTAGTCTCAATTTTCAATTATCCTATTTGCTTTATATTGTCTGTCACAGGTAGCTTTCTCCTGTCTCCCTCTTGCCTTTTAAATGAACTTTTCTCAGCAGAAAAGGTTTCCCAGTTAGGAATCATTTAAAAAAAAAAAAAAAAAAAGGATTAAATTTTCCAGCAGATCTGCATTAAATGAAGAGACAAATAAACCGGGGCAGACTGTCATCTCAGGTTACTTTTTATTTGCTTCCCTTTGAATCACATTACAAAGATCCCAGAATCACAGCTTTCTGTTATTAATTTATATTACTGTTGTTTATATTACTGTCATGACAACATTTGGCATACTGATCGTTGAAGTATCTATTGCTGAAGACGTAAATGTCTTTAAACAGTTTCCATTTCTGTTTGATATGTATGTATCTACTTTTGAAACATAATCTAGGCATGTGACTAGCTCTAAACCAAAGAGAACATACTGTTTACTTTGTCCTATAATTGGGGACTATTACATTTCCCAGACAGCTGGTGGTTAAGCACATTAGAATTACTTCCAATTCATTGAAATTCACACTACAGCAGATTAGCAAAGTGCACTGGATGGTCAGTGCAGATTGACAACACCTGGATCAGTTCTTCTGAAGTGCAAGTGAAAAATCTGAAGAAAAAAAAAAGACAAAACAAAACCTGGAGTGGGAGAAAAGTATTTAAAATTAGTAGAAATTATGAGGGTATTTCTGCTTTCATCTTTCACTCTTTACCGTATACAGACAAGGTTGTGACAAATGTTACACCAGCAGTGTCTCTTGTTATTGCATGTTAAATTTCACTTGATTTGATGGATGACTTTTTTCCCCCCTTGCAGATTTTTCAGAGGATAAATCCATTCCTTGCTCTTTGCAGGGGGAAAATGAGTGTATAACCACATTTCTACTGGCTGTGGATGAACAGGGAAGGACAGTCATTCATAGCATAAAGCAGAAAGGTAAGCAGTTATGTTACCTCTTCTACGTGAAATCTGGTTTAAAAGCACAGATGGGACAGACAATCAGTTTGAGCAATGCCAGAAGCTGAGCTCCTTTGAACAGCACTGCACCTCCTTGTGTTTATAACTGTCCTCTGCCCAGCCAAAAGAGCACCTCCTGAAGCATTTATTTAATGCTGCAGTAAAATAAGTGCTTGGTCTCCCATGGAAGATGGGCAGAATGATCCACTGGATTAATCAGACATTGCTGAACTCTGCTCCTCAGCCCTGCCTCTCTCTGTGGGTTGAAACGAGCCACTTCACCTGTCTCTGAGTTTCATACCCATAAACCTCTTATCACCCCAACGGCTGCAAGAGTTTGTTAACTTTTCTAAAGTACTGTGCAATTCTAAGATGACAATAACAAATGTCCTGCGTGTTATATCAGAAAACTGTAATCCACTTTGAAATGACATACATTTTGCAAATTGAACTATTTATTCAAAACACTGGCTATACCTGACGAAATGCATCTTTATAATTATGTTTAATGTTGTAGTAGTATTAAGTTTTGAGTGCCTTGCATAAATAACAAATATTCAACAGATCTTTTTATATCCTTTCATTTAACATTTTTTTTTTATTTACTGCTATTTCACTACTGACTTTTTTCAGTAACACTTCTAATCTTGTGGGACAGGAGAGAACACAGACACCACTTTTCAGCTGCCAAGCAGTTTGGCTTCCAGGCAGTAAAATTAAATTTTTTTGGTCACACCCAGTGTCTCAGTACTAAATGTTGGTTATGTTTTAGGGAAAGCCATGCAAATTTGTAACTTAGCTCTGTTAGTACAAATGGCATTTATTTTGTTAACCCTTTGTGTAGGTTTTCTCTAGCATACATGTGATAATGAAAGTGATTTCACTGCACAAAAAAGCAGCTTTTATTATAATATCAGTAGTGTGGTTTTCTATAAATTATGATTGCAGCAAAGATTGCTGTACTAAAAATTAAAACTAAAGAAACACATTTGTTTGTAAACTATACCCCTAACACTCAAGATTTGAAAGGTAAGTCACTGAGAGATTTTCTCTTTATTAAATACATATAAATACAACCCAGCCCTATTTTTGTAATTATAAAGACACAAATAGGAAAATAATTTTCTAACTTTCCTCATCAGAATCTGGGTCTGTATTCAGCAGCTGCTAATCAACATGGTAAAAAAGCTTTTACTTTTTTTATTTTTTTACATTTCAAGGCAGTATTTTTCAGGCTTGCTAACCCTTTAGCAAGCTAGTAGGAGTAAAATAATATGGGCTTGGAGGAAAATGCATGCACAGCTCCCAGCAAATGAGAACCACAGAATGGCTCTTGCTTGTTTTTAATTGCCTAAAACTTACTGATTGGATATCTGCAGTCATAATTATTTCTGTTTTCACAGATTGCCCACAGCTTCCAAATATCCCGATGATAATGGTGGGTGTCACCCTTGCTATCCTCCTGATTGGCATTGTTTTGCTTTGTATATGGAAATTGCTGGTGTCAGTTCAAGACCGAAAAGAGGTGGCCAAGTTCGAAGCAGAAAAATCAAAAGTTAAATGGCACACGGTATGTTAAATGCATTAATTTTATATGAGGTTCTTTAATTTTGTTGCATGATGCACAAATATCTTTAAACTCTGTCTTGGTTGTGTTCTTTTAAATTGATAGGCTTTACTCATAGATTTTTATTACTTTTGGTATTCTATAAAGTTGAAAAATTCTATTAAATCTCTAATTTTTTTTAGGGATGAAGAATAGCTAGTGTTCAACCTCTTGGTTTATTTTCTTCCACATATAAAATGGTGTAGATAATACTTTTATGAGTTGTTTTTTTAATTAGTACCTCAACTCTGATTAATCTTAGCCAAGTTGCTCACTGCCTACGTAATTATCAGAGGTATACTCCTTAGATATAGAGCCTCCTGTAGGAAAGTGAGGTTATCAGTGGCCTCTATAACAATGAGAGCCCACTTACACTTAGCAGCAATGTAAGCTGTCCAAAATGTAGGTAAAAGGACAGAGCAATCTAGCCCTTAGCTTCTATCTATAGCGTGCATATGTCTAATGCAAGCTGATACCACGTTCCGTTTTCCTATTTCCCTTCTGCCCTTGGCTTTTTTGTTCTTCTGCAATAGTTCTATGACTTCTGAGACTTTTTGAAAAAAAAATCATGTTGAGTAAGCATTTCTGATGGGTGTCAGGAGGATATGCAATATGCTACAGTTTACTTAGCTATATTCCTCTACAAAACTTGATGATTGCGACATTTCTGCAAGAATGGACACTGCCTGCCTTTCAGTTTTTGAGATGGGAAAAATTAGTTACTTACAGGCAAGGCCACTTGAAAATGTTTTCCTAATCCTTCAGGAGGGCTGTGTGTGGTAAGAGGGAAGAGAAGGACACAGTTGATAGAAATATTTTCTTTTCTGTCACAAGAGGAAATGATACAAAGGGAATGAGGCCAGTATTAAAAGCCTAGGTGGGACTTACCCTTCTAGTACGTGGCAGTTGGTGGGGCTCACACAAGAAGACCCTGACAAGTCACATCTCACAGTTGAGTTTTCTTTGTATTTCTGTGCATTTTCTCTGTGTTTTTAGAATGGTTCAATCACAACATTTAGGACACAGTAACTTATGTATTTGATAAAGTATTGTTTGAGTATGTGCCTTACTTTAATCTGGGAGGCAGATGCGGAAGGAAGTATGTTTCTGACCCTAAACTGACTTGTGTTGCCTGAGACAGACTGGATTAATTTTTAGTATCTTGGAATATCAGAAAGTTGCTAAAGTCTGTACTGAAATGATCAAAGGTACAGAATTACTTCTGTACAAAGAATAGACCAGAAGTCCTCACTAGGGAGAAGAAATAGCGGGAGGAGAATGTGATACTGGTCTATAAAATTATCACTGGAGAAATTGAATATGGCACATTTTTTCACTGACTTTTTCCTGTACAAGAACAATGAGATAGCAGGCTCCAAAGAAGCAAAAGACATCTTTACACAATACCTGTCTGAGGCAAATTATTTATTTCCACAGATATTTTAGATGATAAAATTTGCGTAGATATAAAATATCTTTACACAAATCTGTAGAAGGATGACATCCTCTCTGATCTGGGAGGTTTGCAAAACACATGGTAGCTCTCCACGGTCAGCCTGCATTGCCCACTGCTGGGAACAAATTGCTGCGCTAGGCAGGTGTCTGGCCTGGGTTTCCCACAAAGTAGAGTACTAATCATCTTCTGCATGTTGGGAAGCAGAGTGGTACCAGCTGGTGTGTATAAGACTTGTATCACAACACTGGGCTAGCAATTGTTGAAATCATGGATCAAAATTAACCCTTTGCTAAAGAGGTATGTTAAAAGCAGTGGTTTGCATCAATATATGCTTGCAGCTGAAGCAATGGCAAGATGAGTTAAACACTGAGATTTGCATTTCTTCTTCTTTTTTTTTTTTTTTTTTAAAGGAAACAAATCCACTGTACAGAGGCTCAACAAGCACTTTTAAAAATGTCACTTACAAGAACCAAGAAAAGCAAAAAGGAGCCACGGCTGCAGATTTCTATTAGCACTTTGGACACTACAAACTTAATTTTACTGGCAGGAAATCTAAAAACTCTATTTGTTTCTTCTCAGCTGATTATGTGATATTTGTTCGCATGTTGCAGTAGTATAATCATTCTGTTAGAGAAAATATATCTTATGTTGGGAAAACTATAGATAGCACCAGTGGTAAAGGTTAACAGAAATTAAAAACAAACAGCTTTGATATTAAACCACCCCCACCTTAGAAAAATAACATCACCATTTTTAATTTGCTCATTACTACCGAGGATTAAAAATCATCAAAGTAAGCTTATTTTTGTGAAGTTAAGTGTATAAAATAAGCTGTATACTACTTTGTTCACCCACAGAACCCAAATGCGTTTGTGTTTAGGAATGTATTTATACCAGTCTGTTTGGTGGGCTGGTTTAAATTCAATACCATAAATTTTTCATCAATGCTGCTTAAACTACTGTGGTTAGAGGTTCCTCATATCACCTGTTTGACTGAATAGTTTTTCATCAGAAACAACTACTGCTATGGCCTACCTTCCATGTATCTAAGGTATAGAGATACCTCCTCTTTAATTCTTCTTTCTTGTCCTGCTTTCCTCTTTCCTTGTCCTTGAATTGGTTGCTGTTTGATGTTCTTTAAGAATCCTCCACTCCCTGAGGTTATCTCAGGGAAAACTAAATCAACCTCATATTCACTTGCATAGTTGTTTTCTGTTCAGGTATAAAGTTCTTTTTTCCCCCCTTTCCCTTAAATTCCAGTAGAGAGGATCAAGAGCAAAACAGAAATATTTTTAAATGAGTGGCCCTGGTAGAGAAACTTTAAATGAGAGGATTACCAGAATTCCCCCCCCCCCCCCAAGTCTTTTTACCATTTATCTCCTGTTTAGGCACTGAAAATAAACCTCTCATGCTGGACCATTGCATGAACTGTTGCACGAGCTCTTTATGTGCAGGAAAATTTCATACATCGAGACTTAGTGTCACACAAAAAGGCAGTATTTTTTTGTTGATATATCCTAAACTGGGAGGTTCTTTTAATGCCCAGCAGCCAAACATTTTATTCATGTGTGAAATAATTAATTCATCTCTTTTAGTCATTTTTTTCATACTAAGCAACAAATAGATCTATGAATTCCACTTGATATTCATTTCTATGACACTAATGAGGATTTTTAAATCTCAGTTTTAACTAGTTACTAATGGCTTACCATAACTTCTTAAATTGTAATGTTGATATTGTGAATATCATTAAGAAAAAAAAATCCTCAACAAAATCAACTAACATGATGGCATAAAAAAGTTACAGTATTGGGCTATTTTAAGCTAACAATAGTGTAGTTTACTTTTTAATATCACTTTTCCTCTGCATTTTTAATTATCTGGAATAGATGGTCAAAATGTACGTACAAACATACTTACAGGAAAAGACTTAGAAAACACAGGTACATTGATACAGTCACAGACAAACAGTTATGTACATTCCCTATGGTAAACTATGTATTTGATCTAAAAACTTGTCCATTTTGTAATGAATATTTACAAAGTCTGTGCAACCTCAGTCTCTATATCCTCTGCCTCTACTGGATATGAGACTGATATATCAGCTAGGTCTGACCCATGCCTGTTTTAGGGCCTGATCCAAAGCCTACTGGAGTCAATGGCTACAGATGAGGATCTAGTTTCAGTGAAACTATTAGTTTTGGTTTACAAAGATTGTTTTGTTTAAACAAACCAGTTAATACTGTCTATTAGTGGATTAGAACCTATAGTATATATTTCTGTGCAAATAAACAATATCTGATGCCTTTGGAAAGGAACTGATGCTATAAACATGTAAGAAATGATTGCAGTGTGAAGGGAATGATGGCTGTCATTAAACTGGAACAAGTTAATTACAGGTTCACATCTTTAGTCTTCAGTACTCTTGCATATCTCAAGGTGAAAATGTGCATGACAAAGACCTGCATCTGCAGCCCTTCCAACCACTAAAGTCCTACAAATGTCAGTGCAAGCTACATGTGGTACCAAATCCTACTTCCCTGGCACATGGATAAAAACCCATTGCAGGTAAAGGTGGCACCTGAAGTCTGTCTCAAATTCCATTTGGGCCAGGAATGCCCAAAGGACCAGGGAAACCTGGATTTAGCCCATGTGAATTATCTGTTACTCTTCTATTTTTCAAATAGAAGTCATCTTTTTTCTAGAGGAAATTAGTGTTTTGTTTTTTTTAAGTATAAAAAAAATCTTTACTCTTTATTAAGTATCTTTTAAGTTCTGCGTCTGAAAAGGCTGATTTTGCAGCTCAGTATGAGGGTTGAAAGCCCTTGTTCTGTAGGTCACCCATTTCAACATTGAACTACTTTTCAGTATTCAGACATTCTCAAGTGGTGTTCACGTTTCATATAAAATGTTCAGTGGTCTATGTTCCCTGTTCCTACAGGAGCTTTTATTTCACAAAGCTACGCAGTCTGTTACCATCACTTACATCTTCTGCTCATCAGCAAAGATCTGATTTGGTATGGAGGCAGTGTTTACATTCCAATTAATTCTCCTAGCAATCTCTCTGCAAATTATCAAAAATGAACAGAAATTTAGGCAGTATGTTCTTCAATTTCCCTGCTGTAACTGAGTGCACTACAAATGTGCTGTGCACCTTCAAAATTTTCAGGATGAAAATCACTCAGATAATTAAGAATTCATCAGACAAGAGAAAATAGAAGGGCTTAGTGAGAAAGATTTCTGTTATTGAGGGATGAGCCATTCTTTTAACAGCATTAATTTAGATCATAAATTTTGACAAAAAAAGAAAACAACTAAATTTCAGGATCTTACTTTACATTCACCCTAGAAAAAGAGTGGTGTTCATATCTTTTTATAAATTATATCATTTTATCTTGTAGTATTTGTATCAAAGTTCTCCTTTTCTTTTTCCTCCACCAAATTCTGAGTGGGTTTGTGTGTGGTGAGTGGGATGAAAAAGTCTTTCTGCTGTTTTCATGAATATTGTTTTGACCTGGGGCTGGACCTTGAGAGTGGCCAAAACATTTTTAATAGAAAATCTACTCACTGAAGAGTTAAACTAAATAAAAACAAAAATCATTAGCAATTTTGTTGTATTGGTGTATCTTTTGTAAAATGGTATTTTCAGTAATGTATATTAAGTGGTTAATTCTTCCTTTGATTTATAAAAGTTAAATGTTAACCTGTATTGTATATGTTCAGATTGCATTCAGCTTTGGTTTGTAATATAACTAGTGGGTAATAAGTCGGGATACAAGAGCAAAACGTCAAGTGCAATAATCTCCATGTGTTGTCTAATGTTATACAGAAGTCCAGGTTTCTTTTGCAATGGGTGTAAGGGATTTATTGCCCCACAGTACTTATCACACACAATCTAAAAGTAAATAAGAGGTATTTTTTATCTTGGTCTATTTGCAAAAAACAGGTAAATGCCTCAACTTCTTTCTGTAAAAGAAGGATTATTAAACCTTCAATAAAGATTACAAAATATAATGCATTTTTATATACTTTTATTCTTTCTTCACTTTCCATTTTATCATGTGTCTCTATCTTTTTTTTACATGATTTGATTAATCTTAGCAACTTTTTCATGCTTTGGCATACCCTACAGCTAATTTGATAAATTCCTTCTCTACCTTTCTTAAGATAGTACGTGAGATTTAACATGTCTGGATGATCTTTTATTTGTGATCCTTTTACTCTTCAAGGAAGTGATTAATGGGTGAATCCCGTAAGCAACTGATTTCTGGAGATATGATTGATTACGTATAGCATTCTTTTCATACAATAGCACCTAAAATACACAACTTGCTTAAAGCTAAAGATCCATAGATCCATTAATTTTGTAAGTCTAATAATAGTAACATCTTTTTGGAACTACATGGCAAAGTGCATGTTTTCTGTTTAATATGAAAGTTACCTCTACTTTTTATTTCTAATCAAGACTAATGTATTTTGATGTCTGCTAATTTCCTGCTCTGAGGAAGCGAATATTCCTTTGCATCCTTGAATGAGCTGTATTTAAAGCCAATTCTATTCTCCAGGCACATAATAATATCATGTTCTCTTGAATTTCACAGTGGATTGTTAAAACTGAAATTGATATAAATGTGTAATGTATACTTATTTTATGTAATTTAGAATTTATTCTACCTCAAAGATTTCTATGCATTCTTATTTTGTTTGGTTTGTAGGAATGGTTCATGCTTAGAAACTTTTCTTCTGTGTTTTCACTGAGATATATACCAGCTAACACTGACAAATAGCAATAAAAACACAATAATTACACACAGTGTGGCTAAATGAAAAAGCTTTGGCTTTTCAAAGATTTTAGTAGATCAGAACATTGTTTCTTGAAGCTGGCTCAGTCTCTTTGTTCTACCAATCGCTATGCACAAAGCAGACAGAACTGAAAGCTGATTTTTGTTGGAACCTCTGCCTACCTCATGTTATTTACACTACAGTTTAGCTTTATTTCTAATCAAATTAGATAATTTAAAATTGTTTCAAGACACTTCTGTATTCAGATAGATTAAGTTCTCAAGTCATGATATATTTTTAAAAATGCTATTTTTCCACAGGTTGGTTAACTTTGCTCAACAGTGGCTTTTTCATTACTGTTTCCATATTTAGACAAGGTACGAATGTAAATAAAAACGAGGTCTTTATGTATGAAAAACAGGAAATTTCTATTTAGTGTTCAGCAGTTGGATGTTACTTGTGTTTGGAAAAGCGTGTACCATCAACTTCTGGCTTCGAAGTTAACAACTCTAGTTCAAAGGCAAATTATGGCTGCTGTTGCTCATCTTAGGTGAGAGGTTAAGACTTGCTTTCTCTAAAACTCTCAACTGACTTGAAAATCAGACCTATAATTATAGCATAATTACCATGTAACAAACCATGTAAAGGTTGCTTCTATTTTAAGTTATGATCAATTTGAAAAAAAGACATATAAAAAAAACAAACAAAAACAAAAAAAAATAGAAAAGCACACAAACAAATCCCCAATAATGTTAAAAATGTTAGAGAAATTGATCCAGAAAATATATCAAACCAGGAAAAGGAACTCTTCAAACGAAGGGTACTAGCAATCCTTAAAATCAATGAACTGTTACAGAAATATTTGACAACACCCCCTCAGTGTCTGCTGGGGAAGTCCTCTGTAGTAATGTGTCATGAGCCAATTCGCAAGGTGACAATCAAATGAACCATAGGCAAGCAAGAGAATTTGAATGTTTATAGATGCATTGGTCTGTACCTCATGTTCATCCTAGAGTACCTGCAGCTACTGCTTCAAGCTGTCTGGGACAGCAGCTACAAGAAACCAGTTCAACATCTTCCTGTAAACTATAGATTTTGTATTCCCCTTCTTATGGTCCCTGAATTTGGAAGATACAGGTGTTAATCACTAGAGCTTTATCAGAGATAGAGACTTGTCACGGGACATGGTGATTACTGTGTTCATAGTGGATGATTAGTTAGTATTCCCAAAGAGTGTGTGGAAAGACTCTACATCAGGGTTTGTCCACAAGTGGCACTCAGGAAATTCATTCCAAAATAAATCTAGGAATTTAATGAAGGTTGGCTAATTCCCATGAAAACTGTGTAGACAACATCCATTTTGAATTGAACTGGTCTTAGTTAATCTGTATTCCAAGGTAAGGACAGGAGTGTCTGAACATGTTTAATTTAGTTTGTTATTTTCTGTACAGCTACCAATTTAATTAATTTAGATTAAATTTTGAATTCTTGCATGGTGAGATTCTAAAGAGATAAAGAAAGATGAATAACAGAACTCCTCTGTCTTTCTCCATATCAAAGGCCAAGATACCTGAACTGACTGGTTTAATAGCATCGGTGGCAAGTCATTCCCATTGGTTATAAAGTTGTTAGAGCCTTTCCATGACCCATAATCAGAGTCTATTTCAATTCAAGCATTTAAGTATTTTGACTGCGCGTTTGCACCTGATGATAAACTCAAGTGTCATTACAGTGAACAGAATTCCCTGCAGAAATATGATGCTATTCTGCATAATGTGTCCAAGTCTTTCACAAGAAAACAATCCACCAGCAAATGTTATTCTCCTCATACCTGAAATGAGCAGTAGCTAAAGAGCTTTGGGTTTTACCAATGAAGTTACATTTCTTGTCTTTAATTTTTCAGTATGTGTATGGGAGAATGCAACGGAAAAATAATTTCCTTTTCTGCTTTCTTACCAGCATAAAGTTTAGAGAAAACACCAGAAATGTTAACAAGTGTTTCCCTGGTGCATACTCTTATGTGTGCATGTCTGTAGATATAATACAAAATATAATTATATAAAGTAGCAAAGACATATTCTACCACTGTGTAAAGCCAATGGGAGTCCTGGTTTCCAGACTTTCTTAAATCCAAGTTCTTAAATCCTCAGATATGAGACTGACCACATATCGGATTTACCACAATAAATAAATAAATAAGAGAAGAAAAATATAAATGTATATGCATTTTTACTGAGTGCAAAGTAAGATACCTAATGTATTTTTTTCACCTGAAAACAGATTGGTTAAAGGAAAGAGGCAAAGTATAATTAATTTGGGTTTCTCTGTGTGCATATTCTCCAAAGACCGTGGACATTCTTTTGCACTACCTGTAGGATTTCTCTCAGTCTAAATGTGCATGCATGGCTGGAAAAAAGATAAGCTCTTCTGGGAAAGAGTGTACATGCTTCAGGGGCACACCCTCTGCCAGCCTGTAAAGTCATGCCAGTGTTAGCACTGGGTACACCTTGTGTCCTGGCATTCCTGCCAGCACTTATCCTTGTTCTGAATGTCACACCCAGTATGTTTTGGGATATTAGACTGATGGCACATTGCTAGAGGCTGTCTATCCTTCCCAAGTAGATGTTCTTGGTCTCTTAGTACACTGTGGCTTCCATCACCTCCAGTTTAGACCAAACCAAGCCCAAACTCCGCCGCGCTCCTGTGTCAGACACCATTAAATCAGCAGGATGCACGGCGGGGCAATGAGGCCTGGCAAGAGGCCTGTGGTGTGGTGGCAGCTGGAGGGCAGCAGCTGCAGGTTTGAGTTTCAGCCAGGTCCTGTTGTGCTGCCAAACCACCCCAGCTTTTTGGCGGGACAGCATGGCCCTGCAGGTGTGGTGGGAACACAGACTGAAGGACTTGGGCGTGAAGGCATCCGCTTGCCTGGAGCTGATAAAGAACTGTATTCTCTGTAGCTCACTGTCAAAATCAGCGTCCACTCCCGTTTTTGTTCTAGAGGAACCTGCTTATTCCCTGCTACTCTGATTTATGAAGCATTTTTCTGATAAAATGAAAGTAGGGAGGGATCTGCTTAAGGAAGTGGTTAGCATGGTGTGAAGACACAAACTGGTCAGGCAAATCTAGAATGGTTTGTGCCTACAGGCCCACTTGCATATGATCAAAAAACACGGAGAAAACTATCAGTCTCTCAGGTATGTTTTAAACCACAAAACAAAAGTCGTGAAGGGTTTATGGGATTTTTATTTATTCTAAAATGTCTGCTAAGCAGTTATATGATGATTTTTATTAGTTTGTTTAAGAAGTGTAATGTGTAGATTCTTGATCACAGTATGTGTGGGTTTTGGTATTGACAAAATGTCAGGTCTGTTTAGTAATTAAGTCTACTGTTACTAGCTCTTCTTGGGAACACACTAACTACTTTGTATCAGATCTTTGCAAAAATTTTTAGTCTTATTCCAACATTGATTTCACTCTAGCAGTACTAACAATAGGAGGCTGCCTATATATGCCTTGATGGCAGTCACATATATCTTAAGCATACTGACCCAAGGTTAGCAGAAGCAACAAGTCTGAGAAAATTGAATTAGTGTGAATTTGACAAGGGCTTGTATTTGTGGATGTGTATGGGCCTCATACAGAAGGCTGAGTTAATTGCTAAGAAAAGGTACCGGGAGATACAGAACGCATATGCAGAATACCTAAATAGTGAAGGCAGAGGAGCTCAGACAAGTGCATCTATAGGTGTCCAAATAGAAAATAGATATAGAAAATAGATCATCAATTCAGAAATGAAGATGCAAATATTTTTTAAAAAAAAGAGTTCCAGACAGAAAAGGAAATAAAAGCCAAATCGCTACAATGAATGCCTTGAAGGAAAGCGTAGAATAAATAAATTTACCATTTCCTTTGCAAAATAACACAAACTGTCATCAAGTTTGCTTCAGAAAATGTTGCTAACCATGTTGCCAGCACTATGCCAGCAAAGATGTCTCATTACTGTAAGGCAGCTAGTACAGCTTAGCTATAAATACAGAGGCCAGTGTAATACAGCTGCACTAGAAAGAATTTAACGGTTTAGTAAGAACAGAATATATCCACGACGGTAAAGAATTGTTTAGTCAGAGAGGAAAATGTGAATAATAAAGAAAAAAAAAAGAGGAAGTAAAGCTACTCAGAACTATTAAGTTGCTAATTCATATTCAGTAAAATATTTACATAAATATTTTTGATAAGTCCCTTGTTAGATATCAGTAATCGGAACATGCTTATTTCAGTCTTAGTGAAATGAGCAGAAAAATCCACCTGTGGCAGTGCTCCCCATAGCTTGGAGCAGCCCTGTTTTTGCTCACTGGCATTGTTTTCTTCAAATGTAGGAGTGCAAATGCACTGTAAGAGTCAGCAGCAGGTTTTCCGGAGCTCAGGACTCAAAATGGTAGCCAACACTCCTGAAGAGATTTAGACAGTTCAGAGTGGCCAATTTTTCAAAAACAGCTTGGTAACAAGCTTCTCTCTCAAAATCTGAAATTCTCTGAAGGCTGCAGCTCTCCTGGGGGGCACATTACATTTTCTTGAGAGTTAGAGCCCTTCTGTCTTCTGAAGTCAGGTCACTTCTAGGACAGCTTGTTCAGCGATGTTTCCTGCTGTTTGTTCTTCTGTGCCAGATATTTTTATCATCTGTAAAACAGGGAGAAAACCCTCCACTCATCTGCTTCTTTGTAAGTGTTGGGCTTCCCTAATTTCTCAATACTTTCTACCAAACTCCCTGTCTGGAGCTCCCCCAGGCCTAGCGGTTTCTGTTCCTGTCCCTGTACCGTAACTGAAGTGGGCATGGGGGAAGAAAGGCCAGTCGTTTCGGCTCTGCTTTGGCACTGTATGCTTACGCTTATACATTTATATATAAATGTAGATACTTATTTGTCTGCTATGAATGAAGAACAATGCAGAAACATGCCCACGCTGATTAAAACCAAACTGTGATGTGGATTCCAGTAA
Source organism: Cygnus olor (assembly GCF_009769625.2). Lineage (NCBI taxonomy): Eukaryota > Metazoa > Chordata > Aves > Anseriformes > Anatidae > Cygnus > Cygnus olor. The sequence continues at coordinate 23,356,906 of NC_049174.1, forward strand.
AGCTACTCTATCTTAAACCCAGAGCTTCTGCTTTCGCCTTTCCACCCGCTATTCATAGCTTCCGTAAGACTGAAACTGTCCCCAAAGGGGGGACTTCCTATGAATCCTTCCTTGACCTAAGAACAGCGATGTACAAGAGGGAAGAAGGAAATTATTTTTCCCCATGCCAGTAACGTAAAGTGCCTTCAGTTGACATGCTGACCTAGCTAAAAACCAAGTCTCTGTAATAGTTTGTGTGAGGACATGCAGCGATGTCAACAAGGCCATCGCCAACAAGGCAATGAACACGAGCTGCGCTGTCGATGTTTTCCTGCCTCCAGCGTCTTTGTGTCACTCGCCTCTTTTTAGGAAAAGCGGACTGGAAAGCAGACTCCAGAAAGCGCTTAGGGACTGCAAAGGAGGCGCGTGTGGCTCTTTTTGGCCGCCTCAGCCCGCGGCCGGCCCGAAGGCGCCTCCACAGCGGGCCCGAGGGGGGACTCCCGTGCCGGGGAAGTTCCGCGGGCGGCTGCCGCGCTCCCCCCCTCACGCCCGGCGCTTCTCCCGCCCTCCGCGGGGTGGGGTCGCTCCTCCGCCCTCCCCGGGGCCGGGCTCGGCGGGGCCTGGCCCCTGGCGTGGAGGGGAGCGGGTGAGCGCCGGGCCGTGCCGGGCCAAGCCGTGCCGTGCCGAGCCGAGCCGAGGCGATGCTGGGCGTGCGGCTGCGGCTCCTGGCGTGTTGCCTGCTGCTGCTCGGCGGCCGCAGCCCGCCGCGGGGCGCCGCCGCCCTCAGCCCCGACGAGGTGCCCGCCCTGCGGAGTGAGTGGGGGTCCCGGGGTGGCGGGGGGGGGACACGGCGGGGCGGGGAGGGGCTTCGTCAGCTGGCGTCCCCGGTGAGGTGTGCGTGGAGGGCGGGGGACACACGAATATTTCGCCTCCCTCCCGGTCCTGTCCCTTCGTGCGGAGGAAGCCCCCGGGCCTCGCCGTGCCCTCCTCGGGGCGGCCCGCGGGAGCGAGGGGCCCAGGGCAGTGCCCGAGCACACGCCTTGCTGTCCTCGCACCTGGTCCCGGAGGTCGTGCCGAGGGGTTTTCCTCGCGCCCGATAAATTCCAGCTGTTTTCCTTACTGCCACTTAAGCAGTTTTCACTGCTGTTTTTTGGGAAGGGGGGGGTGGGAAGGAAATGGGAGGTGAAGAGGAAGGAAGAGAAAAAATCTTGCTCTCCTAGCTCTGTTATACATTATTTGTAGTGGCGAACCTAAGTAAACAGGAACCCGGACAGCTCTCGGCTCTTACAGCTTTGCTTCTGGCACTTTGCTTGGTGTCACCTTGCCCTTGTACGGAGGGGCCTGGACGTCAGAAGAAGGGGGATGTTCCCAAAGTGCTCCCTCCACCCCGTCAAATCCTTCAGAGCAGGGTTTAGGATCTTCTCCTTGGCCCCTCTGGGGTGTGCAAGCTCATGGAGCTCTTCGTGGTTCTTCACCCACAGGGTCGTGGGCACAGGAATCCCGTGTGGTGTGGGCTTGGTGCTGCTCTGGGTGTCTCCTTGTCCCACCTCATTAAGACCCTTATCTTTCCTCTGCAGTCATCACAGCTCTTAGGAGCCTTACGGATAAGGGCATTCGGATGCGTTTCATGAAGGCAGAGACCCCTTCATCTCCGAGTTGTTTCTTGTTGTTGCTCATGCTGTTACATGGGAGGCACCACGGGTGCAAGTGGAGATAAATTGGGAACTTGTATTAGAACTTTAAGTGTGAATCCTGGTATCACGGTGAATTAAACTCATTAATCAGTGTTTACTGGTGCTAACAACATCACAGCTTCTACTTATCTAGTAAATTAACAACGTATTTTCTTGGCCAGCCAAGATAAGGCTGCTGTAGGAAAGCCCTCCCCTAGCATGAGAAGCAGAAACCCTGTCTGACCTTGTAGTCTGTGCTTGTAGATAGAGACTGTGTGGCCCGTGGAGGACTAGGATGGGTAAGAAGAAGGAAGCACAAGCTGCACAGCTTCACAGAAAACTCGAAAGTGAAGTCCCCTGCTGGGTGTCTGTCACAGAGTGATGGTGTTCCAGTGAGCTCGTGGTTGGAGGGCTGTAGAGATGTGATGGACTAAAGGAGCATAGGAAGCTCCTTTAGGAGCCTTGCTCTGCCCCCAGAGAGTTAAGGATTAAAGCCAGGCCGCTGCCAGATGCTTGGAAATGCAATTACATGCAACAGGCTTGTTCCTACCTGCTGTCAGTCAGAAAGGCTTGCCCATGCTCCTGCACCATCATGAGCTACAGACAACCTTAGCCACATGGCAGACAGCACCCGATCCCAGAGTTACAGCTTGCAGGGGGACTTCTGTCCTCGCTGTATGTCTGGCCACTAGCAGGTTCTGTGCAGGACCTGTAACCAAACTCCTCTCTGTAACCTGTACCTTGCCTGGGCTGCTTGTGTGTGCCATGTGATGGTGAGCTGGTCTTCAGCCTGTCGCGCAGCACTGCTGGCTGAAGGCTTTCTTTTGGAGAGCTACACCTAAACCATAGGTGCTGAACCCTGACACAGCATCTGGGTGGGCTTCTGCATCTCATACTCTAGATTTGGAGTATCTCTTTGTTATTGTTACTTCTTCAGGATGTTAGGGGTAGTGAATTACAGATAGAAAGCACATGTGGTAGAAATTACTGTTGCAAAATTTCATGGCAAAATGGAAATGCTAATCAGGTTTTCAGGGAATAATCTCCCGAGACATAAAATAAGTATCTCACCTATAATGTGAGAGGAACTCCGTGGGTTAATCATTACTGGATTTCAGAATAAATGAAATAGCTGAGCTGTTATAGGTTTTATTTTGCTGATTTCCTTAGCCCCTCTCATTTTTTCAGTCTATATGCACAGTTAGACATTTGTTCCCAAGGCGTTAAACAGCTGATTTTTTTCACATGCTTATAGTGTGATGTCACATTGTTCAGTGAATTTCTACCCGATTCCAAGAAAGCTGGGACATCAGGCTAACCTCCCCACGTCTGCTGTGGTCCAGCCAGGGCAGTCATCTATAGCTCAACAATATGCATCCAGTAGTTAAGGCATACTTTAACTCTTGACCACCAGCTCTTGGATTGAGATAAATCCTACCATTCCTGTATCATACATACAATGCAAGATACATTTTCTGCCTATATAGTTGCAGAGAGTGAGGCTTGAAAATGTCAGAGAATATGGCAATTTCAGCCTTAAACTTTTTAGCCTTTAATTGGAATCTCCAGTCCCTCACAGAGAATTATTTTACAGCTCTCAATATGAATTGCTGTAACAGTTAAACCTGTACCACATTATGTAGTATTTCTTGGTGAATGATGCTTTAATTCTTCAAATGTGACTGATGTTTTTTGGATGACCAACTTGAGAAATACTGCCTAATCTCACAGTGATCTGTCAAATGGTCCACATGTTACAAACTTGGCTGGCAGTAAATTTAGACAAGTATTCTTATTTTTGAAGTGTCAGATATTCTGATGGTTATTTTCAGTTTTCTTCATGAATAGCTAAAACATGTCTTACAATACTATTTCATCATCTGTAGCATTCTGCAAACTGAGAGGGTTTTTTTCTTTTTTTTTTCCCCCATACAGATAAGGGGATATTTATTATACAAAGTTCAGGCTCCAACTTGTGCATCAAGGCGGATCCAGCTGGCCTTGTTCTGGAAGACTGCAGTCAACTCTCCAAATACGTGCTATGGAAATGGGTATCCAATCGTCGGCTTTTCAATATAGGCAGAAGTACCTGTCTAGGACTGAACATCAGTAGACCAGAACAGCCATTGACTATGCTTGAATGTGATTCAACTCAATACTCACTATGGTGGAATTGTGATGAAGGAGCATTGGTTGGTGTATCAGAGTACAAATTAGCTGTTGAAAACAGCAAAGATATTGTTGCAAAAAAAAATTCTAATTATCAATGGACACAGTACATGTCCTATGATGAAGACCTTTGTGAACATCCTTTCCAAGGTAAAAATCAAATTTGTCATAGAAATGTATAAAGGAAAAATTTTCAGAAGTTGTTTTTGAAGGAAGGTCTGATTATTTTTTTAATAGGCGATAATTGAATTGAGTACACTGCACAATTAATTTTTCTCCTCATCTGTTATATGGGCCCCCCAAAAGGCCCTAGTGTCCTTGTGAATCCTTGCCTCTTCCAAATGGTCTATAAAATTAAAAGCTGAACTAAGTATTTGCAGTCCCACAGCTCTCATTGTCAAGTAAACCCAAAGAGAGATAAAGAAGGATTTGGAATTCAGATTACTGACGGTCAGCCTGCAATCTCGGTGTGCATTATCCAAACGTTTGCAACATTCAGCACCTGGACTCTGAACGTGCCAAACTTTGGAGCAGAAATCAGGCTTTTGATTAATCCTGTTGTACAGCTAGTCAAGGCATAGGAATTTAAGTCAGGATCCAGACCTGCAAACCTTAACAGTTTTCCAGGAAAAAGGATGAAGATAAACCCATTTTCCACGAACAGCCACAGTCAGGCTGCACCTTGACCCCTTCCTCAGCCTCTCCTTCAGCATTTCTTTAGAAGAATGGCTTAATGTTTGCATAGCATGTCTCAGGCTGGAGCTGTTGATTCCCCCCATTTGAACTGTTTTTATGGGGTTGCAGAGCTCTGGTCTCCACATATTTGGGTTGTGGAGCTTTGATCTTGGTGGTTTCCTATGTAGGTGCAGCTGGGCTTGGCCTCTGCTCTCTCCAGGGGGTTCCTTTGGGAGCTGCGGTGCCTGTGGAAGCGTGGTAGCATCCAACATCTCTAAAACCTAGCAGAGTTTATACTTAAGACCAGACAGAAAACATTTAAAACCATGAAGTCTTAAAAGTTTGCTATGTACATTGAGGGAGATGGAGGTAGATCTGGTCTAGTCCTAGAGCTGCAACAATCTGGGAGTTTCAGGATGAAAATAAGTGACTGTCTTGGCAAAGCTTCTTCCCCTTCCAGTTTCTGTTTCCTTCTTTCCACTTCAGCTTATGCACATGCAAATACAAGCTAGCCTGTTAGTCCAACAGGCTGGGGGGGATCCCTACCTTCAAAACAAGTGTGTCTAACTAGGGTGGGAGGAACGTAGCTGTCAAATTTTGTTTCTTCTCAGGACTGAGATAATCCCTTGAACCTCTGTAGCTAGCATCGTGGTAGCAGGCAGAGGTGCAAACTTGATTTCTTTTAACCCATTTTATTTGTATTATCTGTTAGAAGGCTTTGAAGGGGATTTACAATCTATAAACTGCATTTTTTGCATGTGCGCAGCCAGCCATTATCTCTGGGAAACTGGCAGCATGTCCTTATTCTGTAGTTGAAGGACTTCGATCTTAGCATATCAACATGGGATCTTTGGCAAACAGTTTAATTCCAAGTATGGTTGTGGTTCTTTGACCTTTCATAGAAGCATGTGCTCTGAGGTTAAGGAGATACTGAGGTAAATCTTTTACAACTTTGGGTTGCACTTGATTCTCTCAGTACTCAAAATACAACAGGGCAACATTTTAAATATTTTATAAGCTAATAATTGATGTGACAACAAAGGTACATAACATCAGTTCTTTAGATTACTATTCCCCATGGTATAAAAAATATTTTTAAAAGTTTATTTAATTTTCCTTTGTCTTTCATATTTCCTTTCCCATAGAATGACAATAAGAATGGAAAAAACATCAGAAATCCATTTAAACAAGAGTGGGAGGAGCAGAGGAAATTATGCTAAATTGCTTGTCTGTCACAGACTAGCAGACAAAAAATACGCAGAGCGTGCATTTGAGCGTGTCCTGATTATGCTGGCTATAGTTTTATGTAGTTGTTCTCAAATTTAAGTGCAGGATAATAGGATATAGGATAATTGATAATTTTTTCAGTTGCAGTAAGTTATGGGAATGTGCCTTGTTTCATGGTGATAAATTTCATAAACTAACATTTCCAAATTCTATTCACTGCAGTTATGCTTGTCATACTTGTCTCAATGTTGTGGTATTAATTATGAATTCAAATAACCATAGATATTTTTATTTTATTGTTGCTGTTAAAACCAAAAATGATGAAATATGGGGGGGAGTTTCAGTGAATGTGTTCTTTTAGTCTCTACTTTTCTTTTATTACAGAAACATATACCTTATTGGGAAATTCTTTTGGTTTCCCATGCGTTTTTCCATTTAAATATAACAACAAGTGGTATTATGAGTGTACCAGAGATGGAAGGGAATTTGACTGGTGTGCCACAACAAGTTACTATGATCAAGATGAAAAATGGGGGTTTTGCCCAAATGCTGGTAAGATGTTGCTTCTCCCTCCCTACCTGCCTCCTACAGTATCCGTGATCCTTATGAATAATTCTAGGATGCACTCTGTTTTGGAATACAAGATTACTTCTGTTAGAGGGGAATGTCTCTTAAATAAGAGAAAACTTCAGGCTTTATTATAGTCTACCACGTATGGTCTTTGGAGACCCAAGTCCTCATCCCAAAAGCACAACTCCAGGAGGTGAGCTACAGGATGTGAAGTGCTCACTGCTCTGTGCCACCCACTGACCTTGTCCTGCAGCTAACCCACGGCTCTCTCTGCTCTCCCCAGCAATCCATAGGAGGTTTCTCTGAAGCATGCAAAGGAAGGATTGCTCCTGCAAAGTTAGATTATGCTTTTGACTTCATTCCGTCTTTTATATTCCTCTTCTTCCAGGCAGTCCTTGGACACTTATGTTTTGGACCTAAAACACTTAGAAGCAATATTTTTGAAAATATTTTTGAAAGATTTTGGACGTATGGTATTCATGAATATTAAAATTATAAATAGCAACTTGTAGCTTCTTCCATAAATATGTAAAAAATATCTTCTATCAGCAGAAGTGGTTTGGAAAAGCCCTCCCTGTTCAGGCTGTCTCTCAGATCTCTGGTCCAAAGCATGTTATAAACAGCTGGAAATGTGATTTCATAGTGGGAATTTCCAGGGAACCATTATAATGAAGAGTATTTTCAGCCCTGCTTCTATATTGTAATTATAATAGCTTTAATCTCTTGAGTACTGGGTAGAAGGAGATCCAGGTGACTGCTCCTCCACAAGTTGGGTGAGGCATTTATAGCGTGACTATTCCAACGTCCAGCTTTAGGAACAAATGATCAGCTGGTGCGAATTAAAATGTAGCTCTGTTGGCTTCATGCAAGCTATGAAAATCACCACCAGCTGCAGATGAGCTCCCGAGAATTTATCAACCACCTGAAAAATGGAGCAGTGTTATTCAGTTAGTGTCCTATTTCCATACATAGTTTAATAAAGGAACACTGGAGGAGTTCATCATCATGCTTCCATTGAGATGCTACTGTCGTTAATTAAATTTCTAAAGATGCTGTACTTCCGATTAGCTTGTAGCCTTGTGCTGTTGGTGACGAATCTGTTTCTGAGCAGAGAGCGGCTGCGATGCTTTTTGGAAGAAGAACCCCGCCACGCACCTCTGCTACCAGTTCAACCTGGCGTCCGTGCTGTCATGGCATGAGGCACGGGCTGCGTGCCAGATGCAAGGAGGAGATCTGCTCAGCATCACCAGCCTGGAAGAGCAGAGCTACGTCAGTGATTTAAGCCGTGAGTAGGCACAGCGCACTGCTAACAGTGGGTGTAGGCACATGCTTAGTGTGTTCAGATGGGAATCCTGACTTGGAAGGCTGTTGAATTTTGTCGTAGCCTTTGGAAAGGTGCAGAGTGCGCTTTGTAGCAGGAGTCTTCTGTTCCCACTGTGAGGACATGTTGCTCTCCTCTGGGAAGTGGGTCAGCTTGACTTTCTCTGGGGACTGCGTAGGAAGCCTGTGGTTAGATTTCCATTTTACCAGTGAAAAGGTTTGGAGCTTAACACTATATATTACATCTCTCCCATTGCTGCTGGCAAGGCTTTGTCACATAGCACGCCTAAGTACCTGACAAAGCAAGAATGGTGGTAAGTTACGGCCTTAATAAACCGAGTTCAAAAGCAGTGGTATGTGTTATGTGAGGCTGTAATTGTCTTAATTCCTGCTTGCGTGGTGACTTCTATTCATATTTGCAGCCGTGGTTATGGACATGTGGGTTGTTAGGTGTTTATTTTTGGTTTTTGAGAATTATACAGATGTTTGCCTTCTCTGCAACGCACCATAGTGTCATTTTATTCCTCCAAGGTTTCCTTTGCAAACTGTACTTCACCAAATCTAAATGACTAGAATATTTCTGCAGGCTTGAAATAAATTACCTCTATAGGGAAAAAAAAAGACAACTTTGGTTTTATAAACAGACGATATTCCTTCTTTGATAAGCTCCTTGGTGTCCCTCATGCAGAAAGTCTCAGACCAGTTCTGCATAGTCCTCTGATGGTATTGCTTTCGTAGCTATTTTGGTGTTGGTGAAGAGGACTGAGCGAAGGACCGGGCACTAAAAACTGTGTTGTGAAAGGTGGCTTCAGGTTTCTTTCCCATTGCTTCCCATTAGTGCTGGTTTTCAATTGGAGGATATAAGCTAACAGGAAGTTTTTAAAATAATTTCATTAGCTTTTTGATATGTATACAGGCTGTAGAGGGACTGGAAGTTGTTTGTTTTGTGTCTGACAGCAGGCAGAGACAGGCTGGCGTTTCTGTAGCTGGTGTTACAGATGTAATATCTAAGGCCACCAAGAGCTTATGCGGGGAGGGTTTGCAGGATGGGCAGTTTTTGAAGGGATGCAGACCTCTTGAGTTTATTCCTCCTCAGCTGTGTTGATTAACAAACTAATAGACTTTTTCTAAGGACAGAAAAAAAATAAGTCTGAGCCTTCTGGAGACAGATCTGAAGTTTTGTTTTATTCTGATTGTAACAAGTCAGGACAGTATATCTATACCCGTAGATGTTTTAAAACATGGGGAATATGTGAAGTGTCATTTTGTTTATTTTTTCTGTTTCAGGGCAGTTAAACGCCACAGACATCATGCTTTGGACAGGCCTAAATAGACTGGGGGAAGATACTGGCTGGCAGTGGTCAGATGGAGCGCCATTGGTGTTTGTGAACTGGAGAGCAAGTACGTGATGTTCCTCTTGGATTTGTTATAGCAGTGTAATTACATGCTCTCTGTAATTGCAGCACAAGAGAGCTGTACAGCTACGTTTGAAAAGTGAATCAAGTGGACCAGTGTACCTCTCTTTTTGTAGACATATCTATTCATGTTCATGAACTGAAGCCCCTTCTAGGGATGTGGGTGGCATCCATGGAGATGCATTTATTCAAAGCGTTAATGATTTAGTCTTTCTGTCATTTGCTTTTAAGGGTATTTTTGAGATTCCAGCTGCATATTTAAAAACTATGTTCTACCTGGTTGCATGGAAGAAAGGAGTTCTAATTTGTTTACATTAACAGGCTGTAATTAACACTAGCACATTAACATGAGCTTTGAGACTTGGTTTGCTACATTTTGAGGTTTGTCCTCCAGCACATGTAACATTGACACCAGAACTGGATTCAGCCTCTCATCTGATAGCAGCAGGCAAGGAAAGATTGCCATATATGTGTAAGTGGTGGTTAATGTTCAGCTGTCCATAGGGTTGGTGTAACACTGCTAGAAGTTTGGGTGTGCAAGGCTGATTATACATTTGTTCAATAAGAATACAGTGCCATTTTCCAAGAACTGAATTTTTGTAATTGCATGCTTCTCAAAAAAATGCATTTTCAGATGTCTCTGATGACCGTTTTAGCGAAAATCATTGTGCGGTGATTAATTCAAAATTGAAGTACGGCTGGCAAAGTTACTTATGTGAATCTGGATTGCCTTTTGTATGCAAGAAATATTTAAGTAAGACAGAGCATGAAACGTTTGGTAAGTCTCTCAGTGTTAATGTGTCCTTTCTGTGAGTATGGAAGGAGAACAAGAGGAAGCTACCTGAATATAAATTTATGAGAACAGTCTTAGCTGCAGTATAGGTTTGCTGGTTTAAGTTGAATGCCATTTACATTAACTGAAGTGGTAACACGTTCTTCTGTTCAAATGCAGTTCTGGATAACACGTTGAGAGTCTTAAAACTGACAAATCATTTTAATATGCATAGCATTTAATTGGTTCCTTACATCATCAGAGGCTTACAGAATGCTCATTCTCTTTGTATTACAACAGAGCAACACTTCTGAGTTTAAAAATAGGCTTTCAGCTTAGAATGGAAGTAGCCAATTGCCAACAGAAGATAAAGTTGCATAAATGCAGCTCTAAATTTGCAGTTATTTTTATGACGTGCCGTGCTTTTCATATACCAAAAAAGCATTGTACATATGTTTTTGAAAGTGTTTATATAATGACAGTAAGTTATATGGCATGTAGAATGTCTCAGATGCCCGTTCTGTGGGAAACTTAAACACAATTTTGTGTTTATTAGGACATTAATTTCTGTTTTGATAAGAAAAGTTAGATAGGTTCAACTTTTTCCTGATAAATTAAAAGAAAGTTTCCCTACTTGTTTCAGATACTGAAAAGGGATTTACCAAACTCTTTGTAGTAATGCATGTGAAAAAGCTTCAGCTGGTTTTGGATCAGGCCCAAAGGGAATAAGGCAGATAAAGGAAGTTCTAAATTGAATAACAGTTCTGTAAGTGTGTTTGTACTAGTCCAGTGGCCTGAATGGTTGAGTCATAAAATAAGGTGGGAAAAAAATCAGTTTGCTCTGTGGGTAGTGATCCATAGAGCATGTGTTTTGTCCTCAAGATGACTCTGTTTTCAGCATTTGAAGATAGGAAAATAGTCTAATGCAGCACAACCTTTGTATTTCTGTCTAATATACTTTAACCTTGCATGGTTAATTAAAAGATACATGGAAGTATTATGCCACTCGTTGTGATGCTGGCTGGTACCCACACAATCGCAACTGCTATAGACTTCATAAAGAGGAGAAGAGCTGGAACGATGCTTTGATCTCATGCCAAAGTGACAACAGCAGACTCATTAGTATATCCTCCATGGCAGATGCGGAGCTGCTCCGTAACTTGCTTGAACATGGTGAGTTTTGAGAGTTAGTTTAAGCTGTGCTATGTTTCTTGAAGTGTTTCTTCTGTGAAGCCTTTTAACGTTGTTAGCCTTGTAAGCCCATTATTATGTGGCACACCCAGATGATGTTTCCAAAAAAAAAAGTGTGATGCACGTGCCTTCTAGGAGTCTTTAAAATGTGAGACATCACCTTCAATAAACATAATAAAGAAACAAATCAACATGTTGGAACACAGTGAGAAACTCTATGCTTCCCTTGGTGTTTCAGGATTACCTCACACCCGGGCTTTTGTAAGACTGCAGCTTGTGCTTTATGGGAGTGCAGCACTTGCCCTGGAGCATGCTGGGAAAATGGCAGTCAGTGGTTATACCAAAAGTCAGAGATCCCCGGTAAAACGGCGTCAGTTTTCTTGGGCATTACCGTACTTCTCATGAACCCTCAACAGTCTGGCTTTTGTCCTTTCCTGTTCTTGACTGGTTCCATGCAAACTGCTGCAAAATACTCAATTATTGTCCTCATGCAAGAATTGTGCTTAGAAGCAACAACAGTTCAGAGTGTCTTTTGCTTTGCAAGTTGGCCTTGTTCATGCTGCAGAGTTTCTGCTGCTGCAAGTGTGTTGGTGGAGTCCCCTTTGATGGGCACCATCAAAGCAGCTCTATTAGTCCATGTTGCCTTAAAAGATAGCATAATTATAAAAGGAACTTAATGAACAAAAGCTCTTAGGCACAACAGTATGAAGAATTTTATTGTCATAACAGTAGCAAATAAGTGTAAATATTTTGTGCCTCCAGCTGGCATCCCTATCCTGGCAGAACTGCGTAGTTTTGCCATGAGTTGTAGCTTCCTTGAGCTGGGGGCATAGTGACGTGTTTTATCAGCTCTGTCCCATCAGCTGTGGTTGCAGAGTGGTCCCTTATACTGGAATTACTGGACATGATCACCCATTCTCCTCCCTCACACCACCCATCCTCTCTGCTGTCCTGTTTATCTTTTTTGGGAGATTAACCACGGGTCATCTTTCTCACCTCTGTTAGCATCCTCCATAGATACCAAACACCATTTTTTCCAGAGATGCTGTAGTAGATAGAATTAATTATTGCAGTCAGCTTCAAAATCTGCTGGTGTTTCAGCTCTCCTTTATCCTTCTTTTCAGGAGAAGGGCTTATGTGCCTGAAAGCTCGTCTGCTTTCACTAACTATAGTAGCTAGTCAAGTAAGGCATTACGTCAAACCTCAAGACTCATCTTTCATGGATTTATTAACCACTGTGGCTACAACTGTGCTCTCACTGGGACATAAAGCCATTGCTCAGAGAAAACCTAAAACTGAATGAGCCATGAAAGATTATAAAAATAAATCTTTCCCTTCCATGTCAGGCTTTCTGCCTCATGCAAGCTTCAAGAGCATATGCTCTTGATTTGTATTTTTCTGGGTTTCAAGGCATATTATTGCATATGTTGATCTACTTTTGAAACTATTTAGTCTTCAAGGGAAGTAGGATATTATCTCATCAGTAAGGTTTCCTAAAGTTCATACGACTATTTCTTTTTTCATGCAATAAGATAATTCTTACTGAAATCCCATGAATAATTTTAATAGTGGTGTTGATATTACAGGAACAATAGGCATCATTTCTTCATCATTAAAATATGAAATCTTTTACTCTTTTACAGAAAACGTAACTGAAACATGGATTGGGTTATACAGTAATAATACCCCAGTTGTTTTCAAGTGGTCAGATAGCACCCCAGTGAAGCTGTCCAACTGGCACAGCCTAGAACCTAATACCTTTCAAAGAACAGGACAACTCTGTGTTTCAGCACAAGGACCTGTAAGTTTTCTTTTCCTTTTGAAAGAACAAGACAGACACTCTTATTTCACCTCACAATAATTTATTTTCTCACTATGTATACTCTTGTAAACCATGACCTGCAGTATGACTTTGTCTTTTTATTCCTAATATATTCTAGCTGAAATGAAAATAATGTAGCCTTTAGAAACCAATACATTTTGTTGTGCTGCTACACAGAAAAGTTAATCATTGTTTTTGAGGTTATGTTCAATTAAAAAAAAAGTTACGTAAAGCTTGCCAAATGGAAGCAAGCAAATATTCATAGGTATTTTGATAAAGACAAAGTAATTTAAAATCCAGGTGGTGTATATTATAAGTCATGACTCATTAGTTCCAGTCTTTAAAGCTTCAAGTTAATATTTTGAAAAATGTTCAACTGTGCTAATTCTATGTTGCTGTCAGCATTTATAACTTTGGGAGTATCATAGATCTACATAAAACTATTGATGTTGAGAGTGGTACGATCGATCCCAAATCAGTCAGGTCTTGTAAGATCGGGAGTAATGTTCAAATAAGCTTAGACTAGGCCCTGTCAAACCATGGCTTATGACAGACAGCTTTTTTCTTAATTTGGTCATAAATGTACTTTACTTTTACAATTTACAATACTTAAATTTGCTCAGACCTGATTTAAGTGGCACTATAGTTCAGTTTTTCGGTAAAGTAAATTTTGGGAAAGCATGAAAGCTGTATCAAAAAGTGTTTTCTGTTGTTTCTCCAGTAGTAGGTCCAAGTTGCAATCTTTAATTCATAGATAAGAAAGCCAAAACAATTACAACGACCTGGTGAAGTCAGCTCTCATTTGAAGCAGAAAATGGTAAAAGCCTGGTTTTAGATGCACAAAACTATATTTTACTAATTTTGCAAGTGTAAGCAAACAAATGAAAGCATAAAACACAGTAGTGGAAAAGGAGGAATCAGTATTGGTACATGTCCAGTATTCATAGATGTCTAAAAGTTGTATTATACAAATTCTGTAGTATTTTGAGTAAGGGCTGTTCAAATATAAATGTTAATCTTACAAAGAACTACAGTAGATGGGAAGAAGGTTCAGTATATGATTCTGAAAAGCGTTCTGGCATGCCCATAGTTTTAGTTAATTAAAATGCATTACATCCCAAGGAGTGATTCAAAGAGACAATCTCCTTTGTGTGATTGTCAACAGGACTTTTCAGATCAGTGTTGGTAGAAGTAAGTGATCCATCTAAAGGTAAATAAAGGAATAGAGTGAGGAAAAAATTGTCTGTTGCTTGTTTTTATTAAAAAGTTAAAATAGGAAGAGAATTTGTATAATCTAACGTCGTCTGTGTATTACATACGTATGAGAATGAGTATGTAGAGAACATACTTTTTTTTCCTCCCCCTCAGGAGGGACATTGGAAAGTTAAAAAATGTGAAGACAGATCTTTCTATGTTTGCAAAAAAGCAGGGGAATTTAATAATGTTTCTTCTGAGATGGAATCAAGTTGTCCAGAGGTAAGGGAATTCGTGTTTTTTTGTTTGTTTCAGAACCTTACTGATAAAACAGAATTATAAATAGAGGTGTAGAGTATATGGATGTAAGTAAGTAGATAGATAATTTTAGTTTTTCATACTGAAGACATGCGTGTTTTGCTAGGAAAAATCTCATTGTTTGCCTTAAAAATATGTAAACTAAAATGTAAGGTAAGATTAAAAGCTTTCCCCAAATGCCTCTCGTGGTTCGTTGCATTGTCAGCAGTTGTGACCCAAGTTCCTATTTCTTTCTAGATCAAAAGTGAAAACCCTTTTGTACGCCATCTGTGCAAATAATGGCTGTTATATGATGCTTCATCCCACACATGGTTTTCATACATTTAAAAGGAATGTCAGGGTGAAAAACAATCGGTTTCATTGACACGGATAATGAACTCTTCCACTCATACATTAGCATTCCTTTCACTTTCAAGCGAAAATGGGAAGGAGCACAACTAGCTACCTAATAGGACATTACAATAGGTTTTCAGGCTTTTAGGCTTGACGTTTTGCTAGTAATATGTAACTTGTTAAAGTATGATTTTATTTGCCATTGGTTCCTTTCCCTACGTATACAACAGTGTAAACAACAAACTTGTGGAATTTATGTTCTTAAAATGTTGTTATTCAAAACTCTGGAGAAGTTCTGTGAACCTCTTCTTCTTTTTCTATCAACAAAAATATATCCCCTCTGACTTCTTTACCCTTTAGGTCATTATCTTCCTTTTTTTCATTTTTGGCCTCTTTTCTCAGTTCAGTTAAATTGTAAGAAGGTGGAAGCTAAACTGTTGGGAGCCGGATGCTGCTTTTCCCCAAATGTACAGCGGTCAGGTCCAGCGTTCTGGTCATATCATTACTGCTTTGTTCCAGGTTAAAATTTCCAAAAGTTTAGGATGATTGATTCTTTGGACCAATGTATTTTATCACTCAAGAATGCCGTGTGTTAAAAGTGTTAAGAAAAGTTTGTTAAAGTCCTGACCATGTGAAAAAATGTGCTGAGCATCAGGACTTCCAGTTGTAGTTAGAAGCTGACAGCACTTGAACTTCGGGTACCTCGCAGGAGTGAGATTTAAGAGTCAATGATCTTAAGTAGTTTGGTATGCTCTGGCAAGCTTCCTGTTCAGGATAAATTTCTGCTTGTTAATGTTTCGTACCCTCTAGAAATACATAGTGAACGCTCTTATAGTCTCTTGATTTCTATAGATTCTTTTCTTTCTGATGCGAAAGAGTCATATTCATTTAATCAAGTGAAGTCAGTTCTAAGCTTATTGAAAGTTGAATTTTATTTCAGACATTTTGTCGTAACAATACTCTTTTAATATTCAATATATATATTTTTGTTACTTGTTGGCCTAGTTTTCTAGGGCTAGCTCTTTATTTCATACAGTTACACTTTATTTTCTTTTTTTTTTTTTTCTGTTGCTAATCTACCCTAAATGTATAGAGTATCTGTTGGTGTTTCTCACATTTGATCTTTTGCTTCGTTAACCTGTTACTGTCATCCATGTTTGATGGTTGATAGACTCAGGGAGCTTTGGCCTTGGTCATAATTATTTATTTTTACAAAGCTTTATAGTCGTATCTGTTATTACTGAGCTTTTATCTCATGTTGATTTTATGACTTGTGAATTGGATGAACTAGTCCTTAAAATTTTCTGTGGTTCTGCTGAGTGAAGTTTTTGCAATATCAAGTTACAGCAGAAACCTACACTTCTGTCTTTTGAAGACACAAAAAGTGTTAAGCACTTTTTTCCCTTAGCAGGTCAACTATTCTTTTTCCTAGTTGGCAGGCTATTAGTGACACTAAACGTTGTATTGCAAAGGTCACATTCTCTAGGCAGTTTTTCCCAAAACTGAAATAACAGCGTTAGACATTTTCTTTAAATCAGCTTTTGAAACAGGCGGTGGAGTTGTCAGCTGTTTGATAATTGAGTTGGGAGTTTCTGTGTACAGAACTGACAGTATTGGTACTGGTAACTTTCTTCAGTCTTCTAAGCTTTAATTAGTGCATTAAAAGATAACAGTATAGTACTAAATCAAGCATTTGTCTTTATGGATGGTGTAGCAGGAGAGAACTGCACTTTTGAGAAGAGAATTGCTATTAAAGCTGTAAAACCTCATAAAGAGAAGGACAGCTGCTCAGAATAAGGGTCCATTCAGGTCGTGTTCTGCTACCCACCAGTGGCCACAAGCAATGTCTGGGGAAGAGCAGAAAAGGGCAAATGTGGGTAACACATCCCCCAATTTCCCTTGACCTCCAGCCATTCAGGGGATTTCCAGAGCCTTTTACGATTTGTGTATCTAACAGCCCACACTGGATTTCCCCTCCAAGTTCTTGTCCAATTTTCCCTTGAACTCATGCTAATTCTTTGTGTTCACAACATTAGTTACTGATATCTATAAATCTGCTGCCCTTTGTGTGGAAAAACGCTATCTTCCATGTTGAATCCACCTCCTGCTTGCTCAGCTTCATTTGTTGTCCCCAAAGTCTCCTGTTGGAGTAGTCACACGTGCCTCCGTGGCACTCCTGATTTTGTAGATGTGTGTTGTACCCTCCTTAAGGCATCACTTCTCCAGACTGAAGAGACCAAGTCTGCTTGGTTATTATTTATGTGGAAGCAATTATGTATGTTTGGTCATCCTTGTTGCCCTTTTTTTCTAACATCCTTTTTTAGAGATTAGGGGCTGCAACTCCAAAAAATGAGAAAAACTGAATTTTAAAGGACATAATCACTTTCTCTGTTCTCTCTCTCCTTCTAATTCTTAATGTTTGATTGACTTTCTGACTAAGCTGGTGTTTCCATGGAAGGTAACCCCCAAATCTCATTCCTGTCTGGTAGGAGCAAGGTAGCTGTCTCTTACGCCAGACGTGAAATGATTTGGTGGGGACAGGAGAGGTCCCCATAATACATCACATCATATTTATCTGCACTGAATGCCATTTTGTCGACTGATTACTCAGCCTTTAAAGTTTGGAATTTCTCAACCTGTGCTTGCCCTCAATGCAAACTTACCATCATCTACTTACTCCACAGTTGTTATTATTTTTAATAAAGATTAGTGTCAAATTTCTTTCCTCCAGACTTAAGGCACCAAGAAAGCTTTCAGAGGAAGGTTATGAGGTGCCATTTGTTCCCAATTAAAATTTCCAAGAGGTTAGGATGATTGTGTTTACTTAATTTCATGCAATTCACTTGATCACTGGAGGACTCCAGCCGAAGGGAACCAGAGCTTTGCTGTTTCTCACCTGCCCTCCCACAGAGCGCTTGGGTGGCTGAGGGCCAGGCCGGGTGATTTGTTGCTCTGACTGTTTGGATGACAGCCTCTCCCACAGTTAATTCGATTTCTGACCTCTCTACCCTGCCAAAAAGGACAGAGAAGTGGTAATGAGAAGGGGAAATTTGTTGAGTAGCTAAACGTGCCAAGAGTTGAACAAGGAAGAAATGCACATGAGCATGCTGTGTGAAGGAGGAGGCCTTGTGTCACTATAGCTATTTTTTTTTTTTAATTTTTTTTTCTGTAGTTGCCAGGAATGGTGTAGAGGGGCTTTTTAGTCAATACTTTAAACCTCTTCCACCCCCCAAATCCCAGAGTTTACATACATATTTCAATTTACACTTGAAAACAAAGGGCGTATGTAATGCTTTTTTTTTTTTTTTTTTAAGCAACTTAACTGAATCTAACAGGGCAATGTTTACCTTGCACTTGAGATATTCAATATCAGGAATGAGCTACCACAGCTATAAACCAGAGTGCTACTACATGCTTCGTGCCAAAAAGCTTGGCATACGTCCCCAGACTAAGTCAGTAAATCAATGTTCAAAGTATAAAATGCAAACAAAAGTAGTGTGTGTAGGGAGTGCCTTTAAGTTGCCCATATCTGTGTCCTACCCATGAAAGATGTTACCACCTGTGTGTATTTAGCCAGTTTTTGCACAGTTTAAGGATTTCAACTTTCTTTTGTTAAATTCACCCACCTTTTCAATGACCTTGAGGGTAACTTCTCTGGAGCCACAGTGGAAAGGAATAGGGCTGTAGGGTCATGAGTGATGAACAGAGAGAAACAACAAAAGGGGATCAAGTTTTTAACAGCTATATAATAATCTATAAAACAATGTTCGTTTCTTTAAAGGGATGGGAAAGACATGGTGGATATTGTTACAAAATCGACAGTACCCCTCGAAGTTTTGAACATGCTTCCAGTGGTTATTTCTGCCCATCTGCACTTGTATCAGTAACAAACAGGTAGTTAATCCTATCAGACAGTGTGAAGATGCTTCTAATAAAAGCTATTCTAACTTCAGAAAGCATTGCATGGCAAAAGATATTACTATTATGAAATAATGTTTGTGTGAGAGTTGAGCATAATTACTAACATTGGCTAGAATAAAAGGTTTGTTCTGCTTTATTTTTTAATTGAAAATAATTTTAATAAAAAGCAGTTGTTAGTATACTTTAGATTTGTAGCAATGTGCACACATGAGCATGCAGGAATCTAAACAAAGCACTTTATACAGAGGTATGTAACATCTTTAAGAAATTTTATCAGTGTACTTGGAAGCTATACTGAAAAATGACAGTGTATTTATCTTTTATAATCAAAATCCTTAAAATTTTAATCCAAATCAATTACTGTTTTATAGATGTTTCTATTTAGTTTTGCATTTTATGTGAATCCTCAGCAAACCCAGGGGAGAGCGTAAATGTTTGAAGAGCATCTGACCTCTGTCTTCCCTTTTTTTCTATCTACCTGTATTCCAGCCTCAGCAAAGCTTTCTTCTCTTCAGATGTCCAGATGCTTGGGTTTTCTCTGATCTGTTTATGACTTACCCCATATGTTGGATTCCAATTAGTTTATAACATACTGATATATCAAATAGATGTATTTTATGCGTACTTTAATCTACACGTTTTTTTAAACCACAACAATAACAACAAAAACAAACAAAAAAAAACTTAAAGAGGAAATCTTCCATCCCTTTAGGACAGGGAAAGCACTGTAACCACTCATAATCAGATGTGTGATAGCTAGAAACTTCAGGAAAACATGGGCTACCCAACGTAAGATTTTAAATTAATGGAAATTTGGCCTGCTAGGTGATTTCAGGATTGTGCAAAGTGAATACAATGGTATACTGCAATGCAGCAATAATCCTTACTAAGAGAATAAAGGCCAAATTCTGGGCAGCTGAGTGTTTGCAACTAAAACTTCAAAGGGAGCTAAGGGCATGCTGCACATCACTGGAAGCATGTGTTCTGTGTTTTTCTGTTTACTTGTTTTTATTTTATTTCTGCTGGGTGTAGCCATCACTGTTTATTACAGTAGTTTCCAGTTCCAGTGTTGGAGCAACAAGGGAAGCTAGGTGTTAGTTTAGCTTAAGTTTTAATTACTGCTTAGCTTTGTTGCTCTGATGTGACAAATACAAAAACTTCTCAGTGGGTCGATCCTAAAATATTCATTAAAATTATATTGGATACAAAGAGTTGATATAAAAAGAGAACATGCAAAGGAAATGAAAAATAAATAAAGAAGTTCTCAGTCACTGAGTGTTACAGATACATTCAGATTTTTACATTTTACATTTACATTACATTTACATCATTCTTACGGTATTTAGCAGTTCTTTTCACAATCTGGAGGAAAAAATAGGGAAGTTTTATAAGTCTTTATCAAGCTGAGAACTTTGACATGTATATTTTCATAAGCTGATTAAATGTGCTTATAAACTAAAACATTTTTGTATAATGCTATACCAATTATATCTGAGTAAATTACATTGAAGTGACAAGGGGCTGCTGTATGCAACCATTATTACTTGAAAAAGATCTAAATGTCTCATCTAAGTTTCTAAATGAATAAATTTCAGAAGGAAAAACTAATTGCTTCTGCAGTCAAAACAGCTCGGAACAGCTGGTGCTTTGAATCCTTCAGCTCTGATTTTTAGTGCCATTTTGTGTGTCCAGTTCTAATAAGATACTTCTGTGCAAAGCTTTTGCTTTTCTTTATTCTGTATCTTTTTGTGACCCTACTATCTTTTCTACTTTCAAGACTTCCTTACTTTTATCTGTTCATCATGAATATATTTTGTTTTAACATTTTGTACCAGAAGCATTGAGAGATTTCAATCTATGGTTCCTTGAATGTGCACAAATGCTGGAGAGGAAAAAATAAAAAGGAAGAAGAAGGAGGAAAAATTATGCTTGCTTTATACTACAGAGTTTTGTGTGAAATTTACCACAGAATTCTATAAAGAAAATTAAATACCTTTTAGATATTTTTCTATTATTGGGTGATTACATTTTTTCATGATGCCTACTTACCACAACACCAATTGACCTATATTCTAACAAGCTTTTTGTCCTGATCATTTTATTAAGGTTTGAACAAGCTTTTATCACCAGCATGATCCATAGCACGGTAAAATCTGAGAGAACTTATTTTTGGATAGGCCTGCAAGACCTTAACAACACAGGAGAATACTTTTGGCTAACAACAGATGGGAAGAATCACTCTGTGAGCTACACAAACTGGAACAAGCATCAGCCACGTGAGTAACGCACTGATTTAAAAACAAAAACAAAAAAAACACAACAAAAACAAATGACTTGCAGGGAGCAAAATACTCTCACTACACATGGTTTGCCATTTTGCATTTTATATGAAGAAGAGGGTATTGTCTTCCATACATTTCTGACAATAAAGACACTGTGTGGAGGTTTTTTTTCTTCTTCCTCTTCAGTTTGCTGATACTTAGTTTGCTTGTTTGATTTTTGTTTGCTTTATAGTAATACAAAGGAAAACTTTACAAGAAAATAGAAATGAGAAAATTAAATAGGAGGTTAATGTACAGAACATTTGAACATTCAAATATGACCACTGATGTTGTTGCCAAGCTTTTGACTCTTTAGATGACTAGAATTTAAGTTCTTCATCTTTTGAAGCATAAACCTCTTAAAGATACCTGAGAAGAGAGACATGAAAATAAATACATGCCATTTCACTAGTTTCTTCCAAGTTTTTGACTCTACATTTATTGCTTTACTACTTCAGTTTGTTAAAGTACTATTTTAAGTCACATTTTATCTCCTGCATTTTGTGAAAGGAATCGTTTGTTCATTTTACAAGCTCAAGTCAGCCAAGACAGGCTTACAACCTGGTCACTGACCAGAGAACTTGCTAGCTTTGTAATCCCATCAAGGTTTTATATAGAACTGGATGCCAATAAAACAAACGTTTCACCAAAAATTCACAAAATTCCAGTGTTTTATTCCAACACTCGATGCTTACTTCTATGCTTTAGGTCATTCTGGAGGATGTGTGGCAATGCGTGGAGAGAACCGTGTTGGTTATTGGGAGGTAAAAAGCTGTAGGAACTTCAAAGCAATGTCATTGTGCAAGCAAAAAATAAATTCTTATGAAGAACCTGAACTTACTTTTCAAAGACATTTGAGTTCCTGCTACTTTGGATGGGAGTCAGAAGCCAACCTATTTAACTGCTACAAGGTAAGTGGCAAACTTGAATTCAGTTTCTCAGATTCTGCATCAGTTTAGGAATAAACTGTTCCAAAAATATTTTGATAAAACATTTCTTCTACTTAACTGTTACCTTCCTTCACTGCATTTTAAAATGAATAAAAGTCTGAAGACTTCAATTGGAACTACGCTAGAAATGTATAAGACTTTATTGTAGGAAAAACTGCAAATAATATTTGATTTTTTATGGGCTTCTGAAACAACTTGCTCTCCAAAATCAACTACATTTATGACAGTGTTTATTTTACTGCAGATATTTCACAGTGAAAAAGTTCTGATGAAAAGAACATGGGATGAAGCAGAAACATTATGCCAAGATTTTGGAGCACATCTTGCTAGTTTTTCCCATATCTATGAAGAGATGTTTCTAAACAATTTGTTATATACAATTTTTGATAGGTAAGTACACTTTATTAACATCAACAAGGTTTATCTTAAATGTACTAATCTGTAAAAATAACGTATGATTTAAAGCCTTCCATGCTCTTTAATAGTATCTAAGGAAGTCTCTACTCTTGACTCATGAATTTAGAAATGGGTGAAAAGAAGTGGAATACCAACACTGTAATGTGATTGTTTTTGAAGATGATCTTTGTAGTAGGTGTCAAATGACTATTAATGTCAAAGTGTCTTGTGAGTTAACGTTCCCTGTAGAACTGAAGGTTCTGCAATTTGATTCTACTTTAAACATTTTCTTCTTTAAAATACAATATGATATTTTAGAAACAAAACCAGATACTAAACTATTAATACATGTATTACAGTATGATACATTGAGTTAAAGAAATGAATATGAGTATTTGCACTAATTAAAAAGTAATCTGTGAAATAGCTAAGGAAAAAGTGTGTGAGAAGTATGTTTCTGTTCCCATCACAGGACAGAAGAAAGACAATTCTGGATTGGATTTAATAAAAGAAACCCGCTTACTGGAGGGACGTGGCAGTGGTCTGACAGAACACCTGTAAATACATGTATACTATATATTTCAGAAACCTCTCAAGTAATATCTGTGTATCAGTTCCCCAAAATAAGCTGTGTGAACTGACAAATGTTGGCCAGGAACGGTCTGCTTTTTTCACAACCACATACTACATTTAAAATAATTGTTACAGTAGGGTTAACATTATACTACTGTTAAAACAGCCTGTGCAAGAGGGTTGTACAACTGCAAAAGGAATTTAGTAGAATTATAAAGTTTTGTGGATGTGTGCTTTCCTGCAAAGCATGTTGTGGTTAGCCCAGGATATGTCACACTGCATTGTAAAAGATTTCTGAACAAGCATGTGGATTTTGGAGTACACAGAAGGGTCAGTTTTTAAACTGTAATTAATTTTCAGCCTTAAGGAAAAGTGCCAGCTCTGCCGTCACTACTTAAGTAATTGCAGAATATGAGTGCAAAGTTCAGTCGTGTAAGGTGCTGAACAGCAAAGGCTGTTAGGCTTGGACAACCACTGCTAATCATAGAATCCTAGAATGTCCCGAGTTGTAAGGGACCCACAAGGATCATTGAGTCCAACTCCTGGTTCCACACAGCACCACCCAAAATCGAACCATATGTCTGAGAAGGTTGTCCAAATGCTTCTTGGCAAGCTTGGGGCCATGACCACTTCCCTGGGGATCCTGTTCCAGTGCCATGTCAAAAAACTGTTACGTTTTATAGCTATTCAATTTCTTTTACAAAGGTGGAGTCTGATTTAAGGTGGGAAATTGAACAGGACGTTGCAAGAAAATGAGTATGGATCCCATTTTTAATATTTTACCACCATAATTTAGGTAATCCTCTAGTTCCTTAGTCTGGAAGTTACTTCTCATGTTCTTACAATACGCACATCTCCATATCCTTCCTTTTTTTCCACTATAATAATTTTGAAATGCTTTATCTTGAATTTTCCCTGAAAAATAATGGCTGTGCTGTTTACAGGTTGTATCTTCATTTTTGGAGAGCAAATATGTTGAAGACGATTCAAGAAACTGTGGTGTGTTCAAAGTAAATAAAACAGTCTTTCCTGCCCACTGCAATGAAAAACGTGAATGGATATGCAAAATACCAAAAGGTGAAATTTTAATTAGCACACATTGCCTATTACACCCTTGACTTGTAATTCAGAAGAGACAAGAAAAAATATCTAAAAGACTGCTTTTTGTCCAAATCTGGAGTTCTCTCCATTGGTCTTCAGCATGAAATCATGGCAAAGCTACATGCAGCCATTAGGGTTTGTTGGCCAGTTACAAGGACTTATCTGTGCTGGCAGGTTAAAAATGGGTAGCAATGATTAGCAGTTAGTTAGCAGGAGTTAACCAAAGTCGTGATGTATAAAAGTTGTTAAAAATGTTAAGATTGCTAGGTGTGGCAATTATTTTATTTTATTTTTTTTTTTGTCCCTGGACGCGAATAGCAACATTCTTCATCATTTTGATTAAATTCTCACCATGTGGGGAAAGTAATTTCAGTTCAGTATCTCTTCTCATTATTAATCTGATATGTTTTAATTTATTTATGTGTTTTTGCAGGTGTTAAACCAAAGAATCCAGATTGGTACATAGCTGGTATGAAAACCTTTTTTAAATTTTTTGTCACATCTTGAAATATTATCATTTAAAAATGTAATTTAAGCTGTTGGTAAAAATAAATAACTAAACTGTTTTAAGTTAAAAATTTACATTGTGTAACCTTGTAGGAACTTCTTGTTGCTACAGAAGAAAACGTGCTGCTCTTTTGGTTAAGAATGCTGAAACGTAAGATACTGCTTAGGTTAGATAAAGGAATGTTGCCAGTATTAAACACATGAATTTGATATCCTTTCAATAATATTGAAATTGCCTTTTTGCAAAGTCCAGGCAACCCTGTTAATATTGCTACATTAACACAGGATATAATATAAAGCCGAAAGTTGCTAATTATCCATTTGTCATAATTCGATCTGTCAAATATGGTTCTGCTCCTCATTGTGGAATATTGTCCTGTGACAGGTGGCTGGAAGCAGGCCACGTGAGTCGCAAAGAACGTGAATTATAGTGAGGTTTTACGCCTGCACAGCTCTCGCTCTTCTGCTCGTTTTCTAGAACTGCCATGGTCATATTACCAAGGAGCAGAGTATCTTTTCCACGTAAATCCTACGGACTGGGACACCTATGAGTTTATCTGTGGCTGGCTTCGTAGTGGAATGGCAACAATAAATTCTTCTGGTGAACAAGCATTTATTGAAAATAAAATTAAGAAGGTAACAAGACTGTAATTTTAAAAAATAAACCCTCTCACTTTTTTTTTTACTGGTTATTTTCTATTGCATATTTTGGAAAGTCTGATTGCCTATTACTCCAGGTAGAATCCAAAAGACATTTTACTTCAGAAATAATTCTCTGGCTGTCTTTATTTTCCATATCCCTCCTTGGGGCCCTGCTTAGCTAAAGAAGTCAGTGACATTTCAGAATCTGCAGAATCATTGTGCTAATGAGCAGGTCTGTCTCCCTCAAGAGTTGTAAAAGGAGCAAAAAACAGTTGTCTGTCCCAAAGTTATGAAAGTAATTAGGTAGACATGAATTTGTGTAAGCGAAAGACGTCTCACATGTGTGTCCCACTTACCTTTTTCTGCTTCCACCCCTCCGTGACCAAGGGGATGCAGATACTAGCACAGCTGAGCTGAGTTCAAGTTTGCCCCTCATGGCTCCTCAGTTGTTCATGTGGCAGTTCTGCACCCAGCAGGATTGCTCCTGATCCCACACAGCTTCTTAATTGCAGTTGGTTCCCATTCAGTGAGTGGCAGCTGGTCTGGGAGCAGCAATGGTGTGGGACACCTCAGTGGGTATATTAGCATGAGGTGGGCAGTGCATCCAGATGTTTGAAACAGTCTTCATAGTTTGAATCTTCAACACCATGATTGGAAAGATTACTCCTGGGCAGTGCTGGCCAAAATGATTTCTGAATACTGATTTCCCTGCACCTTAATTTAAACTAGAGTTCCAAACCCTAGCAATGGGTCCTTATGACCATGCAAAATACGTCAGTTTTTCTTCTGTGTATGTCATCTTGGGCAACATTCCCCTAGTTCTGCAGCTTTATATGGTCTCTCCTGAATAAGTCCCCTTTAATACTGGACATATTTATATGGAAAAAGACACCTGCCTCTAAATTCCTCTCTGTAGGAAAGCAGAGTTTCTGTAGAGCTACAGTGAGGTAACACAAGTTGAGAAATAATTGCGGAAGCAGATGAATTTCCAAGAAACAGTGTGTTTTCTTTCAGGTGTTCTCAGTAAAATGAAAGAAGGAAAATACAAAAAAACCCTCATATAATAATTGAAAAACTGTCTGCCTTACTGAAGGCAAAATCCTACAGTTGTAATGTAAAGGGATAGCAAAGTGTAATCATTAGAACAACAACCAGTGCTGAGCCAGAAAAGCTCTCAACTTATGCTTATGTAGTTTTGCTTGTGTTATGTACAAGCCTTCTCTGCTTTTAACATAAAATAAAAACACAAGGACAGTTGTTCTCTAGTAAGATGGTATTTTTAAGTTTCTAGTGAGTTATGTGTCATTTTTGTCTTTTGCTAAAGTGATTTTGTATCAAGACATGATGAACTGGATTTAAACCAGCAGTTCATGGCAGAAATAGCTTACAGTGGAAGAGCAGCATAACTGGATATAGCTGTCTTCATCCACGTCTACTAGAGACTACTGTGCTGTCATGAAATTACTGTCCTATCTAAAACTGTATGCTTATGACTTCAAAAATGACAAAGCTGTAAAAATGGATGTGTTTTTCCAACTTAGGATCACTTAAAATAGCTAATCAGGATCCTTCTTTAAAGTCATATTTACTTACAAGAGATCTTTCAAAAGCAGCTTCATAACTGAAGTAGTGGATATCGTAGCATTTGATGGTGAGAATGCCAAGTTTACTCCATTTGCATTTGAAATTGGGTTAACTTCAAGCTTCATTTCAGAATATGACAGATTGAGCTATTTTAAAACCTGCTGCCTTTGGCTAAACTTTTGCAGTATAGCCAGGTGTGTCCTTAAATGCTTGTAACTGATTTTCTGTGGAAGCAGGAGTAAGGATGGCAATCACTAAAATAATAACAAGGAGTCTGGATAGAATTTGTATGTGCTATTAGAAAACTTTGTAAAGATTTCTTCACACGGGATTTAAAATCACATTTTTCAGTACTTCTGTAAAAAATGTGATGTATGCTGAGTGCTATGATTAGAAAGCTAAACTCAAGGACCAGTCAGTACCAAACCAGACAGCATTACCTAGAGTTTGTTCTTTGTCAAAAATGTCTATTTTTTTAATTTGATACTGTCATATACGCTGTTAGCTTATGAAATCCTAACTAACTCTAAGGGCTGTATGGCTGCCACGATACATGGAGCACTTAAATGCTTTCTGGAGAAAAAGTAACGCTTCTAAATGGCCAGATAGCGTTTACAGTGCCCTGTAACATTCATAACTCTTTTTTTCCCTGGTGACTTTCCCAAAGACCCCCAAACTGCGACTCTTTGAGTGACTAATCTTGAAAGTGAAGGCTCGTTCATAGTTTAAATCAGAATCAAGTTAGCACAGTGGTAATAAGTGGCTGTTTGAATTACATTATTTCTGTGAATTATCCATAATACTTTGTCTTTTAGGACTGGAAGTCTAGAACCTTTCATGAGCATAACAATCAGTCTAAAAAGCGTGTCTACGAATCCATTGTATGAGCTATAAGAAGTAATGTAACTACTCTCAGAAAGCATACTGGAAACATTAGGGCTATCAGTATTTTCATGCTCAGAGGAAATATTTGTACTTTATAACTTCAATAATTGTATATTTTTAGTAGTTTTGAACCAAGACTGCAGTAAGTGGCAAATAGGCTGTAAATTCCTTAAATTGACAACCTAGTTTACATAAGTTACATCAGCAGTCCAGTGGAAACTGGGGGCTAAATCATGCTTTACTTAGATGAATAACCTTGCTGAAGTCAGGCAGAAGTAGTCCCATAAATTCACACAGGCAGGATTCAGCACCTGTTTTTCCATCTGAACCCAAAAGGAGATGCTATTTGCCTGAATACAAACAGGGTCTGGTTTTAGGAGTTTGTTAATGCTTTGATAAGAGGGCAACAACAGTTAAACATATGGCAAAACATTTTTTTTTGTAGCTATCGAATAGTGATGTTCACTGGTGGATTGGATTGCATGCAGAAAATGCCAGCAATGAATTTCGGTAAGAGTGTGCTTCAGCTGCTCTGATTTGTACTTGGCATGTCTTGTTTACAAGCTGCTGTTCAGTTTGATGGGCTAAAACTGTTTGATGACTGAGTGGGATATTCAAGAGACAACTTCGGCTTTCATGTAGATACCTTTCAGAATATATTACCCTTCATTTATTTCCATGTTACAGTATTTCGTCTGAAAGGGGTACAAAAGATGAAAGCCAAAGGCTTGACTACCAACCCATTCTTTGTTTGTTTTAACGCTTAGTTAAGAAGTGGGCACTTTTTACCCTGTATCTACTTACAAACACTTTTAATGGGGGCTGTATTTTTAGGTCAGGACAGGGAAAAGTGTAACTACACTCTTAACATTTCTGTGCAGCTGGAGAGATGAATCACTAGTAACATATCAGAACTGGAATGAAGGGAGAGAACGAGATCTGCGTAAACCAGGGAAAAGATGTGGCTTCATTTCATCACAAACAGGTTTATTTTATATTTCCTGTTTTGCAGGAGTTGTGAATTGATTCTGTTGTTGTCCAAAGGGGATTATGTTTTTAATTGCTTTCAAGAAGTGCAGTTTGTATTACAATCTTGTTACATGGTTATAGATTGCATAGCTGTTTTTGTGGTTAAGAAAAGAGCAGCAAAGTATCGTGAATTTGCTCAGAGACATAGGTGACAGGGCTTAAAAGTGTATTAATAGTTCTAGTATTTTAATGTCAAAATATAAATACTCCAGTGATACTGAATCGTTAGTTTTACTTAAGAATCTATTATGTGGCACAGCAAAAAGTGTTGATGCGTTGCTGGTTTTCACAGTCACTTTTCTCATAACCAAAAGAGCCAGATGGACTGAGCTGCAGTTTTTCTTACTTTCAGAAACTGTTTTTATATCAGCAAACATTTTTAAATACTCAGGTTTCTATCTCATTTTTGATCGCACAGCCAATCTGCTGAAGAATTTTGGGTACCATGTTTTGTTATCCAATGGTGCTAGCCTCTAGATTGTCACATAGATCTTTCTTTTGCTACTGTAATAAAAAAAAAATTAAAATATTGCCAGTTCCAGTTTATCATTTCTCAGTCTCTGTTTTCTGATCTGTGAGTCATATGATAAGGTAAACATGTCAGGTTCCTTGGAAACAAAAAACATCCAACTTTGTGTTTATGAGAAGAGCTGAAAAAAAGTAATCCAGTTGCACTCCTGTAATCCAAAAGCCAAAACTGAACAGAAAAAAAAAGGGAAGAGAATCCTGCCCACTCCCATCAGCTGGCCAACAGATGGGAGCAGGTCAGCAAATTGTTGAGTGCACTGTGTTCCACTGAAAAATCTGTTTTCCTTCTAAGCAGGTCAGCACTGGATGTCAGTACCTGCATCTTGCCAACAATTTTCAATGAAAGGAAGTCAAACTATTTTATCTGGAAGACATCATTTCTATATGTTTCCTTTTTTTTAATTTAATTGATTTTTTGATTTTTTTTAAAAAATGATGATACACGCATATGTTACATGACTCAGCGTAGAGGAATTGGTTTAACTTAATAAAATCAATCTGTGAATAAAAATATGAGCCCCATGGACCATCATATGTACTATAACGTGATATGTCCAAATGTATTTGATGTAGGATCTTGACTTGTTCAACCAATAAAAGGGATACCCTTCTTAACAATATCTAAGCTAAAAAAACGTTCTTTCCAGTTCTCAGGTGAATATTGAACTCTGATTTTTTTTTTTCTTTTTACACAGGACTCTGGGGTGATGAAAACTGTACTGTTTCTCTTCCTTGTATTTGTAAACGTAAAATTGCATGGAAAATTGAGAAAGAGATTCCAAAAGACCAGAACCAACAAGGAATATGTCCCAAGGGCTGGTTGCACTTTGGATTCAAAGTAAAATATTTTTTCCTGCTGTTTGACTATTCAAAATGCATTCCATATTTATGACAGTAATTGGACTTCTTAAAGATTATTCAGTATTTGAAGCCTTTCTTCGTTTTTGAAAGGGCCCTTAGGTTTGTGAATACTGACATAGTGATATGAAGGTTTATGGCTGTTAAGTAGCTTTGTACACAGAAGTTGCCTTAATACGGTGTTAAATTTTACTTTAGTTAAAGGAAATGTATACTTATTTATGCAAAAGCTTTCTAAGCATATTTATACATATGCTATCAAAAAGCCTGTTCCATGCCTTTTCCATTTATGACAATTCTGTTATGGCCTAAAAACAGAACTCTGACCCCTTGGTGTACACAATGGATGTCATCCTCCTAAAGATGTGGTTTCAAATAGTGTTTGTCAAAGGTGCTTATAAACCAAAGCCTACTTGAAATTGAAGTTTCAAAGGCAGTCACTTCATTAGGCTTTTCTTAAACACATACATTCCTTAATGGTGACATGCATTGAGGTGACCAGGCTTATCCCGGCACTAAAATGCAGTGACTATAATGATAAATTTAGCCTAGATCACATTTACTTTTAAACAGTTTGAATCCAAGCCTAAGTGCAGCTGAACACCAATACCAGGAACATGGAAACGATCCAATACATGACAGAAACTAATGAAATATATAGGTTCAGTAAAGTGTGTGAAGTGTTTCAGTGGCGATGATTCAGATCCTAACTAGCCCACCTGATGGTATCCAGGGGTTCTCAGCAGGAGAGGTTAGACACTGAAAAAGCAGGGAAGGAGACCTGTGTCTTTATATGAAATGCAGTAGTATGCTACTGACCGCATGGCATCATCGGAGGCTGTGGATCCAGCACTCTTAATAACTGGTGAGCAGTTTAAACTGGAGGAAAAACAAAGTGAGTGTTTTATTTTTTGAAACAGTGCTTTTTGATACAAATTCCAAAGGATCCAGACCACCTGAGGAGCTGGTACTCTGCACAAGCATTCTGCAGTAGATATGATGGTTCCCTCGCCTCCCTCGAAGATGAACTGGAACAAGGTAGAATACTGGAAATATTTTTAAATAAATGAAATTTCATCTTCACTGTGATGCTTTACTAAAGTTTAATCTTGGATACAGATTTAGGAAAAAAGATCACACAAATCCCACTCAGGGTTCCACTGCTTTAAACAGATCAGTATGTGTTTTCTTTCCTGTTTTCCCAAAATATAAAGAATACATCACATTGTTGTCAAAGCAATCTCATTTTTATCCATTAATATTACTTAAAATCTGATCTATAGTATAGCACAAAGTACTAGGCTGGAAATGTCAGAGAAGTGAATGCTAGCACGTTCAGGAATATTTAAAATCTGTATTCACAAAAATCTGTGGTTGAATTCCATGCATTTGTAAAACTTTCTGTTTGGAGGTGGCAAGAATCTAATTGGCTATCTTTATTTGAGAAATATTTCTTTTCACCAAAAATGAAAAAAGTTTTTTCAATGATCCAGTACCCTGAATAAAGTTGTACTCCATCTTAAGTTGTTCAAGCTACTGTCACAATTTCTGGAAGACTTATTAGTTAATAGGCTAGCTCCTAGACCCGGCCGAAGTTAATTAGTGTTACTGAATTTATAGCTAGATGACGATGAAATGCCACTCATGTTCCTACTTTCTAGTAAGTAGGTAATGCCTTTGATTGGTAGTTTAATTTTTCAGTGCTTTAATGTGTTGGAAGAGACTTCAGCCAAATGGTTACCAGTTTAATGTATTTGATATTTTACTTCTGTTTCATTTTTCAGCTTTCATAACAATGAATCTATTTGGACGGAAAACTAGTGTTTGGATAGGCTTCCAGAGTGATGATTATGAAAAGTGGGTGAATGAAAATCCTCCGATGTATTCCAATTGGTCTCCAATTCAAGCAGTGCATGTGAGTATTTCTGAGGGTTTTAAGGACATTGAGTTGTTGTTTTGGCTGTAATCATCATAAATGCCACAAAGATAAGGCCTAACTTGTTATAGCAAATTAGTCTTCTCTTAATTTCTGCAACTTCAAACAACTGTGGGCACAATTTTATGAGCGTAGCTAGAGGTTGCAAAAAGAGCACTATCTATACAGTTATTTATGTAATTTATGGCTGTAGTCCCATTGTTTTACAATTTCAGTCAAGCACCAGGATTTAAATTGTATGGTTGGTATCTTATACTAGGTCTGAGCAAAGTTTATGAATAATACTATGAATTTCATATTTTAGTACATTTTCTACACCAAATTAGTTATTATTTTGGTTAATGTTTTAGTTTGTTCAGTGCGAGTTTGTGACATATTTTCCTATGAGGCCATTATTCCAAATAGTATTTATGTGAATGCTTATTGTTCTACCTAACTATTTATAATAGTGACTTTCAGCTAATTATGAATTACGTCTTGTTTTACATGGTGTCTTTTATAATTAATGTAAGATTCTGTGTTGATTGCAGAGACAGCGTTATAATAGTGCCAACGTTGAAGAGCAAGTTCCACTTTGTACACTGGTATCAAATAGCCCGAATTTTTATTTTACTGGAAAATGGTACTTAGAAAACTGTGAGAAAAATTATGGGTTTGTTTGCCAAAAAAAGCAGGGTAAGAATTTGTTTTGGTTTGCTTCTATTCTCATTTGTTCTCATGTTGAATTCCACTTTATTCACTTTATTTTCATCTAGAAGCAGCTTGTTAGAGGTGTCTATAAAACCATAAAAGATTTTTAAGGTAGTTTTACTTTGATATTTCAACAGACTAGCTCTACACTATTCAATAAATCAATAGCTGTGATGTTGAAGTAATTTCTCAAAAATTCTTTTGCTGTTAAATTTTGTTCCTAGCTTTGAGCTACATATCGTGGATTTAAGACTAGAGATGGAATTTGATGTTGTCTGTCATTATAAGCAGAGTAGCAGCATGAAATTACAAAAGGCAAAGCAGGATAATTTGGATGAAAATATTTGTTGTTGTTGGACTTGCAATCTCGGACCAGACTAGACTCTAGAAGATGTATTCCTGTGAACAGTGCAAGCCAATTGGCTGATCAGTCATAGCTTGGCTTTTCTTCTCCTGCTTTTCCAGTTCTGTCACTGTAACGTCCACTTGCCAGAAGCAGCAGGCTTTCACAGGGAACGCACGTTGTTTCTCTGTGCTTTTGCTCGAGCTGAGCGGCGGAGCTGCCTCTCGGGTGGGAGCTGCTGCTGACCCTGAGCACGTCCTGGGCATTGCTGGTGCTGCTGCTGCAGCATGTTTCCAAAATGGACTGGTGGCAAAGAGTGCACTCTAAAGCCAGGGCAGGGCTGTCGTCTGAGCCTTTGTGGAGCATCTCTGGGGGCTGTACTGGATGTGGTGGTTGTTTAGTATGGCTCAGCTTTGTCTGTCACCTCATAGTTAAGCCCTAAAGAGGAAGTAGCTCCTGCGGCTCTCCGCAAGAGGCTCAATGGAGTAAATAGAGTAAACCAGCACACTTTGGGCAGAACTCACATATGGCTCTTGCAAACCATAACCATGTTTGACATCATTTATTACAAAGCATAGTTGTGGGGAGTGCAGGAGTAATCTTGCATACAGTATAGGGAAAAAAATGCATTTTCCTCCTCTGATTGGTTTGTGTTTACATTTTCATCTTAACCCCCTTGCTGCTGCTCCAAACAGGCAGAAATGGCTTTATAAAAGGCTGTCCAGGAGGGAACCTGCCAGGAGGGATATCTGAACTGGGCTCTAATCTCGCAGTGATGCTTGTGTTAGGACTATGTCAGCATTTTACTGCATTTCCTGATTTAATTTTTTAAGCAGTGATACACACTGAAAGCTGGAACAAAACAGAACGCTTCAGTTAGATCAAGAGTAGAACTTTTTCTGCTTAGAAATCTCAAACTGTAAATGATTTGTGGATTACAAAGAATCAGTTAACTTACTTCTTTAAGATGCTTGTTAACACTCTTGTTAGCTGTAAAGGAAACTGAATTTATAAACACTCCACATCTTAGCGAAGCAACTGTTTGTCATTCCCTCAGTTATGTCTGTACAATTATTTGTGAGTCCACGTGTTGTGCTGTGAACTGAGCTTGGAAAAGATTACAAATAACCCTTCAAGAAAGAACTGCTCTAAATTACATGCGAGGAGTCAGGGTTAAGAGCATGCTGAAGCCCACATCTGGGATATGGCCAGATCCCATGTGATTTCCTGCAGACTTTCAAAGGTCCACTCAGTGGAACCAACTCGGTCCAGGTTTTCCTTTTGGTACACATTATATTCATTCACTCCTGTCATGAGTTTTGTGGTATGATGGAATTTCAGATACTGTTCTAGTAGTCAGCTATTTTTTGTTTGCTGTGCCTTCCTGAAATCAAGGAGTTTGCAATCTTTTGATTTGTTTTTATGCATAGTTTTAATTTTGAGTTGTTCCACTGTGTTCAAGTTGTCCATTTAAAAAAATAATTTTTTTTCTGTTTATAACAGACACATCCAGACATGTCATCAACGCATCTGAAATGTACCCTGTGCCAGATACTTTAGAGTATGCAAACAGAACATATAACTTAATACGTGGGAATTTTACATGGTCTGCAGCTTTAAAAACCTGTATGGCAAATGGAGCCGAGTTGGTCAGCATTGCAGACCAGTATCACCAAGCTTTCCTCACAGTCATTGTGAATCGGCTGGGATACAACCACTGGATCGGGCTGTTCACTGCGGATGTGCGTAACGGATTCACTGTCTATGTGATTTTTTTTTTTTTCATTAGCAAGCTAATAAGCTGTATCTTTCACTAGAACTTACGGGAAGTTTGCATCTGGAAGTGGAACTCCAGCTTGAGCCCTAGCTATGTTTTGCAACGTGATACATAGATTTAATGAGAGATGGTTTGGTGCAGTGAGTACTGAAAAATGAAAGCCATAGAAAACATTAAAAAAAAAAACACTAAAAAATTATATATATTGTAGTGTTAACATTCAAATTACGGTTCATTTTGAGCTGCTTTATGGCCCAGTAATCGCTTGCACTCGATGACCCAAATACTCACCCACCAAACACAACAGCAAGTTAGATGTAGTTTGTGGTCTCCTAGAAATAAGTCGGGAGGGTCTTTGGAACTGCCTTGTGTTTATAACCCAGCCTTAGGAGGGGTAGAAGGAGCTCTGGTCAGGATGCCACCAGAAGAAAAGGCATTTGTATGGTGGTAAAGTATATCAGTGGAATAATGTAAAATTTGGTTTGGCAGAACGGGCTTAACTTTGAATGGTCGGATGGGACTAGGTCCTTGTTCACCTTCTGGGAAGATGACGAGTCCCAGGCCTTTGGCAGCTGTGTGTATATGGATACCTCGGGCCACTGGAAGAGCGCAAACTGTGAACGACTTCTGCAAGGAGCAGTCTGCCATGTGCCACCTAGTAAGTTGGAGTTAAGTTTTATATTAAATCTTTGCAGCTGCAAATGTGTGTAGGGGCAGCGGAGGTAGCAATGCTGATACTTTATTCAAAACTGAAATATATTTTTTGGTATTTTCTTGCTGTATCTCCTATTTGCAAAGCCTTTTTTTCCTCATAAAATATTGTCCATCAGGTCCAGTCCATCTGAAAATGGAAAGAGAACTGCCATAATAGGAAAGAAACAGGAAAATTACTTTCTCTCTTCAGTGAATACTATATTATCTGAGAAAAATGATGATTGTTAATAACTTGGCTTGAAGGGAAATAAATTCAGTTTATTACAATTAACTGTCGAATGGGAAAAGAGAAGTGTTTAGTGCAAAGTGAAAAATAAGTCACATCTTCACTGATTGCACATAAAAGATTTTGCAACTTTTTTTTTTTAAATAAAGGTGAGAATAATTTCCTGTATCCTAAAATACGTTTAGTTTCCTCAGAGCTCTATCAATTACCTGGTCTTCATTTGAACATAGAATTCAGGTCTGGAACTCCACTCAGCCCAGGATTGCAGAGTCCTTGGCAGCATCCAGCTCTCCAAATTGTGGTCATCCTAGCTCAGGGAGGCTCTTTGGCACAGTACATTGTACACTGGAGAGGCTGGCTGCTGCACTCCAATGGGAAGCTCTTATCTGCCTCCGTGCCGTGGTATTTGGCATTCAGTTATCTTTGTGGCTTTGTGGAGAGAAGCTCTGCAGCCCCTGGAAATCCCTCAGAGATGCTGGGCAGCCCAGAGTGCCTGCTGGATGCTCCTTAACTCCCGGTGCACATCACTCTGTGTTAGATAAATATCCTGCTATTACTGTGCAAGCCCTCAAGGATTTTCATCTGGAATAAAAGCAGATTTACAGTTCTAATACAAATGTATACAGACACTAGATTTTCACTTTGAAAAATAGAGACATAACAGAATAACATGCTTATTAGCATTATTCCAAAACAGTGTGTGGTATGTTATATTAATGTGTATGTTGTAGTGCCAATAAAGCTGTGCTGTTATTTCTATCACAGAGAAGAAACTCACTGACTATAAAGGCTTATGTTCAGAAAAAACTGTTCCCTGGATCAAATTCAAAAACAGTTGCTACAGTTTTACCACAGTTCTTCAGGGCACAAGTTTTGATACTGCATATGAAGTCTGCAGAAATCAAGGTAAGTGATTATTTTGTAGCTATAAAATGTCATCATGATATCTTAAAAACCCACATTCTTCTGAAAATCACAGCATGTATTTTCTCTAGTGCAAGATAACAACAGTGGAGCTCATAAGCCAACTACAAAATTGGAGACTACGTACATCAAAAAATGTTCCTTTCCACATGAAAATACTCATTTCTGGCATAAGACACAAAACGTATTTCTTCCCTTCAAAATTGTTTTAAAGTGATGTGCGAAGAGTTTTATATCAACCTGAGGATTTTCACATTAGTTGCAAATTTAAGAAGTTATAATGTATAACCAGACATCTCAACCTTTTCAATTAAGGTTCTTCATATTAACTTTTTAAAAGGCAATGTTACCTTTTAATTGAAGGGATTGTTTGAAAATCTGTTTTGTGTTTAATCTGCAGGATCTAATCTTCTGACTATTCAAGACGAAGATGAAAACGCCTTCATTCTGGAAGAATTGCACAGTTTGGGTTATTCTGTGCAAATGGTTTGGTTGAACATCCTGCATGTTACAGATAGTAAGTTTTGGGTGGAAGAGAACTGAATGTAAGAATACGGATTTTTTATTTTATTGTTTTTTAAATGTTGGTATAAGCCCCTTCCAAAGCAGTATTATCTTTTGAAATTTTTTTCACTGTTTATTACCTGTTTGTTGTGTACCAAAAATTTTCTGTAATTGTTACTTAATAGGTTTCTGAATAGTCAATATGTATGCATGTGTGTGAGGGCCTTTATTTTCTTCTTAAAGAAGCACTACAGCCTATCTTCTGTATCAGCTATGTAGTATGTTTTTAAATTCTTAAGCAACAAAAAAGGATTACAATAGCCAAGCAGACAAAATCCTGGCATTTCTTTAATACGGTATTTTTTTTTTTTGTGTGTGAAGGTAAATCCAACAGAAACACAGATACTTATCAAAGGACAATGACATTTTGTAATGATTTATAACTTCTTCCCTTAGATGAGACAGTCTCCTGGTCTGATGGCTCTCCCTTAAATTATTCTAACTGGGGCATCAGAGAGCCTGAATTTGATCATCTCAAAGGGAATTTCTGTATCAGCCTGAGAACCACAGATGGTATATGGCAAATATCTCCGTGCAGAGAAAAAAAAGGATTTGTATGTAAAATGGATGCAGGTATGTGCTTTCATAGAAGCAGGTGATCGTGTCCTTATAACCATTGTTTGTGTGTTCCTTGTTACTTTCTCTTAGTTTTCACTTTAATAATTCTGTTGCTTTGTACTAGAAAAAATATCTGTGGAAGAACAAACCAGCCAGGGTAACCTCCCTGTGAGGAACCTGTGCAGCCTTTTTGTTGCTGCATGCTGCAGTAAACTTTCTTTTGTATGGGTGTGCAGAGAGCCAGGCTGAGCTCCACAGACCCCGCAGTGTGTGCACCTGCACGGATGTGAGCAATGGGAAAACATATCTGCAAGAGACCTGAAGTGTTGTGAGAGCTCACCCAAAATGCCAAAATCACTGCAGGGACCAATAGCTCAAATAATCCACCACTGCACTCCTCTGTTCATGCATTTGCACATTCTAAAGTGTATAAGTACTGCTGTTCATCCTTGCCACAATGCCAAATAATACATTCCTCTAAATTTAAGATATTTTAGGTAACAGATTTAGTCGTGTTTAACTTGGCCTGTTGTAATCGTATTGACATGAGTAAAGTTAAACAAAGAACAGCCTGCTCTTGTATGTTTTGGGGAAGATTGTCTTCTGAGTGTCAATGTTACACTGAGTGTATATATACTAATTTTTGTTAGTTCTGTCGATAGTTTTGTGACTGTTCTGATTCTATTTCAGATATTGATGCAACAGCACCCTCTGAAAAATGTAAGTTCCTTCTGGTCCTTTCTTAATTTTTATAAGGAATAATAATAAGTTTTGGGTTGATATTTTGTGAGATTACTTTTTTAACTGTTAAACCTGTGATTTAAAATGCATATGAAGAGTGTTTTACATAAAATATTTGTATTTTTGTATTTAAAATAATTTATAAATGTAACTATATTTGCGTAATAATGATCTCTGTTCTTCCATTTCAGCATCATACCCTGGGCTTGCAGCTCTGGCTGTTCTTGTAACATTGGTGATGCTGGCTGCCATTTCCATTTTTTTGTGGTGCCTGTACAAACAGAACAACAGACTCTTCAGCAGGATACTGTGGATTAGAAATGCCTATTTTCCACAGATTAACACTGACGTTCCTGCTTTGGAAGAAAGCATCCTCATTTCTGATTTTGAGAGAGATGACAATTAATCCATCGGGAGTAATGAGCAGTCAGGTCTTCAGTGTTAAACTCCACATCCTACAGCATTTTTCTTTCCGTGAGCCAGTTGCAGCTCATCCTCTCAGCCATCAGCAAGGACACCTAAATGCTGCTGGAAGAGCGGTGAGAGGAGCGAAGCAGCAGCCACTGCTCTTTCCTTCGTTTTGAATTTGTTGCAGCATTTGTTGCAGTTTCTGAAAGGTTTTCATGGTGAGCAGTGAGGAGCTGAGCACCAGGCACATCTGATCTCACCAGCACCAAGCCCAAGCTTCCTCGGTGGCAGAGGGGTCTGCGGCCCCTTCTCAGGTGACTCAGGGCACCTAATTCTGGAGAAACCCTTGCAGCTCTGCTAGAAGCGTGCAGGGGGGCTGCTGTGCTTGGACTGCTTTGGCTTGGTGGGAGAATTTGGTGAGGATGCACAGAACCGTGGAGAAATTGGCTTCTTTGGGAAAAGCTGAGAACTGAAAACACTCCCATACTATAAACCTCAAACCCCTCATGTGGAGCAACTGTGTCCAAGCCCCTGAACAGTGGGCATTTCCATGTAGCTTCTTCCTTCGGGAACGTTTGGGCTTTTGTGCTTTGTTTTTACATGTTGCAGAAGCTGCTCACGAGCCAGCATTAAAATTTGTCCTTGAATTTAGGGACTCTGAAACCTATTCCAAGGATTATAGGTTAGTTCTTTCTAATACCCGTTGCATCTGTAAAACGAAGAGTTAATTTTCAGGCAGTGGATCCTTGCCAGGTAGATTTCCAAGCCTGCAGAAAAATGAAGTGACTTCTGATTTGGGAGTGTCAGAGCTGTGGTAGTTTGGCCCATGATGTCTAGTTTACGTTATAAAATATATTAGGCTAGAGTTACAATGATGTATGGACTTTGTCATCCTAAAGTTAATACATTCAGTAGAGATGCTTCTGGTGCTCTGTTAGAAAACAATGTGATCTCTCACCCAGGTTATTTCAGAAACCGAATCCCATCAACCACTTTTAAAGACACTTTGGGGCAATATCCATTTGAAGAAAAATATTGTTATTGAGTCTTGTTAATGTTATAGTAATAAATGGCTTTGGTGTTCACCTACAGTATTACTGCAAGCAGTATTTATGTGCACTCTTCTGAGACTCAGCTCTCCAAACATAAGGAGAATATGAGGGAGAATCACATCTGCAGTTCCCAAAGGATGCTCCTCTCTCTAGTCAGAGAGTCTTGTAATCCCAAAACACACCCTCAGAAGGCTGCTTTTCACTTTTAGTTGTCATACCAAGGTGCTAACGAAGGAGTGAGTTTGCACTGGCCAGTTGTTCCTCCCAGGCTGGTGGCTGTGCAAGACCCAGTTTCAGGTTACAGTGGTCCAAAGCGGACATGCTGACTCCCTGGGGGACTCCCACAACCCTACCCAATCCTCCAGCCACTTCTGTAAAAATATCTGAATGATTTTTGGAGGATTTTTTATTATTATTTTTATTGCAGAGTGGAAAAACAAAATGTTAGTCACAAAGAGTTACCTCAGCATGTAATTATTGTGCCTTCAGTCATCTCTAAAAGCTGCTGTGAAGGGCTGTGCATGTTGGTGGGTCGGTTTGTTTGTTTGTTATAAGGTGACTCATTCTAAGAATTTTGCAAGAGCCCTAAGATGGAGGCACATTTTTGAGAGCTTAGCAAGCAGCCAAAGCCAACTGCAGTGTTTTTATTTAGTATTTATGCACGTACAGAGGAATGTATGACTTCCTTTCAGTTAGATTTCACATGGCCAGTTCTATAAACATTGCAAAAATTGCCTTTTCATGTCATAACTATGTCTAGGGTTATATTTTTCTTAATTAGTTGATACATAGAGTATTTCTGTGCTGGTTTACAGAATTCAAGAAACGTGGTCAAGGAGGCTACAGATGCATTTGATCCCAACACAATTTTCATTTGACTTTTTGAAAAAACTTCTGTGGCTGTAACTATTAGATGTTCTTCTTATTAGGAGTTTTTTCTGTCAGGGGATTTTTCCATCAGATTTTTTCATAAGAAAAGCTAAATAGCTTTTCTCTGTATATTTTGTCTTGTGGTTTGACCCCATCCATTAGTCTTCAGGAATGTTTTTGAAGCTTCGCTGTGGATCTGCAGATTTGTGTATGGGACTGCTTGTACGTGATGCCCACTATTACAGGTTGTGCACTGCAGCTTTTGAGTGCAGTTGCCAGACCATTTGCTATTTGTGTGTATGAACTGTGATAGCTTCCATGGGGCTAATTTTGCAGTATCTCACATTTAAAAAAAATAAAAGATTGTGATCATCACTCCCTTCCCCATGAGAATTTCACCTATTTAAATACAGTTGGAGGAGCTAAAACCAACATCTTTCCTTCATCACATTCACTGACACGTGTACACACTGCCTTCTTACAGCAGTTAGAGTGGCTTGCAGGATGCTTTTTGCTTGCAAGAGTAAGCTGGGTCACCTCAGAGGACGTGCATTTATCAGGCTCTTACGCTGTTACCTAGTTAAGCATACTCTGTCAGATTTTGATGTTAATGAAGGTGTATATTTTTTTCAAAAAACTTACATAGGCATTTTATCAATTTTCCTTGAAGTCTGTTGTAATCATTTTTAATATATTTGAAGGGCAGTTGTATAATAAATAACCCTAACCTCAAAATAGTTATTGTTGATTAACATAGACTATGATGTACGTGATCTTGCATTAAGGGAAAAATAGTTCAAGCAGTGTTTTCTTCATGCTTTGAAATAGTTCTGAGGGAACGGTCCTGTAAATATTTATTTTTAAAATCTTTCATCATTTAACTTTTCTAATTGCAAGTATTATTCACTCAAGAATGTAACTGTTGATTGTTTTCTATTCCTTGTTCTAAGAACTTTTTTTTACGGTGAGAACAATTATTTGCTGGAGCAGCCTCCCCAGGGGTGTGGTAAGAGTCCCCATCACTGGAGGTTTTCCAGATGTGATTCGACAGGGTATTAGATAATCTCATCTAGGTTTCCTTCTGCCATAAAAGTTTGAACCTGCTGATCTTTTGAGGTCCCTTCCCATCTGGGTTGTTCTGTGATTCTATGGATTTTACCATAGCTCTTGTTTGTTTTCCCTTAATCCGAGATCTCCTACCCTGTTCCTGATCAGAGTATGTGGTGCCTACGTTTTGATTGCTGACTGTGATATTATTGGCAGTGATGTTCACTGTATTACTTCAACTGGAAAATTAAAGTGTGAATAATAACTCTCTGTGCTGCAGTTTTCCTTTCCCCAGCTTTAATTAGCTGCCAGGCTTTAGTGTTTTCTAGCAGCAGTTCCCAGGCTTTGGTCCAGGTTATCCTGGCAGGAGAGGGACAGCTCGCAGCAGGCTCCTTTCTGGCTACCTGGCAGCACCCAGCAGACCCACGCACGTGTGTGGTGGCTCCAGTGTTCCCCAGGGCATGAACAAGGGTGTCCTGGGACCTGCGTGCAGGAGGTGCTGGGAGGGGGAAGGAGCCACATGCTGTCAGTAGAGACAGTGGATGCAAAGGAGCACATTGGTGATGCACAGATATTCTCCCAGCGTAGTGCCTGTTCCCTGCAGCTGGGGAGCCAGGGCCTCCAGGGGGGC
This sequence comes from Cygnus olor, assembly GCF_009769625.2. NCBI lineage: Eukaryota > Metazoa > Chordata > Aves > Anseriformes > Anatidae > Cygnus > Cygnus olor. The sequence continues at coordinate 23,399,340 of NC_049174.1, forward strand.
GACAGGCTGGAGGAATTTTCCTGCTGGACTACAGAGGCTGCGTAGTGTGGGATCCTGTTCATTTCTGCCATGAGCAAGGTGGAAATACACAGACTGCAGAGCAGTAGCTTCCGCTGTAGCACCGAAGTGTTTCCTGTGTCCAAGAAACAGGTTCACCAGAGGCTGAGCAGGCAAGTGAAGGTTGCATTTTCCTCTGCACTGCCCGTTTCTGTGAGTGTGTTTACTGGGAGGGAAGTGTTAGATAATTTTATACCACTCCCAAGATTTGGAGAGGAAGAGTATCCCTGTCAGAGATGGGTGTACTCAGGCCAGCATATAACAAATCTTGTCTGCCAGATAGTAAGAAAAACAAACAAACAAACAAAACAAAAAAAAAAAAGGAAAAGAACAAGAAAAAAACACATGCTTATTTTTGCAGACTGCTTGAGGAGAGAATTCACCTCCTGGTTGCTTAGGCAGTCCTTGCTGTGCATCTGTGAGGAAAAAGATGTGAGATGCTGATGAATTTGTTGCATCCCGGCTGGACAGGAGGCTGCGATAGGAACGTATGTATCTGGCACGACCGGGCGAAGCAAGGGTTGTGGCACAAGGCTGGAAGTGGGCAGCGTGACTCCTAGGCTCAGCTCTGTCCAGTTGTGTCTCCTGGGTGCAGCGCTCTCCTGCCTTGCTCAGGTAGCCTCCTCCCTTCCCCAGCCTTCACACAGATGCTCACACTGCTGTGTCTGCATCATGACGAGAGGCCATGGGGCTGCTTTAAATCTACACACTACTATCCAGAGGGAGTATAAGGAAGAACAGCTTTGCACGCTGTGTGAGACTTGACCAGCTCTGGTTCCCAGGGCGCCACGGCACAAAATCCCATTTAATTTAGCCTCCTACTTTTTCTTCCATCATGTTGCCCCTCCATTAGCTTAATAACAGGCATCCTCAGGCTCCTGTAATAATAAATCCCCCGTAATGAAATCCATGGCATACCCTCCCTCCAGGCCATTTATATATAAGCAGGCTTTTTTGGTGTAAAGCTAAATTGTGCCTATTCAGCAACTGGGTTCAAAATCCTCTCAATAAAAAGGCCTCTTGAGCTAGAATAATATTTGCTTTGGTGATCAGCGCAATGTTGATTTTAAACCCCCGAAGAGCAGTGCTGATCTCTTACAGTCTGACACAGCCCTTGTGCGGGTAGCTGGCAGGAGCAGTTAGCTGAGCTGAAACAGTCGGAGTTGGTAACACTGAACAGGGAGCTTGGAAACTCAGTCCCAGCCTGGCCAGTAGATGGTAGTGGCACACACAGAGCTGACAAAAAACTGTCTGAAAGTCACAGGGATCTGCTCTGGATCCTTCTGAAGATTAATTGAATGGGTAGCAAAACTCCCAGCTTTCAGGACTCTGCAAATAGCAGTGGCACACAAACCTGGCTGCTGCAAAGCTGTTTTATGAGAGCTTTTCAAATCCCAAAGCTCATTCTCAGAAACTTGAAAGGAATGCATCGAAATGTTCAGAATGGGGTAATGCAAGACTTTTTGTTCGTGGGTGGGTCTGGTTTTGTTCGGGGCGTGATGGGAAAAAGCCACCTGGGATTCGGAGTATTAAAGAAATAAGTCAATATGTCTTTGTGGTATGTTTTGGGTTTGATCCTTTTGAGGAAAGGTAATTCACTGAAAATGCTAAAGCTGGGTTTCTTTACGGTAAACGGATTTATTTTAATGCTTTACTTCTTGGCTGTTTTGATGCAGGATTTTACTTAGTAACTTATGTAGGAAAAGGAAAATGAAGATATAAACAGACGCTTTAAATCCATTGCATAAGTAACCACTGCACTGTTGCAAGCAGATTTTTTTCTTCCATTTCTCAACTAATTCTCCAAGTTGCTCAGACCTTAGGAGTTGCTGATTCCTTTCCATAGCCATTATCTTTATGCAGGATGATGGTGATTTAGATTCTGGTTTTAGAAACTGAACTATTAAAAAGAGCACTGAGGAACATTTTTAATAAAGTCTCACTTCCATGCCTGTTTTTATAATCTTGTTTCCTTCTGCTGCAGCTCTCCTATACTTTCTTGATCCTTCAGTGACAAAGCAAATGTGGGTGTCTGAGGCAACCGGCTAGACTCAGTGTGTTGGAGTGCTTGCAAGTAGCGCTGCGGTAATTTATAACCTGGTTCTGAACTGCAATCATTTCCAAAATGTAGACTTAGATAATAGTGAAAACACTTCTACTGCTATTTCCTGTATTTCTAATGCTTGCTTCTGTTGGCTAAGTTGTTGCTTTTCTCTCAGCCTCAGCCTACAAGGTAAATCTCCACTCTGGTTCTCAGAAATAAATGCCTCAAACCGTAGTTTTAGTAGAACAGCAGCTAAACCTGTAGATGCAAGATTAATCTTGGGCTAAAAGTTAGGCTCCTCTACATGCTAACAGAGAGAAATATGGAAGATGTTCTCTGAATCAGGCCCACACAGGGCCACCTACCTGCCTGCTTTCCCAGGGACGCCAGAGTGCAGCCACTGGTGGCCAGCCCCTGGCTACGCTGGGCCATCCACGACTGCGTAACCAACAGAAGGCAATCGCTCTGGCAAAAGCAGGCATCTCAGACCACACTGACACAGTCATCTGGAAACCAAAACCCTCCCTCTGTCTTTTCAGATTTCTCACACACGGATGTTCATATTAAGAAATTAAAAGGTTCCAATTGCTCTGCACAAAAAAAAAAAAAAAAAGTTCTGTATTTTTTGTTCACTTTTTCCTTTTCTTTAGTGTGTATTGAAAATTATCCCACCAAGTACATTCCTTTTGTGAAGCTATTTATACAGGCCATTTGTTCTAAAGCATGATCTTAGGACTTTGAAACTGATAATAGCCTGATTAAATCTGCTCTGCCACTTCCTCCTGCCATAAACTTTGTGTGCATTGTAGGTGAGAAGCCCCTGAAAAGTCCTTGCTGGAAGCCAAGACCATGTGTGCGCAGAGCTGATAAAAGCTATAGGAAAGACAGACTCGACCTAATCAGCAGCTTTGGGCTGCGTGGCTTCACTGATGCTTGGTTTGAGATTGCATCCCAGAGCTTGATGCTTCCACGTTCACTCAGGTATGTAACCAGGATCCCTAACACTGGATGCTGCCAATGAGCTGGGTGTGCATAAACTTTCAACATAAAGTAAAACAGTATTCTGAGTCACGTGCAGCTTAATTTGTTATGGTCCTTGCACAGGCTGTGCATAATTCTGCTTTGGCTGCACTCCTTTCTTTTGAGAAGTTTCTCCTGATGCTAGCACGCTTGTCTATTATGTATCTGAAATCTCATACCTACCTAAATGCTTAGGTGACCTAAATGTATTTTCTGGTGTTTAAAACTCAGTAACATCAGAAGGATCCTTTCTGAAAAGCTCTGAGAGGTAATGTCTCTGCTGCTGCATATCGTGTCCTGTTAGTCCTGTAGGATGTTGAGAGGCAAATTGAATTACTTTAAAAATTGTTTTAAAAGCAAGTACCAAAGATGAAGCTTTACATATGGGACACTGTGGCTGTAAAAACCATAAGGTGCTTTTCAGTTAAATGTGGAAATGCATCAGAGAATCCTGGAGGCTTTCTATCTGGAAACAATGATTTATATAATACAGAAACATTAGCTAGCTTTCCCTTAAAATACTTGTAGAATAAATAGTGGAGTGGCTCTTTGCCCTGCACCATGCCCAGGAAGGCTGCAGAGGCATTGGATTTATCACTGTTTGCTCCCGGGGTGCCCTGTCCCAGGGGCAGAGCCCCTCTGGAGCTCACACCCCGCCTGTCTCAGTCACACATCAGATACGGATGATGGGAGGAAAGCCAACGTGGGCTCCTCTCTCCCTCCTCTCCTATACCATCCATCCCCCCATGCCCCTCCAGAATGCATACGGGTCAATGATTTTAAGTATTGCTATCTACATCTAATCTTGCTTCATTCTTGCCTGGAAGGAAGGCTGTAGAGTGCATCTCAGCTGCTCTTCCACTTGCTCAGGTCTAGCACAAAGCCAAGCCCAACATGGGGGAAAGATGACACTTTCACATGAATGGATCCCTGGTGAAAGCAGAAGTATAAAGGGAACAGAGATCATTTATTCTGACTAGTAGAGATAACTAGAACAAGAAGCAACTGGCACAGCAGGAAATATGTGATAACCATGAGAAGAGCTGGACTGAACAACAATCAGCCACCAGAAGTGGTAGGGTCACTTGCAATAGCAGTGTGCAGTGCTACATTTGGTAGCTATTATTTAGAAACAAACAAATCAATCCATCACCACTGCTGGGGAATAGATTCAAAACACTGTTGGATGTCCCTTTCAGCCCAGTCTGGGTCAAGATTAATTAAAAAAAAAAAAAAAAAAAAAAGAAAATACTGGAATACTGGTGTGTGATTGCTGATGCCTCATCCCACTGCCTTCTAGCCCAAGCTTTCTGCGCCCCGCCAGTGCTCAGCAGCCAGAATTTAGGATCTCTGCGGACACAAATTCCGTGCAGCTGGGATATTGGGAACACCTCTGGTTACATTTGCGGCTAGCCTCAGGGTAGAAAGAGACAGCTCTGAAATGAGCACAGCTGAATCATCCAATCGATCTGCTGCAGCAGCCAGCAGGCCATGGGCACTCAGCCTGCCCTGCGTACCGAAAACCCACGCGCAGGATGGAGGAAGTGAGTGGCACTTCCCTCATTAGAAGTGAATGGCCTAATCAAGTGAAGGCCCAGAATGAAGAGCACATAAATAAAAGGATACGTGCAAAAAAGAAACCTTTTTTTTGCTATTGTTTCTTTTACTTTGTTAGGTTTTTTTTTTTTGGTTTGGTTTTATTTTGTTTTGTTTTTCCAGAGAAGGCACAGACCCAGGTGCCAGGATGTCCGATAATCAATGTAACAGTACTAAAGAAAAAAAAAAAAAAAAAACTGTGGGGGAGAAGAAAATGAGTTCTGACGTGGATATTCCTCAAAGTTTCTGAAAGTGGTATTAAATCAGATCAAGCTGCACAGGGCATCCTGTGCAGGAATGAGATGTGCAGGCATGAGGAGATTCCCCACCTTCCTGGGGCAAGTGTTGCTCTGCCAAGCTCCTTTCTGCTGGGGTGCCCTTTTTCAGGGCTTTATCAGTGAGCTGTAGCTGTCTTGCCCCTGGAGACCCACATGCCTTCTTGAAAAACCTGAGAGGTAAGGAAAACCCACCAGAGCCCTAGCACCGCTCCGCGGCTTTCTGCCTCACTCTGGAGACAAAGAAAATTCATGGGAAGTAGAAAAACACCGGAGCTCCAGAAAGCCCACCTCGGAGAGTGTTGCCAAAGACAAGGACGCCCACAACAGGCACAATACTCAAGCTAAGGTGCGGTGCTGTGTCAGTGCTCGTGTTTATTATTTTTACGACTGCGTTTTAAAGCAATGGATCTTTTGATCCATATTAACTGCTGCTGGGGGAAAGGAAAATAAAGCTCACATAGAAAATAACAAAATTTTCTGGCCGGAGGCCAAAACTTCACAAGAGAATACTGGAGCATAATATGTTTTGTTTAACGGCTTTGTTTCTGATAGATGTTGACTGAATTCAGGGGGATGACGGCACTTCGAACAAAACCAGCTGGGGAAGTCACTCTGTTAAATATTAACCCTCTAAGGAAGAGACTAAACTTGAAATATGCATAAGAAGCATTCTGGGAAAATATACAAATAATTTAGATATCTCGGGAAAAGAAATACGCAATGGCTTGTATTTTTAGCAGAAAGGGAGGAGACAGTTTGTGATCTATGACTGAATGCCTCACAAGGGATAACAATTCAGTCTTCATTTTCTCCCTGTAGTATGCTTCAGCAGCCCTTGGGCTGAAATAAGCCTAATATTAAGGAATGACTTTAGGGAATTAGTAGAAGTTATACATTTCTTGTGATATAAATCATACAGGGGAAAAAGACTATTGTGAGACTACTTTACAATAATAAAGAAGTGGTGTGGGGGCCTCACAGGTGTAAAGAGAGGAACAGCAAACTTTATACTCTGTCTTAGAAAAGGTTATTTTGAAGCTACTGCGATAAATATTCAGATACCTAATGTAATAATGTAAAGCAAACCCAAAAAGCACCACTGTCTTTGGGCAGCAGGCTCCACTGTGGTATATTTCTGTCTCTAACTGTACGCTCCAATGCTTCCTCTCCAACCTCACCAGAGGTGGCCATATAGCATGTACAGGTATTCTATCCCATCGTAGGTGTTTTAGGGACAGGAGAAAGGAAGAGTTAAATTTGGGCACTACACCAAATTCCTGTGCAGTTCTATGTTTAACTTGTGGCCAGTCTTAGCTATAATTACAGCATGACATGGATGCAGAAAATAAATAAATAAATAAAAAAGGATTAAAGGAACAAATACTGTGGTACAAAAACAAGGATGGGGTAAGGAAAGAAATTTAGAAACAATTTTCACCATTTGCTTAACATGTTGGAGATCCTTCCCTGCCTGATACATTGGTTGCAGCACAGAGACATCTGCTGTTAGCAAGTAAGTGCCAAAATAGATGCAACAGAATGTGTTATTGTTTAAAACAAATAGATCATGTGGGATACTGAGCTGATTTTTGTTTTGTTCCCCATAATTCAGCGTGTAGTCATTTTAGGTATCTGATTGTTAGAGAAAAATCTCATTATTGTTCGGCAAGCTGTTTAAAGCCGAGTTGCTTAACAATTAATTTAATATCAGAGCTGTGCATATTTTTGACTTGTTAATGCTGTAGGTGGTATTACAGGCTTAGCGAAAGTATGATCCAGCAGGCAATAGAGTAATTAGCAAAGTACCTTCTAAGCTTGCCCGTTCTCTGATTATTTGCAACTCTAGTTGCTTTGATATAACTTGTCTGTGTGTGTGCTCTGACAGCTATTATGACTGATGAACTGAAGTAATTACAAAGTGTTCCCTTTCCAGAACGCTCTGCAGCACCCTGCCTGTCCCACGACTGATTGAAATTACAACTGGTTATGTAAAGTGATCGCTTACACTATTTGTGACAGGAAGCATTAGGCTCAAGCATCCCAGAGTGACCAAGAATGAGGTTCTTAATGTGGTACCATACATTTGAATATCATGGGGGAAATCGACACATTTTGACAGGAATTTGTGCAAAAGGGACCCAACCCTGACTCCTGCTGGTAAGGTGCCATTTGTAGCAGATATCTTAGGTTGTGGGTCCTGCTGCTTTAATCCTGCCCTTGTGAAAACAGAACAAAACAGCAACCAACCAACCAAATCCAGCAGGTGGACTGCTGAACATGTGTGGGCACGCACTGCTCTTTGCTTCGGCAGTTGCAATAGCAGTAACAACCAAGTGGCCGAATGACATGAGAGCAGCGGTCAGTCATTGACTCCAAACCTCAATCAGTCTTTATCTATTTCACAGAAAAACTTGGCAAAGAGAAAGGGAAAGCCACGCATTTTGCTGTTGTGCTGTTTGGTGGCAGGTACTCTCAGAAGAATTTGCCTGATACTGGGAGTTGGGGAGGTCCAGGCTCTGCGTCCTGGTTTTGCTACTATCACGTCATCTTGGCCAACTCACCTCTTTTTTTCTTTGGGTATTCCACATACTCAAAAAGGAAAAAAATGATTGTTTGTGGAGATCTTCTAGGGGAAATGATTGTACCATGCAAGTTGCAAAACCACCACATTATTACTAAACGGAAAACCCCCTTGCAGTAACAGTTTGAAGCACCTGAGTCCATCGCTGTGTCCAGCCTGCTCCTAAGGACAGACAGATATATGTTCTGCCAGAAAATTGTTGGTAAGATTTAATTTCCAAAGTTCTTTTTTTAAAACTAAACTTGAAGTAACTTTTATTCTTATTTCAGGCAAATAACAGTAACAGGAAGGAGCTAAAATGACAGTGTAATGAAGTGGATAAACTAACTGTATTTTCAGTAACATATTGAGTTAAAATACAAGATTACTGTCCACAGCTTTTTTCATTACAGCATTGTTACGGTGTTATGTTACAGCATTAACAATCTTTCAAAATCCATGGTATTGTTTCTAAAACTAAACTGAATGAAGTCAACTTCAATTTAAAGTGATGTCTAGCACTATGTTTGTTCATGCTTTATTTTTGTGCCCAATGTTTCTGTTTAAACATGTTTTGTGAGATGAATAAAGTGTACTCTGACTTGGTCTCTCCATTAACTTTTGCTTTTAAAGTCCAGACTCTCGGCTTGGTTTTTGCTCGTTCCTACTTTGCTATGTCTGCCATGTCCTCTCTGGCAGTGCTTGTGGTTATAAAAGTGTGTGGGAATAAAGGTTAAAGATAAATGCTAGGTTTAACAAATATGGTTATTGTTGCCGTAAGGAGTCATTTCTGAAGTTAGTGGTTGGATCGTTCTATTTTTGAGGTAGGATTAGAATTGCATTCAGCATTCATGCCTGAGTTAGAGTTAAAATTAATATACTTTTAGCACTTTGTCTTTCTGAAGACTTCAGATTATTAAATCAAGGGCTAGATTCATAAGGGGAACATAGTCTAACCATCGGACTTTATACCAACAAGTAAATATTCAACAGGTCACAACGAGAACATGAGACAGTGCTCCAGTAGTAACTGTACTCATCTGTGGGGAAAAGGAAGAGGAAGACCTAGATTTGTCTTTGTGCTCTAATACATAGTTTTGTGCTTTGAATAAAGTGGATCTGCTCCAATGAGAACTTTCTTTAGTCTAGTAGTTACTAAATTCACTTGGATTGATGTGGGGTTCAGATTCCTCTTAGATAAAGGGATTACATTTGAGTCTCCCATAGCAAAGGTATCCAAACTACCCATGTTTTTGCTAAAAAAAGAGACAGCAGCATCTTCTCTTTCTCTTTCTGGGAACTTTCTTAGTGGACCAGTCCATTGATAAAGTCTAGAGAAAAGTGAGGATCTGAATAACTGCACTGTCAGGACTTGTACAGGGGTATCAGGAGCAAAAGGAATGCTAGGGAAAATGTGGGCGTGCTGCTGAATGGTGTGCTGGTAACAAAGGACAGAGAAAAGACCTGTGCATTCTACACCTATGTCTTTACTGATAAGATTTGATTTCACAAATTCCAGGCCCCTGAGAACACTGGGAGCATTTGGAGCAATGAAGATTTATCCTCAGTAGAAAAGATCAGAACATTTAAAGAAATTGGACATAAGCAAGTCCCTGGGACATGCTGGGCTGCATCCACAAGTACAAGGGGCAGATGTCATGGTGAGACCACTCTCAAGTAACTTTGAAAGGCCACAGTGATCAGAGAAGTCTCCTGAGGACTAGAAGAAAGCAAATGTCATGCCTCTCATCAACAAGAGAAGAATGAGGATGTGGACAACTGCAGGCCAGTCAGCATCACCTTGATACCTGGGAAGGTGATGGAGCAAATAATTCCACAAACAAGTTCCAAATATATTAAGGACCTGAAAATGATTGGGAGTCATCAGTGTTGATTTATGAAGGGAAAATCATGCCTGACAGACCTGATAGCCTTCTGTGATGAAATGATTAGCTTGGTGGACAAGCAGAGAGTAGTGGATGTTAATCATCTTGATTTAGCAGGGCTTTCAACACCAGCTGCCATAACATCTTCATTAACAAACTGATGACTAGACAAGTGGACAGGGAGGTAGATTGAAAACTGGTTGAAATGCCAGCCTTGAAATATTATAATCAATGGCACAAGGTCAACATTGGGGTCAACGCCACTTAACATGTTCATTAATGGTCCTTGATGATGGGTCAGAGTGCACAATCAGCAAGTTTGCAGACAGCTGAAAACTGGGAGTGGCTGGTACACCAGGTGGTTGTGCTACCATTCAGGGGGATCTCAACAAGCTGGAGAAATTAGCCAAGAGGAATCTCACGGAGCTTAACAAAGGGAAATGCCAAATCCTACAACTGGGAGTAAGGCCCTAGCAAAACAGTGAATGCAGGTAACTCTGCCTAAGATGGTGACCAAATGACTGGGAAGTAACTTTACAGAAAAGGACCTGGGAGTCCTGGCGAACACCAGTCTGAACACGAACTAGCAATGTGCCTTGAGCAAAGAAGGACCAACAGCATCGTGGGCTGCATTAGGAGAAGAGTTGCCAGAAAGTCGAGGGAGTTGATGGTTCCCCCCCTGCTCAGCATTGGTGCGATGCATCTGGAGTGCTGGATCCAGTTTTGGACTCCACAATACGAGAAAGATAGGGATTTGGTGGAGCCAGCCCAGCAAAAACCACAAAGATGATTAAGGGACTGGAACATTTGTCATATGAGGAGTGGCTGAGAGAGACTGTTCAGCCCGGAGGAAAGAAGGCTCAGGGAGATCTTATCAATTTACCCAAATATCTAAAGTTGGGGTGAGTAACTTAGATGCAGCCAGACTCTTCTGAGTGGCCTCCAGTGAAGGTACAAGATACAACAGGCACAAACCAACATACAGGAAGTTCTTTTTAAACAGAAGAAAAAGGTGTTTTTTTTTGTTTTGTTTTGTTTTGTTTTTACTCTGGTGGTGGTTAAACACCGGAGTAGGTTGCCCAGAGAGGCTGTGGAGTCTCTGTCCTTGGAGATACTCAGGATACATCTGGACGCAGTTCTGGGCAACCTGCTCTAGCTGACCCTGCTCTAAGCAAGGGCTTGCACTAGATGATCTCTAGAGATCCTGTGGTTCTTTGACTTAGTTACTTGCATTCATTTCAACAGCATCTAATTCTTCCAGGTTCACTGGCTGTAAAGAGATTTCTGATGTTTGCGAAGTCGTGCATGCCAATGGGACCTAACTATGGGGCACAGGTTCACACTGAGGCATTTAAATACCGCCTATTTAAATACTGCCTATGCAGCCCCAGGTTATTCTGTGTGGCCAAACTGTTCAAGTCCTGTGAAATATGAACAAACTTTAAGAAACATATGGATTTCAGAGTGAAATTTAGGACGTATGTAACAACGGATGTTTTGGTACTATAGGCATATTACTGCCAAAAAAACAAACAAACAAAAAAAAAAACTCCATAGAGAAATAAGGCTATTTAATTTAGTATGAATTAAATAGATCACTATATGCAACTGCATTTTCTTTGCTACTGTAACTCTTTATTCTTTGTCTCTATTTTTCCTTTTTTTTTTTTAAAAGAATGTTGTAATTAGGTATAATGAGAATAATGACGTATACAAATCAGAAAGTGATAATTATACCGTTTAGTTATTTTAGTGATTATATGGTATTACTTATTACTTTTTTTTTTTCTTTGACACTGAAAAATAGAACTAGAAGTACTCAAGTGTTGTAAGTTAAGTCTTCTATAAGACACCATAAGGAGCAGGCTTACTACTTGACAGCCTTAGCAAAGGAAGGTAAGTACTGAAATGTGTTTGGAAAGTTTAAAAAAAAAAAAAAAAAAGGGGGGGGGGGGGCTTTGAAATCAAAGCCAGAAACAGGTTGAGCTTGGACACAACTGATGGTTTCTGCAATGGGAAACAAAGGTGGCCCCTGGAGTGAGCAAATACAGAGGAATTAGGCTTTATAGCTTAAAACCTACTTTTAAGTTCTGTCTAAATTCTTATTTGCAGTTAGTGCATGTGCAGAGCACAGCAGATCTGAGTCATAAGGGGTCTATGCTGTTCTGCATTATCTTCTCCCAAATTCTCCCTCTCATATTCTGCATCAAGTACACGAAACCAGCTCACCAGCAGTACTTGTGCAGTGATGAAAAGCTGATAGCGATACTCTCATAGTCTCTCCCTGATTTATCCGTGGTGTCAAGCACAGACAGAAGTTCTATAAACTCATTTGTATGCACTGTCCACCCACAAACTTTATCTCGTTGTGTGAGTGTTGAGTCACAGACAGGTAGTTCTTGTTCAAGCCTCAGCTTCGTGTAAGCTGTGGGTAATAACAAAAGATATTTCAGTCTCACTCTCAGTAATGATAAAAGCAAGGTACAAATAATTTCTTTACAGCAACCCCCCCTCAGATCAACAGAAAGAAGGGATGAGCAAATTCCATTTAGGAGCATCTGCTAATTTGTTCACCAAATAGGAGCTTTCATCCAGATCAAAAAATCACTGGTGGACCATATCAACCGGATCACTGTTGCCCACATGCTTGCTGACCTCGTCAAAAAACTTGCAGGAAGCCTAGAAGGTAAATACTAAGTTTAGAGATGATGTGTTGGCACCACCCAAAAAGATCATATTTATCCACATGCATGCTAATTCTAGTCTCTATTGCACTTTCTACCGCTTTGCCTGGAACAGATGTCAGGCTCGCTGGTCTTTAGTATTACCCATCCTGTCCCCCCTTTTTCTCTCTGGAATAATTGTAGAGATTGGTGTCACACTGCTACCCTGCAGCCCCCAGGCTCAGAGAAAGCTGTTTTTTTGCTGTCGTTAGCAGATCTGCTCCTTCTTAACTGCACTCCCTTAGGAAGCTCAGGCGCCCCGCACACAGTCCTGGGGATTTGTTGCTCTGCATGTTTTGGATGACAGCTCTTCCCAGTCAGTCCTGTTTCAGGCAGTCTCTGCTGACTCCCCCAGAAAGGAGGGTTCAGTTATGGGAGTCACCTGCTTATTCCAGTAAATAAATGCAAATGCATCATTTAGCTTCTCTGCAAAGTTTTTGGCCTCTCTTCTCGTTTTCTCTGCAGTTGGTCCAATAGACTGGTGGTCTGCTTGGTCAGAGCTCTTCTTAGCTCTAATTCCTTTTGCTAGCTACCGTTCACACTTTTTATTGCTCTTTCAGTGTGTTTTCTTATGTTTTGGGTTATGATCCTTTCTGGTTTTGTTGTTGTTGTTGTAATTTGAAGATGTCTTCAACTTCTTGTTTCTGATGACCTCCCTTGTGGTGACATTATTTTGTGCCTGCTTCCTCTCAGAACTTCTGAAGACTTCAACAAGCACCGATGCTGCGTTTTGTGTTCTTATTGGTTCTAGCTGCTCCTTTTTGTTTCCTTTTCAAAAACTTTCTCATTTCTACATCTCTGTTCCTTTTGAAACTGAGCGTAGCTGCTGCGAATGCTTGACCTTTGTCAAGCCCATAGGAATTTGGAATATAAACCCAGGAACAGCTACCATAAGCTGAAGATCTAGAATAAGATCTTGCACATTAATGACAACCAAATGAAGGTCTGCATCTTTTCTGTGGTTTCCTCATCCAGCTGCTCTGTGAAATGGTACTGGTGGAGTCAACGGCGGTTACCCAAAGTACAGTTTCTGCAGATTCATTGCTATAGATGCTTTAAGCTGGCATTTCAATCCATGCAGAGCCTGTGTCACTTGCTGGGTTCCTGCTCTGTTCATTTGATTTGATTATAAGAGCTCACTAGCAAATTTCCCTGCCCTATCACCAGCAGAGGTGATTCTTACATTTTCTGTATGTATATTACGTCCTGGTACTGTGATGTCCAATACATTTAGTATGTCACTGCCTTCCTGTAAGACTAACATTTGATTTCCCTCAGTTTATTCATTAGATTTTTAGCATTTGTGTAAGAGTATGTTTGTTTGGAGGTTTCATTTCCTTCCTCACCTCCCATTTGAAAGGCACTCTCTTTGTTCTCTGTTCCCTGTTTCTGCTCTCCGGTCTCTTCTACAGTCAAAAAGGCAGAATTTCTATGGCTTTGTTCATGGCATACTGGACTGTTTGTTCCCCACACAGGCTGCTCTTCAATTTATAGCTTCATCACAACCTTCATGACTTTAAATGCCAGCAGCTTAGCCCCCTGTGAGCCCATCCTTTCCATGCAAGCTCTTAATCCCAGATATGGTCCCAAATCCAGATTAATGTGAAATTTTGCTCTTTATACCACCCTCTCAGCTGTACTTTGAAAACTTGTTTCTTTCTGGTCACACACAGGGCAGTGGAGATAGCACTGTTGGAGAAGGTCTCATCTTCAACTTCCCTCTGACAAGCTGCCTCCAGAACATCATGTGAGCACCAAAACCACAGGCTTTTTAGGCAAGCAACAAAACCCTGGCACTTTTAGGAAACTCACCTGCTTTGCATGTTTAAAGATTAAAAACAAAACAAAACACCACTCTTTCATTTAATTTTAGAATCCCTTCCACCTGGATTAGTTTTTATTTGCTTACAAATATTTCCCAAATTATAACTGGTTATCTTTTAAACCATCCCTCCAAACTAGGTTTTTCTCCAATAAATGTATTGTGTTACAAAATATTATCTGAGTAGCCAGATCCCACAAACATTGTTTGAAAAATAATCTTACACTGGCACAGTAACAACTGAAAGTGGCTTTTGAGAAGATTGAACGCATTAATGCTGTCAGTAGAACCACTATGCTGAGACACAGCTTCCATTAAAAAGCCACAATGCAGGTGTCAGAAACCCTTTCTTAAAGTGCTACAAAAGAGTATCATTCGCCACTTACTTTGGGGTTTTAAGCATGTCTCTGAATGTTAAAGCACTGCTTTTATTATTTTGCTGTTGTTCCAGGAGCCTGTAGAGATCTCAGCAAGAGTCAGAGCCAAACCAACACACACACAAAGACATTCCCCACTGTAAACTGACAAGATGCAGAGGAGTGGATGCATCCACACGCCTTTCTTTGTCTTATTTCTCAAACCTGTTTCTAGTATTTCAGGAGGCCTTGTCTAATCTGAGTTTGAATATGCAGCAGGACAGAGCTGCAGGCAGCACTACAGAAGTTGGCACAGTCAAATTTGGGTAAAAAAGGAGGCTGGTATTAGAATGAAGTGTTGTAATTCCTTTTTATTAATTCTGGAAGTAACCTACCATGTTTCTGTGTAGTGGGAGAAAGAACAGTCTCTAAAATGCTACAGAAACACCAGGCCTATTTTTTTTTTTAATTATGAAACTTTAAGAGAATCGGATGTAAGGACTCCTAACAATAATAGACCATTCAAACCCAACTAAAAACTCAAAATCTTGGAACTTGTGCTAAAGATTCATTCAGATTGCTAAAGAAACACAAGATGCATACAAATTCAGATTGTGCAGTCTCATCTTAAGCTTACTGTGCAAAAGGATGATTTCAAAACATGCTAAAAGGGTAAGCCATTTCCACTGAAACAGGAAATCTAAAGCTACGACAAAGAAATGCCATTTCTCTTTGTGTTCCCTTTTTGCTAAAAATTAAATATTCTTTAATGTTTAAAAATAATTGTTCTCCACAGCCGGATAAAAAAGCAAGCCAGCAAATAGAGTAAGCATCCACGAAGAAAAGACCATCAGGTGGAGTTAATGCAAACAAACCAAAACCAAACCAAACCAAAACAAAAAAAAACAACAATAACAACAATAACAAAAAACACCACCACCACCACCAAAACCAAAAGGTATTGCTTAAAAACCTTGTCATGATCTCTCTTTGTCCAAATCAGTTGCTGGATGCCTGTCACCTCACCTTTCAAATTTACTAATTATTTTTTCCATGGCCACATGGGATTAACTCAACTAAACCAGACTTGTGTATGTGTCAAAAAAAAGAATCATTTGGCTTTTGGCTACACTTATGGTAAAAGTTGCAATTGTCTGTTTTTTTGTTCCATTATTTAAATGTTTCCAGGGGTGGTATTTTGAAGACTTAGCAGGCACTCTACTAAAATCAGAGACATGTTTTAGTATTAAACTTAGCAGCAGAACCTAGGTGGGAATGAAATCTTTTTCTGCTCCTGCAAATCTCTTAAGACCTGATCTGTTTTGTTTTGTTTTGTTTTCTGTGAAGGCCTGGTTATTGCAAGCACTGATGTTGCAAGGTGGAAAAAGTAATAAACAACTTTTGTTCCCTGTTCAGATGTTCCAGTTTCAAAGTCATTGCTGGGGGGAGAAGAGAGAGGAAGAACTTATCATCTCCAAAGCCTCTTCCCAGTCTGGGGAGATGCTGGAGGTAGCAAATCCTTTTACAGCATTCCCTTTGTGCTCACTGCCATGGGATGCGCTCAACCTAGCCAGAAAAACCAGATTGCCAAAGTGTTGACTGTAAAAGAGGGAGGACAGCTGCTCAGGCAGAGTATTTAATGTGGTGAGCAGAAGAGATGGGGCGGGGATTTATGGGTAGATAGCTGTTGACACTTTCTGCAGGTAATGCTATTGTTATAAACATGTGGACAGAAAAGCAAAGAAAGTATCTGTCGATGAGCAAGAAAACCCCCTGCTAGAAGTACAAGGCTCTTAGTCACAATGTTGGTGTCTCCAAAGGGTTTTTGATTGGGAAGGTAAAGTCATCTGCTTGGGAGTAATAGGAAAGGCTGCTTTGCATTAATGTCAGCTCTGTGGTGGAGTCCCTTTTGTATCTGAAGTTCTCTGTTTGGCATGTTTCCTCTGTACACATGTTTGAAGTTTGCTCTGCTGTTAGTGCTGCTTTTCAATGAGCTGTAGGTAATGGGGACATGATAACATTTGTGATTTTCAATGCAGAAATTGTTCACTTATTATACTGTGAGTATGCTGCTGTGCAGCTCACATTAAATGCAGAGGCCTCATCGACAAAGCTAGGATAGATCCTTTAAAAATTAGGTTTTGACATTGTCATAATTTTGAGAAGTTTTAGCGCAAAATTAGTTTTTCAATTAACAGAAAACTGTACGAGATTTTCATAGGTTATCATATGACACAAATGCACAGATTTTAATATTATTTTCTGCACTGTTCTCACTGGTCTCTTTTCGGTTGTTTGGTTTTGGTTTTGGTTAGTTTTTTTTTTGTTTTTTTTGTTTGTTTACAGAGTGATCATTCCATGTACAACCATCTAACTTAAAGAAATACTTTCTCATCCTCCTTTTTTAAATCTGATGTAATTAAAACACAAGTGACAAGAGGGGGGCAATAGTCTTCCACAGGCAAGAGGCACATTTACTAGGTCAGAGGCCCAGCAAGTTTAGCAGAGGAAAAGTTGTTTGAGATACCGCCTTTGAAAGCTGTCTTCATTAGGAAGAAACATGTAGGAGCTTTTAACCTTTTCGGGGACAGGGAAAGATGCTGTACCACGGAGGGAGAGGAATGAGAAGGCTTTCCAAGTTCTGTTCTCCAGCTGCCCGTAGCAGTGTTACCCAGAACTAATACCATAAATGGGTAACCAGTTGTATAAATGTTGATGTGCACCAACTCTTTATGCAAACAGAAGCTGTTGACTCTACTCAGGTCAGAAGCAGGCAGCCTGGAAGCTACTGGTGGCAACTGGTAGTCTGGTAACGGATGCAGGGGCTGGTTTTTTCTGGGTAGGTTGTTTGGATTTCTGGTTGAGCTCCTGGGATTCAACTCCTAGTCTTTGGGAGCATCTGGCTGCAAGGAATATTTGGCCTTGTTATTTGACTGCCACATATGCAGCTCCACCCAAATAGTATTTTCCAGCATGCAAATCCTTCTAATTCCTCTAGCCCTGATCAGTGTGTCCTACAGAGATCAGTGCTGTCACTGTGGACTTTGCCCTGCGCAGGCTGCCGGGTAGACTGACAGTCCTTTGCTGTAGTGGGGGACAGCATGGCATCAGAGCGCACAAAAGTTGGTTAGCCAGAGATGCTGCCTAAGCCCACTGAAGGGTTAAGGGCCACAATTTGCTGATTAGCTTTTAGACGATCATTTCCACAGACTTCAGAACATTGTGCTGTGAAAGTATTTTTATCTTATTAGAAGACACACACAAAAAAAGAGTGTATTTGCATTTCTAAAAAAATATTCTTGATATAAAAAATAGCAAAACTACTGTATACATCTCAGTGGACACTGTGGTTTTCAATAGCTTCCTATTTTTGAAACCTCTGTCATCAAAACAGTTGTCTTGGATTGTGCTGGATAAGTAAAGCAGTAGCAGAGATCTGAGTATATATTCTTATCTGTCTGCTGCTTGACAGGGGGCAGAGGGAAAGGATGTATTTTGGTGGACTTGCAAAGGATGTATGTTGTGTATCTCCTTTTATATTAATGTATGAGAGTGTAAGTGTAGGGCACACACATGCACATGCAACTGAAACTACCAGCAAATAATTCAAACAGCAATTTTTACTATCCTTTGGCATTCTTTAATTTCTGAGTCAAGATCAGGGCCTGATCTTGTGTTATCTAGCATGGTATTATATATGCAGATAAATGAAAAAGGACCTCAAATTGGAAGCACACACTGAAGAGTATATGCTATATAAATTTAGATGTCTTAAGAGAACCTGCCCAGTATTAATACAAGTATTTGCTGATACATGTTTAGTAAATAGCATGCCGTTAATTTCAAAATTGCTGGTATATGTTCAGTAAATATGCCCTGCATGCTATTAGTTTCAAAGTTAAACTCTTTACACTAAAACTGGGACAGTCAGTTATTACATTAAAAACAGCACTCATTTGGAAAGATTCATGGGGATGCAGGGTTCACACCTGGTGCTTCTCATTATGATGTTTTATTTAAAAAATATATGCGGTATCCCACCGCATATTTAATTTTAGTTTCAATAGCTTGCTTTTGTATTAGACCCTCCAGTTGGGAATTTCTGCCTCCCACTCTCTGCATAGAGACGTGAGTGCTTTGCTCGTCCAAAAAACAAACACTTTCTGGTAGTAGAGCTTCAATTTTGCTGCAGCTATGGACCCCTCGCTGCCTGAAACCAATTTCTGATCTTAAGAATAGCTCCTGCCTTCGCAGCCAGGTCTGGCTCTGCGGTTTCCAGCAGCACAGAACAGTTGCTTACTTACAGATGCCTGGTTTTGTTCACTTTCTTTCCGCTCAATTCCCAGTCCGGCACACCCTCCACTCCTGCCTTCCCCGGGTGGCCAGATTCCTATGCGATGGGCACATCTGAAACGCATAAAACAGACTGCATGTTGCCCTTCCCAGCTTGATGAAGATCTGTTTCTCTCCCTGAATGACTTCTCCTCTAAGCCAAATCAAAATAGATTTTTCTAGCCAAAATGTTTTTTCCTTGCAACTTTGCAAGTGCTTTCTTGCACAGCTGGGGTTACAGCCTTTCCAGGTCAGCGCTGAATCACGGAACACAGAGCTATAAACAGACACAATTTTATTTTACATACTTTGTCAGCTCTCCTTTCTCTTTTCCTCCTTCAGGCCAACTGGTTGTTCGTCTCTTTGTGCTTTTATTTTTGGTTTCTGTAACTTCCTGTATTCAGCATCATAATTTTCTCAGCAATAACTATTTCAACTGCTGCCTTTCTCTCCTCCCTCTTTCCCTTCCCTGGCAGAAGCAGATCAGCTCACTGCAATTTTAGCTTCTAGCTACTTGAAAACGCCAACTCTTAGAAAGTATCGCGCGGCTGCCTGCCACTGTTCTGTTCCCTCCTCAGTGTTGCAGCCAGCACCGGTCTGGGACGGCAGGAGAGGAGGACTCAGTGGCCTTGCTGGGGATGTCCCTACGTGAGGGAGCTGTGTCCCCTGGGCATGGCCACAACACAGAGCAACCCATGGGGGACACTGGGGCCCTCGGCTGCCGGCCAGGAGGGCAGGGACCCCTGCCTGCAGTCTGTGGGGACAAGCTGTGGGGACAGGCTGCTGGGATGGCCTGTGGGGACAGGCCGGGGTGACAGGCTGTGGGGACAGGCCGTGGGGACAGGCTGGGGTGACAGGCTGTGGGGACAGTGGGTGCCTGCAGCCCCTGGCCTGGTGCTGTGCGACCACAGCAGGACACAGGGGCCTCACACCCAGGCCCTGGCACGTGGTCCTGGTGCTGGGAAGGGGCGAGGGCCTCAGGGTGGCCTATAAAAAAAAGTGTGTTTGTATCCACCTTTAGTTATTTTACTTTAGCATCTGCTATTACTTGTTACTTCTGTTTTTTGTTGCCTTTTCTTCACTTCTACCACATACTCATTCCCTTTTAACTTTTTTAAAGCTTTGGTTTTAGCTTTAATTGCTATGTGTTAATTAGGTCTGGTTCTTTGCTTTTTCTTCACTTTTTTGTCTGTTTAGAATTTCCACTTAATTTCCTTTTTACTTTAATTACTTTTTTGTTAGTTTGTTTTGAACACTATGAGGTAACTAGGCCCGGTTTTGTATTTTTTCTTGCTTTCTTCTCGATTTTGCTCGTTTTTTTCCCTCGCTTCTTTTTTCTTTCACTTTTCCCCTTTTTTCCCTCCTCGTTCTCCTTCACTTTCCGCGTCCTTTCCTCACTTTCGCTCCCGTTCCCCCGCTCGCGAGTCCCCTTTCCCTTTCCTTTGTCTCCCTTGCCCCCGCGCTAACTCCGCTCCGCCCGGGACAGCCGCCCCGACCCTGCCCGGCCCGGCCCCGCGGCCCCGACCCGGCGGCCGCCGCCCGGCCCCGCCCCTCGCCTCAAACCCGGAGCCTCTCTTCTCCTGGCAACAAGTGACGCGCCGCGGGGGCGGACCAATCCGGCCGGCCGCTCGCCGCTCGGGCCAGCCGGCGGCAGGCGCGACGCTCGGGCACGGCGAGCCCCTCAGCGCGGCCGCTCCGCGCAACTTGCGCGCCGCGGGAGCATGGGGCGGCCGGCGGGACCCGGCGTGGCCGCCTGCGGGCTCGCCTGGCTCCTCGTCTGCTGCGCGGCCCGGCGGGACCCCGCAGGTAAGCCGGGAGCCCACCTGGCTGAGGGGTGAGGGCGTGAGGCGGGGAGCCGGCGCTGCGCGGGCGCGGAGCGGTGCGGAAGGCCCTGCGGTGCGGAGCGGGCCGGCTGCTGGGCGGGCAAGGGGTGAAGAGAAAAGCCGGGCTGCCCTGCTCCGCACGGGGCCTTCCTCCTCACGGGCAGCCCCGGGGGGTGACGCTGCCCGGCCTCTCCCGGCCGCGCCGTGGCTGAGGGGGGGGCTGACCGGCTTTTTGGCTTGTCCAGCGTTGTGTGCAGAGGGGCAGGAGGAAGGCTTGTTCTTCACAAAGCAGCTCGGAAGTTTTCACCTCAAGGAAAGTCTCGGAGCTGCTGGGGCGGTGAGAGCTGGTGGCGAACAGCGCCAGCCCGTCGCCGAGCCCTGCCACCTCACGCCTTTCTGCGGCCCCTGCAGTGACAGGAGGGGGGTTTGCAGCTAAAGGTGCCCCGTCAAGCTTTGTGGTAAGAGTTTGCAGCTAAAGGTGCCCCGTGAAGCTACCTGGTAAGAGTTTGTAGCTAAAAGTGCCCCGTGAAGCTTCATGGTAAGAGTTTGTAGCTAAAGGTGCCCCGTCAAGCTTCGTGGTAAGGGCGCCGAATGGGAGGAATCGAGCACTGCTCTTCAAAAAGTGCCGCACAGAGAGGTCCGATGAGAAAACTGGATTTTTTGGGGGGAAATTTTAAAAAGCGGTGGTTTTGCTCTTGATGTAAGAGTGAAGGTTATGCAGGAAGAAGTGAAAGAAGTGAAAGAAGAATGAGGAAAGGGGAGATCTGGGGAAAAGCATAGAGCAACTTACAAGAAACTGAAAAGATGAAAGTCTGGAGGGGACAATAAGAAGCAAAAGGAAGATAAAGTGTGGCAAAAGCACAGGGTAAAAAGATACCACAAAAGCAGGATTGGCTGCTTAAAATATATTATTTAGTTAATATGTATGAAAGAGAGGGTTGGTTAAAACGTGCACTTAGAAAAAGTCACCTCCGTGGTGGCTGACTTAGGGATTCTTCTTTACAGTTTGACCAGCTCAGTACCATTTAGACTATTTGGCACTTATGCAGTGGAAAATACACTAGTATACTGGGAAATAGTGGTAAAATTCACTGAATAACATCACTGAATATTTTCCTTGCTGTTCAGCCAAACCTATTATTAAGTCATATTAAAAAAACGCAGTAGGAATGTGATTGACAGTGCATTACTATTAAATACAAAACACTACTCAGCAGATTCCTTATTTAAGCAGCAGAGTAATAGCCTTGTGGGTCTGGGACAGCAGAGGTCCTTTTCAGCCTGGTTAGCAAACATTTTATACTGGGGGGCCATCTTTACTGTGTCATAGAAATAGTTCTAGGCCATTTTTTTTCCTGGCTAGCTTAAACCCACTGCCACTTGTCATAGAGGTGTTACACTGTCAGAGGCATCAGCTTGTAACAGTGAGGTGATCCATATCTCTTTAAAATTAAATGTTATGCTTTGCCAGCTCTTTTTTTTTCTTTTTTTCTTTTAAGTGACAAGCTAAGTCACAGCTGAAAGTGGAACTAGTGTTCCTGTGTCATTTTGAAAATGATACTCCTAATGTTTTGTCTGGGATCTTAGGGGCCCTGCATTTTGTTCATGTGTAGTTTTGCAGTGAGCTGAATATTCATTCGAAAAATCTCTCCCTCAAAAAGCAGTGCCAGTTTTTTTTAGTAATGATGCAGTTGCACCCATGAGCTGGTTCAAGCGTGAGCCCATCCTGCTATCAGTCTTACACGGTACACAGTTTAGAAAAAAAAAAAAAGTGCTTACTAACTGAGGATTATTATTAATTATATTTTATGTTGCCTGTGGTGTGTTACTGCATTTGCATCAAAGACAAGATTCTTAACTCACTAAGCTTGCAAATTAATCAGGGATTGATCCAATCAGTATGTGTTATAATTAAAAGATGATTTTTGTTTGATAGAATTGGACTTAGAAAACAGCCTCATTTTATCCCCTCGTTTTATAATAACTTTGGAAGAGACTTTGTTGTTGTTGTTACTGAAGGAAAGAATACTCGCTAAAGTGCAGGAATATGTACTTACTGGTAAGCTGCAGTAAGAGACCGAGTATAATGTAAAAACAGCTGTCACTGTACTTTTCTGCTGGTGTGCCTCAGAATGTGATTAAACTTTTTAAAAAGAACTTCCTCTGAAAGTGATACTGATTCATACTCTTACGTGGATATTGATTTGTTCCTACCCAGGCAACAATGCCTTTACCATTCGCCATGACACACTGAACAAGTGCATACAAGTTAAAAACTCACGGATAGTGATAGATGACTGCAAAGAGACAAGTGAAGCTTTATGGAAGTGGGTATCCCAGAATCGCCTTTTTCATCTGGGATCCAGGCAGTGCTTGGGACTTGATATATTCACCAAATTACCATCTCGCCTGAAAATGGTTGATTGTAACTCAGAACTAATGCTGTGGTGGCGATGTGCTGACGCTTCTATCATTGGTGCATCGCAGTACAAGGTGACTGTGAAGACTACCTATGTAACTGCAAACATAAATGCGTCAGACCAGTGGAGAAGCAACAATTCCTCTGATGATATATGTCGGTATCCTTACCATGGTAAGTTTGTACTGGGGTTTGGATGGAGAATAGTTTTTTTTTCCCCTACATTTATGACAATAAATTCAGAAAATTAATCATATGAAAAGACTGATCAATAAAGCAATAGAATGTTTTGCTGTAGAGAGATACTGATATTCAAGTATGAATCTTAACTATTTTAAGAAAAAAATATATATCTACACAGCTGGAGAAGTTGTGTTACCAAGTAGCTTTCTCAGCATGTTTAAAACCACCCCCATATTTTTGTGACAACCTGTTATGAAATATCAACCGCATCGTATCAGAACTGAAAAATTCCTCTTCACAGAGATGTGTATTTTTCTGTTACCTTAAAAGCAGGATTTGTACAGCTGGTAGGCTGTACAATCAAATTCAGCATGTGCTGTCAGTTCGCAGCCTGTTGGACTGTTTGGAACCATGTTTGTTTTAGTCTGGTAGTCTATTCACTTGCCATGGAATTTTTTTAGATTTTCATCTAAAATTTAATGAGCGCAGAAAGAAGTGGTAGAAACTTGCTTTATCCTATTTGAGAGGAGAAATTTCATTGTATTTGATTTTTTTTTTTTTCAAAGTGGCCAGGCTGAAGAGCCCAGTAGGCTCCAGTTTGCAATAAGTTTTCACTCTTCTGTGTCTGTTGATTACTACAACCTTGTTCTGTAGTATTCTGTGTGAACCATCTGGATTTCAACAGGACAACGTATTTGTCCCTGACTTACCAGGAAGGGGGGAGGATATTTCCAATGTGTTACGCATCACACAGAAGAAAAAGTACAGAAAAATATTTTCTTCTCATTTCTTTCAGTTCTGGCATTGCTACATATTATCTAGAACAAGATACTGTGTTTTAAGTGCACAAGCGTGATTTGGGTGCTTTTAAATTAACCATGTCTGTACAACCAATAACAATATATTTTGGTGTCCTTTGCTTGCCCAGACAACTTGTATCTAATCCTTTATTAATTTTTACTTTATTTTTCCCTGGTACAGAGATTTATACCAAAGATGGGAACTCCTATGGGAAACCCTGTGAGTTCCCCTTTCTGTATAATGACACCTGGCATCATGACTGCATTCAGGATGAAACACACACGGGTGGGAAATGGTGCGCCACATCTGAAGATTATACTCATGATGGAAAATGGGGGATCTGCTTACAGCCAGGTGTGTTGGGTTTTTAAATAGTCATCCAAGCATTCTGTCACTTCATGTCTGTACGTACAGCTCCACCTTGGCGTAACACCTCACTGGTAAGCTGGGTAAAAACAGGTCACATTTCTTCTGCAGCCTTGACAGCACACACTTACTCTGCAGTATATGTGATTTCAATGTAAAAATACATAAAGTTTCAATATTACAGTTTTTGTTTTGAAACATTCCTGATATTTCATTATAGCCATAGTTAAACGTACCTTCTGCTTCCTTTAAACAGAGGATGGCTGTCAGGATATCTGGGAACATGATCCGGGGGCTGAAAGTTGCTACCAATTTAATACACAGTCTGCTCTTTCTTGGAAGGAAGCTTATATTTCATGTCAAAAGCAAGGGGGAGATTTACTTAGCATCCAAGATGCATCTGAACTGAGTTACGTACAAGGTAGGTGTATTTATTCACGTATGAATAGGAAGTGTAGTTAAGTAACATCAGTGAAGACAACATTTTAGTTTCTGTCTTTAAATCCTGGGTTAAAACTTGATCGTGATTAAACTTGGTGCTCTACTTAGTGTAACAAAAACTGAGGTGCTGATCTAACTTTAGAAGAATGGGTTTCTTTTGTTTGTTTGTTTGCTTTTAAGTTTATCTGTGTGACTTTGTTGCGGTGGCTAGCTCTTGTTCTTACGTATAAGTAACGTTCCCAAAATCTCAAATATGGGCCAGAGTGGCAGTTCATTGGGGTGTACGCACACTTATTACACTGGTGTTTTAGCAGCATGTTAGCATCTTGTGTAATCATTCTCGCTGATGTTCAGGCTTGGCCTGGAGGAACTATCAGTGTGCTTTTGAGAATACAAAATCAAATGTTGAATACCTGGAGGCGCTGGGAGGGGAGACGTGGTTGAATTCCTCCTCAATTCAAGAAAAGTTGCACATCTGATAGTAGCAGCAATTTTTTTCCCCTTCTAATGCAAGCCCTGTTAGATAACGTTTTTATTTTGGAAGAGACCAATAAGGGATGAGTATTTTATACTAATTGTTTTCTTGAATAATGATAAATATCCAGCTAAAGATGACATCGCTGAGATCTTTTGGATTGGCTTAAATCAACTGGACGTTTCTGGAGGTTGGCAGTGGTCAGATCACAAGCCTTTGAATTTTGTCAACTGGCATCCAGGTAATGGTGTTTCTGGTGGTATTAACAATATTTAGAACAGAAACTAGCATTATCCTTTTTTCTTTTTATTTATCTCATCTTCTCTTTTTCATTGGACTTCATCAAAACAATCATTGCTCTATTTCTGTTAAAAGTTCAGGAGGCATCCTTTCCTTCTAGAGAGTGAATCTTTCTCCACTAATTCTCTATTTATGGTCTATTAGGGGAAATCTCTAACTTGAATGATATCTTTGAGGTCCGTTTTAGCAAAGGAGGCTACCGCTGCCGTAGCTGCTAAATTTCTCCTCTCACTGACAGGATGGAGCTGACTTCCCTCAAATATTACAATGATTGATGTTTGTGCAAGAAATGACATTACTTAGAAGTCTTCAAGGTTGCTTACATTTGTTCTGAGGTGAAGATGAAAGAAGTGTAAAACCTTGAAAACCCTTTTCTAATTACTTCCAAGTTCCTATAGAATCAGTGAGAGTCTTGTTTGATCGGAATTTACAGCATGTATTTGTAATATTCTCAGAAATATGATGTGGATATTGATATATGAGAATCCTGGAGGAGTAATAGTCAGGAATTCTGTAGCTAACATTGTTCTGTCATTCAAGCTGAATGTGACCTTTTTAAAATGGAATTCTCTTTTCCTTCAGTTTCTAGAATAGTTTTATTCCGTTAGGCTGTGACATTAATTCTGTGAAAAGAGAAGTGGTTTCTGTTACTTTTTTAAAGATTTGCTGAGAAATGTCTGTTAGATTTTCCAAATGTAGTCTCTTCTTCTTCTTTTTTTTTTTTTTTTGGAAAGCTTAAGGACTTTTCTGCTCCTTGCTGCATCTTCTGCAACTGTGGTGACCCTGTGGGACTGTAATGCAGTGCTAGAGACTAGACTATGCTGAGATACAGTAGGATAGTTCAGTCTGCAGTCCTGGCACACTTACTAATTTTACTGAGAAATTCTAGCTTAAATGTACAGGTATGAAATTGTAACAAATATGTTTTGAAGTCACCAGTATTATTTCAGCTGCTGGACTAGTCTTGTCATCAACAAGTTAGAGCTGCAGGGCAGAAGGGATCTCAGATGGTTTCCAGTCCAGCTCCTGAGCCCTGTGCATCAGGTTGCTTAGGCCTGTCCAGCCACACTTTAGTGTTTCCTTAGATGGAGATACTTCAGCCTCTCTAGGCCACCTATTCCAGTTATTGAATATCCTTGTTATGAAAAATACTTATGAATATCTACCTGGAATTTGTTATCTGCAAGCTGTCTCCTTTGCTTCTTGTCACTTCACTGTATACCTCTGAAAAAAGCCTGGTCCTGTCTCCTCTTGCATGAAGAACTAAGCTCCCCCCTGAGACTTTTCTGTGTGAGGCTGAACAAACTCAGTGCAGGGGAAACAGGTGCCTTGTGTGGGGCACAGGTGGGGTTTGCATTAGGCTTCAAAGAAAGAGAGCCAAAAGGTACTGTTGGAAGGGGGCTCCAGGGGAAGCTGGGGACTACAAAATGAGTTCTCCTATGCAAAATTTTTGATTTGGGGCTGTTGTGGTTTAGCCCAGCTGGCAGCTAAACACCACACAGCCGTTCGCTCACCCTCCCCCCTCCCTCTCTGGGATGGGGGAGAGAAATGGGAAACTGTCCTAACTGAAACCAGGACAGGGGCCTCGTCCGTTAAGGTAAGAATTATGGTTATATTTGCGAAACTGCAGAACTGTGTTTGGAGTTGGTCTGGAAAGAGACTGCCAAAGGAAACTGAGAGCTGCAAGAAGGGTTCTCCCCTGAGATATTTCTAGTCTGGGAAAGTGCTCGGCCAAAGGTTTGTTGTATTGTAAATAGAACATTCTGCCTGGTTAGATGATTAAATGTTGGAATGGAAGTCCTGATACCTTGGTTCTGTAACCTTCTCTCTCACAAAAAAGTTTCTCTGGGACCTGTGGTAGGACAGGTGCCTTCATTCAAAGCAAGTTATGTTCTTCAAATACAAGGTGCTGTAATATGCAGCATATATTACTGCGTTGAAAAGCTCACTGATAACTTTGTGCTCTTTTATTTTTTTCTGCCTATAGATATGCAGAGTTTGTCCCCTCTGGATGGAGCTAGCTGTGTGGCGATGAATGCTGCCTCGGGTCAGTGGCAGAGTTATCACTGTGGGACTCAACTTCCGTATGTTTGCAAGAAGTCATTCGATGAAGCGTCAAACCTCCCAGGTAGGACAGCTTGCATGTTTGTTTCTGTGTGTTAGTATGTGAGTAATGTTCACTTATGCAGTCTTTTTCTTCCTTCCCAAGCCTTCATAGGCATCTCTGCCAAAACACTTCACGGCAGCTTTGGGTATTTTAGCAGAGCAGAATCAAACTCTCTATCTTCAGTCTCAAGATGATCTATCACAAACAGCTTTCATTTTTCACAGCTTTCTCATTCACACATAAAGCATTTCCCAGCACAGTCCTGCCCTTTTCATCATGTTTTTTCTCCATAGCTTGTGCTTTTTTTCATGTGCAGCTGGAAGTCTGGAACTGGCAATTGCACCTCAAAGCTTTCCATCACTGCATTAAGACCATTTCTCTCACTGTTGGAGTGTATTAACATAAAATGAGACCTACCTGGGACCTGGTTCAAACCCTGTTGAATTCAAATAAAAGTAATTAAATGACCTTACCATCTTTTGAAACCAAGCCCAGCACTGGAAATCAAGAGTGCAAGAGTTGGTAATTCGCCCAGTGTGTAATCTTTATTGGATCTGTTACTTTTATCTTGCTAGAGCAGATGATAACACAATGGGGAAAAACGGAGCAGTTTAAAGCTTCATTCTTTCTTCCCGCCACACAAATACGCATACAGTGCTTCAGTTCTTACAGTGTTCAGCTCTGACATATAACTTCTGCCATGCTTTTGGCAATTTACCTACACCTGGATGTCCAACCCTTCCCATGTCCATGGCCTGTTCTTCCATTGGTGCTTTGGCCATACCCAGTTCACAGGGCTCAAAAGTGCGGTGCTCTCGTGAGGAAACTTTCACTGGAAGATGATTGTCCTTGAATGAGGGGTAGAGATAGAGGATAAAGGGAATGAAACAGTGGCCTGGGGGTGGCAAGTGACATATAGTGTCTCTGGCTATGGCATGTTCTTTCCAGCTCCTCCAGGGAAGATATGTGCCATTAAGGAAAAAAAAAAAAAAGTAGGCCATATAAATTAACTTAAACTGCTTCAAAATTATAAACGATCCCCAAAAAACTAATTTTCGGTTACCTAATCTGATTTTTATCTTAACACTAATCCACATCAGTTCTCTGGCTCCTCGCTGGGGTATGTGATGATGGTACTAATATTTATACATTGTTTTAATAATTATAAACCAAAATTCTTGTGACTTGAGCATATTATTTTATATTTTGAAACAGAAAAGCTTTTAACATACACCTTTTTCAGCATGCATAAAAACAGTCTGAATTCTTGAATATCTTAGTTTTCAGAATAAGAATTATTTAAAACTAAACATTTGTTTCATTCTGAGTTATTCAAAATTGTTCTTTTTCATGGTACTGCTCTAAATATGGATAATAATGCCCTATAAAAGTACAAACCCCTGCTGGAGCAAAACAAGCAACTTTTTGTTGAAGCTGCTGTC
The DNA here is from genome assembly GCF_009769625.2 of Cygnus olor. Lineage (NCBI taxonomy): Eukaryota > Metazoa > Chordata > Aves > Anseriformes > Anatidae > Cygnus > Cygnus olor. The sequence continues at coordinate 23,428,371 of NC_049174.1, forward strand.
CTGCAATGAAGTAACTTGTTTTGCCTTTAATTGCTCTTGTAATGTTACTTATAGTTACTTCTGAAACTTTCACTTACACTAAGACCAGCTTAGTAAGAATTCCAGCTTTTTACTCACTTCCACTAACTACTTTCTCCTCTTGCCCACCTTGTGGCCCCAGAATACTACTAATCCCCATAATGTTGCTCAGTCAGGTTTATTTGCTTGACTAAATTGTGACCCTTCCTTAAAACATCAGCCCTGAAGAGCTGTGCTGTTTATCTGTGAACAAATTCTGATTGCTGCTTTGTCTGCTTTCAGGGTGCTGGCACATTTAAGACATGAACAAAATACCAACCCAATGCACCAGTCAATGTAAAATAAAACCTTCTAATTCAGTTTCTCTTCATTATTAGAGTTCTGGAGACACTTGGATACTCAATGTGATATGGGCTGGCTTCCCCACAATGGTTTTTGCTACATGCTGATACACAGCCAGGTTCCTTGGAGTTCAGCAGATCAACTGTGCAAAGCAAATAAGAGTAACCTCATCAGCATACACTCCTTGACAGATGTGGAACTGGTTGTTACAAAGCTTCATAATGGTGAGTTGGGATACTTGTAAAAGTCAAGCACCAAGTGCTGTGCATCTTAAATTACAAACTGCTTTTCATGTTCCAGCATGTGAGTGTGAGAACTTGTAGCTCTAAATGAAGGTGTTAATGCTGAGCTTGTACACAGGCTGTTGCTGAGTTCAGGTCCAGTCCCTTTGTATTAGCTCTTGTTTTAATTTAATCTATTTTATTCATGTATTTATTTATTGAATGGGCCAGCTTGCCTAATTCCTAATGCCTAATACCTGTTCAGTTTTCTCATTCGAACAGAGTCTTAGATAGTTGGGTTGGATATTTGACTGCTGGGTCATTGAACTAACAAAAATGATCTGTACTTTGTAGTCTTACGTTTTTGTCTGCACAGTAAAAATAAGATTTTGTTTGAGCTTCTTTTCTTGTGCGTTCATTATTTTCTGTATTTTTTTTCCTGTTTGTTACCTTCTCTGTGAAGTGTACTCACATTCATGAATATAATGTATGATTTAAAAATAAATTGGGCTTGTCTCAAATTTCCTTTCTCATTGTAATAATAATAAAAAAAGCATTATGCTTTTAAGTAGAATGTGAACTCAGCAAAACTATTTTTTATCACTCCTTTCTAATTAGTTTAAGGATTATTCTGAAACCTCCGTGTTGCCCTAATTTTAAATTACAGATGCTAAAGAAGAAGTGTGGATGGGTCTCAGGAATAAAGACGTACCAACCTTGTTCAAATGGTCGGATCACTCAGCTGTGGATTTTACGTATTGGGATCAGAATGAACCAAAAGTTCCTTTTAACATCACTCCTAACTGTGTGTCATATTCAGGCAAGGTGGGAACATGGCGTTGGTTTTTTTTTGTTTTTTTTTTTTTCCATCATAGTAGTGGTGACATTGTGTGTGAAAGTCAAGAGGGGTAAATCAGAAGAACGATTTTATTTTTGGAATAATCTTTAAAATGCAGATAACCATTTGATTAAAAGAGAGCTTCTTAAAACTATTTAGCCAACACTTGTTAGTTATGTGCCACAAAGAACAGCAGAAATTGCTTACAGCTCTGAGACTGTCACTGCTGTTGACCAACTAGTTGTCCCTGTTGCTCAGAATTTTGGATTATGCTATTTTTGCTTGTCTATGGCAGAGAGCTGGGAAGGAGGTGGGACCAGCTTTTGAGAGGAGAAGCTGTCTTCAGTCACTTCTGGGATCAATTTGGGCCTCCCCATTTAAGGATGGGTAGTGAGATATGTTGGTGAGAGAAGAAGAAGTGGATAAGGACAGCTGGGAGGGAGAGAACAGAAGCAGCAAGGAGTGGGTGGGGGAAAGAAGGTCTCAAAGATGAATGTTGGGAGAAGCAGGCTGTATTCCATCCTCCCAGTTCCAGTAGAAAAGTGGGATGAGCAATTGCCTGCTGTGCTGTCCACTGAAGCTCACGTGCCCCTCAGCTCTCTGCAGTGAGCTGAGCCCACCTGCCCTGCACCCTCTCTGATCCACGAGAGAGCTGGTGCTCCCCTGGCCTATTTCTTTCCTTTTCAGAGGTGATCCAGAGTTATCCCATCTCCACATTGTCAGTTTTCTCTCTTCCTTCAAAACGTGTTCCTATGCATGTAATCCAGGGTATCCCACTCTCAATGTTTTTGCAAGTACAAGTAACTGAGGCATTGCGGCTTTCCCACTTCCAAAAACTCTGCTCCTGCACTATGGAAATATTTTAGTATTTTAAATACTCTTTTTTCCTTTCCTTTTAACAGCTGGGACAGTGGAGAGTCAAATCCTGTGAAGAAAAACTGAAATATGTGTGTAAGAAAAGAGGAGAGATTTTGAATGAAACGAAATCAGATAAAAGCTGCTCATATGATGAGGTAATAGAAAGTCTGCATATCTTTTACCTTCGCTTAGTTCAGAAGCCTGTATTAAATTACTTATTCTCTCTACTTCCTATTTCCTTAATGCCTGTAAAATAAAGCATGTGGAACATCTTGGCTGAAAAAGAACATTTTTATAATATGAGCCAAATTTGGTGTGTCTTCAGATTCTCCTATGAAGGGTCTGGATGTATTACCACTCTGTTTATGGGTGAAAGTGTTATGAGGTTGGACCCAGGAGGTGTGTTTTATTCATTTGTTTGGAAAAAAATAATAATCTGATTTTATTAGGTATGTTGTTGCTAATGCCATTTGTTCTGTAGTTTCTGTTTTAAACATCGTTTTTAATTTAGGATAAGCACTTTGCAACATAAGGATGTGCAGAGATAAATGTGCAGAGATAAATGAGAAGGATTAGGTTTCTGCTATGTTTCACTTGGCTCTCATCTTTGTTGACTTGAATGAAGTTTTTTGTTTTGTTTTTTTAGGTGTAACATGTTATAGTGTAAATAAGTCTGGAAGTCTTTTCTGTTTTGAACAATCTTGGGATGGAGTTACTAGCTACTCAGAATTCTTTTGTTAAGTTTTATGTGGTGTCTTGCCTGCAACAGAAGGCGTATTTACCCCATATCTTCCTTTCTTTACAACCTGGGGGTATTCTTACTCTGTCTTTTCAGAGACTGCCAGTGGTTACAGCTTTCTGTGCTGTTCAGACACCAGGTGCATGCTGTGCTGTTCAGACACCAGTGCATTGGTAGGCTAGCAAAGAGCACAGTAATATTCCTTGAAATTTCCATGTAACTATGGGGGAAAGATTTGAATAAGAGAATTTTTGTAAGTTCAAACATTTTCTGTATAAAGGATTTTTTTTTTTGGAAGTAAAGAAATGCTAATAACGCCCTTTTATTATTCCTCTGTTTGAATCCTGGCGTTGGTGGAACAGCATCAGAACTCCTATTGTTTTGAATAGGACTAGGCTGTCACCCTTGTGTTTCTCTCTCTAAATGCACATAGCAGTCAGAAGACTTTGCACAGTTGAGCTAAAACAGTGGTGTATTTTATTTCTGTGGTTGCATTATTTCTTAGAACTGTGAATCCGAGAGTTGATAATACTGCACCCTGTGTGTGATGTGCTGCATTTCTTTCTTGTATATGCTTGTCAGCTTGTGTACGTCAACCAATGTTAGCAGTGATTCCTGTTCTGCAGATAATGCCTAAATTAGGTTGTTAAGTATAAATGTGTTTTTTTGTTCTTTAACCAGGGATGGGAGATGCATGGAAACTACTGTTACAGGATTTATAAAACAGAAGTTTCATTTGGAGCACAGTGCAATCTTACAGTAACAAACAGGTAAAGTAATTTCTGTAATTTATTTGTGCGCTTTATAGTAGGATCCTGGAGATGCCGTCATCAAACCTCCATATTCTAAGCAATGGTTTAAAACAGAAAAAATAGACGTAGAATTGCTACTGCAGAGAACTGACAAACTATGTTTTCTGTGGTGTGACCATGGCAAACCTACAGTGTAAAGGCTTCTCAGATGTATTTGAATTCCCAGCCTGCTGACCCCTTATTGAATACAGGACTGCCTGGACAAGCATTTGAACTAACTCATGTAATAATATGCCTGGTTTTCAGATTGACTCAGTAGTTTCAGTTATCTTTCAAATATTGACTGAGATTAATCTGTGAATTTTCAGATTTGAGCAAGAATTTATAAACAGTCTGATTAGAAAGTACACCAAAGTTGAAGAAAAATACTTCTGGACTGGTTTGCAAGATATTAGCCATACAGGAACATATTCCTGGGGTGCAGTGGATGGGGAAAAAAATGAAGCTGTGACATATACTAACTGGAATTCCTTGCAACCAGGTAAACGTAACAAATTCTTAAAAAATTTAAAAATGCTATCATTTTACATTCAGCAAGCATTGGAGCACCATGTTAGGGGACTCCAAGGATGAAATAAAATAGTCATTCAGAAATCTTTGTATTTTTGGAAAACCAACCAATGGCTTTAAATATTTCTTTGGTGGCTTAAATTTCAGAGTTCTCAGGAGGATGTGTGGCCATGCCCAGTGGGAGGTCTGTTGGAAAGTGGGAAACTAAGGACTGTAAAACCACAAAAGCATTTTCTGTCTGTAAAAAGTACATTGGGCTGCCCAAGGAACCAGAAGTGCTTCCGAAGCCATCTGATCCCTGTCCTCCTGGGTGGCACAATGGATCAGGCCTTGCCTGCTACAAGGTAAGAAGTTATTCCTATTGGATGTTAATTGTTTGTTACTGTCTTGCAGCAAGTATGTGATTAGCCATTTTATGTCTTATGACTGCTCTGAAGGATATTTCAAAGGACGTATTACACAGGGAGGAAAAATTCTTGCTGATTTACATTGATGCACAAGAACATCTGGAGGCATTCATCCTGTGCTGGTTTTCAAAAGATGCAGTGTGCCTCTCCCTCTTGATCTGTGGCCAGCTCTGCACATTAGAGCTGAGTGGGGTGACAGCATTCACCTCCTGCTTCCATCTCAGGAGCCCAGTACTGATGGAGGGTGCCATGTCTGTATCTTAGCCTGATTGCCATCATCCAGCACACAGACACCTGAATAAGAAAGGAAGGTGCTTTGAATCTCCTTCCCTTGTACTCTTAAGAGTGTAGATGGGGAAGATGAGATTTTTTCTGGTTTGAATGTGGATATCAAACTTCTTAAAAAAGAAAACAAAACAAAAAACGCTGCCTCGGTTGCATTTTACTGTTTCTGAAATAAACAGTGGAAGTAAATAGTCATGCTGTTAGCTGGAATGGCTTAAATAAATTCGCATTTAGAAGTGCACCTTTTTTCTTACTATTAAGAATCTAATCAAGGTAAAACTGAGGCTGTTTATTGGATTGTGTGTTCATTATTTCTAGATCCAATGCCTGCAATGAACTGTGTCCTGTACACAGCTCATGTAGCAAAGTGGGGAAACGCAACTCGCATAACAAGGCTGTGGGCAAGGATCCCAAATGTGTGGGTCTTGCTGATGTGCAGCATAGTTGTCCCTGCTCAGCCGATGGGGTGTGACAGCTGGCTCTGGCAGTTTCTCCAAAACTCTTGTTGACCAAGTGCAGCATGTCTGTGCAGAGAGATCCTGCTGACGGGAATTGGCTTGGACTGAAGTCAAGGGGATCAAGTGAATATGTTAGCTGAGGTGTATGAGCCAAGTACGAAACTGACACACGCAGGTAGCAAAGAAGGTGCTGAAGAACTTTTTTCACCTTTAGCACCCAAATGGGCTTGGTGTCAGTGGAAACTGGGTTTTGCAGTTCACCGTACGTTTTAAAGAACACCATCACTTAAAACATAATTTGGCTTGCAGTTTTGGAATGAGTTGGGTGTTGTTTTCTAAAAATCTTTCTGGTAAAGAAAAACAGAGAAATTCTGCCATATGGAATATGTTGCATTTGAAACAAATTTTGTCAGCTAAACTTCAAAGTCTCGCTGTTGTTGAACAAACTGGAACAAATAAAATAGTTAAGAAGTCAGGTTTAAAATCAAGATCTCTCCCTATGGAGATGTGCATTATTCATTCCAGCAAGAGGTGTCCATATCTGAGTAGTGCAACAGAGTTTTAAAAATGTTGTCACTTGTGTCATTTTCTACTCTGATGGCTGGTTGTTGCGAAGTTCTTCCACAGTGAAAGAGTGCTGCGAACCAGGACTTGGGAAGAGGCAGAAAGGTTCTGTGAAGCACTAGGAGGCCACCTTCCTAGCTTTACTAATACAGAAGAAATCAAGGCACTTCATTCTATCCTGAGAAGAATAATCAGGTAACAAAACAGCCATGGACTACAATTTTGATTTCAGTCACACACACGGGTGTAGATCGTAAATGCTGCTGCTGACCCCAAATGGCAAGTATGAGACAGTGTACACTGACTGTTTCCCACAGTAAACAGCTAGATGTGGCATTTGAACTGCTGGCATGTCACTGCCTTCCTGGAAAATGTCATGGGAGTACAGCTTGGGCAAATGTTTCACATTGCTAGAGGGAATGCAAGAAAAGAGATATTTACTTTGAGCATCTTCGATTGCTCAAATTTAAATCTGTGTTGTTTCCTTCTTTATGCTGAATTTTGGTACAACTGCATTGTAGCTGCTCCTATTCTCTACTGATACATTCTTTAAAGATGAGTTATTACTTCAGTTTTTCAAATAGGTCTCATTTTTATTCATGAAATGCTTCTTGACTAAATTGGGTGCTATTTTTTTTTGAAAATGTGAATAATGTAGTGTCCAGCAATCTGGTTGGCAGAGATCCCATTTGGCATAACGGCACTAACACTATATGGGCATTAGATGGGTGTGTTGAGTTTTCTGGTATCAACAAATGAAATGCTACATAATTTATGAATCTAAGGCTTTTTATTTATTCAGAGGAACTGTCACTGCAAAGCTTTATTAGGCACTGGTGTGATGTCAGATCCTTGTGTAATATGCTTTTTTGATTGGCAGCCTGGTGTTTCAGAACTTTTGCCAGCTTAAACTCAAATGCTGCCAGTTATGTGATCCTAATTTATTTCATCAACAAACAAAATCAGGATTATTTTAGAAGCTGCCAGTGTACAATGCTGTGATTAAATTTTAAAATTTGATGACTGAAGAGATGCCTTCTTGAAAACCCAGTGAACCTTTTTTTAGAAGTGCACAAGTCATGAAAATTACTTAATGTTTATGTTACTAAAAGACAAAACCAAACTCATATGCTCTATAAATAGATGGCTTAGTTTGTTAAAAGCCACTTGTGACTCCTTTGCTAAAGTGACTAAAGTGCCTGAAATAAAAATCAGTGCAGAGATTATTTTTAGCTATAGATCTTAGTACACTGTTTTGCAATTACAGATTTTGTTTTAGTGTGCCTAATTTACTATCAAATATGAATAGAGAATTAACTAGTTTTTATTTTCCTACTATTCCTACAAATATTTGGAAGTACATTTCAGCCTGAAGACTCTCTCTGGTATTGATTGTAGTTAATGGCCTTTTTTTGGTTAGGAGTTTAAAGCTGAAAACTTGTCATTCCAGAAAGCCATCTGACACATGATGCTTATGCAGTTCCCATATTTCAGAAACTCCCTGAAAGAAGGAGGGTCCCAGTACTTCAGTATTATTTTAGCAGCACTTAAACAAGGGGCAATATATTGAGCCCACTATATAAATATGGGGCAATATATCGAATCCAGAATAAGTTGACTTTGTCAGAGTTGCAGTAACTGCATGTGTCCAGTATAAACCAAAACACAGTATTTTGTCAGGATTAACCTCTTTTGAAACATTGCAGAACTTCCTGAATAGAAATACAATAGTTTTGGTATCGCCTTGATAAAGCATTTTAAATAATGTTTGTTTAGACAATGTAATGAGATGTTTAATTTGGTTATACTTTCAAATTAATTACTCAGAAGTGGTGATTATATGAAGCATTTTAGAGATCAAGAGTGATGGGTAGCTTGTCTGAAAATAAGCTCATTTGATAAAGGAGAGAGGAAAACAAGTGAATTACTTCACCAAGAACAACAGACAGTTCAGGTAACTGGGAGAAATCATCCTAAGGTAATGTTAGGAGAGATTAGCTGCCAGAGTTTTCTGGCGTGCAGTTTGTCCTGCATTTACGCAGTGCAAAGTCTGACCTGAAGTATTCATTCAGTGCAGTTATTTTGGCTCAGTGAAGGACCACACCTTGGCTTTTTTTTTTTTTTTTTTTTCCTTGCACAGTTCTCCGGTGACTCATTGAGAACTGTTTGTTTTTAAACGTTAGCATAAGTCAGTTTGGTTCACCAGGAAAAGGGCAGCTTGCCTAGTCCATTTTGTTCTTTACTCAGATTCCACCTTAGAGGCAAATAAGAACTAGAACTGTTCCAGCCAAATCAGGCAATTGCCATTGGAAAGGAAAATAAAATTTGCCTGCCAGCCTTCCTGTCTGAAAGAAATATGAGATAACATATTTTAACTTCAAGGGACATGGTACAGGCAGAACAGATCCTGGTAACTTACTTTCATTCTTCTAAGATTGTTTTTCTGAGCATTTTGCAGCTTATACGTGGCAGCGACATTGGATGCAAAGTGAGTAACAGCTTGGATTGGTTAGAAATAACATTTCAATGAGGACACCTTACTGGAAAGAAACCAGTTGCCTTTTATATGCACAGCGCTGCTTGTATAATTGCACTGCATCTAGAAATCCTCATTAACACTTGAATTTGCAAGAAAAGACTGATCATACTCTCAACACACTGACCAAAACAACAATAAAAATAAGATGCAAGCTCTAGTAATTGGGTTAATACAGCTTCTGTGCTCTTCTGCTAGGGAGTGGCTGATTAGCAGGATGGAGATTTGGTCAGTGGCAGTAGCCTGTTACGGAGGGAGGAGCAGAGATCAAATGGGCTTCATGCATACCGCTATCAGAAGCAGCAGTCCTTTTAAATTGCGCCATTCTGGCATTGGCCCAGATATATGCGTTTGTTATATTTCACCTCTTATCTAGAGTTAGGCTGTAACCTCACTTAGGCTCTTAATCTTGTGTTGGAGCTGACGTAAGGGACAAAAAGAAATCCTTCTTCTATTTCAGCAGTTGGAATATGACAGTAGAAAAAGTACTGTTTTACATTACATTCACGTTGATCTAAACAGCATTTATTGACTTGTGCACAACGTTGCCTTTTATGATTTTTTTTCTGTATGAGAGAAAAAACACTGCAGGGTTTAGGGTCTTTCATTGTTAGTCAATGTGAAGTCTGTTATAAAGCACTAATTGCACTTACTTTTTAGGTTACAGCTCAGGATAACCTAGGTTTTAGATGCAGTTCCAGGAAGGTAACTCAAAGAATACTCTGGCAGTGATATATCTATTTTGCTAGCAGTCCACAAGACAGATTTTAAATGTTTTCCAGTGAGGACACAGACAACTGAAGTACAAGCAAATACCTTGCTGCAAGCTCACTTGCAAGAGTCTTAATTTATACTTGTCTTACATGGTTAATAGAACTCTTTTTGGCAATGCAGTGGTAGTATTATTTTGGAGGGCTATCAGAAGTAATTACTTAAGGTTAAGTGTCATCAAGAATAGCGTAGCAGTTACTGAACTATTAATTTTCATGTCTGAACAATTGCAAAGGATGAAAAAATGTATGTTAATGTGCAAATGCCTGATCAGCTGGGCAACATTGTGCTGTTGGCAGATTAATAGTTGGAAATTGGGAGACAGGCTGGACTTGACCTAGCACACCTTTTATATTTATTTATTTTATTTATTACATAAAAGCCTATACAAGTTAAAAGACTTTGGAAAAAATTGCTCTAGCTCATCAGTTTATTACTGCAAATCCTTTTGAAATGAGTGTCTCAAACTTTCTTTTTAGTGGATATTCCTCTGTGATGATCAATTACTTAAACTGCATGAGGCCTGTAGGTGACGACCAGGAGGGGAGAGTTAAGCAATGTCTGATTCATAACTGGAAAGAATAATCACAGAACAACAAAATCGTAAAGGCAGATTGCCAAAAGCCACTTAGCTGCTTGACAGCTGGTGAATGGCTTATAGTTTTCCCTCTGGAGTGATGTAGGACATTTAGGCTGTTTAAAGGCTTTTTAGTGATATTAAAAGACTAAAGACTGTTCAGTATGGTAAGATCACACTAGTGTGATCACAATATCACACTGATGTCAGAAATTAATGCTGGTGTGTGGAAGGGTGAGATTTACTGGTGGCTGCTTTTTTTTTTTTTTTTTTTGCCTCCCCCTAATGGGAGGCCTACCAAGTAAAATGCTGTTGCCCTTCCTGGTTCTCACGTGCTTTGCCTATGTACTCTGTCTGGGCTGTGCTGTTGTTTGTCATGGGCCTGAGTCCCAAGGGCAAGCTTCCAGATCTGTTTTCATGAACCCACTGTTGGAATGTGATGTTGTTGTTTTTATTTTTTTCACCCTTTGATACTAATGGTCTAGGAAACACATCCTTGAGATCTCCCAGGCTGTTCCAGTTATTTTCTTGGTGCTGCTGTGTCAGCCATTTCATGCTCAGTTTAGCATCTTTATGGTGATGTGTGTGGGAAGGCAGGGGCACGATCTTAGCAAAGAAATTTTTCATGTTGTCCTGGGATTTCTTAAAATTTCTTGTGCTGGTAAGCCTGGATTTAAGTCCGTCCCTCCATGTAATAAAATTATGTTCATAAAGTTGCCAAGTTCTATCTTAAAATCACTCTGATAATTTGTCATCACTACATTTTTGGGAGACTTCTCCAAGCCCTGGCCTCTGGTCAGAAACCTGTTTCCAGTTGAGTCTAAATTTACTTCTGATCTGTGGTTCCTTCAGACACAATGTCCTTTTTCCTCAGATGGTTCTTCCTCCTATGGGCCTAGTGTCCTAATATAATGTAAAGAACAATTATATCTCTTCCCTTTGTTTTTCAAGGCTAGAAAAGAAAACCCTTAATTCTTTTAAATAAACTAAACTTTCATTGCCTCAAATATTCTGCGTGGCCTCAAATATCCTTCTATGTATTTGGTGCAACATGAATTGATGGAGTAGTGCTCCAGATAAAGTTTTACAGGAGCCCTGTACTGTGGCATTGATGCTTCATTATCTCTGTCAGAACATGTCCATGAGGGGGCCTTCTTCACTGCTGCACTGCAGTAGGATTTCACATCAGCTGTGATATCATTTCTAAAAACAAAACAAAAAAAACCTTAGCGTCTTTCCTCTGCTGCTGTTAGGTGATATCATCTATTACTTTTCTTGGGCAGGGTAGGGGGTTGGAGTGAATTGTCATAAACTTCAGTAGCTAGAACCAAATTGATACTTCCAAAAGTAGAGGCTGCAGTACAAAACTAAACTTGCAGTTTGACACATGCTTCATTTTGTCATGGTATCCTGGATTCATAAGCAGTGGTAAAGAGTATGGTTAAAGTTGTTACTGCAGATTTAAGTATTTCTGTTGTAAACACCTTTTTTTTTTCCTAACAATTTGTGTCTTGCAGCATAACTGAAATTTTCAGTTTATAGATCCCTTGCTTATGAAAAACAAAAGTAAAATCTAATGAAAAAGTAAAAGTAAAAATGCAGTTCTGACTGTAATCTGGTGCAGTGGAACAAATATCTATCACCTTTCTTTTAAGCAAGTGTTGAGGTCAGCGATGTTACGGGCCTCTTTTATGAAGGTGCACAGTTGAAATACATACCTGTGCTTTGTTTATATCACTGATAAGCGTAAGGGAAATGCAGAGTCGGTTACTTTGTGTAAGCAGAAGTTTTCATGTAGTTTGAGGAAGATTGTATTTGAGCTGATGAGAGGTGAGCTGGAGGTGGACAAGGAGAAGCAAGCCAAATAGATACAGTTTGTGATTCTGGAAGAAGAGTATATCGAGAGACAACTGATGCAGTGAATGAAGGAATTACATGATTTAGTCTTCTGTCCCTGACCACACAGAAAACTAACCTACAAATCCTATTACAAGTGCGGAAGAGGACCTTGACTCTAGGCCTGTTTTCCCCTTTGACCTGCTACAATTTGCAGGAGTAAACTTTTGGCTCTGCTGCTCAAACCTAAGTGATGCAATGACTTAGGTCAGTTTTTCTATTAAATGTGCTGAACCATATATTTGGCTTAAGATTTTACTTTGTTTATTTACAGTAATGACAGATGGGTATGGATTGGAATGAATAAGAGGAGTCCAGATTCTTTGGGAACCTGGCAATGGAGTGATGATAAACCCGTAAGTTAACCAAGAAATGTCACGTCCTCATTTGTTTTAGCTTGGGCTGAATTGAAAATAAATTGATAAATCCTCTAATTAAGATATGGCAGATCCTTCAACAGATGAGTAATTCAGAAGATTGTGCACTTAAGAGCTACCATCCAGGCAGATTTCCAATTAAAAGCATAACTTTAATAAGGTTAATCTGATCTCTGTCTCTATCACATTAAAATACTTTAATGGAAATATAGTAATAAAAATCTAAGAGCTGGTGGAGAGAACAAGATGTCTTCATGCCATGGCAAGAGGGGGGGGAGGGGTATGAGCTCATCTTCTTGACAGAGCAGGCTTCTCCAAAAATAACTTCTTAACTGCAAGTGATTTATTTGTCTGAAAGTGTGAGATAGTTTATTTATTTTTCCCTCTATAATAACAGGTACACAGACTCAAAACTCTTTGATCTACTTACTGCCTTTTAATATATATTTTAATAGTGATAAACTTAATGGGATCACAAGTTTAAATGGTTACCTTTGGGGACTATTGTAGCAAAAATAGTCATGAAGTAATTGTTCTTTCGTCCTGTCTGTCCTATAGGTAACTAGTATTATTATGCCACGTGATTTTCTGGAAGATGAATATAACACAAGAGATTGTGCTGCTTTAAAGGTTAGTTTCAAGGTTTTTAATAACAGCATGCTTATTTATTCATGAAAGTACTTGGAAAAAATATTCCTGCCAGCTGTGTATTGGATTTAAGTTGACTGCTGAGATGTTTTCTTCGTATAGTAAAAAGTTGCTAGTGTTCCCTTTATTAATGTACAGCTAGTATTGCATTTCCCTTATTTAAGTGGTTTTAACAAACTGAGTGCTATGCTAATGATGACCTGTCGTAAGACTTCTGATCTACAAAATATTTTAGTGATAATACAGTTCTCTATTACATAATGGCATGCTACATATCTGTTGAATGTTATAAGTGACACTTAAGAACATAACATGGAGTCTAAAACAAAAAAAAAACACCCACAACTCTACAAGTAAGTTTTAAAATCTAGATTTGTTTTTCTGAACTGCAAATTAAGAAAATCGTTGAAACATAACGTAGAGGGATGCAGTAGCCAGGATAGAGTATTTATGCTTGTGTTTGCTTTGTGAAATAGACTGTAACTGCTGTGTCAGGTTTTAATTCAAAATGTCATGCCTCTAGTGAATTATGTTCTTCGTTGCTTATTTCAGTCTTGATGGCATGAGTTGTAAAATGGCCTTTAACTTTTCCTGAGCATTTTTGTAAGATAGTTCTAATACTCTCCTTTCTATTAACTGAAATGGAACCAATTCTGCTTTTCAGATTTATTGAAGGAAAGGATAGTTGTATGCCCTTGCTTCTGTTCACAGCCATTACACCTTAATATCTTCTCTTGTGTTTGTGACCCCAGGCTGAGAAGCTGTCATCTTTAACATTAGGCTGATAGAAGCATCAGATGAGAGGAAAGCACTCTGAAGAGCATTGTGAATATAGCAACCTCCCTCCCCTACCTGCTAGGTCTAGGCATGTGTTCCTTCACTAAATGATACAAAATTCTCTTTATTGGAGAGATCAGCAAGAGTGAAGTCAGATCTTAAAGTTGATTGTAAGAAATAATCTTAGATAAGAAAGATTATTCCTATGCTGGATTCAGATGAGTGTTTCTTTTGAGGAGAAATGAAAATTTATTTCAGGGAAAGAAGTTCCAACAGATAATTCAATAATAAGCATAGATGAGATTGTGTGTGCTACAAAATAGTGAAGAAACAACATTGCAAGAATAGACTTGTATACCTAGAATGACCTTAAACCCCTTACACAATTGCTTCACAATCTTGGCTAGCATGGAGAATTATAGTTTAAAGAGTTACAGTGGTATCTGTTCATTTTTTCAAGATGTATGGGGCTGATGCCACAATAACACATACTGACTTTGTCAAAGATATTTAATATAGTTTCATTTCACATTACAGAGGCCCATACTCTTTTTAACTGATTTCTCTGTTCCTGCTTTTATACAGACCTTTCAATTTTCACGGCGATCATTTTGGAGATTTTATTTCCATGAGGGCAGAGACCTGGAATTTTATGTCAAGCCTTTTGATTGTGAAGCTAAACTCGAATGGGTTTGCCAGATCACAAAAGGTAAACTGCATTTACACACATTTCATATAAGAGTTTAGTGATGGGTTTTTAGTTCCTTTGTGTTAACAGCTTTTGTGAAATACATCTAACTAGCTGAGATGAGGTAAGCATATTTGAAATATTGCTCATTATCAAATTGGAAGATATGAAATAGGCAGCAAAGAAATATGACCAAGAACTAGGGTTATAAACTTCAGAAATTCATCATTTTTCTTGGTATTCTTTGTGTTTCAATAGTGAAAAGAAGGTATCTGCCACTGAGCTGTCATTATTGCCCAATAGCGGAAACTTTGCAACCAATGTTTTATTTTTTTCTCTGTGGACCATTAGAAGTCAGTACTTGAGATGCCTTGCTTATGTGATATACAAACTGACATGCACCCAGAGTATTCAAAGATTTATCAAAAAACGACCATGAGGAGGAGGATGCAGTATCACTGCTTCCGTATTCTTTCTTTTCCCGTGAAGTAAGAAGTGGTTTCTCAGTAGGTGAGGTGATATAAACCAAGTAATATTTGTAACTAAATGACTGTAGGCATATTGGGTATACAGTCTGCTTCTACTTTAGGTGAATGAGCCTCTTGCTTGTTCTTCTGGTAAAGTTAGTGTACTATAAAGTTAGGGTACTAGCTCCTCATTGTAGTGAGACAGAGAGGTGGGAATGCAAAAGAATGGGGTGGCATCTCTGCACAGATCCAGCTTTTTTCCTGCAGTATGAGACATGCTTAATCAAGTAGGCTTTTGTGTTTTAGTTATTCATTGAAAGGCTTTTCAGGGCATGAGACTTTCCTGTCCTGGGGGGAAATGGGTAGATAAAATATATTACTTTGCTTGTATTCTTTTAGAGGGAAACAAACGAAAATAAAAAGCACAGGTATTTAACACTGAGGTATGGAAAACACCCATTAGTTTTGAATCAGCTTGTTTTAGACTATTTTATCTAAGTATGATTTTTCTCCTTCCTCCTCTGCCCCCCATCATGCATACCCAAAAGCATGAGTATAACCTATCATTTCCATTATTTGTGACCACAGTCTTATTATAGGATGAACTTGAAGTGACTGTTCTTTTTTTCCTCTGAACAGGTAGCACTCCAAAGACACCTGAGTGGTATGTACCAGGTAAATGGACTTTTTGTGTATTCTAACACTTATACAGTAGTAACAACTATATATATATATATATATATATATATATATATATCTTTTATTAGTTTTGTAATATTACTACTGTAATATCTTTTTGGTGACAGCAAAGGTCACAACTGATAGGATTTGATTCTGAGAGAGATCCAAATGCAAGAATGAGTGTTGTTTTTTTTCCGGTGTCAAATTGAAATTTCTCATTACATTCAGAAAAAGAAAGAGTTTTTCAGAATTGATTTCTTATGCGTGTGATACTTCTTCTGTGTAGATGAAATTGGAATTCATGGAGCCCCACTTGTTGTTGATGGTGCGGAGCTATGGTTTGTACCAGATAAAAACCTGAGCTTCCAAGAAGCTATTTCCTACTGTCAAAAAAATGATAGCGATCTAGCCTCTGTGGAGTCTTACCCAAAACTCAGGACAATACTATCTCAAATAGAAAAGGTAAGGAAGTTTATCTAACAGATACTTTTCACTACAGGGAAATATCATTGCCTGTTTTTCCAATATTAGAAAATGTTAGTCCTTAATTTCTGTCTTTATCCCATTGGCCTTAATAGTTTTTAATTGTTTTTAAAACCAAAATATGAGTTGAAAGAGAATACAACATCAGTCTTGTAAAAGAATGTTTAAATGTAAAAATAGCTTCAACAATTGGAAAAAAAAATTCCAAATGGATAGAAAATGCCTTAACAGGACCATCATGTAAGCTCCACGTTTTCTGCAAATACTTGACTAACAATTGCCCCGGCTATTAATTTTATGCATGGGGTAGCATGCAATTTTTACCTAAGGAGAGAATTAAATTAAAAATGCATGATAGCCTGATAGCTTTTACTGTGGAAGGGGTTTGTGGTGTTCATAACATGAGTGCGGTCTTCTAAGGAATCTTACAAAAATGTGAAATTAGCAGTTTGCAAAGTCTCTTAATGAAATTTTTCCTGAGAAGGAGAAATTATCTGGAAGGACAAATGACAAAGTAGGAGAAATTGAGAATCTAACCTGCAAAATCTCTAGCCTTTTTACAAACTATTAATTGCTGAGCTGTCTGCTGGAGGAACGAGATTATTCTGAGGAAGGTCCTTAGATATTCTGTGGAACCACATCAGCTTTGGACAACTTTCAGCAATGTTCTGGTTGTCTGGTAGTGTTGCTGCTATGAATTTTGCAGGAATAATGCATGTAGCATGCACTTATGAAACTGATGCAAGATTTCTTATAGCTTTATCCAACAGAGTGGAAAGTGTCTTTTCTTATATTAGATGCAGGGGTCTGTTTATCTGGCATACGCGTCTTGAACTGTATCTTTTCCTGTTCTTGAATAATTGTAAATCTGCACTATTTAAAAAAAAATCATTTTAAATCAAACTAATTTTGTCATTGGTTTATTAATGATGGAGTCTGGAGATCTGTCTCTATGGATTGTAAAATACCATTTTGTTCTTTTTTTTCCCACAGTTATCAAACAGTGAACAAAAGTGGTGGCTGAAGTTTATTGATTATGGCTACAGCTATCATTCACCGTATGTAGAATAATTCATTATTGTAAACTTTTTTCATGCCATTTTTAGGCATATAGTTAAGTAGAACAGTTTCTAAAGAAAAATATTTTATCCCCAAATTTGTAAAAGGTCACTTCTTCTGTATCATCCTGAAGAAGTAAGATAAATTTGCACTAAGCTAGGAAACACTACAGCGCTGTTCAGTGAACACTGTTCTCCACATCTGCTTACATGTACCTACCTGCACCTACTCTTGCAATGCTAAGCATAGACAACAGAGTACCTAGGGCAGAGAGAGTAAGAGAACTATGTGGTGCTCAAAGCAAGTCATAGTTAGCACAGTACGTGTATATATACTTAAAAAGTAAGTATATTTCAAAATATTGTTGAAATATTCTAATGAGTTGCCAATGCCTGAGTTCTGTTCCCGTTACAAAGCATCAACAATTTATACATAACTGTATGTGTATGTGTGTAAATTAATAGTACAGACTTGGATGAAAAGGAACAACTTAATTCTTAATCCAATTCTTCTAAGTCTCTCCAGTCCTATAGATTTCAGGTTGTTGGGCTTTGACATCTTAGTCTTGTCATGTGAATCATTAATGTACAGGGCCCTAATAGCTAATGAATTCAATTGATCTTTAAAATAATTTTATTGGATTTTAGGCCCAGTTTTTTCTTGTTAATAATTGGGGAACTGAAAAAGAGATTCTGAAAAAAAAAACACTCTATGTTGGTTTTGAGGATAGGTGAGAATATCTGAGAACAGGAAATGTGAAATCAGTTTGACATCTTTCTCCCAGTTAGGTAATGTGAAAGACTTGGATAGCCACTACTGTACTCCTGTAGAGCTGGAATGCTTCACAGCAAACCTTGCATTCTGCTGTCTGTGTCTTCAGCAAAGGATCATGAGCTTCTTATAAGCAAAACTCTTAATTTGCCAAAATACTGTAGTGATATACTACTTCAAAAATATTTTAGAAAGGATAAACGTGGGCTGTTGACGATTATCCTCGCTTGTCTTCACAGTGTGCTAGCAATTGCAGCATGTGATGAATAATCTACCCTTGTAGTGCACATCTCCTTAACACAGTTGATTTGGGCATGGTATATAACTTTTGAACGTACCACATGTTTGTTCCTAGTCTAGTTTCTCCCCCTCTGTCCTTTCCAGTGTTGTAGGGTATCTTCTAGAAACAATTACCAGCCCAAATTTTTGTATGTACTGGCTCTGTTGATATCAGAGTTTCCACCTGAAGATCACACTGGATTGGAGATTGACTCTGAAATGTTTGTATCCAGTTTACAGTTATTTCCACGCTTCCATGATCGATTCCTGAGGGATTGCTGGTATGTTTCTAGAAAGAACTGGTACAGAGGTATGGTTGTTTTCATTTTTTCCCCCCTCTCTGTCATTATTATGTTTAAAAAAACAAGTGTTCTGCCAAAACTCTGATACTTGAATGCACACTGATACTGAGTTAGAAGTGAATGGCTTCTTGATGATTATCTGATTCAATTTCGAATAATTTGTTTCTCTATAGTAGAAGCCATTATAATATTTCTTGATGTCCAGAGGCAAGCCTGAATTCATATGACTTTTTTTTTTATGATTGATTGTCACTCCTTCTGTGACACAAATTAATTTACGTGAAATCTGTTTCGCTGGTCTTTTTTGTGTGTATGCAACATATTCTGAGTTCTGGAAATTAAGAGTGGTGTTAGAGTAGTTTGACTTAACACCTGCAACTGAATATGCAGCTGGAGATGTAAATTTTATTAAGTAGTGGAGTCATACTGGAAAAGGTACACAAAGTAACGTAAATGCTATCTGGTGGTACTTGAGGCTTCTTCTTTTTCTTTTTTCAACATTGCTTTACATTGGGAAAATTTTGTAACCTCTAGAGACTAAATATGTCTATTATCATTTCCACTTTATAGCACATTTCCCCCATTATTCTGTTGTACGCTGCTCACCTGTTTTCATCCCTATTAGCCAAAAATTCAACTTTACTAGGAAGACAGTCCAGTTAATACTGGAATCATGTAAAACAGTACAGGGCAGACTCAGAATTTCTTTTGGCTTTAGTGGACTTTAGGTTACACACCCTCTATGCTAGAAAATGTCCTCATTCAAAATCTTTTAATTTCATCTTTTGTCTGTTGAAGTTACTTCTACTTATGTTAAGTGTCGCTACTGGAAGTAAAAGATCAGGATCTGTATCTTTAGGAATGATATATTATTCTCTGATATAAATCATTTACATTTGTCTCTTGCTCTCCTGTTACATTTAAAGCTTTATGTTGGACCATACTTCCCTATAGTTGCACTGAAAAGGACTTTGCTTCACGTTTCATCATGTCAAAATATGTGTGGCAATTAGAGCATGACAGAAATTATCATAACTGTTTTTTAAAACTTACATTTTTGCAGACTACCCAGTTAACTGTAACATGAAACTGCCCTTCATTTGTGAGAAAAATAATGCCTCCTTACTGGAGAAACATGATCCCAGTTACCGCCCAGTCACAGGAGGTTGCCTTAAGGATTGGCTTCGGTTTCGGAATAAGGTACAGAAAAAACACAGATCAATTATCAGTACCTATTCTTCATTGTCTAGTAAGCTGGAGTGCCCTGCTGAAAGAGGCAAGGAAGTATCCAGTGTGTTCTGGAATGAACTGGGAGGTGGCTTTTGAAAACTACATGCAGTGATTAAAATCATCTCCTCTACTTCTCTGTCCTTTTTTGATGGCTTTCAAATTTCAAAGCAGTAATCTTCAGGACTTTCATTTTCCCCTCACCATACACTTAGGTCCAAGAACTTTGTTTTTATTATCTAATCTCATTTGAAGAAAAAGAAGTATTAGAAAGGGAAGGATGAGATTTCTGCTTCCCAAGTCACCTTAAGGATTTGACTTGCTTAGGAATTAGAGGAAATTTTTAAGAATGAACCAACAGAAATCAAAAGCCATACTATAGTGAATTTCAGTACTATGTTTCAAGGTAGTCATTTGAAATCTTAGACCGATTCCTCTTATGTGACCTGTTGCTGTTCCCTGTACATAAGAAGGAGTGTGCATCAAATCTGCACATTGTATTGTGCCAAGACTTGCAAATTTACTTCAAGTCATTGCAGAATATAGCTTTTGAGTTCCTATGTAGTTTCTTGCAAAAGATAATGTGTTACAGTAAAAGGTTCTTGGCCCATTCCAGTCTGACTTTAGTTAACACATATGAATTCATTCTTAAAACAGTACATGATCCTGATAGAGCTGATTAAAAGTTATTGAATTCTAATCCTCTGCTGTGAATGAGGAGCTACTCAGGGAGATTATTAATCATTTTTGTATTTATCTATTCTACTAGCTAGTAATGGTTCCCATGCTTTTTGAGAAAAATAATTACATTTTATTACAGGAAATGAAGTGAGATTTTAAGGCTGATTTAGAAACATTTTCTTATGAGTTTCTTCTTAGGTATGAAAAAAATCTTTTCTTATGTTTATTTTGCAGTGTTTTCTAAAGATGAAATCTGAATATTTAACATTTAATGCAGCTAATGAAAAGTGTATAACTTTTGGAGGTTCACTTCCATCTATCTCAAATCAAGCTGAGCAAGGTATGGTGAACTGGGGGCACTTCTAGTGTGCAGCTTCTCTTCCAAACTCAATATAGTTCTGCCTAAGAACTAGAGCATAAAATCACTTGCTTATCTACAGGCGTACCAGGAGCATTCTAAAAATCCAAGACTGGTTAAAAATGTGTTGTCTATTGTTGTTTGTGCTGCTAGAAACATGGAAATTCAGTCAGTAATAAATAAATAAATAAAGATCAAGGAGAGAAGGGTCACTGCTGAATGAAGATTTTCCATCTTTTGCTTTGCCTGTTAAAAACAACTGAGACTGTAGACTTTGTACTGTGAAGACCGCAGTTTTTATTTGTCCCCTGCCATTCCTCCCCCAAGTAGTGAAGTCCACATACACGGAAAAAAAGGTGCGATCTTAAAGGAGCTTGCCTCTTTCTGTGGGCTGGTCCCATTGGTGTTAGGAGAGTGGCTAGTTCTGACATGTAAATCTTCCATGGATTTGTATAGCTTAGAAAATAGGCTGAGGCTCGCATGTGGCCAGTAGTTAAGACATGTCGGCAGTAGCTAATTACATAGCTTCAGTTTGTCTTCCTGATCTAGATAAGCTGAGTGAATGCCTTTGTTGCCTGGGGGGTTCACTGAAGGCCATTGTTTCATTCCAGAATGCTTGGTAAGAGGGCTCTGGTTTAAGATTTCCTTGGCTGGATTTTTTTTTCCATCTAATCCTCTCTTCCTTTGTTCAGTCTTACTTCCTCTGATGATGGGGTGGGCAAACTCTGCTAGAATCTAAGAAATGGTTCTGCCCTATGAGGTATGTCAGTAGGAGAAAAAGATGGGAGCTATGACTTCCTTCATCACTTTGGAGAGGGAAGGAGAACTCTTGCGTTCTCTCTGCAGGGAGACAATAGAAGATCATGCAGACTCGTGGAAAAGCAGCTTCTGAAATTTGTGCAAGCGCAAGGGTACAAAGCACTGAAGGCAAAAACAAGTTAAATATACTCCTTGCTCCTCAGCTGAAAATTTGGAGGACAAATACCAACAGACTGCTCTGTTCAGATAAAAGATAACACTTTCTGGGTTGATTATGAAAGAAGGCAATGATGAGCATTAGGGAATCTTAAAGGACTAGGAAAATGAAGCTGATAAAAATGGGGGTTGCATTATCTTATTTATGCAAAGTGTTTTTTCAGGTGTTTGCTGTTGTCTGAACCACAATGTGTACGTGTTTACTGTTTTGTCCAACAGATTTTATAACATCCTTGCTTCCTGAAATGCCAAAAGATATTTGGATTGGCTTGCAGTTTTTGTTCAGCACAAGAGAAAACAAATGGATAGATGGGAGTAAACTGTTGTATAGTAATTTTCACCCACTCCTGACAGGAAGACTAAGGAAAATTCCTCTGGATGTAAGTTCGGATTTTTGACTATTAAACTTCTCTTGACTATTGAAAAATGAAAGTTGGAATACCGATTGTATCAAAAGAAAAAAGGAAAGAAAAGATTAAAAAAAAACCCAAAAACAACAAAAAGCAGACCAGATCCCTCAAGTGGTGATTTTAATTGGCAGACAAGGTGACTGACAGTAATGGAATTCTGTTTATTTGGACCTTTATTTGTATGATGTCTTCTGAACTGATATATGAAACACTGAAAGGTGAAGGAAAAAAAAAAAACACAAAAAACCCAACTATTTAATGACTCTTCTGTAATTGCTATCTGCAATTAAAAGACTACATAAAAAACAGTCATCAAAAAGATGCCATCAGTAATTATTAGTTCAGTTATACTTAGCATCTGTAAACCATCATACATCGGTATTTAGCATGCTGCTCTACCAAGGCGAAGCATAATAAATATAATGGAATCACACCCACGAACAAGATTTATTTTGTGTTAATTTTTTTCATTTAATGTTCTTCCCCCATATTTAGCTTATGAATTCTTTTTGAGTCTAAGCACCTGGTAGTGTTTGTAAAATAGGCAAGCTGTATTGCACCACTCCTTTGAAACTTCTTAAACAAGTTCAGACAGATCAAGTTCTCCTAGTCTTATGTTCTTTCACTTTCTCTACACAAGTATGTTTATACCTTCTTTTTGTCTGATAAGTGTGTCTATGATTTTCAGCTTTTCGATGAAGAATTTAACAATCAATGTGGTGTAATCCTCAATGATCCCAAGTCTCAGTATGTTGGAACATGGAATTTCACTGCTTGCGCTGACAGGCATTTCTTGGGTATATGCCAGCGGCCTACAGGTAAGTCTGAAGAGTCAAAATAATTTAAATAAATTAGAGCCAGAGTTTGCTGTTGAGTATGCCAGTAGACCTCTTAATACATGTAAATTATTGCACTAGAAGAGCAAGATTCTTGTAGACACTGAGCAGGTACATTTTGGAAAAGCATAGTGTGAAAGGGCAATGATGTGGCACAAATTTTATCAGCTATACAGAATTTTCCCTTTTGTTTCTCATAGACCACTTCAGAATGTATCTGTTTTCCTGAGAGATTCTGACTGCATGGTTTTACTGGAACCATGCTTTGGCATACAGGAGCTTTAACATTCTGGGGATATAGATGTCACGTACATCAAGGGCTAGAACAAGTGACTCCCTCTTCCCCCTTGGAACTGTGGAAGATGGAAGTCCTGGGGAGGAATCTCACAATATTTTCACCATACTTAAACATCTCCTGTGCTTTTAGCACTACCAGAATATGAGGTATCATGTGCTCTTGAAGCTGAAATTGGTCTCCCCAGAGCAAACCTTGAGGGCATACATGAAGAGTGATAATTTGCAGTGATGTGGCTTTCCCTAGCTTCATAGATTTATTGGCATGAGTAGGGTTTCTTAATCTGAACTAAAAATAATACTCCGATACAGCCATGTAGGTTGCTCGGCACAAATTACTGGAACTAGATCAAATAAATATACCTACTCTTGCATTTAATTACTCCTATGGGCTAATATTCAGCATACCCACTTTTGAGTATGTACTTCTATGTAATTAATCCTCTTAAGTAACTAACTTGCTATCTTCTTAGAAAAAAAAAAGCTGTGTAAAATAAACACACAAAAAAATATTCACCTTCTTTTTCGTCTTTTTCAAATAGGCAAAGCAAGCTTATCCCCCTTATTTAACATAAAAATATTCTTTATTCCAGTGCCAAATATTTTGGAAATTCCAAGTGTCAAAATTTGAAGTTTAGCTGGGAGAGATGTAGTCATTAAAAAAAAAATTAAATTAGATTTTTATTAATAGAAAGTTGATCTGCGTAGATCGGTGTATTATCAGTCTGGGTTAACTGAAATAGTAAGCATTTCCTCCTAGCCAGAACTGCAGAAGATGTAATGAGAAAGGGTTTGGGACTGTCAGAGTATGTGTCCCGGTCATTGGTGATATGGGTCTTAAGGTGATTTGTGTGGAAAGGGACCTCGGAAGGTTGCAGGGATAGCTATGAGACCTGTCCCAGTTGCCTTGAGCTTTATCCTAGGGAAAAAGACAACTCAGATTCCTAAGAAATCTTGATATGATTGTGATTTGCACAACTTCTTGAGACATTCATCGTCAGCCATTTGTTCTTTTCTTTCTCAGAAATGAACAGTTTCCTTACTAACTTGTTTCCAGTTTGGTACCCCTTGATATGTGGTGACTCTTCTGGTCCAATGGTTCTTTTTTACTAGCTGTATATTAAGTGAAAGCACTTGGCAGCAGACATAAGCAACTTCATTCAAACAGTCCATTTCAGCCTGGTCGCTTTTATGGTCTACTGAAAGTTGGAAATATAGTGCATAAATACCAGTTGTATATTATTTTTCTCTGTTCCTGTGTTATGAAAAATGGCTCTGTCAGCCTACCAATTAGCCATTTTTACATTATTATTTATAGTGTTTTTTTCCTCTCTCAGTGAGCCCTTTTATGCTTCCATGTCAAGTTTCTTCTGCCTTTTTTGGGGAAAAATGTATTTATTTATTATGTATAAATTCTGGGGAGTTACTAGCTTTGCATGCTTTAATTTACCACCCATGGGAATGTTTGCATATTTTATTAACTGCAATTGCAACGCATCACTGAGCTATCTGCCTTCAGAATGATGCTGATAACTGTGGTAAGACTCAGTGCTAAGAACATAAACAGTAAATTACACCCCTCCCTATTCAACGTGGATTTTCTATAATTAATTAAGTGCATGTGGAAACAAAATCAATTCCCAATATACGTGTGGATGGCAGTAAGGAACTCTGGGGCTGTGCTGTACACTGTGAGATCTGTATAGACAAGTTTTATGGCCCATTGGATTTGCATAAGCGTAAATCCACAGGCTCCACAGAGATAAATGAATCAAGTATAGCAGTTGCTATCTTGCAGCAGAGAGCAGTCATTTTCTCCCACTGCTGTATCTAATTGAAGCTATGGAGTATGTTTTTTCTTCAATAAATGAAATTTTTAACAGTATTTAGCAGTTAAATAAAAATAGCAGGCACAAAAAATGTGTGAAACCAAGTTAAGAGAGAGAGATAAAAATAGAGTGGCTGAAAATAGCCCTTCCTGCATTTTTTGCTTTTATATATTCTCTGTCTGAAGTGTAAAAGATATTTGTTCCTAACTAAAATCATTAGCATAATCTACTTCCTAAGAAAGTATTTCTGATATTTTTTTCCAGGGGAATACAAACAGGTTTTTTTCTGTTTATTACAGAGAAATTGGGAGTTTAGGACGTATTCCATTGTTTAACCATCTAATAACTGGATTTCTTATTTAGGCATAGGAGCTGCTGATAATCAGACAGAGCAAGTCCTTAATGAAAGGTTCAGCTATCAAAATGTTCAATACGAAGTAATTCTGAAGAATTTGTCCTGGGATGATGCAATGGCTGCATGCATAAATCGCAAGATGCAGCTGGTTAGCATCACAGATCAGTTCCAGCAGGCTTTTCTCGCTGTTCAGGCTGCCCTTCATAATCACCCCCTGTGGATTGGGCTCTTCAGCAGAGATGTAAGTTTTATTTTCCATTCAGACTGTAGCTTAAAGTAATCTTTAGAGTTGTACGAAATAGAAACTGGGATTAAAAAATGCAGTAACACATTAATTTCCTGGGGTAATTTTTCATTTAGTGATAATCATCCGGAGGGTCTCAAGATTAATGTTCTAAATCTTTCTGCTCTCTGAGTTACATAGTCAGTTGTTGGACTCCACTGAATGGATTGATGAAGAGGAGACAATTGTTTTTAAAGATTATAGGAAGAAGGGACATATTGTAGGGTAGCATCAACACAGGTCACTGTGTTACCTTTTGTCTCTTTTGTTAATGAACGAATAATTGGCTTTTAGTATCATCAGCACTGTTTACAGTACCACTGTAAAAAGTTAATTCAAATCTGTTTTAAAAGGGAGAAACTAGAAGTGACAAATGAAAACCAGAATGAATAACTGAATACTTCTGGAGATACATTTGTGAAGTTTAACTTAAACTCTGCTGTTCTTCATGTTATTTGTACTTCTGTTTTGAATTTGAGGGAGACATCCCTGAGATGCATTAGTGTTTTTTTTTTTTTTCTCTTCTTTGGCTGTGTTTATTTGTTTGTTTGTTTTTAAATTCTCTGAAAAAGTCAATGCAGGAGGTACTGCTTTACTGTTTTGCCTTTATTAGCCAGAGGACCTCCTGGTGATCTTCAGTGTATATTGAAAGCACTCTTAGATGTTAATGAACAGGTCTGGGCTTGCTTGCAGGGTTTATCTTTTTCCTGAACATGAGTCTTGATAATTGCAAGAAAACAGTTAAAACTGGTTTGAAAAAAGGCTTACCTGCAAAGGTTGGTGCTCACTTGGCATCTACGGTGTTACGATCTTCCTATGTCAGTAATTGGCTACTGAGTATTCAAGGCAAAGCAAGCAGGAAACAAAATAGAAATTTCATTGTATACTTTATGGAGAGTATTTTTTAAAAGGAAATAGGCATTTAATCTTAATGAAGATGAAGAGACCAGAACAACCTTTTTTCCCTCCTCTTTTGAATCTTAATCTGTATGTGAAGATCAAATGATTCATTTTGCTGCATACAGCTCAGACATACACTAGCTTTTCAATATTGGAACGCTTGGTTGTTCGGGCACAATTAAAAAGTCACATGAAAGGAAATTCTAATGAAATTGATCAACAAAACTTGTTATTCCAGTGCTGGAATCCTACACACAAAAGAAAGATACAAAATACGTTAAATTACAATGAGTCAAGGAGATTTCCTGAGGAAAACTTTAAAATGTAAGATTCTTAAAGGGTACCATGGTTGTTGCATGTGGACTTTTTCTTATTCCTCCTGCATTCTCCAGGGCAGAAACACATCTTATTTATTAAATTAGTTAAATACTTGATAGATTACTTTCAACTCTCTGTGGAGAAACTCTGTTTTCAGATATTATCAGTTTTCCAAGACCAGATAATTAGACCTGCCATTGATTTACAAGTGCAAATGATGTAATGTGGACATCTCGTTGCCTGGCCTTCCTCCATAAGCATAAAAGTTAAACATCAACATTTGATAATTTGTCATCCACTTCAGCTGTTTCATATTCTTGCAACTGCAAAACTTAAAATAACAAAGCTTGTAATATTGTGAACAGATCAAAATGAAACAGTAGCGGGACATTTAACAGTTCACACCAGAGAGAGAGAGAGAGACACTGTGAATGCCATCTGTTTAGCACTTTCTGGCCAATGTAAATGTGTTATCTTGTTTTCTGTACCTTATATATGCACATTATATACATATATATATTTATTTACTATGTAAGCTGATCCATTTTATTTGCACAATGCTAGGGTGGAAAACACTACGGCTGGTTGGATGGGAAACACGTTAGTTTTAGTCGCTGGTCTGAAGATGATGAAGAAACAAGTGAAGAATGTGTGTTTTTGGATACTGATGGCTTCTGGAAAACTTCTGACTGTTCCTCTGAAAACCGAGGTGTTATTTGCTACTCATCAGAAAGTATGTATGCGAGCAAAATACTTCAAAAAGCTGCATTTTGTTTTATGGTGAAGCATATTTGAAAATTTCAGCTTGTAACTTCAAAATTAATTTTTTTTTTAAATTACATTCCCTCAGACTAGCTTGTTTAAAATAGGGTAGTGTGCACCTGTTGATCTTAATCCACAGGCTACATAGAAACGAACTCAGCGTGAGTGCTTTGGGGTAGACCATACCCTTTATACTGTCAACTGATTCTACCTTTGTACTGTTACTTTAATACCACTGCATACTAATCTCTCCCACTTGCATGCGGAAGATGACTGAGCTACCTCTGTACTATAAACATCTAATATTGAGACCTCTTCAGTCATTCAAGTCTAAAAAGGGTAAGAGATACCTGACTATATGGAGGAGAAAGACAGCAGGTAGACACTGAATTGAAAGGTGCAAATTAAAGTCATCTTCAGTTCACGTAAACTGTTCTAAATATACATCTATTATAGCAGGATAGCTTTTGAGGGGGAGGCATATGAAGCATGACTCCTTTCTCAAAGAGAAAAACATCTCAGATTATCACAGATTTCTTCCCTAGGAGAACATTATTATTATTAATAATAATAATACTAATAATAATAACAACAATATTTTGGTGAGAAGACAGTTGAACCATTGTTGTACACACTGAGTCACAGTAAAGTATATACTTGAGATTATGACATCTTTAATTAAGTGGTGCTTCCACTCTAATCAACTACAAGAAGAGTTCTTCTCACTTACCAAGTATTAAACAAAGTCATAGAACTAGGATGTATTGCCAGCTATGGAACAGCTTGTTATGGTGATCTACCTTCATACAAAAGGCAGTAAGAGCTTTTAGTTACTCGTTCATGCTTAGCATTTTTATGTAGCGATTGTATTCTTAAACCTATATAACCTAACAGTTGTGCAACCTGTAAGGGTTTGTATTCTTTTATAATGCTTACTGCTTATTTAGTTACTTAAAAACAAAACAACAACAAAAAACCCAAACCTCACTGTCATGAAGAAATTGAAAACAGTAACACATCAACCATCCAGAGGGGCAACACTTTTATTTGTCTTGATTGTTTTAATATGCTACCTGAAAATGTACTGTGGTGTGTAAAATTGTTTTAATAATGTCATGTCTTTCCCTATTCAGAGAAGAATGAAAAAGAACAAGTTACACAAGTTAAGTGCCCACATAAGATTAAAAATACACCCTGGATATCATTTAGAAACAATTGTTACACTTTTATGATAACAAAAAATAGATGGCAAGAACTGAAGTCTCAAGAAGCTCATCATTTATGCAAGAAAATGAGTAAGTACTTCTTTATATTACAGGTATCTAAGGACATACCAGCTTGAGGGAGATTAGTTTTAGATCTGAGTCACCGTCTTAAAAAGACAGCAAAGTGAGGGTTTAGGAAGGCTGTGCATTTGGATATGTGTATTAGTGTTGCACTGCCTGATGCTGTTTGTGCTCATGCTACTCTGATTAAAAGTGCAAGGCCACGTGTTTGAGAGGGAGATAACTAGGAACTACTGAATTCTGAGATCTCTGAAAAATGGAAAACACATTAATTTTTTTTATTTAAAATATGCAAATTTTAAATGGTTTGGGTAATTGTTATCCCCTTGGCAACATTTTGTCTTTACAGTCACAAGTACTTTTTTTTTCTCCCTTGTTCTGTGGAACAGTGAAGTGAACAAAGTAAACAGGCAAAGAATAGTCCAATTCAGAAAAGCACGTGGGCTTTTCCTGTTCATCCTGAACAAAGCGTACACTTAGGAACAGCTTCCCTCTTATATTAAGTAATTCTTTTAGCATTTCAAAGACATGCGTCTTTCCATAAACTGATTTTTCATTAATTGATTTCAATTCAGTCTTTTTCTTAATCTGCCTACTAGATAAAAAGTATTAAGAACATTGTGAAAGATTGCTGATAGCTTTGTGTTCTATACACCCGATTTTTAGTAAAAATAATAAAGGGAGGAATAATAAAGGGAAAATAAAACTTTACAGATGGTAGAACCCATAAAATCTCTGGAGCTGAGTCTTAGCCACAAAACCAGGGGAAGCACTGTTGATAACATATTTGAGAATTGTTTTCCCACTATTCATTTGGTTCTTTTGTCTTGTTATTATGCGCTTTTAACCTATCTGTAGTAGTTAATAATAGTAGTGAAAAATACTTTGTTGTAACTGAAAGGTGAATCTGTAAGAAAGTAATTAAAAAAATTTTCAACAGACCCAGAAGCATTTGTTCTGAGCGTTCGAGATGAAGAAGAGAATAACTTTGTTACTGAACAGCTTCATTCATTCAGTGGTCTGGCTATGTGGGTCTGGCTGGGTGTAATTTATGATGACAGTGGTAAGTTGTCTTTTCTTTTTTTGTAATAACTAGATTGAAGATGGTTTGCAGCATTAGGTACATGTTTCTTGCATGTTTCAGTATATAGCCAAAGTCAAACCAAATACAAACATATAATAATGATTTATATTTGTATTTATCTTCTAGAAGAAAATAGTTACGGACATGGTTTCTGTTTGAGTGATAATTAGATCCAGTATGTTCTGTTTCATCTAGATTTGATTTCCCTGGAAAGCAGGACGTAAAAGGGCCTGGATGAGTAATACTAACGTATTTAGCATTGTACACAGAACTAATTTAGAGTAACTTAGAGCATCACTGATTTTTTTCCAAAGTGAATACCTGTTAATGTCATTAAAAGCTAAATGGTATTTGTATGCATAATGACAACATTTTGATAAATATGCAATATTTTCCACAGATAAAGTTCTGAAGTGGTATGATGAAACTCATCTGGCTTACAATAACTGGAGGCTGGGAAGACCTACCATAAAGAAGAACAATTTTTTTGCTGGTGTAAATCTTGACGGTTTCTGGGATATTTATAATTATTCTCAAAGTTGGCATGCTCATCACTATAATGTGTATAGTATTCTTGCCTGTAAAATTGAAAGGGGTAAGTTGTAAAGAAGATTCACGTATAATTTATGGAGTGTTGGATGAGGCTCATATTTAAGTTCTGGTCCTGCAGCACCTTCTGTACAAGGCTTTGGTTTTGCTCCCATTGAAACACGTGGCACAACTCTCACGGGCTCCTGTTGGTATAGGGTCAGTCTGTGCATAACTACTGCAATATTCTGAGCAGACCGAATGTGTTTGCTGTACTCCGTCATTGGCTGTTTGTGACGTTCAAAATAGCAAAAGATATTTTACATATTAAGTGGCTTGTACTGAAAAAAATTAACTTGTCTTGCAGTGTTACAGATTAATTTTAATACTTTCTGTATGTTCCTAGTAATATTAATGAAGTGTACAGTTTGTCTTGTTTTTCTTTGAAATAGGACCCCAGCAGCACAAACCTCGACTGCCTGAGTCTATTCCACATGGAAACAGAACATACAGGATCCTTCAGAAAAAAATAACGTGGTATGAGGCACTGAGAGAATGCAAACAAAACAGGAGTGATCTAGCAAGTGTACACAGTGAATCACAACAGTTATTTCTGGAAGATATTGTCAAGCAGGATGGGTATCCTCTGTGGCTTGGGTTGTCAATTCATGATGTAAGTATGTACTGTTGGTAACCTCAGTAAGAGTTTGTAAATAATATTCTGTACATGACATCAAATATTTTCCCATATTTTTCTTCCAGATCCTTAGCAGCTCCATTTCCATGTAACATATGTTAAAGCATATCAAATTTCAGTATATGTAGAGACACTGCTACTATTTTTTCTGATCTTTGAAACTTTAAAATAATACAATCAGACAAGGCTATATGGAGCATGTTTAGTGCAGGTCAGGACTGGTTCTTCAAGGCCATTCAGGAATTAGCTCTCTAGCAAGTTATGCATCCCTTCTTCCAGAAGGCCAAGCTACAGATCATATTCCTTTGCTGTCTGCTTGTCCTGGGAGCAAAAGCACATGGTCCCACCCCTGTTTCCCACAGTACTCCCCAAATCTGCCTCCAGAACTGGTAGTGGTAGTTGGTTGGCGGGATAGTCCTCTGCAGAGAGAGCAGAAGTGTGTTTTCCATGCTTACCTTTCCTATCTGTGCCCCTCCTTTGATTGTGAATGGGGCCCCCACTTCTCACAACCATCTCTTCAGTGTCGAGTTTCCATCGCTGTATCTGCAGTTTGAGCTGACAGTGCTGAGCCTGGCCTGTGTTATGCACTGCAGCCCTCCCAGCGGCTCAGCAGTTTGCAACACGTCTAGTAATCTCCACAGAAAGGAAGACAGACTGCTTAAATGGAACAGCAGGATTACATTAAGTAAAAGGTTCCCCGTAGAGTATTACAAGGCACACTGCAAGTTTAAGCTTAGAAAGGCGCTGTGGTTTCTCAGTTCGCACAAACAGGTAGAATTCCTATGTAAGAATTGCTTGGATTGAGAAAATGAGGTACCTGAATTTTAATTTATCACTCATCAAGTGATAACTATTGCTACATGACTTATTAATGACTGACAAGATTTAAACCACAACCATGTACTGCAGCTTAAAAATTGTAGTTTTCTTTCTTTAATTAGGGAAGCAAAGCTAATTTTGAATGGTCAGATGGAACTGACTTTGACTACTATCCATGGGAATTAGAAAACGCAAATACTACTGAGAATTGTGTTCTGTTGGATACTAAAGGGTCTTGGAACCGTACAAAATGTACAAATGTTGCTGAAGGTGCCATTTGCTATAGCCCTCCAAACAGTAAGTGTTACTTTTCAACATTTTATGTAGTTGTCTTCTGTATTCTATATTTACATGATTTATTTAGAACTAGAAACAAAGGCTGAAAGACCACGTTTTTTTTTTTGTTTGTTTTTTTTAAGAGTCTAGTGGGGATGATAGAATGCTTTTTAATAAATGTTGGAGACTCATCCTCTCTGTTCTAGAGGTGAAAATCTAAAACAATCCTTGTCTTCTCTTGGTCACCTCCGACATATACGTAAGCGTTGATCTTTTTCTTAATCAAATCTATATCAAACATAAACCAAACTTCAAAACACCCTAAAAGGCAAGGGAAAAAAAAAGGTTCCCAAGTCTTTGGGACTTGTCTTATGTCCATTTTAAAATAATTCTACTAGACATGAAGAAGGAATATATACTAATTGAATAATGGATGTTGGTAGGAGAAGTAGTCCTTGTTAATACTTCCATGTTACTACAACAAAGAAACTGCACAAACTCCTGCAGCAGAAATAACATTGATATCTTTATCTTTCCAGAGAGACAATTACAGCAAAAGCAAGTGAGCCAAGCCCCAGGATGCCCGCAAATTAGTGGAACACTACAGTGGATACAGTATAAGGATCACTGTTACGCATTTGACATGGCGTTCTACAATTTTTCAGTATATAATGTGGAAGATGCTAAGAAAGTCTGCCAGAAACTGAGTATGTTTAGACTCTTATCACATTACAATCTGTAATTAGTCTATTATACCAAAAGAATTAAAAACAAGAATGAAAGCCATACACTGGCTATGCTTCAGCTTTTCAGCTAATCTTTTATTTAGGAAAACTAATAGGTAGCTTTACCTTTGAACATCCGATTAAGGTCCTTGACAGAACTCTGCAGTAGGCTGACAATTTGGTTGGCACGTGGATATCTGCAAAAGGAAATGCAGATATTCATTCATAAAGGATTCAGACACTTAAGGTTTACAACTTGGAAGAAAACATTTTATACAAATAACTTTTTTAGAAATAAAGTTAGTGCTTTTAATAGTGCTTTCTTACACATTATATGCTTTCATTAGTTGCCTGCCAATAGTCCAAAGATTATAATAATATATAGATATTATACATTTATAGATATTACTAAAAACCACACTTGTTCTGTCAAGTTAAAGGAGTCTCTCTCCTATTTCATAAGCTATGTGCGGATTGTATCACAAAAGATAATGTTAAGCAGCCTCATGTACAGAATCTTTGATCACCTTAGTTTAGAAGGTAGTGACTGTCATATTTTTTGTAATCATATGATATAAACTTACTATGTAGGAGGAAGAAGAAAAGGTGCAAATAGACCCAGTTCTGGATTCACCTTTCTATTCAGCCTGCCCTGGTGGCTGAAAGATAAAGTTATCGCTCTCTAAATTAAACTTCTGGCTTATATTTGCATATAGTGGTAAAGAATGGGTACACTGAGTCTTGATGCCAGCGTATCCTTTCCTTCCTCTTACTCCTTAATTTAACACTGTATATAAAAAAATGAGGTACAATTGATTTAGAAAAGAACTTGATTCAGCAAAATGCTGAGCCTTTTACAAAAGGGATTATCACTTGAACAAGACCAGAAATTCTGAATCAGTGACATACCTTTTGATATCTTCCATTTAAGTAGTCCACAGCTGCAGTAAGTTTACTCCATTTTATTTCGTATGACCTGCTTGAATAACCAGTCATCTGAAACTATCTAGTATAACATTACACTGTATTTTAGGGTGTGGAGGGTTTGTCTTTCTTTTGCAGGTTACTTCAACTAATCATAGAAGCCCGTATCATCAATTTTTTTCTTGTTGTAATTGTTCCCACAGAAAGCTTAATGTATGAGCACAATGGAAATTTCTGAAGTTACAATTCTGACCATTCTCCTCTTCCCCTTAGATCCTTCAGCAACACTTCTGACCATAGGAGATGCTGAAGAAAATGCATTTGTGCGCACACACATAAAGGAGAATGATCTCATCACCAAGAAAGTATGGCTTGGACTGACTCAGAACTCTAAGGGTAAGAAGCAGCAACCATGTATGAACACGAGTGTTTCATGTGGTAAATAAAAATGTATAAATCCTCAAATAAGAATACAGTTTTGTAGTAGTGGTTGCCTACAATAACTCCTGTCTGAGGCTGGCATCCCTCACTTAGCAGGGCACAGCCCTTTGGACTTCATTATGTGTTAAGTCTCTTCCTGTTGCTCACCTGAGATAATCAGGAATCAGCAAAGTTCATTTTCTCCAACACTCTCATTGATGCTTGATGGTGCTGTCACTTCCATCCAAACGCATCAGGTCTGGAGAAGAGGTGTGGCTAAAAGTGATGTGGTCATATTTATTGCTTTAAATATACAGAATAGATGTTCTCAGCTCTGATTCTTTTAGCAGTGTAAAGTAATAGTTCGATAGCTCGTGAGCTACATTCATTGTAGTACTAGAGAATATTTTGGTGACCTAACTAAGCAAATTTTTCTCAACAGATCAGTCCCTGTACTGGCTCGATGGCTCATCAGTTAATTACGCCAACTGGGAAAACAAAAGCACAGAACTCAATGAAAAATGCAGTGTTATCCTGTCCACAACTGGCACATGGTCCAAAGTTGACTGCAGTCGTAGTCAAAGCAGAGTGGTTTGCAAAGCTCCTTTAGGTATGGAAAAATTGATTTTTAGCAGAGACTTAACACTGTAGTGACTATATTCAGGATTTTCTTTTTGTGGTGGGGAAAGTCTCTTAAAGTAAAAAATAAAAAATAGTGCAATCCTCAAAAGAACCTATCAAGTAGCTCTGCCTTAAGCAGGAGCCTTCAGTGACTGTTCTGCCATAAAATTACATTCAGCTAAGACAGTATACTGATGAGAAACAAAGGACAAATTCTTTAGAAATTTACTTCTCCCAGCTCCCACTGTCCGCTTATAATAGGGTAAGGGAGAGAATTGAAATCCACACTTAAAAGACAGCATAGAGTAGTTGCTGTGTTTTTAGTTCTTACCGGAGGGTGTCTTTCACGGGTGAGTCCATACAGGTAGGTACAGAAAGACTTCTGCTTGTCAGAGAAGCTGAGTAAACAGGTACTCAGATTGTTTTCAGTCTGGAGGAAGCTTCTGAAAATGGTCGCACAGCTCTAGAAAAAAAAAAAAAAAAACAAACTCAGGCCTCATGTTAATTCCTCATATTCTGCTCTGTCCAGAAAAGGAAGCAGTCAGTTGAGCATTAAGCAGATTAATCAAAATAAACAATTAAATACTGATTCATATGAGAATCTAACTTCCAGTTGATAAGGTGAAGTCTATTAATATGTTGAAACAGTTTGCCTTTACTCCAGCTAAATGACTCCTACATAAATGCATACAGTATTAGTGTATAGCTACCTAAGCACCAACCCCATGAAAGCAATATTCTTATCAAAACTCTTTAAATAACAACAATTTTTGTTTTGTTCTGTTACAGGTTCTAATCATACTGGGGTGGCTGTAGCATTTGCCCTGTTAATTATCCTAGTCTTCGCTGTCGGATTAGTGTGGTTTCTCTATAAAAAGAAACGTCTTCACTGGAGTGCCTTCTCTTCAGTACGTTACCAAAGAGGGATGAATGATGATGAAACTGATGATGTGTTCACAAAAGATAGCTATTGAGAACCTGTTCCTTCTAGGCAATTTAGCATGAACTTCACTGTGTGAAGCCACAAGGAATGAACTACTTGACGTTTTGTTACTTCTTTTTGAAAAAGTAATAAGGCTATTAATGGGGGCTAAATTCCATTCTTTTATAAAAGCGTGCAATTTTTTTTCAAGCCCATTTACATTTGGCCTCAGTTGTTTAAGGTACAAGGTTTCTGGAGTTCTGTAATATATTTTAATTTAGAGTATTATTTTCCTTCTCTTTACTGGAAAACGTTTTTAATGAAATAATTTGTGCCAATAGTACTTATGCAACATCACCGTATTGAATATATGTAAAATTGCTACATGAATTCTGTCACTTTTGTACAATTTTCACTCAATAACTTCAGGCCAAATGATGTAACATTTTGATAGCTAGCACTGGATTTACCCTGTAGCAGCTAGCACAAAGACTATAAATAGGAGACAAGCCATTTTGGTGTAGCAACTTTTCTAGAAAGCTATTACAAATTTTGATACAGTAGGGGAGAAAGGAGTTATAAGACAACTAAGCATTCTTTCCCATCCAACTAGACTTTAAATTTTCTTGTTGTAGTGGAGGAAGATCATACTGTTACTTTTTCCCCTCAAAGTCATGAAAAAAAAACATGTTATAATGGTGAGATAAGAATCTCAGAATGCACATTTTGAGCAAAGAATTATAGGGAATACCCTGCACTAAAGCCATGCTATCTAGGAGTAAACTAAATAAATGTAGAATATTTTAAGTCTGAGACTGGCAAGCTGACAAATAACTAATCTTATCCCCCAAAGGTAGCAGGACTAGCAAAACTACCCACTAAGGGCTAACTGCAAGCACAAGCACAACTCAAGACATACTAAAAGCCTTAGCCTTCTAAAAGCAAAGGCATGAATGTTGTGTTTTATCCTGTGACATAACTGTTAAGTAAATTATTCAGTTTCTTTTCACAACTCCTTTCACAAAGTTTTAAAAGCACAAATAGCAGAAATGTTTACAGTGAAAATCCGTCTCTAGAGCTAAGCATTAATTAAGACAAACATTAAGAAAACTGCACCTAGAGTAGTATTTAGAGGAAGATTTATCACACTCTAGCTTGTCTTCAAACTACTCTGAAATTAGACCCGAGTGATTTTCCTGTGGATAAAACAGGGAAAAGACCTCCATTTTATGATCTGTTGCACTGTGACACCTGAGGACAGGAGTTTGCAGTGATGGTGTTCCATGTTCTGTAACGAGATGCTCCTGACATTGTACCTCCAGTAATGCTCTTGTTTATACTAGGGTTAAATGCTTAACTATATAAGGTGAAATATCTGTTGTCTGTCCAAGAAGTAAGATAAAGATATAAGGAAGGAGTGTGAAAGAATGTATGGTAAATTAAGTTGCGTATGTAAATGCTAAAAATACTTGAGTATTTTACATAAAACTTAAACTTGATTTTTGTATGGAATGTGTCACTGTGGCCTTTTCTATGCACTCCGAAGAAAGTTATAAAGGGAAAAAGGGAAGACAGCATTGTAAATGTTATTCTAATGATTTGACTTTTTCAAAAGTCATTAGACTTCTTAAATGTGCAGTACGAAAGTCAGAACAGACACGATTACTTTTATGAAGGAGTATATGCAAAAGACCAAATCCATTCCCCATCTAATGATGGTGTGATATGGTAAATAGGAATACATTTGGTCTGACATGCTGAAAAAAACGTACTACTGATTTCTCTGAAGCAACATTGCAAGGTCATAACATTCAGCTGCGTTTTTTCCCTGCCGTTTACTTACGTTGACAGCACTTTTCTTTGTTCCTGTTTGCACTATTTTGATAAGCAGGTGTTTATCATCTGTACTGAGAAATAGAGAACTTTCTGTAGATACCACTTTAGAGCCTGTTAAAATAGCAGAGTGAAGGGGCATATAGTAAAGGAAACATTGTTTTAGTTTGCTGATGAAGAAATAAGCACTTTCATTGTTTATTTGGTACTTAGGCACAATTGTGAACGTTTTCTTTCTTCTTTCTTGATGCTAGTTACTACATAATGAAAATAATCCCCACCTCCCTTCTTAAGCCTCCTTGGTTCCAGAAGCGTGAAACATAACAAACCCTGGTGCCTGTCATCTTGGTTTAGCTTATAAGCATAAATGCTTTGCCAAACAATTTCTAAGTTAACAAACTTTAAAAGTGGTGTTTTATTGTCCTTTTCTAACAACAATAATAATTGGGGAAAAAATATTTACAAATTCATGTTTTTAGATTTACTAGTTTTATAGGTGTTTATACTTGGAAATTTTTTAGGTGCGAGTCTGAAATTAAAATTTGAAATTAGTGATAAAATCCTAATTACCCAACAAATGACTATATCCTTTTTATAATAAAACCAAATATTTGTATATTTTATTCTTATGAATGATGTAAATAATTTTGCAAGGCCCCTTTTCTCATGTTTGTTTTATCATACCCAAGTTGTCTAATCACTGGTGATTCTTATTTGAACAAGCACAACTGTCTTAGTGCAGATGAATAACCCACTTTATTTGAAATATATAGGAAAATTATTTAGCAGTATTGTTACTGAAAGAATAAAGTTAAATAAAACACTAAACTGCTTACACTGGTTTTATTTCCATGGAAGCAGTTATCAGAGCTAATGTACAGCTTATTAATCACTGCATAAAAAAGCACATAGCACAGGGGCTGTGATCACAATTAAAACAGATAAGTTTTACACAGATAAGGTTTGCCCAGAAAGGGAACATTCCTCTGTGCCTTTGTTTTTAAATCAAGGTATAGCTCAGTAGATTGAGTAGATGAGACAGCTTAGCTTTCTTTGAAAAGCTTAGCTCTAATGCAGTTTATAAGGGCTCCTAACGTAATTCCTCGTAAAACAGAGGCAAAGTTAAAATACTTCCAGCCTTGTGACATTTGCAATTAAGCATGAGCTGTGTTCATTTTAAGTATCACCTGAAACTCTCAAATCCAGACTCCTAAAATCCATAACACCTGGTCAGAGGGCAGTGTTACTAGCTACAGGTAGTGCCTTGCTGGGAGAAACATCCTATGATACAAGACTATGAACATGGTCATCTGCATCAAAAGAATTAATGTAAAAGCTGAAGACAAAGGACGAGCACGGAAACAGAAACACAAAAACAAAGTACTTTCCCCAGGTCACACAGCAGTGGAAGTGGGAAGACATCTTAAAACTCCTTCATCTTAAAGCACAGACTGTCTGCTGGACTGCAGTAGCTCGACACAAAAACTGTACAGCTTCAGCTAAATGCACAAAGGTTTTTGCACACCTACGACCTGATGTGCGCATCACAGTCCCGTTACAACAGAAGACCTTACTCCTGTGGAAAGATCCACAGCAAATGGAGCAGCACCCTTTGGTTACTCTTCCTGATTTTTGCCCAGTCTCTGAAGCATCTCACCAAATCCTCTGTCATAGAAAGGTTAAACTACATCTGATACTAGACCATCCATCATTTTCATTTTAACACTGTTTCTGTATCAGTAACTTAACTCATACAGATATCAACCACAAGTGCTTATGCACGAACAGTGGGTCTGATGCATTTATTGCATTTTCTATCATTTTTTTTCCTTTTTATTTTTTTAAACCAAACATACCATCTGCTCATTGCTCTGGACATATGTTACACATCCAAACATTTTTGAATGGCGGAAATAAATTGCAAGGCTTGTCAGTGATATATATACACACACATATATATATTTGGTGGTTGCAAATAAAGACCACAGTTACAATTTGTATTGCTCAAAGTCAGAATTACAGTTTGGACACTTTATGCACCTGTTGTTGCTCCATGTATGGAGCACAGTGTAACCCTCACGTTCATAAAAGTTCGTCTAATTCATAGACTCATAGACTGGCTTGGGTTGGAAGGGACCTTAAAGATCATCCAGTTCCAACCCCCTGCCATGGGCAGGGACACCACCACTCAATAGGTTGCTCAGGGCCCCATCCAACCTGGCCTTGAACACCCCCAGGGATGGGGCATCCACAGCTTCTCTGGGCAACCTGTGCCAGTGCCTCCCCACCATCTGAGTGAAGAATTTCCTCCTAATCTCTAATCTAGATCTCCCCTCTTAGTTTAAAACCATTCCCCCTTGTCCTGTCATTATCTGACTGAGGAAAAAGTTGCTCTCCATCTTTTTTACAAGTCCCCTTTAAAGTACTGAAAAACCACAATTCATTCTGTTGTCAAGAAAACATAAAGTTCTTATTGACCAAATTATTTAACAGACTTTGATAGAGAACTATGAGCAAAATTAAAGAACTAAGCTTAGGAAACGCAGGCCATCAGGTATACGACAAAAAAATTCGGTTGTCACTGTAATGGACTTTTCCCATTTAGTTCTTAAAGAGTTTTGAAATTGGCAATTGACAAAGCACTACAAAATGTAATTTCACTATTGATATGACATTAACTTGCAAATGCCCCATAGCATTCATGCCATTATCTTGTTTTTATCCCTTTATCGTATCTTCACATTGAAAATGCCTATGCCCACTATTGTAATACCTGCCAGTAACTAAGCTTTTCGACAGAACTTGGGGGGGCAGGGTTAGGGAATGGGGAAATACCAGATGAGGCATTTGTTGTGATTACATGGTAATGCAACACAGACTTCAAGTGCTGGATTTCTATTTGCAGTGCAGAAAGGAATACAGTCAAAACAATGGCTGGTTGGTAGCTTTGCTCCTTTTCAGCATAAATATAACAATTTTCTCTACGGTAACTTTTAAGAAAGTAGCATTTCAGTGATAGAAAATAATTATTCCAAAATGTGCTTTCTTCATTATGTTGGCCCCTTAACGTGCACATTTTTTGTGAGAGCAAGGGAGAACAAAGATCTTTTCCTACATGCTGTATCTCAGGGCACTTGCATTAATTCTAAGAGAGTTCTTTCTACTCCTGCTTTCTCTCAGCTTCTCTTTTCGTATGCCCTGTGTTATTGTTCCCCTTTAACAGACGATATAGAATAAACATTTAAGCAAAACTGCAACACTTCTTACACTCTGTAAAACCCAGCAAGCATTGTATGCCTATTCAGAT